>NC_055997.1:71720030-73025049 GCF_018446385.1 Zingiber officinale | reverse complement strand
TGCTACTAGCAAAATGGCGCAGGAAAGCGCTCATGAAATCTTGGAAGCAGGTGATAGACTCACTCGGCAATCTATCGAACCACTTTTGTGCTGAGCTAGACAGAGTGTTTAAGAACACCCAGCACTGTACTGGTGCAACATCACCGTATTCCAAAATTTTTGGAGATGATCCTCTCGGTCCTTACTACCATCGTATTCTCTAATAGCTAGGGGCTTGTACCCCTTTGGTAGCTTCTCCTCAAGTACCCTTAGAGAAAAGAGCACTTGCTCCTCGGGCATCTCCCTCAGATCCTCTCGGAGGATTGTAGCTTTCCCCTTTTTCGGATCTCTGGGCGGGGAGCTCTCGTCTGTGGAGGCCTGGTGTTTCCCTCTCTTGTTATAATAGTCCGAGCCCTTGTTATAATAGTTTGGGCAGGACTTTCAATAAAAGGCTTGGGAGAAAGTCTCGGGCTGTTTCCTTTTAGACCCCCTATCAGAAACATGGGTTTGCTCCCTTGAAACTGTATGCATCTTGTGCGGATGTGAAGCAGTGGTGTGTTTTTCGAAAGCAGCTCACCTCTTGGTTTTCTTGAACAGTTAATACTCCCCGGCTATCGTGGTGACGTTGATCTTGCCAGTGTCCTCTATCGTCACGTTCCAGAACAGGTGAAGGAGATTCTCACAAACGACATCAAATTGATCATATATGGAATCTGAGTCAGACGAAGGCCGGCTGAGATGTCGTCGATGTTGATGGAGGGGTGACTTGGACACAAACGTATGTGCACAGGAAAACGGACCCCCTCGTGAAACTGAAGGACGGCGGTGATAAACCGACAGTACTTAGGCTCTTCGCACACTCAGACAAGCACACGGAACGTTAGAAACTAAAAACCAGGGAAAAAGTCCCCGGTGCAGGCCCTCCGACACTCAAGTCAGGTACTTTTTCTCCAAAAGAAAAGTGTATGAAGGAAAAAGAATTGTAGAAGACGAGTACGAATGTGCACATACCTGCTCAAGGAAGAGGACCTCCCTTTTTATATGACACTGCATACCTCTAGAGTCTGATCGATATCAGAGAATGTCGAGCGTCAAGGCCTGTCAGGTGATGGAAGACACGTGGTGTCCTCTCATTGGTGGGAAGAAGGTTTCATTCTCGGGGAATGACTGACCACTGGAATATTCCCTGACCAATGACAGTTATTTTCTGACAGGCAGTTCTGATTCCCTGATACTGTTGTCATCTAGCATTGTATGTACTTGCTTAAGTTCCGTTGTAGCCATGAGACTACTCGCTAAGCTACTAAGTGAGGCCTTTGATGGGAAAGGTGATGGCCATATACAACCCAGCGGGTGAGAAGCGATCGGTCGAGGACAGGCTAGGAACTGCAGGTCTTATGTCTTAGGTGCGACCTGATAGTGGCCGTCCGGGAGTTATGCAGAGATGAGGTGGGGCGCTCTACCCACCCTCTTTCCTTGATTTCATTGCCACATCTCTTGACTTTTTGGTATACGTTATGACTTAGACTACTACGTCTCTGTGGAGCCCTTATACGTAGTATCAATATATTTTGATCTGTGGAAGTGAAAAATCGTAGAAATGGTATTGGCATTTATTCTATGAATTTTACAATGCATTATGGCACACCAATTTGTTCTTCCATTGCGAACTGGTGACCAGTAAACAGAATGTAACATCATACTTATGGGTCCTATTATCATTGGCTCACACTTAATTTACAGTTTTGGATTGATGATTTATGATCATCAAGATAACTAAACTCAATGAGATGATCAAAGCTTAAAAAGTTGTTACCGCGCGCGTTGACAAGAAATAAAGATTTTGGTAAGAGATTAATTTACTTTAGTCTATTCACATGAGAAGATATAGGGAGTTTATAAGAGTGCTTGCTCGCAATAAAAGAAGATGGAGTCTGAACAGACAAACAATCTCAATTTTCACCAATACAAGATTCTAAATACGAAATGTTGAAAAGAGAACTCTAGGCTGGAAATTGTGGAAGCTCAGATAGGTTTCATCCAAAAGAATTGGGACATAATTATACAAGTGCGAAACAAAGATTTCTCTTTTATGATTAAGTATATTATTTTGGTGATTTAACAATATAATTTAACAATAAAATAAGGGAGGGAAGGTGAAGTGTAGGGTATGCTATTCATGGTGAACAATTAAGGGAGGGAGATGACTTCCAATTTCCAAATTCCAATTCAAACTGGTAATTAAAGAGGAAGCGTGGATCTCCAATTTATAATCTGTGCAGGAAGTCAAGGTTAGACTTTGCCACGCGTTATGATTAATCATTAATCATTAATGATTGTGATCCTACCCCAAATAGAGAGACTTGTTTTTCCATGGTAAAATCTGATAACCATCTCGGTGGAAAGTAGTTCACTATAGAACTATAGAAGAAAATAATTCTTGTAAATATCCATACAATAATGCCAATAGGATTCCACTGAATATAAACACGACGAACTTACTTAAGTCACTACCAACTTAGGTTACACATAGAAAGAGAGAATGTTTGGGATATTAATTAATTAGTATAATCATGATTGATATTAGAGACAAATGGTTTAGGAGGCATGTGCACTTCTTCTGAACTTGTAAGCATATGAAGAATTCTAGTCATGGTAGGTCTTTCAGTTGGATTCCACTGAATACACCATAAAGTCACCTTGGAGAGCTTCTTCATTATTTCTCCATCTTTTTCTTCCACCTCCGTTGTCAATACTAAATCTTGTCTTTCAACTAGTCGATCGTACACCCATTCTGGATAATAAATCTCACTCTTTTTTCCTATTTCAGGATCATGATTTTTTCGGCCTCCTATCATCTCCAACAACAACATGTCAAAACTATAGACATCAGATTTATATGACACTGTTCCAAAATTCCTACAATACATCTCAGGAGCAATATATCCCATTGTACCTCTCGCAGCAGTCATAGTCACAATACTAATCTCCCTTGAGCAAAGCTTTGCTAGCCCAAAATCTGAAATCTTTGGATTTAACTGATGATCCAATAGAATGTTATGTGGTTTAATATCAAAATGCAAAATGCGTTGTTCACATCCCTGATGTAAATACTTGATGCCTCGAGCGATGCCAATCGCAATGTTCAACAATTTCTCCATGTTGAATGGTTTGTTGCTTCCTTTGTCTTGTCCTAAGAAAATATACTTTTCCAAAGATTCATTTGGCATGAACTCGTAGATCAAAGCACGGGTTGATCGTTCTGAGCAAAATCCCAACAAGCGAACAATGTTGATGTGGTGAATCCTTCCAATGGTTGCAACTTCATTGATGAATTCTTGACCTTCCCCTTCGAACCTCAAGCATCTTAACAGCAACCGGAATTCCTTTGATAGCTCCCCTTTATACACACTTCCATAACCACCCTGCCCCAACTTATTCTTGAACCTCTTTGTGATCTTTCGAATATTTGAAAAAGAATACCGAGTTGGTTTTGCATCGCCATATGCTGCTAGAAATTGTTCTACCTTAAAACGAGTTTGTTTATCCTTTTCAGACTTCTTTAAAATGTACACTATAATGAGAGCTGCTAATACAGCTACAATTCCACTTACACACGCTCCTGATAAGAAAGAAAATCATCAAAAGAAATATTTCAGAAAGAATCAACAAAGATACTGACCAACAGCACTTCCGGTGCCCTCGCATTGTGACGGGAGCAGGTCCATGGAAGCCGAAGCATCCACTTGATAAACAAACTGCCCTTGACTCTCATTGCTGAGGCACGGAATGGGTCCTCTAATCGAATCCGAATCTGTTGCTATTCCACTCGGGCATCTCACCAGCGTATAACTGCCGTAAATTGAGCCGGTGAGATTGGCGTAGATGAGCTTTTGCAAGGAGCACTGATCAGCTCTTTCATCTCCTAATTTGATTCTAAGGGACTCAAAATTCATGGAGATGAGCTTGCAGGGTCCTAAATCAGGGAGCGAGATGATGGCGTCACCGGCAGCGGAACATGATGCCTCGAAGCCCTGAACGCCGCAGTACGCGGGAGTCGAGTTCAGGCGAAAGGGGTAGCTGACGTCTGTTCCTCCGCAGGCGGAATTAGTTCGGCAATCCTTGATAAACTCTTCTTCCTCATTCCCCTCGAGATCCTCAGCCCAACTCTTGGCTTTGGAAGCATGGAGAAGCAGTAGTAGAAGGCAGAGTAGGCGACTCATGGTGAAATTAGATTAAGGTATTCGAGTTTGGAATTACGGAGGAAGCATGATCTGTGGAGGAAGTCAAGGTCCACAATGAACTATTGCTGCGGGTCGGAGACGTTCGTTGTCTCATAATTAATTTAGATTTCATTTTCTATACGCATTGTCTTTTTCATTGTGGAAATTTATATAGCTCGTAACTTTCAGGAACCTTGAGTTGACAAGGAACTTACTCGATTATCAAACGTTAAATTTCAAGAATTGACTTAGAGGCTTTCTATTGGTTGACAGTGCGGAATTTTCTTCTCAAATAATGTAAGAAGGTATTGCACGGGCCTTTATTTAGTTATTGATACGGTGGATGAGATAGAACTATAAAAGTGATTGAAGTCAAGAAGTTTGATTGATATGATGGTTAAAGTTAAGATGATCAATATTACAGTAAATAAAGTCACATGGCTCGATTGAGCCCTCTTGGCTCAAGAAAATTTGAGCTGAACCGATTTAGCTCAATACAAAAGCACTTGGTCACATGGCCCAATCGGGCAATTTAGTCGATCGGACCTTTTGATCGATCGAATCCCGAGTCCTCAAGGAAGATGAGCCCACAAGGAGACTGAGTCAAGTCATCAAGGAAGATGAGTCCTCAATGAGACTGAGCCGAGTCCTCAAGGAAGATGAGTCCTCAAGATGGTCAGCGTTCCTCTACCTATCCGAGCCGTAAACGAGGTCTGACTAGACGATAGAAGGGACTCGATGGTGTTGGATTGAGATGCACGTGAGAAGGAGAGTGAATCATATGGTTTTGAAAAACTTTTTACATTTTGAAATAAGTACGCTATGGAAAGAAAACACAAAAGCAAAAGTAAAAGACAAGATTCGATGTTACTTGGTTCGGAAATTTCGACAACTCCTACTTTAAGACCCAAGTCTCACAGACCTATCGACGGGTAATCCACTAAAACATCTCTTCTGAAACCACCGGAAGAGGAGATTGAGTACAAGAAAAAAATCAGAAGAGTGTAACAAGCTACACTTTCCGTTTATAGAAATTAAGTACAGAATTGACACTTCATTACCCAACACCTTAGCAGATGATCGGTTTGACTCTGTGTCGGGTGGCTCCTTAGCAGTAGTCAGATGCAGCAATGTCATAGTGGAGCAACATCAAAAAGCTGGAGCAGTTAGAAAATCAATTGGACGCGTAGAAACTCATAGAGAAGGTATATTTAATTGCTTGGTCGAGACACCCATTTAAAGGGTGTGGAAGGCACCTTTCATAACCTTGAAGGTGCCTTCCATAGGCCAAATCCTATCTTGAGTCTGCTGCTTCTTATTGTAGGGACTTAGACGTCATCGCTTTCTATGCTTGTTAGTACGTAGTGGAAATATAAATAACACTAACAAGAGAAAGCTAACCATAAGCACTACAATGAACAAGAAAGACACCAAACCTCACACGTTCATATAACGTGATTCGGAGATCACTTACTCTTACTTCTATTGTCCGTAAGATGGACGATCCTAATTCATCGGTGGATGATTCCTCGGGCAACTTTCAACTAGCTCAGTAGCTCCTTGTGGATGGAGAAACCTCACCACCACCTCGTATAAGCACGCTTGATCGCACGAGAACTTGGAAGACTCTAATAGGGGTTAACCACCTCTATTTCGTCAACCTTAACCAAGCTTCAAAACCTTGGTTATATAGGTCATGGGTTAAAACACAAGCTGTGTTTTCCGCCACCAGTCAATAAGTAAAGTCACTAGTCGATAGGCCTCTATGAAAAAATCAACCGTTATACTCCAACGGCTTGATACCAGTCGACTGTCATACTTACCAATCGACTAGTCTTCATGGGCTAAGTAAACAAAAGCATTCTGTTCACTTCCAGTCGACTGGTACTTCTACCAGTTGACTGCACCAATCGACTGGTACTTTTGTCAGTCAATTGCTAACTCTACAACCCCAAATTTTGCATCATTCTGAGTTGTTGGTGAAGGATCAAAAAGAATTTAGATATCTTCACAATGGTATGATATTGTCCACTTTAGGTCTAAGCCCTCATGGTTTTGCTCTTATGCTCTACCCAAAAGTTTCATGCCAATGGAGATATCTTTTCTCTTATAAACCCATGATCTTTCCCATGTGTTTTTAATGTGGGACTATGTTTGCAACCTTGCAACCCCAATAATCCTCCCCTCAAATAGAGGACCACAGGCTTCCCACGTCTAATTCTCGACCCACCAGGTCTTCCTGCCCCTCCATCCACCCGACCTATTAGGACTTCATTGCTTAGCCGCAACTAGGACTTCTTGCCTGGTGTCTGGTCCTCTTGATCCGAACATAGGAGCCCCACTTTCTTTGTTCGAGGTCAATATTATACCCACATGGCTCAATCAAATCATAGTTCTTGTGCACAGTCTGCGATTAAACCTTTTGGCAATCCGAGTTCTGATACTAATTGAAGGATCAAAAAGAATTTAGATATCCCCATAATAATATGATATTGTCCACTTTGGGCCTAAGCTCTCATGGTTTTGCTCTTGGGCTTTACCCAAAAGGCCTCATACCAATGAAGATATCTTTTCTCTTATAAACCCATGATCTTTCCCTTGTGTTTTCAATGTGGGACTATGTTTACAACCTTGCAACCCAACAGGTACTTCCATCTTGCCGACCATTGTAGGATCGAAAAAAGGAGTGGAAGATGAAAAAGGAGGAGTACTTATAGAAGAGAGGCACGAAGAGGAAGGCGAGCGAGCGAAAGCAAGTAGAGAAAGAAAGGTCGAGGGAGGATGAAGCGCTAAGAAACATCGTCGGACAACGTTTAGGGTTTTTAAATCAAAATCCTTAGGGAACATCGGGATGCGAACCAGACAATTTAAACATCACAGCACGCGTCAGTCAGATTGAGAAGCGGAAGCGATTTGGGGTCGTGTGCAAAAAGTGAGCGTCATACATTATGACAAGTAAAGTTCGTGGGGCACATGTCATCTCCCGATAAAAGGACATTTATGATAAAAGTGATAGGAAAATCATAGAGGGGATATGCGAACAGGAGAGCCCTACCTCATAAAGACCATGCCTCGAGGAATGAAAATTCCATGCGGCGGCCTCGGGAAATGAAGTAGAAGACAGCGGGAAGCGTTGATCAAAACTCAACGCCTTTGCTCCTCTAAGTCAGAGTAAGATTCAAACTTGACTAAAGTCTATGTACTGCACTTTGTGATCGTAGGAGCATTAGGCCAAGTCCCCGAGCACAATCCCTTCAAGCCACAAATGTTGCTCATCTGAACCACTTCTCGGTCAGGCCTCTAGATCACTTCCCGGTCAGGCCTCCAGATCACTTCCCGGTTAGGCTTCCAGATCACTTCCTAGTTAGGCCTCCAAATCACTTCCCAGACAAACCTCCAGATCACTTTCCGATCAGGTCTTCAGGCCATGTGTAGTTCAGGCCTCCAAACTCTCGCCCCAGCGCGAGTTATAAGTGAGCACGCTCTCACGACTCCAGACTCTCGCCTCAGCGCTAGTTATAAGTGAGCATGATCTCAAGCCCAACGACCTCTCGGTCAGGATTCCAGACTCTCGCACCAGTGCGAGTTATAAGTGAGAATGCCCACATGCCCAACAACCTCTTGGTCGGGATTCCAGACTCTCACCCCAGCGCGAGTTATAAGTGAGCATGCTCTCACGCCCAACGACCTCTTGGTCAGGATTTCAGCCTCTCATCCCAGCGCGAGTTATAAGTGAGCATGCTCTCACGCCTCCAAGCTCTCGCCTCAGCATGAGTTATAAGTGAGCATGCTCTCACGCCCAATGACATCTCAATCGAGATTCCAGACTCTCGCCCCAACGTGAATTATAAGTGAGCATGCTCTCATGCCCAATGAACTCTCACCCCAGCGCGAGTTATAAGTGAGCATGCTCTCACACCTCTAGACTCTCGCCTCAGCGCGAGTTACTAGTGAGCATGCTCTCACACCCAACGACCTCTGATTCCAGACTCTCGTCCCAATGCAAATTATAAGTGAGCATGCTCTCACGCCTCCAGACTCTCACCTTAGTACGAGTTATAAGTGAGCATGTTCTCATGCCCAACGACCCCTCGACCAGGATTCTAGATTCTTGCCCATGCGCAAGTTATAAGTGAGCATGCTCTCACACCTCCAGACTCTCGCCTCAGCTCGAGTTATAAGTGAGCATGCTCTCACGCCCAACGACCTCTCAGTCAGGATTCTAGACTCTCGCCCCAGCGTAAGTTATAAGTGAGTATGCTCTCACGCCTCCAGACTCTTGCCTCAGCGTGAGTTATAAGTGAGCATGCTCCCATGCCCAATGACCTCTCGGTCGGGATTCTAGACTCTCGCCCCAACGCGATTTATAAGTGAGCATGCTCTCACGTCTCCAGATTCTCCCCTCAACGTGAGTTATAAGTGAGCATGCTCTCATGCCTCTAGACTCTCACCTCAACGTAAGTTATTAGTGAGCATGCTCTCATGCCCAATGACCTCTCGGTCAAGATTCTAGACTCATACCCCAAATCAAGGTATAAGCAAGCATACTTTCATACTTAATAGCTAATGGATCAGGTTTCCACACTCTCGCTCCCAAGCGGGTTATCAACAAGAAAAGCCTTCATAAACCACCACTTGAGATCGGCATAAAGAAAGGAAGCGCTAGGGAGGAAAGGAGCAGCATGTATAGTTATCATGGCGAGGTAAATGACATCAGGGACTGGGTTTAGTCAGTCAGACCTGAGCCTCCTTCGACTAGACTTGGGGGAGACTTGTGATACGGTGCATAATGGTAGGGTCCGATCATCAGGAGTCAAGGAGACGTGGTAGTTGGAAGTCAAGGAGACGTGGTAGTTGGAAGTCAAGGAGACGTGGCAGTCAATAGTCAAGAGGACGTGGCAGTCAACAGCTAGGAAAAGAAGAGGTAGGACTGCTTGGTCGGGTGCTTTCAGATCAGGATCCCAGATCTGAATCAGGATATACAATCAGGGTGATGCCTGACCTACTCCGACTGGTTGGGTTTTCACAGCTCAGCTATATCCAGGTCTGGTTCTCTCAATAGGTCAACTTCCAGTCAGCCCTTGAGCGATCTCACCATATCTCTCCCTGCCCCTCAAGACTTAGGCCAGGTGTTAAACATGATAAATCATCCTAAGCTGCCCTAGTCATACACAGGCAGGACAGAAGACGCTACACGACAATAGGGTCAGGGAATCGTAAACGCCTATAGAGAATAACTGCTGTATGTCAAGGAATATTTTAATGGTCTGCGGTCATCTGCGAATGGATCCTTCTTCCAGTCCACAAAAGGATGTCACGTGTCCTTCATCACCTGACAGGTCCTGACACCCGACATTCCCTAACATCAGTTAGGCTCTAGAGGTACACATTGTCATATAAAAAGGGAGGTCCTCTACCTTTTGCAGGTACGCTCTCTCGCACATTCGTACTTGTCTTCTACTTTTCTTTCTCATTCGTACATTGTTCTTCTGGGGAAAAGTACATGACTTGAGCATCGAAGGGACTACTCCGGGGACTTTTTTTCTGGTTTCTAGCTTCTAACATTCCGTGTGCTTGTCTGAGTGCATACAAAGCTCAAGTACCGTCGGCTTAGTCATCGTTGTCCGTCAGTGCCACGTGGGGATCTGTTCTTGTGGTCGCATATGAGAAGGGTGTCCTAGTCACCACTCCGTCAACGCTAGCAACAGCTCATCCGACTTTCATCTGACTCAGATTCTTAACAAGATCATCGGGGAAGTAGACCGGGCTAGGCCAGACCTGAGCTACGTAGGGCCTGCATTTGTACTTGATGAAGATGTCGCGGGTGATGCCGCGGTGGTAGACTGCATAGGAAGAGTTGACGGTGATGCCGAGGTCGATGAGTACGATGTACTTCATGCCGGTCGAGTGGATCCTGTCGAGGAATTGGAGGAGTTTGGGGTGCGGATAGTTGACTGGATCAAGAGTGAAGTCCTTGGCGGTGTCCATGTGGTCGCCATCATTCCAGATGACGTCGAGTGGGATCTGCGCTCGCTTGTAGCCATTGACAACGCCTTCCACCATCGACAGGTTTCGGTAGCCCCATCGACACTAGTGGAAACCTTCATAAGAAGTGATTAAAATTTTAGAAATTTAAAAGCACAGTAAATGAAATGAAAGGAGGATCGACAACTTACTGAAAGCCCAATATGACATCGAACCGGCCGACCAATGAGGGTGGTGTACTGATCCACCACTGCAAGCGGCGAGGGCCCTGTTGGGTGCTACTAGGAATTCCGTTCTATTTCCCTTCTACAAAAATTTGTACAAGAACAGAACCTTTCCTAGCAGCCCATGTGCACTACAAAAGGATCAAGGTTATGCGAGGTTTACTCTACCAAGAATGAGTTTGCACTAGCCGGAGTTTCGTGGCTTGATCCACTGAAGGATCACAGGGATCATCCACCTTACGGACAATCGTGAAGTAGGAGAAAGTTATCTTCGAGCAACGTAAATCGACGTGTATTGGTTTTTCTTCTTATTCTTGTCTTTAGCTTTCATATTCGTATTTGTATTTATTTTATGTCACTATGCTAATGAATACATAGGAAAGCGAATTGGGGTAATAACTATTCAACTCCCCTTCTAACCAACCACCGATCCCCAACAAGTGATATGAGAGCGAGGTCACACTTCACTGGACTAACCACCGAGAAGAGCAACTTTCAAGGATGACTGACTTGATTGAACCTTCAAAGTACGAAGGAGGAAGTCTATGTGACATCACATTTTGGATGATGAAGATGAAGAACTTCTTCGAGACAGATTGAGACACCATGGTGGTTGTTGAGGAGCTATTCAAAGTCCCAAGAGACAAGAAAGGGAAGAGACTCCAAATGCGTTATTGGACGGAAGAGCAAGCCTCACGATCAAAGGTAATATCAATTTTAATTATTATTTTGCCTAATTACATGATGAGTCGTGTAGATAAATACGAGAACGCCCACGATTTGTAGAGAAAGGTAAAGATGGTTTTAAGTGAAAAACCTAAGCCTACATAAGAAGAAGAAAAATCTGAAGAAAGGGAGGAAGTGGCTGAAGTGGAGGTGGAGCAACCAGAAGTTGACTCGTGTTCAACATCGGAGGAGGAGAGGGATGAGGAAATGTCATCCACAAGTGTAGATTAGGAAACATCATCAAAGGTTAAAGAAGAAGACGGATGAAGAAGAGGTCTTGAAAGAAGTCAACCTTGCAAGCATCTCCACCGAAGTGAGGTCAAAGGACCACCTCATATGCTTGGGTGCAATGAGAAATGACACTACAAGAGTAGGTGTCCAAATGGTAATGAGAAGGTAAATCCTAAACCCATTCAAGTTTCTTTAGATACTAATGTGGGTTGTGTTGGTGCAATATTCCCCAGGTCAAGGTTGACCGGGTTGACTGAGCTTGAATTGAGTCAAGCTCGAGTCTTGATGTTGTGGTTTTGATGTTTGACAATACATGAAGATTGCAGGTGCAATTGTTCATGTGTGAAGGAGAGTCAAGTAGGTCAAGATTGACTAGATATTTGACTGGAAATCCTGGTGAGTGAAGCCAGGTGAAAGTCCTAGTGAGTGAAGCTAGGCAGAAGAGAAATCCTGGCGAGTTAGCTAGGTGAAAGTCCTAGTGAGTGAAGCTAGGCAGAAGAGAAATCCTGGTGAGTGAAGTCAGATGAAAGACCTAGTGAGTGAAGCTAGGCAGAAGGGAAGCCCTGGTGAGTGAAGCCAGGCAGACAAGAAGTCCTGGTGAGTGAAGCCAAGCAGACATGAAGTCCTAGTGAGTGAAGCTAGGCAGAAGGGAAGTCCAAGTAGGTCAAAGGGATTGACCGGATACTTGGCACAAAAACAATCCAGATGGATCAAGGATGATCAGACATCTAGTGTTGGTAAGTCCAAGTAGGTCAAAGAGATTGACCGGATACTTGGCACAAGGAAAATCCAGATGAATCAAGGATGATCGAACATCTGCTGTTGGGAAGCCCAAGTAGGTCAAAGGGATTGACCGAATACTTGGCATGGGAAATACAGGTGGATCAAGGTTGATCGGACACCTGGTGAAGATAAGTCCAAGTGGGTCAAGGTTGATCGGACACTTGGTGAGCGAGTTCTAGTAAGTCAAGGGTGACCGGATGTTAGGCATAATGTACCAACAGGTCATAGGTGACCGGATGTTGGTTTAAGGGGCCTTGGACTTGATTTTGGGCAAAATCAAGGAGCTGGATCGATCAGCCGATTGATTGGCTCATGCCCAATCAATCGGTCGATCGATTGGGTGAGTCCCAACGACAAGCTTCCTCTCAATCGATCAGTTGATCGATTGGGGAGAAGTATCGCGCGAACAGAACAGCTCTGGATCGATCGACCGATCGATCCAGAGCCCCCAATCGATTAGTGGATTGATTGAGAGGTGTGATTTCGCACTATAAGCCCTGGATCGATCATCCGATCGATCCAGGCAATTCCAGAGAGCATAGAGGCGATCTAGATCGATCGATTGATCCAAAGCCTCCCCGGTCGTTGGCGTCGTATTTAGCTGTTGGCGAGCTGTTCTCTCGGCACAACTTACACTGTATCATCTCAGATCTTCACAGGGCTTCCAAAGCTTCTCCACAAAGTTATCACCACCAGATCTTGAGGGTTCTTGGAGGTTTTTCCAAGTCAAGAGGCGGATCTATAGCAGAAGAAGAAATCTTGTGTTATCTTGTAAGCTTCTAGCTTGTATTTTGTTCCCTTTCCCTTTCTTCTTGTAGTGTGAACTTGTAGGGCTTTTTCACCTTTGGTAGCTACCATAAAGGAGTGTTTTATTAGTGGAGGGTGCGTGAGTGTATGGATCCTTAGATTAGTCACCTCTTGTGAGGTGGATACCAAGTAAATCCTCTTGTTAGCATTGTGTCTTTTGTTTCTTTGTATTTTCTGGCATATCTTGAACAAACAAGCTTGAAAAGCAAAGACGAGCGCACCGAGCTATTCACCCCCCTCTAGCTACATAATCGGTCCCAACAAGTGGTATCAGAGCAAGGTTGCTCTTCACCGGAATCATCGCCGGAAAGGGAAAAGAGCTAGAGGGTGAAGAAGTTGGAGCAAAATTTTCCAAGTCAAAGATTTTATCAAGCTCAACTTCAATGGAATTCCAAGACGGACTTGGATTCGATACAAGGGTGCCTCCATTGTTTATTTCAACAAGCTTCGATCTTTGGAAATCAAGGATCGAGAATTTCTCGATGATGGAGATAGAACAATGGTTTGCTCTTATGGAAGATTTTGAAGCTCCAACAAACTCCAAGGGCAAGCCTCTCAAGAAAAGCAAATGGAGTCAAGAGCAAGTTCAAAGGAGCAAAGCAAATGATAAAGTGACCAAGCTCTTGGTCAATTTATTGCCAAGTAATATTTTGGCTCAAGTTGGAGAATTCAAGGATGCCAAAGAGCTATGGAGCAAGTTGGCAAAGATTCATGAGATCTCCTCCACTGTACAAGATCAAGAAGAATCCAAAGAGGGTGACTCATTGGATCAAGACCAAGAGTAAGAGAACTCCGAGGTTGAGAGATGCACAACTCCCGAAGAAGAAGTCCAAGAAGCTTCATCTTCAAAGGAATGCAATGAATAGGGCAAGGAGAGGGCATACTCCTTGTTCCATGTACAAGATGAAGATGAAGAAGCCTCCACCTCTAGGATTGAGGGGGAGTGTAGATCATTGACACCGGAGCAAAAAGAAGCCTCCACATCCGGGTCAAGAGAAGAAGAGGATGAAGAAGCTTCCACCTCCATAAGTCAAGTCGAATCTATTGGAGGAGCATCATTATCGGATCAAGAGGAAGCCTCTACCTCCGGATCAAAAGGAGAAGATGTCATCCCTACGCATGAAGGTATAAATATTTCAAATAAAAATAAAAATCATATCATATAGTTTGAGTGTAGAGAGTATGAGCATTATAAGAGCAAATGCCCTAAATTGGCCAAGAAAAAGGGCCAAGTGGCACCAAAGGGCAAGGAGAAGCCCAAGGAGACCGTCCCCACAACAAAGAAGAGCAAGGAGCACATTGTGTGTTTCTCTTGCAATCAAAAGGGACATTATAGGAGCCAATGTCCCAAGGGAAAGAAAGAGGTCAAGGCTCATGGAGGAAGCACAACTCAAGGGGGAGCCTCCAAGGTAAAAAGAAAGGTATCATTTATTGAGCCTACTCCCTTGAATAATGGTAAAAAGCATGCTAGTTCTAATTTGTATCATTTTAATGTTATTTACTATAAGAATAGAAAGCATGAGAGCTTTAAAGAAAAACATGTGGCTCTACATGCTAAAACTACCACGCCTAGGTTTAGGAAGGTAGATAAGAATTTAGGCAATAACTCTAAGGATTTTGGTTATAAGCTTAGAAATAGAAATGCTCATGGAATTAATGAAAAATCAGAAACTAAGGATTTATGGAAAGAAAATCAAGTCTTGAGGTCAAGACTTGATAAAATGGAAAAGTCCCTAAAAAGGATGGAAAATATCCTAAAAGGGAAAAATGAGCAAAACCTAGGTTTAGGACAACAAAAGTCATCCAATGGCCATAGAGGTTTGGAATACAAACTTAAGCTAAGAAGGATGTAATTTCTTACCATAGGGTTCCATATAGCTATGGAACCGAGTCCAGGTCTAAGGGTTAAGTCAAAAGTACAAGGGAAGTTATCCCTAGGAGTATTTTTGAAACTAAGGTGACTAAGACTTCTAAGAAGTCTAACAAAGTCACTAAAAAGGTCACAAGGGAAGAAATCCCTAGGGTTGACCTAGAAAAGGTGACCAAGGCTTCTAAGAAGCCAAACAAAGTCACTAGGAAGGTATCTAAGGAGGTTATCCCTAGCGAGTACCTAGAGCATCCAAGGAACACCAATAGGTTTTGGGTTCCTAGGAGCATTTTCTCTACCCCATAGATGGGTTAGAGAGTGTCAACTCAAATTGAAAGGGTAGCTAACCTAATCATGATGAAGTTGACACTCAAGGAGCATTTTCAAGGTTATTATTAACCTTTGAAAATGAAAAAGGATTATCATTTACTCTTAATTGGAGTAATATGTGCTATGAGTTGAGAAGTTTTGATGTATTTTCAATGACACAACAAAATATGAGTAAAAGAAATGTCAATTTGGGATTTTGGCATTTTCTTAGAAAGTTAAGGGTAATTTAGGCCTTATTTTTAAATGGTTACTCTTGGAAGAGTAGATTGTGCCAAAATTTGAGGAATATAGTTAATTTCAATTGGCACAACAAATTAAGAGAAAAAGAAATGTCAAGTTGAGAGTTTGGCATTTTATGAGGGACTTAGTGAACAATCTAGGGTTAAATTTTAATTTAGCTAAGGATTAAGGATACTTAGATAGATAATCTAAGTATTTCTTTTATGCTAATTCGCCATGCTTTATTTGCCCATCATATGTCATGACATCATGTTTATTTTTGCATTCATATTTTATTATGAAAACCACAAAAATACCATGTCATGTCATACATACATCATGTAGTCATAGGATATTTTCTTTTAAAAATTATTTCTTTTTGATGTATGTCATAACATATCATGCATTATTTTAATTCCTTACAACTTAAGTACTAATGGCATTTATTAACAAATAACATCCTTGGTGGATGTTCATAACATCAAAATGCCTAGATAAATATACATGATCCCTAGAATAGGGAAAAACCAAAGTTTACATCTCACTAAGAACTATAAGGTGACTTGTATGTGGTTTCGTACACATTAGATACAAGTGAGATGTTAGGATGATGAACAAAACTCAAGATGTTGATTTAGTGCATTCTTTTGAGTTTTAAGTTCATCAAAATACATAGTTATGTGTTTTCCAATCATTGGGAAAGCTAATGTACAAGTCATGTGCATTGAGCCCAAAGAACATGGTTGGATATTGGTTTTGAAAATCATTTTAAAACGCTTTTGGAAAACCTTGGTGAAGACTATCTTTTGATAGTGATCATCATTGAAGAGTTAGGCACAAACTTGAAGAAAACACTAAAATTTTTACAAGTTTTCAAGTTTGTATCCATATTTGAAAATATGATGTATTGTCTTAGAAAACTATTTTTCCATGATACTATATGTCCTAAATAATGTCTACAACGATTTTTATGATTTTTGGAATTTTGTAGATTTTTCTAGGGGTTTATGAAATTGACTGAAATGGAATTTCAGCTTTTTCAGAGGTTCAATCGATCACCCGATCGATTGAAGGGTCTCAATCGATCGGGAGATCGATTGAGAGCAAGCTTCTCGCGAATAGAAGCTTCCTGGATCGATCCACCGATCGATCCAGCCCTCCTGAATCGATCAGTGGATCGATTCAAGTAGGTTCAATCGATTGGGACCCAACTCCAATCGATTAGGAATGCTGATTTTGACTGGTAAAGCCTGATTTTAGCATTTTGGACCATCTTTAGTCTAGGTAACCCCTCAAAACACATTTGTATACATTTAGGGGAGTTTTCATGATGAAAACGAGGACGGATTGGTTAAGGAAGACTAAGTAGAGGTTTAGGTTGAGGTTTGGTTTCATTATTGAATTTATGAACCTCAAAACTTCTATTTTGGGTTTCATAAAGGTTTAGGGATTCCAAGTCATTGTTGGTGAAATAACAGAAGTTACGTGCATGTCTTTAGGGGGAGTTACTCTTTAAAGACATGAAAAATTATTTTCATACACCTTGGAAAGTGGTTTTACCTTCTTTAGTGAAAATGCTCAAGGTTGAGCATTGGAATACAATGGAGAGTGGATATCTTCATTGTTTAGTGGTATATGCTCAAGGATGAGCATTTGATGAAAATAAAGGGTATGAGACTTTTATTTGAATTGTGTGGTGTACAATGAGTGAAGTTGTGAACAACGATGAGTAACTCTTCAGGGGGAGAGTTTCTTTTTGATGTGTGTCAATAGGGGGAGAATGAAGGGTTTAAGTTAGGCCCTCATTATCTAAGAGGAAGTTTTCCCTCTTAGGGGGAGAATGTAGAGTTTAACTTACGTCTTCATTGCCTAGTGGCATGAAGGAGGTTGAGACTATGGGATTAGCCTAACTTAAAGAAGGTATTGTCAAAAGGGAGTTTGCCCTCTTAGGGGGAGAATGTAGGGTTTAACTTACGTCTTCATTACCTAGTGGCATGAAGGAAGTTGAGGCTATGGGATTAGCCTAACTTAAATAAGGTATTGTCAAACATCAAAAAGGGGGAGATTGTTGGTGCAAAATTCCCCAGGTCAAGATTGACCGGGTTGACTGAGCTTAAATTGAGTCAAGCTCGAGTCTTGATGTTGTGGTTTCGATGTTTGACAATACATGTAGTCAATACATGAAAATTGCAGGTGCAATTGTTCATGTGTGAAGGAGAGTCAAGTAGATCAAGATTGGCTGGATACTTGACTGGAAATCCTGGTGAATGAAACCAGGTGAAATTCCTAGTGAGTGAAGTTAGGCAGAAGAGAAATCCTGGTGAGTGAAGCCAGGTGAAGACCTAGTGAGTGAAGCTAGGCAGAAGAGAAATCCTGGTGAGTGAAGCCAGGTGAAAGACCTAGTGAGTGAAGCTAGGCAGAAGGGAAGTCCTGGTGAGTGAAGCCAGGCAGACATTAAGTCCTAGTGAGTGAAGCCAGGCAGACATGAAGTCCTAGTGAGTGAAGGTAGACAGAAGGGAAGTCCAAGTAGGTCAAAGGGATTAACCAGATACTTGGCACAAAGAAAATCTAGATAGATCAAGGATGATCAAACATCTGGTGTTGGGAAGTCCAAGTAGGTCAAAGGGATTGACCGGATACTTGGCACAAGGAAAATCCAGATGGATCAAGGATGATCGGACATCTGGTGTTGGGAAGCCCAAGTAGGTCAAAGGGATTGACCGGATACTTGGCACGGGAAATCCAGGTGGATCAAGGTTGATCGGACACCTGGTAAAAATAAGTCCAAGTGGGTCAAGGTTAACCGGACACTTGGTGAGCGAGTTCTAGCAGGTCAAGGGTGATCGGATGCTAGGCATAATGTACCAACAGGTCATAGGTGACCGGATGTTGGTTTAAGGGGCCTTGGACTTGATTTTGGGCAAAATCAAGGAGCTGGATCGATCAGCCGATCGATTGGCTCATACCCAATCGATCGGCCGATCGATTGGGTGAGTCCCAGCGACAAGTTTCCTCCCAATCGATCAGTGGATCAATTGGGGAGAAGTGTCAAGCGAACAGAATAGCTCTGGATCAATCGGGCGATCGATCCAGAGCCCCCAATCGCTCAGTGGATCGATTGGGAGGTGCGATTTCGCACGATAAGCCCTGGATCGATCATCCGATCGATCCAGGCAATTCCCGAGAGCACAGAGGCGCTCTAGATCAATCGACCGATCGATCCAAAGCCTCCCCGATCGATTGGGAGTAATCCAATCGATCGGGATCTGACCGTTGGCATCGTATTTAGCTGCTAGCGAGCTGTTCTCTCAGCACAACTTACACTGTTTCATCTCAGATCTTCACAGGGCTTCCAAAGCTTCTCCACAAAGTTCTCACCGCCAAATCTTGAGGGTTCTTGGAGGTTTGTCCAAGTCAAGAGGCGGATCTACAGCAGAAGAAGAAATCTAAGGTTAGGATTTTCTTGTGCTATCTTGTAAGCTTCTAGCTTGTATTTTGTTCCCTTTCCCTTTCTTCTTGTAGTGTGAACTTGTAGGGCTTCTCCACCTTTGGTAGTTATCATAAAGGAGTGTTTTATTAGTGGAGGGTGTGTGAGTGTGTGGATCCTTGGATTAGTCACCTCTTGTGATGTGGATACCAAGTAAATCCTCTTGTTAGCGTTGTCTATTTTGTTTCTTTATATTTTCCACTGCATATCTTGAAGAAACAAGCTTGAAAAGCAAAGACGAGCGCATCGAGCTATTCACCCCCCCTCTCTAGCTACATAATCGGTCCCAACAGGTTGTAGGAATGAAGAAGTCAAAACGAGGAGAATGTGTATTGTGTGTTTCACGTGTGGGGAGAAAGGAAACTACCACATCAAGTGCTCTAAGAAGAGGGAAATCAAGAAGCTTGTGCATTTGAAGAAATGAGAGAAGAAGAAAAGCTCAAGTCGAGGGGGAGCTTTAAGGGTAAGGAAGATATACCCTAATTTGAATTGCAATTCAAAATTTTATTTTCTCATACATGCTAGGAGAAATGATTTTGTTAATCATAGTATGCCCATGCATAATTTTAGTTTTAGATATTATGATAGAAATATGATCAATGTAGATTATAATCCTAGGAGACCTATTCATGCTAACTCTAGTAATGGTAAACCTAAGGAGAACCTAGGAATTAATCCCAAGAAGGGGAGACACATGCATAGAAAGATGGGTAAGTCTAGGAATGTCCAATGTGGATAAGTCAATTCTAGGGTGAGGAATCTAGAAAAAGAAAATCAAGCTTTGAAGGCAAAACTTGATAAGTTGGAAAAAAAACCCTAGAGAGATTCAATGTTGGATCTAAGGGGTTAGGTATGGTGTTGGGTATCCAAATACCCAACAATGATAGATCAGGTTTGGGATATCAATCTAGTTCCTTCAAGGCCGAGGACAAATCATATGCTAGGGCGGCAAATGATAAAGACAAGGGAGAGTCATCCAAGGCCAATAAGAATAAAATGCTAGGGTTGCATATAATTATGGCAAGGATGATGTGCCTAAGGTTAAGGATAAGAAGAAATTAACCAAAGACAAGGAGGTGACTAAGGTTAAGAGCTCTAGGGGGGCTCAAAGAGTCAAAAGTGGACCTATGGTCAATGAATCTCAAGTGGATCTTGCTTGAGATTCAACATGGGTCATGAAATGTGCCAAAGTGGTTTGGAGACGGACTTGAGTCTCAAACCTAGGGAATTGACACATATGGGATGCATTTCATGCATGGAAATATGAAATTGGATTCATATTACATGAAAATTGGTTTTGGATGTATAGATGCTATATAAACAAATGCTAGGGATATATTGAAGTTTAGTATGGGCATATACATCAAAAGGAAGCCAAAATTAAGATTTTAGGTCAATGTTCAATTGAACCATTTAGATAATTTTGGATTTTGTGTCAATCTTAGAATTTGAGATATATACATTTTTAAATATATTTTTTCTAAGTAGACACAGGTAAAATAGACCCCTCTACAAGATTTAAGTATTTTTGGATGTTTGTGAAATTTTTAGTGCATTTCTGAGGTTGGGTTAAAAATACTATTTGGGTTGAAAATAGGATGCTAGTCGATTGATGCAGATACCAGTCAACTGATAAAAATGTTTATCGAACACAGAATGGTTCTGTGAGTTTGTTTCGATAAGAGCAGTCAACTGATACAAATTTGAAACTATTTTTCAGTATTGAGTTTAGTCTGGACAGCTCATATAGGTGTATGAGATTCTTGGAGGATAAATACACGAGTTTTGGGTCAGTTTAGATGATTAAGTTTCTACAATCGAGATATTGTTAGAAGCTTTTTGATATTATGCAAAGGGGGAGAAGTAAGGTTTAAGTATGGAAAACCTTAAATACCTTTGTAGTAAGAAATTCCTAGTTCAATGGGGAGCTTAGGTGTAGGGGAAGCCTTGTGATATGTTCTTAAATATCCTTGTGGTGAAATTTGTAGCTCAATGGTGAGCTTAGGTGTAGGAGGAGCCTTGTGATATGTTCTAATGCATGTTACATGTTTGATTATCATTGTTGATTGTTATTATATTTTTCCTAACTTAAATGTATTGCCAAAATAAAAAAGGGAGAGATTGTTGGAAGCAATCTTGAGGGTCCAGTGTGACCATTATTGGTCCCTTTCGAAGGTCGGTAAGAGGGGAGGGGTGAATTGCCCTGAAAAAATAAATCTAACCTTTCTCGGATTTTCAACTAAATAATAAACACTTGTAATAATAAAAAAAGAGACTAATTAAAGAAAGCAGACACCAGGGATTTACTTGATTTGCAATTGGAAGATTGCTAATCTAAGGCGAATTAGGCGCACTATCTGAAGATCTTCTTTGGGCGAAGTAGCCTCTTACAACGTTAACAGCACAAAAGAAAACTAGAGCACAGAAAAATGGATTACAAGTGAATTGAATAAACTGTGCAGAACAGTGCTATATTTATAGTACTGTTCGAGGCGCCCCGAAGGGTCCAGGCATCCTGGGAGGGATAAATTTTATCCCCCAACATTCAGATCGAGTCAAAACTCGATCTGGTCAAAAGTCGAGTCAGGGCGCCCGGAAGCATCCCGGGCGCCTCGGACTGGTCCGGGCGCCCGGATGGTTCCGGGCGCCCGGACCAGGAAAGTCAACAGAATTGACTTTTCTCGGTCCAGGACCTCTCCTCTAGCTCATCTCGTCTCGGTCTGGGTCTTTCGCTCCAGCTCCACTAGCTTGGGTGATCTCGGCCATCCGGATAGGGCTCACCCGAACCCAGGTTTCGACCTTCTCCTTGAGCAGCCTTCCTCCCCGGTTTCTCATCCCTCGAACGTCACGTACATTCTTCTCGTCCACAGGTGTACTCTTCCGAGGTCACCTCGTCCCTCGGACGCACCGAGCCCGTCGGCTCTCTCCTGTGTCGTCCTTCTCGTTAGCCGCGTCTTCTGCTCGACTTCCTGTCCTCCTAAGCTTCTGCACATATAGACACAAGGGTTAAACCAAACAGGACCTAACTTAACTTGTTTGATCACATTAAAACACCTTAGGGTTCTAACAATCTCCCCCTTTTTGATGTGAGTAACCCAAGTTAAGTTAGGGTAAAATAAACATAAAGTAAAAAAACAAAATTTTGCAAATAAGTGCAAAGATTCTTCAATAGAAAAAAAATATATACCTCCCCCTAGACTTAACATTTTTCTCCCCCTTTGATCACATAAAAAATGGGGTACTTCTGACAAGTCTAAGGTTAATTCTAACTAAAAAAAATTAGTATAAAAAAAACTAAGTTAGACATTTTTTTAAGAATTTTTCAAAAATTGAAGTGTACAAGAAATTTCTAAAAAAAATTCATAAATAAAAAGAAATTCTAAGGCAAATTGCAACTTAAAACAACTTCTAAGTTTTTGAAAATTTTAACTTAGACAAAAATATCTTCTCAGAATTTTTTAAAAAATTTACTAAAAAGAATTTTTCTAAAAAGAATTTTTAAAAATTTAGTTCTAAATTTAATACTTTACCAGAAAGTTAATTAAACATTTGATTTCAATATTTTAGCTTCCAGGTCATGGCGAGGCACTAGGTCTTCTTGGTTATTGGAGCAACAACCACTTCCTTAGATAAAGCCTCATAAAGAAACTATCTATTTAATTTTCTCGCTTAAAAATGCTAAGTTTTAATTTTGAGTTTAAATTAAACAGGTTTTTGGAACCCAAAAGAGGTTCCTTCCTACAGGGTTAATCAAGTATTTTCTAGGCACATAGGTTTTTGATATTTTTCTGATTTGACTTTAGTAAAACCTATAATACCAGTTTAATCCTCTATAATTTTTAAAAGCATAAATATTTGAACAGGTAGACTTTTTCAAATTTTCTATTTCTTCTTTTAATTTATCATTTTCAAATTTTATCTTATCAAAGTCTTCTATTAGACAAGATTTTGCCAAAACTCTTTTTATTTCTAAAATTTTATTTTTTAATTTGGTATTTTTATTTTCTAATTTGTACATGGATTTTGCCATAGCCTTAATACCAAAATAAAGCTGATCAGGAGGTAAGAGGCATACCTCACTTACCATATCAGACTTGAAGCCCGACTCTCCCCCTGCTTCGCTGCATTCATCTGAAGTCGCTCCCCCTTCATCGATGCTAGGTTTTGATGTACTTTGCCCTTCATAGTTTGCCATCAGTGCTAGTCCAGCATATTCTTGTATCTCGGACTCAGATGATGAACTATCGTCCCAAGTAGCTTTTAGATTCTTGTGCTTCTTGGGTATCTTGACTTTGTCCTTCTTTAATTCTGGGCAATCTTCTTTAAAGTATCCTTCCTTTTGACACTGGTAGCAATGAACCCTTCTTCTATTTCTTTGATTCTTCTTATTCTGCATTTCTTTAAATTTATTAGATCGAAAGAATTTTCTAAAGTTTCTTACCATATACGCTTCTTGTTCTTCTTCTGAGTCTGACTCGGGTTCATCCTTTTTGGTTGCGTTTAGCGCCATAATCTGGCTTGATTCCTTGGTTGTCCCTGCACATCTGGTTTCATGTAATTCAAGAGTGGAAAATAACTCTTCTAAGGTACTTACCTCCAGGTCCTTTGAAATGTAGTAGGCGTCGATGATTGACGTTCATTCTAGAGTTCTCGGAAACGCGTTGAGTGCGTAGCGTATGGTATCCCGGTTGGTTACCACTTCACCGAGGTTCTCGAGACTGGTAATTAATTCCTTTACCTTCGTGTGTAGATCGGCTACCTTCTCACCTTTTTCCATACGGATGTTCGTCAATTGTTCCAAAGGATGTCTCTTCTTGCTAGTTTGGCTTCGGGCGTGCCTTCGTGAAGCTCTAGGAATTTTTCCTAGAGTTCTTTCGCTGACGAGTAGCTTCCGACGCAGTTGACTTCTTGAGGCGGCAGCACACTTAGCAGGTGATACTCCTCTCGGTTGTTCGCTACGGAATCATTCTGCTCCTTCTTTGTCTAGAGACTCTCTTCTTTTTCTTCTCCATGTTGATTAGTAGGAGCTACAAAACCATATTTAATAATTAGAGGAATTTCAAAATCGGTTTTCAGAAATACCTCCATACGACGCTTCCAGTGTGCGAAGTCCCCCTCGAATTTTGGTGGAACGATGCTTGGTTTGGCGATCTCGTTGCTTCGATCGGCGGTTGGTCCTCCTGAAGCGTCCTGGCTCTGATACCACTTGTTAGTCTATTTCGAAGGCCGACAAGAGGGGAGGGGTGAATTGCCCTGAAAAAATAAATCTAATCTTTCTCGGATTTTCAACTAAATAACAAACACTTATAATAATAAAAAAATAGACTAATTAAAGAAAGCATACACAAGGGATTTACTTGGTTTGCAATCGGAAGATTGCTAATCCAAGGTGAATTAGGTACACTATATGAAGATCTCCTTTGGGCGGAGTATCCTCTCGTTAACAGCACAGAAGAAAAGTAAAGTACAGAAAAATGGATTTTAAGTGAATTGAATAAATTGTGCAAAATAGTGCTATATTTATAGTATTGTTCGAGGCGCCCCGAAGGGTCCAGGCGCCCTTAGGGGGATAAATTTTATCCCCCAACATTCAGATCGAGTCAAAACTCGATCTAGTCAAAAGTCGGGTCCGGGCGCCCGGAAGCATCCTGGTCACCCCAGACTGGTCTGGGCACTTGGAGTGGTTCCGGGCGCCCGGACCAAGAAAGTCAACAGAATTGACTTTTCTCGGTTCGGGACCTCTGCTCTAGCTCAGCTCATCTCGGTCTGGGTCTTTCGCTCCGGCTCCACTAGCTTGGGTGATCTCGGCCATCCGGAATAGGGCTCACCTGAACCTAGGTTCAGGCCTTCTCCTCGAGCAACCTTCCTCCCCAGTTTCTCATCCCTCGAACGTCGCGTACGTTCTTCTCGTCCACCAGTGTACTCTTCCGCGGTCACCTCGTCCCTCGGACGCACCGAGCTCATCGGCTCTCTCCCGTGCCATCCTTCTCGTTAGCCGCATCTTCTGCTCGACTTTTTGTGCTCCTAAGCTCCTGCACACTTAAACACAAGGGTTAAACCAAACAGGACCTAGCTTAACTTGTTTGATCACATCAAGACACCTTGGGGTTCCAACAACCATATGTTTTGATATTTGGGCAAAGAGTTTAAGTTAGATTTACCCTTGTATTTGATATGTGTTTTTGAGTTGTGTAGGTTTACATGATACACATATGACTTAGTTTGATAGTTTCAGGTTTGGTGAAGGATGGAGCATCCGAGGGACTGTGGACAAGGCAACAAGCACAAGAGGCAAGGGAAACACACTTCGAGGCATATGCAAAAGTAGACATTGGAACAATCCTCTTGGATGCGTCCGAGGGATGAGAGCCAAAGGAAGTGGGCTTGAAGGCAAGAGGTCAAGGCTGCGAGCAAAAGTCAAGTGAGTCGTGAGGGTCTGAGTGCTGAGAGATTGTACTCGGGGCAAAATCTTAGGTTTAGGGTTTATCAGTTGACTTGTGGCTTTGTTTGTTGACTGGTTTAGTTGACTGTGTAATCGATTGGGAACGAACAGGATGCTTCTATTTGCTTGACCAATGTGAAACGGTCGATTGGAAAAATCATCAGTTAACTGGTAAAGTTACCAGTCGACTGGTATCGAGTCGTTGGGGTGTAACAGTCAAATTTCCATAGAGGACATTCGACTAGTATACTTATCAACTGGTAGGTGGGATTTTCCAACCCGTGGCCTATATAACCAAGGCTTTGGAGCTTGATTAGATTTGACGAAACAGGAGTGGTAAACCCTTGTTAGTAGTCTATCTTAAGTTGTGATTGGAGTGCGGTGTATTAATCAAGGTTATGTGAGATTTACTCCACCGAGAAGGAGCTCGCGCAAGCAGGAGTTCCAGGGCTTGATCCACCGAAGGATTACTAGAATCGTCCACCTTACGGATAGCCATGGAGTATGAGCAAGTTATCTCCGAACCATATAAATCGGTGTGCATTGGTTTGCCTTTTTGTTCTTGTCTTTAGCTTTTGTATTCAAATTTGTATTTGTTTATATTTCGTTGTGCTAACGAATACGTAGGAAAGCGAATTCGGGTAATGACTATTCAACCTCCTTTCTAGCCTGTTATCTATCCCTAACAATGCACCCTTCGGTGCGCAGCAGCATTTACTGAGGGTAGTCAACCGATATGGTAGTCAACCCATGTGAGCGCGTGCCCTCAGTTGCGGACACTGCTACACACAGGAGGGCGTGCAACGTATCAAAAGGCTATAAATATATAATTATATCTATAATTATTAATATAAATTAGTTGTTTATTAATATTCACACCCTAAATTATTATTTTTATTAATTAAGATAATTTTTAATTATTATTATTTAATCGGGCATCAATGATATAATATCCACATATATAAATATCAACATGTATAAATATTATAGAATGATATGTGATTCGGAGAATGATCAGTAGGACATCACGTGGATGAAAGGAGATTAGTGAATCTATTGAGGTGGTTCTGAAGGTCAAATTGATGTTTGGCTACTCAGGCCTCCCAGCTCCTTAGCCTCTCAGATCTCCCAGCTCCTTAGCCTCTTTGGTCTCCCGGCTACTTAGCATCTCGAGTCTGCCAGCTCCCTAGCCTCTTGGGCCTCCCGGCTCCTTAGACTCTTGGGTCTCCCTACTACTTAGCCTCTCGGTTTCCCGATTCCTTAGCCTCTTGGGCCTCCCGACTCCTTAGCCTCTTGGGTCTTCTGGCTACATATCTTCTCCAACCTCCCAGCTACCTAGCTTCTCTGGCCTCCTGATTCTTCAATAATGTAAGATAAAGGATTGTTTCAATTGAAAAGAATAATCATCGCATAAATCCTAGTTATTTTAGAAAAAAAAAAAGACAATGATATGAATAAATCTTACATTATTTAAGGAATTAAATAATGACAACATAAATATCAAAACGGAAGGAAAATGTTTGTTTTCTCTCTATAAAAGATGGTCCTTTTCAATCTCTAAGGTACGCATACGCATATGCACCGGCTCTTCTACTAGGGAACCACTAGCTGTCATTCTAACCTTATTCTTATTGTTTGTCTCCATTTAGACGCCCAACCAGGTCATCATCTTTATTGTCATTCCACGATTGGTGATTAAATTGGCAACAAAGCCAATTCACCGATGATTCATCCTTCGACGCTCACAGGCAGGATCAAATTGGCGCCGTTTGTAGGAATATTGAGTTAAGACCTAAAATTCAGTGTAAAGATGGATAATGCCGGAAGACCTAATGTCATAGCCATGGGGTCAACGGATTTTGACAATTTGGTGGTCGCGACAGTGCAAGCAGTGTTAAAGGGACAATCATCGCATCCCCCAACAGGTAATCCTTCACCAAAACACTGCCTCAGTCGATTAAAGCAACGTTGACGCATTAGAAGGTACCTTGACTGATGGAAACGTTGCGAACTGCTTCTCCTCTACCAATTGGTAAGTCCGTGGTTAAAGAACCTTCTGTAGAATCTTCTGGCAAAACCTCCTGGCTGTCATTCTAACCCTATTCTTGTTGTTTGTCTCTGTCCAAGCTCCCAACCAGGTCATCATCCTCATTGTCATTGGAGAATGGTGATTAAATTGGCAACAGAGCCAATTCACCAGTGATTTGTCCATCGACGCTCGCGAACAGGATCAATATAAATCCATTAAATCATCTATTAAAAGGTCATTAAGAAGTGAATTAATTAAGCCAATGTCCTCAAAGTATAATAACATCTCATCTAACATATGGGTTAAAAGTATCTTCACTAGCCCCCGGGCAATGGAGCAGTCGCAAATCACCTTTTTAATTTTTTAAACATCTAAGATCGAGTCTTAACTTTGGTAAATTACCAATAAATTCTACTTAATAGACAATTAGTCTAAGAATGCTAGGTTGATGGACCGTCCGCTACAAGTATATCTCAATTTATTCTAATGGTCGATAAAAAACTTCCGTGTGAGACTGAATCAATTATTCTTAGATTAATCGAAGTAAATTAAATACTCAGTGCTAACTAAATTGAATACTACAAAAATATAATGTCAAAGTACAAATAAATATTTACAGCAAATGATTCTTAGTATTTCAGATATAAATACTTAGGTATTCTAATAAAAGTCTATACTCAAAATTTTCACTTTATTATAATTTTTCTATATTTTACATCTGTATTATTTTAATTTTTTACTTAATTATTTTATTTTAAGTTCACGTCTTAGTGATTAATCTAATCAACTAACCTAAATCAACTTCTTAACATAAATTATGTCAATTAGAAATTATTTTATGATCTTGGATAAGAATTATTCAATATGAAAAATATAAACAACTATCCTTTAAAAAATTAAATAAATGATAGATATTAACTAAACTGTACTTTAGAATATTCATTTCAATTTTTAAAATAACTTTTTTTTCATCTTAATTTCCATGTCAAACTACTATATAAATACTAAGATCGATCAATTATTTAACTCCTAATGATTTAATTATTTTATAATTCATTTAATTATTTTTAAATATTTTTTTAGTTTCCTTTTGAGGCCAACTTATTAGAACATGAACAAGGCAAATTAGATTAGTCTTTTCTTTTCAGTTTTCAAGAGACAAACCTCACCATCACACACATATTCTTCCTCTGTCACTTCACCATGTGCTTCGCCATTTTCTCCATCTTCCTTGTTTTTTTGGTTCAGTGCACATTTTGGGTGCAGGTCGAAATCACACTCTTCGCAACGGTAGGACCAAATATGTCCCATCTCTCTACAACCGTTACAGCCATAAGAAAAGCAACGGGTAAGGACAAGCTCATGCTCATCATAGAGGTCAAGCTTTATCTTCTCAGGCCACCCCTTTGCCATTTCTTTAAGATGCTCCAACTCTTTGATCCTCTCGGTGAATCGGTAAGCAACAGTTCGATGTATCATCAACTCCCTGGCTTCTTTGGTAATTGTTCGTCCTGTAGGGCCTCTAGCAACCAGGGCACAGCTCTGGACGTAACCAAAAGGTAGTGCCAACCATGGCATGCGTAAGAAGACTTTGTTGAATGAATCCTGATAATAATCGCTGGAGACGTAGATCATCTCAAAATCAGTATCCACATTTTGATCTCGTGATACTCTTCAATCAGTTCAGGGAGGTAATCGCCGCACCACCAACGTGTTGAGAGGTTTAGGAGGATGGTCTTTCCAACAAGCTCTTTTATTGGATCCTAACAGAAGAATATTACCACACAGTCTCTACTACCAAATTATAAGGAAAAATCTACTCCAGTGAAAAAATAAGGAAAGTTCAGTTAGAAAATGTGGAAGTTGTTTACATGTTAAGCAAGAAAATTCATTGCCTTCAATCCTATTTTTCCAATGACAGACCAGATCACCTGAATCAAGAAGTGACTCGAGTGTCTGTGAAGTTTGGCCTTTGCTTTCTCTGAAAACTCATGCAATTTCTCCTGAGAAAACGGGAAAGCTTCCCATGCATCAAATCCATACTCTTTAATAAGTTCAATTAAATCAACATTAATTCATAGTTTTCCCATCCGATCCAATCAAGATGACAGCATGATGATTATTTTCCTGGAGATCAAAATAGCAAAAAAGCTTATCACAGCTTTAATTTGTCATTGAAAGGAAATGCAAGCCGAGGCATGCTTTCTATGGCTTCATCATAATCAGAGTCGTTGTCCAAGGACACTAGCACAACCTCAAAGCTCTCTCCATTTTCCTTGAGCTGTTTATAGATTTCTGCAAATACTGGAGTAAACTCAACGCAACAATCATAAAGACTGCATGCGAAGTTCAGAGCCACTATTTTTCCTTCGAGATTTGAAATAGAAACCTGCATCAAAATCAGCATATATCAGTAAAAAATTAATTCATACACAATAATTATAGACATAAGTGATTAAGCATTTAGTAGATGTCACGCCCCAAAGGAGTCTCTGTCCGAAGAAATTTCGGCAGCATCTCCCCTGTACGGCGGACAATATGAAACTTTCTACATATCACATATACATCAGCCACAGGCGGCTGGAATGATAACAAAAATAAAAGCAAACACCACGCAGTTTATAAAGATATTCAGCCTTTGACTGTCACAACCCCGCAGTTAATAGTAGTAATCAATAACAATAGGACTCTGACTCGAAATCCACCCTACTCCACTACACTCGTAAAACTCAAATTCAACGAACTTACCTCTTCTGCCGTCCAGGCAGACACGTAGTAGAATGAAATCCAATATCATATCAAAAATCCATCAAAAGGTATCACTCCATACAATATCCATAGGAAAAATCCAAAGACAATACTAAAACAAAGTCTGATATAGAAAAAGGCCAAAAATAAAACAAATAACGAACTAGTAGAGAACTGGCTCTACGTGCATATGGGGGGCCAGCGACTGGAACAGCCTCAAACTGAAAATATCAACAATGGAGGCGGGTGAGTCCAACACTCAGCAGGTACAACCGATATGCATAATAAAACAAATAACAGACAACACTAATCATGTACAGTCTCCTGAATATGAGAAGGAATAAATGCAATCAAAGCGAAATCGGAGATAAGCGTACTTAAGGAATCAAGGAAGGTAGCAGTCGTCGATCAAGAAATCATAATCACATGTATCGATCAAATGCATCCATACAAATGCAGCATATAAGTGCAGAATCACAACAATAAAATGCAATAAATGATATGGTGTGCACTCGAAATCACTCGCGGTGGTCGAGTGGACGGAATCTTTGTCGAGTACTCCCTCGTCCCAAATCATAAATGGGGAGCTCAATGCTCTCATCTCCGATACACAACGACGGAGAGGAAAAATCTCTGCCGACCCATGAGTCGACCAACGGAGCCAAACAGAGTCCACCATCCGCCGCACGCTGCTACCCTAAATGCCAACGGAGCCAAACAGAAGGAACGATCACGGCCACTACCGAGTCACCGACCAACGGAGCTAAAGCAGAACCGCCACACTCGGCCGGATATACAACTAATCCATGGGTGGTGTGTGCAGTACATGTAACTGGCAATGGGCTCAACCAAAGTGGAGCCGACAATCGCACAGCATGCAAACATGATGCATGATACTAAGCATGACAATCTCATGAATAGCATAACAAGATCCATACATAAATAAAAGGTGTACCACAAGTCAATGTATCAGATGGAAGGTACACAAACAGATAGGGTATCATATAAACCCTAGGTCCTGAACATGATGTATCACATGGTTGGGTCACTACCGAAAGTATGTATGGTCAGGTCAATAATAACATGCAGTGCATAATAAATAAACAAACAACATGTAACAGATCATGTAGTGACCAACCGAATCAAAAGGATAACACAATCATTGCTATATGTTAAACACTTTATTATGCATATCAAAAGGCATAAGTCAAAGTACCCGCCTCCAATAAAGTGGTCCAATCCAATAATTGAGAAACACGTCTCGCGTCAAGGTCCTGTATATCACCAATATTTAGTTTAGCAAATTCTATCACGCATTAATTAGCTAAACTAAATCCTAATCGAATTAAGAAATTCCAAATTGGATCAACTCAACACAATCCTACAACCATGAAATCCACAGTTATACTCACAACAATGCATTTACCTCAATCCAAAACTCATCCAATTGTGTATGCCCGACTGTTGAGTCACTGCCGGAGACGCGTACCTTAGTGATATAATGACCGGAACTAGAAGTTACTGCTGTGGAAATAAACAGTGACAGAATCCACTGTGATCAGCCAACAACTCAACGCAACATCCCCAAATTATATTCACATACCTACTCAAACCTGCCTCTCCTAACCAGTGCCCCTCGTTCCCTCTCTGTCGGTGGCTGATGGAAGAAGAAGCCGGCAGTGGAGAAAAGAACCAGGGCACAGCGTCAACAATCAACCGATGGGGAAGAGGGCCCGGTAGAATCCTGCGACCACAGTGACCACAAACACAAGAAGCACCTCCGGCGATGAATGGTGGCAGTCGAGTGATGATAGCCGACGATCAAGAGGTAGAACAGTCGGTCGGCCCTTGCTTTGCCGGAAGAAAGGAAGAGAGGTGAAACAAAAACTTGGTCGGCGCTAGGGCAGAAGAAGGAGAAGAGAAGAAGAGGGGAAATCAGGTTCGGCGAGGGAGAAGACGAGAAGATAAAGGGATTTGCCACAAACCCTAGGCCACGGCTGAGAAGAGGGGAAACTGTCGCGGCGACAGTTTGGAGAAGAAGACGGCGTCGGGTGAGGAAATAGGGCACGGGCACGCGAGAAAGGAACTGGCACAGTAGAGGATCGTAGGAAAAAGGAATAAATAAAAAGAAAAGAAAATTTAAAAGAAAATCATGCATTTCCTTATTTAAATAGGGAAGCCCAAACAGGCTTTTCCCGGACCCCGTTTTCATCCCCGTTAACTCATCCGTACGAGTTCCGAAGAATTCCCAAAAAATTTCCAAAAATTCCGGAAAATTCCCTTATTAATATTCGCCTATTTTCCCGGTATTTTACATTCTCCCCCACTAATAAAAATTTGGTCCCCAAATTTCGTTATCTACCATCAGCAAGTACTAACAATAGGTAAAGCATATAAATGCTGAACGGTAAATAAATCACATACCTCAAGCGAAAAGATGGGGGTATCGAGCTCGGATCGTATCCTCGAGCTCCCAAGTAGCCTCCTCGTCTGAATGATGCTGCCATCCGACTTTGACTAGCCGGATAGTCTTGTTCCGTAACTGACGCTCTTTCCGGTCGAGAATCCGTACCAGAACCTCCTCATATGTAATGTCAGGCTGAACTGGAACTGGAATATCTGCCAGCACATGCGTCGGGTCGGGCACGTATCTCCTCAGCATAGATACGTGAAATACATCGTGGACGCCTGACAAGGACGGTGGTAGTGCCAGTCGGTAAGCTACTGCTCCGATCCTCTCCAAGATCTCGAAAGGACCAATGTACCGTGGAGCTAGCTTACCTCTGATGCCAAATCTCTTCACCCCTTTCGTGGGTGAAACTCGCAGAAATACATGGTCTCCAACAGAGAACTCTAGTGGTCTGCGTCTCCGATCAGCGTAACTCTTCTGGCGATCCTGCGCCTCTGACATCCTCCGTCTGATAGTACGGACCAACTCTGCATCCTGCTAAACTCTCTGAGGTCCCAACAACTGGGCCTCTCCAACCTCATCCCAAAGGACGGGTGTCCGACAAGGTCTACCATACAACGCTTCAAACGGTGCCATCTGGATAGCCGAATGAAAGCTATTGTTGTAGGCAAACTCTACCAACGGCAGATGGTCCTCCCAACTGCCTCCAAAATCCATAACACATGATCTCAGCAAGTCCTCAAGAGTCTGAATAGTCCGCTCTGACTGTCCATCTGTCTGTGGATGGAAAGCTGTACTAAGTCGGAGCTGTGTGCCCAAGGCCTGCTGCAGACTCTGCCAGAAACGAGACGTAAACCGTGGATCTCTATCCGAAATGATACTCAACGGAACACCATGTAGTCTGATGATCTCCCGAATATACAGATCTGCCAATCGATTCAGGAGATCAGTCCTCCGGATCGCTAAGAAATGCGCGGATTTGGTTAATCGATCAACGATTACCCAAATCTCATCATGGCCTCGTCGTGTCCTCGGCAATCCTACCACAAAGTCCATGGTAATGTGATCCCACTTCCACTCAGGAATAGGAATCCGCTGAAATAATCCTGCAGGTCTCTGATGCTCAGCCTTCACCTGCTGACAGACAAGACATCTAGCCACGAAATCCGCGATGTCTTTCTTCATGCCGTTCCACCAGTAGGAACGTCTCAAATCTCGATACATACGGGTCCCGCCTGGATGGATCGCAAATCGAGAACGGTGAGCCTCCTGAAGTAGCTCCTGTAAGACCGGATGAGACTGAGGTACGCATAATCTGCCTCGGAAGTATATAACACCCTCCTCGTCTCGTGTAAACTCGGTCTGCTGTCCGGAAGCTATCTGACTGCCAATGAACTGACAATGCTGATCACCAGCCTGAGCCTCTCGGATCTTCGTCCTGATCAACGACTGAGCAATCATGGTAACCAGAATACCCTGCTCTGTAGATCCTTGCTCCTCAAGGTCTAACTCGGAAAAACTCTGAATCAAGTCCGTGACTGAAGTCCGGTGGCAAGCCAAAGTCGCCCTGGACTTCCTGCTGAGTGCATCTGCAACCACATTAGCTTTCCCTGGGTGGTAGCTAATGGTACAATCGTAGTCCTTCAGGAACTCCATCCATCTCCTCTGTCGGAGATTAAGCTCCTTCTGAGTGAAAATATATTTGAGACTTTTATGATCAGTAAGAATCTCAAATGTGATACCATATAAGTGATGTCGCCATAGCTTCAGAGCAAAAATGATGGCAGCTAACTCCAAGTCATGAACTGGGTAGTTCTTCTCATGCTCCTTCAGCTGCCGAGAAGCATAAGAGACTACTCTACCGTGCTGCATCAGAACAGCGCCTAAACCCTGTAGAGACGCATCGGTGTAGAGTACAAATCCATCCTCTCCAGAAGGTAAAACCAAAACTGGAGCCGACACTAATCTCCGCTTCAGCTCCTGAAAGCTGGTCTCGCAATCCTCGGTCCACGTAAACTTCACGTCTTTCCTGGTAAGGCGTGTTAGCATGCGAGAAACCCTCGACAAAACGTCGGTAATATCCGGCCAATCCCAGAAAACTGCGGATCTCCTGAACTGACTTCGGCTGCTCCCAACTGGTGACAGCCTCGATCTTCTGAGGATCCACTGAAATACCTCTACTAGAAACCACGTGTCCCAGAAAACCGACTGAGGATAGCCAGAACGCACACTTGCTGAACTTCGCGTACAGCTGATGTCGTCGAAGAATCTCCAAGACTATGCGAAGATGCTGTGCGTGCTCCTCCTTGGAATGAGAGTAGACCAATATGTCATCAATGAAAACGATAACAAACTGATCCAGATACTCCAAAAATATGCGGTTCATCAAATCCATAAACACCGCTGGAGCATTGGTAAGCCCAAATGGCATTACCAAAAACTCATAATGACCATATCGAGTACGGAAAGCTGTCTTCTGAATATCTGAGTCTCTGACTCTCAGCTGATGATATCCGGATCGCAGATCAATCTTAGAATACACTGATGTACCTCTGAGCTGATCAAACAAATCCTCGATCCGTGGTAAAGGATATTTATTCCTAACGGTCACTGCATTCAGCTGTCTGTAGTCAATACATAACCTCATGGTGCCGTCCTTTTTCTTGACAAATAATACCGGAGAACCCCATGGGGAAACACTAGGGCGAATAAATCCCCTATCCAAAAGCTCCTGGAGTTGAACCTTCAGCTCGTTCAACTCCTTTGGTGCCATACGATAAGGAGCTTTCGATGCCGGTGCGGTTCCCGGAATCAACTCAATAGCGAACTCCACTGGCCTTCTGGGAGGCAAACCTACTCCCGGACTACAGGAACGTCGGAGAGCTGCGAACTGCTGCTGTCCTCAGTACTGATCAAAGATAACAGAAAACCCTGACAGCCATGTGACAGCAACTTCTGAGCCTGTATCGCCGAAATGATCGATAAGCCGTCGTCTCTGATGCCAGTGAAATCCCACGAGGGTTGGTTCGGAGGCCGAAATGTGACCACCCTCGTCTGGCAATCAACTGTGGCATGATATGCTGACAAACAGTCCATGCCAAGAATAATATCAAAATCGACCATTTCTAATACTAAAAGATCCACTGTAAGTATTAGGTTGCCAAAATCTAACGGGCAACCTCTGACCTCCTGGGTGACGTCCAATGAATCACCGGACGGTAGGGAGACGGTCAATCGCTGGGGTCTGAAAGTGGGTAATCTACCAACCTCCCGCATAAAAGTGCGAGATATAAATGAATGAGAGCTACCAGTATCTATCAGTATATCTGCAGATAAGGCATAAATAGAAATCATACCGCGGAAAACGGATCCGTCGGCTCGCTGCGCATCCTCTCTGGTCATCGCATGTACACGTCCAGTCTCTGGCGGAGGAGGAGGAGGTAACGCTGCCAGCGGCTGCTGCGGCTGGGCAGAAGCCTGCCACTGAGGCGGTGCTGGATACTGCGCCAGAGAAGACTGAGAAGACGACGACTGATACTGTGCAGCTGGCTGAGACTGAGTCTGGTACTGTCCCTGTGTCGGATAATAAAGTCCCGGAACAGAACTCTGAGATGCTACGGAAGCACTGGAATACTCCTGTCCAAACATACCAAATGCCGCTGCTGCAGGTGAAGCACTCGGCTGCTGGCCAGGCAAAGGTTGGGCTCTTCGCCCTCCTCGATAAGTTCCGGACTGACTGGACTGTCCTCCATGATCAGATCCTCCGGAAGTCATATGCTGAGTCTTCTGCGGACAATCTCGACTCTGGTGCCCAGGCAGTTTGCAATAAAAGCAAACCGACTGTCCCAGAGAGCAAGCTGAGATGATATGATCTCTGGACCCACATCTGAAACAACGAATGTCGCTGGCGGGTTGTTTCCGGTTCTGCTGGGAAGACCGGGAACGTCCAGAAGAAGACTGTCCTGATTTCTGGGGTTTACGTGATCCCCCAGATATACCCTGATCTGACCGACTACGCCTGTTCTGCTGTGGTGTAGCCTGAGGCTGCTGGATCTGTCCAGATGTCTGACTCGGCTGCTTCCTTTTCCTATCCGGAAAAACTCTCTGCTGAGCTGACTCAATAATGAGGGCTCTGTCCAACATCTCCGCATAAGATGTGATACCAAGACCGACAAGTCTTAGTTGCAAATGTCCATCCAGCCCCTGAATGAACTGCTGCATACGTGAACTGTCCTCAGCAACTAGCTCTGGACAAAATCTGGCCAATCTGTCAAACTCTGCATTATACTCAGTCACTGTCCGATTATTCTATCGCAAACTCAGGAAATCCTGCCGGCGAGCCATCTGATAAGCTCGTGGAAAGAAACGGCTCTCAAAAGCCTCTCTGAATCTGGCCCAAGTGATGTTCTGCTCACCGATGATGGAACGATGGGTGAGCCACCATGTATCAGCAGCGTCTCGTAAGTGAAAAGCAGCCAGCTCTGCTTTCTCCCACTCGGAGCAAGACATATAGAAAAAGGTACGCTCCATAGTCTCAATCCAAGACAAGGCCACACTCGGATCTCGGTCTCCTCGGAAGAGTGTGAATCGACTCTTCATCGACTCTGCCAACACTGGAATCCTGGCTCGTGCCGCAACAGGATCTATGAGGTGTGTCGGTACGGCTGTCGGAACTGGCGGAAACACTGGAGCTGATGCTACAGAAGATACCGCTGTATAAACTGGAGGAGGTACTCCCGGTGCTGCTGGGTAACTGCACTGGTACCGGATGTGAAGCAACCGGTATCCCTAATGCCGGAGCTGCTGGGTACACGATAGGTACTGGGGGCACAGGCGCCGCTGATGCCGGGTACACTGTAGGCCCAGGTGGCGGTGGTGCCGAGTACGCAATAGACTGAGCTGGAGCTGGTGTCGGATATGCTAATGGTATCCCTGGTGGTACCGGAAATACAGGAGCAGTGGATACTGTCGGTGCAGCTGAGGTAGGCACCTCTAAGGGAGCCATCGGAGTCTGAAGGCCCGCCGCACTCGCAGTATGCTGAGTCTGTCCCTGACCGACAGGCTCAGCCTCGGTAGGCATCTCTGGTATATCCAGAGATCCTGCAGTCCTCGCACGTGCTCGTCCAGCACCACGTCTCGCAGCAATACGCGTAGATCGCCTCATATCTGTTAAATTATATTACAGATATTACTACAGGTATAAACAATTACCAAAATGACACCATACCTAATTGCTGTCTGGAGATGTTCCGTCGCTGTCCAGCCCCCAAAATGACCTCGAAATTCCGTACGAGGAAAACAAACATCGGAAATCCATATAAATCCAAAACGGAAGTCCATAACAAAATCGAAACGGAAAATCCGTGCAACCCAAAATAACTGCCCAGACTAATCTGTCTCGCAACTAGGGCTAGTATAAAAATGTCCAAAATACTAAAAGCAGGTATCACACCCTGCTCTGATACCAATGAATTGGTATCAGATAAATCCCGAAAATCCAACACACGGAAATCAAATAAATATCGCCAAACTTTGGCGAGCTGATACCCAATAAACTGATATCAGATTATTCTAAGTATCCATAATACAAAAACAAAAATCGTATAAATCCAGAACACACAGCAAGTATCGTAACTTGGCTCTGATACCAAATAAATTGTCACGCCCCAGAGGAGTCTCTGTCCGAAGAAATTTCGGCAGCATCTCCCCTGTACGGCGGACAATATGAAACTTTCTACATATCACATATACATCAGCCACAGGCGGCTGGAATGATAACAAAAATAAAAGCAAACACCACGCAGTTTATAAAGATATTCAGCCTCTGGCTGTCACAACCCCGCAGTTAATAGTAGTAATCAATAACAATAGGACTCTGACTCGAAATCCACCCTACTCCACTACACTCGTAAAGCTCAAATCCAACGAACTTACCTCTTCTGCCGTCCAGGCAGGCACGTAGTAGAATGAAATCCAATATCATATCAAAAATCCATCAAAAGGTATCACTCCATACAATATCCATAGGAAAAATCCAAAGACAATACTAAAACAAAGTCTGATATAGAAAAAGGCCAAAAATAAAACAAATAACGAACTAGTAGAGAACTGGCTCTACGTGCATATGGGGGGCCAGCGACTGCTTCAACCCGAAAATATCAACAATGGAGGCGGGTGAGTCCAACACTCAGCAGTACAACCGATATGCATAATAAAACAAATAACAGACAACACTAATCAGTCTCCTGAATATGAGAAGGAATAAATGCAACTAAAACGAAATCGGAGATCTGTACTAACCGGAATCAAGGTACAAAGGTAGCAGGTCGTCAGAGAAATCATAATCCAGTATGCATGTCAATCAAATGCATCCATACAAATGAAGCATATAGTGCAACAATCACAACAATAAAATGCAATAAATGATATGGTGACAGACTAAATCACGCTCGGCAAGGATGGAGTGGACGGAATCTTGAGTACTCTATCCTCCGCCCCAAATCATAAATGGGGAGCTCAATGCTCTCATCTCCGATACACAACGACGGAGAGGAAAAATCTCTGCCGGCTACCCAGAGTCGACCAACGGAGCCAAACAGAGTCCACCATCTGCCGACACGCTGCTACCCTAAATGCCAACGGAGCAACAGAGGCGATCACGGCCACTACCGAGTCACCGACCAACGGAGCAAGCAGAACCGCCACACTCGACGGATATACAACTAATCCATGGGTGGTGTGTGCAGTACATGTAACTGGCGATGGGCTCAACCAAAGTGGAGCCGACAATCGCACAGCATGCAAACATGATGCATGATACTAAGCATGGCAATCTCATGAATAGCATAACAAGATCCATACATAAATAAAAGGTGTACCACAAGTCAATGTATCAGATGGAAGGTACACAAACAGATAGGGTATCATATAAACCCTAGGTCATGAACATGATGTATCACATGGTTGGGTCACTACCGAAAGTATGTATGGTCAGGTCAATAATAACATGCAGTGCATAATAAATAAACAAACAACATGTAACAGATCATGTAGTGACCAACCGAATCAAAAGGATAACACAATCATTGCTATATGTTAAACACTTTATTATGCATATCAAAAGACATAAGTCAAAGTACCCGCCTCCAATAAAGTGGTCCAATCCAATAATTGAGAAACACGTCTCGCGTCAAGGTCCTGTATATCACCAATATTTAGTTTAGCAAATTCTATCACGCATTAATTAGCTAAACTAAATCCTAATCGAATTAAGAAATTCCAAATTGGATCAACTCAACACAATCCTACAACCATGAAATCCACAGTTATACTCACAACAATGCATTTACCTCAATCCAAAACTCACCCAATTGTGTATGCCTGACTGTTGAGTCACTGCCGGAGACGCGTACCTTAGTGATATAATGACCGGAACTAGAAGTTACTGCTGCGGAAATAAACAGTGACAGAATCCACTGTGATCAGCCAACAACTCAACGCAACATCCCCAAATTATATTCACATACCTACTCAAACCTGCCTCTCCTAACCAGTGCCCCTCGTTCCCTCTCTGTCGGTGGCTGATGGAAGAAGAAGCCGGCAATGGAGAAAAGAACCAGGGCACAGCATCAACAATCAACCGATGGGGAAGAGGGCTCGGTAGAATCCTGCGACCACAGTGACCACAAACACAAGAAGCACCTCCGGCGATGAATGGTGGCAGTCGAGTGATGATAGCCGACGATCAAGAGGTAGAACAGTCGGTCGGCCCTTGCTTTGCCGGAAGAAAGGAAGAGAGGTGAAACAAAAACTTGGTCGGCGCTAGGGCAGAAGAAGGAGAAGAGAAGAAGAGGGGAAATCAGGTTCGGCGAGGGAGAAGACGAGAAGATAAAGGGATTTGCCACAAACCCTAGGCCACGGCTGAGAAGAGGGGAAACTGTCGCGGCGACGGTTTGGAGAAGAAGACGGCGTCGGGTGAGGAAATAGGGCACGGGCACGCGAGAAAGGAACTGGCACAGTAGAGGATCGTAGGAAAAAGGAATAAATAAAAAGAAAAGAAAATTTAAAAGAAAATCATGCATTTCCTCATTTAAATAGGGAAGCCCAAACAGGCTTTTCCCGGACCCCGTTTTCATCCCCGTTAACTCGTCCTACGAGTTCCGAAGAATTCCCGAAAAATTTCCAAAAATTCCGGAAAATTCCCTTATTAATATTCGCCTATTTTCCCGATATTTTACAGTAGATGTCAAGGCATTCCCATTGAGAAGGAACTCTGGTTGTTGTCTGATCCATGAAGAAGGTCATTATGCTGCATTTGCAGGAGCTTCTTGACAAGTAAGAGGTAATGATTTTAGCATTGGATTTAGGTCAGCTTTCAATTTGCCATTGGATTCGGTTTTCCAATGTAGCCTTATTGATGATGATAACTAAATTCGATTGATGCATCATTGATTTAGTTCGATGTATCGCTATTGCTTTCAATAGAATCAGAGATTAGAATTTTGTATTCGATTTTATTTAGACGAGTGAATTGATGTATATCAGTCGAATTTAGCATTGGATAAGCTAGGTTTTAACCTACATTTCGAGTTTGCCTTATTTCATGAAGAACACGAAAACGACGGCGGAATAGGATTTTTCCACCCTATTTGTGAGCAAAACGACATTTATACGAGTAGAGAAAATGATCTCATGCCTAACAGTCAACTGGTAAGGACTCCCAATCGATTGCTAGGTTGGAATTCGTGTATAGAACATTTTCAGTCCGACTAGGCAGTTTGACCGATGATATCAGTCGACTGGTGTTCACGGGGTCGTCTATAGAACAGTTCCAAGTCGACTGGAGGATTCTATTGGAGCCATCAGTCAGCTAGTGTTCACAGGGTTGTCTACAGAACAGTTCCTGCTCGACTAGATAGTTAGATTGAAGCCATCAGTCGACTGTCATAAGGGTCAATTGACTGGTGTGGGTGAACTTGTACACATAACAGCTCCAACCGACTGATGTAGACTAGTAGACTACTATTCACTAGCAATCGACTGGTGTGTCCAGAATTTGACACATATGGTGTACCAATCGATTTATGAACGGATTCAATTGTTGATAGATAGATGTATATCCATGCTAAAGATGGTTGGCCTAAAGGAAAGTCATTCTTTATGTCGGATAGATGTTTAAGGAAGCTCACAAATCTAACATTGACTTCTAAATCATGTGCGTAGTGTGTCGGCCCAAAGGAAGACTCACTATGTGACCGATTAGAAATATTGCGAGTGATAGTTGAAAATATAAGCTAAGGAAGCTCATAAATAAAGTTAATCATGTACATGATGTGTCGGCCCCAAGGAAGACGAGTTATCTGGCAGATGATAATAATTATGAGTTGTTTAGAAAGTACCACTAACAAATCATATTTCAATCCAAAGACTTAATGTAAGGTTGCACTAGGTATCTCAATTAATGCCCATAAAATTACATGTTTTGTTTGTTGCATTATATTAACGCACAACTATAAAGATACATGTTCTTTACTTTTGTTTATGTAACACTCTCAATTAGGGGTGTCAAAAATGGACTCGACCTGATAACCCGACCCGAGTCGACACGAAAAATATTGGGTTAGAGATGAGGTTTTTGGATTAGGGTCAGATTGGGTTGAACCCGAAATCTGACCCGATTTCTTTTTTCCAGGTTGGGTTGGGTTCAGGTCAACCCGGGTTGACCTGAATTAAGAATCAGGTCACCCATAAACCCGAACCCACCTGAACCAACCCGAACCCACTAGACCAAACCAATTTTTTTTTGTATTTACTATTTAATGTTTTAACTTTTAAACTTTTAATTAGGGGATTTACTGCTTTAGTGCTTTACGGGCTAGGGGTTAGGGCTACGGTTCGCAGTTCTGACTTCCGCCACCGCCAGTTCGCAGAACATCGCAGAGAGCCAGAGACCGAGAGACGCAGCTTTGGTTCGGGACTTCGGCCTTCCGCCTTCGAGAGAATCGGGACTCGGGAGTTTAGGCGCTAGGAGGCAGGCGACAGCAGCGACACCGACACCGCGAGTCCGCGACAATCGACAGGGACCAGCCTCACAGGGGTTGGGTTGTCGAAGGAAGGGGTTCATGATTCTCTTCTATTTCTCCAACATCATCATCGACAACATGAATTCTCAACCTATTGATCTCGATCAAGAGGAGAATAGTGAGGAGGAGGAACTGGAGGGTGCACCAACTGTATCTATGACTACGAGGGATTTAAATGTAGATGAAGAAACGTCTTTGCAAGGCAAGGCCTCCGGAAGTGGCAAACGGAAGAGAGTCTTGAAATCAAAGTGGTGGCAATATTTTGAGATGCTTCCTAAAATAGAGGGAGAAGATTTGCGTTGCAAATGTAAAGCTTGTGGGATTACATACAAAGTAGAAAGTAGCATGGGTACAGGTAATCTCCGACACCATATCCTTAATCAATGTCCTAAACAGAAAACTAATGATATTGCTCAAGCTTTGTTAGAAGATGGTGATAAAGTCTTGCCATTAGGTCACAACAGTTTAACCAAGAAAGATTTAGAGAGTTGCTAATCTTAGCAATTGTGAAGCATGATTTACCTTTTCAGTTTGTGGAATATGAGGCAATTAGATCTATTTTTACGTATTTGGAACCTCAAGTAAATTATTTCACTAGAAACACTGCAAGGACTGATATTCTCAAGATGCATAAAAATGAATGCAATAGAATAGCTCAAGAAATGCATTCATGCCCTGGAAAAATTTGTTTCACTTCTGATTTGTGGACTTCTATTGCCACTGATGGTTATATATGCTTGACAGCACATTTCATTGATTCCAATTGGGTTTTACAAAAAAGGATAATTAACTTCTCTTACATGCCTCCACCTCACTCTGGTATTGCATTGTGTGATAAAATTAATAGTTTATTCAATGTTTGGGGAATTCAGAGAAAGGTTTTCACAATTACATTAGACAATGCAGTTGCAAATGATGTGTTTGTTGGCCTTTTAAGGGATCAACTTGGTTTAAATTGTTCATTAGTGAGTGGTGGCGAGTTTTTGCATGTTCGTTGTTGTGCACACATTCTCAATTTAATTGTGCAAGAAGGTTTGAAAAGAATTGATAGTTCTGTTGATAAAATTCGTGAATGTGTAAAGTATATGAAAGGCAGTCAAGTGAGAAAGCAAAGGTTTATAGAATCGATTACCCAAACTTCACTTGATTCTAAGAAATCACTAAGGCAAGATGTCTCTACTAGATGGAATTCTACGTATTTGATGCTTTCTAGTGCCATGTATTATCGGCGTGCTTTTAATCATTTGAGATTGGCTGATACTAATTTCACACATTGTCCATCGGTTGATGAGTGGGGACAAGTTGAAAAAATATTCAAATTCCTTGAGGTTTTCTATGAGACAACAACTTTGTTTTCTGGAGTGAAATATCCTACTGCCAACCTTTACTTTCCTCACATCTTTACGGTTCAATTGACAATAAGTCAAGCCTTGCAAAGCTCTGATGATTTCATGAGATCAATGGCCAATCGGATGTTTCATAAATTTGATAAGTACTGGAAAGATTATAACATTTTGTTTGCCATTGCTGTGATAGTTGATCCAAGGTTCAAGATGCAATTTGTTGAGTTTTGTTACAACAAGTTATATGGACATGGCAGTAATGAATTGAGTCTTGTAAGATCCAAATTGGTTTCTTTGTTTGAGGAATATATGCATACGGGTATTGCTTCCAAGGTAAGTACTAGCAGTGCATCTTCGAGCACTCATAGTGCCATTGATGATAATGCTTCTCTTTCTCTAAATTTAGGCAGCGGATGCATGGATGTTTTGAAGGTACCGTTGATAATTTTTTTTTTGCATTTCCTCACTATTTTTTACTACTTGTTACTAATATATTTCATTTATGATATAGGAATTTGACACTTTTCAAAGTTTAGAATTCATTGGCAGAGCTCAAAAGAGTCAATTAGAGCTATATTTGGAAGAACCAACAATTGATAGAATAACAAAATTGGATGTTCTCGTGTTTTGGAAAGCTCACCAATTTAGGTATCCTGACCTTGCACAAATGGCTAGAGATATCTTGAGTGTTCCAATTTCTACAGTTGCTTCTGAATCGGCTTTTAGCACCGGTGATAGGATATTTGACCAATATCGCAGTGCAATGAAGCCTGATGTTGTTGAGGCATTAATTTGTTGTAGAGATTGGTTAGCTGGAGGGAAAGGTAAGTAGTTTATTTTTTTTATTTTTATTTTAAAGTTATTTGTTTTACTAATATTTGTTTTTGTAGAAACTATTGAGGTGGGGTTGAATGATTTGACTGAAAATATTATGAATTTATTCACAAATGAGGATACTGGATCAAAACCTACTACAACACATGATTGATGATTCTAATGAAAAGTAAGTTGATTAAACCATTTAAGTTTATTAAGTATAGGTTTTTAAAAATCTTTTAGATTTTAATTTGTTTATTTCATACCTTGTTGGCTTGTTTGAAGGTTTGACTCAGTACAAAGGAGGAGTAAAACAATGGAGAAGTGGAGCTTGAAACTGAAAGTTATTTTGTGAAGCTTGAAAACTTTTTTATTTTGTATTGATATCCTAAATTTTCTTGTATAAACTCTGGACTCTGGAGGATCTTTTACTTGTATAGATAATATAGTTGTATTAACCTTTAATCCTTTTGGATTGCCTTAAAAGTTAATTTTTGGGTTTCATGTGGAACCCCCTTTCATAGGTGATGGAAATGGCTGCCATCATGGCCATTGCCTTGGCCAACGGCGATGGAAAACCCCCAGACTAGCAAGACTTTGTCGGTATTGTAGTACTGCTCGTGATAAACTCCACCATCAGTTTCATTGAAGAAAACAATGCTGGCAATGCTGCTGCAGCTCTTATGGCTGGCCTGGCTCCAAAAACGAAGGTACAAGTTTATAAGATCCCTTGGGAGCTTTCTTTCTTTCCTGTAAATTCTGTTTACCAAAATTGTTGTTGAATGTTGATTACTTGATTTGATGCTTTCATGTGCTTAGAGTGGTAAGATTGTATTTGTTTTGCCCTTTTTTGAAAGAGTGTGTTTTGAAGGATGTTAGGATGGTGACCTCCTGGACCCTTGGATTGAATTTGTGAGACATTGAGGTATTTCCAAACCTAGCCAATGGCAAACCAATGACATTTAGATTTGCCTTATGATTCATGATGTTGTAATCGGTGATTTCTTTTCCATTTGCAAGTAGTAGAGCATTGGTATTTAGGACAAGCTTAGAAAATGGGTTCAATGTTTTGGTTATGCAATGGAGTTGTTATGGCTTATGGTCCTCCTTTGTAGCATATTGCATGCGATGCATGGATGGAAACAATTAATTGAAGAAAATAATACATTAGTAATTATGAGTCTTTTTCAGCTTTAGTTGTTGGAAGGAGTTCAAAATGGATTTGCTTTCTGAGGCTGAGTCATCTTACCGCATCTTTTTAACTGCTCTGGATGTGTATTCTTCTTGGCTTTTCTTTCAAACTCACTCCGATACGCCTGGATCTTTCTGCGTCGGTGTGTTATCCGACCTGATATTTTGTTGCTCGCTGTCTGATGTTTAAGTTTTGACTAATAAGTTTTAATTTCGACGTGCTGGTCTATTTGCTCCTCTTAAGTCTTAATCATGACTTGATCTTCAATTCTTCATGTGACTTTGACTTCTACTGATCATGAAATATTGAAACCAATAGAGGAGAATCTAATTCTAAGTTTGAGAATCTCACCCAATTCCGGTAGAAAATCAACAACGAGGACTCTAGTCTCTAGATCTCTCCCTATGATTTTTTGTATAATTTTTTTACCCAACACTTGTCCATCTCAAATTGAAAAATACAGCTACCTCTACTGCTCTATATTCGAAGATGGGGAAACCCCCATTTACCCAACACTTTGAGGCGGCATGATGTATTGATGTGTCTGCGAGCATGAGGCCACGGCGGTCTTCAATAATACGAGACAAGTTCGATGAATAAGCCATTCTACCATCTACACAAATCAGCTCGGGCACCTTAATGACGGTTCCATAAATTATCCGCCACTATCTTAGTAAAGAAGCCAGCATAATTGCATAAAGAAGCCAGAATAAAGAAAGCATCAAATACTTCACCACATATCGTTGACACCACTATTGCTAATAATAGAATGGTTCAGGCATGGGTTTTTCCAGACACAACAAACTATGGTGAGCAAGAGTCAGCACAAACTGGAACTAACATAACTTTCCATCAGAAATGAAAACGAAACTATCAACAAACAACACACAAGTCAAAAGCTATGCAGCATCGGTAACCTCTTCAACTCCTTTTACAGCTGTTGCAAGCCAGTTAGAAGCAGATGCTTGGATCTCAGGCTCCATTTGCAATTCCAAAGTTATGGGAGTTACTGCTATCTGAACCATGTAGGATAGGAAAGGGAGATGTTAGAATTTAGATGCTAGAATCATGAAAATGGGTTCAAAATATTTTCAGATTTTTGTCATTTTGTGTTCCATTTGCTCCTAGTCAAAGCATCGAGACTGTTTAGCTGTTTACTGTTTAGCTGTTTAGGAAATTAGTTAACTTTGATGGTTTTGATTATGCAAATGAGATTCATGCTGATAAAGACTTAAAGTAGGGTTCTGGTCTCCTGGATACCATCAGATGAATAATGGATTGTAGGTTGGATACCATCAAATGAGATTCATGCTTTTATTTTTTTGAGATTGATAAAAAAAAAGAATAATTAAAAATAAAATCGAGTTGGCGGGTTGGCGGGTTGTCCGGGTTGTAACGGGTTCAGGTTCGGGTTTATATGTTTCGGGTTAGAGTCGAGTTCGGGTTGGGTAATTTTTTAAAAAACTGATTTCAACCCAACCCGAACCCACCCAACCCACCCGAATTGACACCCCTACTCTCAATATCTGCGAATCTAAACAACATCCGCGTGCTTACTGGCATAGGCTTTGATTAGTGGAAAGAGCATATTATGGTATTATTAGACTATATGGATCTAGACATTGTATTGAGACATGATTGCTCTGCACCTTTATCTAGTGATTCCATTACAGATCAAAAGGTGATCTTTAACAAGTGGGACCGATCAAATCAAATGAGTCTTATGATCATGAGGATGCCCATTCCGGAATTCATTAGGAGTTCGATAACTGAGAATGAGGATGTCAAAGCCTTCATTAAGGAGTTAGCAGACCGATTCGCCTCAAACGAAAAGATTGAGATTACCATACTTTTTATGAAGTTGATGCCCATGCGATATAACGGGAAGGGTAGCATAAGAGAGTACATTATGGAAATGTCAAATTTGGTTACAAGGTATATGGCACTAAAGTTAGAAATGTCTAAAAGCATACTTGTGAACATTTTTCTACCTCTCTAGTTACACAATTCCTCTTTTTAAGATTAACTATAATACTCAAAAGGAGAAATGAACATTAAATAAGCTCATAACTCAGTGTGTACAACAAGAAGAGATATTAAGACACGACACATCTCACAATGCTCACTTTACATCATCATCTTAGTATTTGAACAAGAAGAAAAATGATAATAGTAACAGTAAGGATATATAACTTGCAGTGACTAGGGCTTCAAGGCATAAAGTGTAAAAGCAACAAGATCCAGATCCAACTTATTACTTTTGTTAAAAAAAAGGTCACCTGAAGGAGATTGTCCTAGACACGTCAACTACATGTCAAGAAAGGTATACTTCTCAACTTTGTTAATTTAAAAGTTAACCTAACTATTGTACCTAATAACACTTCGTGGATAGATATAAGTTCAACTACTCACATATGTGTAACTATACAGGATTGCCAATGAAGTCGACTGCCAATTGATGCTGAAAGATTCATTTATATGAGAACTGTCAAGAAGACGAAAGTAAAAGCAATAAGTGTTTTTAGATTTTGTTTAGGGAACAATGTACTTTTGAATTTAGAAAATACATTTGTAACACCATTATTTAGACAAAACTTAATTTCTATTTCATGTTTAGACAAATCTGGATACACTTGTTCATTTGGAAATTAAAAGTTGTTTAGTATTTTTTTTTAATTCTATTTTATATGGTATTGGTTCTTTGATTGACAAACTATATAGATTGGACACTGAAACTCATATGGATAATGTTGTGATGCATAGTATATGTGTGAAGCGTCGTGTGACTAGTGAGAATATCTATATTGTGGCATAGGCATTTAGGGCATATCTCTAAACGATGCCTAAAAAAATTAATATTATTAGGCATTCTTGATTCCGTTGATATGTCAAATTTTGAAATCTCCATTGAGTGTTTCAAGGGAAAAACAACTAACAAAAGTAATAAGAGTTCAAGGTGGTGTAATGGGGTCATAGAGTTGATACACACGGACATATGTGCATTGTTCTATAAAGCTTCTTGGAACGGTCAAACATACTTTATTAGTTTTATAGATGACTATTCCCGATACAGATACTTGTACCTTATTAATGATAAGTTACAATCCCTGGACATGTTCAAAACTTCAAAGTCGAAATTGAAAATCAACTATATAAGAAGATTAAGGCTATCAGATCAGATCATGATGGTGAATACTATAATAGATCTAATGGATCATATAAACAATATCTTGGGTCATTTGCGGATTAAATTGCTGAGTGATGAATTATTGCACAATACACCATATCTGGTACTCCATGACAGAATGGTGTAGCAAAGCGACAAAACAAACCCTGAAAGACAAGATGAGAAGTATGATGACATTTTCTTCTCTACTAAATTCTTTATGGGGTGAGACATTCAAGATTATAGTTTACTACTTAATAGAGTACCTAGTAAGGCAATAACGAAAATCTCTTACGAGTTATGGATAGGTAGAACGCCTAGTGTTAGGCATTTACATATCAGGGTTGTCAAGCTAAGGGTAGATCCTAAAGGTCTAACAAAAGAAAATTGGATGCATGTAAGAATTGTTAGCTATTATTTTAAAGAATACTCTGAAAACTCAAGAGAATTTATGTTTTTTAACCCCTTAAGTAAATCCTTTTTCGAGATGAGTAATACCAAATTCATTAAGGATAATGAGAATATAAAGTTAAGGAAATATCATTTGAGGAGAACATTAATGATCTTAATCTGGTAACTTTTGATGCAACTAATAGTGAAATGGTATCCATTCTATATACATTTAAAGTTGCACAATCAGAAGGGGTAGTGAACTATGATATTCCCGTACCACCTCCAATTCAAATGGAGGGGACGCCAACTCAAATAGAGGTATTTCCTTCTACAGTTAAGCACGACCCCCAACCACCTCAACATCAAGTATCATTAAGGAGATCCATTAGAAAAAGAATATCCACAATAGCTCATGATTATATATATCTCCAAGAACATATGTTTGACATTGGGTTGGAAGATAATCTCAAATCTTTCCAAGAAGTCAAACAATGCACTCATCCGAAAAAATAGATTAAAGTCATAAGGGAAGAGATGAAGTCTAAGACGGATAATAACGTTTAAAAACTTGTCACATTGCTTGAAGGGGTGAAACCTATTGTCTATAAATGAATATTTAAAATCAAATAGGATTCACATGATAATATCAAAAAGTATAAGGCTTGCCTAGTCGCCAAGCGATTCACTCAAAAGGAGAATATTGATTACAAAGAGATGTTTTTGCTGGTTTAAGAAAGACTCCCTTAGGGTAGTAATGAACTCGTAACTCATTATGACATTGAGCTACATGGATATTAAGACAATATTTCTCAATGAAAACCTTGAGAATTTATATACATGTGCAACTGAAGAACTTTGAATTGGGAGATTCAAAGCACCATGTATGTAGATTAAGGAAGTCTATTTATGGTTTAAAGAAGACATCTCATCAATGGTACCAAAACTTTGATTAAGTGGTTTCTTCGTACGGGTTTAAGGAGAATCTAGTTGATCAATATTTTGTATATCACGTTCAGTGGAAGCAAATTTATTATACTTATTTTGTATGTGGATGATATAATGATATATTGCTAGCAAGTAATAAAAAGGGTTTGCTGCTAGAAACTAAGTCATTTCTATCAGATGAATTTGAAATGAAAGATCTTAGTGATGCATCCTGTCTTAGCCATACAGATTGTTCGTGATTATTCAAGATGCACACTTGGACTTTCATAAAAGGCCTATATGGAAAAAATGTCCATTCGGTATGACATGCAGAATTATGCTCCTAGTAACACTCTTGTGCCAAAGGGTGATAGATTTAGCTTGCAACAATGTCCATGCCATGAACTTGAGATAAAGGAAATACAATAATTCCTTTATGCATTAGCAGTAAAAAGTTTGATGTATGCTCAAGTATGTACGTGTCCGAATCTTGCATACATTATAGGGATGTTAGGCAGATATTTGAGTAACTCTAGACTAGAGCATTGAAAAGTTATAAAGAGGATTATGCGGTATTTGCAAAGAACTAATGATTATATGCTCACCTATCAGAGATCCGGTCATCTGAAGATCATTGGATATTCAAACTTTGATTTTACCGGATGCTTAGATAGAGAGAGGTTCACCTCAGGTTATGTCTTCATTCTGACAGGTGGGGTTATATCATGGAAAAGTATCAAATAGATGTTAATAGCTACTTTGACTATGAAGGCAGGATTTATAGTAGGCTACGAAGCTTCCGACAATGGGATATTGATTCAAAATCTTATCACAAGTTTATAGATCATTAAGGCATTAATAGGTCATTGAGAATTAACTATGATAATAAAGATGTAAAGTTATATTCCAAGAATAACCGCAATTTTTTGAAGTGTAAACATATCAAAATAAAATTTTTAACCGTAAAAGAAAGGGTTCAAAGTGGTCAAATTATGATTGAGTATATAAGAACAAATTTCATATTAACATATCCTCTCACCAAGGGTTTATCACCCATGGTGTTTTATTAACATGTGTTGAATATGGAGGTTCTTCGTATTGATGAAGTACTCATTTATTAGGAATTTGTATTTGGTGCAATACTCTATATTAATAAACACATGTATTTTAGTTTATTGTACATACTAAAGTTTCTTACATATGTATAAGGTTATGACTTTTTGATATAAGGACATCATGTTTACTATTGCGATTTTGCATACAATATTTGTAAATATGGTGTGCAACTCTATTTAAGTCATATGGTTGAATCGTTGTTTATACTATGTTTTAGCATAAGGCATTAGTAAATATGATTCAAACTCGGTTTGGATCATAAGGAAGATTTTTGAGAATGAGCATGTACATATCACATTTTGTGTCATTTTCAAACTACACATCCACATTTGATCTATATCGTTAATGAATTCATTATTGTTGAATCTTTTAATAGTTATAGTAACTTTAACTTCTTTAGTCTTGTACTAATTGAATTAATGAACCAAATATTTAAGGGGATATTTAACCTCCCATAAAGTTTTGATATGTTGAGCTCAACTAAGATGTTATGTGGTGTATCACGTATAGCCCAAGTTCGAGATTGAAGGATTAAGTCTCCATTTGGTGGGCTAATACGCGATTAACAACACACACAATAATTATCATTCGGGAATTAAATCCCAATTAAGTAATCTAATACTTATAGCATGAAGGGGATTTAGATATTGGATGTAGATTCCATGTATAGATTCGTAAACCCGATTCGTTAACATTAATGAACTATTCAAGGGAATGGGCTTTTGTGGATCGTCATTGTTGGTGCAATCAATCTCAGGTCAAGGTTGATCAAGCTCGGGTTGAATTGAGTTTAGATTTTGATATTTAATCAATATGTTAGTAAGATGTCAAGTAGGTCAATGTTAACCGGATATTGATGATGTTAGAAGTCCAAGAGAGAGTTGGCACAAGAAGTCAAGTAGCTCAAGGTTGATCGAATACTTGATGATGTCAGAAGTCTAACAGGGAGTTGACATGATAAGTCAAGTAGGTCAAGGTTAACCGGATACTTGATGATGTCTAGAGTACAACAAGGCAGCTTGCAAGCGAAATGGATCACAGTTGACTGGACACCTGATAATTAGAAGACCAATATAAAGTTGGCATGAAAACGAGAAGTCTGAGTGGGTTATGGCTTATCGAACACTTGATTTAAAGTCCAATAAAGAGTTGACACGAGAAGAATGTTAGTGCTAGGTGCACAACATGTAACCTAGGTTTTGATATATGACTAAGGTTAAAGTTAGATTAGTTATGATCTAACCAGTTGTGTCAAGTTTGTAGGCACATGATACTTGACAGGTTTTAAAGTCATGGTTGTGAATCAGACAATAATCAAGTCCTAGTGGATCTAGGCATCTAAAATCCTGGTTGTGAATCAGGCAGTGACTAAGTATTCATTAGAAACCAAGTACACAAATTCCTAGCTAGAGGATAGGTGAATCAAGTCCTGGCGATTATGGTGATTACGGCTTGACAGACAAATTCCTAGCTGGGTGCTAGGTGACTTAAGTCTAAGTGTGTGGAATTAGCTGGAGGCTGATTGCTTGGCAAGAGTTCAAGTGTGTAGAATTATCTAGAGGCTAATTGCTTGGTAAAAGTTCTAAGTGTATGGAATCGGCTAGAGGCAGATTACTTAGCACAAGTCCAAGTGTGTTGAATCAGCTGGAGGCTGATTGCTTGGCAAAATTGCACTAGATAAGTTAATCTAGTCAAGAAAGTGAGAGTAACTTTATATTTTATATTATACTTATTACGTGCAACCATTGCAGGGAATCATCCTCGACGGTTCCAAGCAACCAGATGTTATCGGGGGGTCACTAACTGGTGTTAACTCTTAACAAAGGAATTTCAGAGGATCCAGGCGACAGTATGGGACACAGGAGATCGAAGTATATGGGCAACTGGAGTGGCTTTTAGGTAACTGGGAAGATAAAGTTATCGGCAACCCGAGTGAGTTGGATCAAGATGAGATTTGACTGCTCTACAGTCGATCGGGAAGCCAAAGTTAATGTTATCTACCAGATAGAACTTGTAGCCACGTTTGCACCTACACAGACGATCGGGAGGCTCCTAGTCGAACGAGTGCTATATAAACAATTTCAAGGCAGAGCTTGAAAATAATCCCTCGCTCAATCATCTAGTTCTGTTCTTGTGCTCTAAGTGCTCCTTCTGTGCTACGACACACTTCATTTTCGATTGGCAATACTTAGAGTAACTTTTTATTTGTTGTGTTGCCTTAATATGTTATATTATGCATAATTATTAGATTTGTTTTTGTACGGTTTCTCCACCTAGGAGAAATTACAAATAAGAATCATTTTTTTAAATTTCTTCATGTCTATACTTCTGGCTTGGTTGATCAATTTGCATGCTTGACCTATTAGACTTCATTATTACCTTTGTCTTACTTGATTGAATCAGTCTAAGTTAATTTATTATTTCCGTTGTGCTAACATTGATTGATTCAGTTACTATCTACTCATTTTTTTTAAAAAAAAATCTTACTACTATTCACCCCCTTCTAGTGTTGATTTTGATTCTACAATTTGGTATCAAAGTGAGTTGAGCTGATAGAAACTAGGAAAGCTTGGATAGTTCCATGTCTAAGTTCGATTTCCCTACCAGGTACTTCTAGTCAAGTGGAATTAGTAGAAGTTATCTCACCTTAATCTAAACTAGTTAGACCAAGGTATTGTATTAAAGTTGATTTAACTCTTGATTCTTAAAAAGGCATGGTCTAAGAAGTCGTCGTTGCTTTGATACTTAAGAAGATCGTGTGTCTTGCCATGACCTGAAAGCCAATTTTTGAAACTTTTGCTAAATTCGCTCAAAGCAAAACTTGAATCTAACATTAGACAAATTTTGCGCTCAGAAATAGTGGCAAACAATTAATTGTTTAATAATCTAAGCCTAGCCTATACCCAAATCCAAACCCTAATTACAGCCATACCAAACCCAAACTAAACTCATATCATGTTCTAAGCCTTAATACAACTTGAATAAATTTGTGCTCTTGAGTTGTCTTTGTATGAAGGTTTCAACAAAACCCGTTTGCCGCTTTTCAATGGTGGCAATTTCACCTATTAGAAAAACAGAATGGAATACTATCTAATTAATGATATAGAAAATTATCTTATTATCAAGATGGCTTTAAGCTGCCCAGAACTCTAGATGGCGCTCCAATTTTTTTTTTTTTTTGAAAACTGGACAAACAACGATAAGAAAAAGGCTCAAGCGAATGTTAAAGCTATAACTACATTGCAGTGTGGGCTAACTCAAGAACAACTGACTAAGACTGTGCAAAAAAATCGACAAACCAAAAATCAGACCGGAACCGGTAGCTTACCGGTTCCGATTTACCGGTTAACCGGTTAATCGGTTTTAACCGGTTCCGGTTAACCGATTTTTATCGGTTAATTTCCGATTTTGAATTTTTTTTTTATCGGTTTAACCGGTAAACCGGTAAAACTAAGAGCGGGTCATCTTCAGCCTTCCTTCCTTCCTCCCTCCTCCTCTCCAGGTCACCTCTTTCAATTCCTCCTGTTTCCATTCTTCGCGTACACCACACGATAGTTTCGTCGTCAGATGATGCCAACAGTTGGTTTGAGACCAATCTGATTTCCGGTTTGAAAATGATTTGAGGCCAATCTGATTTCTATGCACGTGTCCTCTTCATATTCATCAGTGCTAATGGATTATAACAAAAAACCATGTACTTGTCAGAGCTCAATGCAATTCAAAGATGACATATATCTGGGTGGTCAGTTCAATAATAAGATGTTAAAAAGAAAGGAGAAGAAAGTCAATCTAAAAATAAAAAGGATAAAAGAGAAGAAAGTCAATCGAAAACTGACTGGATGACAGTATTGCTGCTGGCTCTTTTCAAATGGGAAAAATTTATCGGTTCTCGGTTGGAACCGGTTCAACCGGAACCGGTTTAACCAGAACCGGTAAGATACCAGTCGGTTAATCGGTTTTAAATAAATCATAATTGATGCGGATATAGCTTTGGTATATAAGTAATTAGGGGGAAAGAGAGGGGCAATTTGGTCTTTTCAGGATTAGGTCTTTTGAGTTTATAAGACAGCACTGTTCATCTCCACAAGAGGAGGCGGTTCGCGCTCAGGTTTTTTCCGCCACCGACGCCAGGTGTCGGGGGCCTCCGCCACCACCTCTCCTCTCCTCCTCGCGTCACCGGCCTCTGGCCCCTCTCGCCATCCCTCTTCTTCCTTCTTCTCTAGACACACGGCAGCGACGACGAGCAAAGGTGCATGTCCAGTAGAGGAGGACGCTACTTGTGCCGCCTTCGTCGCCGGCCATGATAGCCCCTCGCCAGCGCTGACGCCACGGAGGAGCCGCCGTCTCCAACGGGCGTAACCGCTGCCACCTTCTCCCGCGGCCGTTGCCGCCCCCAGCGGTGACCAGCCGCTGCCACTGCCTTTGGCGACCATCACCGCCGCCCCATGCCGCCTCCGGTGGCTACGGATGCCACCGCCGCCGCCGCCAGCGGGCATCGACACTTCTTCCAGCGACTGCCGGTGCTTGCCGTCGCTGCCACCGACGCCTACAGCGGGTGCCGCCTCCGACAACAGCCGCCGTCACCCTCCGGGTAGTTGTCGTCTGAATGCTCAGGTTTGCCTACTTTGGCCGTCGAGTCGAGATAGTGCTCAGCCACCGAGTCGAGGTGGTTCCGGCCATCGAGCCGTTGGGTTTTACTTTGCACATCATTATTATGAGTGTGAGTTATCTGTACTATCCAGCCTGCGTGCCACGTATCGGCCTGCGAGCCGTTGTCATGTCCCGGCCTACATGTCGCTTTCCGGATCCAGGCTGCATCGGATTCCGTGTTGTAACCCTCAGATCCGTTTCCTCAACTGGTTCACACCCATCCACTCGTCAGGGCCGCGATGACTCGATTAGCAGCACGATCAGCTCACCCATCAATCCAAGGGCTCCCCCCCCCCCCCCCCCGGGGCCAGGGTACGTCATCGTACTCGTTCTCTATTTACTTCATTATTCCACTATTTATTCAGCTTGTTTCTTATGCATTATTGGGACTCGCCTCGAGCATCGAGGTACCAGAGATCGGGGCAACCCGGTCGATGGCTACAGGTGCTGTTGACCAGAGGATTCCGGGCGACTTGGTCAACACAGGAGACAGCTCACCATCCGGGTCATGGAGATGCGGTCAACATTTTAGACACGTCATTCCGGCAGGTTCGTCTTCTCAGCTTCCCTACATGATCAAATTGGCGTCATTTGTGGGAACGTACCTGATCTGGAACGTGAAGATGGACAGCGCCGGAAAATTCTACCATCCTCATGACCTCGATCAGTTTTTCCATTATCTTTTCCCTTTCAGTTATATGATTTGCCCTAGTTCCTCGGTCGAGGACCCCCACACCGGTGCCGATCGGCCGGGCGTGTATTATCCGAACCACCGGCTCGATGTCAAAGACCTCATGCCGATCGGCCGGGCGTATATTATCCGAGCCACGGGGCTCGATGTCGAAGACCCCGTGTCGATCGGCCGGGCGTATATTATCCGAGCCCCCGGCTCGATGTCGAAGACCCCGTGCCGATCGGCTGGGCGATTATTATCCGAGTCACGGGCTCGATGTCGAAGACCCCGTGCCGATCGGCCGGGCGTATATTATCCGAGCCACGGGCTCGATGTCGAAGACCCCGTGCCGATCGGCCGGGTGTATGTTATTTGAGCCACGAGCTCATTAACGAACACTCCCGCGCCGATCGACCGGGTTTGAGTTATATTCGAATACCGTCGAGCGGTGACGCTAAACTCTAGAGTCGAACCAGCAACTATAAAAACCCCGGCTTGAAGACCGTCGAGCGGCGACATTAAACTCTAGAGTAGAACCGGCGACTATAAAAACCCCGGCTTGAAGACCGTCGAGCAGCGACGTTAAACTCTAGAGTCGAACCGGCGACTATAAAAACACCGGCTTGAAGACCGTTGAGCGGTGACGTTAAACTCTAGAGTCGAACCGGCGACTATAAACACCCGGCCTGAAGACCGTCGAGCGGCGACGTTAAACCCCCGTCTTCACGGACCAGCTCATCGAATATTCTTTCTCCCCCGTTCGGGGTCGAGCTTATCAGATATTTTATCTCCCTCGTTCGGGGTCGAGCGACCGTCACTGGTCTCAGACCAACTTCAGTTAATTCATTTCCCCTGTTCGGAGTTAAGTGATTATTACTAGTCTCGGACCGGCTTATCAGTTATTTCATCTCCCCCGTTCGGGGTTGAACGGTTATTATTAGTCTCGGATCAGCTTATCAGTTATTTCAACTCCCCCGTTCAGGGTCGAGCGGCCCTCGCTGGTCTCGGACCAGCATATCGAATCTCATATCTCACCCGTCCGGGTTAAGAGGTTTTCATTGGTCACGGAGCATCAGAGCAGCTTATCTCCCCCGTTCGGGGTCGAGCTATCTCCAATGGTCGCGAACGAGAGTATCTCCGCTGGTTTCGGGCCATAATATCTTATAGGCTCTGTGTCCGTTCAGCTCACGACTTTTGTTTCTGTGCGCATTCGATTTCGCGTGCGATGCGCCCGTTCAGCTCATGACTTTCGCGTCCATGCGCCTTCGACTCAAGCTACACTCCAGTTCAGTTCACGTGTGATGCGCCCGTTCAGCTTACGACTTTCGCGTCCATGCGCCTTTGACTCACGGGCTACACTCCAATTCAGTTCACGTGTGATGCGCCCGTTCGGCTCACGACTTTCATCTCTGCGCACTCGATTCATGGGTTATGCTTCCGCTCAGTTTTCGGGCTCCGCTCCTGCCCAGCGCTACTTCGTCTCTTGCTCAGTATTCGCCTATGCACTCACTTGGCGTTCGGCCGAGAGCTTGCCTAGTAGCCGCTCGGCACTATTCTTCGTCGCTCGGTCGACACTTTGATAGCCACTTGATCCTTCGCCTGATCGTCTACCTAGCCACGTACTTGCTTTGCTCGACATCATTATAGTCGCCCGATCGGCATTTTACGGTCACCATGTTTGCATTTCGAGATCACCCGACCACATTTTACAGCCATCCGATCGATATTTTTCGGGGCTAGTCCTTCCGACCGACTGGCCAACCCTTTCTTGGTCACGTGCTCGGCACCGTCCACCCAGTGTTTATCCACCCGATCGGCACCCTTCCAATCGCTCGATCGACATCTTCACGATTGCGCGCTCGGCATCACTCGTCCGCTCGGTCTGCTCATTATCCCATGTATCGCTCGAACTATTATCATTTTACCCGTCGCTCGCTTGATGTCTTGTCGTTCGCTCGGCATTGGTCCGGTTATGGACTGGGTCCGCTCGGCACCGTTATCATCTCACGTGGCACCAATACTATCACGACTGCTTACGTGGTATTTTACTATGGGTTTAGCAATTTGACTCTGTTATCAAGAGCGATTCAGCCTTTGCGACAGACTATCTAGTCAGTCGGACTTACGCATCCTTCGACTAGACTTGAAGGGGAGGCTTGTGATGCAGATATAGCTTTGGTATAGAAGTAATTAGGGGAAAAGAGAGGGCAATTTGGTTTTTTCAGGATTAGGGCTTTTGAGTTTATAAGCCAGCACTATTCATCTCCACAAGAGGAGGCGGTTCGTGCTCGGGTTTTTTTCACCGCCGATACCAAAATGTGGAAAAAGATTTTAATCTAAAATCTCACAGATAATGTATACAAGAACTAGAAATAATATACAGGACTCAGATTTAAGATTAAGAACAGAAGTAAGAAACTTACACGCTTAGGAGTTTCTCAAAGTGAGACTTGTAGCAAGATGTGCTGTGTGTCTTGCATTTGAGAGAGTCATGGGTTTTGTAGAGTTTCATCGGTCACATGGGTGCGCATTGGGCCCCATCATCATTCAGCCGATTCTTATCTCTTGTACCCACTACAGTTTTACTACAGACTCTAAAGTAGATACTCTACCATTATTGCTTGCTTTACAGGACAGACTAACTCAGCACTCTTATCCTGATGGACAAATGGATGGCTCCCCGGGGCTCAATCCATCAGAGGATAAAGTGTTTTTGGATTTGCGGGCTCACCATGCTTCCTTTAATTATGATGGTGTGTCTTTGATGTGCTGGAGAGTGCTTTGCATCCTCAAAAAGGCCTCCAATAATTCAATTCTGGTGCTGGTTACTACTGGTAGTGCGTCTTTAAAGTAAAAGCCTCGTTTCTGGGTACTCTTGGCCTTAAAATCGCTTTCTTTGACCCTACAGATGAGTTCCAGCTCTCTGATGCTATTAATGACATTTCTTGAGGTTGTCCATTCAATATCTTCCATGTGGGCTCTTTTGTCATGTTCTTCTAGATAGAGGATCTGGGTTTTACTGGATTGGGCCAGTTCTTCATACTGCTCCAAGAGATGATAAGGCCCGCTAGGTGCCGGGATGCTACTGTATTTGGCTTGGAGTCAAGTTGCCTCAAGATCTCCTCCATTTGGGTCAGCATTAGAAGATCCTTCTCCGTGTGAGTCCATGCACCTGTAAGGACACAGAGTAATCGGGATAGAGCGTCAGCAAGAAGATTGTCTTTACCTTCAATATGTTGAAAATGGACGGGAATGCCTAGGCCAGTAATGAAGTCTGTAAAAGCTATCCATCGTACTCGAGATGGCTTGTTTTGTGCAGACTTATTAAAGAAACTAATAATGGTTTGGCAATCAATCCTGATTAAAAGTTCCTCCTTATCCAAATAGTAGATCTTGAAGCTGTTTAAACTATTCATAACAGCATGGATTTCGGCGTCTATGGTGGACTTTGGGGGTGAGAACTTGCCACTTGCATAAGCGCAGATTTTCTCCTTTGTCTTTGAATCATGCTTTTGAAGCTTCCACTTACAGATGTCACCCCATCCCTCCATGCAACCATCAGTTTCAATAAGCATATAACACTGGGCCGGTGGTATAGTCAGATCAGGCAGTTCTTTTATCATTACTTTGACCTTGCGTACTAAAGCCCAATCTTGTGAATTCATCTTTTTCTCACCATTTGGACTTGTTTTAGAGTATAATGGGCCCAAGATTTTTCCCAGATTAGGGATATAGGATCGGGCATAGTTAAGGAGGCCTAGCCATGAACGAAGCCCTTTGGTTGTCTGCAATTCATTATCACTAAAATCAACTATTTTTGTAATAATCTGGGCTTGAAGCTTGATTTTTGATCCTCCTATTGTTGCACCCAGAAATTCAAAAGTTGGGCTTCCAAGCTTCATTTTTGTTGGGTTTAATATTAACCCATTCTTTTTGCAGATATCTAATAGGATCTTCAAATGACTTCGATGCTCCTGCTCAGATTCAGAAAAAACCAGAATATCATCAATATAGACTGCAATAAAATCTTCTGTACCCTTAAAGCAGTTGTCCATCTTTCTTTGAAAAACGGCTGGAGCATTTTTTAATCCAAATGACATGACTAACCATTCATAGAGTCCATCAGGAACCCAAAATGCAGTCCAAGGGATAGTCGGGATCCATTGACACATGATGAAAACCACTTTTAAGATCAAACTTTGAATAGATCTTACTTCGGCCAACCTTGTTAATAATAGTGTTGATGTCTGGGAGGCTGTATTGGTCTTTGTGAGTATTATCATTGAGACGTTTGTAGTTAAAGACCATGCGCTCCTTCCCCTTTATCTCCTTTCCAGTTACTGGGTCAACTGTAGTACCAGAATGGACAATAATTGCTGTAGTTATATGTCGGCTTGTACTTGGTCGGATTACCTTTAATTTCAGCAGAGCTTTTATATGAGCACTAAAGGATTTTTGCATTTGAGGAGTTACATGCTTCAGGGGCCTATCTTCAATAATGAGATCAGGATTTTTAATTTCAAGCCTGCATGTAATCTTATTTTTGTCCCAATATTTGGTGGGATTATCCCCAATGTAACCAGTATCAGTAAGTTCTTTTATGAGATCTTGCAGTAGAGTACCTGATTGCCATGTACAGATTTGTTCTTGAATCTAGTTGTATTCTTCTTCTTCAAGTTCCAGTTCCTCAAGAGTGGATATTGCAGCAACAGTTTGTTGAGTTTTTATAGTAGTTATATTTTTGTAGAAAGTTACCTCATCTCCTTCTATCCGAATGCCTCCGTATAAAGATCGGATGAAATTACATCCGATTATCATGGTGATATTGCCTCCAATTGTTAGGGGGAAAGCATACGTGTAAGGTATTCTGAAAGTATGTTCCCCAATCTTCATACTGCGATACTTCAGTTTTTTGTTGGCAGTTGTTTTTGACTTGATTCCGCTGAAATTGACAATGAAGGTGTGTCTTCAATGGCCTCCAGTGGTACAGATGTCTGGTCTATGCAGCATGTAGTAGCTCCGGTGTCTAATATTGCATTAACTTTGAAGTTCTTCACCCCTGGTATGCTGAGTTCTACCACAAGATTAAAAAGGCCATTTGCTTTTCTTTTTCGGGATATTACCTCAGAGGTAGAGAGATCATTTTCCCGCCCTTCAGTGACAAACATGTATGCTTCTTCTTCTTCTTCTTGATGAATTTCCTCATTCTAATTTTTAGATATTTGTCTTTTGAGATCGGCATTTTCTAGCTCAAGAAGGTCTATCTTTAAACGAAGTTCTTCATTTTCTGTATCAGCTTCAAGTTTGTCTGCAGAAGCATTTCTTATTAATTCTTCCTCTCTACCTTGGTACTCCTTTTTTAATTGCTCTATCTGCAAAATAGAAAGCTTTTTGGTCGCCTCAACTTCTTGCTTTAATCTAGTCATCTCTGCTTCAGCCCAATTAATATATATCTGCTACTCTTGAACAAGACTACTAGGATTGTATGAAATTGGTGTCTTTTGCTGAATAGGAATTGTAATATTGAAGTAATGTTTTGAGCACATACCGCATGATGTTATTTTGCATGTGAAACAGTGCATCCTGTGTTTCTACATCGTCATTCTTTTACAGCAGTAACATCTCTCATATGGGAATGAAATTTCATCGTTGATCATCCATATGTGGTTGCATTCGTGTTGGGTTTTAGTGACCCGTACCATTGGTTGTCATCCACTTTCCTTTCCAATCATATAACAATTCTTCTTCTCTATAAATACAAATAGAGATTCATTAATATTTGTAAGTACCTAGTTATCTTCACCTTCGGATATGCTATAGATTGCATCAGAAGGTTCATCTCCTTCTTGGACGGACATTATTTCATAGTCTTCTGGAAGCTCAAGGCCTTCGAACATAGCTACCCTTTTTGTGTTTCGATATTCTTTGGGGCAATCTCTTGCGAAATGGTCTTCTTCTCCACATAGAAAGCATTTGCATTTCTTATTTCTTAGAAGGTGTTTCTTCTTCTCAATCCTGGCATGAGAGTTATGAGACTTTCCTTTATAAGTAGTGAATCTTCTTGCTCCGAACTTCCCTTTCTTTTGATAATATCCTGATATAGGTATCTGATTACAGAATGATAAGTCTTTTAATGACCTGTTGAAAGCCGCTCGTTTGCATTCTTCTTCCAAGTATTTGTATGCAAAAAGGACCCTTGGGTGAACTCCTATTGTATTTCCTTGGTATTTTTCTTCAAACGCAGCTTTAATTCTTCTGCCAAGATCACCTGGTAGTTTTAGCCAAAATTTTTCAGATAGTTCTGAACCAGTAAATAGCCTTCCAGTTTTTGCAGCTAAATTCATGTAATCATTCATAAATGGAAGAACATCTTTAATATGGGAGCATGATATTCTCTCAAGGTCTCTATAAACATTGTCCTGCATATCAGTAGATCCTTGGAAAGGATCTTCTAGAATAAATACCCTTCTTATTTGAGAAAGTATGTTTTGGGTACCATTTCTTCCTTCAGATGAATTTACCAATTCTTGATATTCATCTGGGTAGGTCATTCGCCATTGAATCCAGGTCAACCTTTCTGCTTCTCCTAAAAGATTTTCAATAAAATCGGTCTTGTCCTGGTTATCTGTAAAATTCTGCAAAGCAACCATAATTTTAGTAATGTCTTCCTATCTTAAAAATACATCCTCTACTTTACCAAGCTGTGTAGGCAGGGTTAAAATGGCGCCAGTTGGTTGGTGTGCTGACGGTAGGTTCCACCATTCAGATGTATCCCTGCCTTTGAAGTGCTTCCCTTTTCCTGGTTCAATTGGGGGAACAATGCTAACAGGTTCGGATTTTGCCCTGTTTGTTGGGGGATAGCCGACAGGGTTCATCGTTGTGTCCATTGGAGGCCTGTATTGTGAAACAGCCTCTGTTGAATAAATTTGCTCTGTAAGGGCGTTGAGCTTTGGATAATCAGTGATCCAATCTTCTTGTTCTTCTTCTTCCCCTGCAGCAATAATGTGGGCTTCTCCACCACCTACCGCGAAAGGATTTGTAAATTCTTCGTCCGACATATGAGAGGGGGCACAATTCTGCAAGGCTAAATATTGGAGATAACTAATATAGTCATCGTCAGTGTCACTAGTAATAGTCATGCAAAAGTGGTTAGTAGAAGAGGAAGGTGTTAAAGCATCAAGCTGTTGTTGCAGTTCCTGCCGATAGTCCCTGGACCGCCTCAGGGTTCGTCTTGTCTCAGAGATAGCTATTTCCATAGGGTCATCTTCAGATGTCATAGCTCGTCTTTGCAGCCAATCATACTCCTGATAGAAGTGTTGGTATTCTTCAAGAATTGCATCAAATGTCTGTTTTTCCTTTGGAACCGATTCTGTATTCTTTTGATGACATGGGGGTATGTATTGGATGTACTCACGGTCATCAATATAGCCTGGTGAAGGAGTCACATAGAATTCATAAGGCTCTGTTGTTTCTTCACCATCATGACAGTATGCACATCCCGGGCATTCAGGATGACTTTCGCCTTTTGTGCATACTTTGGGCAAAGGGGCTTCAGAGGGGTATGCTAGGTTTGTAGTGGATCCAAACCCTTGCATTCCTCTTTCTGTAGGTTCCAGGCAGGTTACCTCCACCACATCTGGTGTTGTTATTTTCTCCAGAATAATTTGAGCAATACATTCATGTTTTTGAAGGTAAACATGTTTATTAGTAATATTGTAAGCAATAATTTTTACCTCTCCTCGGTAATCTTCATCAATAACTCCCCCCATGATAATAAGGCCTCGCAAGGCAGCGCTGGATCTCGGCGCTACTCTAGCATAAGTTCCTTTTGGAATCTGAATACAAATGCCAATAGTTAAGAGGCTCTTGTCCTTTTTAGGGACAAATTGTTCTCTGTTAATGGCTAGATCATAACCAGCGGATCCTTCAGTTTTTCTTTGGGGAAGTATTGTTGTACTACTAATTCTTTTAACTTATAATACTTCCGGATCTTGAAGAAGGACAGCAATGACTTGATGTTGGACTTCTTCTTCATCAGAAGGAATTTCTTCATCCCTTTGATTATAATGTGGTGGGTTTGCTACAATTGCTGCCTAATAGCTGTCAAAATGTATTGAAACACGTCCATCTAGCAGGTTCCGAGTGTTTACCTCTGTTGGTTGCATGGGGATGTTGATGCAGGATTGATGAATAATCCAGTTTTGCCCTTGTACTTCTCTAGTATTATACCTTCTGCCTGGTAACGCTCTAACTCCATGAGTAATTAGATAGTCCACCACATTCTGTATTTCATAGGCAAACCCGACATTTGGGGTGTTGGATAGCCGTCCAACCATTCCTCTGGTAACTAGAATATTGACATCCCCATTCTGCCAGCCTTCATAGCCCCTGGCTAAAATAGAAATTTGTATATTTCTATAGAAATCTGAGATAGTTAGCATGGTATCAGGTATCACATATACCAACTGGCTCTCTTGCGTCAGGTCTACTTCCATGATGGCGAATATAGCTTGGTCTCCTTGCCACCTGTTATCTCGAAAGACAATTAATAGAAGCGTACCTTCTTCTTGTCTATGAAGTATTTGAACTCTGACTTGAATAACTCCCATATGAATGAATCGCATCCCGCTTCTTTGAAGTTGCATAAAACTTTCTGGTTGAATAAGTGCTCGATCAACCTGGTTTGTAGTAACCAGAATAGCTTCCTCCGATCGATGCATATAGACTCGATGATGGATATCATCCCTTCGTGAGTGATATAGTACCTCAGCTGCTACTATTGATGTTCTTTCTTGCATAGATAACCTCAATTGTATTTGAGGATCAAGCTGCTGCTCTAGAGATTGGTTAAAAGGTCCTTGGCCGGTGATGCTTCTAGTAATCCTCTGGAGTCTTCTCTGAGCATTGTATCTACGCCTCTGCCCTTGCCTGTATTCCCTCACTTGATCTTCAAACATTGGGTGTTCTTCTGCTGCTATACTTCTGGTAAGGGTTGTTACAGGAGGATCTTGTAACCGTGTTCTGATGGCCATTACTTGCCTCTTTCTCTAGCTTTTTCTTCTTTAAACAAAGTGAATGGGTCGGAAAATACTCTGAGCTTTCCTTTTTGCTCTTTTGGTTTTTCCTGTATTTTGAGACTCTTGATTTTTTTCAGTTAAATTATCAATAACTGTGTCTGGCAAAGAGGGTGTTCCGAATTTTTGGACTTCGGCTTCAAGCTTCTTTAAGCGGTCATCAAGAGTTTCTAACTTCTCAAGAATGGTTACTAATAGCTGAATCTGAGTATTTGATTGCTTAATAGTAGCTATAGAACTACTGATAGCTCCTTTATATTCAGCTGGTCGACAAAAGCCTAAAGAAGGTGATTCTAGGCTTTCAGTTGCTTGGAGAGCTTCTTTATATGAATTTGTAGCCTGAGTATTGATGTAACTCATTCATGAAGACGTCCAAGTCTCAATTTCATGTAACAAAGTTTCAACTCTATCCAGTTTCTTCTTTAGCTCTTCTGACAATTGCAGAGTTCATTCTTCAATTATTTTAGGCTGTCGAATAATGTTTAAAACCACTTCTTTAAGTTGTTTTTCTGTGAGTGATTTATTTTCTACTGTCACCTTTGTCAAATTTATCAAGTTCTTGACCAACTTCTTGTTTTCTTCTTTAAGAACTTCTATTTCCTCCTGAATTTGTTTGAAGTTTTTTAAGTGGATTCTACAAGACAAACAAACTCGGTCGTAAATTACTGAAAGATTGTGAGCGAGTTCTATCGTTATTATGAGTGTGAGTTATCTGTACTATTCGGCATGCGTGCCACGTATCGGCCTGCGAGCCGTTGTCATGTCCCGGCCTACATGCCGCTTTCCGGATCCAGGCTACATCGGATTCCATGCTGTCACCCTCAGATCTGTTTCCTCAACTGGTTCACACTCATCCACTCGTCAGGGACGTGATGACTAGATCAGCTCAACCATCCATCTGAGGGCGCCCCCCCCCCTCGGGGCCAGGGTACGTCATCGTACTCGTTCTCTATTTACTTCATTATTCCACTATTTATTCAGCTTGTTTCTTATGCATTATTGGGACTCGCCTCGAGCATCGAGGTACCAAAGACCGAGGCAACCCGGTCGATGGCTACAGGTGCTGTTGACCAAAGGATTCCAGGCGATTTGGTCAACACAGGAGACAGCTCACCATCCGGGTCATGGAGATGCGGTCAACATTCCAGACACGTCCTTCCGGTAGGTTCGTCTTCTCAGCTTCCCGACAGGATCAATAATAAACCGAAATTAACCGAAACCGATAAACCGGTAAACCGATTAACCAACCGGCTGAACAGGCCTACAACTGACAAAAGTCAGCTAATTAAATAGTGCTAAACAACTTTGGGAGAAACTAATTGAAATATGTGAAGGTTTAGTTGATTCAAGAACTACTAAAAAGGATCTATTACTAAACCTGATTCAAAACATTCAAATAAAAGAGGGTGCAAGAACATGCTCTGGTCATGTCCTGTGACATGAGCGTGTTCCTCCAGTCGTTGTTAGATGTGAAACGGAGAAACCATGGAGTTTGCAGAGTCTGATATGGGCTAGTCGTGCCCATAGTCATGGTCGTGCCCCCTCTTGCCACAAAACTAGTTTGGTCAGTCTCCGACACGCCTAGGTCGTGCCCACAAGAACGGTTGTGTTAGCCGAGCTAGCCAGCAACACAATTTGGTCGTGCCACCTAGCATGATCGTGTCCAGCCCTCTTTTTTGCCGACATGGAGCAACACTGCCAGGTCGTGCCTCCCAGCATGGTCGTGGCTCATGGGCAACGCTCCCCCTATTTTTTAAGATATTTTGCATTTTAGGAAAGAATCCCTAACTTTTTAGGAAAATTTGTTACTTTTGATATCCTTGGAGGCTATAAAAGAACCAAAGGGGCATCAAGGGATCAAGGGGGTATCCCCTCTCTAGAGGAGGTGTTTCCCCGTAATAGGAAACCTAAGAGAATTGTTTCCAAGGAATCGTTGGAGTTTTCATTCACCATCAAGCTTGGAGTTCATCCGAAGATGATGATCGGCACACAACTATACATTCTCTTCTCTTTTTCTACTTGATTTTGAGTTTTAGAATGTCTTCTTCCTTATCTTTGCATTGTAACTCCATCTCCATAAAGTATTACTCTAAATTCTAGGATGAAAGAGTAACTCATTTTTCTCCTTTATGTATATTCATCTTTCTTTTACTACACAATGTGTTGATCCATGATCCAACCTTATTGCGCATACATGATTATGACATTAACATGCATCTTCATATCCCATGAGACGTGGGGAATGACTGAAAGGTGAACTCATTTCTCTGACCCATAAGCACCGAGACTTGAGAGGTTGTTCATGAAAGTAGTCTAAAACCCCATGAGGGCACCATTGGCTATCACAAAGCTTAATAGATTTACCCCGATCGAAGTCACGAAGTAGGAGATAGCACCTAGAGGACCATTGGATATCGTGACAGGAGTCCCCCTGAAAAAGCAGTCACTTTTGTAAGACTACCTTGAAAGTAGGCATCATGTTTGGGTAAGCACGCTGGTATAATTCTAAAAGTCTATGATAGATATTCTAACTCAATTGTTCGGTCAAGATACTGTTGTGAACTCTACTAAAGATTTTTATGAAATTTGTGATGAAAAAAATAGGTCATAAATATAATAATTGTCTGGTAGTATTTGACCCTTCACATGGAGTACAGGGGTATAATGGGGTGTCCTCCCAACTACAGCCAGTGGTTGTGGGATGATCCATGTGAGTACACCTTTAACTCTGACCGGAGAAACCTACAAATTTTTCTTACATGAACTATCAAGATCAAGTAGAGGAGAACTGAGGAGAACTAGGGAACACCATGGGGATTCCAACAAGCACCAAAATCTGACTTAGAAAATTTACTAGAGAACTTCACCGCAACTCAAACTAAACAAATGGAGAAGTCAAGTCAACAACATTAAGCTACTATGGACATAGTCAAAAAGTTGATGGACAACATTGATACCTTTCTTAATCATTCTGTGTTGGAAATTCAAATTGTACATGTTCCTAGTTCTTCTCAAGAGCTCCAAATGAATTTTCATGTCAACCCAAGATCGATCCTTTTGAAAATTTTAACGATATCATTTCAAGGATCATTGAAGCTTTTAAGGAGCCTGAGGAGAGCACTGGATATGATGAATATACAAGAAATGAAGAGGATAGAGTCATTGAGACATCATTTGAAGAAGGAAATTCATTTGGGTCTTCCAATTATGTTATATTAGAGATGGATGAGGATCCTCAAACTCTGAATATTCTAGAAAAGTCTTTCTCAGCCACAAGATGCAAAGAGATGGAAGCCACTCGGATACCACACAAAAAGGAACTCGAGGAATATAAAATTGAGACTTTGACAAAGTAGCATATAGCTTTGATTCAATTACCTCCAAACCTCAAAGATTCAGGAAATCCTTTCCTAGCCACCACTGAAACCGCAACTGATGATGAACTTCATTTAAACTATCTAAGGCTACTAATCAAATTTTTATTGAGCATGCTTGTTGTAGGGAAAATTATTTAGGGTGGATGGCAATAGAAGAGTCAAATGAAAGACCTAAACCCTATGAAGTTGAGCGTATTTGATAAAGGACCAAGAGATGGAGCGAGCAAGTATCTTGTTCCTCCACGAGTAAGATTTAGGAGACATCGCAAGCCATTAAGATCAAGCATATTTGGTGAAGGGCAAAGAGCTAGTGGAAAGAGAGTAAGGAAATATCTTGTCTCGACACAAGAAAAATTCAAAAGATCTTCCATTAATGAGCCTATTAAGAGAAGAAGGAAGCGCGACCATTTTAAACCATGCACTCCCAATTGAAGAGAACATGGGCTAGCCATGCCCATAAGCACAACAGTGTCGCTTGCTGGACATTGGCAGTCACACAAATCGAAGGAAACACGGTCACACTGTCTTATGAGGCCTACCCATGTCTCACTACAGACCAAATTTTAAACGGTCATAAATTTTGATCTGGGATGAATCATTTGACGTAAAACTAGTCATATCGAAGCTCTTTCAAAGGTCTACAAATGGGTACTAGATTTAACCTGTAATGACTTAGTTTCAGACTTGAAAAAAGCCCTTGTTGAGGCCCAAAAGAACTTTGTTTAGGATAAAGATGCTCAAACGACGACACGGAGAAGGGAAAGTGAAAAGCGACCAACAAGGACATCGTCACTATTGTCTCCACAATGAAAGTTGACTAGGCTAAGCAAAGATACATCATCATGAATTTATTTGTTTGTTCTTATAACATGACTCAAGCATGATTTTGTGATAGTGTGTTTGTATGCTTAGCAATCTATTTCCTTCTATCGATAGCAGAATGATTTGAGCATTGTTTAGTCAAAAGAGTTTTAGTGTTGGCCTACTTGTATGTCTAACGATCTTTTCATGTTATGCTTGATCTTGAAAGTTGATATGTATCTGAGAATAGTTATGATTCATAGAGTTGGACTTGTACTTTTGTTTCCTAGGTGACCTCTCATTGCATTTTGGTTATTGAAGAAAACTCGGATCGTTGTACTCATTGGAAAAAAATTAAAATCCTGAAAAAAATTTAAAAAAAAAAAGAGAAACGTGTGACAAGAAAAAAAAATTTTGAGTAGTGTGAAAAAAAGGGATAAAAAATAGTTATCGTGAGTAAAAACGATATGGTATCCCTTTAAGACCAAATTAGGTTACTGGGAAAATATGTATCAGTTTCTCTCGATACCGAGTACTTTTTTGAAACTTTGTGTAGACAGTGCATAACACCTTGAGGGGCCGAAACTTGCATGTGGCATGTAAGTGCCCATTGTCAGAGGAATTAGAGCATGGCTAGATGACGACTTAACTAAGATTAGAGATTGAAACTTGAGAGTTAAGCCACTTTTACACTTAGTATGGAAAACTTTCACTTAGGCCACATTGGGACAATTCGTTTATCGTTGCTTATTAGTGAAACTGCATGATAGGATTAAATGGATTCATTAGGGATTATGATAGTATGGAAAACTTTCACTTAGGAACATTGGGACAATTCGTTTATCGTTGCTTATTAGTGAACCTGCATGATAGGATTAGATGGATTCATTAGGGATTATGATGCATTGCTCACATACATGAATTTAGATTACAAGTTTTGCTTGAGGACAAGCAAAATTTTAAGTCTTGGGGTATTTAACGTGTGTGCTTCATGCATAATTGTTGGTATTCTTTTGCATACATTTGTTTCATCACATGAGCATATTTTGCATACTTTCATCTCTTTTGCATTATTTTCACACTTTTAGTTCCGAGAATTGCTCTTTGCACAGTAGCAATGGAGTTTGCAAAGTCTGACATGGGGTGGCCATGTCCACAGGTACAATCGTTCCCCCTCTTGCCGAAGAAATAGTTTGGTTAGCCTTTGACACACCCAAGTCGGGACCACAAGAACAACTGTGTTCGTCGACCTAGCTAGCGTCACGGTCTGGCCGTGCCACATAGCAAGAACATGTCTAACCCCCTTTTTTTTGAATTGGAGCAACACGGCTAGGTCGTGCCTCCCAACACGGTCGTGGCTCGTGATCAGCACTCCCCATATTTTTTGGGATATTTTGCATTTTAGGAAAGAGCCCCTAACTTTGTAGGAAAGTTTGTTACTTTTGGTATCCTTGAAGAGAAACAAGGGGGCATCTATTGGGGGAATCAAGGGATCAAGGGATTCTCCCCTCCCTAAAGGAGATGTTTCCCCATGACTGGAAACCCTAGGAGAGTTGTTTCTAATGAGCCATCGGAGTTCTGTCCACTATCGAGCTTCAAATTCATCCGAAGACGACGATCGACACATGACTAAGCATTCTCTTATCTTTTTCTCCTTGATTTTGAGTTATAGAATGTCTTCTTCCTTGTCTTTGTGTTGTAACTCCATCTCCATGGAGTAGTGCTCTAAATTCTAGGATGAGGGAGTAGCTTGATTGATTGACATTCGATTTATGTATATTCATATTTCTTGTACTATATGATGTGTTGATCCATGATCCGACCTTATTGCACATACATGATTATAATGCTAACTTATATCTTTATATCCCACGGGACGCAAGGAATGGCCGAAAGGTGAATCGAACTCTCTAACCCATAAAGACCGAGACTTGAGATGTTGTTCACAAAAGTAGTCCAAAATCTCATGAAAGCACTATTGGCTATCACAAAGCTTAATAGATTTACCTCCATTCAACGTCACGAAGTAGGGGATAACACCTAGAGGACTGTGGTGCATCTTGATAAGAGTCTCCTTGAGAAAGCGGCCGCTTTAGTAAGGCTACCTTGAAAGTAGGTGTCGTGTTTGGGTAAGCATGCCGATATAATTCCAAGAGTCTATACATGTTACCTCGGGATAGACCACCTTCATGCATGCCAACATTAAGATAAGAGAGTGAATAATATTTATGGTGTCAACAGTCATCGTGGCAAAATCAAAATCTTATAGTTGCTCCCCAAAATCGATTTTCTCCTAAGACTCCAGTTGCTTTCTCAATTCATTTTCTTTCTCTCATGATTCTCACAAGTTCAATTGTTCTAGATAGTCTATTTCACGATTCTGACTGGTACTCGATGTACAGTCCCTATGGAATTAATATTTTATTACTTGATGATAGTCATGTACTTGCAGATTTTGTCCATCATATTTGCACTGCTCAATACAATGGGTTTGTCTAGACAATCGAAACCATTTAGCCCACTCAACTCAACCAAACTATCACAACCAACTCAATCTACACGTCCAGATTGACCAATCAATTCTGAAATCAAGTAGTTGATCAACTTGACTAGTCAGCTCAGCTTATTCAACCTAATTTGCTTGTTTAAAATAAATATTTTTTAATAATTTTAGAAAAGTGAATCAGAAAAAGAATAACTATTCTTAGAAGAAAGTAAGAAATATCCTAGGAATTTCTGTTCCATGAGAACTAGTTTTTCATGTTTATTTTTGCAACCAAACTAGGAACAGTCTTCTGGAATAGGAATAAGATCACTATTTCTATGAACCAAATGCACTACAGATTTTTATAGAAGTTGAACAAAGTTTTCTAGATTAACAAATATATTAGTCGCATAGATTAAGCCAAAGTTAGGATAATGCACAATGACAACTCAATCACTATCCTTAACATTAAACTCAAAATAAAATAAATAAAAACTGAAAATACAGGGCTTTCAGAAATCATTGCCTAGACTAAACCATACCTCTCCTATCTTCCATTCTTCCTTTCTCCAAATACTATCATTAACCTCATACCTATGTGAGGAAATCTAATTAGATAAATTGAACAATAGTTACTATAATTTGAATGGCACTTCACATGAACTTGATTAAAAGCATTGAAAAAAATAGTAGTACCAATGATATGAATAAAAATAACTCCAACGACTTGATCACCGATTGGAAACACTGTATGATTATCTGTACAGTTAATTACCTTACTTCTTTGTAAGGTACTATATTTTAGGAAATGTATGCGTAGACTCTAGATCTCAACAGCTAGATTACTAGCCAAGTAAATCTAAAATGAATCAGAATAATAAACCATATATTAAAATTATCATTGAGCTATTACCGTTAATAGTTAAATGTACTATGGGTTTAGCCATACAATGGGTATTTAGTTATTGGGTATTATGTGTCCTATAGATATGGTGCAAGAGTCTACTTTTGGAAGCAAGTGTGAAGTATTTTCCCTCTTAAATATAATGTTTAAATCCCATGCAAAGACTGATAAACAGACCACCCTTCTTCAGAAGATCTGCAGTGATTGGTTATTTTAATGTTAGCATGCCCTATAGGTGTATGTACTACTGGTAGACTACTATGTGCCCAGACAAAAATATTTTCCTATATTTTTAATTGTGTATTCAATCAACAGTGGCCAGCTCCTATTTTTGATGTTTCTAAAGAATACCAATGAGCAAGCAAGTAATGTTATTATTATATCCATTCTCCTTCGATCAAAGTTACCTTTCAAGGTATCTTTCCGATATTGGAGATGACGTCTACCTAAATTGACTCCTAGTTCAGACATGTAAACGATGGGACCTCAAACATATCATACATAAGGTCAGATGGAGAAAAAAAGATGGCAAACATAATATTCCTCATGCATCAAATTCCAATAAATTAACACGCTATGTGGCTAAAGAATTCCGTCTGCGCTACGCCTTCGGGGCAGTTGAATCATTTTATACATTGGATGATTAGTAGTATTGTCGGAATAATGAACTTGGACCTTTCATTTGACTCCAAATTCAGATATTTAACAAGAGTCAAAGATTATAATAGCCTATATGTTTCTACAAATTATGTTCTCGAATGAAAAATATAGTGCTCGGACAGAGTGGATACTGGATATCATATTTCCAATCAGAAACATAGTTTCCAACCTTTCAAGGTTCTTTTTCAACCTTCTTCTGCTAATCAAGACTAAAATAATTTAAGAAAAAAGAGGAATAAAAGAGAAAAATCCCAACAAAGAACACTTAAAAAAAATTATGATCAGAAAAAAAAAATCAAAGTTTTCACAAAAAGAGAAGAAAAAAAAAAACGTTTAACATTTTTCACTATTGCAAATTAAGACTTGCATAGCAATGCTTATAAGGTCCACTCACCTATTCAACAAGTCTGAGATAAAAATAACATGAAAGTTTGTTTTCTCTTCCTATATCATTTCAAAAATAACCAAGTAATTCGATTAGAAACTGAATTTTGCCTAGTCCAACTGAGTGAATTTTGGAATGAAGTTGCTATAAACACTACTAAATATCAGTATTCTCAGCGTTATGCCTATAGCCATCTCAGTTACTTTGCTCACTTCTAAACCATTTAAAGCTATGTTTAATTCACAATTCCAACTACTTTTCACTATCCAGGCAAGATGGTGATGCACTCACAGATATACATAGTAAGTTTTAGTAAAGGCACATTCTAAAAACATGGTGAAGCAGAGTAGTATACCCAGCTCACTGTTAAGTCAAATGTTACAGAAGTTCTCTTTAAATGGCTGGCAATATCGCTATGGTTCCTGTATCCTCAGCTTAGGTAGAAAGGCAAATTATTAATGTTTCAGATCGTCAAAGCCACCAAAAAAGGAAAATAAAATCCATAGGTTCATTTTGGAGCATGTTTTAATACCACAAAAGAAGGTTCCTACTAATTTGCAAATGCACTCCCATAGTTTCTCAACCTTTTTTAAGACAACCTCTTGATAGGCTTGAAAGCGGATCTAATTTAGAACCTTGTATTGTTGCCAGAGCTGCCAAAATACCTAGGACTGACTATAAAATGAACTGTACAAGACTTCAAACTGTATTGACTCATCACTGAATGCAGACCTCAACAAAATGAACCATTTTGTGCGTGTAACTACTCTTTTATTAACACCATAAAGATGTATAATTACCAATCGGTTAAACTGACTCCAATTTCAATACAGATTTCTGTTAACAGACAACAAATCAAACTAGTAACCCAGTATAGTGCAGATGAAAGTAAAACAATATATTGATGTGGTATGATGAGATGGTAACAATTAGACAATAAAAATGGCATAGATGAACTTCAAGTAAAAAATGCATTGAAGTGGTTCGATGAGATGGTAACAATGAAAATGATATAGATGAACTTCAACCATTCAGTGTAAAGAAAAAAATATATTATTTTTTGCCAAAAAAACACCTGAATTTCCAAATTTTCCAAGACCAAAAGAACTTTGGCTGGCTTTCTGGAAAGGACTAGGTTGACCAAAATTACCGCTGGGGAATCCTTGTGGATCAGACCTGACAGCAGGTACTGAAAGTTAAGGAAAATAGAAAGTCAGGGAAAAAAAGCTGGTTCTAATTTAATAAAACCTAAAGAATAACCTGTTCTCAGAGCTAAGATTAGTTGCTGCCTTTAGTTGACTAAAACTTGAAAAAGAGGGGACATTATTTCCTTGAACATTTACAGATGATGCATTGTTCGTGAACACAGGAGACTGAGTCGAGTTTGAAATGGGAGTGGAATTCATCTGATGAAAACCAGGACTTTGTGAACCATATGATTTTTTCAATAAATTATCAAATTCATTCAACTTGGATAGGTATAACTTCCTCTCTCTCTCTCTCAACCTGCACAGGAAAATAGGTTCTTTAAGCATTTCTAGGCAACAAAGGGAAAGAAATGATATGCTCTAGCATGTCAGTTACATCTTAGTTAAGTTCCATATCAGAAATTGTCAGCCAACATGGGAGGATGATAAACCTTAGCTAACCGAATTACTGTCAACTTGAAATCATGCATCTATGAGCAAGTGGTTGAGTCTATCAAGTTACCAGTCAGTCCTCTTGAACAAATTATTATAATATTATCCTTAATATCAGAGCAAGCTTATGGAAAAAGACTATCAATGGTGATGGTCCATACTATCATCGGATTGGAGGTAACATGCTGTTGAGTAGAGATTATACAAAAATAAAAATTGGATGCTGGACTTCAACAAAGATGTGTGAAAATTATACCACTGTAGTTTACTTCCACATGGAAGTATGGGTTAATAGAAGTATTTATAAAGCTTAGATGAGAGACCATTAATTCAAGTTTAAGCATTTTGGGGAAATGTCTATCAAGATAATGATCAATTATCTTATTTTGTGGATTTTATATAAAAGGGAAACTCTTGAATTAACAGCTGATTTTATATAACAGCTGATTATTGAATTACATAACATTGGCAGGAGCGCAATGTTGTTTACCACAGTATGTTCCATTGTACACAAACATTATGTTATGCTTTGTATACTAGGAAAAATAAAGGAACAATTTTCCACATATTTAACAATTACTTTTGTGGCATTTGACAAAAAGTAAAGAAACTGTATCACAATTTATTGCTTAGGGTTGCATCCTGCTAAATTGCTGATTCAATAATCATAATACAAGGACATTTAAGCTTATATGATTTGTTCATCTACATAAATATGTTGTTGTACTAAGTAGAAGCTTTAATATTTTAATAATAATCCCTAACATAAATTACAACTCCCATGCGACTTAAGTAAAACTGCAAAAGATTGCCACCTATTTCTAGTTTCTATGTCCATGATCCTCTTCAAAAACAAGCTTCTTATTAAATATATATGTGTATATAACGATAAGAATGAGTAAAGTCATTCAAATTTAGTCAGTTAATTAAGTCGAAAACCTTTCTAAAGTTAACTTGATATATCTCTACATGCTCAGTGAGTTAATTCTTTAGTCTATACATGTCTACAAGAGACTTGATATGAAAAGACAGTATATCTATACAGGAACCATTTAAAATCTTCATCTAATATACAATTAGAGGGCCCTCCAAGATATAATCACCAGTTTCTAACCATTAAAGTGGTACAGATTATCAGAGAGACAATATAGAATGGCTGAGCATCATCTTATCTACACTGTCAAAGCACAGTGTTCTCAGTTAGTTTAATGACTTGGGGGGAGATAAAGAGAGAATCAGCTTTGGAGCTTACAAAAGATACAACACTTAATCCTTGCCTTACATCATCATATGACCGAAGTTCTTCATAACTGATATCACCAACAATGTCACAAGGACCACTATTGGAAAAGAGATTAGTTAGTCAATGAGGCAATATACTATGCACATCAACAGGAATTGTAAAATGAAAGGCAATAATAAGGAGTTATTTGAATCCAATTTAGTAATTTTATAAATATAATGTATCACATCGTGTTAAATTGTTAATAACAATGCAATGTCCAGAATAGAAAATATTTGAACCTTTTTTCTTCCCATTTTTTTTTTATCAAGTGATGCTAATGAAATTTAATGGTCAACTGCAATAACTAAAGCAACAAACTTGTGGTTTCTGTTATTTATGGTGGCTTGTAATTGTCGTATACATGTATCCAAACCAATCATGGCTTGAAAAGTGAAAATCAAAATCTGATACTGAATGGCAGAACAACAGAGAAGAATCAGATTTTTCTTGGTGTCTGTGTACCAAACAGCCACTATGATAGAAATTACAAAATCTTCACACAAAGGCAAACCCAGACATCTTTCACAGAAGATTTTAAAGAAAACATCCATGAATGTCATAGAAAGGGCAAGACAACATTAGCTGGAGAAAGGGTATTGGTTTTATACCATAAACCCCATAAGATGGACGTCATAAAAGATTAAAAGTACCATAATCATGCACATACTGATAAAAATTTGAGATTACTAACAGCACCTTATAGAAGTAATGTGAGAAAGCACCTTGGCAGGAGGTTGGTATTTAGCTACAAAATTGAAGGAACCTTTCTTAGGGGTGTTGTTCTGTAATGGGGCCTGTTTTGCACTCCAAAACCGTAAGGTTTGGTTTTTTGGTGCTGAGTAGTGTTTGGAAAATGTAAGGTACTCTGGTTTCCAAAACCGTAGGGATTAGAATTTGTCTCTTGTTGAGTTGTATGAAGAAATTTGCAGCGAAATCCATATTGGTAACTGAAAAAAAAAAATTAAAAGAAAAAAATCAGTACTAGTTAAGTGGCTAGTGAATTTTAACCAATTAACATTTACATGAACTGAATAAATAACACCCAAAAACATAGAGACAAGTACATAGAAGACCAAGATAGCTGCAATGTTACGGAAGAATTATGGATATTATGCTGTAAATTGCTGATCCACCTTGCTTGCAACTTATCAATGATTTCTATGATTATTAATTAAAAAAACCTAAATTCTCATCCAAATTCATGTGCTTATCGGAAAATAAATCACCATCATCGTCAAGACATGTTTCCTACCTATTTGAGCCCATTGAGCTCATGCAAAATGCCAATTAAAATCATTGACAAGCAAGACAGATGATACCTACATAGATATCTCTTTTGCCTCTCCCTCCAGGATTCTGATTCTTATGATAGAGAACAGCTAGACCAAAAAAGGGCAGAGAAAATGTGTAGCAATCATGAAAGCGCAAAAGTTGAATTTACCTTCCGCGTTGAAAATTCCTACAGAGCTCCTTGTTCCAATTCATCCCGCGGCGAACCTTGAACGCTTCATCCCTTTTATCATGAAAATATTTTTATTTTAATATTATTATAATAATTTTAACTAAAATTATTATTACATAAAATAAAATTATTCTTATTTAATTAAAATCAGTATATATTGAGCATTGTTATATCATTTTTTTCAATTTATTAAAATTATTTTTATTTTAATAAAATCACTTTAAATTGATTATATTTGCTTCAATACCATTATAATATACTTGTTCAAAATCTATAATATGTAGTTGTTTTAGAAGTATATCTTAAATTTGCTATAAATAATTTTAGTTAAATTGTTTGATGTTAAAATAATTTCAAATAAAATTATTATACGAGACCGCATATATTTTTAAATAAAAAAGGGATGGAGTGTTATTTTGATTTATTTAACAAAAATTAAAATGCCTTTTGGGTGAAAATAACAATAAGGGATTCTTTTGATTTTTGACTAAATTTAATATTTAGTAAATAGAAGAAAATTCCTCTTGGCCCCATAGTATGTATACATTTTTTCACTTCACCTTAGAGTTAAAAATAAAAAACTATATTTATCAACTGTAGTTTTGATAATTTTCGTTTAAATTCTTCTTAAATATGTGTTAGTTCAAATGTTCATAATCTTTTAAATATAATATACATAAAGGTTAAAATATATTTTTCAAAATTATAGGAGATAAAAAAATTATTCTCTCAAAATTTTAATGCTGACTTTGTTGATTATGAAAAAAAAATTAAGTTTTTCTAAATATTATTGGGTAAAAATAAAAAGGACACCCAAATTATATAAATCATCAAAAGGTATCTTAAAAAATAATAATAATAAAAAAGACTTCCCATCATATGTTTTATTCCGAGCATACTCTTACTTTTAACATTATTGTAGCAGTTACACTTAGCACTTAACTACAGTAACGTGTAACAGTTACTCTTACTTTTAACATTATTGTAGTAGGTACACTTAGCTGCTACAACGTGTAGCAGCTATAGAGTAGCTGCCACAATATTGATCCTTATTTTCAGTGCTATTGTAGTAAGTACGAGTAGCAGTTGCTACAACAATATAACAATTATTTTAAAGTAATTTTGATCCATTTAAAATGATTTTAATGAATTTTTAAGAAATTTTCATCAAATTGGTAAAAAGTATTTTGATATAATAATACTTTGTGTATTGTAATTTTGATTAAAATAAAATAGTAGATTTTCACGTTGTAGTAGCTTTTGTTATACGTTATAACAACTATGAGTGGCTATTGTAATAATGTTAGAAGAAGGGGTATTTTGGATATAAAATATTTGATGGGGTGTTCTTTTATTTCTTTATTTTTTAATAGAGTGTACTTTTTCATGATTTACATAATTTGAATTTTCACTCTTATTTGTTTGTAAAATAAAATTTTCTCAATTAAAAATATGACATTATAGTAATAAAGGAGTTTTTTGATCCACTGTTCAAATTGTGACAGGTTTCCTACCGACTTCTCCAGATTATCCGATTGGACAAATCAATTGTAGTGAAAAGTGGAATTCACCACCCAGCGACCTCACATAGTCGGCTCTACAATCATATGTGAGGAGGTAAATCAAGAAATTATAGTTGATTATTACAGGGAAGATTATTCGTTCAACTTTATCGAAAATCGATCACTACCTATGATAATAAATTTTGTCTCGTAATAATCAACTCAATCCTACTTTAAGAGTCCGATTGACCATATCAACAAAATACAAGTGGCAGAAGGATAACGATTTGTCGGGTTCAAGACAACTGATATATCCTAAAGGCAATGGAGGCCTTACTAGCAAGTTCCAGATCCTTCCGTCCCATACAATTTGCTGACTTTATTAGTCCATAAAGCCATAGCAATTAAACATTTGATCACGTATGGCTGGAGTGCATGTTTACACAACACAATTATATATATATATATATATAGACACACCCAGTATGCTAGTGTGTATGAACATCAGCATCATTATCTTTATTTATTTTTTTTTAATTTTAAATTGAAAAAATCAACGTTTCCTCGTATAAATCCTAAATACATTAATATATCCCATAAATATATTACTATACTCCGTAAACGTTTAAATTTTTTTCGTTTTTAATTTTTCTTTTAACTGAACACTATAATTTAATTGGAAAACATGAACCTTAAAGGTAAAATATTAAAAAATTTTAACTTAAACACTATAACCCAATTGGGAAACCTAAATCCTAAGGGTACACCTAAATTTTTTTTCATTTTTAATTTTTTTTTTAACTGAACACTACAACTTAATTGGGAAGCCTGAATCCTAAAGGTAAAATCTTAAAATTTTTTAACTTGAACACTATAACTCAATTGGGAAGTCTAAACCCTAAGAGTACGGCTAATTTTTTTGGATTCATGATTCCTAATTAAGTGATAGTGTTCAGTTAAAAGAAAAATAAAAAATGAAAAAAAAAAATTAGGTATTTATGGGGTCTAGTAATATATTTACGGGGTATAATAAGGTATTTAGGACTTATATTTACGAAAATATTGATTTTTAAAAATAAAAAATAAAAAAACACTCTGATATCCTACGCGCAAAGTCACGTACTGTGCGACGAACATGATATCAGATTCGTGTGTGTATATCTATATGTTGGTGCGGTTTGCACTAACGGTCTAACTCGGGTTTTGATGAATGACAAGTTAAGTTAAGTTAGACTTTATTTGTGATCTAACCATTTGATTAAGTGTGCAGGAAATCCAGCTAGGTCGACGGGTCGACCGGATAGCTGGTACGAAATCCAACTAGTTCGACGGGCCGACCGGATAGCTAGTACAAAGTCTAGTTAGGTCGACGGTCCGACTGTATAGCTGGTACGAAGTCCAGATAAGTTGACGGACTGACTGAATATCTAGCAAGAAGTCCAGCTAGGTCAACGACCGACTGGATAGTTGGCACGAAATCCAGACAGGTTGATGGGCTGACCAGATGTCTGGCAAACTGGTAAGTTAAGGTAAGTCACTGGAGGAGAGTGACCAAGTGAGGATGTGTCTCGATTGGAGGGATAGTAGGCGTCGGTTCAGCTTAGGTCCATTTGGGATCCCTAAGCTGAGACCTTGACTAGTTCCTGGTCCTAGGAGGATAGGAATTAATTACTACTCTATTTATTATTATTAAATTGTCCTAATACTTATTTTGCAGAGTATTTTGGACTAACGTTGTTTTATAGGGCAAAAAGAAGAAAGTTACCTTCGGATGAACAGTGTCCGAAGGCGCCTTCAAGCAGTGAAGGCGCATTCGTACTGTTCGTAGAAGGCATCTTCCACAGCTATGGAAGGTGCCTTCAACGGCTATGGAAGACGCCTTCCACAGCATAACTTTTGGCGTCACAATGGATAAGTGTCGATCTGTTCGGGATCAAACTCGCCTTCTATGGCTATGGAAGGCGCCTTCCATGCCCTTTATAAGGATATCTCGAGAAATCATTTAACAACAACCACCATACGAGCTACTACGTGTTCTTTTGAGGTTCTGATTGCTCCGAGCTCCTGCTACGACTCTACTACAAAGCTGCTGCGCCCGACGACTGATCCGAGGGCTTCCGATCGCGGTTGGCAACTGACATCTACACAAGCGCTCCAACTTCAATCTCCAAAATATCGGTAAATTTTTTCGTGTAATTAAAATACTATAAAAAGGACAAGTGCAGGGGGTTGCACTTGTTCTAACTTTCCTTGTACTTCGATTCCCTCTTCTGAAGGTACCAGAAGAGGTTTATAGTGAATTATCCATCGATAGGTCCGGGGGACCTGGGTCTTGGAGTAGGAGTCGTTAAAGGCTTCGAACCAAGTAAACGACTTGCGTTCTTCTCGTGCTTGCTTTTTGTGTTTCTCTTTTCCGCTGCGTTCATACTCTGTTTTCTAAAATGAAAAAGAACAAGTTTTTGAAAACCATGTGATTCACCCCCCCCCCCCCCTCTCATATGCGTAATCGGCCCAACAATATACGCACACAGAAATGATATCTTGGGCGATTTATCCTGAACGACCATGGGTGACATCTCACGTGGATCATCTGACATGGCTAAAACTGTATTTTTTATTCTCCACTTGCAAGTCTCTCTCCATGTAAGGTGGTACTGGTCTTTACAAACCAACACCAACGCTGGTTTGAAACCAACACCAACCTGCACCATGTTGGTTTCAAACCAACATCAGCCAGCACCAACCAGCACCATGCTGGTGCTGGTCTTCAAGAGCAGCGCCAACATTGGTACTGGCACCGGCGTTATTTTGAAACCAGCACCAGTTGGTGCTAGTCTTTAAAGACCATCACCAACGCTGGTTTCAAACCAACACATTAAAGACTAGCACCAGCGCTGGTCTTTTAAGACCAGTACCAATGGCCAGCACCAGCGTTGGTCTTTTAAGACCAGTACCAATGGCCAGCACCAACATGGTGCTAGCTAGTGCTGGTTTAAAACCAGTGTTCGTGCTGGTCTTTAAAGACCAACACCAACATGGTATTGACTGGTGTTGGTTTCAAACTAGGGTTGGTGCTAGTCTTTAAAGTTGGCAAAATGCGACTGTGCTTGACCCCAACGCCCTCACCAATCCGTCTCAGAGCCAACACGAAAGAGGTAAATTATGTGTGACTACTAGCTCTTGGAATAGTGACTGATCCATGAGGGAAACATTTCCCTCGACTATGCCAAGATTCAAACCCCAGACCTCAAGTTGACAGCATTACATGCATGCAGGAGAGAGAAGAAAATTGCCTGAAGATGAGAGAGAAGAATAAAAAAAATCAATTTTGGTCGCTTCAGATAATCCACATAGGATGTCGCCCACAATTGTGCAGGCTAAGTTACCCAGAATATATATAAATATATATATATATATATATATAAAATATTTAATTATGATAACAATTTATCCAATCAAATTAAAACTATAAAAGCTATAAATATATGATGTAATAATATATCTATTATAATATCAAATAATATATATTATATTATATTTTATATAATTAAAAATAATTAATATATTTTTATTTAAAATTTATTTGTTTTTTTAATGGAACTAAACAATGGAATTTGTTTGATTAGGTCACATGACCATTTATAACTCATCTAATTTGTTTAATTAAATTACTAAAATTAGACATAAATGAGCTAACTCACTTATAAACAGGTCGTGTGTGTGAGTTGGAGATTTTAAATTGTTTACTATAAATGAATTAGGATCAAGTTTAGATTAAATAAGTTTTGAGTCAATGAGATGCAACCTATTTATAATGTATCTACCTAAATTGTCACCCCTAATTGTGACATTGAGACTACAAAAGTTTTTCTCGTTTACTTTGTCTTTGTTAACCATAGGAACTCAGCAAGTTGTTTTTATGCATGCAAGTGATGTTATTCATTATCGGATAAGGAATAAGTTCTAATATTGAAGTTAAAATATGAAAAGTGATTTAATAGTGTTAATCAGTCAACCTTTAAATAGGTTCTCATACAAGGTCTCAAAAGTTTTTCTCGTTTACTTTGTCTTTGTTAACCATAGGAACTCAGCAAGTTGTTTTTATGCATGCAAGTGATGTTATTCATTATCAGGTAAGGAATAAGTTCTAATATTGAAGTTAAAATATGAAAAGTGATTTAATAGTGTTAATCAGTCAACCTTTAAATAGGTTCTCTATATTACCTTGATCGATTTCTACTCCTACAAGGTAATACCCTATCATCATTCATTCTATTAGATATTGTGTACTGAGACATGGACAAACTATTGTCATGTTTTACACCAGGCATTGAATCCTACTCAATCAACATAATACAATGAGTATATTAATTACATTTTTTTATCAAATATTTATGGTTTTAATTTAGTATAACAAAGCTACTCATTTAGGGATTATTGGGTTTGCTTACAATGACTTAGAGTAAGGATCGAATCTATAATATCTTTATTCATGTTTGTACATCTCTAGCGTAATGGCCAAGGGTCGATTCTCAGGAACTGACGATCTGAGGTTTACCCCACCATGCGCCTATGGTCTATGTACCTATATTTACCTCCCTCCATATCCGTGGGGTTGAAACTAAGGAGCTACTAAGGTAGCGAATCTACTTTTTTTAATTCATGTTTGTATTTATAATTATTTAAAATTTTGAATGATGTTTAATGAGAAAATAATTTAAATAGAAAATGAATAAAAGACAATTAAATTTAAATATTGTTGAAGAGCATTTTAAGATATTCTCATTTTACTTTATATAGAGATATATAAACATATGTCAACAAATATACTTTTTTTTAGAAAGAAAATACAATCACTCTGTTTCTAATGAAAAAATGTTATCAAAATTTATTTAGAAATTCTTCAAAACTAAAAGAAAAATCACAAGAGGAATCTATAATGTAATAAGTTATATCATAATTTTTTTACAGGTACAACCTAAACATATATTCCAATTAAAATAACAATGATTAAAAAAAGATACTCACGATAAGAATCCCTTCTCGATGGTAAGAATCTTGCTGTCTTGCTACCATTGTACTCTTTGTCATCCTTGTGATCACTCATCCATGTTATCCTATTGATGTTGTCCTGCTCTGCATCACTCCAATCTTTGATGATAGGGTAACGTCTCTCAAACTCTATAAGCTCTTCTCTCTCCCTCTTCTCTCCCTCTCTCTTGACATCATCGGCACACAAAATGAAAGACAATGATGCATGTGAATAACTTTATCATTTACCAAAATAAGTATTTGGTATTGAAAAGAAAGAGAGTGTATATTTCTCATACCAATACATTGAGCATATGCGGTTGTTTTTCTAACCCCTTATGGAACAGAGGACAATTGGAGAGCCTTAGTTGTTGGAGGGTGGCTGGTAACTTCTCGAACTCAAGGTTAAAGCAATTTCTTATAATTAAAGAAGTCAAGGAGGTGAGGCCTTCAAGCCCTCCAATGACCCTCAATTCTTCAGAAGATTGAATCTCTAAAGTCTTGAGTGAAGGTAGTCGTTTCTGTGACAGATGAACACATTCCACCCTGCTTTTTAATGTCAAGTGTTGGAGCGTTGGAAAGTAACACTTGGACATCCACTTGCTATGTTCTTGAGTTTTGATACCGATGCTTAAATTTGTCCATAAATGCAAATTTAGAACATCAAGTGCGCCACAATTACCTAATGTCATTTCTTTCACAGAAGACATAAAGGGCCACTGAGGAAACTTGATCAGCTTTGAACATTTAGAAATTTCAATAAAATGGAGACTGGGGAAATCACCAATCTCCACTCCATCCCACCCTTTCCAATTTGGCATACTGCTAAATTCCAAGTGTGTCAGAGATGGAAATGCCATATTGTTTTGAGAAGAAGATGGAGAGGCCATTAGCATGGAGCAAAATTCACGTCCCACATGTTGTACGCCATCCATGCCTCTTATATCAAGATATTCCAGATAACGAAGTTGACCCAACGGTGGAAGTTTAGTGCAATTCTTACAATCTTCTAGAATCAGACGGGTCAACTTAGTGAAGGATGAATCACTCACCCATTCAACAAATCTAACACCTGGATAATTATTTATCTCAAGGAACTTGAGGTTGACGTGCGGTTGGAGGTATGCAAGTTGTTGTTCTGCCTTCTTTTCATCCTGTTTGAAACGGTCAAAATTATCATGCTCTCTAAGCCAATCTAACCTCAAAGAATCAAGATACTTTTTTGTCTTCAGAGTAGGTTTTGTGTTTGAAAATTTGTTCACCGGCATTGTCGCAATGCTCCTGTGTAGCAATGCTACATTATAAATGGAGATATGCCCTCCAAGTTTCATCAAACTATTCAATTCTCCAATGTCGCAATGCTTTTTTCCACAACCAACGTTGAAGTGGGTGAGTGTCTGCAAGTTGGTTAAGTTTCCAATTCCAGATGGAAGAAAGGCAACTTTGTGAGAAAGCAAAAGATGACGTAGATTTATCAAATTATCAATCTGCCTTGGGAGTTCAGAAATATTTGTTTGTGTCAGATCCAGAGTTTGTAAGTTGTAAAGGTTGTGTATGGATTCTGGAATACTCTTTATTGCAATATCTTTTATAGAAAGGTAATTAAGTAGTTTGAGGTTGCCCAATGTATCTGGTAACTCTCTGATGCCGATCTGGCTTAAATGGAGTGCTCGTATGTATTTCAAATTTTGGAAAAGATCGTCAAGGACTCCAAAATTTTTGTCTTGTCTTGTAATAAAAGGTCGCCCCCTTGATTTGTCTTGTACTCTTATAAAAAGTGTCCGCATTAGTTTTAGTTGTTGATCTGTTATTGTCTCCAGATGTTTTAGTAGATGAGGATCTTCTATGCTCACCGACAAATGTCGAATCTTTTGTAATTTCTTTGTGTCAAATTTGTTATCCATCATACAGAAGCATTCGTCCTGAGCTATATATTGTGCAAGATCATGAACAAGATTATGCATCAAAAAAGAGTCACTCCATTTCAGTTGTATCATTGACCTCTCAGCCAATCTTTCTATGTAATTTCTGCCTTTGTCCTCTGCTCTCTTATCTCTATCATCTTCATCAAGAGGAAGAAGACCTTGTGACATCCATAATCTGACTATTATTTCTGAATGTAAACGTGTGTGTTTGGGAAATAAGGACAGGTACTGAAAGCATCTCTTAAGTTGGATCGGCATGCAATCATATGATATTTTAAGTGCCGGTAAAACTCCTTTATTTGTTTCTTCTAATTCCCACTTCTTATTCTCTAGTATGTCCTCCCATGAATCTATATCTTCTTTGTTTCTAAGAGCACCTCCTAGCACCTTCACAGCTAAAGGTAAGCCTTTGCACTTGTCTACTATCTTCCTACCAAGGTCTTCAAGATGTGGTTGATCAGCTCCTCCCAAAGTGACTCTCTTGAACAATTGCCAGCATACATCAAATGGTAAGCAATTCAAGTCGAGAGGACTTCTTATCCCCATAATTCTAGCAACTGGTTGATTCCTAGTGGTCACTATAACTTTACCCACTTGAGCCGATACTAAGGGCTTTCTTAATTCATACCAGAGAGTGAATTCTTCATTCCAAACATCATCTAATATCAGTAAAAACTTTTTCCCCAGCAGATTCTCTTCTAATGCACGTTGGAGCCCATCTAGCGTTTCAGGAATTTTCACTTCCCCTTTCCCTTTCTCTTCTGTAAATGATTGTAGGATCTTCTCCGTCAAATTAACAACATTAAAATTTTCAGATACACAGACCCATCCTCTTGGATTGAAATAGCTTTTTACTTTTGGATCATTATAGACAAGCTGAGCTAGTGTTGTTTTACCTAGTCCCCCCATCCCAATTATCGCAATCACAGAAACTCTATTATCTGTCATATCATCCTCTGACAGCAGCCATTCAACCAACATATCCTTTTCCTCTTCTCTTCCAAGAACATCTGATTCAAGCACTAAAGAGCCTGTTTCTCTGTTATCAACTAGGGTTAAGGGGCTTCTCTTTCTCTCTCCTGCGTTCTTAGGCAACGTTAGGAGTTTCCACTCTTTGGTGATCTCATCAAATCTTTTCCTTATCTCCGCAGCTTTATTTGCTAGTTCACCCTGTTGGGTTTATAATCATGAATCCAAACATTGAAAGTATAGATTACAGTATGAATTCCCAAATATTAATACACAGGATCTTGTTATCATCTAATTTACAGCCTATAAAATTAAACTGAAAAGCACGGCAAAATAAAAAAAGTAATTTAGGTATTCACAAAAGTAATCATCTTCAGAATCGCGTACCTCATGTGTCCCACTGTTGTTCCCATGCAGTTGTTTGGAACGCAGCACCTCGTACTCGTACTCTTCTACTAGGTCTTCGGCGTCATAGGCAACCTCTTTGAGCTCGCTAAGCCAAAGCTTCTCCGAGTGACTTTTTACATGATTATCCTCCTCTGAGTCGGCAAGTTTGGCTTGGACTCTCCTCATAGTCTCTGTCAGCTTACTCATCTCTTGTTCAATATTGTTATGTGGTGACGAAGAAGAAGATGGCGTTGACGGTAAAGCCAAGCTATGCAGCTTGTCTACCGCCATGGTGATGATGGAAGACAGGAAGCCTCCTCCGGCCATTGTTCTTCCCTGTTCCTTATTGGAAATTTTAGGTAGGCAGACGAGGAAGGAGCGGCCTGGTGGTGAAGGGATGCATAGATCTACGAGTCAGTGAACCAAGTCTGCCGTGGCATCAAATGCTCAACCATTCGTTGGCCCCTGCGTCAATTGTTTGGAGTGATATATTTGTCGGTTCATATAAAGTGGAACATGGTTAATACCCTTTATGACACGTTTTTAAAGCGGAACATGTACCTTTTAATTTTTGTAAAAAATTACATTTATAATAAAAACAAATGAAAACTAAAAGTCACTCCACAAAATATGTAGGTTCTCTGAGTTGCATTGCAGTTGTTGTCGTTGCTTTGAAACGACATAGGCTTATTTGTTTCTAGTTATTTTGAATCATGCTAATGTTATTCCATAATTTCTTCAAAATACTTTCTTAGACTTGTTTGTTTTTAAATTTATAAGATGTGTAAATTTCTTTCTTTTATTTTAAGAAACAAGAAAACATGATTATTTTATTTTTATTTTCTCTCTTAAAAAAAAATATTTATATAGAACACATTAAATTCTAAATTTGACTAGTGTAATTCTAATTGTCAAAATGTATTGAGGCATCCGACTTTTCCTCTCCTCCCTTGTTTCTCAATAAATTAATACCACCTTAAAATTAAAATCAAAACTATTGTCATATTATCTCTATCGATTAATATTATCAAAATGCCCATATTATAATTTATTTATCATTCAATTTCATTTTCTACCATTTTCCTTCACTTACATCTTTTTAGTTTTAATTAATTTTTCCTACATGAAATGTCATATATGTAAATACTTTTTTTCAAAATATTATAAATAGTAAAAGTCAAAGAGTTTTTTTTTATACATTGACAAGCTCGGAGGAATATATTATAAAACAAAATTATTTTGTGTTTTGTAATAATATATTTAACAAAGTTCCTATATTTTTTTGAAATATTTTTTTCATTTTATTTATCGGCAAGTACAGGAGGAACTCTGTCGATATTCTCAACTCCTCTTCCTCCGATGACAATGGAGCATCACTGACAAAACCATTCTCTATTTAATAGATAGTGATATTATCTGGAAGCGGAAAAGATGACACGCTGACTAGGTGGCTCCAATGTTGACCATGAGAAGACGAAAACCTTGATGACGTGGGTGAACCTATGTAGCAAAATAAGAACTGGGAGAAGAAAGGCTTCATCATCATGCCAGGGAAGGGTTCCGATGCAAGCAGTACTATGACGCTCAAGTTACAACAATAGCCGAGCAAGATGGAGAAGAAGAATAATAATAGAACAATAAATGTGGATGTGTGTATCTACGTACGTGTTTCTGCGCCTTTAGGAAGAGACTCCTTATATAGTGCTAATTTTCCTCTGTACACGAATATCAATGCATTTCAAAAAAAATGGGTTATTCTGACATTTTGACAATTTCCCTAAAATAAACTCACCATTTTTGTGTATTGCATGGTAGAAGCTTCCTCTGTATAGCGTGCACAGGAAATATTCCTATATTCTCTGACAATGGTTACACGAAATGTCAAAAAAGAATATTAGGTCATTAGGTTAATGGGTCATTAATATGCTTTTAATGATAGACTGGTTGAGTCTCTTATAATGTTTGGTCGGGCCTCATTTGTTAGGACCAAAATATTTCATATATCTCTACAATAGTATGATATTATTCACTTTGGGCATATATTTCTAATATGAGACTTTGATTATATTCCCAACAATCCTCCTCTCAAATGAACGACCACCATTATCCTGCTCAAGGTCTCCCCTTGAGCATCGGGTTACTCTTGACCTGCTCAGGGCCTCTCCTCAAGCATCAGGTAACTAACCTTCTTAGGGTCTCCCCTACTTCATTCAAGGTTCCACTCACATGGTTCGATCTGGATCATAATTCTGGCTAATGTTTCTTTCGACGGTTAGTCCGGTGAAGAAAGACCTCACTCTGATACTAATTGTTAAAACCAAAAGATTTTAAATATCTCCACAATAGTATGATATTGTCCACTTTGGGCCTAAGCCCTTATGGATTTATTTTTGGGCTCTACCCAAAATGTCTCATACCAATGGAGATATCTTCATCTTATAAACCCATGATTTTTTCCATATATTTTCAATGTGGGACTTTAATTGTATTCCCAACATCATTCATCCAGATGAGAAGCCGAGCCGGCTAAAGAGCACTGACCCATTTGAGGACTCGGCCTCTTGAAGACTGGATATCCGCTCAAACAAGGAGTCCGGTCAGTCTAAGTTCTGCTCGGACATGGAGTCCAATTGAGTAAAGAGCATTGAACATCTTGAGGACTTGCCTCTTGAAGATCGGGTATCCGCCTGGTCAAGGGGTATGGTCGGCCTATTGTCCGCTCGGATAGGGAGTTTGGTCGGCTAAAGAGCATTGAACATCTTGAGGACTTGACCTCTTGAAGACCGTGTATCCGCCCGGCCAAGGAATCCGATCGACCTAATTTCTGCTTAGACAGGGAGTCTAGTCGGACCGACTCGGGATTTCATCACATTGGGGGACTCAGTATCTGACCGGGCAAAATGTCTCATTGACCGTGTTGGGGTTGCAAGGTTGCAAACATAGTCCCATATTGAAAACACATGGAAAAGATCATGAGTTTATAAGAGAAAGATATCTCCATTGGCATGAGGCCTTTTGGGTAGAGCCCAAGAGCAAAACCATGAGGGCTTAGGCCCAAAGTGGACAATATCATGTCATTGTGGAGATATCTAAATTCTTTTCGATCCTACAATTGGTATCAGAGCCCGGACTGCCGACTGTGCACAAGAGCTATGGTCTGATTGAACTATGTGAGTACAATATTGACCTCGAACAAAGAAAGTGGGAGCTCCTATGTTCGGATCAAGAGGACCAGACACCAGGCAGGAAGTCCTAGTTGCGGCTAGGCAAGGAAGTCCTAGTAGGTCGGGTGGACCGAGGGGCAGGAAGTCCTAGTTGCGACTAGGCAAGGAAGTCCTAGTAGGTCGGGTGGACCGAGGGGCAGGAAGTCCTAGTTGCGGCTAGGCAAGGAAGTCCTAGTAGGTCGGGTAGACCGAGGGGCAGGAAGACCTGGTGGGTCAAGGATCGGACGTGGGAAGCCTATGGTCCTTTGTTTGAGGGGGGGATTGTTGGGGTTGCAAGGTTGCAAACATAGTCCCATATTGAAAACACATGGAAAAGATCATGAGTTTATAAGAGAAAGATATCTCCATTGGCATGAGGCCTTTTGGGGAGAGCCCAAGAGCAAAACCATGAGGGCTTAGGCCCAAAGTGGACAATATCATGCTATTGTGGAGATATCTAAATTCTTTTCGATCCTACAGACCGGACTATCTAGCCAAGTCATGCGATCATGTCGGCCCCGAGTGTTGACCCTCCTTGACTTTAACCGCCACCTCAGTCGATCTTCTTGACTTTGACCCCCACTACGGGGGTCCTACCTTATTCACCGAATCATAAGCCTCCCCTTCAAGTGTAGTCAAAAAATACTGTAAATTACTAGACACTCATGTCTTTTTGTGTTTCTCAACCTTTACATTTTTTCCTTGGCGTTATGTTAATGTGTGCAAACCAATTCACGTGAGTAGCGCTTAAATGGCTGCTGACTCGAGTAACCATTACTTAAATCGATCAAAAGGTTTTTGCCTTAGTATATGTTGGAACCCCAATGTTATTTTGGTGTGATCAACAAGTTAAGTTAGGTTCTGTGTATTTCTAACCTTGTGTCTAAGTGTGCAGGAGCTTAGGAGCACAGGTAGTCGAGTGGAAGACGCAGCTAGCGAGAAGGACGACACGTGGTGTGCCCGAGGGATGACGCGCTACGGAAGAGTACACCGGCAGACGAGAGGAAGCGTGCAGTGGTTCCGAGGGACGAAAGCCAGAGCAGAAGACTACTCAAGGAGCAAGAGACACAGCTAGCAAGAAGGACGGCACGCGGTGCATCCGAAGGACGAAGACTGCCGATGAGTATGCAGGCGGACGAGAAGGAAACACGCGGTGATTCTGAGGGACGAGAAGCCGGAGCGAAAGCCCACTCCAGAAGACCGGAAGTTTGGTTCGAGTGAACCCTTTTCTGGATGGCCGAGATCACCCAAGCGAGCGAATCCGGAGTTGAAGACCCGGACCGAGGCGACCAGAGCCGGAGCAGAGGACCCGGACCGAAAAGTCAACCAGAGTTAACTTTTGGGTCCGGGGCGCCTGGAGCTGACCGGGGCGCCCGGAGTTGACTTTTTCACAGGATAGAGCTTTGACTTGATCTGAACATTGGGGGTTAAAGTTTATCCCCCCAGGGCGCCCGGAACCCTTCGGGGCACCCCGACCAAGGCTATAAATATAGCCTTGGTCCAAAAGCTTTTTAACAACTCAGAGCAATTCATTTCCAATGCTTGTACGCTTCAGTTTTATATTAGCTTCTTTGTTTTGCGCTTTCACGGTTGTAAGAGGCTTCTCCGCCCAAAGGAGATACTAGTGCGACATTCCTTGGATTAACAACTTCCTTGGTTGTAACCAAGTAAATCCTTTTGCCTCTTCCTTTCTTTAGTTTCTGTTCAATTTATTTTTATGCAAGTGTTGTGTTGAAAGTTCGAGAATGGTGTTTTTGTTTGTGTTTTACAGGGCTATTCAACCCCCCTTCTAGCCAGTCGCAACGGTCCTACAAGTGGCATTAGAGCCAAAGCGCTTCAGGAGGACTACCCGCCAATCGAAGCAAAGATAATGGTCGGACCAAGCATCCACCCGCCGAAATTCGAAGGGGATTTTGCTACTTGGAAAAAGCTGATGTAGGTATTCTTTATCATCGATTTTAAATTAATGCTTACAATGGAATTTGGTTTTACAGCACCGGAAGGTAAGGAGAAATACCTTTGGACGAAAAAGGAGCAGCCCGACTTCGTGGCGAATGGAAAAGCAGAATACCATCTGCTAAGCGTTCTTCCGCCTCAAGAAGTCAACCGGATCGGGAACTACGACTCGGCAAAGGAACTTTGGGAGAAGTTCCTTGAGCTGCACGAAGGAACGTCCGAAGCCAAGCTTGCCAGAAGAGATCTACTTCGCAATCAGCTCACCAGCCTGCGACTTGGAGAAGACGAGACAATTGCGCATCTGCACTCAAGAATCATAGAGATCATCACCGGAATGTCAAATCTCGGAGAAAAGGTAAGTAACCGAGATTCACTAAGGTACGTGTTAAATTCATTTGTGAGAAATTTAAAATGGGCATCACTAGTAGATGCCTTTTACATTTCAAAAGATTTAGAAAAAATTTTATTAGAAGAATTTTTCTCGACTTTTGAAGTGCACGAATCAAGATGTGCAGGTTCGAAGGAGCCCAAGAACAACGTCGTCCTCAAAGCTTCGAGAGACGAACCTGAGTCGGAATCTTCTCTCGATGACGAGGAAATGGGGAAAAAGAAAAGGACGATCCTCTGCTACCACTGCGACGAAGAAGGACACGTCAAGGACAACTACCCCAAGCTGAAGAACAAGGACAAGGAGAAGGGTAAGAAGCCTATCCAAAAGCGAAAGGCCCTAAAGGCGACGTGGGATGATATGTCGTCGGAGTCGGAAGTCGAGGCATTCTCCGGACTTGCTTTAATGGCAAGTCATCAAGAGGACGACAAAGAGTCAAGCTTTTCCGAAATGAGCATCGAGAGTATTGATGAAGGGGGAGCCACGTCGGAAGAAAGCAGCAGTTCAGGGGGAGAAACAGACAACAAGATCGACAAGATAAGTGAGGTACGATCACTTCCTCCCGATAAACTTTTTAAGTTTGTTAAACTATTAACAAAAGATGGTTGCAAATTAGAAAATGAGACTAAAAATTTTAAAATAATTTTGGCTAAATCTTGTCCCTTAGAAGAATTAGACAAATCAAAATTAGAAAATGAGAAATTGAAATAAGAAAATAAAGATCTAAAAATACAAGTAGATAATTTGAAAAACCATGCATGCTCATCTAATTTTAGAAAATTTAAAATTTAAAATTTAAAATTGGTATTATAGATATCATCAGGGACAAATTAGGAATATTTCAAGAAAATATGTACCTAAGAAATATTTAGTTAATCCAGTAGGCTGTAACCTATATTGAGTTCCTAAATCTTGCTTAGTCTAAATTTTAAACGAAATTAATGATTTCAGTGAGAAAATTAAACAGTAAATTTCTCTATGAAACTTTGTCTAAGGAAGTGGTTGTTGCTCCAATAACCAAGAAGGCCTAGTGTCTCGCTACGACTTGGAAGCCAAAATATTGAAATAAATGTTTAATTAACTTTCGGTCAAAGCATTAAAATTAGAATTAATTAATGCTATTAATGTTTTTCAAAATATTTTTATACTTAGAAAAATACTTTTACGTGAAATTTTTACTTAGAAAATTTTATTTAGAAAAATCTTAAGTTAGGATTTTTTTTTGTATTTTCTTTCAAAAATAATTTTTTCAAAGATTTAATTTTTTTTTTTAACTTAGAATTTTTTTTTGAGTATTTCTTAGAAAAATTCTCTTTTATACTTAGAAAAATTTTCAATAAATGTTTTTGCAAAGCTGTCTAAGTTAGAATTTTTTTTCTTATAACTTCACTTAGAAAATTTTCTTAAAATTTTACTTAATTTTTTTTTCAGAGACTGTTTATTATTGAAAAAATTTTTAAGGATCTCAAAATTTTCTAAGTTTTTACCCTTAGATTTTTTTCTTAGAACCCCATTTTTTATGTGATCAAAGGGGGAGAAGGAAAAGTATAAGTCTAGGGGGAGGTAGTCCAAAATTTAACTTGTTTTATTTTTGCACTTAATTGCAAATTTAGTTAAGTTTATTTTATGTCTATTTTTACCCTAGCTTAACTTGAGTTGCTCACACCAAAAATGGAGAGATTGTTGGAACTCCAATGTTGTTTTGGTGTGATCAACAAGTTAAGTTAGGTCCTGTGTGTTTCTAACCTTGTGTCTAAGTGTGCAGGAGCTTAAGAGAATAGGTAGTCGAGTGGAAGACGCAGCTAGCGAGAAGGACGGCACGCGGTGCGTCCGAGGGATGAGGCACTGCGGAAGAGTACACCGCCGGACGAGAAGGAAGCGTGCGGTGGTTCCGAGGGACGAAAGCAGGAGTAGAAGATTGCTCAAGGAGCAAGAGACGCAGCTAGCAAGAAGGACGGCACGCGGTGCGTCTGAGGGATGAAAACTGCTGATGAGTACGCCGGCGGATGAGAAGGAAACACGCGGTGATTCTGAGGGACAAGAAGCCGGAACAGAAGCCCACTCGAGAAGATGGGATGTTGGGTTCGGGTGAACCCTTTTCCGGATGGCCGAGATCACCCAAGCGAGCGGATCTGGAGTTGAAGACCCGGACCGAGGCGACCAGAGCTGGAGCAGAGGACCCGAACCGAAAAAGTCAACCAGAGTTGACTTTTGGGTCCGGGGCGCCCGGAGTTGACCGGAGCGCTTGGACCCCTCCAGGGCGCTCGAAACATACCGGGGCGCCCGGGGTTGACTTTTTCACAAGATCGAGCTTTGACTCGATCTGAACATTGGGGGATAAAGTTTATCCCCCCAGGACGCCCGGAACCCTTTGGGGCGTCCCAACCAAGGTTATAAATATAGCCTTAGTCCAGAAGATTTTTAACAACTCAGAGTAATTCATTTACAATGCTTGTACGCTTCAGTTTTAGATTATCTTCTTTTTTTGCGCTTTCACTGCTGTAAGAGGCTTCTCCGCCAGAAGGAGGTACTAGTGCGACATTCCTTGGATTAACAATCTCCTTGGTTGTAACCAAGTAAATCTTTTTGCCTCTTCCTTTCTTTAATTTCTGCTCAATTTATTTTATGCAAGTGTTGTGTTGAAAGTTCGAGAAGGGTGTTTTTGTTTTTATTTACAGGGCTATTCAACCCCCCCTTCTAGCCGGTCGCAACGGTCCTATAGTATATTCGTGCAACGCATGACTTGATTATCTTTCGCTCGGCACTTGTATGAGACAACTCATTTGGGTAATATTGGTCAAGTGACCGTACGACCGGATAGTCGAAATGCACTGGAAAATCCTCTTATAACTCGACTGAGCGACATAAGTAGTACAAAAAAAGCACCCATATAGGAGTGATTTTTTTTTTTTTACTTTTAAGAGCGATTTTCAACTACTCCTACACTTTTACCAACAGTTTAGAAATCGCTCCTCTTGTTGTCGTCCCTATATTCTATAGACATGGTTTTCGTAACCGATGGTAAAAATTAAAAAATCACTCCTATTATACTTTATATGTACGGTTTATAATCGATCTTACACGTTGTACATATAACAACAGTTTCAAATCACTTCTATAGCTATAAATTTAGGAACAGTTTAAACTGCTCTTAAACTCTTTAGGTGTTAGAATGGTTTTAAACCTCTTCTATATGCTATAGATATAAGAGCAATTTCGAAACACTATTCATGCTAGACATTAAGGTGTGATTTTAAACCGCTCCTAAATGTAGGTATAGGAGCACATCAAAACGCTATTAAAACTTGAAATTTAGGAGCAGTTCAAATTGCTCTAGAATGCATTAGATGTAAGAACAATTTCAAACCGCTCCTATACGCCATATATAAAAGTGAATTTAAAATGCTATTGATGCTAAAAATTTAGGAGTGAGTTCAAACCACTCTTAAATATCATGGGTATAAGAGCACTTTTGAAACGTTGTTGATTCTTGAAATTTAAGAACAGTTTCAAACCACACCTAAATGCCAAAGTATAAGAGAACTTCAAACATTATTAAAGCTAAAATTTAGAAACAATTCAAACCACTCTAGCTCTAAAACCCATTAGATGTAAACACAATTTTCAACTAGAGCCCAATAAGTGTAAAAATAATTTTCAATTCATTAAAGATGAAAATCTTATTGTATATTCTTCATAGATCTCTACTCAAATACATCTTGTAAACTTGAGACGATAAGTCCAAATGAAAACCTTCATATACCATTTTCAAATTAAAAGTTATAGCAAGTTACAGAAACTTCCATCCTCCAAAATATTTTCAACATTTGTAATATTGTTCGCTCTCAGAGGTGTTCTGACTCCAATTGCTACACGAACATTCAGTTTCTTTATTGAGATTGATGACATCTAGTGTTGTTTCCCTGCCTTGAGAACCAAGATCTGCACATTTCCTCACAATTGAGTTATTCCTATCCCAGTAATCATTTTTGAAAATTCTCAATTTACCTCAAATTGGAGCTTCTTGTTGTACTATTTTAGAGCCTCCTTTTGTGATCAGAAGGCATCAAATTGAGTCTTAAGCAGCTCATAATCCATCTCCAACTACTTGTTCTTCCATATGACCCTCCTATTCCGGAACCAAATGGCCACCTACCTTAGATGTAGCCCAAGTGCAGCAGCCAACTATAGTTTCCTCTATGACTCCAGTTTGTTTCCCTATGACTCGAAGCTCCTCTCTAGTGCCCTCACCTGTTCCATGTTCAGCCGCCTCCTCTTCTCCTCTGCTTGCATGCCATCATTAAAGAGGTCATTAGAGAGCTCATCCTCGGGCATTGCAATGTTGTGTATGTCATTGCTTGCATTACCAATTCTGGCCTTCACCAAGACATGGATCTTTTCCCTAGCACGGGATAGAGCAATGGAGCCATGGTTATAGCAAGATTAATTGCTAGTGATTAAGTTATAATTTGGAGGAGAAAGCAAGGCTCACCTATGAGATCTTGCAAGTTGTGGCATGGAGGCATGTTGGTGCAGGGAGTTGTCGATGTTCAGCTTCATGGGTTGAATGGAATTGTAGCATCTGCTCTTGAAGTCCTACGCGATATCACGCACAAGGTGCCAGAATGACAACTTTCGGATCAGTAACTCCGTGCTATTCTGGTACTTTCGGATCTCTCCATTAGTGCCACTATGTCGTGTCTGGACAGAAGCAGTGGGGCTTCTTCATGCTACCAGTTGTGAGGGCCGACTTCCTCGGCGCCTTGCCATCGGTAGACTTCCACGTCATCTTCTTTGTCCAGATCATCATTGTGTGTATGTAGAAGAATGCGAGATTAGATGCGATTAAAAGGGGTGTGCGTCTATAGAAGAATGCGAGTGAGATTAGGGTTGGATGCGATGAAAAGGGGCATGCGTTCAAGTAGGAAAGAAAGGGCATTTCTCAGAGTTTGAGTGATGGAATGAATAATATTCAATCATTGGATTGACTCTAATCCAACAGTAAATAATATCAAAATCACAATCAGAGCTCGATCTATGACACTTGTCTTATCCAATACGTGATTGTCACGTAGTTAGAGTGTTATATCCTTAAAAATCATAAGAGGCAAATTGATTTTGACCATTATTAATATTGAGATGTTTTAATTATTACAATTTAATAGGCCTCCTTCCCATTTTTTTTTTTAAAAAGAAGGTAATTTTAATGGCACATGTCGAGTACACCACGAAGCCAAGGAAGAATAGGAGAAAGGCAAAGGCAACTATAAAGTTGCTTGGACAAGGCGTCGCACGGTAGAATAACTAGCAGCATATATAGGGTTTAGAGTTAATTAAAACTTAGGTTTTAATTAATTAAATTTTAATATTAAAATCAATCAACTCAAGTAATTCTAATTCTACGCTAATACAATTAAAATTAAAATTATAAATTTCCTATAATATATAATACATAAATAAAAATATTATAAAATTAAATAAATTTGAAACAAGATGTAATTTTAATTAATTGTGGGAAAGTATTATTCTTTTTCATCCATGTGAAAATCGAAAAGAGATATAAAACCTTGTATTTTTAAATTTTAAGTAAAACATCCTCCTTTTTGTTTGCATTGGGCTTTGTATATTAAAATAATTTTTTTTTGTCATATATGATTAATTTAATTTGAATAAAAGAAAAATAATATAAATGTATAAATTGTTGGATCGAAAAGTGCTAGAGGGGAGGGGAGGGGAGGGGAGGGGTGAATAGTGCTCGTGGCTTTCACTTTCGTTTCGAAAACCTTTCGAGTAAACGCAGCGGAAAAGTAAACAATGTAGATGCAAACATCAAGATTTACTTGGTCCGAAACCTTAGACGACTCCTACTCCAAGACCCGCGATCGTTGATCGTTTTCGGTAGGCAATCACTATCAATTCGTAAATCTTTACAACTTTGAAGTACAATTGAATGCAGTAAAATATACCAACGACAAAAGAGAACAGTGAATTTGAAGTTTCTGGTCTTCAGAGTTGAGTTGCGGCTTTGTCAGAATGTTCTTTAAGCAGCACAAGGAAGATGGATCGCATTTCTGATAATGTTCTAAGTTGTTGCTTGAATTAGGCATATATTGCTTGTTAAGGGCGCCTCCAACACCCTGGAGGGCGCTCTCAACCCTGTCGATTTCGCAGCAAGGATGAGATATGAAGAAGTCGCCTCTTATCTTCCTGAGGGCGCCCTCGCGCCAAGGTCTAGGGCGCCCTTAAGCTCCATGAGGGCACCCTCGCGCCAATGTCTAGGGCACCCTCAAGCTCCATGAGGGCGCCCTCGCGCCTTGCAGCGAGGTTGCTTCTCTAGCTTCACTTCCTACAAAACATGTTAGTCCAACATACCCTGCAAAATAAAGTTAGGATAATAGAGATATGTGAAATTAAAGTGTTTGACAGTCATCGGACTATCCGGTTCTGACTTCAAATTTCCATCCGGAAACCCTAGGTCGAACCGACGCCTACTGTTCCCTCACCGGGGAACGCGTCCTCACCTACTCCACTCAAGAGAGTTTACCTATTACTAGTTGATTTTCTAGACCAACTGGACTTTTTTTCAGCGCTCGAGGCTTCAGGACTTTCCGCTGGACGTTTGCTCCACGACTCACCCAATCTTTCACCTGGTTCGCGACACTAGGATTTTCCACCTAGAGTCCTCGACTCTAGGACATTTATCCAAAGCCCTCGACCCGTCAAGACTTCCCGCCTAGGGTTACCACCTTCTAGGATCTAGGGTTACCACCCCCTAGGGTTTTCCACCTGCCTAACCGCAGCTAGGACTTTTGCCTAAGTACACTTAGGACTTTCCTGCAAACTCATTCAAACACGTTATATAACAAATAACTTTAACTTTGAACCCTTTACCATTATCAAAACTTAGGTTCGATCGTCAGATGCTTCCCACACCAACAATCTCCCCCTTTTTGATTATGACAACAAAATTCAAAGTTAAGTAAAACAAAAGTACTCAAAATGCAATATTAAGAATTGAGTTATTACAACTAGAACATTTTGAGTAACTATAGCAAATTGAAAACAAATGTTCTAGTTTTCCTTTTATTTACTTTTACTTTCACTTTCCCCCCCCCCCCCCCCCTCTTTGTCATATATCAAAAATATAAAGTACAAAAAAGGATGAAAAGAAATGATAGTTTGCTCCCCCTGAAAGAAAGCATTGTTGTTTGAAACTAGTAGTTCAAGACTTTAGCAAATATTATCTAGTCAAAAAATTCAAAATAATAGGTTTACAAGTTAAATTAAATTCAGGATTTAAAACCAAGTTAAATTGAAGTTTTAGTGAGTACTTAGTCAAAATAAAAAAAATATTTTGAAAAATACTAGGCTCAGACTTTTAATTCAGACTTCAATTCAAAATAATTTAATCAAACCTTTTAAAAATATTTTTATTATTTCAAAGCTAAGTTAAAAAATAATTTTTTTTTATACCCAAAATATTTTAAATTCAAGTCAGTAAATAATTTTTAAGTTCAAGTAAAAAATGATTCTTAAGTCCAAGTAAAATAATTTTTAAATCCAACTAAAGTAATTTTCCAAGTTATAGAAAATCAACAATAATTTTCAAGTCAAAATAATTTTATTTTAAAACCAAGTAAAAAAATTCTATTTTTAAACCAAGTCAAAAATAATTAAAATATTTTTCAAGTCATAAAATAATTTTGTTTTAAAACCAAGTAAAAGATAATTTTATTTTAAATACAAGAAATAACTTGGTTAAAAAAAAAATTCCTTTCACTCCCCCTTGATTCATGTCAGCCAATTAAAAATTTAAAGTCTTATAGTCCAAGTATGAGTAACCAAATTATTTACTAACAACCAACTGTCTAACCTTTAGTTACTAGCTATTTACCAAGAGGTAGTAGTTTTCACTTGGTTAGTCAAGTTAAGTAAGTGTTCCAGTTAGTTTTGACTAAGCATGGATCACTTAACTTGTTAATATGATTTTGGTATTTAATGCTCAGACTTATGTCGATGCACCGACATAAGCATTCTTAAGTCCAGGTAGTACCCTATGCATCTCACACCATTCTAAGTGTTTTTCATACATAAATAAAGTAATCCTAGTATGCTTATGAGATGCTTTGGCTGAGACTAGGGGTATATGCTTTCTAGGGGGGTAAATTCCGAGGATAAATCTAATATTTTGAAAAACTAATAAAATTGAGATTTTGAAAAATATTTTTCCTAGAATTTTTAAAATTAAGTAACAGACTGAAATAGCAATTTTAGAACAAATCCAAGTCTATAAAGGATGTTTATCAAATAGACTAGAACAAACTGTCGATGGATAGGATGCCAAATATATACAAAGCATAGAGAAAGGACTAATCAAGATAGAGCATCATCAGTAGGTTGATAACCATAATTTTGCTATATTATTTTAATTCATAGTGCATATTTTTCATGATCTTTTCATAGTATAATTTCACATTTTACATCATATTTCAATATTGCATTTGATTTTAGACCTAATTGCAAATTAGCTAATTTTCATGGTATTTGATACTAATATTTGATTCTTATTTTGTAGGCATCAAAAGGGTCATGGACCCAATCAAATCAGGCCACACTTGGGCTTCAATCAAGGGCTAATCAAGTCGATCAAGCCTTGGAGTGTTTTGGACTGGCCATTGAAGATTAGAGAGATCTGAGCCATCCGTCAAGGATCTGGTCCATCCGAGATACGAGGAAGCACATCACAGCCATAGATGAAGATCCAAGGGTTTTGATCCAGATCGGAGTTCATCCAGCCTTTGATCAAGCCAGAAACAATTTGGACCGTCCGATCAGATGAGGAGAGGTTTAAATTCCGCGAGAAGCTACAGTGAACATGGAGCTCGGCATTTCCATGACAAAGGCCACTATTCATCATCGTCGCCGCAACTCCCATTCCCGAATTCCAGATCTGAGACTCAAATTCCTTCGACGACGTCAATCTTAAGATTCCGGCGTCCATCTTCCGGTGATCAGAGAGCAGCCGAGGGAGGTTTCTCAGCCGCGATTTCAATTCTGTTCCATCGCCACATTCCCGTGAGGGGAGGTTTCCGATTAGCGAATTCGTATCCACCAGAGCTTGAGGGGAGGTTTCCGAGAGTTTCTGATCCATTTCTGATCTCCATTCCGCAGCTAACTTAGGTCGATTTGGCCGATCGATCTGGTTTGCAATTTCCAGAACTTGAGCTCTGTTCTTCGGCTGGTGGAATTATCAGATGGATGTGAGCTTGAGGGGAGGTTTCCAACAGCTGTGAGTATCTTCTGGTGATAGTTGGGAGCTTAGTCGATTGTCTGTTGGATGTTTGAGGGGAGGTTTCCAAAGGCATATCTGTTGATAGTAGATTGGAGGAGTTTTAGTTCCGGATTTGGGTTTGTGGAATGTTAAGGTTTTGTTTTCTTCAATTTTGTCTTTGAATTGTGTTTGAATCTGCTCAGATCTTCAAATCTGATTCATAACATTGCAATTTCATTTCTGATTGAGTCTTAGACTTTCCGTTTTCAATTTCTTGCTTACAACCCCGGATATAATTGTTCCTTTGCAAGTAACCAATGGTCTGCTAAGTTCTTGCAGCACTGATACTGCTAATTTGTAGTTTTTTTGTTATTTAGTTAACAATTCCGATGTATTTACACATAATCTTTGTTGCTTTGATAGTGTTAAAGAGTCAATTGCTTACCTTCAGTTGAAAATTGTTACTTCTCTTCAATACTATCTTGTTTGAGAATTAGAGTGAAATTGTTGAATCAGAGTGTGAAGATAAATGAAATGTTATTTTTAGTTCTTGTTATTGTGATGAAATTAAGAAGATCATGTCTAGTTAAGAACATTATCTTTAGATTCTATTCTTGAATGTATTAGATGAAGATAATTTGATATGTGAGTCAAATGAAAGCATTTAGTTGACCTTGTTGACATTAGAATTTACTGTGAGCCGAATCTAGAGTATGCACGCACACTTACTAGTTATCCTTGGAAAAAAATACGATTTGGGACTCCATACTACACTTATTATTTTTAGTTACAATGAGTTTCAATCATAATTAATTTGGAGCGTCTCGTGACATGCAAAAAGGCCGACACCATAGGTGGTGGTAATAGTCACTCGGGGGCTCGAAGAGTTTGAAGAATCTAGTCAAGTCTCGAAGTCACGTCATCTCGGAGAGCAATCATCTCTCCTCGGAGTGTGCTGAAGCCATCTGAGACTAACTGTTGTAAATGCGCGGAGGACTCCTCGAGATGAGCAAGACGATCCTTGACGGACAGTGAAGTCAAGGGCTGGGTCGAAGTCAAGGGCTGGGTCGAAGTCGAGGGCTGTGCTGGAGGAGGATCCTCAAAGAGATCTGCCTCTGCAAACTCTAACCACTCCTCTCCCTCGGTAGGGGCATAAAAGTCATCTCTTGCTGGAATAGCTGGCGGTGGCCCACCTCTCTAGGCTAGGATCCCTTGAGCGTTATATCTACATGCACTAGGATTAACTAACGCTGTCTGAACTCATCGTAAGGACCAAGAGAAGTAACTCTCCCTTGGGTCATGTCTATCTCTAGGGTCGAGAACATATATGTCAAGATATGATAGTAGGACATATGGATCTCAAACCTAGTGACGAGACTGGCATCACGTATGATGTTATGGAATATATGTAAAACTATATTTATGTTCAACTGCTGACATAGGGTGTATAAAAAGAAAGAATGAGAAGGGCGCATCTTCGGAACGTTCTGAGATACGATCGGTAAAATACAAAAAGTCAGGACTCAGTACATAATATAGTCATGGACCCTAAGAGAGAGTGACCTGAAGTCAGTCACTAAAGGTGGTCTCTCCTCCCCAAAAAGATACATATAAATAGTATCTAGGGTGATATGGGAGTAGGGCTCACCAAATGACAAGTCCCTACTAGGGTAGCAAAAAAAAGAACATGTGGATGACCTAAGTCCTAGACTAGTGCATAAAAGAGTGGGAGAAAACTGAATATCCCTTCCACCAACTCTGGTGGAGTAGGTCAAATCATCTACCCTATCTAAATTATTATAAAACTGAGCACATAGATCATGATTAACTGCATTGCTGCAGTAAACCAGCTTATCTAGCTGGTAGTGCTCAAACATCTGGATAATAAACGGAGAATACCTAGTAAAAATGATATACTTAAGTAATGACATTTTAATGCAGTAAATTTATGGCTAAGGAACTCTATCCTATGCTGCTCAGAGGGAAACCTAGGATCCCTAGATGGTGTGCTACTAGAAGCAACGTCTACATTCCTTCTCTTCCCATTTTTACACAAGCAAACATATAACAAAAAACACAAAAAGAAATACATGTTGATGTAATAAACGAAGTAGGGTATAACTAGGAGGCATTTTGGGGTCGCAAGGGAGGAAATCTGGTGTTGGAGGGCGTCTCGGTGTGAGATAGGTCATGGTTGGGGCGTGAAAAATACGAACAGACATGTTTTTGTTCGCTGGAAAAACCAACGTTGAAGGCGCCCTCAACCGCATTGAGGGCACCCTCAATGGGCTATGGGGGGCACCTCCAACTGGTGTGAGGCGCCCTCTAGGGGTTCGGCGGGAATTTTTCCCGCCACTCACGAGTGCGCCTCCGTGCTTGCTATATATATATATATATATATTATTATTATGGAGTTTTAATTTAAGTTAAATTGATTGTTAAGTAAAGATTATTTATTAATTAGGTTAAAATTATTTATTAAAAATGAAATTGATTTAATTAAGTTATGTTGATATTGATTTGATAATTAAGTTAAAAATTGATTTAATTAAGTTAAACTTGATTTATTTATTTAAAATTATTTTAATTCAATTCTAAATTTTACCTAAGTTCATCTCACCCATTTCTAAATTATCAATCAGGGAACCTTATGGATTTTGTGAGATGGTTAATTTTATCTTTGATTTAAGTTATGTCTAAAGATTAATTTACATTTAAGTTAGACTCAGGTTTTTCAATTGGTTAATTAAATACACATTTCAAAGATTAGCTTCCAGGCTATGACGAGGCATTAGGCCTTCTTGGGTATGAGATCATCCACCACTTCTAGACAAAGCCTCTCAAAGAAATTGGATGCTTAATTTTCCTTTTGAAATCCCCAGGTCTAACTAGCAAAGTGTAAATTACGCCTAGGTCCTTAACTAGTCTAATCTAAACATGTATAATAAAAGTAGAGAATGTAATCATCAAATAATTCTAAAAATGGTCTTCCTATTGACTTCCCCTGGATCATAGCCTTGATATAGTCTATCAAAGTAATGAATTTGATCCTTGGTGACCCAAAATTGTCCATGTCCAACTTGATTAACCAAGTTCAACTTGGGGATCCATGCTTGGACTAATTTGCCATTATTTCTATTAACCAGAGATAAATACAACTTGTATTTTCTTTTAGCCTTGAATCCAAGTCCGGATCGATTTTAAACGGCTCGCTGTTTTCCAAGAATCAGATCAAGATTCTTGGAACCCAGAGTAAATCATTTCAACATGTCCTTTAGTTCCTTGACTTAATTTTTCAGGCTAGAATTCTCTTCCTCAAGCTTTTGGACTTGAGTTGAGGTTCCAGTCTGATCAAGATCAGTCAAGGAGCTAGGGTTAGTCACTTCTTTAAGGAATGTTACTTCCTTTTGAAGTGACTTGACCCGGACATTCGATTTAGCTAGCTTACGAAACAAATAATTAACTAAACCATATAATTTATCTAATTGACAAGCACTTACAGTGGGTTTTGGCCCTTCGAAAATGGATACAGATCCGTGGCTTCGCTTAGACTCAGCTTTCGATTCGCGCTCTGTCTTTGATTCGTCGATGTGTTCCCGGACCGTCAGTGTAAGGAAGCTCATCTGCTTGAGCTCTTCGTTGGAATCTTCTGAGGAGGACTCGCCCCATGTGGCTTGTAGTGCCTTCTTCTCTCTGTAGAGCTTGCATACTAGGTTGACGAGCTCGGCTTCTATCTTGTCATCGTCATTATCTGAGTCCGGTTCTTCTTCAGATTCGGGTTCGATTTGATGCTTCTTCCTTGCATCCTTTGTCTTGCTTGTACTTGCAAACAATGCAACACCTTTCTCAACGGCTGAGCATTAGTATGTTCATGTAATTCGAATTCAGAAAATAACTCATCTAATTTAATTAAAGATAAATCCTTAGAAACTTTGTAGGCATCAACCATGGATGCCCACAAGGTGTTCCTCGAAAAGGCATTAAGCGCGTACCTTATAATGTCGTAGTTCTCCACTTTCTGTGCGATCACGTGAAGTCCATTCAGTAGATCTTGAATTCTTGCATGAAACTGGCTAGCTGTCTCTCCTTCCTGCATTTTGAATTTATTAAAAAGTAAGTCACGCTTACTTACCTTTGTGTCGGATGTGCCCTCGTGCAGCTCGATCAGTTTCTCCCATAATTCTTTTGCGCTTAAGAATGGGTGACTCGGTTCAGCTCCTCCTTTGTAAGGCCGCATTGGAGGGTGCAAGTTGCTTTGGTGTTGACCTCGACTTTCTTGATTATGCTCACGTCCCAATTCTCGCATGCTATCGATTTTCCCGAGCAGTCGAGTCTAAGTGCAATCCCAGTCTTGATGATCATCTACATCTCAAATTGAGTTTGGAGATATGACTCCATTCAGCCCTTCCAGTAGCCGAAGTCTTCACCGGTGAAGAGTGGAGGGCAGGCTATGCTATAGCCTTCTTGATGGGTCATTATAGCAAAGGGAGATTTTACACACAAGGAAAAACAAAAACTTGTTCCAAGACTTAGTCTTGGATTAGTAGTGTGGGATAAGAAAAGATAAAACCCGAACTCGAGTGGTGTTGCACCAGCTTCGAGCAAAAACTTCAATTGCGAAAAATGGATCAGAAGGCGGCAATTATACCGATTCCAATCGACTCTAAAAAATTAGAAAATTACCACAAAAAATATTGCTTGAATGGTGGTTGTACCAATTCAAAGCGACCCCGCTCTGATACCAATTGTTGGATTAAAAAAGTGCTAGAGGGGGGGGGGGGTGGGGGTGAATAGCGCTCGTGGCTTTCACTTTCGTTTCGGAAACCTTTCGAGTAAATGTAGCCAAAAAGTAAACAATGCAGACGCAAACACCAAGATTTACTTGGTTCAGAACCTTGGGCGACTCCTACTCCAAGGCCCGCAATCGTTGATCACTTTCGGTGGGAAATCACTATCAATTAGTAAATCTTTACAACTTTGAAGTACAATTGAATGTAGTAAAATATACCAACGACATTTCTGGTCGTCAAAGTCGAGTTGCGGCTTTGTCGGAACGTTCTTTAAGTAGCACACGGAAGATGGATCGTGTTTCTAATGATGTTCTAAGTTGCTGCTTGAATTAGGCATATATAGCTTGCTGAAGGCGCCTCCAACACCCTGGAGGGCACCCTCAACCCCGCCGATTTCGCAGCGAGGATGAGATCTGAAGAAGTCACCTCTTATCTGCCTGAGAGTGCCCTCAACCTCCATGAGGGCGCCCTCGCGCCTTGCAGTGAGGTTGTTTCTCCAGGTTCACTTCTTGCAAAACATGTTAGTCCAACATACCCTGCAAAATAAAGTTAGGATAATAGAGATATGTGAAATTATAGTATTTAACAGTCATCGGATTGCCCGATTCTGACTTCAGATTTCAATCCGGAAACCCTATGTCGAATCGATGTCTACTGTTCCCTCACCGGGGAACGCGTCCTCACCTACTCCACTCAAGAGAGTTTATATGTTGACAGTTGATCCTTCAGACCAACTGGACTTTTGCTCAGCGCCCGAGGCTCCAGGACTTTTCACTGGACGTCTGCTCCACGACCCGCTCAGTCTTTCATCTGGTTTGCGACACTACGACTTTCCACCTAGAGTCCTCAACTCTAGGACTTTTGCCCAAAACCTTCGACCCGCCAAGACTTCCCGCCTAGGATTACCACCCCCTAGGGTTTTCCACCTGCCTAACTGTAACAACCCAATTTTCCCTATTTCGAGTTCTAAATATCTTTAAAAATATTTGGAAATGCTTTTAAAATATTCTAGAGATTTTTAGAAATTTTTAGAGTATTTTTATGTAATTTTTGGAGGTCGTTTGATATTTTTACTAAACGAAAGAAGTTTTGACAAAAAAAATATCCAAGCCGAGGTTTGAACCAGCGATCTTTGACTCGGTCAAAACCCGGCTGACCAATTGTGCTGGCGGTCGTTGCTGGTAAATTAGGAAGTGAAATATATTTAAGCTATAGTTGGAACGTTTAAAATAAATTGGAATAAAAAGTGCGCGACTGAGGGATCGAAGCCGAGGCTTTTGACCCGAGCAAAACCCGCCTGACCAGCTATGCTGGCGGCCGGTGTTAATTATGGAAAGAGTGAATAATATTTAAGTGGTATAATTAGATGCCGAAATACCCTAGGTATTAAAAAGGAATCGTTTTATTCCCGAGCCCTAAAATTTCTTCTCCTCTCACGCTCGCGACGCCGCGCGACGGCTCTCTCTCGGGCGGAAGCGAAGACGACCTAGGGCACGTCTCCGGCGGCCGATGAGCATCGTTTTCCGGCCGGTCTTCACCCGTGCGTGACCACCTCGACGAGAGGAGCTCGAAAACATAAAGAAGCCGCCGGGATTCTCATCTATCTGAAACCCTAGATCTCCCTTTTCGGCTGTGAGTTCAAGAACACGAAGGGTAAGTTGCTACTCACCTGCAGTAGGATAGCTCCGAGGTTAATTCCTTGTTTCTTTGCTTGTTTCCGAAGTTTTTGCATAAAATTTTAAAGCAACAACGTATCATTGTTTTCTTACAGCATTAGGGTAGCTTGAAGTTTAAAGAGCAGCAAGTATTTCATGTTTTTCTTGTTTCAAATTTCTTTTCTGTGAAGATTGATGTTTTAGGGCTTGCTGTCGTGGTTTTCCTTTGCATTCCGGTTGTAACATGCCTAAAGGTTTCTGTAATTCTGTGAAGGTATAGTTTTGAATAAATTACATGGGTTTTGTTTGAAAAATTTCAGCAAGTAGAATTGTGCTAGGAGAGGGGCACGGTCAGCCTTACTACTTGGTTCCAGCGTGTGTATCCATGGGATATGAACAGCCTTGGAAGTTTTGCTCCTTGGGTTGTTTGGATTATGTTATGAGAAATATTAAGGCAGTAGGATGGGTTGTGGTCTTCTGAAATTCTTTCAATAACTGTGTTCGGGGATTGGTTTTCTTCCTTGCATGAATGCTATTCAGGAATTCGAGTTTACTAAGAGTTTTTGAAACCCTTCCTTTGTTTTTGGAAGATTGTATAGAATCCAGGTTGTTGCTTAGGGTTGGCTGCCGTGAGTTAAGGTTTAATATCTTGGTTTTTATTTCCTTATCTAGTATGCTGTAAAGAGTGTCTTAGGGTTTTGTTGCTGTGAAACACATAAAGAAGATAGAAGGGATTTTGGTTGGATTAGGTTTGGTTTCCTTGATGATTTTACCTTAAGCTTGTTGATTGTATCTTTCGTGCCATTTATGAAGTTATTGTTTCTTACTGTTTATAAGCATGAGAAATTAGTAGCTTTATAAAGTATAGATTTTGAACAAACAGAACAAGCTTTACATAGGTTCTAAATGCTAGCAAGTTTTAATTTGTTTTGTGCTGAGAAAGGGGCACGAATAGCCCCATTTCTTTTGTGTTGCAGCAAGCACGGACAACTCTAATAGAGCCTAGAATAGTCTTTGCCTCTTTGCATTTCTACAGGGCATGGGCAGCTCCTGTGGAGCTTATTCCAGCTAGTTTCTTTGCATTTCTACAAGCCGAACAGCCCCATTTGGGGCTTAGAATAATGCACTCTTTTAGTTTATGCAGTAGACGTGGAAGTTATATGTAGCAGAATAGTTTTATTTCATTAAGAATGCACTTTTCTTTTAAATTGCAATAGGCGTGAATCACATATATAGCATTGCAGTTTAAGTCTTTTAATAGCAGCTTTTATTTGTTATCACATGTATGTGTACAACCCTTCCATGCTATTATTGAACAATAGTAGCTTTGTTTGTTATCATGTGAACATGGACAGTCTTAACAGTAGCTTTGTTTGAACACCAGTAGCCTTAACAGTCTTCATTGCTATTAGTTGAACATCAGTAGTATTCATTTGCTATTAATTGAGCATGTACAGCTTACATTGTTATTAGTTGAACATGAGTAGCTATAAGTAAGAAAAGATCAAGGTCTTGCTAGGATCCCTAAATTTTAAGTATTGGGATCAGCAGCACATCAAGTGCTCAAAGAATTGCCAAGACATTTTGTTATAAGAGAATTAAAGAATAACAAGTATAAGGAAGTTATAGTTAAAAAGAAAATAAGTATTTTACTTTTTAATGTCATGTACCAGACACAAGGTCCATTGGGTGGGCTCCTAAATCGCCCATAGGCACAAGATCGCCTAGAAGTACCTTAGTAGTTTCGGGATTAGCTACCTTGACTCATATTAAGGATGCGCGCAAATTGGTATAATGTCGGACCCAAGAGAAGTTGATTATTATTTTAAAGTAATAAAGTATAAGTTTTTGAAACAAATAAAATAAGCTTCATTTATGCTTAGAGTCAGAAAGTTTAGCTTCTTTTAATTCGAAGCATACATTATTAGTTTTGTTGTTTCCTGATTTGATATTTAGCATGATTAGCTTTATCTTTCAGCATGTGGTTTTATCCTTTTATAGCATGATTAGCTATTAGAATTACATGAGTAGATTCCTTAGCTTTTCTTTGCTATTAGTTTGACATGAGCGGATATATTTATGCTTTACTTTCTTTTAGAGCATATAGTTTCTAGTTCATTTTGTATACATGCATATTCGTGTTTTTGTGAGTTAGATAGCGCTTACTAAGCAAATTTTGCTTATAGACTGCATTTCCTCTTACTGCAGATAAAGGAAAGGAAAAGATCTAGCAAGGAAGGCGACAAGGTGGTGCAGATAGTGTGTGATGTCAGGACTATGGAAGTCTTGGGACTAGAAAAGAGTTCTTTTAGTTTTCTTTCTTTATTACTAAGTTTTCCATGTTTTAGTGGACTGTAAACATTTGAGATTGTACTTTATAGTTCATGTCATTTGAGTTCATCTTTGTTTTAGATTGTTATTACTGCGTGGTTGTGAAGTATATATACCAGCCGCATGTGGCTGATGGTTATTATTTGCATGTATTGATGAATTTGGTCACCGGTACAGGGGAGACTCTATCGAAATTTTTCGGTAGGGATTCCTCGTGGTTTCGATCACACCGGTTAAGTAGAGTTAATAGTTAAGTAACGGTCACCTTAGAGAGTAGTAGTAGTAGTAAGAAGGGTGGTCGTTACAGTTGGTATCAGAGCAGTCCCCATTCTCCAGCATCACACATCAGCACCAGCTTTGTCGTCTTCAAGTAAGAAAGTATTTAAGTTTTCCTTTTATGCTTTCTTTATTATTTGCAGTATAGAGTATTTGCTTATATGCGCTTAATAAGATAGAAGTTTTGTTTCTCTTTTATCCATATACCTAAGTTTATTTAGAAAGGATAGAGAATATATCAAGTCTTTTTCTTTGCATAATTAGATGTCAAGAAAAGGACGTCCTCGTACTGTTCGTACTAAGAACCAAGATTAGGAGAATGAAGAGCTTAGATCAACTGAGCCCAATCTCTCTAAAGTTGTTGCCCAACTCTAGAGACAAGTAGTAGAGCAGCAACAAGTGATTGTTAATTTGATGGCCAATCAGCAGTCAGTTCCTCCCACTCCTTCAACCATTAATGTGGAGACTCCAGTGGTAACTGAAGTTCCACTAGCCGCCCTGGAAGTCGTCACAACACCTAGAAGACAAGAAACATACCTGATACAGTGGCGGAAGTTGAAGCCAGAAAGTTTCTAAGGTACGACTGAGCCCTGGGATGCTCAGGCTTGGTTCAAGACACTAGAGTGCACCATGGAGCTTCTTGACTGGCCAAAAGTCGAGAAGGTCAAGTGTGCCTCTTTCTGCCTATCAAGAAATGCTCGTATGTGGTGGGAGAGAGAGAGAGTTAAGAGCAAGAGAGTAGTCAATCAGATGAGCTGGACTGACTCCGAGAAAGAGTTTCACGAAGAATTATTCCGCCAACGGATTACCAATAAGCAATATGGAGTGTTTATAGGATTCAGAAGGTGAACCATCCTTTGAGTTCACGGGAGTACCAAAGAGGAAGACCCAAAAATTCCTCTCCTCCCTAACAGCTCACCAGATGTTAGCTAAAGGATGTACTGGTTTTCTTGCGTACATTGTGAATACAGAAGAACAAGAAATACCCAAGCGGGAAGATGTTCGGGTAGTCTGCAAGTATCTAGAGGTATTTCTAGAAGAGCTACCTGGACTATCTCCCAACAGAGAAGTAGAGTTTGAGATTGAACTGGTTCCTAGTACTGGTCCAATTTCAAAAGCTCTGTACCGAATTTCTCTAGCAGAGCTAAAAGAGTTACAAGAACAATTTGAGGAGCTACTTGACAAGGGTTTCATCCGCTCTAGTCATTCACCCTGGGGAGCTCCAGAGTGGTTCGTTAAGAAGAAAGACGGATTCATGCTAATATGCCTAGATTTTAGAGCGCTGAGCAAAATAGCAGTTAAGGACAAATACCCTCTTTCCAGAATAGATGATCTATTTGATCAGCTAAAGAGGACAACAGTGTTCTCTAAAATAGACCTGCGTTCTAGGAACCATCAGTTGAAAGTGAAAGGAAGTGGTGCGCCCAGAACAATTTCCAGGACCATATATGAACACTACGAATTAGTAGTCATGCCTTTTGGTGTGACTAATGCACCTGCAGTCTTCATGGACTTAATGAACAGAGTGTTCAGAGAATACCTCGACAAATTTGTCATCGTGTTCATCGACGACATTCTGATCTATTGCAGAACCCCAGAGGAGCATGACACGCACTTGAGAATAGTCTTGCAGGCCCTACAGCAGAAACAGCTTTATGCTAAGTTCTCAAAGTGCGAGTTCTGGTTAGAGCAGGTGGCGTTTCTAGGCCACATAATTTCTAAAGAATGTATCCAAGTGGATCCAGCCAAAATAGAAGCGGTCAACAACTGGAGTAGACCCAAGAACGCCAGGGTTATCAGAAGCTTCCTTGGTTTAGCTGGATACTATAGAAAATTTGTGAAGGACTTTTCCAGGATAGCCTCTCCACTAACAGCCCTCACCAGGAAGAACAAGAAGTTTGAATGGTCAGATAAATGTGAGCAAAGTTTCCAAGAGCTCAAGAAGAGACTGACCAGTGCTCCTATCCTGACAGTTCCAGAAAGTGACAGGAGTTTTGACATCTACAGTGATGCTTCTAAGATGGGCTTAGGAGTTGTGCTCATGCAGGAAGGAAAAGTGATAGCTTATGCTTCCAGACAACTCAAAGATTATGAAAAGAACTACCCCACTCATGATCTTGAGCTGGCAGCTGTGGTCTTTGCACTAAAACTCTGGCGACATTATTTGTATGGCGTTCAGTGCAGAATTTTTATAGACCATCAGAGTCTTAAGTACTTCTTCACTCAGAAGGACTTAAACATGAGACAGCGTAGGTGGCTAGAGTTGGTTAAAGACTATGACTGTGAAATCCTCTACCACCCAGGAAAAAGCTAACAAAGTGACAGATGAACTAAGCAGAAAATCCAGTGCATCCTTGATGTCTTTATCATCATTAGCCCTACCACTGCAGAAGGAGTTGTCAGACTTTGGAATGGAAATTATTTATGGGCAACTCTCTGCATTGACCTTAGAGTCAACCCTGCTTGAGGATATACAGAGAAAGCAAAGTGAAGATCCAGATATCCAGAAGATCAAGCAAGGGATACAGAAAGAAGAAAATTTGGAGTTTCGAGTATCAGACAGTGGAATTCTTTATCAGGGGAGCCGCCTTTGTGCCCCCAATAATGAAGAGTTGAGAAAGAAAATTTTAGAGGGAGCTCATAGTACACCCTACTCCATGCATCCTGGTTCACCAAGATGTACCAAGACTTGAAACAAAAGTTCTGGTGGTCTGGACTCAAGAGAGACGTTGCTAGATATGTCAGTACCTGCCTGACATGCCAGAGAGTCAAAGCAGAACACCAGAGACCGTTTATAAATATCTATAACTATCGTGGTTCAATCGCCCTGGTTCGATCGTCGGATGCTTCCTGCACCAACATAAATATCTATAACTATATTAAATATTAAATAATTTATACCGTTTTCAAATACTAGATTCTTAATCGAATTTTTTTATATAAGTACTCTTATTTAAAAAAATTAAAATTAAAATTTGAAAAAAAAAATCAAATTTAAATATTCTTATTTTTAATAAGTTATTTTAAAATTTTTATTTAAATTTGATTTTTTATCCCGGAGATAAAGATCATAAAAATCTTAAGTTAGCAATGGTCACATGGTTAAGGTGATTCTATTGGATAAAGAAATATGTATTTTAGGATATTATTATAAGAAATAGGGGTATTTTGAGAGAGTAATGTTATGCTGCCCGACTCGCATGCCCAACTAAGTGTGCGAGCATCTGGAAATGAACTAGGCATCCAAATGTATATGAGCGATTTGAAAACTACTCATAAAAGTTATATCAATAGAAATAGTTAATATTTGGCACAGAATCATTGCCAAAAATATCCAAAATTAATAGTTTTAATATTAGTTTTAATAGTTTTATTTATATCAATGGTTTATGCAAACTAGCTTTAAAACTATGCAATAGACACTACAACAAAAATAATTTTTAGCAGCTTGCTATTAACAGCGCACATTAAAAGCACGCCGTTAATAGTATTATTAACGGCGTGCATATTGATGCGCGCTGTTAATAGTATAAACTTAAAGAAGAAAAAAATTATGTCTAGATATTAACGACGCACATTAAAAGTATGTCGTTAATACTATAAATATTTAATAACAATAACGACATGCAAAAATAGGCACGCTGCGAATACTTTTTAAAATTATTAACGGCATGCAGCATGCTGCGATTAGTTTAAAAAAAATAATAAAAAAATTATTATTTACTACCATGATTAAAAGGAATGTGTTTTGACCAAGCATGTTTTGACCAACTTTAATTTTTTTAAATTATAGTTTAAAAGAAAGTTATCTTTAAAAAAGTTAAATTAAACAAAAATATGTAAATAATAAAAAAAATACATCCAACCCCAAAAGTCGATCAATAATAAACATGGTTAAAAAAAATAAGTAAAGAAAACTTAAAGTAAGTAATTAAATAAAAATGCAATAAGTAAAAAATACAATTAAAATAAAAAAAACGCTAGGTTAAAAACATAAACCAGATCAAAGCCGTCGAAGCCATCGCCGCTTCCTCTCTCACTACAGGAAAATTGATCTATTGTGACATTATCTGAATGACACTTATTTCTAAGTGTCATAATAAATACCTTATAATGACATTTATCTAAAAATAACAAAAAATAAAATAAAATATCATGTTAGATCCTTTATCTTGACATTTCTAATAAATGTTGATACGGTGCATGTTTGTGGGGTCGATAAGATGTTGTGGTTATGAGTCAAGGCCACAAGAGGGTCAAAAGTCAAGCTGACCTGGAGGTCAAGAAGGTCAGAAGTCAAGCATCCGTGGCCGGTCAAAAATCAGGTGGACGTGGGGGTCCAGGAAGTCAAAAGTCAAGCTTACGTGGACAAGGCCGAAGTCTCAGCAGATGGGACGGTCAAAAGATGTGATTATATGCCGAACAAGGACCAGCCCTTATAGCAGTCAAGAATCAGACCCAAGGGCCAAGTCAGGACATCCAAGCCAAGGATCACAGGTATACATGCAGGTCTAGACACAGACCTGGCATGCAGGTCGGGACATCCAAGCCAAGGATCACAAGTATACATGCAGGTCTGGACACAGACCTGGCGTGCAGGTCGGGACATCCAAGCCAAGGATCATAAGTATACATGCAGGTCTGAACACAGACCTGGCGTGCAGGTCGGGACATCTAAGCTAAGGATCACATGTATACATGCAGGTCTGGACACAGACCTAGCGTGCAGGTCGGGACATCCAAGTCAAGGATTACAGGTATACATGTAGGTCTGGACACGGACCTGGCATGCAGGTTGGGACATCCAAGCCAAGGATCACAGGTCTAGACACAGACCTGGCTTACAGGTCAGGACGTGCTAGCCATGGATAGCAGCGGATATAAGCAGGTCTAGACACGGACCTATTTTGTAGATCGGGGTGTACAGACCGTGGATAGCAGATGACAAAGGCGGGTTATGATACAAGCTTAACACACAGATCGGGACATACAAGTCCGATAATAGTATATAAAAGAAGGGCGAGTACAGATCTCGGGAGGCAGACTCGTCGTTCAGACGCTACAGGACAAAAGCCAAGGAATCGCAACCACTTGTCAGAGAATGTCAGAGAGCAATCAAGGTGTCAGGGAATATGCTAACAGTTGGGTCGCGTTATGCCTTCGGTTGTGCCGCCAGCCTATCAGGAAGAGCCATGTGTCAATCACCGCCAAACAAAGCCTAACAGCCGACATTCCCTTACACTTGCTAGGTCCCAGAAGCATCCATTGCAGTATAAAAAGGGATGTCTTGTCCCTTATGGAGGTACGCTCACTCGTCATTTTCTCACTAGTCTTTACTTTTCGTCCTCTCTCTGTGATTTTTAGGGAAAAAGTACTTGACTTGAGCGTCGGAGGGCCTGACCTGGGGACTTTTTGTTGGATCGAGACGCGCTAGAGGGGGGGGGTGTGAATAGCGCTCGTGGCTATTTCGTTCGATTATCGGAAAACTATTGGAGTTAAAACGTGCAGTGGAATAAGCGGAAATAAAATAAAGAGACAACACAAAGAGACAGGTCGATTTTACTTCGTTCGGAGCCTAAGTCGACTCCTACTCGAAGGCCCGCGATCCTTGATCGCTTCCGGTGGGCAACAACTATAAGCTCGTTAAAAGATTACAATTATGAGTACAAATAAAAGCTATCAAAAATTATACCGACAACAAGAAATGCTAATTCTGAAGCTTCGGGTCGTCGGGCACTTGAAGTAGCACTTCGGAGTGTCTTTTGGAGCAGCGTGTAGATGAAAGATCACTTAGAATTCGTTGTCCTTGAAGCTGCACCTCAACCCTCCTTTTATATGCGGTTCCGGGCGCTGGATCCTGGCACACTGGAGTGTGACGTGGCCAACCAACCAGATGCTCCACGTGGCGAAGTCGCAGAGGGATAGAATTTGGTCCCCGGATCTAGGCGCCCGGACACTCTTTTTCCACAGGTTCCTCACCTACAAACAAAGGTTAGTCCGAGCAAAATACCCTGCAAGACAATGTTAGAATCTGATAAAACATAGTAATAACTTCGGATTGTCCGAGTCGACTTTGGATTTCCATGGAAGCCCTAGGTCGACCCGACGCCCTCTGTTCCCTCTTCGGGAACGCGCTCTCTACTCCACTCAGAGTTTTACATTGTCAGGTCATCCTCATCGACTTTTGCTCAGCACTGATGCTTCCGGACTTTCTGCTGGACATCCGCTTCCCTGCTAGTCCAGTCTTTCACCTGGTTCGCGACACCAGGACTTTTCACCTAGGGTTACCACCCCCTAGGACTTTTGCCTGAAGCCATCAACCTGCCAAGACTTTACGCATAGGGTTACCACCCCCTATGACCTAGGGTTACCGCCCCTAGGGTTTTCCCTTTGCCTAACCGCAGCTAGGACTTTCCTGAAATCCTCAAGTAGACTTGTTAGACTAAAAAACATCTTAACTTTGAATTCTTTGCCGTTATCAAAACACGAGTTCGATCGTCGGATGCTTCTCACACCAACAATCTCCCCCTTTTTGATTATGGCAACACAAATTCGAAGTTAAGTAAACAAGCGAATAGATAGTCATTTTAAACACAGGCAAAATTTGCTAAGTAACTAAAGTAAATTTTGCCCTATATACTCCCCCTTAACTTTGGCTCCCCCTTAACTTTTGCTCCCCCTTAATTTTTAACTTGAATTTTATGTTTACATTTTTGCTACTCTCCCCCTTTGCCATAACTCAAAAAATGGGCAATGTATAAAGAGTTGTACATGATTAAAGTTAGCAATATTCAACAGAGTTTGGAAGTTAAGGTCAATTGGAATTTAAGTTTTTAGGACCAGATTATTCCTTTAAGTTCAGTTGGTCCTTAAGTCCAAGCACAAGTCTTGTTTATATATTAGGTATCAGAGCCATAGAGAACAAAACATTCTTGAAAAAGAAATTGAGTATCTTTTGCCAACTATCTAACCTTTAGTTACTTGCTGATTGTCTATAGGACAATAGCTTTTACTAGGTTAGTCAAGTTAAGTTATTTAGGTCCAGATAGACTTGACTAGAGCTGGAGAACTTTAACTTGATTAATGTTTATTGCATATTTAACGCCCAGACTCATATTGATGCACAGATATAAGCATTCTTGAGTCCAGGCTATACCCTATGCATCTCACGCCATTCTATGTTTTTCATTCACAATCAAGGTAAACCTAGGTGTTTTGTGAGATGCTCTGGCTTAATTCTAGGGGAACATGATATCTAGGGGGAAATCCTAGACTAAACCCAACTTTTGAAAGTCTAGTAAAATTGGAGTTTTGAAAATTATTTTTCCTAGAATTTGAAAAAAAAATAATAATAGTAAGATATCTATTCTATCCAACACATTCCTATTTGCCTTCTAAGTCCACTGAACTCAAGTTCAGGTAAGGGTTTTGTAAAAATGTCAGCTAGGTTTGATTTGGACTCAACGTGGTTGAGTGCAATTTCACCTTTAGCCATATGATCCCTTACAAAGTGGTGTTCTACCTCTATATGTTTGGTCCTAGAGTGGTGTATAGGATTTTTGGTCAGATTAATTGAGCTGATATTATCAATAAAGATTTTAGTATTTTTATAGTCTAGTTGATAGTCTTTTAGTGTATGCATCATCCATAACAATTGAGATGCACATTCTCCTAGAGCTATGTATTCACCTCAGAGTGGATAGAGCAACACAATGTTGCTTTCTTGACCAACTTACTAGGCACCGACCTAGAATCGGCAACCACCACTTGTACTTTTTTTGTCTAGCTTGCACCACATAGTCTGAATCGGAATAGCCATAAAGGTCAAAAGTGCAAGTTCTTGGATACCAAAGTCCTACATTTAGAGTTCCTTTAATATACCTCAAGATTCTTTTAACATATGTTAGGTGTGACTCTTTGCATGTGATTGGTATCTTGCACACATACCCACTGCAAAAAGAATGTCGATCGACTTGCAGATAGTAAACTCCTATGGCACTCCTATAGTATTTTGGGTCTCTGGTTTTCCTTCGTGGTCGAGTCAATGTTTATGTTGGTTGCCATTGAGTATTTATAATTTTGAGTTTTCTCAGAATTTTTTGATTAACTCCTTAGCATACTTAGTTTGATAAATGTAGATTCCATCTTTGGTTTGTTTTATTTGTAAGCCTAAGAAAAAGTTGAGTTCCCCAACCATGCTCATTTCAAATTCACTTTCCATTAACTTAATAAATTCTTTTAGAAATTTTGAGTTAGTTGAGCCAAAAATTATGTCATCAACATAGATTTGGGCTATAAAGATGTCTTTTCCTATAGTTTTCACGAACAAAGTAGGATCAATTTGTCCTTGGTTAAATTCTTTGGATATTAAGTAATTAGATAATCTTTCATACCATGCTCTAGGGGCTTGTTTTAGTCCATATAGTGCCTTTTTTAATTTAAAAATGTGATTAAGGTAGTCTATGTCTTCAAACCCTGGAGGTTGGCTTACGTAGACTTCTTCCTTGATAAAACCATTTTAAAAAGCTGACTTAACGTCCATTTGGTATAATTTGAATCCTTTATTGGCTGCATAGGCTAATAACATCCTAATGGACTCGAGTCTAGCTACTGGAGCATAGGTTTCATCATAGTCTAGGCCTTCGACTTGACTAAACCCTTTGGCTACTAATCTTGCCTTGTTTCTTACTATAACACCGTGATCATCTAACTTATTCCTACAAACCCATTTAGTATCTATTATTGATTTATCTATGGGTTTAGGTACAAGGTCCCAGACTTGGTTTCTCTCAAATTGGGCTAATTCTTCCTGCATTGCAATGATCTAGTCTGGATCAGGCAGGGCTTCTTCTATAGTTTTAGGTTCAATTTTAGAAATTAGAGCAATCTGACTAAAGTTTCTATAGGACGATCTAGTTCTGACTCCTAGGTTTGGGTCACCCAAAATTTGGTCAGGTGGGTGAGAGGTGCTTATTCTAGTTGGTCTTATTTGTGAGTCAGAAACTGATTCTTCAGACTCATTAAGATTAGTTTGGATTTCATCATCATCTACATCTCTTGGATTAGTGTTAATATTTACAGTTATATTAGGTAAGTTGTTTTCTTCATCAAATATTACATTGGTTGTTTCTTCAACTTTCAATGTATTTTGATTATATACTCTAAAGGCTCTACTGGTAGAGGAGTATCCTAAGAATATTCCTTGGTTAGATTTGGGTGTAAATTTTCCTAAGTAATCTTTAGTATTTAAAATGTGAACTTTACAACCAAATACTTTTAAATAATTTAGATTGAGAATTTTATGATAGTAGAGTTCATACGGTGTTTTGTTGTGATATTTGTTTATTAAAATTCTGTTTTGAACATAATTTGCCGTATTTATTGCTTCAGCCCAAAATTGGTGACTTAACTCATATTCGTTTAACATTGTCCTAGCGGCTTCTTGTAGTGTTCTATTTTTACGTTCTACTAGTCCATTTTGTTGGAGGGTTCTAGGACATGAAAATTCATGTTGGTATCCATTTACTTTACAAAATTGGGTGAACTTATGATTTTCAAATTCCCCTCCGTGATCACTTCTTATCCTTTTAATTTTAGTATCTTTTTCATTTTCCGTTAAGTTGCAAAAATTACTAAATATTTCATAGGTTTCATCTTTTGTTTTTAGAAATTTTACCCAAGTGTACCTGGAGTAGTCATCAATTATTACTAAGCAATATTGGTTTTTGTTTAGTGATTTGGCTCCATGTGAATCAAATAGATCGAGGTGAAGGAGCTCAAGTATGGTGTTGGATCTTTCTAGGTTAGTTGACTTATGGGTTGACTTGGCTTGTTTCCTTTTTGACATGCATTGTTAGGATCCTTCGTACGGAGGCTAGAGAGGGGGGTGTGAATAGCCGACCCCAAATCGTCGTTTCTTTCTACAAAACGTGTTAGCACAGCGGAAAATAAACACAGAAACGAAAGGGAAAGAAGACAAACCTCAAACAAACCGATGTAACGAGGTTCGGAGATAAACTCCTACTCCTCGGCGTGTCCGTAAGGTGGACGAAGCCTATCAATCCGTCGGTGGATGAGTCCCCGGAGAACCGGCTAATAAATGCTCCTTGTGGGTGGAGAAACCTCGCCACAATACTTGTAACAACAAGAAAGGAGTACAAGGAAAGCAAGAAGCAAATACAAACAACAATATGAATGCAACACTCGCTTGCCTTCTCTGTCGATCGGAGGCGATGAAGCAGCAACTTCACAACCCAAACGCAGCAGCTGATCGACGACTGGAAGCTCACGCGAAGCTTCGGAAGCGAGCTCAACAAAGCTCAGAACCTCAGAGCACAGAAGCAGAAGCTTCAATCCAAGGAAGAAGAAGAAGAAGAAGAATATTTAGGCTCGCAGCAGCAGCCCTCCTTTTATAACCTGTGAAGAAAACGAAGAAACACAGAAGAAATCTAGCCGTTGCGTCGCAACGGCTAGTGCCTGGATCGGTCTGTGGACCGATCAGTTATCACACAGTCGACGAATCCTTCGCTTCTGTTCCGTCTCCGATCGGTCCATGGACCGATCAGAATCCTCTCTGATCGGTCCACATGATCACTCGATCGGTCCGTAGACCGATCAGCTTCTTCTCCCAAACTTCTTTGTGCCTCGATTGTTGTCCGATCGGTCTCTGCACCGATCGATAACCTACATGAGTTAGCATCGATCACCGTGACCGATCAGCTATCCAAGACATCGATCGGTCCCCGCATCGATCCAAACTCCCCCCTAAACCTCGTGCTTTACACCAACATCAGGTCAACCTTGACCTGTTGGTTCATCATTCTAGCATCCGGTCACTCCCTTGACCTGCTAGAATTCTCCACCAAGTGTTCGGTCAATCCTTTGACCCACTTGGGCTTTCCTCTTCGTGTCAAGTATCCGATCACTCCCTTGATCTACTTGAGTTCCCAACACCGGATGTCCGATCACCCTGATCCATCTGGATTTTCCCTGCCCGGCTTCACTCACTGTGACTTTCACCTAGCTTCACTCACTAGGTTTTCACCGGCTTCACTCACCAGATTTCCAATCTACTCGGCTTCACTCACCAGGACTTCCAACCGCCCGGCTTCACTCACTGGACTTTCCAATGCCCGGCTTCACTCACCAGACTTCCACTTTCACCTAGCTTCACTCACTAGGATTTTCACCGCTTCACTCACCAGATTTCCACCGCCTGGCTTCACTCACTGGACTTTTCCCTGCGAACCCTCTTCGACTTTCCCTGCCAAGTCTCCATACTTGATCTTTCGCGCAAGCTACCGCTTGGACTTTTCCCCGTGCCAAGTCTCCGTACTTGGACTTTTCCAGTGCCAAGTCTCCATACTTGGACTTTTCCTGTCCACTTCAAGTCAGTCAACCAGTCAACCTTGACCTAAGGTTGCACCTACAATCTCCCAAACACCTATTCTTGTCAAACATCAAGAATACAACTCTTCTATGTCAAACATCAAAATACAACTCGAGTCAGGTCAACTCGAGTCAGGTCAGCCAGGTCAACTATGACCTAAGGTTGCACCAACAATCTCCCCCTTTTTGATGTTTGACAAAATCCAAAATCAAATTAGATTAACCCGATAACCTAACTTAGGTTTTCCAATGTTCTTCCTTGAACATTCTTCCAAAACCTACACTCTCCCCCTTGGGACATCTCTCCCCCTTTTTGACACACATCAAAAAGAGGGAATCAAGGTCAAGAGTTTCTTCCTAATGAAAGTCCCATATCTTTCATTGAAACCCTTAATTTCCCCCTTGATACTAAACTCAACACTCAACTTAGTGACAATCCCATATCACTGATCCTCAAAAGTCTTAAAAACCCCCCCTAAAAGTCAACTCCCCCTTGACAATTAGTTAAGACTCCCCCTAAAGGTCAACTCCCCCTTGACCATTGCACCAACAATGTCTTGGAGAGTTTCAAACCTTTAGAAACCCGAAACTCAACTCCCACAGCTTGAAATTTCAGACCACAATCGAAATTCAGCAAATTTAGCACTCCTGATCGGTCACCGGACCGATCAGGACCCCTCTGGATCGGTCCCAGACCGATCCAGCCTTCCCTGGATCGGTCTAGTGACCGATCCAAGTTCAGATCAGGCGGTTTCTGATCTCTTCTCTCCCGAAATTCAGAAACTCACAATAAATTCCAGAAAATTCGAAAAATTGTGAAATTTTGAGGATACATTCCTCATACCATATACTATCAAGGAAAAATAGTTTTCTATGAAAATAACTTCCATTTTCAAATCTTGATACAAAGTTCAAAAACTTTGAAATAGTTCAAAGTTAAGTCAACTTTGTATCAATTTGCTCAATGATGAATGCTATCACTAAAATGACTTCATCAAGGTTTTTCAAATCAATTTCAAAATGATTTTAAACCTTTTAATTTAGGACCATAATCTTAGGGCTAAATGTACATGACTTGTACAAAAGCTTTCCCTATGATCCCCAATATCAAATTAGGCTCATCTAGGTACAAGAACTATGCACCTTGATCCTAACTCATGATCCTAATATCTCACACACATCTAAGGTGTATAAAACACATCCAAGTCAATTTTGATGTGAGATATGGGTTTAGGTTATCTTAGGCTAAGTTTTCATGCATTTTCTAAAACAACAACTTGATCTCCATATCAAATTGTGTTGTTTATCCTTAGATCAATTTCATTGATTATAGATGCAAGAGATGATGACATGGCATAAAATGATGTCATAAATAGAAGCATGTTCCAATTTCATGATGTCATGGCATAAAGTATAAAACTTAAAATAAGCATGACATATAATTAGCCTAAGCATGATCATGACATTTCGAATGATAATAAGTTAAACATGATGTCATGGCATGGCATATGGCAAACAACCATGGTAAGTTAGCACAAATAAAATACCTAGATTACCTATCTAAGTATCCTTAACACCTTAGCTAACTTAAAATCTAAACCTAGATTGCTCAAAGTGCTTCAAGAAAATGCCCAAACCTAAGTTGGCATTCCTATTTTTCTTGATTAATTTATGCCACTTAACATTAAGTATATCCTCAAATATTGACATATTTCATATTTCCTCAAGAATAACACCTTTTTAATTAAGGCCTAGATTGTCTTAAATTCCTAAGAGAGTACCAAGACCCCAACTTGGTATTTCTCTAGGTTTTCCTAACTTGTGCCAATAAGGATTAACATCATCATTTTCCATGATGACACATTTTACTCTTCCAAGGAGTAAATATTCCATTTCATTTTCAAAGGTTCCCAAAAACCTTGAAAATGCTCCTTGAGTGTCAATTTCCTCAAAGTTGGGTTAACTACCCTTCTAATCGGAGTTGACACTCTCTAACCCATCTATGGGGTAGAGAAGATGCTCCTAGGAACCCAATACCTATTAGAGCTCATTGGGTTCACTAAATATTCACTAGGAATAACTTCCCTAGCAACCCTCCTAATGACCCTCTTAGGCTTTAAAGCCTTGGCCATTTGGGACTCATCAAGATCAACTCTAGGGGTGACTCCCCTTGTGACCTTGGTGTTGGTCTTCCTAGCCCTAGGTGTTGTTCCATAATCGAATGGAACATTATGATAGGTGGGCTTGACCATTTGGGACTTAGGTTTGTGACCCAAACCTTTCTTGTCCTTGGGCTTTGAAATTTGACCCTTAGACCCTAGAGTTGACTTTTCTAAATTCTTTAGGGCCTTTCTAGAGTGTCAAGTCTTGACCTCAAGACTTGATTTTCTTTCTCTAAAACCTCAAGTTTTAATTTATCATTCTTTCTTGAGGTGTTCCTAGGCATATGTCTAGTTGTCTTGGGGTTTCTACCTAGATTTTCCTTAGCCTTAGATGAGTTGATCCTAGGGTTGGCTTTCCTAGTGTTATCCTTATCTAGGCTAACATGTTTAGCACCTAAGCACATATATTGGTTCCTTAAGTTAACATGCTTATCATTATTAGCAATTGCAATAAAACTACTAGCATGTGTCTTATTAGAATTGCAATAATGAGCTTTAATGTTACCTTAGGGTTTGCCTTCGCTCCTCCTATTGACGTGCTCGGTCTCTTGTCCTTGTGAGGTTGCCTCCCCCTCGGACATTGACTCCTATAGTGTCCCCTTCGCTTGCATTGGAAGCACACCACGTGCTCCTTGCCTTTGCGTATCGGGACTCCGGCTTCCTTGACCTTTGGCGCCGGTGGAGACTTTCTAATCCTCTTTGGACACTTACTCTTGTAGTGCCCAAACTCCCTACACTCAAAACACATTATGTGTAATTTGCTTGAAATTAAAGTGCTTGAGTTACCTAGGGTTGAGGATGAATGTAGACTCTCTCCTTCATCCCTTCCGGAGGTAGATGCTTCTTTTTGCTCCAATCTTGAAGAAGTGCTCTCCTCCTCTTCTTCCTTAGATGTTGAGTAACCCTCAACTTCTAATTCCTCTCTTCCATGGTGTGAGCTACTTAGCTCACTTGACTCCTCTTCATGGCTTGAAGTGGAGCTCTCCTCATGGAACTTGGCCAAGTTGTTCCACAACTCCTTGGCATTGTTATAACCACCTACCTTACACAAAATGTCATTAGGTAATGAAAATTCAAGAATTTTCGTTACCTCATCGTTGATTGTGGATTGGTGGATTTGCTCCTTTGTCCACTTTTTCTTCTCTAGGGTTTCTCCGTCTTTATCCACCGGATGAGTAAACCCTACCTGCACACAACTCCAATTTTCAAGGTTAGTCATAAGAAAATACCTCATTCTTACCTTCCAATACTCGAAGTCGCAGCACTCGTAGAATGGTGGAAACGTGATGTCTTCTCCGAGTCGATCCATTCTCTAGCTTGTGCTCCCCCGGGTGTTAATCCGACGAAGAGCAACCTTGCTCTGATACCACTTGTTGGGATCCTTCGTACGGAGGCTAGAGAGGGGGGTGTGAATAGCCGACCCCAAATCGTCGTTTCTTTCTACAAAACGTGTTAGCACAGCGGAAAATAAACACAGAAACGAAAGGGAAAGAAGACAAACCTCAAACAAACCGATGTAACGAGGTTCGGAGATAAACTCCTACTCCTCGGCGTGTCCGTAAGGTGGGCGAAGCCTATCAATCCGTCGGTGGATGAGTCCCCGGAGAACCGGCTAATAAATGCTCCTTGTGGGTGGAGAAACCTCGCCACAATACTTGTAACAACAAGAAAGGAGTACAAGGAAAGCAAGAAGCAAATACAAACAACAATATGAATGCAACACTCGCTTGCCTTCTCGTCGATCGGAGGCGATGGAAGCAACAACTTCACAACCCAAACGCAGCAACTGATCGACGATGGAAGCTCACGCGAAGCTTGAGCGCCGCCGTGGATGCGGCTGCCGCGGTGATTCAATCCAAGAAGAAGAAGAAGAAGAAGAAGATTTAGGCTCGCAGCAGCAGCCCTCTTTTATAACTGCGAAGAAAACGAAGAAACACAGAAGAAATCTAGCTGTTGCGTCGCAACGGCTAGTGCCTGGATCAGACCGATCAGGCTCCATGTGGATCGGTCCACGCACCGATCCATTCCTAGCCTTCTCTTCTGTTCCGTCCATGGATCGATCAGGATCCTCCGATCGGTCCACGACCGATCCTCCCGATCGGTCCGTAGACCGATCAGCTTCTTCTCCCGAACTCTTTGTGCCTCGATGTTGTCCGATCGGCCTGACCGATCGATAACCCATGAGCTAGTTATCGATCGGTCCGTGACCGATCGCTATCGATTAGACACCGGATCGGGTCCCTGCACCGATCCAAACTCCCCACCCTAAACCTCAGTGCTTCTACACCAACATCCGGCCAATCTTGACTGTTGGTTCATCATTCCTAGCATCCGGTCACCCTTGACTGCTAGAATTCTCCACCAAGTGTTCGGTCAATCCCTTTGACCCACTTGGGCTTTCCTCTTCGTGCCAAGTATCCGATCACCCTTGATCTACTTGGAGTTCCCAACACCGGATGTCCGATCACCCTTGATCCATCTGGATTTTCCTTGCCCGGCTTCACTCACCGTGACTTTCACCAGCTTCACTCACTAGGGTTTTCACTTGGCTTCACTCACCAGATTTCCCGCCTGGCTTCACTCACCGGACTTCCCTGCCTGGCTTCACTCACCAGGACTTTCCCAATGCCCGGCTTCACTCACCGGACTTCCACTTTCACCTAGCTTCACTCACTAGGATTTTCACCGCGCTTCACTACTTTCCATTGCTGACTTCACTCACTGGGACTTTTCCCGTGCCAAACTCCTGCTTGGACTTTCCTCGTGCCAAGTCTCCATACTTGGACTTTCCGCGCGCCAAGCCTGCTTGGACTTTTCCCCGCCAAGTCTCCGTACTTGACTTTTCCCAAGTCTCCATACTTGGACTTTTCGCGTGCCAAGCTCCCTGCTTGGACTTTTCCCGAATCAGGTCAACCAGGTCAACCTTGACCTAAGGTTGCACCTACAATCTCCCAAACACCTATTCTTGTCAAACATCAAGAATACAACTCTCTTCTTGTCAAACATTGTCAAACATCAAAACACAACTCGAGTCAGGTCAACTCGAGTCAGGTCAACCAGGTCAACTATGACCTAAGGTTGCACCAACAATTGTTGGGATCTTAGATGGCTAGAGGGGGGGGGGGTGAATAGCCTCTTTGAAAACTTAAACACAATCTTTCTTAAAGAAAAACTTGTTAGCACAGCGGAAGTAGAAAACTAAAACGGAGGAAGAAAGACACACACAGCAGACACACGGATATACAAGGTTCGGGGATAACTTGCCCCTACTCCTTGGCGTGTCCGTAAGGAGGACGACTCCTTGATCTTTCGGTAGATCACACCCCGGACAAAATCCGGCTAAAAATGTCTCCTTCTCGGTGGAGCAACCTCTCAACAGAGTCTTAGTTGATTATAGAATTAAGCACAAGACTTACAGTGGCTGAGAAGAATAATCAGATGAGCTTATAGCCACGCGGAGAAGAAAACGGAGCAGAGAGCACACAACAACCTTCTTAGCAAGGAGCTCACAGCTTCACCAACTTGCTTTCTCAAAGGATTGATCGATTGGAAAACAGATAATCCAGTTTTCTTCTTTCTGAACCTCTCTTCTTCCTTCTTATGTCTCTCTGCTTTACTGGCTCGAATCACTGCCGCCTGCAGAATCGCTGCTGCCAACAAGGCGTAGCCAATCACCTCTCCTCCTCATCTGGTTCTCTGAACCCATGCCAATGGAAATCACTGGCGTCTCTGGATACAAACCAATAAGTAGAGGTCAAACTGAGCGCAGCCCAATCGCAATCAGATTCGTCAGTGAACGTTGATGCCTCAAATGCATCTGTTGCAGCAAATCACAGTGTAAAGAGCACTTGTCTTCTTCTCTTAATGAAGCTTAATTTGAATTCAACCATGAGAGTGTGACCTGCAACCTGCAAGCTAAAAAGACTCACAGCAGATGGTTAAAAACAGATGGGTGAAAACAAATACGGCAATCATAAAAAGTACATGCAAAACAAACAATACCGTGGGTCGGTCTGCAGACCGATCCACGCTTTCTGAATCATCGCTGATCGGTCTGACAGACCGATTAGGAACTAATCTGATCGGTCTCCAGACCGATCAGATGTCGCTACGCACAGCTTCTGATCGGTTTGCGGACCGATTAGGCACTAATCTGATCGGTCCCGAGACCGATCAGATGCCGCTCTTCCCAAGCGCTTACAGCCTCCTGATCGGTCTCCAGACCGATCAGTAAAATCACAGTAGACTACTGATCGATTTCTGATCGGTCTGCAGACCGATCAGTAATCGATCAGTAGCCACTGATCGATTCCTGATCGGTCGCCAGACCGATCAGGTGTCCAAGGTTTCACTGGATCGGTCTGCCGACCGATCCAGCTTCTTGACTCAGTCCGGGTCGAGCCCTCTCTGACCTAGTCCGGAGAAACGAGCTCCCTAGCCCTCTCCGACTTCATCTGGTCCTAGAGAACGAGCTACCGAGCCCTCTCTGACTTCGCATGCCAAGTTTCCTTCTTGGACTTTTCAACACCAGATGTCCGATCACCCTTGATCCATCTGGATTTTCCCTTGCCTGGCTTCACTCACCAGGACTTGCACCTAGCTTCACTCACTAGGGTTTTCACCTGGCTTCACTCACCAGGATTTCCAATCTGCCTGGCTTCACTCACCAGGACTTTCCAACTGCCTAACATCCCAGTTAGGACTTTCTCAATCAGGTCAACCAAGTCAACCTAGATTAGTAATTAATCTGAGTTAAATATCTGATACAAACTTAAATCAGTGTCAACAGCAAAACAACATCCAGGTCAGACTGTATCAACAATCTCTCCCTTTTTGTTGTTTGACAACACGATTTAAGTTTAGATCAGAAATACTCATATACCCATAATTTTTAGGGAAATCAGGATCCTCCCCTTAAGATGGATATACCTTAGTTATCTCCTCCCCCTTTTTCATATCGACTCGATGAAGTCAATTCATCACTTAACTTAACTTAGTCGAATAGGTGTGAATTAGGTAAGAGGATTCAAAAGGACTCAAAGTCATCCTCTCCCCTAAAATCAACTTTTCATTCATTTCTAAACTTAGTTATCTTCTCCCTCTTTGTCAAACATCGAAAAGGAGCGAACAAGGTAAGATAACTTAAAGAGCTCCCCCTTAATCCATACTGTCTTCTGCTTAATCCCCCTAGAATTCCTTCTAAGTGTATTTTAGGACAATAAATGAATAAAGAAATAAAAGACATATGAAGAGTATAGTAACAACCAAGAAAAGAACAGCAAATATATAAGGAAGAATGAGTAGCATAACAGTAAGTAGCATACAACCAGGTCAGGCATAAGTATCTAGCAACCATCATCCAAAACATACAATCAATATGATCATCAAAAAGTATCAGTCATCTTCCTCAAGACGAGGAACATCTCCAGTGTCGGCTGGAGGAATATCTTCCGGAGGCGGGATGCTGCTGCTCGAAAGTGTATGGTCCGGGTGGTGCTGCGGAGGTGGGTATCTGGCCATCCACCCTCGAAGCAGTTGCTGAGTCACCAACTGCTAGCTGCGCAGATCGTCATAGCGCTGGTCAATCCGTATGCGTAGCCCATCGAACTCAACAGCCATCATCTCCTCGTGGCGATCAAAGCGACTCTCCAGCTCGGCGATCTGCCAGCGCAGATCAGGATCTGCCAGCGCAGATCAGGATCTGCCAGCGCAGATCAGGATCTGCCAGCGCAGATCAGGATCTGCCAGCGCAGATCAGGATCGGCCTCTCCATCGTCAGCAGCAGGAGGAGCAGCAACAGGAGCAACCTGTCGTCGAGGTAACTCACCTAATGCCCTCCCATCCTTCCACCTAACTGCCCCAGCCTGTCCTAAGATTCCAGACTTGGAAAATGCACGTTTCCCAAGTCGACAATCCTGCCTAACCATCTTTACCATCCTCCCCCTAGAGACGTCAACACCCAGGGACTCAAGCCAATCAGTAATTACATGCCCATAAGGCATATCGATGGTGTAACCGCTTGGCTCGCTATGGGATATGATAGAAGTATAGACACTCGACATGATATCAAAGTCAAGACGCCTACGCAACCCATAAAGCATCAGACAATGATACGGTCGAATCTCTGCCAATGGTTTAGAAGTAATAGGTAGTAGACAGTTTGTGACAATTTTGAAAAGAATGTAATCAGGAGCAGAAAGGCCAAGGGCTGCAAATGTAGGAAAGTCGACATCTAACTCATCTAATCCATCCGGTCTCGGATGTCCAAAGAAGTACTCATAAATCGAGTCAGATGAGACATCAAGAGGATGAGGCACGGGTTCAGGCAAAGCAGGATAGAATGAGAACACCGTCCCCGAACACAAACGACAGCCTAGATAATCAAAGAAGGCAATTAAGCTGAAATCAATGGTTTGCTTAGCCACTCTTGATCTATAACTACCATCAATAGTCTGATGAAGGTTGTTATAGAATTCAGAAACTAGGTCAAGGTTGATATTCCTCTCTAAATATACCAAGGAATCAAGTTTATAGTAGGCTATGGTCTCCGTAATCGCTGGACAAAACTCATTCATGTATTTTTTATCGACTGATCTACATGGGAGCAACTTGAAGATCCTTTCCTTAAAGGATTGTTCAAACTGTTGGTTGGGAAATCTTCCCGAACTGGATGGTTGAGGTCGGGAGGTTTCTTTGGATTTGGATTTATTTTTGGACTTGGAAGTACCCTCACCTACTGGTTTCTTCCTAAGGGGTTAGGAACATGACACAGATGAAGCAAAGGAGCACAACCCGAGCACCACCCCAAATCACTGAATCAGTGAGAAATGAAACAAATGAAGTACTAACGAGAAATAGAGCTGATGAAGTTACCTTGGAGCCATTTCTCTGGTTTTCGGAGAAAGAAAGAAATGCTGAGGCAGGAGGGAGTCGTCTAGGGTTCGGCGATCAAGGGGAAGAAGAAACGGGGGAAAAGAGAGTCGGCTAGGGCTTCATAGGTAATGGGAAAGGAGGGAGTCGGGAGGAGTTAAAGCCAGGGATCGATCTATTCCCTGATCGGACGGCTGTTCGATCAGGAGAAATCCTGAACGATCAGATTCACCCGAGTGAATCGGCGACACCTGATCGGTCAGTGGACCGATCAGGGATCATCCTGATCGGTGCCCGGACCGATCAGGGGGCTTTCTTCGTGCGCTGATCGGTCACTAGACCGATCAGATACCAAATCGGTCTGTCGACCGATCCAGACTTTCCTGATCGGTCTGTGGACCGATCAGTGTCTGATAACCCGATTTCAGTAATTTCAGTAACTGAAATACTGAGCCATGAAGTCTGAAGAATCCGGAACTCAAGAATTCATAACTTCCCTAAGACATACCCTAGAACTTAGGAATCACCAAACACTAATATATTCGAAATATGATTTCTTATGGCCTGAACTTGTTCATAATCCAAAAGTTTCAGACTCTTATCAAACAAAACCTCACACTAACTCCAACCATATGGAGTTCTGTCTTCTTGGTCCTTAGAAGTTCAAAACATATTTTTGCTAAACTCATCTCTATGATCAGGTTCAAATTTGTCAAAATATAAACAACTTGTCCTAATTTTTCAATCAAGGCATGAAAGCTGAAATTTTTTATCCTTGTTATGTTTAGTTTCAAGTTTGTCAAAATATATCCAAGTTGCTATTATTTCCTTTAACAACCTATCGTTTTATCAATCAAAGTCATGAAATGAACCAAACAACAATACCAATCAACACATCAACCATCAACCATAATTAGATAATTTCTAGGCAAAAGTCCAACCAAGATTCCTTGGTTGGAATATATGAGTAAGATCTAGGAGCCAAATACACATGAATTATGTAATGACCTTCCCCATACTCAATTAATGTCTCTTCAACCTAATTATTCAAGGGATGCATGATACATTTTGAATAATTTGGTTGATCCTAGCATCTCACCCCATATTTAGCAAACAAAAACAATTTGTTAAACCTTATAGTTTGTGTGAGATGTCCCCAAGTTGCCCAAATTAATTTCCCGATTTTTCTTGTCATTTTAATGGTCCTTATTGATCATGATGTGGTCAACATGACTTATTGAGCCAAACACATTCCCAATTCCCTAATTAAATGACTAAATTCATTTTCCGGAAGGGGTTTTGTGAAAATGTCGGCTAAGTTTGACTTTGACTCAACATATGTGAGTGCAATGTCTCCCCTAGCTACGTAATCTCTAATGAAGTGATGACGCACTTCAATGTGTTTGGTCCTTGAATGATGGACTGGATTTTTCGTTAGGTTTATTGTGCTAATGTTGTCACACAACACTTGCACTCCCTTATACGAAAGTCCATAATCTTCTAGAGTGTGAATCATCCACAACAATTGTGATACACTCTCTCCCATGGCAATGTATTCAGCCTCGGTCGTGGAGAGAGCAACACAATGTTGCTTCCGACTTGACCAACTAACTAATGATGAACCTAAGAATTGGCAACCCCCACTAGTGCTTTTCCGATCCAATTTGCACCCAGCATAATCGGAATCGGTATAGCCTATCAAGTCAAAAGACTCTGTACGAGGGTACCATAGACCTACTCGAATTGTGCCCTTAAGGTATCTCAATATTCTCTTAACTGTAATTAAATGAGATTCCTTGGTACAGACTTGATATCTAGCGCACATGCCCACAGCAAAAAGTATGTCTGGTCGACTAGCTGTGAGATATAGAAGACTACCAATCATGCTTCTATATTGCGTTAGATCAATTGGTTTTCCACTCTCATCATTGTCAAGGCGAGTGTTTGTCACCATTGGAGTGGACACTTCCTTAGAGTCACTCATATTGAATTTTCTAAGCATCTCTTGAGTGTATTTTGTCTGATGGACATAAATTCCATCTCGAGTTTGTTTGATTTCAAGTCCGAGGAAGAATGTCAACTCTCCTACTAGACTCATCTCAAACTCACTTTCCATGTGAGAAATGAATTCATTCAAATAGCCCTTGTTATTTGAGCCACAAATTATGTCATCGACATACACTTGGGCTACAAAAATATTTTCACCATCTCTACGCAGAAATAGTGTTGGGTCTATTTGGCCTCTTACAAAGCCCTTTTCTAATAGGTAAGTTGACAACCTTTCGTACCATGCTCGAGGTGCTTGTTTAAGCCCATAAAGAGCTTTCTTGAGCTTGTACACGTGGTTTGGAACTTCGGTATTCACAAACCCCGGTGGTTGTTCAACATAGACCTCTTCTTTGATGAATTCGTTTAAGAAGGCTGATTTAACGTCCATTTGATAGAGCTTGAAACCTCTATGTGCAGCAAAAGCTAGCATCAAACGAATGGACTCTAATCGGGCCACGGGAGCATAAGTCTCATCATAATCGAGACCTTCGACTTGACTATAGCCCTTGGCTACAAGTCTTGCCTTGTTTCTTACAACTTCTCCCTTTTGATTTAACTTATTTTTGAAGATCCATTTAGTTCCAATAATGGTGGTCTTCTTAGGTCTAGGAACTAAGTCCCACACTTGGCTCCTTTCAAATTGACCTAACTCATCTTGCATAGCTAAGATCTAATCAGGATCGTGCAATACCTCATCAACTATTTTTGGTTCAATCTCTGAAATCAATGCGACTTCATTAGACTCATTTCTAAAGAATGACCTAATCCTAACCCCTTGTTGGATGTCTCCCACAATTTGGTCTTGGGGATGACTAGTGGCTAACCTAGACTGCCTTGGTGTTGGCGGTGCCTCATGAGTGGTCTCACTCGACACAGGCAAGAACTCAATATCAGGCAAAGGATCAGATTGAGTTCTTTGTTGCCTTTGCTCATCAACATCAGAGTCAACTTCGACTCGTTCTTCATTTTGATCATTCAAACTTAGATTTCTAAGTTCAAATTGAATTTCTCCTACATCCCTTGGTTGATCATTTAAGTTAGGGATTTCTTCAAAAGCTACATCAGAGGACTCTTCAATCAATTTAGTCCTATTGTTGTAGACTCGATAGGCTTTGCTGGTAAGAGAGTACCCGACCAGTATCCCTTGATCAGCCTTAGCCGTGAACTTCCCAAGATGATCCTTGGTGTTCAAGATAAACACCTTACAACCAAACACCCTAAGATGTTTAATTGTAGGCGGTTTCCCAAACCAAAGTTCATGGGGAGTCTTTCCTAAAAACCTATGTATTAAAACTCGATTTTGCACATAGCAAGCTGTATTCACAGCTTCAGCCCATAAGTAGCTCGGTAGTGAGTACTCATTGAGTGTGCAGCCTCTTGTAGGACTCGGTTCTTTCTCTCCACAACCCCATTTTGTTGTGGGGTCCTTGGAGTAGAGAACTCATGCCTATATCCCTTTTCTTGACAAAACTCTAAAAACCTATGATTTTGAAATTCCCCACCATGATCACTTCTAATGGTTTTAATTGTTGTCGATTTTTCATTTTCAGTTCTTCTACAAAAGGAAATAAAAATATCTATAGTTTGGTCCTTATGTTTCAAAAAGAAAGTCCATGTGTATCTAGTAAAATCATCAACGATTACCAAGCAATATCTACTTCCATTCAATGATATTACACTACTGCAATCAAATAGGTCCATGTGCAATAAATCTAAAGCAGTAGATGTACTTACAGTGCTTTTACCTTTATGAACAACTTTTGTTTGCTTACCCTTTTGACATGCATCACATAGTTTGGTCTTGTGGTACTTGATGCTGGGTAAGTCTCGCACTAATCCTTGGTTGGCCAACTTCCGGATGTTCTTCATGTTTACATGTGCCAACCTTCTATGCCATAGCCAAGACTCTTCTTCTTTCGACATGAAACACTTAATCAAAGTATTAGTAGCACTTTTAAACGATACTTGATAAATATTATCAACCCTTGTGCCTACTAGTACTGTGTCAAGTGTGTCAATGTGTTTAACCAAACATTGACTTGAATGAAATTCAATTGTGTAACCCGTATCACACAATTGACTGACACTTAGGAGATTAAAAGTCATCCCCTTGACTAGAAGGACATTCTTGATATGGAAACATTCGGATATATGAATGTCTCCAACTCCTACAACCTTAAGGCTACCATTATTACCAAAAGACACATTACCTCTACTTTTGTTTTGAATGGTTGTAAACAGTGATTTATCCCCGGTCATGTGCTTGGAGCATCCACTATCAACAAACCAAGTTGATAGATGCTCCCCCTCGACCAATGCCTACAAGACACGGAAGATAGAGGTTTTAGGTACCCAAATCTTGGGACCTAATGCTTCTACAACGAAAGACCTAGGAATCCATGCCTTGGCCATACCTTTCCTAGTTCCATGAGCCCTAGAAACATGTGATCTATTATTTTGAGTTCTAGACATTAGAGAAATGAAACTCGACTCCTTGGGTTGATACCCTAGCCCGACCTTGTTGTAGACTGCCCTTTGGCCATTTAGAATCATGTCTAGAGTATTAGAGCAAGTTGAGAACTTCTCAAGCATTTTCTTGAGTTTCTCAACCTCACCCTTTAAAGTCTTGTTCTCATCCTCAAGGACTTCTAGATGTAGGTCATCGACCTTATCTTCCCTAAGGGTCCTTAAGGTTTTTACTTCTTCTTTTAACAATTTATTTTCTGTTTTTGACTTTTTAAGCAATGCAGATAAGTGAGTGATAGTCTTATAACACTTTTCTATATGAGAAGAGGTTACCTCTTCATCATGTGACGATGATGAAGCCGCGGTTGAAGCGTCGCTTGAGTCTCCCTCACTTCCGGAGTCTGAAACCTCCCTTGCCATAAGTGCTAATTGTCGTGTGCTCTTTTCCATCTTCTCTTCTTCCTCCGATGAGCTTGATGAGGACTCATCCCAAGTGGCCTTGAGAGCCTTCTTCTTCTTGACTCTTTCCTCCTTCTTTTTGGCTCGTTCCTCCTTCCTCTTTAATTTTGGACACTCGCTCCGAATGTGTCCTTTCTTGCTACACTCATAACATATAACATTAGATTTATCAAAATTTTGATCATTAGTTTTACCTTTTCCTTTGTATCTTTGGCTTCTTCTCATAATCCTTCTTACGAAGTTCGCCATCTCACTTGATGATGATCCACTTTCATCATCGGATTCGGAGGAAGAGGTGGATGAGGAAATCTCCTTTTCCTTCTTCCTTCTTCCATCCTTGCTCTTTGGTCCTGCAAATAAAGCAATACCCTTCTCTTTTTGACCTTTGTTAGCAAGCTCATGAAGTTCCATCTCACAGAAAAATTCATCTAGTTTAACAATGGAAAGATCCTTGGATACCTTGTAGGCATCTACCATAGATGACCACAAGGCATTCCTCGGAAAAGATTTAAGAGCGTACCTTACTAGATCGCGATTCTCCACTCGTTCGTCCACAGAGTGTAGACCGTTGATGATCTCCTTGAATCTCCCATGAAGTTCACTTACCGTTTCATTGTCCTTCATGGTTAGATTTTGGAGCTGATTCAAGAATAGGTCCCTCTTGGCAATCCGAGAATCTCGAGTTCCTTCTTGGAGCTCGATGAGTTTGTTCCATAGGTCTCTTGCACTCGAGAACGGACCTACCTTGACGAGTTGGTCCTTGGCGATTCCACATTGCAAGGTGACCATAGCCTTGGCATCGGCTTGTGCTTTGCGGAGTTGTTCGGTAGACCACCTTGACGAATCGAGTTCCTTACCTTCTTTATCCTTTGGTGGTGTGAAACCTTCCTTGACTGAGAACCACATGGCAATGTCGGTCTTGAGGTAATACTCCATGCCGCCCTTCCAATATTGAAAATCTGCTCCTTCGAAGTAGGGTGGTCGATTTGTGCTAAAGCCTTCCTTCATAGCCATCCTTGTTTGCTCTTTTGGGTGTTAATCCGAATCAAAGAGCCCCTTGTTTAGTGATTTGGCTCCATGTGAATCAAATAGATCGAGGTGAAGGAGCTCAAGTATGGTGTTGGATCTTTCTAGGTTAGTTGACTTATGGGTTGACTTGGATTGTTTTCCTTTTTGACATGCATCACAGATTGAATTTTCAATAAATTTTAATTTGGGCAAACCTCTAACTAGACCATTTTGACTCATTCTTGAAATAAGTCTTGTGTGTGTGTGACCCAGCCTTCTGTGCCACAATTGAGTTTCCTCTTGTTGTGTCAGGAGACACTTTATAGAGGATATTGATAAATTAATTGTGTAGATGTTATTTTTCCTAAGTCCCTTAAGTTTAATTTCTGGATTTTCAATATTTTTAACTAGACACCCAGTTTTATCGAAATTAACTAGATATCCGCTGTCACACAATTGACTTATACTTAGTAAATTAAAGTTAAAATTGTCAACCAATAAAACATTTCGAATAACGAAATCGGAACTAAGTTCAATATTACCTTTTCCGATTACTTTAAGTTTACCGTTGTTGCCGAATGCAACTGATCCTAGACTCTTGTACTTGAGTTTGGTAAACTTCAACTTGTCTCCAGTCATATGTCTGGAGCATCCACTATCCAACATCCATTGATCCAATTCCTACACATGAAGTAGTTGAATTGGTTTCTTTTTAATGGATTAAAGATAGCGTGATTGAAGCAGACACTGTGTTTATTGTCTCCTTAAATTTTCTATTCTATTGTATTCAAGATAAAAATAATTTTGAAATTTAAGTTTAAAATAATTTTGAAATTTAAGTTTAAAATAATTTTGAAATTTAAGTTTGAAATAATTTTGAAATTTAAGTTTAAAATAATTTTGAAATTTAAGTTTAAAATAATTTTGAAATTTAAGTTTGAAATAATTTTGAAATTTAAGTTTGAAATAATTTAAGTTTAAAATAATTTTAAAATTTAAGTTTAAAATAATTTTGAAATTTAAGTTTAAAATAATTTTGAAATTTAAAAATAATTTTGAAATAATTTAAGTTTAAAATAATTTTGAAATTTAAGTTTGAAATAATTTTGAAATTTAAGTTTGAAATAATTTTGAAATTTAAGTTTGAAATAATTTTGAAGTTTAAGTTTAAAATAATTTTGAAATTTAAGTTTGAAATAATTTTGAAATAATTTTGAAATTTAAGTTTGAAATAATTTTGAAGTTATTTAAGTTTAAAATAATTTTGAAATTTAAGTTTGAAATAATTTCTGAAATCATTACCTGTATTGAAATAATTTTGAAATTTAAGTTTGAAATAATTTTGAATATTTAAGTTTAAAATAATTTTGAAATCTAAGTTTGAAATAAAGTCATTTAAGTTTAAAATAATTGAAATTTAAGTTTGAAATAATTTGAAACCTAAGTTTGAAATAGCCATTTAAGTTTGAAATAACTTGAAACTTAAGTTTGAAATAATGAAGTTTAAGTCTGAAATAACTTAAGCCCAAGTTATTTAAGTTTAAAATAATTTTGAAATTTAAGTTTGAAATAATTTTGAAGTTATATAAGTTTAAAATAATTTTGAAATTTAAGTTTGAAATAATTTTGAAGTTTTTTAAGTTTGAAATAATTTTGAAATTTAAGTTTGAAATAGTTTTGAAGTTATTTAAGTTTGAAATAATTTTGAAGTTTAAGTTTAAAATAATTTTGAAATTTAAGTTTGAAATAATTTTGAAATTTAAGTTTGAAATAATTTTGAAGTTATTTAAGTTTAAAATAATTTTGAAATTTAAGTTTGAAATAATTTTGAAGTTATTTAAGTTTAAAATAATTTTGAAATTTAAGTTTGAAATAATTTTGAAGTTATTTAAGTTTAAAATAATTTTGAAATTTAAGTTTGAAATTTTTAAATTTAATAATTTTTAAAAATAATTTTGAAATTTAAGTTTTTAAAATAATTTTGAAATTTAAGTTTTTGAAAATAATTTTGAAATTTAAGTTTTTAAAAATAATTTTGAAATTTAAGTTTTTAAAAATAATTTTGAAATTTAAGTTTTTAGAAATAATTTTGAACTTATCAATTTGGTTTTAATTACTTAGTCATCTCACCCGATATAAATTTTCAATCAGGGAATCCTATAATTGATGTGAGATGAATTATGGTTGAATTTTTTAGGGTAAGGTTTAACTTTGTATTAGATTCAGGTTTAGCTTTGGGTTCAACAGGTAGGCATTCTTTGGATAGACTTCTGGGCTATGGTGAGTCACAAGGAGCTCATTAAAGTAACCATGCCTTCGAGGTTTTCCAAATAGTCCTACCCATTGAACTTAATACTAAAACTTGGTCTAACTAGTTAGGATCCATTTAAGGGTAGCTTCGGTCAGTTTCACTTGGCCAAATGCACCAGGTAGAAGCCATATCTTCCTAGACATGCGATGCCCAAGTTTCCCTAACGTATTATCATCCAAAAACTTCACCAGTACTGTGATTCAAGTTAAACTTATCCCGTTTTAATCTAACCTTAACTACCCTGCCGGGTAATCTATTCTTGTTTTACCCATTCTGGGTAAATTAGGTTCAGTTACCCTGTCGGGTAGTTTAGTTGGAGGTGCCAGTTAGTTTGGACCCTCCATCTATTTATAATTTCGATTTGTTTAATTTTGAATTTGAAATTTGAAATTTTTAATTTAATTTCGAATTGATTTTTAATTTTAAAATTTTTTAATTTAATTTCGAATTTTAAATTTTGAATTTGATTTTTAAGTTTTAAAATTTTAATTTAATTTTGAATTTTAAATTACGATCGTTTTCATTTTAGCTTTCCCTGGATCACGGCCTCGATATGGTCTGTCGAGGTAGTATATTTGATCCTTCGGAACCCAGTATTGGCCAAGTCCCATTTGATTTATCAATTTGGACTTGGGGACCCATGCTTGGACTGATTTACTACTTTGTTTGTTTATTAAGGATAAATAAGATTTATATTTCTTTTTACTTTTGTATCGTAGCCCAGTTCTATTGTAGACGGCTCTTTGTGTCCCAAGAATTAGACCCAAATTCTTGGAGTCCAGAGAGAACTTTTCTAAAGTAATTTTTAAATCATTTAACTGATTTTTCATATTTGAATTTTCTTTCTCAAGTTGTTGTACTTGAGTTGAATCTTCAGTTAAAGATTTTGAGTTAGTTACTCCTTTAAGAATGGTTACTTCTTTTAAAAGTGACTTAATTTTCAAATTTGACTTGGCTAATTTGCGAAGTAAATAATTGACTAAATTATTAAGCCTAGGAATACTTACAGCGGAGTCTGGCCCTTCGGAAACGGATACGGATCCGTGGCTTTGCTCGGAGTCGGCTTCTGACTCGCTCTCGGATTCACTGATCTGGTCCAGGGCCATCAATGCGAGTAAACTTGTTTGGTCGAGTTCGTCGTCTTCGTCCTCCGAAGAAGATTCGTCCCAGGTTGCCTTTAGTGCCTTCTTTCTTCTTTGCTTTTTGGCCTCCTTTTGGTTGGGACAGTTGACCTTGATATGCCCTTTCTGGTTGCACCCGTAACATGTGACTTCGAACTTTACCTTTGAGTTTTGTTGGGCCTCCCTGGATTGGACTGCCTTCTTTAGATCTTTCTTGTTGAAGCCCTTCTTCTTCTTGTAGAGCTTCTTTACAAGATTCACAAGTTCGCTGGTTAGTTCATCTTCTTCATCTTCCGAGTCGGGTTCATCTTCTGATTCCTTGATTCCCGTGTTCGATTCGTTCCTGCAACCAAAGCAATCCCTTTTTCGGATGGCTGTGCATTAGTTTGTTCATGGAGTTCGAATTCACTAAATAATTCGTCTAATTTCAAGGAGGACAAATCCTTAGAGACTTTATAGGCATCTACCATTGATGCCCATAGTGTACTCCTAGGGAATGAGTTAAGGGCATACCTTATTATATCTCTGTTTTCTACCTTCTGCCCAATTCCATGTAGAGAATTCAGGATATCTTGAATTCGGGCGTGCAAAGAGCTTGCCGTCTCACCTTCATGCATTTTCAAATTGTATAGTTTATTTAGTAATAAATCACGCTTACTTACCTTGGTTTCCGAGGTGCCCTCGTGTAGTTCGATCAATTTCTCCCATAGTTCCTTTGCGGAGGAGAATGGACCGACTCTGTTGAGCTCTTCTTTGGTAAGACCGCACTGGATTGTGCAGGTGGCTTTGGCGTCGGCTTCCACCTTTTTAATAAATGTTGGCTCCCAGTTCTCACAGGATGTAGGCTTACCATCTGTACCTGTTGGTAGTTGAAGTCCTGTTTTGACGATCATCCAGGTGTCGAACTGGATCTTTAGATAAATTTCCATTCGCCCCTTCCAATATTCGAAGTCTTCTCCGGAAAATAATGGGGGACGAACGGTGCTAAATCCTTCTTGTTGGGCCATTTAGATCTAAAAATAGAAACAACAAGATCTATTCCAAGACTAAGTCTTGGATTAGTAGTGCGGGAGGAAGAAAAAAAAATTACAGGCTCAAGTGGTATTGACCGACTTTGAGCAGAAAATCGATTCGAAAAAAAATTAGAATATAGCTATGAGGCTAAATTCTAATCGACTCAACAAAACCACGAAAAAAAATTGTCTCGAATAGTGGTTGCACCGATTCAAGACGACCCCGCCCGATACCAATTGTTGGATCGAGACGCACTAGAGGGGGTGAATAGCGCCTGGCTATTTCGTTCGATTATCGGAAAACTATCGGAGTTAAAACGCAAATAAGCGTAAATAAAATAAAGAGACAACACAAAGAGACAGTTTTTACTTCGTTCGGAGCCTAAGTCGACTCCTACTCGAAGGCCTGCGATCCTTGATCGCTTCCGGTGGGCAACAACTATAAGCTCGTTAAAAGATTACAATTATGAGTACAAATAAAAGCTATCAAAAATTATACCGACAACAAGAAATGCTAATTCTGAAGCTTCGGGTCGTCGGGCACTTGAAGTAGCACTTCGGAGCGTCTTTTGGAGCAGCGTGTAGATGAAAGATCACTTAGAATTCGTTGTCCTTGAAGCTGCACCTCAACCCTCCTTTTATATGCGGTTCCGGGCGTCTGGATCACTTCCGGGCGCCTTGAGTGTGACGTGGCCAACCAACCAGGATGCTCCACGTGGCAAAGTCGCGCAGGGGATAGAATTTGGTCCCGGGCGCCCGGACCTATTCCGAGCGCCCGGACCTCCGGGCGCCCGGATCTATCCCGAGCGCCCGGACAGCCTTTTTCCAGCAGGTTCCTCACCTGCAAACAAAGGTTAGTCCGAGCAAAATACCCTGCAAGACAATGTTAGAATCTGATAAAACACAGTAAGTAATAATTGACAGTCTTCGGACTGTCCGAGTCTGACTTTGGATTTCCAGCCGGAAGCCCTAGGTCGACCCGACGCCTACTTTTCCCTCTTCGGGGAACGCGTCCTCACCTACTCCACTCAGGAGTTTTACCTGTTGCCAGTCGATCCTCCAGATCGACTGGACTTTTGCTCAGCACTCGATGCTTCCGGACTTTCTGCTGGACATCCGCTTCCCCGGCTAGTCCAGTCTTTCACCTGGTTTGCGACACCAGGACTTTTCACCTAGGGTTACCACCCCCTAGGACTTTTGCCTGAAGCCATCAACCTGCCAAGACTTTACGCATAGGGTTACCACCCCCTATGACCTAGGGTTACCGCCCCCTAGGGTTTTCCCTTTGCCTAACCGCAGCTAGGACTTTCCTGAAATCCTCAAGTAGACTTGTTAGACTAAAAAACATCTTAACTTTGAATTCTTTGCCGTTATCAAAACACGAGTTCGATCGTCGGATGCTTCCCGCACCAACACTTTTTCCCTGGTTTCTAGTCTCTAACGACTCGTGGGCTCGTTTGAGTGTGCGCAGAGCAACATCGTCATCATCCTGATCATCTTTCTTCGTCAGCAGCTCGTGAGAACCTTTCTAGGAGGGTGCCAGGTAGATCCGAGGTTTCAGCGACTTTCCGTCAACTTCCAACACACCAAGGCCTGCCTTCATCCGACTCAGCTTCCGGACGGGATCAAATGTCATTATTTATCCATTAATAAATAGTTTAATCTATTAATAATTAGCCTTAGCAAAAATTCAAACCCTCGTCCGCACTTGTCACACCCTCCGTACTTTTCCCTACGGCGCCGAAAAACTTTTCATGCTACACATCTGGTTTTCGCACATTGCTGAAGTTCTTTCTCAAGCCAGCATGCCATCGCATTTCTTTCTCACATCGCACGCCGTGTAAGATATTGAAAAATTTAAATAATAAGGTTATTTGGGAAATAGCCTTATAAAATTTTTTCGAAATTTTTAGAAATTTTCTGGAAATTTTTCGGAGCTCGTACGACGGGTTTTGAGGGGAAGAAATGACAGCACGGATAAAGCCTGTTTGGGATACCCGTTTAAATGAGGAAATGTTTTATTTATATACTCCTTTTTCCTTATTTTCTTTCCCAAACGCCGAACCTCTCTTCCCCAACCCCTCGCGACACCGACTTCCCTCTCTTCTCTGTTCTCTCTCGCGGACGATCAACGTCGACAGGAGTAAGGCTTCAGCTCCGGCGATCTTTTCTCTGCCGGCATCGACCCTTAAACTCAGATCCAGCCGAAGCTCTTCTCCTTCTCACTCCGATCTCTCTCTTCTCTCACGCGGAAGATCCGACGCACCCGACGCCGATAGAGGGCGACTGCTTTCCGATGATCTGGGCCTCTTCGCGTCGCTTGAGGACCGTCTCCGAATTCTTGAAGGTGCCGACGCTGTCCAAGCTCTTCCGATGGAGCGATCCCTTCCTCGGTCGGTTCTTACACGTGAGCGACGATGGCTAGGTGTCTAGGGCACGGTGGAGGGCTTGGTTTTGGTTGTTTCCGACCGATTGACCCTTCGTTTCCTCCTTCTTAAGCTGTTCACATAACGATCCGTGGCTCCTCAAAGTGGATCAGATTGGGTGATACCTTCTGGAGACAACCGATTGAGGTAAGCTTAGGTCTTCTTCTCTGTTACCGATCCTCATCTTCTTTTCGGTTGAATTAGGTTATAGATTTGGAGATGTTGGTATCAGGGAGGTGTTCTTGAGCTGCCGGGCAGAGGCTAGAAGGATGGTTAATTGATCAGTGATCTCCCTTCTTGACCTCCTGTTGTGATCCGATTGATTACAATGAGGTTGAGTGCTGTGGATCAACAAGCATGACTGTGAGGTGAGGTTCTGTGTACTGTTGCTGTTCTTGGTTTTGCTCTACTTGTTCCAGCATCAACAGTAGCTGTGATTTGAGGTAAGGTGTAGGAATTAGGGTTATTTGGATTACTTGATCAGTTAGTATGATTGGTATATCATTAGTTGATACATGTTGTAATTAGTTGTTGATTGTGTGTAGATTTATTTAGTTTAGAATTAATCTAATGGATAAGAGTTCATCTCCTCTTAGGTTTGTATATATCCTAATTCTCCCATGTTTCTACCTCTTTTTCTAACAATTAGGATAAGAGTTCTATGATAGAGTTCTAGGTTTTCCATACTTTATTTTCTTCTTCTTCTTTTTAAATTTCTTTTTTGTTTTGTTCTATGATAGAGTTCTAGGTTTAGTATGCATATTATCTTGATGACATATTAAATGTTTTCTTTCAACTTAGGTTCTTGCAATCTCTATGATTCATTTGCAATCTAGTTTATTGAACTATCTCTCTTATAACAATAGCAAATTTGTTTGGCACAAGCCGAAGAATGATCATATTTATATATTGTTATCCATAAAAAAAATTAACTTTGTGGCAATTACATGATGGAAGGGCATAATACCAAGGAAAAACTTTGTTAGTTACCTCTACCTATTAAAATTTAATGATAGGTTTTTTCAAGTTTTGTAATTACAAGTTTTGTAAAACTTGTGTGAATAATACATGGTATTTAATTGTTTAAAATATAATGATGTAGGAATCAATTTTTTATATGTGATTTTTTTTCTTGGTAATCAAAAAGTTAACTTGCATGTTTGATTATTTTTCGCACAGTAGTATTTGGTCTTGCATTGTGATGGCGTCTAAGTGTTGACTTGGTCTTTGTTGGCTTGCTACATATCTAGAAAGCTCCATGATTTGTGCTAAGGTAGTTCTTCTCAACGAGCATATCTGAGATGGAACTTCCATGCTACTTGCTTTTCCGAGTTTGATTTGCTGCTACAAGATCGGAAAGATATTATGTAGTTGTTGTTCCTTCTGGTCGAACAGTTTCACTTTCCCGTCTTAGTTTCTTGCATGTTCTTTGTTAAATAATTACGTGGATTTAATTCTTATTGGTAATAGTTGAAGCGTATCCAATTTGGATTTTCCCGCTCAAAATATTAGTAGATTTGTTGTGGTAGTGCCTTAACAGGATTTGAGACTTCTCCATTCAGGTAGGTTATGCTCGTTTGACTCACATTATGGTAATTATTTTTAATTTTTTATAATTTAAGTAATAAGTAATGATATATGTATCTTTTGAATTGTGCTGTAATGATTTTGTATATATTTCTATATTTAAGGAAAAGACAAGTCCGGTAGATACAAAAATTACAAGATCGTAAGTTTGGATTGAAGGTCACAAGAAAAAAAATGGGGAGCCTAGTACTCAAGCTGTTAGAGAGAAAATAGTAAGCATGTCCACTCATTTTAGATTTCTTTAGTATTTTATTCCACTGATCTTGTTTTTCATAAGAATTTATACTTAAGTTCTCTATTTATACAACCTAAAATGTTTTTCTATACCTCCTTGTACATGTGTTCAAGCTGTTTTTTACTTGTGAGTTGGTACATGTGTTCAATTTCAGATGGACCTAATTCGATCGAATGATGAAATGCAGTTTCTCGATGACGCAATAGGAAGCACGGTCACATCGTTATCTAAATTTATAGTATTGTGTGATTGATACATATTATACTAATTTGTTTGGATTGTAAGTTGAATTGTTGTTATGTAATTGCTAGTTTGTTAGAGATTTCATATATTGTTTTAGATGTTTTGAATTTTTGTGGTATAATGAAAAGCTATGACTTTTATTAATTTTGTATGGATTTGATTTGCGCTAAATTTGTTGTAAAATTTTAATTTATTATTTTCATCAAATTATTTTTTTAATATAGTTAAGACCATCAACAGCATACGTTTGCGCGCTGCTGATAGTATTTTCCGCAGCGCGCAAAGCACACAGCGGATACTATTATTCGCGGCGTGCTTTACGCGCTGTGGAAAATACTATCCGCAGCGCGCAAAGCACGCCGTGGATACTATTATTCGCGACGTGATTTGTGAGCTGCGGAAAATACTATTCGTAGCGCGCAAAAGCACGTGGCGAATAATTTATAACTTTCAACGGCTCTTAATTATGCAACGCGCAATGCGCGCTGCGAAAAGTGAATTTGCGTGCTGTGAAAAGCCATTTTTGTTGTAGTGAGATATAGTTTAAAAACCAATTCTAAACTATTAGAACAATAGAAGTGGTTTATAATAGCACTTTACAAAAGCTTTCGTTCCAAGAATCCAATATGAGTGGTTTAAAAATTACTCCTAAAAATTAGAGCTATAGAAATGGTTAGTAGTAGCATTTGACTCAGAATTGCTACTAAACATTGCCAATATCAACAATTTTAAGATTACTTCTAATAGTTGTATCATTAAAAGCGGTTTCTAGTAGCGATATTTTCAAATCAATGCTAAAGCTATACAACAAGAGCAGTTTTATAATTGTTCTTAAAAGGACAGACAATAGAAATGGTTTAGTTCAAACCGATTCAATTGGTCAATTTTCAAAAGATGTATTAAAACCACTCCTAAACAACTGCTCTTATACTGGTTTTTTTTTGTAGTGAAGAGTCATGGACATAGGAATGAGAGTGAGATTGCTTAAAACTCTATCGAGTGACACGAGAGTCTAGACATAGGTTCTAGAAAAAGATCGCTTATAACTCGATCGAGTGGCACAAGAGTCTGGAACATAGGCGTAAGATCAAGCTCATTTATAACTCGGTCGAGCGGCATGAGAGTTTGAAACATAGGCGCGAGAGAACACTAGCTTATAACTTGGTTGAGCACTACAAGAGTCTAGGATATAGGCACGAGAGCAAGCTCGCTAATAATTTGGTCAAGAGACATGATAGTCTGGGACATAGGTGTGAGAGCAAGTTCACTTATAACTTGGCCGAGTGACATGAGAGTCTAGAACATAGACACGAGAGAACACTCACTTATAACTCAACCGTGTGACACGAGATTTTGGGATATAGGCGCGAGAGCAAGCTTGCTTATAATTCATCCGAGCGGCACAAGAGTCTAGGACATAGGCGCGAGAGCAAACTCGTTTATAACTCGATCGAACGACATGAGAGTATGGGATATAGGTGTGAGAGCAAACTTACTTATAACTCGACCGAGCAACATGAGAGTCTGGGCTTTAAGCACGAGAGCAAGCTTGCTTATAATCAGCTGAGCGACACAAGTGTCTAGAACATAATGTTGGAACCCCAAGGTTGTTTTGATGTGATCAAACAAGTTAAGTTAGGTCCTGTTTGGTTTAACCACTATGTCTAAGTGTGCAAGAGCTTAGGAGCACAGGAAGTCGAGCGGAAGACACGGCTAGCGAGAAGGATGACACGGGAGAGAGCCGACAAGTTCGGTGTGTTCGAGGGACGAGGTGCCGTGAAAGAGTACACCAGTGGACGAGAAGAACGTACGCAATATTTGAGGGACGAGAAGCCAGGGAGGAAGGCTGCTCGAGGAGAAAGCTAGAAATTGAGTTCGGGTGAGCCCTATTTCGGATGGCTGAGATCACTCAAGCGAGCGGAACCAGAGTGGAAGACTTGAACCGAGGCGAGCAGAACTTGAGTAAAGGGCCCGGATCGAAAAAGTCAATCATGTTGACTTTTGTGAGTCCGGGCACCTGGAACCCTTCAGGGCGCCCGAAACCCTTCTGGGCGTCCAGAACTCAACTTTTATCAAAATCGACATGTACATTGACCAATGCATCGGGGATAGAATTCTATCCCACTCTAAGTGCTCATAACCCTTCCAGGCACTCGAAATAATGCTATAAATATAGTTCTCATTTCAGTAGATCATATAACAACTTGTAATTTATTTCTTTCTGTTCTACTTTCATTTATAAGTTGTTAACATTGTAAGAGGCTACTTCGACCGAAGGAGATCTTTATAAAGTGTACTTCATTTTCCTTGGATTAGCAATCTCCTGATTGCAAATCAAGTAATTCTCCTTGTATCTTTGTCTATTTAATTAGTCTCTTAACTTTTATTACAAGTGTTCTTAATTAAGTTATAAGTCGAGAAAGGGTTGAGTTTGTTTTTGCAGGGCAATTCACCCCTCTCCTCTTGCTGACCACCATGGGACCAACAAGTGGTATCAGAGCGAGGACGTTTCAGAAGGACTAACCGCTAACCGTAGTAAATAAACTAATGGCCAGACTAGGCATCGTTTCACCAAAATTTGAGGAAGACTTCGCACACTGGAAATGTCGAATGGAGGTATTTTTAAAAACTAACTTTAAGATTCATTTAATAATCAAGTATGGTTTTTGTAGCTCCTACGAATCAAAACGAAGAGGAGAAGGAAGAGTCTTTGGACGAAGAAAGAACAAAATGATTTCGCAATAAATAACCGAGCGGAATATCACTTGCTGAGTGTGCTGCCGTCTCAAGAAGTCAACCACATTGGGAGCTACTCATCGCTCAAAGAACTCTGGAAAAAATTCCTGGAACTCCACGAAGGCACATCCGAAACCAAGCTCACAAGACGAGACATACTTCGGAACAAACTGACGAATATTCATCTGGAAAGAGGTGAGAAGGTAGCCGATCTACATGGGAAGGTTAAAGAACTAATCACAAAACTCAAAAACCTCGGCGAAACGATAACCAACCGGGACTTGATACGCTACACGCTCAATGCCTTTCCCAGGACTCCAGAATGGACCTCGATAATCGACGCCTATTACATTTTAAAGGATCTGGAGCTAAGTACCCTAGAGGAACTCATTTCTACTTTAGAATTACATAAAACCAGATGTACAAGTACAATAAAAGAGTCAAGCCAGATTATGGCACTGAATGCAATCGAGAAGGATGAACCCGAGTCAGACTCAGAAGGAGATCAAGAAGCTTACATTGTAAGGAAATTCAAAAAATTCTTTAGATCTAACAAACTTAAAGAAATGCAGAATAGGAAAAATCTAAAAATTAAAAGAAAGGTTTGATGCTACCAATGTCAAAAGGAAGAGCACTGCCCAGAACTCAAAAAGGGAAAAAGGCAAGATGCCCAAGAAAAACAAGCACAAGACTCTAATGGCCCACTTGGGACGAAAGCTCATCATCTGAGTCAGAAATAAAAGAATATACTGGACTAGCACTGATGGCAAGCCATGAAGAGTAAAGCACCTTAGAAGCCAGCATCGATAAAGGGGGAGTGACTTCAGATGAATGCAGCGAAGCAAGGGGAGAGTCAGGCTGCAAGTCTGATATGGTAAGTGAGGTATGCCTTTTACCTCCTAATCAACTCTATTTTGGTATTAAATCGATGGAAAAATCAATGTGCAAGTTAAAAAGTAAAAATTATAAATTAAAAATTGAAAACTTAGAAATAAAAAGAATTTTAGCAAATCATGCCTAATAGAAGATTTTGAAAAAGTAAAACTTGAAAATATTAAATTAAAAGAATAAATAGAAAACTTGAAAAATTCTGCATATTCAAATGTTTCTGTTTTTAGAAACTATAGAGGATTAAACTGGTACTATAGATTTCACAAAGGTTAGATCAGAAAAGTAACAAAATCTTATATCCCGAGAAAATACCTAATTAACCCTGTAGGAAGGAACCTATATTGGATTCCAAAAACTTGTTTAAATTAAAAAGTGAAATTAGACTTAGGGCTTTCAGGTAGTAAATTAAATATTTGAATTCATTAAAAGGCTTTGTCTAGAAGCGATTGATGATCCAATAACTAAGAAGGTCTAGTACCTCGCTATAGCCTGGAAGCCAATTTCTGAATTGAATATTTAATTGACAAATTGATAAATATGAAATAGTTAATTAAATTAAATACTTTCAATATTTATAAAAGGTTTAACACTTGTTAAAAATTTTAAAATTACAAACTTCACTTAAAAACTTTTTTTAAATTTCACTTAGAAATTTATCTTTAATTGTAAACTTCATTTAAATTTTTTTTGCTAAAACTTATTTTTTTAATCTGTTTAACTTAAATTTTTTAAGTTATTTTATATGTTACATAAAAATTCTATCTTTAAACTTAGAAAATTTTTCTACTTGAAATTTTTCTGCACAAAAATCATAATTATCCTTAGACCTGTTGTGATACCCCATTTTTTAATGTGATCAAAGGGGGAGAATGGACTATTAAGTCTAGGGGGAGGTATTATCCAAATTTCACCAAATTACAAATTGTAAAATCTTTTTTGCACTTATTTTTAAAATTATTTATTTTTACATTATATTTGTTTACCCTATCTTAACTTGGGTTGCTCACATCAGAAAAGGGAAGATTGTTGGCCCCAAGGTTGTTTTGATGTGATCAAACAAATTAAGTTAGGTCCTGTTTAGTTTAGCCCCTGTGTCTAAGTGTGCAGGAGCTTAGGAGCATAGGAAGTCAAGTGGAAGATGCGACTAGCGAGAAGGATGGCACAGGAGAGAGCTGATGGGCTCGATGCTTCCGATGGATGAGGTGCAACGAAAAAGTACACCGGTGGACAAGAAGAATGTACGCGACGTTCGAGAGATGAGAAGCCGGGGAGGAAGGCTGCTCGAGGAGAAGACCAAAAATTAGGTTCGGGTGAGCTCTATTTCGGATGGCTGAGATCACCCAAGTGAGCAGAACCGGAGTGGAAGACCTTGAGGCAAGCAGAACTGGAGCAGAGGGCCCGGATCGAACGCTCCTAAGCCCTATTAAGTCAACCATGATGACTTTTGTGGGTCCGGATGCTCAGATCCATTCTGGGTGCCAGGAGTCCAGGAGCCCGGAACCCTTCCGGGCGCTCGGAACTCAACTTTTATCAGAATCAACATGTACATTGACTACAAGTGTTCTTAATTAAGTTATAAGTCGAGAAAGGGTTGAGTTTGTTTTTGCAGGGCAATTCACCCCTCCCCTCTTGTCGGCCACCAAGGGACCAACACATAGGCATGAGAGCAAGCTTGCTTATAACTCGGCCGAGAGACACAAGAGTCTGGAACATAGGCGCGAAAGCAATCTTGCTTGTAACTCAGTCGAGTAGCATGAGAGTCTGGGGATGTGATTGTCTATATTCTGCGTACATATTAGTAGGATTATATCGTAATATAGGGTACCGAGTATCCTAGTAGACCCTTACTTGTTATATAGGCTCATGTCAATATATTAGTAGAATTATACCATAGGGTAGGATTTTGAGGATCCTATTAGACCCTTGGTTGCTATACCTTGTCAACCATTGTCTCTCATTCGTGGTTGAGAGAGTCATCAGTGACCGTTAGTATATCTTGTCTCCCATACGTGGGTAAGAGAGTCATTAGTGACCATTGGTATATACCCTGTCTGCCCACAGGATCATCCATGGTAAAGTGTTCTCCCACAGACAATGACTAGTTATTTACCCTGTCTGCCCATAGAGCCATCCGCGGTAGAGCATTCTCCCATGGACAATGACTAGCCATTTACCCTGACTACCCACGGGACCATCCGTGGTAGAGCGTTCTCCTGCAGTCAGTGTTTGTTATATATTTGGTATATGTCAATCATATATTTGTGCGTGCAAGTTTGAATGTACTGTATGTACTCTCAATTTATTGGTTATACTCGGTTAAGCAGGTTAGTGAAATACTATGCTATTGATTATACCTTTGGTTAGCTGGTGATTATGTTGGGACACCTATGTTAGTTAATAAGTATTTTACCTGAGACTACATCCTTTAATCTCCTGTCAGTATATTATTATACACTATCTTCTTCTATCAACTAAGTTGTTATACTTACTACCCTTTCCTTTTCCTTTGACTTTCAGGTTAGTAGATAGAGGATGCGTGTTATTCAGAGGTCTTGGCTGCCGGTCCCACTCGTGTTGGGTTTCCGTTGAGTTGCTTTATTTTATTATTCCTATTGTTTATGGTTGTAGTTCCCTTCTGTATTGGATTTTGAGTATGTTCACATGTACATGCATACATACGCGCATTATCATTTTATAACTTGTTGTGTTGTCTTTAAGTGATTTGATATCGATTATTTTGTATATTATCACTAGGGGTACCGTCTGATTTAGTAGACAAGTATACCCTCGGGGTGTGACAAAGATTGCTGAAAAAAGGAGTCCGGGAGCCCGAAAAGGATCCAGGCACCTAGAGTCTGGGCACCCGGAGCTAGTCTTGTTGGTGCAATCGACCTCCAAGGTTTTAATATCTGACAAATATATTTAATAATGGTTAATAGAGCTTGATCATGGAAAGACCTAGTTGTAGGCTAGGCAAGGGAAAATTTGGTAGATCGTGGAAGCAGGTGGATTTGATAGGTCTGGAGGACCTGATCCCTGGGTAGCCGAATATTGAGTCTTGGAAAGTCCTAGTTGCAGGCTATGCAAGGGAAATCTCGGTAGATCATGGAAGCTAGGTGGATAGGTTTGGAGGACCTGATCCCTGGGTAGCTGAATACTGAGTCTTGGTGAGTGAAACCAGGTGGAGAAAATCTTAGGGGGTGATAACCTTAGGTTCTGGTGAGTGAAGCCAGATGGAGAAAATCCTAGGGGGAGATAACCTTAGGTAACAAAAAGTTTTGGAGGAGTGAACTTCAAGCAAGGTTGATCAGATGATTTTCGGTCGATTGCGCACGGTCGATTAGACCAGCGGATCTTGGTAAATCTAAGTTTAGGTTTACCATAGTATTTTGTATTACTATTATTGCTATTGGCTAATGTAGTATTGCAGGAAACGTTTTAGTGGATCAGGCGATTAGACACTGAGCAGGCAAAGTCCAAACAGGTCTGGAGGACCAAGATTTGGTAGGTAGGCTGAGATAAACAACTGGAGGAGCGATAGTGAGGTTGTGTTCTAGAAGGGAACAAACCCTAGGTCGCTGATCCAACTGAAGAAACCAGGAATGTTTCTAAGTTGAGATCAAGATAATTCTACTATCTAATATTACTCATGCATTATATATATTATTGTGCTAACCTTTGTATTACAGGAATATTCTGTTTAACTCTGTGTTGTAGGTTCGGACTGATCGGTCAACTGAACGCAGGGATCAGTCGACTGAACCAGCTTGACTCAGATCAGAGATCAGTTCAGACCAAAGTAGAGCACGTTCTGATCTAAGCTTGATCGATTGACCGAACTAAAGGATCGATAGACTGAACCCTGATAACTCAGCACAGATTAGATTAAGCCAAAGCAAAGAAGGAAGCCAGGTTGATCGGTGTACCGAACCAGAAGATAGGTCGACCGAAAGATCATCACATTAATGGGCATTAAGTGCAAATCTCAGTGAATAGGGAAGTTCTATGTTCGGTCGACCGAACAAAGTGATCAGTCAACCGAAACGTTAAACATCATTAATGCCGAGGATCCAATCTCAGCGAAGAAGGAAGGGAGCGGGTTTAGTGGATCGAACCCGTGGATCAGTCGATCGAACGTTGGAAAATCTTATAAACAAAGCTCGAGGTTCGAGGCTCAGCAAAGAAGCAAGAAATCTATTTGAAGTTCATCTCTATGCAAGCTGTCGTTCGTGCTACGACTACTCATCTTCAAAAGCAAGCTACTGCTTCAAGAAGTGTCGATTGAGCTTCAACTTTTATATACTGCTGGTATAATTTTATATTGCTTGTATTGTACTTAATTCAAGTAAGATAGTAGGTTGTTACTATCTTACTCATCTACTTATACGCATTACTTCTTTCCAAGGTTTTCAGAAAGAAGAGTTTTAGTGAATTGTCGAACGATACGATCAAGGATCGCGGGTCGTGGAGTAAGAGTCGACATAAGCTTTAAACTAAGTAACCAAACGAGTCTTTTACTACTTCCGCTGCATATTCTGATTGTCTTTAAAACACGAAAAGAAAATTTTTTAGAGTGCAATAGTCCAAAAAAGATTTGGGAACCCATGTTTCGATCCTATGGGTCTAGGTGCCTAGTCCAAAAAAGTTATTCTGAAGCTGAGTTAGAGCGCGACGACTGGATGAACCCATGTTAACGGTCCAGACGCCCAGAGCGGTTCCAATTGTTGGGGTTCAATCAAAGTTCCACATTGAAAAGATTTGGGAAAGGTCGTGGGGTTAAAAGAATGTAGGATATCTTCATTAGCATGAGGCATTTTGGGGAGAGCCCAAGAACAAAATTATGAGGGTTTAGGCCCAAAGTGGACAATATCATGTCATTGTAGAGATATGAGGATATCCTTTGGGCACAACAAATAGTATCAGAGTCATGGTCTAGACCAGATGTCATGTGGGGCGGCCTTGAATGAAGTTGAAGGTAGGCCCGAAGTAGGTCAGGTGACCGAATGCTTACAGGGAGTCCCAGAGAGGTCAAGAGTGACCGAAAGTGGATACTTACGGAGAGGCCTGGAGCGGGTCAGGATGACCATATGCTTGTGGAAAATGTCCCAAAGCATGTCAGGGTGATCGGATACTCACGGGGAGGTCCAGAGCAGGTTAGGATGACTGGATGCTTGTGAGGAGGCCTGGAGCAGGTTAGGGTGACTGGTATTTATGGGAGGCGAGTAGGTCAGGGTGACCGGATGCTCCCAGGGAGGCTCAAAGCAGGTCAAGGTGAAAAAATGCTCATAGGGAGACTCAAAGAAGGTCAAGGTGACCAAATATTCATGGGAAGGCCTGGAGTAGGTCAAGGTGACCGGGTGCGAATGCTTGCGGGGAGGTTCAGAGTAGGTCAGGATGACTAGATGCTCTCGGGAAGGCCCGAACTATGAGAGTAATTGTGGTCCTTTATTTGAGGGGAAGATTGTTGGGTTTCAATCAAAGTCTCACATTGGAAAGATTTGGGAAATATCATGGAGTTAAAAGGATGTATGTCTTTCATTTTTTTCCCTCCAAAACTATTTTTGAAAAATTAATTTTCATTTCTTCACCATTTATTAGTATTGACAAAATATCGTATTTAACAAAATTTGAAATAACATTTTTTTTAATATTTTCTTAATATTTTATTAATATATTATTATTATTATTTTTGGAATTAGTGAAGTGAATTGCTATTTTTATTTTTTTCCTGCACTACTAATCCAAGATCAAGTCTTGGAACATTCGTAATTTTTTCTTGTGTGCAAGATTCTACATCTATGGCCCACCAAGAAGTGTATAACACTGCACGCCCTCCCCTGTTCACTGGCGAAGACTTTAGCTACTGGAAGAGCCAAATGGAATACCACCTCAAGACGCAAGTTGAGATATGGATAATAATCTAGACGAGATTCACTTATCCCACCGAAGATGGAGTCCTCATCTTGTGCGACAAATGGGATGCACCAACAAGGAAAAGGATCAAGGCTAACTCAAAGGCTACCCAGACTCTACAATGTGGCTTAACAAAAGAAGAGCTGAACCGAGTTGGGTCGTTCTCAAGCGCGAAAAAACTATTGGAGAAACTGATTGAGCTGCACGAGGGAACTTCGGACACGAAGATAAGCAAATGTGATTTAATTTTAAATAAACTGTATAATATAAAAATACAGGAAGGTGAGTCAGTAAGCCAACTTCACGCGCAGATTCAGGACCTAGTAAATGACCTTTATGCAATTGGTCAGAAGGTGGAAAACCGTGATGTAATCAGGTATGCACTCAATGCATTTCATAGGAGCACTTTGTGGGCATCCATGGTAGATGCTTACAGAGTATCCAAGGACCTCTCCTTAATAAAATTAGATGAATTATGTTCTGAATTCGAGCTTCATCAAACTAATACTACTCGGATCGATAAAGGTATTACTTTGATTACAGAAATGAGCAGAACGTGGGAATAAAAAGAAAACGCATAACTGAACCCAAGTTTGAAGATGAACCGGACTTAGAAGATGACGACGACGAGATTACAGCCGAACTCGTCAACCTTGTACGAAAACTCTACAAAAAGAAGAAAGGATTCACTAAGAAAGACATCAAGAAAGTGATTCAGTCTAAGACGGTGCAATCAAGTCCAGTTCAGTAGTAACTTGCTATGACTTCAACAAAAAGGGATACATCAAAGTCAGCTGCCCGAACCAAAAGGAAATAAAGAAGCAAAGGAAGCAGAAATCACTACAGACAACATAGGATGAGTCTTCTTCAGAAGACTCTGATGAAGAGCTCGAACAGATGAGCTTCCTCGCGCTTACGACTCGGGAACAAGTCGACGAATCAGAAACTGATAGCGAGTCGGACATAAAATTTGAGAGAAATCATAGATCCATATCCATTTCTGAAGGGCCTAACCCCATTGTAAGAACTTCTCAGATAGATAAATTGCATAACTTAGTTAACTATCTCATGCGTAAGTTAGCCAAATCCAACCTCCAAGTCAAGTCACTCCAAAAGGAGGTAACAATCCTTAAAGAGGAGACTAACCTAAGTCCTTTAACTGAGCCAGTTCAAAATGGAAGTTCAACCCAAGTTCAACAACTTGAGGAAGAAAATTTCAATTTGAAAACTCAAGTTAAAGGACTTAAGAAAATGTTGGAACGATTTATCTTGGGCTCTATGAATCTTGATATGATTCTTGGAAAACAAAGAGTCGTATACAACCGATCCAGACTTGGATTTAAGGATAAACAAAAATACAGATCTTAATTATCACTTGTAAATAGAACAAATAGAAAATTAGTTCAAGCATGGGTCCCTAAGTCAAACTTGATTAATCAAGTTGGACTTGATCAATATTGGGTCCCCAAGGATCAAATACATTACCTTGATAGACCCTATCAAGGCTATGATCCAGGGGGAGCAAATAAAGAAATCATTTTTATTATTAAATAGATTTGTTTGATGCTTGATTTACTGCTCTTATTATATATAATTAGACTAGGGTAGGTAAGGACCTAGGCTTGATTCACACTTGACTAGTTAGATCTAGGAGTTTCTGAAAGGAAATTAAATATTTAATTTCTTTGAAATACTTTGTCTAGAAGTGGTGGATGATCCCATACCTAGAAGGCCTAGTGCCTCGTCATAGCCTGGAAGCCAATCATTAAAATAAATATTTAATTGACTGATTGTAAAACCTGAGTCTAACACAAATGTAAATCAATCTTTAGATGATAATCTAAATTAAAGATAAAATTAATCATCTCACAAAACTATCAAGGTTCCCTGATTGAAAATCTAGAAAAGGGTGAGATGGATCTAGGTTTAAAATATAAAGTAGTTAACCAAACTCAAATTAATTGAAATTAATTCAATTAAGTTAACTTAATTAATTTCAAAATTTTAATTTCAAATTCTAATTAATTTCAAAATATTATTTATAAAATCATAATTAATTTCAAAATCATAATTAATTTTAAAATCATAATTATTTATAATTCCATAATTAATTTCAAAATCATAATTAATCTCAAAATCTAATTAATTTTAAAATCATAATGAACTTCAAAAATCTTAATTATTTGATTATTAATTTTCAAATCATAATTAAATTTCAAATTATTAATTCTTAGATTTTCAAAATTTTAATTATTTTTAAATGATAATTAATTTTCAAATCATAATTAATATATAAGTTTATAATTTCAAACTTAATTAATTTTTAATATATTTTCAAAATCTTCAAAATTTTAATTATTATCGAATGTTTAAATCTAATTAAACTTATATTTTAGAATTTTAAATTCAAACTAAAATATTTTGAAATTTAAAATTAAAATGAAATCTAAATTTAACTTAAATTATTTTTTTTAAAATAGTCTTCAATATCATCATAGATAAACTCAACTTCAATATTAACTTAACTCAATCTCACACAAACTCATAAAACTGAACATGCTTGATAACCTAGAATTAGTGAGATGGAAAATTAGGAAAATAAATAATAACTTTTATTTTTTTTTTATTTACATGCTTGGACTCTAGGATTTCCAAACTAAAATCACTTAATTAAAATTTTGACATTAATTAAGGGGGAGTGAAATGAAGGTTAAGCCATTAATTTTTATTTTATTAAAGTATTGTTTTTCAAGACTTCAATTTTTTTTTAAAAAAAAGGAAGTTTAGTTTTCTTGTTTAACTATTTTTGAAAATAAACCTTATTTGAAAAATCAAATTCAAATATTTTTGAAAAAAAAAGTACTTTTAACTAAATTCTTATCAAAACCTTTATAAAGCTAAAGTACTTAACTAAAGTTTTTATCAAAATTTTTTTAAGCAAAGTACTTAACTAAACTTTTATCAAAATCCTTTTTAAGATGAGTACTTAACTAAGTTTTTTAATCAATTTTTTTGTTTTAAGCTAAGTACTTAAGCAAGTTTTTTTTTAAAAGCCAAGCTTTTGTCAAAATTTCTTTTTAGAAAGCTAAGTATTTAATAACGTATTTTTACTTTAGCTAAGTGTTTTTCAAAGCAATTATTTTCAAAGATAAAATTTAGCTAAGCTTTTTTTTTGGAAAAAGTTAAGACAATTTCAAAACTTAAGATTAGCTAAGTTTTTTTTTTCACCTAAGTCACTTTCAACACTTAAAAATTAGCTAAGTTTTTTAAATGCTACCTTTCAGGGGAGCTTAAAGCTAAACAGAGTATTTTTTTTACTATCTTTGTATGTCACGCCCTAGGTAGTCTCTACCAGAAGAAATTTCGACAGCATCTTCCCTGTACGGGTGACAATCTGAAGCATTACTACATACAAAATATACATCAGTCATATGCGGCTGGAATATATATACAAAATAGAAACAACATAACACGTAGTTTAATATACTCAGCCTACCCAGCTGAACAAAAATGAAATAAACACAACCACACAGTTTGTATCATCAGCCCACTCGCCTGGAACAAAATAAACATAACCACGCAGTTAATAATAGCCCACACGGCTGGAAACATGCACAGTAGAAAACATAAAATAATACGAACATAAGACCAATAACGACACTAACAAAAATACCTGCAATCACCAGACTTGACTCCAAAATTCACATCGACTCATTGAAAAGCAAAATACACAAAATCAACATACCACCCAAACAATAACAAAACAAAACAGAAAACTATCCTCGAGTGTGACATGAGACTGGCAGCCGAGACTCTCCAAGCATCCATGACTCATCTACCTGTTACCTGGTGAAAGAAAACCATTTTGTGGGGTGGTGAATATTGAAACTCAGCGGGTAAAGAAAGATAGTGCATGAACATAATAAACAAATAGAGAATGCCAAAAGGAATACAGTCTCAAAAGGGAAGTAGCAGATACTGTATTCCTGCTGGTGTAGTATCACTTGGCTACCAGGATTCATAAACTCTAGTACTTAGCCTAGATGTCTAGAGTTCAAATCCCGGGTAAGGCAAAAATCCACTGGCCAGGGGTGGGAAGTCCTAGTGAGTAACGGCACGGCCGAGGGTTGTGGTCGATGACATAAGGGGTCGCCAATTGGGCTGCCAAGGGGCCGCCAAATGAGCTGCCAGTTGGGCTGCCCAATGGGCTGAGGGGCCGGGTCATTACAATAAAAAGGCAAGGGACCGCTATGGCGCCGCCAAATGGGCCTCCAGTTGGGCCGCCTGTAACGACCCAACTCCTGGGTACTAAGCTGTGAGCCGGATCGCTACATTAACTATTGAAACTACTGTGTTGTACTGTGCGAAAGACTGGGTAAAATAAAATTTTACTAAACTATTGTAGTTGCCTCTGTTAACTCTGTGAGAGTGAGATTTCATATCCAACTACCTTCTAGATATTCATAGCTATACTGAGGAGGTGAAACTGGAGCTTTGGATCGGTCCGTGGAACGATCCACTGACACCCACGCGAACACTGGCTGGATCGGTCTGCCGACCGATCCAGCTGCTCACTGATCGGTCGGTGGACCGATCAGTGGCTCACTGATCGCGCACAGGAACGCTGGCTGGATCGGTCTGCCGACCGATCCAGCTGCTCACTGATCGGTCGGCTGACCGATCAGTGACCGCTGATTTCGTCCCGAACTCTCTGTTCGCGGATGGAACGGTCGGCTGACCGATCCTGGGAGATACAGTAGGCTACTGTATCCATCTGGATCGGTCGGCTGACCGATCCAGGAGAATAAACGGCACTGGATCGGTCTGCTGACCGATCCAGGCTCTGATAGTCTGAAACGAAATCAGAATTTCTGATTTCCAGCACTGATTCGTGCCAAGAATCACATACACAAGCTCTAGATACATGAAAAACACTCTAGCATGTAAATACTAACATTCTAAACATGATAAACTAAACAAGGCATAGTTTACTAAGCTATAACACCTAGTAACAAGACTAAGTCATAAAACTAGACATGTTAAGTACTAAAACTGAAATAAAAGCGTGTAGATCCCAAGGATCTTTATTCCAAACCCCTTGCACACACACATCATCGTAGCATCACCCTCTAGCCTCCGCTAATCCACTTTTCTTTTACCGGTATCTGCAGTATAAGAAAAGTAGCATCTGTAAGCTAAGAAGCTTAGTAAGAAACCATCTACCTCACAAAAACATGCAACGATGTGATTATGTTTTTAAAACATGCTGTTTGAAAACTGAACTGAGCATGACAACATGGCATGGCATATAAAAGCATAAACTGGAACTGAAACATGTATAGCATATAAATTGAACATGCTTTAAACTGAACATGGCACACTTATAAACTGAGTATGAAACTGAACTAGTCATGCATATATCTAAATCTGTACATGAACTCAAATCATGTAAACTGAATCTGAACTGAACTGAAAGCTAAATTAGTGTTCTCATCACTAGTTTTAAATTTGAAAACTATACATATAATAGATGAAAATACTAAACATGCTGTTGGGCCCTGACAACTGTACTTACCGTGCGCGCATCCCTACGAGACCCGGGATTGCAAGTTCCGAATCCAACAGGGTTACTAGGTTATCTGAACCTAGGGACGACTGTGGGAGTCCAGCCCATGGATATCTGATCCAAGTACAATGCCAACTGAATAAAAGTAAAATACTGAATACTGTTTTATTTTACTTTGCTGTTCTAGGTTATCTGAACCTAGAGCTAGGTTATCTGAACCTAGAGGCTACTGTGGGAGCCCACCCAATGGATATCTGATCCATATAGCTGTAATAACTGGTAATAAGATGAATAAAATGTTTCTAATACATTTTACATGCTGTTAGGACGCCTACTGGTGCATCCTTCTGAACTGGGCATTCTACCGAATGTTTGGTGTGCACTAAAAGCACACCCTAAAACTGAAAACTGTAGAACTGCTGAACTAACGCCAAAACTAACAAGCGAGAGCAATTATACTGCAGGTGAGGGGTTTCTTACCTCCTATTCGTAATTTCTTACGATTTTAATCGCTAGGTTTCTAGTGGAGATGATCTTCTCGACGATCCGCTTGCGTCTACGTGTTCTTCTCGCGAAGGGGAACGTCCTCGTATCGAAGATCTCGCCAGAAGAAGTTCCCTTGGCCCTTGGGGCTTGGGCGCCGAGAGAGAAGGAGAGGGAGAGTGGGCGGCGTGAGGTTAGGGTGAGGAGAAGGAATTGCCGATCAAACCAAAAATAAACCAAACCCCACTTAAATTTTCTATTTATATTAAGTAATTAATTCGGCCAAACCAATTATAAATATAATTGATTCCCTTTCCTTTTAGCACGGCCCTGCTGGGTTCAACCGGTTACTAACATTATCCCTAAACCATGGGTCTCGGGTTCGATTCCCGCCTAAGCTATTTTGCGACTTATTTGTTTTTGCTACTTCCGGTACTCCAAAAATTATGTAAAAATATCCTAAAAATCTAGAGAAATCGTAGGATATTTCTAAAATAAATTCGGGAATTTTTTGGGCTTTACAATCCCCCATACCTTATAAAAAGTTCGTCCCCGAACTTAAAACAATTCTGGGTACTTCTGTCTCATGGTGGCCTCTGTCTCCCAAGTCGTCTCTGCTGCTGTGTGATTTTACCAGCTGACTATGACTAATGGTACTTCCTTGTTCCGTAATTTCTTTACTGCTCGGTCTATTATCTGAATAGGCCGACTGTCATAGCTGAGATCATCACGGACCTGTACCAACTGGGGCTCAGTCACCTGGGTGGCGTCTGGAATATGCTTCGTCAGCATGGAGACATGAAATACGTTGTGGACGGCTGACATCTCCTGAGGTAGCTCTAGCTCATATGCTACCTTGCCCACTCTCTTCGTGATAAGGTATGGTCCCACATATATGGGAGCTAGCTTGCCCTTCTTCCCAAAGCGCATGACTCCCTTCATGGGAGCTACTCTGAGGAAAACTGTATCCCCAACTGAAAACTCTAGGGGTCTGCGTCGTGTATCAGCATAGCTCTTCTGACGGCTCTGTGCTATCCGCGAATCTGCTGTATGGCTGCTGTGGTATCTGCTACTAGATCTGTCTGAAGCTCTAGTTCCTTCTGTTCACCACTCTCATACCAGCAGATTGGTGATCTGCACCTCCGCCCATAGAGTGCCTCATAAGGTGCCATGCCGATAGTGGCCTGATAACTGTTGTTGTATGCAAATTCTGCTAGACTCAGATATTTGCACCAACTTCCCTTGAAATCTAGGGCACAAGCCCGGAGCATATCTTCGAGTACCTGATTTACTCGCTCCGTCTGACCATCTGTCTGAGGATGGAAGGCTGTGCTAAATTTTAACTGGGTGCCCATAGCTGACTGTACACACTTCCAGAAGTGTGATGTAAATCTGCTGTCTCTGTCTGATATAATGGTTCGTGGGACTCCATGCAGCCTGACAATCTCCTTGAGATACAACTGAGCTAACTGCTCCATGGAATAGGATATTCTGATAGCTAAGAAGTGGGCTGATTTAGTCAACCTGTCGACTATTACCCAGATGGCATCAAAACCATTCGTGGTTCTGGGTAATCCCACTATGAAGTCCATAGAGATATCCTCCCACTTCCATTCTGGAATCTGAATCGGCTGCAGAACTCCTCCTGGTCGCTGATGTTCTGCCTTAACCCTCTGACAGGTTAGACAGATGCTGACGTATCTGGCGATATCTCGCTTCATCCCAGGCCACCAAAATCGTTTCTTTAGATCTTGATACATTTTGGTGGAACCAGGATGCATCGCATAGGGAGTCCTGTGAGCCTCGTCTAGAATCTGTTTTCGTAGTTCCTCCTGATCTGGAACACAAAGTCTGTCACCACAATACACTACCCCACTGGCGGACACTCTGAACTCTCCACTTTCTGATTCTGCTAACCCTTGCTTGATTTTCTGGATTCCAGGATCCTGCTCCTGAGCTGTCTGGATATCATCAAGCAAGGTAGATGCTAAGGACATAGCGGAAAGTTGCCCGACTATAAGCTCGAGACTAAAAGCTGTAATCTCCTTCCTTAGGGGTGGTGACATAGCTGCTAAAGATAATAAGGTAGCACTGGACTTCCTGCTGAGTGCGTCTGCTATCTTATTAGCTTTCCCTGGATGGTAGAGGATATCTATGTCATAATCCTTGACCAGCTTTAACCATCTGCGCTGTCGCATATTCAGATCCTTTTGAGTAAAGAAATACTTCAGACTTTGATGATCTGTATACACTCTGCACTGAGCTCCGTACAAATAATGTCTCTAAATCTTGAGAGCGAACACCACTGCTGCAAGCTCAAGGTCGTGAGTAGGATAGTTCCTCTCATAATCCTTGAGTTGTCTGGAGGCATAGGCGATCACCTTGCCCTGCTGCATCAGTACTGCTCCTAATCCCAATTTAGAGGCGTCACTGTAGATATCGAAGTTGTCTGTCTGGTATAGCTAAAATAGGAGCACTGGTCAATCTCCGTTTTAGTTCGCTGAAGCTGTTCTCGTAGTCCTCTGTCCACTGAAATTTCTTGTTCTTCCTGGTGAGAGCTGTCAGTGGGGAGGCTATCCTGGAGAAGTCCTCTACGAATTTCCTGTAGTAGCCTGCTAATCCCAGAAAGCTTCTGATTTCACTGGCATTCCTGGGTCTCTTCCAGTTACTTACTGCTTCTATCTTGCTGGGATCTACCATAACACCATCCTTGGAGATGATGTGACCGAGAAAGGCTACCTGGTCTAGCCAAAATTCACATTTCGTGAATTTGGCGTACAGCTGGTTCTGCTGAAGGATCTGCAAAACTGTCTTCAGATGCTCTGCATGGTCCTCCTGAGTGCCTGAATAGATAAGAATGTCATCGATGAACACGATGACAAACTTGTCTAAGTATTCTCTGAATACTCTGTTCATGAGGTCCATGAAAGTAGCTGGAGCATTTGTCACGCCGAAAGGCATGACTACGAACTCATAATGTCCGTATCTGGTCCTGAAAGCTGTTTTAGGTATATCACCTTTCTTGACTCTAACCTGCTGATATCCTGATCTGAGGTTAATTTTAGAGAACACTGTGGCTCCCTTTAGCTGATCAAACAGGTCATCTTTCCTGGGGAGAGGGTACCTGTTTTTAATTGTGACCTGGTTCAAGGCGCGGTAGTCTATGCATAGGCGCATGCTTCCATCCTTCTTCTTCACGAACAACACAGGTGCTCCCCATGGTGAGTGACTAGGGCGTATGAAACCCTTGTCAAGAAGCTCCTGCAATTGCTCCTGAAGTTCCTTCAGTTCAGCTGGAGCCATGCGGTACGGTGCCTTGGAAATTGGATTTGTGCCGGGAATGAGCTCTATCTCAAATTCAATCTCCCTGTCTGGTGCTAAGCCTGGTAGCTCTTCAGGGAAAACTGCTGGGTAGTCACAAACGACTCGAACCTCTGATAGCTGTTGGTTCTTGTCCTGGCTGGTGTTGACTACATTTGCTAAAAATCCCATGCATCCTGAATCCAATAGCTGCTGTGCTTTCAACGCTGAGAGAAACTTCCTGGCTTTTCTCTTTGGTTTTCCTATGTACTCAAACTGTACTCCTTCTTCAGGTTGGAATATGACCTTTTGTTTACGGCACTCTATAGAAGCGCCATATCTGATCAGAAAATCCATTCCAAAGATGATATCGTAGTCAGTCATTTCTAGCACTATCAGATCACCAAAAAGTTCTCTGTCTGCTATAATGACTGGCACTGCTCTGAGCCAGTGTGTAGATGCCATAATGTCTCCTGAGGGTAGTGTTGTCAGAAACTGACTATTGAGTACCTCTGGAGGTGTTGCTAATTTCTCGGCAAACGCCCTGGATACATAAGAGTGGGTTGTCCCAGTATCGAATAAGACAGTTGCATTATGCTGTAAAATACTGATCTGACCTGTGACAACTGTCGAGGCATTTGCTACGTCCTCTCTGGTCAGTGAGAAAATCTTGGCATTCGTGTTAGCTGTGGGGGCTTCTAATCTGCCCTGACTGATCTGTGGACCATCTAAGGCAGCATACATCTGGTGTAGCTGTGTTGGCTGAGCTCCATACTGTATCGGCTGAGGCTGAGGAAGACTGTTCTTGTTCGGGCACTGCTTAGCCATGTGCCCTTCCTGTCCACATTCAAAACAACCTCGCGTACCCTTGCGGCAAACTCCTGGATGATGTTTCCCACAAGTAGCACACTTGGGATGTCTGGAATGTTTTCCAGCTGGTCCTCCTTTTGGGTCACTGCTTGCCTTACGTTTCCCCTTCCAGTTGGAGCTATGTCCTGTTGTTTCTGAGTACCGAGCCCTTGTCCCTTGGGCTCTGTGAAAACCTGCTTCTATGCTTCTTGATAGTGCTCGGTGATCGATCACTACTCACTAGCTCCTCCGTGGTTTGTGGCCTATGAACGCCACCGGCCACATTCATTGCGATCTCCGGTCCGAGCATCTTGCATCAACCATACCGTTCTGACTAGTTCGGGCATAGACGAGCCAACTGTTGAATTTCTTCACGGCCTCCCGAACCGATAGGTTGCCCTGACGAAACTCTGTAAACTCGTCATAGTGTCGGTTCGTGACTTGCATGTGAAAGAATTCCTCGAAGAATTCTTTCTCGAAGTTGGCCCATGTCATCTGATTTACTGGCCACTTCGATTTAATCCGCTCCCACCACATGCGTGCGTCTCCTGTTAAACAGAAGGAGGCACACTTCACCTTTTCGTGCTCTGGCCAGTCTAGAAGCTCCATCGTGCTTTCCAGTGTTTTAAACCATGCCTGAGCATTCCATGGTTCGCTGGTGCCTGAGAAGTTCTCGGGCTTAATTCTCTGCCACTGGATAAGGTAGGCTTCTCTCTTAGCCCCTGCTACTGGGGCTACTGGGACTGGTACTGCAGGCTGAGCTGGTACAACCTCTGTGATTACTGGAGTCGTGAGATTCGGTACTGGAGTGACTGGGGGAGTAGTCTGCTGGTTAGCCTTTAAGGAGGCTATCTCCTGCTGCTGTTCAGCTAACTGCTGTTGTAGCTGAGCCACTAGTGCTGTAAGGTCTGGGGGAGGCACTGAACTGCCTGCCTCATGCTGGGGCTCAGCCGCTGATGCTTTCTTAGTTGGACGTCCTCGTACCATTTTCTAAATAGCAGAGAACACATATATATAACTAGGCTATCATGTTATAGTTAACTACTGGTAACATGTTAAATACTATTACTGTAAACATGAATTAATTAACTACCAACATGAGAGCAAACATGAAGCACATATAACTGATATGAAAGCTGAAGACAAAACTGAGTGAGAGATGTTCTTACTTGGAAGCTGTAGGCACAATGCTGATGTGTGTGTAGGAAGTAAGGAACTTACTCTGATACCACTCTGTAACGACCCAACTCCTGGGTACTAAGCTGTGAGTCGGATCGCTACATTAACAGAGGCAACTACAATAGTTTAGTAAAATTTTATTTTACCCAGTCTTCCGCACAGTACAGCACAGTAGTTTCAATAGTTAATGTAGCGATCCGGCTCACAGCTTAGTACCCAGGAGTTGGGTCGTTATACCGCCTAAGGGGCCGAGGGGTCGGGTCGTTACAATAAAAAGACGCCTTTTTATTATAACGACCCAGCCCCTTGGGCCGCCCAAGGGACTACCAAGGGGCCGCCAAATGGGCCACCAGTTGGGCTGGCCAAGGGGTCGAGGGGCCGGGTCATTACACGATCAGCCAATCGATTCAACCTGCCTAAATCGATCAGTGAATCGATTCAGAGGCAATTTTCGTGAACATAAGCTCGTGGAATCGATCAGGCAATTGATTGAAATGGTTTCAATCGATTGAGACCCAACTTCAATCGATTGAGAATGCTGATTTTGGCTGGGAAAGCTCGATTTCAACATTTTAAATCATTTTTAGTCTAAATAACCATTCCTAACCCCTCGATACACATTTGTATTCATTTAAGGAGAGTTTTTATAATGAAAATAAGGATGGATTGGTTAAGGAAGACTAAGTAGAAGTTTAGGTTGAGGTTTAGTTCAATATTAGATTTTTGAACCTCAAAACTTCTAAATTTGGATTTCCTAAAGGTTTAGGGATTCCAAGTTATTGTTGCTACAATGAAAGAAGTTACGAGCATGTCTTTAGGGGGAGTTACTCATTAAGGACATGAAAATTAATTTTTCATATACCTTGGAAAGTGGTTAACCTTCCTTAGCGTAAATGCTCAAGGTTAAGCATTTAAATACAATGGAGAGTGGATATCTTCATTGTTTAGTTGTGTATGCTCATGGATGAGCATTGGATACAATGAAGGGTATGAGACCTTCATTGTGGTGTTGTGAACAACATGTGAGAGTGTGAACAACGTTGGGTAACTCCTCAGGGGGAGAGTTTTTTATGTGTGTCAATAGAGGGAGAATGTAGGGTTTAAGTTAGGTCTTTGCCCCTCTAGGAAAGCTAGGGGGAGAATGCAGGGTCTATACTATGCCTTCATTACCTTAAGAGGGAGATTGCCCTCTAGGAAAGGGAGAGAATGAAGGAAACCCTCATTCATGCTTTGGAATGTGGAAGAAGTTGAGACTATGGATTAGCCTAACTTAAAGGTATTGTTAAACATCAAAAAGAGAGAGATTGTTGGTGCAATATCCTCCGGGTTAAAGTTGACCAGGTTGACTATGCTCGAGTTAGCTCAAGCCTGAGTCTTGATGTTTGGGTTTCGATGTAATACATGGAGATTGCAGGTGCAATCGTCCGATTAGGGAGATTGCTGGTGCAATTCCCCTCTCGTCAGGGTTTGACCAGATTAGTGTGAAGAAGAGTCAAGTAGGTCAAGGCTGACTGGATAGTTGACTGAGAAAGTCCAAACTAGAGGTTAGGCAGATGGAAAATCCTGGTGAGTGAAGCCATGTGAAAATCCTAGTGAGTGAAGCTAGGTGAAAGTCCTGGTGAGTGAAGCTAAGTAGAAGAAAATCCTGGTGAGTGAAGCTAGGTGAAAATCCTAGTGAGTGAAGCTACGTGAAAGTCCTGGTGAGTGAAGCCAGGCAGATGCTAAGTTCTAGTGAGTGAAGTCAAACACGTAGAAATCCAGGTGGATTAAGGTTGACCGAACACCTGATGTTGGGAAGTCCAAGTAGGTCAAAGAGTTGACCGGACACTTAGCACAAGGAGAAAAGTCTAAGTGGGTCAAAGAGATTGACCGGACACTTGGTAAAGGAATCCTAGCAAGTCAAGGTTGACTGGATGCTAGACATGAGGTTCCAGTAGGTCACGGTTGACCGGGTGTTGGATTTGAAGACCCTAGACTCGGTTTAAGCAAGTCAAAGGGAGACAAATCAATTGACTGATCGATTGAACAGTGGTTCAATCGATCAACCGATCAATTGGCACTGTGTTGTGACAAGCAGCGGCCTAATCGATTGGTCAATCGATTGGTAGCCTTTGTCAGAGGCACAGAACGCTTCCCAATCAATCAACCGATTGATTGGGCACCTCTAATTGATCATCCGATCGATTGGGGGCTGCTTTTTCTTGCGCGATCGTGAGAAAGCCTGAATTGATTGGTCGATCGATTCAAGCATTTTCCAGAGAGCACAGAAGAAAGCTGAATCGATTAGCCAATCGATTCAGCCTCCCCAATTGATTAGTCGATCGATTGGAGGCTACCGTTGCGTAGGATAAAGTCGTTGGCGAGCGTCTTTCTCCGTAGTTCTTCCACTCCACTTCCAGCGATCACTCACAAAGATTCACGCCAGCTCTTGAAGCTTTCTTGGAGCAAAGTGTTGCTGCACTTCCAAGATCAAGAGGGGTTCAACACAAGAAGAAGAAGCTAGGGTTAGGGTTTCATGTTGTAAATCTTGTAAGATTTTAATTGTATTTGTCTTCCTTTTCTTTCTTCCTGTATTGAGAGTTTGTACAAGGCTTCTCCACCTTCGGTAGTTACCGAAAATGAGTGTTTTGATTAGTAGAGTGTGTGTCACGTGTGGATCCTTGGATTAGTCACGTCTTCTTAAGGTGGATACCAAGTAAATCTACGTGTTAGCGTTGTGAGTGTCTTTCTTATTGTTAATTCAGTTGCACATCATCAAAGAAGCACATCAACGAGCACGACGAGCTATTCACCCCCCTCCTTTCTAGCATATTTCAACCCTAACAGAACTTTCATTGCCTAGTTCCTAACTAGGTCTTCCACTCCCTAGCCCCGTTAGGACTTCCCATTACCTAACCTCCAATTAGGATTTTCTCTTGTCTAACTTCAGTTAGGGCTTCTCAGTCAAGTATTTGGTCCTCCCTTGACCTTTTTGACTTCTCTCTCACATATTGTCAAATATTGAAACTCACACCAACCCAAGTTTAGTCAAACTAGTCAACTTTTGACCTGAGGATAATTGTACCAACAACTTCCAATGCTCATGTAGTGGCTACGATTAGCTGCTACAATATATAGAAACTAAAGAGTAACTACTACAACGTGTAATAACTAATAAAATACTATTGCATTATTGTAACAGCTAATTAGTTAGTTATGACAACTATGTAGTATCTACTTAAGTAACTTCTATAATTATTTTAAAGTGATTTTGATCCATTTAAATTAATTTTAATGAAGTTTAAATAATTTTAATCGAGTTGATAAAGAGTATTTTAATATTATTCATATTTAGGATTTAGGGTTTAAAATTTTAGGACTAAGAATTTACCAATAATTGTGTAGTAGTTGTTATAATTGTGTAGAAGCTACTTAAGTAGTTGCTACTGCTACAACTATTTTAAGATGATTTTTACCAACTTAAAGTAATTTTGATGACATTTGACCAATTTTGATCAAGCTGATAAAAAGTATTTTGATATAATAGAATCTTGTATATAGTAATTTTGATTAAAGTAAAATAGTCGATTTTTCATATTATAATAGCTACCAAGTAATTGTTACACATTGTAGCGACTACAAGTCGCTGCTATAACAACATTGAAATAAGAGATTTTTTAAGTATAAAAAGTCTCGTAGGACATCCTTTTGATATTTTTTTTTAAATGAGGCTCTTTTGATGATATTATAATTTAGGATGCCCTTTTAATTTTTAGGTAATATTATTTATTTATTTTTATCTATGAATATAATGTTGAACAAAAAAAAACAAAGACACCCCAAATTATGTAAATCATTGAATTATGTAAATCATTGAAAGTGCGCTCTTTTTTTTTAAAAAAAAAGTCAAAATGACATCCCATCGGATATTTTATTATGAGAATATCCTTACTTTTAGCTTTATTATGACAGCTACGGCTAAGTTACCATAATATATAGTAACTACTCTATAATTACTACAATATTGTTCTTTAATTCCAACACTCTTATAGTTGTTAGTACGATTGAGAAAACCATTTAAATAAAAAAATAAAGATAATTAAATTTAAATATTATTAATGGGCATTTTAAGATATTATCATTTTAGTTTATATATAGAGATATAGATATATATGCCAACAAATATACTTTTTCATTTTTTTAATAAAAAGGAGAAAATGATGCTTCAACAAATCACTCGGATTCTAATAAAAAAAATATTATCAAAATTTATATGGAAACTCTTCAAAATTAAGAGAACAATTGAAGGATTACATCCTAAAATATATTTCAATTAAAATAAAAATAATTAAAGAAAATTAAGAATCTCTTCTAAATGTTAAGACTCATCTTTCTTGTTACCATTATTTTCAATTCTTCGAAACAACTAATTTTATATTTGACCAACCCTCCAACGAACAGCTCAATATCATGAGTCGTTCGACTTGCATGAGAATTTATCCTATCTCGTATCATCGTACCAAGATTCGGGAGCTATGTTGTTACCATTGTGCTCTTGTCATCCTTGTGACCATTCATCCATGTTTTTATCATCGTTGTTTTCATCCTCTCCATCATTTCAAAGTCGTAACTCCAGATTTATCTCCATCTCCCTTGACATCATCGACACACAAAATGAAAGACAATGAGGCATGTGAATAACTTTATGATTTACCAAAATAAGTATTTGTGTATTGAAAACAGAGAGAGCATATGCTTTTCATACCAAGACATTGCGCATATGCTGTTGTTCTTTGAACCCTTTCTTGAACAAACGACACCTGTTGAGCTTCACTTGTTCGAGGGTGGCTGGCAACTCCTGGAACTCAAGATTAGGGCATGCTTTTATAATTAAAGAATTCAAGGAGGTGAGATTCTTTAACCCTGTAACGACCCTCAATTCTTTAGAATCATGAATCTCTAAAGTCTTCAGTGAAGGTAGTCGTCTCTGTGATAAATGAATAGATTCCATCTCGATATATAATAATGTCAAGTGTTGGAGCGTTGGAAAGTAACACTTGGACATCCACTTAATATTTTCCTGAGTGATGACATCAATGCTTAAATTTGTCAATGAATGGAAATTTGAAACGTCAGGTACACCACCACCATCCAATGTCATTTCTTCCACCGAAGGTATAAAGGGCCACTGAGGAAACTTGATTAGCTCATAACATTTAGAAATTTGAATAAATTGGAGACGGGGGAAATCACCAATCTCCACTCCATCCCACACTTCCCAATTTGGCATTGTGCTAAAGTGCAAGTATTTTAGAGAGGGAAATGCAATTTTATTTTGGGAAGAAGATGGAGATGCCATTAGCAAGGAGCAAAATTCACGCCCCACTTGTTGAACGCCATCCATCCCACATATCTCGAGCATTTCCAGAGAAGGAAGTTGACCCAACGGTGGAAGTTTATTGCAATTGTTACAACTATTTAGACTCAAAGAGGTCAACTTAGTGAAGGATGAAGAGCCCACCCATCCAACAAAACTGACACCCGGATAGAAGAATATTTGAAGGGTCTTGAGATTGACGTGCGGTTCTAGGTACTCGAGCTGCCACTCTGCATTCTTTTCATCTTTTTTGGAACCGTCAAAAGCATCGTCATACCAACCATACCAACGTAACTCCAAAGAATCAAGATACTTTTTTGTCTTCAGAGGGGGTTTTGAGTTTGACAAAGTATTCACAGATGTTGAAATAGAAATGAGGATATGCCCTCCAAGTTTCATCAAACTGTTCAATTCTCCTATGTCGCAATGCTCTTTTTCACAACAGAAGTCGAAGTGGGTGAGTGTCTGCAAGTCGATCAAGTTTCCAATTCCAGATGGAAGAAAGACATTTAGGTAATGAGGAAGCAAAAGATGACGTAAGTTTATCAAATTTGCTATTTGCCTTGGGAGTTGATAAATACTTGTACCTGTCAGATCCAGAGTTTGTAAGTTGTAAAGGCTGCATATGGATTCTGGAATACCCACTACATCGAAATCTATTATAGAAAGATATTTAAGTAGTCTGAGTTTGCCCAACGAATCCAGTAGCCCTATGAAGCCAATGATGTTGCTTAAATGGAGTGCTCGTAGGTTTTCAAATTTTTGGAAAAAATCATCAAGGGGTCCAAAAATTTTGTCTTGTCTTCTAATAGAAGTTAGCCCAAACAGTCCTCGTACTTTAATAAAAAGTGTCCGCATGAGTTTCAGTTGTTGATGATCTTTTATTGTCTCCAGATGTTTTAGTATATGAGGATCTTCTCTGACCAGCGATCTGCCAAGCGACAAGTGTCGAATCTTTTGCAATTTCTCTATGTCGAATTTGTCATCTATCACACAAAGACATTCATCCTGCGCTATATATTGGGCAAGATCGTGAACAAGATCATGCAACGAAAAAGATTGCTTTCTCGATTGCTCTCTCATAAATAAAGTGTCGGCCCTTTTCAGATGTATTAGTGACCTCTCAGCCAATCTTTTTATGTAATTTCTGCCTATGTCCTCTGCTCTCTTATCTCCATCAAGAGGAAGAAGACCTTGTGACATCCATAATCGGACTATTTCTTCTGAATCTAAACTTGTGTCTTTGGGAAATAAGGACAGGTATTGGAAACATCTTTTAAGTTGGATCGGCATGCAATCATATGATATTTTAAGTGCTGGTAAAACTCCTTTATTTGTTTCTTCTGATTCCCACATCTCATTCTCTAGTATGTCCTCCCATGAATCTATATCTTCTTTGTTTCTCAGAGCGCCTCCAAGCACCTTCACAGCCAAAGGTAAGCCTTTGCACTTGTCTACTATCTTCCTACCAAGGTCTTCAAGATGTGGTTGTAGGCTCTTATCTGCTCCTCCCAAAGTGACTCTCTTGAACAATTGCCAGCATACATCAAATGGTAAGCAATTCAAGTTGAGAGGACTTCTCGTCCCCATAATTCTAGCAACTGATTGATTCCTAGTGGTCACTATAACTTTACCCACATGAGCTGATAGTAAGGGCTTTCTTAATTCATCCCAGAGAGTGAATTCTTCATTCCAAACATCATCTAATGTTAGTAAAAACTTTTTCCCTTGCAGTTTTTCTCGTAGTGCATGTTGGAGCTCATCTAGTTCTTCATGAACTTTCACTTTGGCAAATGATTGCAGGATCTTCTCTGTCAAACTAACAACATGAAAATTTTCAGATACACAGACCCATCCTGTTAAATCGAAATAGCTTTTCACTCTTGGATCATTATATACAAGCTGAGCTAGTGTTGTTTTACCCAGTCCTCCCATCCCAATTACAACAATTACAGAAACTTCATTCCATATTATATCATCCTCTGACAGCAGCCATTCAACGAGCATATCCTTTTCCTTTTCTCTTCCAAGAACCTCTGATTCAACTACGAAAGAGCCTGTTTCTCGGTTCCCAACTAGGGGCCAGGAGCTTCTCTTTCTCTTTCCAACGTTCTGAGGCAACTTTAGGAGTTTCCACTCTTTGGTGATCTCGTCAAACCTTTTCCTTATTTCCGCAGCTTTATTTGCTAGTTCATCCTGTTGGGTTTATAATCATGAATCTAAATATTAAAATTATAGATTACAGTATAGATTCCCAAAAATTGATCTTGTTAGCATCTTAATTACAGCGTATTAAATTAAACCGAAAACAGCAACAAAATCATAAAAGTAATTGCGGTATTCACAGCAGTACGAATCACGGAAGAATCAGGTACCTCTTGTGTCCCACTGCTGTTCTCATGCAGTTGTTTGGAACGCAGCACCTCGTACTCGTATTTTGCTACTACGTCTTCCGCATCATAGGCAACATCTTTAAGCTCGCTAAGCCAAAGCTTCTCAGAGTGACTTTTTGCACGATTCTCCTCCTCTGTGTCATCAAGTTTGGCTTGAATCCTCCTCATTGTCTCTGTCAGCTTACTCATCTCTTGTTCAATATTGTTGCGGGGTGACGAAGAAGAAGATGACGTTGACGATGAAGCCAAGCTATGCAGCTTGTCTATCACCATGGTGATGATGGAAGACAGGAAGCCTCCTCCGGCCATTCTTCTTCTCGGTTTCTTGTTTGAAATTTTAGGTAGGCAGACAAGGAAGCAGCGGACTTGTGGTGAATTACGGGATGCATAGATCTACCGAGTCATTGCATCAAGTCTTCCATAACGTCAAATGCTAGGTCAACCATTCTTTGGCCGTCCCATGGGTAATTTACATTTATGCGATGTTCACTATGAACTTCTGTCTTGCTCTTTGTTTCGATGGAATGGACTATGCATATATATCTTATTATTTAAAGTGATATAATTATTAATTATTATCAACTTCCCAAATCAATTTCTTTTTCTATATTTGTAGCATCTCATAATTTTTCTGAATTTTTTTTCATAAGCATCGCACGGTTGAATGATTGGGATAATCTTTCAGTTACCCTCGATTAGGCCAATAAGTCAAAGCTTAAGAATTAAAATATAAATGTATATAAACTCTTTCAATGTACAAACTGTTGAATAAAAATAAAAACCAATTTGATAAGTTCAAAATCTTCCCTCCTCGCTAAACACATGTGTGTTGAAGCTTCCTTAGATAGCATAGACAACCCATTATAAATATTTTTAATAAATCTTCCCTCCTCGCTAAACTTTTTTATTTAATAAATTTATAATATTTTTATAATATTAATAACGTGGTTCAATGTTAATTAATATATTCTATTTTTTATTTAAATTAATTTTTTTTATCTATTTATCTTAAATTCTTTGATGAGAGAAGATTCTATCTTTCTATTTAAATTAATTTTTAACCTATTTATCTTGAGTTCTACATTGGACTATTCTACCTATTTATTAAAGTTAATTTTAAAATCAATTTGCCTTGAATTATTTAATGGTAAACTATTCTACTTAATTTATTAAATTTATTAATATTATTTAACTCTCTTAATTACTAATGCTCTTATTTTATTTATTTAATATTACATTTATAAAAACTATTGAACTTAGATAATAATTTATAGAAAAAGAAATATACTTTGTTTAACAAAACTATTATTGAACATATAAAAATTATATATACTAGTGTGATCAATCACACGCGTTGCGTGTGTAATATAATAATATATAAATTATTTGAGTTTTTGAAAATGCAAATTGTTTAGATTTTCTAGTGTCACCCTTACATTATTTGGGTAAGATTCGTCAGACCCATGCAATAGTGACGTTAGAGAATCCCAGCAACAAACTACTATAACGGGCTTCCTTATAAAAAAATTATTTTAATTTAATATTATACTTGTCTTAGTAAAAAAAACTAAGAAAAATATATTTTTTAACATCGTCAGCCTAAAATATTTATAGAAACTTCTTTGATCATAGTGTTGTCAATTCTAAGATATGGGACTAAAGAGAACTATATTTTTTTTTATATAAACCAACAAGAGAAAATTAATAATGAGAAAAATTCATAAAAATACGTTATAGTTGAGTCTCGAACTCTAGATCACTGATTATTTCATTTGTGGAATTACTAATAAACCTTGGAATTATTTTTGGTATGAATAGAAAAAAGGACATTAATGTAAATACATTTTAGGCTTCACCAAAGTTAGTTAGTAAAGGGGAAAGATTTTTAATAAAATAGTAAGATATATATATATATATATATATATATATATATATATATATATATTTATAATTTTAAATTTTTTTTTAAATAATAATAATAATTTTGAATTGAACCTTAAATTGAATCATGAATGGGGGTTGGAGGGGGTTGAAGCCCTCGCCAAAATTTGCCGGAGAAAGAGCTAAAGTGGAGTTCGGGATGAGAGGTTCGGTGTCCGGCGTGACTGTGAGAAGCTCGGCGTTGGACAAAAACGAAGCAGCGAACTTCTAGATTTTTTTTAAAAAAATTTAAAATAAAATTAAATCTCGGCGTCGGTCGTCAAGATTTGTTGTCGAGTGACTGTGAGAAGCTCGGCGTCGCCACTGGACAAAAATGAAGCAGCAATCCAGCAAAGCTTGGCGTCGCCCACTGGACAAAAACGAAGCAGAAAAGCTCGGCGTCACCCACTGGACAAAAACGAAGCAGCAATTCAGTAAAGCTCGGCATCACCCATTGGACAAAAACGAAGCAGCAAAGCTCGACGTCGCCCACTGGACAAAAATGAAGCAGCGAGGTTTTCAATTTTTATTTTTATTTTTAAAAATAAAATTTAAAGGCCTTTGCAGCCCAAGCCCAATGCCCAATAGGCAATAGGTCATCCGTATAATTTTTTTTTGTCTTCGTCAATTGCGCTTTCTCCCTCGCGATCGTGAATCGCGACTCCGCCTCAGTAGTCGACGCTTCGTTTCTGCAGTCCGCCGTTCGTGTTCTATCGTCCGCTGTCCACCGGTCCGCTGCCCACCAGTCCGACGCCCGCCGGTCCGACGCCCGCCGTTCTTGTTCTATACTTTTTTTTTGGTGTTGATTCCACTGTCTGCCGGTCCGCCACCCACCAGTCCGCCGCCGACCAGTCTGGGCTCGTCGGTCCGTCGCTCGCCGATTGCTGCAGCTGCCCACTAGGTTCGCTGCCTCCCTCTTTGTTTTTTTTTCTCTAGTTTTGTTTTTTTTCTTGTGTTGATTCCGCTATCTGCCAGTCCGTTGCTGACCAGTTTGTCGCTCGCCGGATGCCGATCCGTCGCTCACCGACTGCAACAGCCGTCCACTAGGTCCGCTGTCTCCCTCTCTTATGTTTGTCTCTACTGTTTTTTTCTTGGGTTGATTCATTGATTGGATTGTGTGTGACTTTGTTCTCAAAATCTTTTCTATTTTAAATTGTTCTATTGACTACCATTACCAAATATGAAAATTAATATTATTTAGTGGCATAGTGCTATTCGAGGTAAATAGTAAACTCATTGTGTTGTTTTCTCACTTGTTTTGTAGAGTCATTGTCTTATTGGGAAGCCCCTAGCCACTAGGCCACCACTGCTCAAGTCATTCACATAATTCAAGGTTAATTTTTTTTTACCATTCTTATTTCTTTTTTTACTTTTTTATTTCAATTTAAATTAGGGTGTTTAGGGTTTAAATTAATTGTGATTTGTGAATATTAATTTAATTACATCATATACATGACTTTATTTTTAATTATTTATTTATGTAGATTATGGAGAGGTTTTTTAAACCTAAACGTTTTCGTGAGGGTTCTTCCAATGATCCTAATACTAGTGAAGTTGTGGAAATTCAATCTCATGTGGAATTAGATTTAAATGATATTGTTAGTGATCCTGGATTACAAAAATCAATTGAAGAGTTTGATATTTCTATTCAAGATCAAGTCCGAAGAGAGTACTTGACTAGGGGGCCTTGCCAACCAATTGGGCATATGTATCCAAAAAGATCTTTTGGTAATCAAGAAAGGAGTTTCCAAGAAAGTTGGTATAAAATATATCCATTGCTAGAATATAACATATCAAAAGATGCGGCGTTTTGCTTATGATGTTATCTTTTTAAACCATCAAATAAAGGAGGTCGATATAAAGAAGATGCCTTTGTAAAAACGGGATTCATTAATTGGAAAAATGCTTTAGAAAGATTTAATTTGCATAATGGTGCCATATATAGATAGCTGTCACAATCATGCTAGAGTACAGTTTGAATCTTTTCAAGATCAAAGACATAGTGTTTCAAATATATTACAAGCACATGGGCGAGATATAGAGGTTTCTTATCGCACCCGTTTAACAACAATATTGGATGTTACGCGATTTCTTTTGAAGCAGGGGTTGTCTTTCCATGGACATGTTGAGTCAAGTAATTCTTTAAATAGAGGAAACTTTCTTGAATTACTTCAATGGTACAGTCAATGAAATGAGGAAGTTTCAAAGGTTGTTAATCAAAATGCTCCCGGAAACAATCAAATGATTTCTCCAGCAATTCAAAAAGACCTTACGCGTGCTTGTGCCTATGAGATAACACTTTCCATAATCGAAGATATTGGAAACAATGTTTTCTCCTTAATGGTTGATGAATCTCGAGACATTTCAATGAAGGAGTAAATGAGAGTTGTTTTGAGATATGTGAACAAAAGAGGACAGGTGATTGAACGATTCCTTGCAATCGTTCATGTATCTAACACTAGCTCTTGTTCTTTGAAGGATGCTATCGATGCTTTATTTGTGAAACATGGATTATCATTATCTAGTCTGAGAGGTCAAGGATATGATGGAGCTTCAAATATGCGGGGTGAATTCAATGAGTTGAAATCTCTCATTTTGCAAGAAAACTCATATGCAAGGTATATTCATTGTTTTTCTCACCAATTATAGTTAGTTATTATTGCTGTTGCCAAGAGTAATCTCAATGCAAGTGATTTTTTTTAACTATGTTACTATGATTGTCAATACGACGGGAGCATCATGTAAAAGGAGAGATCAACTTAGACAAATTGAACATAATAGGATTGTTGCAATGTTGGAGGGTGGAGACATTAGTACGGGCAGTGGCAAAAATCAAGAAACTAATTTAGTAAGGTCAGGAGACACTCGTTGGGGATCACACTACTTGACATTGGGTCGTCTATTATCTATGTGGCCTTCAGTGATACAAGTGTTGGAGAATATTTGTGATGATTCTAGTTCTTTTGATAGTAAAGGGGTTGCCAAAAGTTTGATTCAGAAAATGGAGAATTATGAGTTTGTTTTCATATTGCACTTGATGAAGATGATATTGGGAATGACACATGAGTTGTCACTTGTGTTACAACAAACGGATCAAAATATTGTCCAAGCTATAAGTTTGATTGAGAGTGTGAAAGATCAATTTCAAATATTTAGGGAAGACGGATGTCATACAATTACAGATAAAGTCAACACATTTTGTGAGTTGAATGAGATCCCAGTGCCGGATATGAAAGACAATTGTTTAATTGGTGGTCGTAGTAGACGTAGAAGGCAAGTCATCACCAATTTGCATTATTATCGTGTGGAGATTTTCTATCAAGTATTATTTCTAAAAAAGAAAATTTATTATTATTATATTCATCAATAAGATTTTTTTACTTATTAATTATTATTCTTGCAAATTACAATGTTAGGTTGTTGATTCAGTTATACAAGAGATGAATACTCATTCTTCAAAAGTTGGCACAGAATTGCTTAGTTGTATAGCATGTCTTCATCCAAGAAATTCTTTTTCTGAATTCAATGTTCAGAAACTTGTTCGACTTTGTGATTTATATCCTGATGACTTCTCAACAAATGATTGTATAGTTATTGAACAACTTTGGAATTTCATTCATAATATATGACAGGATCCAAATTTTTTTGGAATTGAAGATTTGGGGAGTTTTACTCAGAAAATTGTTGAAACTCTAAAAAATCAAGCTTATCCATTGGTTTATCGTCTGATTGAGATGACATTAGTTTTACCAGTTGCGACCGCTTCTGTTGAAAGAGTATTTTCTGCGATGAAGATGATAAAGACTGATTTACGAAACAGAATGGGAGACGAGTGGATGGATGACAGTCTAGTTGTATACATCGAGAAAGATATCTTTTCAACAATTGAAAATGAGCAAATATTGTAGTATTTTCAAAAGATGAAAAGCCGCAGAATGTAGTTGCCTCCTCTTTCTTATCCAACGACCACCTGATATATCACCAAGTGTTAACCAATACTTCAATAAGCAATAGCCTAATTGCAATTTATTAATTTAGTATTTTATCTTTTTATGATGTCAAACTTAACTTTTTGTTATTAAATATATTTATTATGTTACAAAAGATATTCTGTTAGCCCTCGTTAAAATTTATTTCTGGATCTGCCCCTGCATTCAAGATTAGAGTATCCACATCAGTTTTCTATCTCTATATCTAAAATTTAGGGTAAATAACTCACTTTATTAAATTTAGAGAATTACTTTTCACTACACATTACATCAACTACCCTAACATTACCATTATCTTTAATTTTTTATTATTTTCTTCTCTTTCTTCTATTTTTTTATTATTATATTTATGGAATGAGTGGAAGGAGAGGGATTGAAAAGAATGAGTGAAAATGAGAGAGATTGAAAAAAAATATTATTTTAATTTTAAGATAGAAGTTTCATTCTCTAAATTTAGAGAATCATTATTCATCAAATCTAAATTTAAGGAATAGATAAGGTAGATAATGCAAACGTTTTTTAGCTACCCTATCTAAAATTTAGAATAAAATCTTTGGATAGGGTAGCTGATGTGGATGCTCTTATCAATGAAAATCCCGTTTAGTTTAGGTAATCGATGATTCCCGAGTAATATTACATGTCAGTAAAAGAGACATGCAATTCGAAATTAGAAAACCTTGGAAAACTGAGATTTTTTTTATTCCGGAGTTAATAATTTTTTTTTATCAAAAATATCCTCCAATAAGAGAAAAATACGAAAAAAAAGAAAATGTTTAAAAAAAGGAAAACATAAAAAATTATTAAAAAACTTTTAAAAAAATAAAAAAAAGGCCTAAAAAGATAAAAAAAAATGTAATTTTTTTTAAAAAAAACGTAAAAAAAAAAAAACATAAAAAACAAGAAATTTTTTCTAAAAACGTAAAAAAAGGAAAAATAAAAAAAACATAAAAAAAACGAAAAGTAAAAAAAAGTTAAACAGAAAAAGAAAAAGGAAAAGACATATAAAAAGTAAAAAGAAAGGTAAGAAACTAAAAAAAAAAACATGGAAAAGCATGATTGATTTTGTGGGAGAAATACAGTAAAATATTAAATTAAATTATTTATTAAAATTTTTAAATAAATAAATTTTTATTACATTACCTTTGTTGAATCAACAAATATTTGATTATGTTTTATTTCCCATAACAGGTAATCACATAACCAAGATTATACATGATAACTTGAACCAAACGTACCCGAATCTTGAAAAGTTAAGGTTAAGAGTCAACATTTCAGGACTGTGATCGAGTGTAAGTAGCTCCTTTCTAGCTCACTAAGTTCAGCCCATATGACTCAAATCAGTTGATGTTTATAATCCGTAAGTGTATGATTGTCATCAAGTAATAAAATATTGATTCCACGAGAACGGATGATTAAGCACTAGTTAACTTTGCACAATGAATTATCTAGACAAACAAGTATCGACTCATGAACGCAAGAAGAGAAAGAAAAAGGAAGAGAGAGAGAGAGGAAGAGAGAGTAGAGAGATAGAATGAGCATAGGTGAGTAAAGGATGATAGATTCTAGGATTTCAGTTTTGTTATGATGCTAGTTAATGTTTCTATATATTGTTCATCTACCTAACTCCATGCTTACACTCGTGTAGGAATTCCAACTAAAGCCTAGCACAACTCCACGCAGGTTACAATAAATAGTTTACCCAAATTCTAACATTATTAAGTAAATAAGTAACTCTAGAAAGTTTGGTTAAATGATTACCCGAGGACTCCCCAGTCATATAATCTCTAGAGTGAACCAATTTCCTTCCCAACAGTAGATTAATGCAATTAAGTAGAAGAGGTAGTATAGAAAGTCCGGTTAAAGGGTTATCCTCTATCACAGGCCCCCCGTTCAAATAATTGCTAGATTACACAAATCACTTACTAACATTAATTTGAGAGAAACACTCTAAATTCTAATTAGATACTCCTTTGTAGTGAAACGATCTCCTTGCAAGAGGATCGTCCTAGAAAGTCTGCTTAAAAGGTTACCCCCTGTCATAGGGCTCCACGGTCATATAATCTAGTACTCATTCTCTGCAAAGTGACAATTCCACCACAATCCACATGCATATATAACTCACACATATTTTGTCAAACACATACAAGGCATAAAACACATAGAACATGGTATAAACATATCATAGCACAAGAAAATGTCTAAATATATAGTTTATACATCACAACACACCACAACTATTTCTTACATCCTAAATCTGGAGAATCTACTCCATTGAGAAAGAAGAACAAACCAAATATATGAATAATAACATTCTTACAACTCAAATACAAAAGATGAGGAGAAGAGATGCTTAGATATGTGTTGTCGATGTCTTCGGAGAGTCTCCATGCTCTGGAGGTGGACGAATCGGCGAAGATAAACTTCTAGGGTTCTCCCAAGGGGGAGAACCCTCCCCAAGGAATGAGGGTGAGCCCCAAGCCAAAGATGAGTGAAAAGGGGAGAAAAACCTCTTTTATATAAAGCATGGCACGTGCGGGGCACGACCCATGTCATAGCCATGTGAATCCACAAGGACGGAAGCTACCTTGGCCCTAATCTGGTGGCACAACCTTGTGGATTCCACATGGCCACAACCTGCTTCTTATCTAGTTCATTGACATGATCATGTGGATTTCACACGACCAAGGCTTGCTTGCTCTACTTTGTGGCATGGCCATGTGGGTTCACACGGATAAAGCCTTCTCCTCCTTAGGCATGTGGCATGGCCGTGTGGATTCCACACGGCCGGATCCTTTTTATTCGTTTGTTCTTCCAGTCATCTACCGGTGCCTTTTTTGCTCCAAAAGCGCATTCTGTCAACAAGACAACACATAAATAGTAGATCTCCGATAAAGAAAAGTAATTATGCTAAAAATATGATAAGAGATGTAAAAATGCATGGATTAATCGCAAATAAAGTATGTGAATGTGCGTTAAAATATGCATAGAAGTGTATATAATCTATGCACATCAAAAACTTAATGTGAGCATGTAAGTATACAAATGTCGTCAAGTAATAAAAATATCGATCCCACAGCGACTGGATATAAGCACTAAAATCTAAGCACAATGAACTAGCTAAACTATTGAAAGGTTGAAGATTGCAATCACAAATGTAAAGGGAAGTAAGTAAGAGAAAGAGAGAGAAAGAGAAAGAGTGTTGAGGAACTTAGTTTGGGAAAATGTTCTAGAGGTTCGGTTTCATTGTGATACTAATTAATGTATAATGGATCACTTATCGTTCATCCTCTATTCCTATGCACTTGTAGGAAGTTAGAAAACCCTCATTCATGCTTTGGAATGAGAAGAAAGAAAGTTAGGCTAATGAGTTAGTTTAACTTAAACATATTGTCAAACATCAAAGAGAAGGAGATTGTTGGTGTAATTGATCTTAGGTCAGGGTTGACCAAGTTGACCAAGCTCGAGTTGACTCGAGTTGGGGTTTCAATATTTGATTAATATGCAATGCAAGTCCTAGTGAGACTAGGTAGTAAAAGTCCTAGTAGGACTAGGAAATGGAAATCCTAGCGGGGTTAGATAATGAAAGACCTAGTTGGTAACTAAGTAATGGAAGTCCTAGCAGAGCTAGGCAGTGGAAGACCTATTTGAGAACTAAGCAATCAAAGTCCTAGTTGAGAACTAGGTAATGGAAGTCCTAGTTGAGAACTAGGTACTGAATACCTAGTTGAGAACTAGGTACTGAATACCTAGTTGAGAACTAGATAATAGAAGTCCTAGTTGAGAACTAGGCAATGGAGGTCCTAGTGGGGTTAGGCGGTGGAGGACCTAGTTGGGAATTATGTAATGGAAGTCCTAATGGAGTTAGGCGGTGGAAGACCTAGTTGAGAACTAGGCAATGAATGTTCTAGCGGGGCCATGTAGTGAAAGACCAAATTGACAACTAGGCAATAGAAGTCCTAGTTGAGAGAACTAGGTAATGGAGATCCTAGCGGGGCTAGGCAGTGGAAGGCCTAGTCAGGAACTAAGCAAACCTAGTTGGAAATTAGGTTGTGTCTAAAGTGGGTTAGCTAAGAGTTGAACACTTGACATGAGATAGAAAGTCCAACTGAGTCACGGTTGACCAGATACTTGACGGTTTGAATTCTAATAGGGAGTTGACATGAAATGAAGAAATTCCAACAAAGCAAACTTTCGAATGTCATAACTTTAAACTCAGATATCAGAATAAGATGATTTTTTATTGTGAAACGGAGCTCATTCATAGATCTATGTTTATCAATCTCAAGTATCAGTTGACTAATAGGTTTGATTAGTCAACTGATGGATTTAGAAACCAAATAGAAGCAAGTCAATTCGATTGGTAGACTCAACTAATGGAATCAGTCTACAGATGAGTTTGATTAATCGACTAATGGGTTTGATTAGTCGACTAATAGGTTTGATCAATCAACTGATGACTTTAGAAACTGAACACAAGTGAGTCAAATTTGCATGATTTGATTCAATTGGTGGAATCAGTCGACTGATGTCAAATTAAAGAGAATAGAAGTGAGTGTGACTCACTTGTTATGTTCAACTGATGTCGAATTAAAGAGCACAAAAGCAAATGAGACTCGTGTGCTTTGTTCGACTAATGCTCTCAGTTGACTTATGTTGGACAATAGTCGATTGATATTTAAATTAGAGACAAAATCAGACATGTTTCAAAAGCGTTAGTGGTCGTTCAACAACATCAACAATTCTCATAAGACCATATAAGTCGAATGATGATATGTAACAACCGACTGATATCTGAAATGAAGCCTTTCACTCAAGCATTCATATAAAAGGAAAAGACAACATTTGAAGGTGACAACTCCCATTCTAAGCTAACGTTGTTGAGGTTATCTGATTGCTATGAAGTTCTTCAGCTCAGCCTCCATCTTTGGTGCAAGATTTGAAGAAGAAGAAGCCAACATCAACTTAAGAAATTATTATAATATCTTCTTACTTTATCTCATTCTTGCATTATATTGTAAGACTATGTATGAGATTTCTCTGCCTCTAAAAAGTTTTTAAGAAAGATTTCATAGTGGATGAGATCATGATTGTGTGGATACTTGGATTAGTCATCTCAAAGAGGTGGAGACCAAGTAAATCGAGGAGCTATCATTATTTTAAGTTTTCCGTTGTAAATCAAATTCAAAAAAGTTAAGCGAGCTATTCACACTCCCCCTTCTCCCTCTGCCCTCTAACTCATACATGTCCTAGCAGTTGGAAGATGATCTCACATCCTTCCATGAGGGAAGAGAAGAATTCTATGGTGGACAAAAACATTCAGGAACTTGTCAAATTGCCTAAAGGTGTAAAACCTGTTAATTGTAAATGATATTTGATGTGCATAGATTATATATGTTTTTAAGCATTATTTAACGTACATATACTTATATTTCATACATATAACCTATATTTATTGTACCCTATTTCATTATAGTATTTTACTTACATTCTATTTGTTTAGAGATCTACTCTTTGTATATTTTCATTGATAGGATGTGATTTAGAGCAAAAACGGAGCTTAAATGGAGTCTAGAGTCTTAAAAATATCTGAGATGTGCCTATGAGGCATGGTCGTGTGAAAATCTAATTGCTCCCAAACTCTAGTCGCGCCTCTTAGGTATGACCGTTTCTGAAAAAAGTCACGATCATGTGGAATTTTTTTACACTACAGACTAAAAGTAAAATGATCACAACTTTTTTACTTGATTAGAGTACTTATGGGCTATTTCGATACTAAAATGTAGAAAACTTCAAGATACATAACTTTTCTTCAAACTTCAACTAGAAATAACTACGTTTAGATAGACTAAAAGACATTTCCATGAGACATGGCTATGCTAGAGCCATGCTAGAGTCATGCCAGAGCCATACCAAAGCCATGCCAGGGTCAAGTTTTTTCCCACAGCTAAGAGACATGGCCGTGTGAAATAACATGGTCGTGCCCCTTCACCTGAGCCTAACCATAGACAAGATGTGTGAAATCACACGTCTGTGTCTCCTATACAGAGCCTATTCAAAGGGAGGTCGTGTGAAATCAAATAATATCCAAAATACCCATACAATATATAGGAATTAAAATGAAGACTAACAAATATCCACTCTCATGAAAGACACTAAAAATATATAATTGAACACATAAAAGGATAGAAACACCGAGTTATAATAATAAAATAAAAATGTCCAAATGCTGGTTATTAGCCATTAGTCAGAAAGTCTGGAGAGATATCACTTGGATAAGATCATGATTTAAGTAAACCAAATAAGGGGTCGAGCTAATGATTTAACGTAAGTGATTCTTGGGAGGCAACCCAAGTTATTCTTCCTTGTCTTCATTTATGTTTTTAGTTTTTTCTAGTTTACTTTTTTTTCTTCATAATAACCCTAATCTCTCTACTTAGTTTTCCTTTTCATATTTCTTTTTTTAGGATTCAAAGTTGTGGAGGAGTGAAAATAATAGATAGGGAAGTATCTTCAAAACATAAATGTTTCAACCATTTGGAGTTAATCACTTGGTAACTTCTCTAACTTCAAAACTCCCTCTATATTGATTTTCTTGTTTTCATTGGGATAATGAAAAGTTTAAGTCAAGGGGATGTATTTAGTTTAGTTTTTTGTCATATTTTTTTTATATAATAAAACTTTTCTAGTTGCATCATTCATCACATCATGATTGTTTGTTCCTTAATACAAAATACTAGCATACTTGTTCTGAATTTCATGTGGTTTATGATTACTTATAGTGGTAGTATGTTTAGTGATCTATCTTTTCCATCTATGTTAGCATGAAATGAATAATATTTTTACTGTAAAAGTTTGAGTATTGGCTTTGTTTTAGGATCTCTATACAATATGCCTAGTTTTGATGGTAAATAACTTTAAAAATAGTCATGATTCATAGAACTTGATTAATACTTATATTTCTAAGGTGACATTTCAATTACATTTTAGTTACTGGATGATCTCGAATCATGACAACTCACTTTGATAAATTAAAATCCCTATATTTGCATTTATATATTTGCATTTGTGTTAGTGTTACACCTTTAAAGCACAAAAAAAAATCATTTGAATAAGGGATAGAAAATAATTATCATGGGCGGAAACTAACAATTTATCCCTTTAAGACTGAGTTAGGTTATTAGAGAAATAAATGCTATATTTCTCTTGATGTTGATTATTCCTTTGAAACCTTATGTAATTTGAGAGATATGAACCATGCGTGTGACAAGTAAATGCCTACCACTGGGAGCATAAGGAACATAGTCCTATGATGACTTACTAAGTTTAGGGATTGAAACTTGACAATTTTAGATCACTTATTACACTGAGCACGGAGAACTATTTCTTAGGTCATACTCAAATAACTTTTTTTTTGTTAGATTTGAAAATTAAATAACATACAAATGATAACGTTAATTAATAAAATATCTTGTAAGAATTTTTAAAGAGTTTTAGAAATTTTTTAGGATTTAATCCAAGTTATGAGATGTTTAAGGGGATAAATAATTAGGCTTTGAGAAGGCCTATTTAGATATCCCAATTAAGTTGGGAGTTGAATGATTTAATCAACCTACTATGAATAGGAAACCTAGGCCCATATTACGCTGAATCCCTAGCATTTTCTCCTCCTCTCATATCTCATCGCCACCACTCTTTCTCCTCTCCCGATCTCACTCGCCGCACACCTCTCCCTCTCTTACACCATTGCCCGACCAAGCCACGCCACACCACCGATCAACCACAACTGGCTATCGCCTCGGTCCATTGGAGACGGCAGTGCCTTGCCTGCGCCCCCTCGAGTTTCTGCCTTAGGTCACTATTCCACCCTCCGCTCTACATTATCACTGTCAGCACTGCCATCTTTGGCTTCCCCTTCGTCGAACACAGCCGTAGCTATCCGCGTGCCATAGACAGTTAGTGTTCTGTCCAAACAACGCACACCCAACGTCGTGCATCTCCATCATCACCACTATCTCCTCCTCCAGCGTGCACATCTGGCAGCCAGGCCAACCATCGTCTTCACTGTTCTCTCCTCCCAGTGAGCAGCCACTATGGGTACAGAGCTTTGCTGTGCTTATTGCATGTCGCCACTTGATGTTGCTGTGAACTACTACTGTGACTCCACTATGCAACCAATTGGGTAACAAACCTTAATCAAATATATATTAGATTAATCTAAAGCTTATTTGGTAAACCTAGGATTGGTCGGTGGATTAAGAATAGGTTATCATTGCTCATGTTGTTAGGTAATTTAGTAGTTAAATGATTGATTTGGGTAAGTGGTAATTTATGATTCATGTATAAACCTAATCTAATTAGGGTGTGATAGGATTAAGGTTAATTGAGGGTTAAACCTAATCTAAGAGAGAGGATAGATTAATTGGGATTAATGAAGGGTTAGCTTTAATTTAATCAATAGATTGGTCGGTGGATTAAGAATAGGTTATCATTGCTCATGTTGTTAGGTAATTTAGTAGTAAAATGATTGATTTGGGTAAGTGATAATTTATGATTCATGTATAAGCCTAATCTAATTAGGGTGTGATAGAATTAAGGTTAATTGAGGGTTAAACCTAATCTAATAGAGAGGATAGATTAATTGGGATTAATGAAGGGTTAACTTTAATTTAATCAATAGATTGGTTGAAGTAAAGGTAATCATTAATGAGGATTGAAGTTTTATATGAATCTATGATTAATCAAATTAAGGATTAATTATGAAGTTAGTTAATTAATTAATAGGTTGATATATTGATTATAGATCATTAGTTTTACCTCATATCCTGTATTGGTAAGATTCAAACTAAATGTAATCTCTCAGACTTAAAGACAGTTAGAATGATCTACAAATAAAGGCGGATACTTTCTGTCTTATTTTTTTAGTACTTTGATCCTAGTACATGATCTATATTTAGATAGTTGTTATATTTACCTTGACTATATTCCTTCTTACTTCTTGAGCTTGAACTTTTATTTCTTGATCTTGTATGTTGACCTACATTGATATCCAAGCAGTCTCATTATTATCCATGCTATTTATATCCATTTATGCTTGTACTATTATGCTAGCGATATTATACCATAGTATAACTGTAGAATATTGAACTAAGTTACCGGTTATATTTATTCATGCCTATGTATTTGTAAGAGCATACCATAGTGTAGGATATCAAGTATTCTATGTGACCTTGTCAGTTATTTATGCTCATGTCTAAACACCAGTGAGGTTCGACCCTTCTACGTATTGTCACATTATTATACCTTGTCAACCATTGTCTCATATTCGTGGTTGAGAGAGTCATCAACAAACGTTGCTATATCATATCGAGTATTGTCTTCCACTCATGGTTGAGAGAGTCGTTAGCGATTATAATACATGTATGATTACCAATGAGTCCATTAATGGTAGCGAGTTCGCGTGCGATCCGTAGCTAGATAAATATGTATATACTCTGTCTACCCACGAGACCATTCTTAGTAGCGAGTTCGCCCTTAGATAGTGATTGTTTATTTACCCTGTCTGTCCACGAGACCATTCGTGGTAGCGAGTTCGTCTGCAGATAGTGACTATTTATTTATCCTAAATGCCCATGGGACCATCCGTCATAAAGCGTTCTCTCGTAGTCAGTGCTTGTTATATATTTGCTATATGTCAGTCATGTATTTATTCATGCAGGTTGAGAGGTATCGTATGTACTCTCGATTTATTGGTCACACTTGGTTGAGTAGGTTAGTGGAGGATTATTAGTGTTGGTTATATTTTAGTTAGCAGACAATTATAGTGGCACGCTTACTTTGGTAGTAAGTATTTTCTTGAGGCGGTATACCTTTGTTCTCCTTATGTTATTATCATGTACTATCTTCTATTACCCACAGAGTTCATTTGGACTCACTACCTATTGTATTCTATTCTTCCTTCATGTAGCTGGTAGATGATATTTGTATGGAGTTGCTCAAAGGATCCTACCTGTTAGTCCCACGTCGCATCGAGAGTTTTGTTTTTGCGGTTGCTTTCACTAATTTTGGTTTTTCGAAATGTTCATATAATAACTAACTTGAGTGTGGATTTTTGTCTTGTGTTGGTCTTTTGTTCGGTTATGTACCTATTGAGTCAAGCCGGCATGGCTCATAGTCAGTTGTTTTGTGGATTTACTTTCATTATTTTGGGGCTTCCGCTGTATTTTGTTTCAACCTTGTGGGCCATTAATCAACTATATAATTGTTTTTACTTATAGATGTGTAGACTACTTATAAACTATGTGGTTGTGTTTACATCCAACTGTGTGAGCTGTTGATATCTTGTGAGTAGTCTTGTGACATTGTATACATATTTCATTTATCACTGTTACAGGGGAGGTGTTATCTGATTTTCGTCAAACAACCTTACCCTCGGGGTGTGACATGACATTTGTATCTTGCTTATCAATGCAATCATTTGATAGGATTAGATTGATATGCTAGAGATTACGATGCACTATTTAGTTGCAGGAGTCTAGATTACAATTTTTTACTTGAGGATAAGCAAATGTTTAAGTTTGGGGCTATGATATGCATTGATTATATATATGTTTTAGGCATTCTTTAATGCACATTTATTTGTATTTAATGTATATAATCTTTATTTATTACACTCTATTTCATTATAACGTCTTGCATTCTATTTGTTCGGAGATCTACATTTTACATGTTTTCATTGATAAGATGTGATTTAGAGTAAAAATAGAGCTTAAACAGAGTCTAGAACCTCCAAAATGTCCGGACCATGTCTATGAGGCATGCCTATGTGAAAATTCAATTCTTCCCAATCTTTGGTCGTGCCTCTTAGGCACGACCATGTCTGAAAAAAGTCACAGTAGTGTGAAATTTTTTACATTGTAGACTGAAAGTAAAATGACGATAACTTTTTGCTCAATTAGAGTTATGAACTATTTCGATACCAAAATATAGATAACTTCAAGATCTACAAATTTTCCTCAAAATTCAACCAGAGATAACCACATTTAGATGGTATAAAATGTTGGGTTTTTCGGGATGCGAAAACCACTTTTCGCGTCGCGGAAACCCCGAATCACCCATACCACTGGATCTCGTGCGAAGGATAGATTTCAAAAATACGAGTACGAGTTTCAAACTATGATCTACAGTAGATCTACAAAGGAAAAATATTTTATACCTTTGAAGCGTGCCCTCGCAAATACCGCTCGTCCAACGGTACACTGGATCTCGAAGTTGTCAACGTAGACAACTCTCTAGTGATATCCACACGAACAAGAAGTGTTCTCTAACACTCAAGGATGGAGAAGAGAGCACCACAAGTGTGCTAGCACTCTCTAGGGCTCTCGGGTAGGATTGGAAGAAGAAGAAAGGAAAAGAAGAGAACACACTCCTCTAAAATCTCTATGTGACTTTCACTAACCTTTCTTCTTGGATTAGATTCACTCTCCTTTCTTCTCCCTTGCTTGAAACCCATGACCAAGAGAAGAGAAGGAGCAAGAAGAGAGCTTAGGAGGAGGAAGATCACTTGAATGAGAGTTACACTTGCAAAATAAAACTCTTTTCATCTAATTAAGTGGTTTGTAACCTCCATGGAATACCAAGAGTCACAACTCTTGGTAACTCCCATGAGGTGACACTTCACTTAAGTAACCATGATGATGTGGAGCATCATCATTGGTCCACTTAATGCCAACTCACCAATGAGGTGGCATAAAGTAAAGTCAAACTTGACTCTTCATCTTCCTCTCAAGTCAAGTCAAACTTGACTTAATCTCTCTCATGGTTGATCTAATCCAACTATTTAATTCAAGCCAATTTAATATAATGAATCTAATTCATTTAATTAAATTGATTCAATGAGTCATAATCTAAATTAGACTCATTGAACACATGAATCAACTTGAATCCAACTCAATTAGCCCAATTAGGATTACTCTTAATCCAATTTGATTCATCAAATGAATCTAATCCTCTTGGTTCATCATATGAACCTAATCTCCATCCACTTGTTCTTTGTGTGTGACCCAATAGGTTATTGTAACGTTGGCAATGCCCCTAAACTCATTTAGAAACATAAGTAATGAGCGGTATCTAGCAATACATCATTACTACCCAAGTTACAAGAATGTTGAGATCCAACATCACCTTGTGACTACTAATTGTGACTCCTCACAATATATGACAAGTGTCCTTCTATCCTAGACATCTAGATTGATCAATGTGAGGCATAGACCGTGTCATCCTCTAATCAATCTAAATCTTGAACTCCAAGTAGACTCACTCAATCAAATGAGCTCAATATCCTATATTGACTCATTTGGGCATGGCCATGCACTTCGTGGTCTCACTCTATCAAGAATACCGATGTCTCTCCCGTCATATAGGAGGGATAAATCCCATCTACATCACTCACATCCCTCCGCATAATTTGTTACATACCCAATAATCACCTTTATGGTCCACCTAGTTACGGGTGACATTTGACGAAACCAAAGTACATAACTCCTTATGTAGGGAACCATGGTGACTTCAGGTCTAAGGACTAGTAGTCATACTAATAGCCACATGAGAAAGTATATGACACTCATATAACGATCCATGATACTTTCTCATGGCGGGTCATTCAGTATACATTCTCTAATGCATACCCATGTGTCAACTTGATATCTCTATATCCATGACTTGTGAGATCAAGTCATCGAGTTGACCTACATGCTAGTCTTATTGCATTAACATTGTCCCCGAATGTTAATACTCAACTAAAAATGATTAAGAGTAGTGTTCCCTATATCATCTCACTATCGGTTCAACTAACCGATTGATATAGGTGAGAACCGTCTACTCAAGGACGTTATTATACTTAGTTTATTTGGCACCAATACAAGTAAGTATAATAACCAAAAACCAAATGCCTTTATTTATATAGAATATGATACAACAAGTCTAAAATACAATCATCAAATGATTGGCTCTAGGGCTCTAGCTAACAATCTCCCACTAGCACTAGTGCCAATCAGTGTAGGCTATAAGCCCAAATGACCTAGTGTGACCATCATGCTTCCTCTGTGCCAAAGCCTTGGTCAAGGGATCTGCGATGTTAGCCTCTGTAGGTACTCTGCAAATCTTCACATCTTCTCTCTCGATGATCTCTCGAATGAGATGGAAGCGCCGTAGTATGTGTTTGATCCGCTGGTGTGAGCGAGGTTCCTTCGCCTGTGCTATAGCTCCATTGTTGTCACAATTGAGCTCAATAGGGTCAGCAATGCTAGGAACCACCCCAAGTTCAGTGATGAACTTGCGAATCCAAACTGCCTCCTTTGCTGCCTCTGATGCAGCAATATACTCGGCCTCTGTCGTAGAATCAGCTACTGTGTCCTGCTTCGAACTCTTCCAGCTCACAGCACCACCATTAATGCAAAACACGAACCCCGACTATGATCTATAGTCATCCTGGCCGGTCTGGAAGCTAGCATCACTGTAACCCTTTACAGCTAGCTCATCATTGCCTCCATATATCAAGAAATATTCTTTAGTCCTTCTTAAGTACTTAAGAATATTCTTGACCGCTATCCAGTGACTTTCACCTGAATCTGACTGGTATCTGCTCGTCATGCTCAAAGCATATGAGACATCAGGTCAAGTACATAGCATGGCATACATGATTGATCCTATGACTGAGGCATAAGGGATCTGATCCATGCGGTCTCTCTCCTCTCTAGAAGAGGGACCTTGAGTCTTCGAAAGACTCATGCCATGTGAAATCGACAGAAATCCCTGTTAGGATCGATGTACTCGGATAGAGAGGGGGGGTGTGAATAGCCGACCCCAAATCGTTCGTTTCTTTCTACAAATCAAGTTAGCGCAGCGGAAATAAAACAATAGAAACGAAAATAAGGAAGAGCAAACCTCAACGCGATGATGTAACGAGGTTCGAAGATATACTCCTACTCCTCGGCGTGTCCGTAAGGTGGACGAAGCCTATCAATCCGTCGGTGGATGAGTCCCCGGAGAACCGGCTAATATATATACTCCTTCTGGGTGGAGAAACCTCGCCACAATTTTTCTTGCACCAGCAAGAATAGGAGTACAAGAATACACAAGAAGAAGCAACAATATGAATGTAACAACAAACAATCTTGCCTTCTCGTCGGCTGTTGATGAAGCAGCAACTTCACGGGCCAAATGCAGCAGCAACTGTTGGAGACCCCAGCCGAGGAAGCTCACGCGAAGCTTCAGGCAGAAGCGAGCTCAGCAAAGCTCAAATCACAGAAGTGAAGAAGAAGAAGCAGAAGCTTCGGACCAGAAGAAGAGTAAGAGAGAGTTTCAGAGTTACTACACTGTAGAAGCCCTCTACCCTCTTATACCTGCATCCACCTACGAAGAAGAAGCCAGAAGACAGAAGAAGACAGAAGACCGTTGGCTCACAACGGATAGTTCTGGACCGATCAGCCTGAAGCCTGATCGGTCCAGGAACCTCTGATCGGTCCTAGGGACCGATCAGAGCTTCCTCTAATCGGTCCAGGGACCGATCAGCATGCATTCCCTTCCTTTTCTCCCGAACTTCTTGCCTTCTGATCGTTGTTTCCTGATCGGTCTGCAGACCGATCAGATAACACTCAGTAGGCTACTGTTTGATTACTGATCGGTCACCAGACCGATCCAGATATCTAGTGTATCACTGGATCGATCCACTGATCGATCCAGAGCTTGGTTTTTGCCCAAACCAACATCCGGTCAACCTTGACCTGTTGGCACATCATGCTTAGCATCCGGTCACTCCCTTGACCTGCTAAGACTCCCCACCAAGTGTCCGGTCAATTCCTTTGACCCACTTGGACTTTTCTCTTCGTGCCAAGTATCCGGTCACTCCCTTGACCTACTTGACCTTCACAATACCAGATGTCTGATCACCCTTGATCCATCTGGATTTTCCCTTGCCCGGCTTCACTCACCAGGACTTTCACCTAGCTTCACTCACTAGGGTTTTCACCTGGCTTCACTCACCAGGTTTTCCAATCTGCCCGGCTTCACTCACCAGGACTTTCCAACTGCTTGGCTTCACTCACCAGGACTTTCCCACTGCCTGGCTTCACTCACCAGGACTTTCCCACTGCCTGGATTCACTCACCAGGACTTTCTGAACTGCCTGGTTTCACTCACCAGGACTTTCCGAACTTCCTGGCTTCACTCACCAGGACTTTTCCAACTGCCTGGCTTCACTCACCAGGACTTTCCCTTTCACCTAGTTTCACTCACTAGGATTTTCACTCTGCCTAACATCCCAGTTAGGACTTCCCTGTCAAGTATCCGGTCAACCTTGACCTACTTGACTCTTCTTCATTCAACCTGATCAGACCTTGATCAGTATCTCTCCGTATGGATAACTGCACCTGCATTGTCCATGTCTACATGTCTTTCTGTATTGTCAAATATCGAAACCATGACCAAGGTTTACGCTTGGTCAACTAGGTCAACCTTGACCTACTGGAAATTGCACCAACAATCTCCCCCTTTTTGATGTTTGACAATACCTTTAAGTTAGGCTAATCCAATAGCCTCAACTTTCTTCATGCCACTAGGTAATGAAACATAAGTTACAACCTTACATTCTCCTTCTAAGAAGGCAACCTCCTTCTTAGATAATGAAGGCCTAACTTAAACCCTTCATTCTCCCCCTATTGGCACACATCAACAAACTCTCCCCCTGAAGAGTAAGTTATCGTTGTTCACAGCTTCACTCGTTGTGATCAACAAACTCTCCCACTAACTCCAATGTTCTTCCTTGAACATTCTCTAGACATTCTCCATTCTCCCTCTTTTTGACACACATCAAAAAGAGTGAATCAAGGTCAAGAGTTTCTTCCTAATGAAAGTCCCATACCTTTCATTGAAACCCTTAATTTCCCCCTTGATACTAATGTCAATAGTCAATTTAGTGATAATCCCATATCACTCATGACAATTCCCCCTAAAGGTTAACTCCCCTTGACCAATAGGTAAAACTCCCCCTAAAAGTCAACTCCCCCTTGACCATTGTACCAACAATGTCTTGGAGAGTTTCAAACCTTTAGAACTCTAAAACACCACTTTCATAGCTGCAATTTCAGACAAACAGTCGAAATTCAGCAGGTTGGCACGCCCTGATCGGTCACCAGACCGATCAGGCTCCCTCTGGATCGGTCACAGTGACCGATCCAGGCTCCCCTGGACCGATCAGAAACCCTTCTGATCGGTCCACAAACCTGATAAAGGTCTGATAAGTTCTGATTTCTCTCCACGAAATTCAGAAACCTGTAGAAAGTTACAGAAAATTCCAAAAATTGTGAAATTTTGAGGATACATTCCTCATAACATATACTATCATGAAAAAATAGTTTTCTATGAAAATAGCTTCCATTTCTCAATCTTGATACAAAGTTCACAAGTCTTTGAAATAGCTCAAAGTTAACTCATCTTTGTATCACTTGTTCAATGATGAATGCTATCACTAGAAAAGCTTCATCAAGGTTTTTTAAATCAATTTTAAAATGATTTTAAACCCTTTAATTTGGGACCACAATCTTAGGGCTAAATGTACATAACCTGTACATAAGCTTTCCCTATGATCCCCAATTTAGAATTAGGCTCATCTAGGTACAAGAACTATGCACCTTGATCCTAACTCACAATCCTAATATCTCACACACATCTAAGGTGTATCAAACACATCCAAGTCAATTTTGATGTGAGATATGGGTTTAGGTTAGCTTAGGCTAAGTTCTCATGCATTTTCTAAACAACAATTTGATCTCCATATCAAATTGTGTTTTTGTCCTTAAATCAAATTAATTGATTTTAAATGCAAAAGATGATGACATGGCATATAATGATATCATAAGTAAAAACATGTTCCAATGTCATGATGTCATGTCATAAAGTATGAAACTTAAATAGAGCATGACATTTAACTAACCTAAGCATTATCATGACATTTCAAATGATAATAAATTAAATATGATGTCATGACATGACATATGGCAAACAATACATGGCAAATAATATATAAAGGTATAGAAAATACCTAATTCTAGCCTTAGTTGCCATTTTTGATCATTTTGCCATAAAGTCCATATTCCTAAGTGTATTAGGCCTAAAATCATATACTAAGGATTTTTAGATCACTATGTGGCACATCCTAAACACCTTAGGAATAATTTTCCATTTCATTTCCAAGGCTTGATTACACCTAGAAAATTCCTAAAGTGCCACCTTTTGCCATGATTAGGTTAACTACCTATTCAAGTAAGGTTGACACACCCTAACTCATCTAGTGTGATGAAATCACGCTCCTAGGAACCCAATACCTATTGGAGCTCATTGGGTTCACTAAATATTCACTAGGGATGTCTTCCCTGGCAACCCTCCTAATGACCCTCCTAGGCTTTAAAGCCTTGGTCGTTTGGGACTCATCAAGATCCACTCTAGGGGTGACTCCCCTTGTGACCTTGGTGATGGTCTTCCTAGCCCTAGATTTTGTTCCATAATCGAATGGAACATTATGATAAGTGGGCTTGACCACTTGGGACTTAGGTTTGTGACCCAAACCTTTCTTGTCCTTGGACATTGGTTTTTGACCCTTAAACCCTAGAGATGACTTCTCCAAGTTCTTAAGAGCCTTTTCCAAAGTATCAAGCCTTGACCTCAAGACTTGATTCTCCTTCTCTAATACCTCAATTTTTAATTTTTAATTTTTCTTTGAGGTATTCCTAGGCATATGTCTAGATGATTTGGGATTTCTACCTAGATTTTCCTTAGCCTTAGATGGGTTAATTCTAGGGTTGACTTTCCTAGTGTTATCCTTATCTAGGCTCACATGTTTGACACCTAAGCATGTGTATCGATTTCTAATGTTATCATGCTTACCATTATTAACAATAGCAATAAGGCTACTAGCATGTGTCTTATTATTATTGCAATAATGTGCCTTAGAGATTACCTTAGGGTTTGCCTTAGCTCCCCCTATCGATGTGCTCGTCTTCTTGTCCTTGTGAGGTTGCCTCCCCCTCGGACATTGGCTCCGATAATGTCCCCTTCGCTTGCATTGGAAGCACACCACGTGCTCCTTGCTCTTGCGTATCGGGACTCCGACTTCCTTGATCTTTGGCGCCGGTGGAGTCTTCCTAACCCTCTTTGGACATTTACTCTTGTAATGCCCAAATTCCCTACACTCAAAGCACATTATGTGTAATTTGCTAGAAACTAAATGGCTTGAGTTACCTAGAGTTGAGGATGGATGAACGCTCTCTCCTTCATCCCTTCCGGAGGTAGAAGCTTCTTCTTCTTACTCTGAACTTGAAGAAGAACTCTCCTCCTCTTCTTCTTTAGATGTTGAGTGGCCCTCAACTTCTAAATCCATTCCTCCATGAAGTGAGCTACTTGGCTCACTTGACTCCTCTTCATGACTTGAAGTGGAGTTCTCCTCATGGAACTTTGCCAAGTTGTTCCACAACTCCTTGGCATCGTTATATCCACCTATCCTACACAAAACATCATTAGGTAAAGAAAATTCAAAAATTTTTAATACCTCATCATTGACTAGGGATTGGTGGACTTGTTCCTTGGTCCACTCCTTCTTCTCTAGGGTTTCTCTTTTCTTGTCCATCGGAGGCTTGAAACCTAATTGAACACAACTCCAATTTTCAAGGTTAGTCATAAGAAAGTACTTCATTCTTACCTTCCAAAACGCGAAGTCGTCGCGATCGTAGAAGGGTGGAATCGTGACATTTTCCCCAAATAGATCCATTCTCTAGCTCGTGCTCCCCCGGGTGTTGATCCAACGAAGAGCGACCTCGCTCTGATACCACTTGTTAGGATCGATGTACTCGGCTAGAGAGGGGGGGTGTGAATAGCCGACCCCAAATCGTTCGTTTCTTTCTACAAATCAAGTTAGCACAGCGGAAATAAAACAATAGAAATGAAAATAAGGAAGAGCAAACCTCAACGCGATGATGTAACGAGGTTCGGAGATATACTCCTACTCCTCGGCGTGTCCGTAAGGTGGACGAAGCCTATCAATCCGTCGGTGGATGAGTCCCCGGAGAACCGGCTAATATATATACTCTTTCTGGGTGGAGAAACCTCGCCACAATCTTTCTTGCACCAGCAAGAATAGGAGTACAAGAATACACAAGAAGAAGCAACAATATGAATGTAACAACAAACAATCTTGCCTTCTCGTCGGCTGTTGATGAAGCAGCAACTTCACGGGCCAAATGCAGCAGCAACTGTTGGAGACCCCAGCCGAGGAAGCTCACGCGAAGCTTCAGGCAGAAGTGAGCTCAGCAAAGATCAAATCACAGAAGTGAAGAAGAAGAAGCAGAAGCTTCGGACCAGAAGAAGAGTAAGAGAGAGTTTCAGAGTTACTGCACTGTAGAAGCCCTCTACCCTCTTATACCTGCATCCACCTGCGAAGAAGAAGCCAGAAGACAGAAGAAGACAGAAGACCGTTGGCTCACAACGGATAGTTCTGGACCGATCAGCCTGAAGCCTGATCGGTCCAGGAACCTCTGATCGGTCCAGGAACCTCTGATCGGTCCTAGGGACCGATCAGAGCTTCCTCTGATCGGTCCAGGGACCGATCAGCATGCATTCCCTTCCTTTTCTCCCGAACTTCTTGCCTTCTGATCGTTGTTTCCTGATCGGTCTGCAGACCGATCAGATAACACTCAGTAGGCTACTGTTTGGTTACTGATCGGTCACCAGACTGATCCAGATATCTAGTGTATCACTGGATCGATCCACTGATCGATCCAGAGCTTGGTTTTTGCCCAAACCAAGTTCCAAACCTTCCAAACCAACATCCGGTCAACCTTGACCTGTTGGCACATCATGCTTAGCATCCGGTCACTCCCTTGACCTGCTAAGACTCCCCACCAAGTGTCCGGTCAATCCCTTTGACCCACTTGGACTTTTCTCTTCGTGCCAAGTATCCGGTCACTCCCTTGACCTACTTGACCTTCACAATACCAGATGTCTGATCACCCTTGATCCATCTGGATTTTCCCTTGCCCGGCTTCACTCACCAGGACTTTCACCTAGCTTCACTCACTAGGGTTTTCACCTGACTTCACTCACCAGGTTTTCCAATCTGCCCGGCTTTACTCACCAGGACTTTCCAACTGCCTGGCTTCACTCACCAGGACTTTCCCACCGCCTGGCTTCACTCACCAGGACTTTCCCACTGCTTGGCTTCACTCACCAGGACTTTCCGAACTGCCTGGTTTCACTCACCAGGACTTTCCGAACTTCCTGGTTTCACTCACCAGGACTTTCCGAACTTCCTGGCTTCACTCACCAGGACTTTCCCTTTCACCTAGTTTCACTCACTAGGATTTTCACTCTGCCTAACATCCCAGTTAGGACTTCCCAGTCAAGTATCCGGTCAACCTTGACCTACTTGACTCTTCTTCATTCAACTTGATCAGACCTTGATCAGTGTCTCTCCGTATGGATAACTGCACCTGCATTGTCCATGTCTACATGTCTTTCTGTATTGTCAAACATCGAAACCATGACCAAGGTTTACGCTTGGTTAACTAGGTCAACCTTGACCTACTGGAAATTGCACCAACAATCCCTTATTGGAGTTCTGCATGGCAAACCGAAGGAGTACCTTGTCAATGTATGTACTCTGACTTAGGCCAAGCAATCTCTTAGATCTATCTCTATAGATCTGTATCCAGGGGCGGATTTACACGTGGACTGGGGGGGGGGCCACGGCCCCCCCAGTCCATGTGTAAACCCTATTAATAATATTTTTAATTATTAGTAATATTATTAGTGAATATTAAATATAAATTCATTTGGTAATTGGGATAAAAACAATACGCCTTGCACCGTTGCAGACGGCATACCCTACTCGTCGTTCGGCGATTGCTCCGCTGCCTTCGAACGAGCAATCGGGTGTTGGATGTGGAGGTCTCGTGCGACGAAAATATTCTCGAGCCCGATTTGAAAGAAAGGTACAATTTCATTCTACTCCTTCCTCCTTAGTCCTTAGGGTTTTGATTTTTGAAGCCCTTAAAATTGAGAACTGAGAAGGGAACAAGAGAAAAACTTTTTTTTGGTATTTTCCATCTTTGTTTGAATCGTTCCTACTTTCTACCCCATAAGCTAACCTCACTATGAAGCTTAGGCTGCTTATCACAGATTTATCATTTATGATATACCTAATACCTTTATTTATGAATGAGGCGAGAAGAACACATGAGGCAAAGTTAGAGTACCAAACAAAAACAATTCCATATTTCCATACATTTTGTTAGAAAAAAATTATAATAATTAATTTTACATGGCCCTCCTTGAGTCCTTGTCCTTCTTGGTTTCTTGCTGCTGATTGTTGAAAGTGAAGGCTACTTTAGATTTTTTTTTTACCTATAATATATGCACACACAAGCAAACATACTATATTGTAAAAGGTATCCATCAATGGTCCTACCATTTAGTTGCTGTGGGCCTGTGACTTTGAAGTAACATATAGATTTATCTCTCTTATGACTTATGATTTATAACTTTTTACTAAGAACAGAACTATGTAAAGCCCATAATTTTACCAGATTCTTTTATTTTGTTTGCTTTTCTCCTTTTGCTAGATTCTTTTGTTTACTATTCTCTTATGAAATGATTAATTTTAAGCATTTTAATTAAATCTTGTGATTTTAGAAATTAAAGTGCCTAAATGATGAAATAGTTGAAGTTGGAATTGTTGATTTAATATTTGATTAAAAGAAAAAAAGCTTGGTGTTTTTTTTATTGTATGATATTGTTATTATTCAGTAACTTAATGTTTGGTTTAATATTGTTATTATTAATTATTATTCACTTATTTGAAATAATTTGAGTTTTTCATTGTTAAAGGTTTCATATATTTTAAATGGGAAAGTCCGTTACGATTGATAAGTTTTTTCAAAGAAAGAGAGCAAATGAACCAGATCCGGCTACTCCTATAACCCCATCGACAAGATCAAATAACAATGATCTTCCATCTGAATTTTCTCCTAAAAGATTCAAAAGTATAGAAATTAAAGAAGTTGATCTCGATTTTTTAGAGCGTGATCCAGGATTACGTCGACAAATTTGGGAATATCATCCTAACCAACAAGAGGAAATTCGTCGAGCTTATTTGAATCTGAAGGCATACCAACCTATTCTTCAAGAATATCCACTAAATAAAAATATTAAGCACCCACGAAGATTTCAGTCAACTTGGTATGAACAATTTCCTTGGTTGGAGTATTCACCAGCTAAAGATAAAGCATATTGCTTTCTATGTTTTATCTTCAACAAGCCATCGGGATGCTCAAATCAAACTGCATTTACTGTTAATGGATTTAATAGTTGGAAGAAAGTTCTAAATGGAAAAGTTTGTGCTTTCCTCAGCCATATAGGGAAAGATAATGTATCTTCACCCCATCGTAATGTTGAAAAGGCATGTGAGGATTTGATGAACCAACCACAACACATATCAAGGAGATTCGACAATTTTAATGATGAACAAATCGCAACTAATCGTCTTCGATTAAAGGCTCACATACATGTGGTGTTGTTGCTTGCACTTCAAGGAATTCCATTTAGAGGCCATGATGAGAAATCTAGTTCATCTAATCGTGGCAATTTTCTTGAATTTTGGATGTGCTAAGCATGTACAATGATGAACTTTCAAAGGCAATTGCGAAAGCTCCAAAAAATGCCAAGTATACAAGTCACGATATTCAGAAACAAATACTTCATGTGCTTTCAATAAGAGTGAAAAATGCAATTCGTGAAGAAATTGGAGTTGCCAAGTATTGCATAATTGTTGATGAAGCCCGAGATGAGTCAAAAAGAGAGCAAGTGTCTATAGTATTGAGGTTCGTGGATACTAATGGATTCATTCAAGAGCGTTTTTTTTGGGCTTATTCATGTATCTAATACTGCAGCTTTAACTTTAAAGGATGCTATATATTCTTCTTTGGCTCACTACAATTTGGATGTTCAAAATATTAGAGGTCAAGGCTATGATGGTGCTAGTAATATGAGGGGCGAGTTTAATGGATTGCAAGCTTTAATCATAAAAGATTGTAGAAGTGCTTATTATGTTCATTGCTTTGCTCATCGGTTACAATTGGCTTTAGTTGCAGCATCAAAAAATGTGACACCTATTCATCAATTTTTTGATAGATTAACTTTTATAGTTAATATTGTTGGTTCTTCGTGCAAGCGTAATGATGAATTGAAGAATGCTCATGCAGATGAAATTGCACATTTGATTGCTATTAATGAACTCGAGACAGGGCGTGGACTTAATCAGATAGGTACTTTACAACGAGCTGCTGATACACGTTGGAGTTCTCATTTGAGATCGTTGAAAGGCTTAATTAAGATGTTTAGTGCATCGTGTATGGTATTGCTTAAGGTTATGGATGATGGACTTCCTTCTCAACGAGCAGATGCAACATCTGTTTATGATGAAATGACTTCTTTTAATTTTGTATTCATCTTGCATCTTATGAAAGAGATCATGGGAATCACAGATATCCTTTGTCAAGCTTTACAAAGTAAGTCTCAGGATATTATAAATGCAATGGAGCTTGTATTATCTACTAAGAATTTACTTCAACAAATGAGGGATAACAAGTGGAATGATTTGCTTGCAAAAGTGAAATCTTTTTGTGAACTTCGAAATATTGATATTCCTGATGTCAATGCTCCATATATTAATAGACGAGGTCGAGCCCGTGCTCGTCAAGACAATTTCACCATTGAGCATCATTATCAGGTAGACCTCTTTTATGCTTCAATAGATTCACAGTTGCAAGAAATTAATGGGCGCTTTAGTGATGATGCTATGGAATTGCTTATTCTTAGTAATGCCTTAAATCCTCAAAATGCAATGGAGTCTTTCAGAGTTGAGGATATATGTAAATTAGTTGAAAAATTTTATGCCGAAGACTTTACAAGAGATGAAAAAGAGCAATTAGAGATGCAATTGAAGCATTACAAGTATAATATAGTCAAAGGGCCCAACTACAACAATCTTGCAACTATTTCAGAATTATGGCAATGGTTGGTGAAGACTAACAAGTCTGTTACATACAATCTCATTTTTAGAGTGATTGTACTTGTGCTTACTCTTCCAGTTTCCACTGCTACTACAGAACGATCATTTTCTGCGATGAATATCGTGAAAACAAGGCTTCGAAGCAAAATGGAGGATGGTTTTCTCTCAGATGCGTTAATGATATATATTGAGCGAGAAATTGCTAGAAATGTGAGCATAGAAGCTATCATTGAAGACTTCGAAAATTTAAAAGAACGTCGAATTCCTTTTAGTTAGATAATTGTATTTGATACTTAATTGAATGTATAGTAACATTATGTTTGTTCTTTGACTATGCAACTATTTTACAATTAGTTATACTATTCTATATTTCTGTTTGAAAATAACAATCTGTTGCTCTCTAAATTTAGCAAGCTCGTAGCTTCTAAGTCTCGCTGCTATTGACTTCAAGGTTATTTAGCAAGCTTTTCAGACGTCAGGTTGAAGTAGGGATGTCAGAATAATTCAACATTACATTTGTTGATTATCTGTGTTTATCTTTGTAGTTGAAAAAGAATTATCTGATTTATTGTCCATATAATTCTCATGTTAACATGGTGTTTGTGAGTTGAAAATCTCTTGAAGAAATCTTTGCCTGCCTGACCATCATTATTCCAATCAATACGATACATGTCATCCTCAAAATTTTTTATTAGAGGTTTGGCAAAATACATTTCAGAATGTTGCTATTGATTCGCTGTTACACCGCTTATGATGCTCTTATTACTTCATAGGTCTTTCATTTGACACTAATGATGAGTTTAAAAGAAGCATTTATGAATTATGGTGAAGTTGTTGATGGTAAGTCGTTATTATCTTTTTGATTTCTTTTTAATCTTTGCAGTACATGATTATACTCACTGGTATTTACCTATGATGCTAGAGTGCATCATTGGCAGGGAAAGTGGAAGGTCTGGAGGGTTTTGGTTTTGTGATTTTTATATCTAGCGAAGAAGCTTCAGCTATAATCAATGGCATGGATGGGAAGGTAAATATGCTTTGCTCTTCTTTGTGTTTATTTTATATAATGTTAATAGAATATGTAGATGTTGTTGCATTATTCATTTTAAAAAGCATGAAAGTGTCACATTTTATGGGATGCATAACACAGATTAGTAATCTGATGCATGGAATTTTATGTAGTGATTATATTATGCTATGTTAGATTTGTACTAAGGACTATAAATGCTAATTTAGTCTCTTGTTTTTTTTAATCATAAGGTTGTGCTTAGGTCCTTGATAAGTATCTTTAGATAGTTTATGGATTTAAAGGAGTAGAGAATTTTCATTATATGGCCCCCCCAAACTTAAAATCCTGGATCCGCCCCTGTCTGTATCCCTAGAATACGGGATGCCTCACCTAAGTGCTTCATTGAGAAGCAACTCCCTAGCCATGTCTTGATAGACTGAAGCATAGGGATGTCCTTCCCAATGAGTAGTATGTCATCCACATACAATATGAGGAAGACAACTATGTCCCCTACAACCTTCTTGTAGACACAAGGCTCATCTTCGTTCTTGATGAAACCAAACTGTTTGATTGCATCATCGAATCGAAGATTCCAGCTCCGAGAAGCTTGCTTTAGTCCATAAATGGACCTATGCAGCTTGCATACTCTGCTAGTATGCTGTGGATCTACAAAACCCTCAGGTTGTGTCATGTACACATCCTCGAGTAGGTTTCCATTCAGAAACGCGGTTTTGACATCCATCTGCCATATCTCATAGTCATGGTAAGCTGCAATAGCAAGCATGATCCGAATGGACTTAAACATCGCTACTGGAGAAAAGGTTTCATCATAATCAATACCATGAATCTACTTGAAACCTTTAGCTATCAAGCGACCCTTATGATAAGTCCATCCATGTCAGTCTTTCTCTTAAAGACCCACTTACACCCAATGGGTTTTACCCCTTCAGGTGGATCAACCAAAGTCCATACTTGGTTGGTGTACATGGATTCTATTTCGGATCTCATGGCCTCTAGCCATTTCTCGGAATCTGGTCTCATCACAGCTTCCTGATAGGTGGTAGGCTCATCCTCTATGAGCACAATGTCATCATGGTCAGACAAGAGAAATGAGTATCTCTCAGGCTGACGACATACCCTATCAGATCTGCGAAGAGGTATGTCTACTTGAACTGGTTGTTGTTCCTCAACTCCTTGTGGAACAACATCATCCACAACACTTTGTGGTTCCAGTTCAACTTCCATCGAGGCTTCAGTGCTATTGTTCGCATCTTGAACTTCTTCAAGATCGAACGTGCTCCCACTAGTCTTTCTAGAAACAAAGTCCCTTTCTAGAAAGACCCCAGTCTTTGCCACAACTACCTTGTGCTGACTGGGAATGTAGAAGTAATATCCCTTAGTTTCCTTGGGATATCCAATAAAATAGCACTTGTCGAATTTGGGTCCTAACTTGTCTGAGACTTGACGTCTAACGTAAGCCTCACAACCCCAAATCCTCATGAAAGACACCTGGGCAATTCTCCCAGTCCATATCCTATATGGTGTCTTTATCACGGCCTTGGATGGAACTCGGTTGAGTATAAAAGCTGCCGTGTCTAGAGCATAACCCCAAAGGTATGTCGGAAGATCTGTGTGACTCATCATAGATCGCACCATATCTAATAGGGTACGATTCCTCCTTTCGGATACACCATTTCACTGTGGTGTTCCAGGAGGAGTGAGTTGGGATTGGATCCCACACTCTGCTAGATAGTCACGAAACTCATGGCTAAGGTATTCTCCACCTCGATCGGATCAAAGTATCTTAATACTCTTGTCAAGCTGGTTCTGTACTTCATTCTTGAATTCTTTGAACTTTTCAAAGGATTCAGACTTATGTGTCATCAAGTACACATAACCATATCTACTGAAGTCATCAGTAAATGTGATGAAGTATCTATAACCGCCTCTAGCAGCAACATTGAAAGGGCCACATACATCACTATGTATGAGTCCTAACAAATCAGTTGCTCTCTCGCTGTGCCCACTAAAGGGAGTCTTGGTCATCTTGCCTCGTAGGCATGACTCGCATATCTCATATGATTCAAAATCAAATGAGTCCAACAAACCATCCTTATGGAGCTGGGATAAGCGCTTGTCATTTATATGACCTAAGTGACAGTGCGAGAGGTAGGTTTGGTTCATGTCATTTAACTTGAACCTCTTGGTATTTATGTTATAGATAGGGCTCTCAAGGTCTAGAATATAGAGTCCGTTTATCAGAGGTGCACTACAATAGAATATATCGTTTAAAAAGACGGAACAACATTTGTTCTTTATTATAAACGAAAATCCTTTCTTGTCCAAACAAGAAACTGAAATTATGTTCTTAGTCAAGGTAGGTACATAACAACAATCATCTAATTCTAGTACAAGCCCAGAAGGCAGAGATAGATAGTAAGTTCCTACAGCAATAGCAGCAACCCGTGCTCCATTGCCAACTCGTAGGTCTACCTCACCCTTCGTCAATGCCCTGTTATTTCTCAGCGCTTGTACATTAGTACAAATGTGCGAAGCACATCTGGTATCTAATACCCACGATGAAGAAATAGAGAGGTTGACTTCTATAACATGTATACCTGAAGTAGAAATCTTATTTCTCTTCTTCGTAAGATCTTCCAGGTATTCTTTGGAGTTCCTCTTCCAGTGCCTCGCTTGTCCTTGATATAGGTGACAAAGATGTTCAACCATATCGTAAGCGCCCATCAACTCATGTTGCTTTTGAAGCTCAGAGTTCATGGTCGCGAGCATAAGACAGGACACATCTAATGCGTCATCTTGATGCTTCTTGTAAGCATCTCGGTCTGCTCGCGTGGCAGTGGCAGGAGGAGCCTCCGGAATGGGCTGCTCCAGAACGTACAGTTTACGTTCTTGGGTGAGAACTATTCTCAGATTCCTGTACCAGTCCAGGAAATTTGCTCCGTTGAGCTTGTCCTTCTTAAGGACAGAACGCAGAGAGAAGATGTTCGTGTTTGACGTCATGACAATTCTACAACAGAAAAATACAGAAAATAAATATCATATTCTTTTTAAATCATTTAATTAGGCCTTCAACTAAATGATGCTCCCACTGAATTCTATAATTCATGTGGGACAAGATCCACATCATACTAACCCTTGAGTTAGCTTTGGCTAATACGCCCAAGACTTAGTATGATCGGTAGGTAACGATTACCAATTACATCTCTATGCAACTCTTGTTTATAGGATCAAAATCCGCATTTATATTAAAACTCGAGTTAGCTTTGGCTAATACGCCCGAGAGTTAATATATATGTGATTTTGACCTATCTTTCCAACTGTTGGAAGATTGCCTATAGTTATACTCGATCCAACCGAGTTAACTAGGAATACTCAATCTAATTGAGTTGTACTCACCCATGCGTTGATAGGCAGGACCAAAATTGTCCCTCCGTACCCTACCAAGATAGTATGTGTTGCTCTACTTTGGCAGATTAAACAACAACATGCGATCGAGGTAGTGGTAGGTATCACGACATGGTAGGCATTACAGTTGACACGATTTAGATCTAATCTAAATGATGATGCGTATCAAATACTTGATTTAGATCTAATCTAATCGTGAGGTGCATCATGTGCACGATTTAGATTTAATCTAATCGCTAGGAACTAATTAACTACTTAACTAAACATGCATCACATACATATAAGCAATTAATTAAATTATTTTGTGATTGTGTCATGGCCCTACTACGATCTTCTCAAGCCAATGAGAAGATCGGATGGTCAACCTAAGGTCAACAGCTTCTCAAGCTCCTTCTTTTGACCACTTCGTGTTGCTCGCGCCCTCCTCGTAACTCCGTCTCGAGTGGACCTTCCACCGCTTCAAAATTTACATTACATTTTGAAACTCGAGTTACACTCGAGTCTAAATCTAATTTACAATACGCACATCACATAACGGCACGCAGGCCGTATTATGAATTACAACACATTTCCAAATCCAATTTGGGTCGTTTGGGCCATGACTATCACAAAATTAATATATAATTCAAAATTATATATTTCTATAATTTTCTGTAATTTTTTTATAATTTTACAGATTTTATGATTAAATTTTTCCCGACGGTCCCGATTAGCGATTTCGGGCGCAATCGCGGAGCAAATCCCCTTGCGGGGTTAGGGGCAGTACCCCTACCCGCGATCTAACCATCGTGAGTTGCTCCTAAGTGATCCAAGAAAGTCTTAGCCCGCTATCCCAAAAATTTTGGGACGAAACTTTGTCGTTTTGGAAAATTCTTCTCGGTAGTCTAAGCCTACAAGTGCCGAAACACTTGTGCTTCGCTTCTACGAGAAAAATACCCATAAAAACTCTAAAAACCATAAAATTACAGAATTTCACAGAACTGAATTTTTGTCATAAAAACAAAAACTAAACTCGTACAAGCTTCGCACGTGGCTCTGATACCACTGTTGGATTTTTCGGGCCGCGAAAACCGCTTTTTCGCATCGCGGAAACCCCGAAACCCCCTAGCCATTGGATCCGTGCGAAGAAAACTTTCAAAAAATACGAGTATGAGTTTCAAACTATGATCTACAGTAGATCTACAAAGGAAAAATATTTTATACTTTTGAAGCGTGCCCTCGCAAATCCTGCTCGTCCAACGGTACGCTGGATCTCAAAGTTGTCAACGTAGACAACTCTCTAGTGATATCCACACGAACAAGAAGTGTTCTCTAACACTCAAGGATGGAGAAGAGAGCACCACAAGTGTGCTAGCACTCTCTAGGGCTCTCGGGTAGGATTGGAAGAAGAAGAAAGGAAAAGAAGAGAACACACTCCTCTAAAATCTCTATGTGACTTTCACTAACCTTTCTTCTTGGATTAGATTCACTCTCCTTTCTTCTCCCTTGCTTGAAACCCACGACCAAGAGAAGAGAAGGAGCAAGAAGAGAGCTTAGGAGGAGGAAGATCACTTGAATGAGAGTTACACTTGCAAAATAAAACTCTTTTCATCTAATTAAGTGGTTTGTAACCTCCATGGAATACCAAGAGTCACAACTCTTGGTAACTCCCATGAGGTGACACTTCACTTAAGTAACCATGATGATGTGGAGCATCATCATTGGTCCACTTAATGCCAACTCACCAATGAGGTGGCATAAAGTCAAGTCAAACTTGACTCTTCATCTTCCTCTCAAGTCAAGTCAAACTTGACTTAATCTCTCTCATGGTTGATCTAATCCAACCATTTAATTCAAGCCAATTTAATATAATGAATCTAATTCATTTAATTAAATTGATTCAATGAGTCATAATCTAAATTAGACTGATTGAACACATGAATCAACTTGAATCCAACTCAATTAGCCCAATTAGGATTACTCTTAATTCAATTTGATTCATCAAATGAATCTAATCCTCTTGGTTCATCATATGAACCTAATCTCCATCCACTTGTTCTTTGTGTGTGACCCAATAGGTTCTTGTAACGTTGGCAATGCCCCTAAACTCATTTAGAAACATAAGTAATGAGCGGTATCTAGCAATACATCATTACTACCCAAGTTACAAGAATGTTGAGATCCAACATCACCTTGTGACTACTAATTGTGACTCCTCACAATATATGACAAGTGTCCTTCTATCCTAGATATCTAGATTGATCAATGTGAGGCATAGACCGTGTCATCCTCTAATCAATCTAAATCTTGAACTCCAAGTAGACTCACTCAATCAAATGAGCTCAATATCCTATATTGACTCATTTGGACATGGCCATACACTTCGTGGTCTCACTCTATCAAGAATACCGATGTCTCTCCCGTCATATAGGAGGGATAGATCCCATCTACATCACTCACATCCCTCCGCATAATTTGTTACATACCCAGTAATCGCCTTTATGGTCCACCCAGTTACGGGCGACGTTTGACGAAACCAAAGTACATAACTCCTTATGTAGGGAACCATGGTGACTTCAGATCTAAAGACTAGTAGTCATACTAATAGCCACATGAGAAAGTATATGACACTCATATAACGATCCATGATACTTTCTCATGGCGGGTCATTCAGTATACATTCTCCAATGTGTACCCATGTGTCAGCTTGATATCTCTATATCCATGACTTGTGAGATCAAGTCATCGAGCTGACCTACATGCTAGTATTATTGCATTAACATTGTCCCTGAATGTTAATACTCGACTAGGAATGATTTAGAGTAGTGTTCCCTATATCATCTCACTATCGGTTCAACTAACCGATTGATATAGGTGAGAACCGTCTACTCAAGGACGTTATTATACTTAGTTTATTTGGCACCAATACAAGTAAGTATAATAACCAAAAACCAAATGCCGTTATTTATATAGAATATGATACAACAAGTCCAAAATACAATCATCAAATGATTGGCTCTAGGGCTCTAGCTAACATAAAAGACATTTCCATGAGACACGGTCATGCTAGAGCCATGCCATAGCCATGCTAGGGCCTTGTTAGAGCCATGCCAAGGCCAAGTTTTATCCTAGGGCCAAGAGACATGGCCGTGTGAAATAACATGACTGTGCTTCTTCACTAGAGCCTAATTATAGGCAGGCCATGTGAAATCACACAATTGTGTCTCCCATCTAGAGCCTATTCAAAGGGAGGTCGTGTGAAATCTCATGGTCGTGCCTCCCACTAGCAAGCATTCAAGGCATGCCCGTGTGAAAATATATGGTCGTGCCCCTAGATTTTTAGAGAGGAACACGGCCTGGCCGTGCCAAAAGGCACGATTATGCCTCTCCATCCAAGGTTATTCACGCCCAGGTCATGCCAAAAGGCATGGTCGTGGTAGAGAAAACAAGGGGGTCATGCCCCCTTGCTATAAAAAGGGATTTTCTCCCCTTTTCACTTATCTTTGACTTGGAGCTCTGCCCTCATTCTGTTGGGATATATACTATAAGCCTAGCTTTTGTATGAACATCTATTTTAAAATATTTTGAAATGAGAATCACTTTGATCAAATGTCTGCATATATGTCAATGAAGTTGTCCATTTAATTTATATTGTAGATAACATGACATATGGTGTCACACAAAAGATCATGTTACCAGTTTCTTATAAATTATAAATAGTAGCTCACAACCAAGATGGATTGGGACAAACCATTGAAACGGTTGTAGTATAATTTGGTATTAGTTTGTCTTGATTAAAAAATTACGCTAGTACACTATGTGTGTATTGAGCAGGACCGTTTGAGGTTGTTCGATTTGTACTGACTATATAAAAGAACAAAACTTCTATTATTATGGATGTGCGTTCTTTTAATCCCTATATAATAACAAGCACGCATACTTAGTATTTATTTCTTTAACTTATCAATGGGTGAGATTTATCCGTTAAATCAATAGACTCGATGAGTTGGAAAATAGTACTATTTATATGGTGTGTTGTTGATTATAGAAGGAATCTGTGTCCTAATTATTTAGGTTGATAATGTCCCCTTGAGGAGCTCATAAGGATTATCATGTAAACCCTGCAGGTGGACTTAGTCTGACATGATAATGAAGTTGAGTGGTACTACTCTTGGACTCAGATGTTAATTAACTGGGTTGTCAGTAACTCATTTAATTAACGGACATACAATATCTTAAACATGGGGAGATTAACACACTCATAATAAGAAGGAGCTTATATTGTAATATGAGATTGGTGCGGTAGTTCAATAATAACCTTTTAGTGGTATGAGTTATTATTGATGGACTTGAGTTGGGTGTTCGGGGTGAACATGAGAAACCCAAGCCCATCGGGAGACCTAAACCAATTCCTCCTCTAGGTTCCTATTGTAGTCTCTATATATAAAGTCTCGCATTCACCCATCCATAACCGGGTTTGGTTTAACTTAGCTTGGTTTGACTTAACTTAGTTTGGTTTAACTTAACTTGGCTTGGTCTAACTTAACTTGGTTTGGTCTAACTTAACTTGGTTTGGTCTAAATTAACTTGGTTTGGTTTAACTTAACTTGGTTTAGTTTAACATAGTTTGTTTAGATTTTTTCTAAACAAAATTTTGTTAATTTTTCTTTCCTTCTAACCGACGGCAAGTCTATAAAAAGGAATAGGATATGACCCCTAAAACCTAATCTTCCTAATTTTCCATAAGCTCCTTCTCCCTTGCGGTCGTTGCCCCCTCTTCCCTTTCTAGGGCCGGTGGCACATCCCCTCCTCCTCCTTCCTTTTGGCCAACGCCACCTCCACCAGGGCTGACCCCTTCTCCTCCTTTTAGGGTCGGCACCCCCCTTCCTCCTCCTAGGGCCGACGCCCCCCTTCTCCTCCTCCTTCCTTGTGGCTGACACCCCCCTTTCTCCTCCTTGTGGGCGGCGGCTTGAAGAGGAGGAAGAACTTGAAGAAGAGGAAGAAGAGGAAGAAGAAGAGAAGGAAGAAGATTAGGAGGTGCCCCATCCTAGAGCCTCCTTTTGTAGCCGACGGTTTGGAAACCGAGAAGAGGAGGGTGGTGTTGGCTTGGTAGATCGTCGCCCACACGACGTTCAAGAAGAGGAGAGGAATATGACAGAAAATCAAGAGGTCTTTAGCTACAAAGAAAAGGTACAACTAGTTCTTTAATTCCACTGCGTATCTAGTTTCATTTTTCTTTGTATTCATTTTGCGTATCGATTTTGAATACCAACACAAGAAGCCAGTGATCTTGTATTTCGATCAAGGTGTGCTTTGATCATTCAAGAACTTGCTTGATTGATCGAACACATCTTTGATCGAACATGCGGGTTGCTAGGAAGAGTTCTGTTCTTGTAAAATTTTTTTTTACAAGGAAATTGAAATAGAACGAAATTCCAACGCCCTTCAAGTGGTATCAGAGCCATGTTTATGGTTCTGTGTGATTGGTTTTCGGTTAAATTATGCACTGCTCATATATAAGTTTAGGCCGAATAATAGTAGCATGTGCTAGATAGATTAACTCTATGGTTTCAGGCATCGTAGATCCAACTATTATGGCTTTTTGTATGCTTGTGTGTGATTTGAACCCTCGAGCATATTGAGGTTATTGTTTGTGCATGATTGTAATAATTAAATACGGCTGATTGTCGTATTATTATTATTATTATTATTATTATTATTATTATTATTATTATTATTATTATTATTATTATTATTATTATTTTACATTCTGTTCGATCTAGATTACATGTAAATTCTTTTGTGGAATATAGAATCGATAAATGTAAAATTTTATTTCTTATTACGGCTTGTATCCTTGCTATGCATGGTGCTATTTTGAGGACCGGAGGCGCAGCGGATAAGGAAGCAAGATAGACGCGACGGCTTGATCCATTGGCGGCACATTGGAGGATAGCGATCCATTGGTGGCATATTGGAAGACAGCGTTGAATGAGGCCATAATAGTTGGAAATTTTATTTTCATATTTATTGCCTTTATATGCTATTTTTATATGCTGTGATGTGTGTGCTGTGATGTGCGTGCATGATTAAAATTTCTCGATTTAAATAACTAAGTAGGAGAGGGATTATTTAAATAAATCCCACGGTCTCCATTACTGGTTTGTAAGTGATGCATTTAAACTTACGCGTTGGCTTTAAGTGCCTTCCTCCATATCAGATGAGTTTGTTTGCGGATCACTAGATCAAACTTTCTCTATGGATGATTATAGGAAATTATTTAGGTATGTGTAATCTTCTCAATCTGAAGGGGCACAATCCTAATTAATGGACTAAGTATTAAGTAATGGTATATACTTAGGCGCATTTAATAGTATCCTCCCCATCAGAGTCATTGTTATTATTTGTGTGACCGAAGATGAACCAACTATTAATTTTATTTGTCATAAAGTTAGGTTGACAAGATAATAAAATTAATGGGTAAAACCTCCTCTTACAAATGTTTGAATTAGTATACGTCCACACTATCGTGGCATACGAAATTCACAGTGTTTTGAGGTCTTGGTAAATTTAAATTATATTATTTGAGGAATCAATATTATTTTAAATTCTAAAGTTTTGACTAAATATTTTATTTTGTAATTCTCAGGATTTCAAAATGGTTTTCAATCATCTTTCTGTTATTTTAAAAGAAAACAAACTTACTGGTCCAAATTATATTGATTGGAAACGGAACTTGGACATTGTCTTAACCGCTAAAGAATACAAGTTCGTACTCCTTGAGGTCTGTCCTAGCATGCCTGATAAGGATTCTAGTGAAGAGGAGATAGAGAGACATAGGAAATGGGCCAAGGCAGATGAGATGGCGCGGTGTTACATTTTGGCTTCTATGTCAAATGTGCTGCAACATCAGCATCAGGCCCTACCCACTGCCTATGACATCATGATCAATCTCAAGGAACTCTTCGGACACTAGAATTGGGTTGTCAGGTAGGAGAACAATAAAGGTGTATCTTATTCATTAGTTGTTGAAATATATTTAGCGGTGTTATCTATCAATACCTGGTGTGTAGATACGGGAGCCACTGATCATGTTTGTAATTCATTGCAGGGGTTCCAGGAAACCAAACGACCCCATGAAGGGGAGATTACCATCTACATGGGCAATGCTACGAGAGTGGTGGTTGTTGCAGTGGGAGATGTTTATTTATCTTTCGATAGGAATAAAACTTTGATTTTGAAAAATTATCTTTACGTACTATATTTTAGAGAGAACTTGGTTTCAGTTTCTAAATTATTTATGGATGGATATTCTATTTCTTTTGATGACAAAGTGGTTGTCAAGAAAAATAGGGTGGTTATCTATTCTGGTGCGTTGGTTGGCAATTTGTATACTCTTAATCCAAAAACTCCCACGTGCAACAAATGGAAATTAATAGCATATCTTATAATTCTAATAAGAGAAAGCAACCTTCGGAAATGAACCAAACATATCTTTGGCATCTAAGGTTGGGTCATATTACCTTGAGTAGGATTCAAAGGTTAATAGCCAATGGACCTTTGGGTTCATTGGTAGTGGAAAACTTTCCAACCTGTGAGTCTTGCTTGGAAGGAAAAATGACCAAAAGGCCTTTTAAGGCAAAGGGGTATAGAGCCAAAGAAGCGTTGGAATTAGCTCATCATTATGATTTGTGTGGGCCTATGACTATCCAGGCAAGAGGTGATTTCGAATATTTTATCTCTTTTATAGACGACTATTCGAGATATGGGTATATTTACTTGATGCGCCACAAGTCTGAGTGTTTTGATAAGTTCAAAGAGTATAAGGCCGATATGGAGAAACGTCATGGTAAAAATATCAAGACACTATTGTCTGATCGTGGTGGAGAGTACCTCCTAGGAGAGTTTAGGAGTTACTTATCAGAGGCGGAACGAAGGAATATGACTCTTATGGAAATAGTTAGATCGATGATGAGTTATTCAAAATTATCGAAATCGTTTTGGGGATACGCTCTGGAAATGGCAGTGTACATTCTAAACTTGGTACCTTCTAAGTCAGTACCCTCTACTCCCATAGAATTATGGAATGGGCGTTAGCTGATGTGCGAAGATTATATACTCTTTTATGCATGTTTTTACGCACATTTACATACTTTGAGCATGCTTGATCTATGCATTTTTATACTTCCAGCTTTCCTTTTAGCATATTTACTCTTTTGGTTCGGAGATCTGCTTTTTGTGCATTTTCTGTACACAGGAGTTGATTTGGTGAAGAATCTACATCTTTGGGCATGCATTGGAGGAAACGAAGGGAGAAGGCACCGGGCCGTGTACCTCACACGACCCTGCACTGGTATGGAGCTCGGGCCGTGTGGAGTTTGGCACCAACAGAAGAGGAAGATGACATGGCCGTGTGAACCTCGCACGGTCGTGTCAAGATTTGAAGCCAACCAGAGCAGAAGCCTTACATGGCCGTGTGGATCTACACGGCCATGTGAGACTTCCAGAGATCAGGTGGTGGGCGTGTGCACCACACGGCCGTGTAGCATTCCAGAGAGCAGAAGGGTCTTGGGTGAGTCACACGGCCGTGCAACTTTAGCAGGAAGAGAAGAGGACATGGCGTGTGAATCTCACAGCCCGTGTCACGGCCGTGTGGCCGATTCCCTCCTCTATTTAAACCCTTCTTCATGAATTGAAAGGATCTCTCCCTTTGGGAGAAAGCAAGATTTGGTGGTTTCCTCCCATTCTTGGGAGGATTTCAGGCGATTCTAAGGGAGATCTCGACGATTTCGACTCCGGAGCGAGGATTGGATCCGAAGATAAGGCTTCTTCGTAGATAAGTTTTCTCTTTCCCCCTCTTCTTGTTTTCTTGGATTGGGGATTCAAGGAAAGCTTGTAATCTCTATTTCTTCGGATTTTCTTCCTCGATTCATGGAGTAGATCTTGTATTCTAGGATTAAGGGAGTATTTGTATGATGGATTGATGTAATCTCTTATGGATTTGCCATTTTCTTGTTTCAATGATATTATCTTGCTTGTATCAATTAGATCTTGAATGATTGATGGTGATTTGTGCTTAATTCTCATTCTTGATTGATTGTTTGGATTTCTTATGGACTTTGTAAAGATAAACTCTCACTCGATCATCCGAGGGATCCACGTGACAGGTGCAAGCCCGTGTAAGGACGTTTGAGAGATAATCTTGAAGAGGAAATAGGGATATTCAAGAGAGTAGGATGGATTTTATGATTAGCTTCTTGTATCTTGATAGATTAATGAGTCGTGGGCTTCTACGTTGATATCCGAGGAAGGCATAGTAATAGGTGCATTTCTGTGTAAGGACAACATAGGTTCATGTCTAATTAATCCTATTTAGATACATTTCTCAGTCCTTAGCCGGTTGTCTATTGCAAGAGGGAACCGGCAACTTTCTACATGTTTGGCAATTGAGGGATAAGAATTGGTGAACCATTTACATTCAAGAAGTCTTACAAAGAAATCGAAACTCCTAGAATCTTCCTTTATCATAACCCAAAACTCTAAACTCTTGTTTGTTGATCTTTAATATTAGATTTGTTTACCTTTACTTTGCTTTTGAAACGATTGGATAGTTGTTTAGCTAATTCGCATTGAGACATTTCTAGTGCTTATTCCAGTCCCTGTGGATACGATAATCTTTTATATTACTTGCGACATTTCTGTACACTTGCGGAGAGTAACAAGTTTTTGGCGTCGTTGCCGGGGCCTGCGCTATAACATTAGGAATTATCAATTGAGTTAGACTAAACATAACATTTGTTTTCCTTTCATATTGCATAGTTGTAACTAATCATTAGATTTTTGTTTTTACTTTCTTGTATAACTTTCACTTCTTGTTAATTCTTTTTGTACAAATTCAATTCTGCATTTTTGATTCTTCTATTTTTCTTTTTCTGTCGAATTGCTATCTGCTATCTTGTTCTTGTGTATGCAAAGATCTAACTTTGTAGGGGAATTCTTTCCTTTTGACCCTGAGATTGATAGAACTTTCCATAAAAGAAGAATTCTGCAAAGGCGGATCGAAGAACAAGAATATCTAAACATGGTGTGCAAGTCACTAGGAGATTATGGAGCTCCGAAGTCTGCAAAACAAATGGGAGCAATTGTTTACCTTAACATACAAGCAAGAAATTTTATACTCAAACCATCTTTTGTTTCCATGGTTCAGAAAACTCAGTTTGGAGGATTGGAGATTGAAAATCCTTATTCCCATTTGATGGAGTTTTATAGATATTGTTGTACTTTGAAATATGAAGAAGTTTCATCTGATATTATTCAGCTGCTTGCTTTTCCTTTTAGTCTGAAGGGTGCTGCAAAAAGATGGTATAATTCTCTAAAGTCTCAAAGTATCAGAACATGGGATGAGTTAGAGCAAAAATTCCTTGACCAATATTTCCCTCCAAGGAAAACTACTTATTTGAGAAGTCAAATTTTAAATTTTAAGCAATTGGATGGAGAAAAATTGTACCAAGCCTGGGAAAGATATTCTTCTCTTCTGCAGTTATGTCCACATCATGGAATTGAGAAATGGTTAATTATGCATTTGTTCTATGTTGGGCTTTCTTTCTCAAATAAGAATCAACTGGATTTAGCATCTGGAGGATCATTTTTGAAAATAAGTCTAGAAGAAACTTTTGAGATAGTTGGCAGAATCACGTAAAATTCCAATGATTGGGCAGAGCAAGATAGTTCATTCTTGACAATGGATATCATTAGAGGAAAGGATGATGTTGAAAAAGGGCTTATCTTGAATCAAAGTGATTTCCAAACATTATTTCCTTGGTGTTGTGCATCATTGTCAAAAGCATTTGGTGAAAAAGCATTTTCAACAGAAAAGGGGGTATGTCTTGGTGATCATAAGGAGGAAGATCTGTCTTTAGACAATGAAGAGTTGTTAGAAGAAAGCTTGGCTGAGGAGGAGACTATGTTGATAGAACAAGGGCCAGTTTTTCCAGAAATAGTACCACTTCAACTTGAACTTAAACCATTACCCCCAAATCTTAAGTATGAATTTCTTGGGCCGAATTCTACTTATCCAGTTATAATTAGTGCTCAGTTAAATGAGTTTGAAACAAAGAGACTGTTGGATGAGTTAAGGTTGCATAGAAAGACCATTGGATATACAATAGATGATATAAAAGGGATTAGTCCATCTCTCTGTATGCATTGAATTTTACTTGAAGAGGGGTACAAGAACTCAATTGAGCATCAAAGGAGATTAAATCCAAATTTAAAAGAGGTAGTAAAGAAGGAAGTGATTAAACTACTTGATGCGGGGATTATTTACCCAATTTCGGATAGTGCATGGGTGAGTCCAGTCCACGTGGTTCCAAAGAAAGGAGGAATGACTGTTATCAAGAATGAAGAAGATAAGCTAATTTCAACACGAACAGTGACGGGGTGGCGAATGTGCATTGATTATCGGAAGTTGAATAAAGAAACAAGGAAGGATCATTTCCCTTTACCATTTATTGATGAAATGCTTGAAAGATTGGCTAAACATTCTTATTTTTGTTACTTGGACGGATATTCTGGATTTTTTCAAATTCTGATTCATCCTCAAGACCAGGAGAAGACTACTTTTACTTGTCCTTATGGTACCTTTGCCTATCGTCGGATGCCATTTGGGCTTTGTAATGCTCCAGCCACTTTTCAGAGGTGCATGATGGCAGTTTTTTCAGATTTAATAGAGAAAATTATGGAGGTTTTCATGGATGACTTCTCAGTTTATGGGAATGACTTTGATTCTTGTTTGTCAAATCTTTCTACTGTTTTAAAAAGGTGTGAAGATACAAACCTAGTGTTGAACTGGGAAAAATGTCATTTTATGGTTAAGGAAGGAATAGTTTTGGGGCATAAAATTTCAGAGCGTGGTATTGAGGTAGATCCAGCAAAAGTGGAAGTAATAGACAAATTACTCCCACCCATCAATATAAAAGGAGTTAGGAGTTTTTTAGGACATGCTGGCTTCTATAGACGCTTTATTAAGGACTTTTCAAAGATTTCCAAGCCATTAACTAATCTGTTGATTAAAGATGTTGAGTTTTGTTTTGATAGCGAATGTATTGAAGCCTTCAATAAAATTAAGAGTGCTCTTACAACAGCTCCAGTCATTCAAGCACCTGATTGGGATCTTCCTTTTGAAATAATGTGTGATGCTAGTGATTTTGCTGTAGGAGCAGTTTTGGGACAGCGAAGAAATAAGATTTTGCATGCGATCCATTATGCAAGTAAAACACTTGATGCAGCCCAAGTAAACTATTCTACTACGGAAAAAGAATTATTGGCAGTGGTATTTGCTATTGATAAATTTAGATCTTATCTAGTGGGATCAAGAGTAATAGTATATACTGATCATGCAGCTATCCGGTATCTACTTGGAAAGAAGGACGCTAAACCTAGGTTAATCAGGTGGATTTTACTTTTGCAAGAGTTCAACCTTGAGATTAGGGATAAGAAAGGAGCTGAAAATGTAGTAGCGGATCATTTGTCTAGAATATCTCAAAAGTCAGAAAATGAGGTGGATGTTGATTTGCCTATTGATGACATATTCCCGGATGAACACTTACTAGCCTTATCAAGTGTGAAAACTCCTTGGTATGCAGATTTTGTGAATTTCCTTGCTAGTGGAGTGTTACCTCCGGATTTTTCTCATCAACAAAGGAAAAAGTTTTTTTCAGAAGTTAAGAATTATGTTTGGGATGAACCTCTCCTGTACAAGAAATGCAATGATGTGATTTATCGAAGATGTATACCTGAAGAAGAGGTTAGAGATATTTTGTTTCATTGCCATTCTTCGTCCTATGGAGGACATCTGGGTAGTTCAAAAACGATTACGAAAATTCTTCAAGCAGGATTTTATTGGCCAACCTTATTCAAGGATGCTAAGTTGTTTGTTCAATCCTGTGACCAATGTCAGAGAACTGGGAATATAACTAGAAGAAATGAAACGATGTTAAATTACATTCTTGAGGTTGAGTTATTTGATGTTTGGGGAATTGATTTCATGGGACCTTTCCCTCTTTCATATGGGAATAGGTATATTCTTGTGGTAGTAGATTATGTGTCCAAATGGGTAGAAGCTGTGGCATCTCCTACGTGCGATGCGAGAACAGTTATCAAATTATTTAAGAGTATTATCTTTCCAAGATTTGGGGTGCCAAAGGAAGTCATTAGTGATGGAGGATCACATTTTATAGAGAAACAGTTTGAAAACTTACTTAGAAGATATGGAGTGAAGCATAAAGTAGCAACACCTTATCATCCTCAGACTAATGGGCAAGCTGAGATATCTAACCGAGAAATTAAGTCCATATTGGAAAAAACTGTATCTACTTCAAGGAAGGATTGGGCGTTGAAACTAGATGATGCTTTATGGGCATATCGAACTGCTTATAAAACTCCTATAGGGATGGCCCCATTTCGATTAGTTTATGGTAAGCCTTGCCATCTTCCAGTTGAACTAGAACATAAGGCTTATTGGGCAATTGCAAATTTGAATATGGATTTAAAAGAAGCAGGGGAGAAAAGGAAGCTTCAGTTGAACGAACTTGATGAATTAAGGATGGATGCATATGAGCATGCTAAATCTTACAAAGAAAGGACAAAGAAATGGCACGATCAACACATTCTTCGTAAAGACTTTAATGTGGGAGATTTGGTTTTGTTGTTCAATTCAAAATTAAAACTTTTTCCTGGGAAGCTTAAGTCAAGGTGGACGGGTCCATATGAGGTAAAGAAGGTTTATCCTTTTGGAGCTGTAGATATTTGGAACAAAGATTTTGGGATAATTAAGGTAAATGGTCAACGACTGAAAAAATATATTCATGGCACGAAAATAGAAGAGGTACAAAGGTTGTATTTTGCTGAACCTCGCCCTCCAGATTGAATTCTTTTAGCTAGTATAAATTCATTTTGTTGATTTTTACTTGTTTTTGATTTTTGTTTTCAGGATTAGATGCAAAACAAAGCCCGGCCGTGTGCTATACACGGCCTGGCAAAGGTTGCAGGGAATGGAAGTGTTTGGGCCGTGTCATCCAGACACGGCCGTGTGGGATCTCCCGAGGAGAAAAAGGTATAGGCCGTGTCATAGACACGGCCGTGCAAAGAATCCCGAGAGGAAAGATGGAGAGGTCGTGTCCCAGACACGACCGTGCGAGGAATCCAGAGAAGAAAGATGGGGAGGCCGTGTGGATCTACACGGCCCGTGTAGGAGAACTATTAAAGTCTACCTCCTACCTCACACAGCCAGATCTTGGCCGTGTTCCGCACACCCCCAACTCTCCAAAACATATCTTTCTCTCCCAATTTCTTAAAAACTCCTCTCTAATCTCTCAAGATCTTTTAGATCCGATTCTCCTCCTCTCTAAGACTTGGACTTTTGTTCTCCTAACCTAAGATCTTTTGTTCTTTGAAGTTTTGTTCTTTGAAGTTCCACAACTCTAGATAATTCTTCCCCTATCTAAACTCATCAAGATGTCCAATATTTTGAAGAGATTACGCAAAGGAGGTGGTGGATCTAGTGGAGACAAAGAGAAGGAGCCATCAAGAGACAAAGGAAAACAACCAGTGAAGGGCAAAGGCAAAAGGACTTCACGCAACGAAGGTAATCACAATGAATTCAATATTGTGTTCAGAAATGATGATCAAGTAACTAGATTTGCAATTCTTGTCAATAGAAAGATAGTGTGTACTAGATATATGGACCCAATTGTTCTTGATATGCTTGGAATTAGGGAAGATGTAGATTTGATGATTGGGTTTTTGGATTGGAGTGATATTATGTACACACATTTGCCTACATATCCTCGTCTTGTTTTGGAATTTTTAAGTTCATTGGATGTCCATTTTACTAATGAAGATGATTATTTTGGAAAAATCTCTTTTAGATTAATGAATCAAGAATTTCTATGGGCATTTAGTGACTTTAATTCTTGTTTTGGAATAACCACCGGTAGCCCTCGTAGGTTTGATCCAAGGTTTAATTGGAATCATTTTTGGAATGCAATAACTGGGTTAGATCAACCTTATGAGCCTTCAAGAGCTAAGGCCTCCCATATGCAAAACCCCATCTTTAGGTATCTACATAGAGTCATGAGTAAAACTATTTTTGGTAGGGGAGAGAGTGATGGGGTGGTTAAGAAGATAGAGCTTTATGCTTTATGGACTATGCTTTATAAGGTTGAATTTGACTCTGGTTTTCATTTTGTTCAAACCTTATTGAGATCAGCTAGGGCATCATCGGGATCAATTGTTTTTGGTGGTTTGATTACCCGAATAACTTGTAATTTAAATCTTGATGTTGATGGGTTGGAAATAATTCATGGTAATGACATGATTGACATTGATACATGTCTTGCTATGAAAATGATCGTTCGGGATGAGAATGGTTTCGCGTTTCCTAGGAGGAATGGTTCTCCTTTACCCCTTCCTTTTCCTGAACGAACTACTATTCGTAACCGGGCTAATTGGATAATTTCTGAGTTAGATTTTGAGGATAACCCTTCTATACCTGGAGACACTGAGCCACATAATGAACCCTCGTCATCTGGACATACGCAGCCTTCTAGTTTTATGGAGCCTGCTAGGCATTCTTTTGCATATGGCACGGGATCTTCTAGGTTTGATTTTTCAGATTTTCGTACGTCTCTAGAATCACTTCATGAGAAGCAAGAATCCCAACGAAAAATATTGGAGGGGCGCTTCTCTTTATCTGATGATCAGTTTAGGGAGGTACAAAATCATTTTCAGTTTACGAGGAATTTTCAAGGTCAAGTGGCTGAGTTTGTGCAGGATTATGATACTGATCAGGCTAGGATAAGAGATTTTATGCAGAGTATGACGCTTACTAGCCAACAAGTTGATGCTTTATATGAGTATCATAGATCCTTGGGTGAGATTCCAGGTTTTCCTAGTTTTCCTATTGGCCAACCACGTCGTAGACCTCCTTTCCCTCGTCCACCCCACCTCCTCCACCATACTTATTTCATCGGGACGATGAAAAGTTTAAGTCTGGGGGGGTGTCATGTATTGTTTAGTTTGGTTTTCAGTTTTTAGTTTTTGATTAGTTTTTCATGTTGGTTCTTATTTTCTTTGCTTGTTGCTTTATTTTGCTTGTTTTTGAAATAATCATGGCAAAAAAATTTTGAGAACATCAAATCTTCACTTATATGCTTTCTTGGATTCAAGTGAAATGTTAGCACGATTATTGTCTCGATTCATGATGTTCGCATGATGCTACTAGTAAACTTTGTGTAGTTCTTTTTTCTATCTTGGGAAGCATTAATAAGCTAAGAATCTTATGGTGATGAGTTTTAGTTTTGGTTCAACCTTAAGGATTTTATCTTCACTACACTTGTGCTTGATGCTTGAATAGTTGATGTCATTGAAATAGTCATGATTCATCTTGTTTGCTTAGTACTTGGTTTCCATGGTGATCTCTCAACTTTCATTTTGGTTACTGGATGAGGCTCAAATCATTAAAGCTCATTTGGAAAAATCAAAATATCCCAACATGTGTGCTAAAAGTACATTTGTGAATAAGTTTTGCACAATGCAAACACTTATAAAAAAATAAAAAAATGAACAATAAGGGATATAAAAAACAGTTGTCATGAGTGGAATCTAGCAAGTCACCCCTTTGAGACCGAGTTAGGTTACTGGGGAAATGACTGTTTAGTTTCTCTTGAGATTGAGCACACCTTTGAGACCTTGGGTTAGTTGAGAAATATGAACCAAGTGAGCGGTAAGTAAGTGCCTATCTGGTTACTTGTCTTTCACCGGAAACATTAGGAATTCAAATTTGATGACGACTTGACTAGGACATGGATTGAAACTTGAAGGGTGTTGAGTTACTTTTACTGCACAAGATTCTTATGCTTGAACCATACTTTACTTGTTTTCATGATCAAGCTTGTTAATGAAACTTTTTGATAGAGTTAGGAAAGTGCACTGGGTTTTATGAATGTGTTGTAGAACATATGAATTTAGACCGCAGCATTTTGCTTGAGGACAAGCAAAGGTTTAAGTCTGGGGGTGTGATGTGCGTAGATTATATACTCTTTTATGCATGTTTTTACGCACATTTACATACTTTGAGCATACTTGATCTATGCATTTTATACTTCCAGCTTTCCTTTTAGCATATTTACTCTTTTGGTTCGGAGATCTGCTTTTTGTGCATTTTCTGTACACAGGAGTCGATTTGGTGAAGAATCTACATCTTTGGGCATGCATTGGAGGAAGCAAAGGGAGAAAGCACCGGGCCGTGTACCTCACACGGCCCTGCACTGGTATGGAGCTCGGGTCGTGTGGAGTTTGGCACCAACAGAAGAGGAAGATGACATGGCCGTGTGAACCTCGCGTGTCAAGATTTGAAGCCAACCAGAGCAGAAGCCTTACATGGCCGTGTGGATCTACACGGCCGTGTGAGACTTCCAGAGACCAAGCAGGCTGTGGCCGTGTGCACCACACGGCCGTGTAGCATTTCCAGAGAGCAGAGGGGTTCTGGCCGTGTGGAGTCACACGGCCGTGCAGCTTTGGCAGAGAGGGAACTGGACATGGCCGTGTGAATCTCACACGGCCGTGTCACGGGGCCGTGTGGCGCCCGATTCCCTCCTCTATTTAAACCCTTCTTCATGAATTGAAAGGGAATCTCTCCCCCTTTGGGAGAAAGCAAGATTTGGTGGTTTCCTCCCATTCTTGGGAGGATTTCTGGGCGATTCTAAGGGAGATCTCGACGATTTCGACTCCGGAGCGAGGATTGGATCCGAAGACAAGGCTTCTTCGTAGATAAGTTTTCTCTTTCCCCCTCTTCTTGTTTTCTTGGATTGGGGATTCAAGGAAAGCTTGTAATCTCTATTTCTTCAGATTTTCTTCCTCGATTCATGGAGTAGATCTTGTATTCTAGGATTAAGGGAGTATTTGTATGATGGATTGATGTAATCTCTTATGGATTTGCCATTTTCTTGTTTCAATGATATTATCTTGCTTGTATCAATTAGATCTTGAATGATTGATGGTGATTTGTGCTTAATTCTCATTCTTGATTGATTGTTTGGATTTCTTATGGACTTTGTAAAGATAAACTCTCACTCGATCATCCGAGGGATCCACGTGATAGGTGCAAGCCCGTGTAAGGACGTTTGAGAGATAATCTTGAAGAGGAAATAGGGATATTCAAGAGAGTAGGATGGATTTTATGATTAGCTTCTTGTATCTTGATAGATTAATGAGTCGTGGGCTTCTACGTTGATATCCGAGGAAGGCATAGTAATAGGTGCATTTCTGTGTAAGGACAACATAGGTTCATGTCTAATTAATCCTATTTAGATACATTTCTCAGTCCTTAGCCGGTTGTCTATTGCAAGAGGGAACCGGCAACTTTCTATATGTTTGGCAATTGAGGGATAAGAATTGGTGAACCATTTACATTCAAGAAGTCTTACAAAGAAACCGAAACTCCTAGAATCTTCCTTTATCATAACCCAAAACTCTAAACTCTTGTTTGTTGATCTTTAATATTAGATTTGTTTACCTTTACTTTGCTTTTGAAACGATTGGATAGTTGTTTAGCTAATTCGCATTGAGACATTTCTAGTGCTTATTCCAGTCCCTGTGGATACGATAATCTTTTATATTACTTGCGACATTTCCGTACACTTGCGGAGAGTAACATTAGCCTAGTTTGAAACACATTCAGATTTGGGGTAGTCCAGCACATGTGCTGAAGGGAGACGCTGATAAGTTGAAATCACATACTGAAGTTTGCTTGTTCGTGGGATATCCTAGAGGAACGAAAGGTGGTTTGTTTTATAGTCCTAAAGATCAGAAGGTCATTGTTAGCACCAATACCCGATTTTTAGAAGAGGACTATGTAATGAACCACAAGTCCATGAGTAAAATTATTCTTGAGGAAATAAGAGAGGATGCTTCTACTTTAGTACCAACGGTACAAGATGAGATACCACAAGTAACTGCAACACGTGTCACAAATGATGCACAATTACAGGTAGTGTCTCGTCGTAGTGGGATGGTTGTTAGGCAACCTGATAGATTTATGTTTTTAGGAGAGTTTTCGGACTTGATCCTTGGTGAACATGAAGCTGATCCCTGGACATATGATGAAGCACTCCAAGATAAAGATGCAGCATCTTGGCAAAATACAATGAACTCTGAAATAGAATCTATGCATTCTAATCAGGTCTGGGAGCTTGTAAAATCAACAAATAGTGTAAAAGCCATTAGATGTAAATGGGTCTACAAAAGGAAAAGAGGAACAGATGGGAAGGTGAAAACCTTTAAAGTGAGGCTTGTTGCGAAGGGATATACTCAGAAAGAGGGAATCGATTATAAGGAAACTTTTTCGCCGGTAGTCATGCTTAAGTCTATCCGGATTCTTTTATCTATTGCTGCTCATATGGATTATGAGGTTTAGCAAATAGATGTCAAGACAGCTTTCCTTAACGGGAGTCTTGAAGAAAACATCTATATGAAGCAATCAAAGGGATTCATTGCGAAGAGCAAAGAGCATCTTGTATGTAAGTTCAATCGGTCCATTTATGGACTGAAGCAAGCTTTGAGATCTTGGAACATCCGGTTTGATGAAGTGATCCAGTCTTATGGATTCATTTAGTGTCCGGATGAGTCTTGTGTATACAAGAAAAATAATGGAAACGTGGTGGTATTTCTTGTACTATACGTAGATGTCATTTTGCTCATTAACAATAATATCAAAGTGTTGTAAGGCGTAAGAGTATGGTTGTCCAAGCAGTTTGATATGAAGGACTTGGGAGAATGTGGACATATTTTTGGGATCAAAGTAATAAGAGATCGCAAGAAAAGGATGTTGTGCTTATCCCAAGCTTCATACATCGATACTATTCTAGCTCGTTTTAGCATGCAAAACTCCAAGAAAGGTTTTCTACCTTTTCGGCATGGAGTACCTTTATCTAAAGAGATGTGTCCTAAGATATCAAAGGAGATATAGGAGATGAAGGTAGTTCCTTATGCTTCGGCTGTAGGAAGCCTAATGTATGTGATGCTATGTACGAGACCGGATATCTGTTTTGTCATGGGCATAGTTAGTAGATATTAAAGTAACCCAGGACCGGGACATTGGACGTCGTAAAGCATATATTAAAGTACATGAAAAGGACTAGAGATTATATACTGGTTTACCAGGCAGATGATTTGTTTCCTATGGGTTACACGGATTCGGACTTCCAATCAGATAGGGATAGTAGTAAGTCAACCTCGGGGTATGTGTTTACTTTGGGAGGTGGAGCCATAGCATGGAGGAGTGTTAAGCAGAAATACATTTTAGACTCCACCATGGAAGCTGAGTATGTGGCAGCCTCTAATGCAACCAAAGAAGCTGTATGACTCAGAAACTTCTTGATGGACTTAGATGTTGATATGGGTTAGGTTTTATGGATTCCCAGTGAGGAAGGGAAAGAAGATAGTCGGGTTAAGAAGGTAGGCCAATATCGATCGGGATATACCCCCAGAGAGGTAGGCCAATACCGGCTGAGATATACCTCAAAGGCGGTAGGCCAATATCGGCCAAGATATACCTCAAAGGAGGTAGGTCAATGTCGATCGAGATATACCTCTAGAGAGGTAGGCCAATATCGGTCAAGATACACCCCAAAGGAGGTAGGCCAATATCGATCGGGATATACCTCCAGAGAGGTAGGCCAATACCGGCCGAGACATACCTCAAAGGAGGTAGGCCAATATCGGCCGAGATATACCTCAAAGGAAGTAGACCAATATCGATCGGGATACACCTCCAAATAGGCAGGCCAATAGCGGTCGAGATATACCTCAAAGGAGGTAGGCCAATATCGATCGGGATACACCTCCAGATAGGCAGGCCAATAGCGGTCGAGATATACCTCAAAGGAGGTAGGCCAATATCGATCGGGATATACCTCCAAAGAGGTAGACCAATATCGGCTGAGATATACCTCAAAGGAGGTAAGCCAATATCGATCGGGATATACCTCTAGAAAGGTAGGCCAATATCGACCGAGATATACCTCAAAGGAGGTAGGCCAATATCGATCGGGATATACCTCTAAAGAGGTAGGTCAATATCGGTCGAGATATACCTCAAAGGAGGTAGGCCAATATCGATCAGGATATACCTCTAGAAAGGTAGGCCAATATTGATCGGGATATACCTCTAGAGAGATAGACCAATATTGATCGAGATTACATACTTAATAAAATACAGTCCAATATCAGCTAGGGTAATAACAAACTTAGAGGAGTGCAGACTAGTATCGCCCGAGAAACATCATCAGAGGTAATAATAATTGACCGGACCTAGTCTGAGTTTGAATTCGACCGATACAAGGAACAATGTTATATTAAGCTATCTATGATATAGCAAAGATAGGAAGGGCAATTAGGAATGATAGATGCACTCTGAAATAACTTATAAAGCAGGACAGAAGTAAATATTTCAAATAAAGTAGTTTAATGAAGATATTTGTAGTACGTGATTGTATAACAGGTTTGCTAATATGGAGGGAGAAAAGCTTCTATATTTTTCTGCAGGTACTAGACAACAAAGAAGGTACATCTGGGGTACAAAAAAGATTCCTTAAAAGTCATTTTTCACAAGTACACAGCTTACATCATCTCATAACAAACTCTAATGAACCGGGGTCCACTTCATGACTACGGAGGTTGTATGAAGTGGTATAAAAGGGGGAATCCTCTCCGTTGGCAAGGCAAGTTCACATCATTGCGCACATTCATAGCCCTAATTCTCAACTACTGCTCATCTTCTTCTTCCTTCTTCCACACCAAGAGAGATCACTGACTTGAGCATCGGAGGACCTAGCCAGGGATTCCCACCCCGGTCTTAGGTCACTGACGACAGTGTTGGTTGGTCTCTGGTGCGTAGGAAACTCAGGATCGGAAGCTTGGGGAGTTCTGGATCTGGATTTTCTTCAGTTGGATTTCTTTCTCGCCATCGGAGCTTCACACCAGAAAGACATCCCGAGACTTCATTCTCTTAGATCCGCTTTGGGTTTCTCGGATCGGCGCTCTATAGGTATTATTCTTCACCAGCAGTATGTTTTTTCTCCCAGCTCTCTATTTTGTCAAGCTTCTCAGACAGGATCAGATGTGATTCCTAGTTTGCCCAAAGTTATCACAATTTATTGTGACAACAGTGGTGCAGTAGCAAACTCAAAGGAACCACGAGCCCATAAGGTAAGTAAACACATTGAGCGCAAGTACCACCTGATACGAGACATCATAAAACGAGGAGAGGTTGTTGTCACCAAGATTACATCAGCAGATAACCTGGAAGATCCTTTTACTAAGGCCCTTCCGGCGAGAGCTTTTAATAGACATGTTGAAGGGATGTGAATCAGATGTATGACAACATTTATGACAACATAGTTTTTTAGTATAAGTGGAAGATTGTAGGGATGTATACTATAAGCCTAGCTTTTGTATGAACATCTGTTTTGAAATATTTTGAAATGAGAATCACTTTGGTCAAATGTCTGCATATATGCCAATGTAGTTGTCCATTTAATTTATATTATAGATAACATAGTGTGTGGTGTCACACAGAAGATCATGTTATCATTTTCTTATAAATTATAAATAGTAGCTCACAACCAAGATGGATTGGGACAAACTATTGGAACGGTTGTAGTGTAATTTGGTATTAGTTTGTCTTGACTATAAAATTACGCTAGTACACTATGTGTGTATTGAGCAGGACCGTTTGAGGTTGTTCGATTTGTACTGACTATATAAAAGAACAAAACCTCTATTATTATGGATGTGCGTTCTCTTAATCCCTATATAATAACAAGCACGTATACTTAGTATTTATTTCTTTAACTTATCAATGGGTGATATTTATCCGTTAAATCAATAGGCCCGATGAGTTGGGAAATAATACTATTTATATGGTGTGTTGTTGATTATAGAAGGAATATGTGTCCTAATTATTTAGGTTGATGATGTCCCCTTGAGGAGTTCATAAGGATTATCATGTAAACCCTGCAGGTGGACTTAGTCTGGCATGATAATGAAGTTGAGTGGTACTATTCTTGGACTCAGATGTTAATTAACTGAATTGTCAGTAACTCATTTAATTAACGGACATACGATATCTTAAACACGGGGAGATTAACACACTCATAATAAGAATGAGCCCATATTGTAATATGAGATTGGTACAGTAGTTCAATAATAACCCTTTAGTGGTATAAGTTATTATTAATGGATTTGAGTTAGGTGTTCGGGGCGAACACGGGAAACCCAAGCCCATCGGGAGACCTAAACCAATTCCTCCTCTAGGTCCCTATTGTACCCTCTATATATAAAGCCTCACATCCATCCATCCATAACCGAGTTTGATTTAACTTAACTTGGTTTGGTTTAACTTAACTTAGTTTGGTTTAACTTAACTTGGTTTAGTTTAACATAGTTTGTTTAGAATTTTTCTTAATAAAATTTTGTTAATTTTTCTTTCCTTGTAATCGACGGCTTCATACAACCGACCCCACCTAGTGGGAAAAGGCTTGGTTGTTGTTGTTGTTGTTGTTGTAATCGACGACAAGTCTATAAAAAGGAGTAGGATGTGGCTCCTAAAATCTAATCTTCCTAATTTTCCATAAGCTCCTTCTCCCTTGTGGTCATCGCCGCCTCTTCCCTTGCTAGGGCCGGCGACACATCCCCTCCTCCACCTTCCTTTTGGCTGACGCCACCTCCACCAAGGGTCGGCCCCTTCTCCTCCTCCTTGTTGGTTCGTCCTAGGAAGATCGTACCGGTTCCACTGTACAAAAATTTTGTACAAGTGTCGAACATTTCCTAACGACCTATTGTGTTCTTTAGAAATTAAATTTGGAATCGCAAACGGAACTTAACATTATTGATTCCAAATTTAACTTATCTGTTCTTAATGGTTTAGATTTGGATCGCAAGCGGAACTTAACATTATTGATCCAAATCCACCTATGTTATAAAATTCTATTAAATATTAATTTCAGAAATTGGCTCCCAGGTCAAACATGGCGAGGCACATGACATTCTTGGGTATGGGAGCATCCACCACTGCCTCGACAAAGCCTCTTAACGAAATTCAATATTTAATTTCCTAAAATAACATTAGGTTTAACCAAAAATAACAATCGAATCATAAATTTGAAAAACAAAAAAAAAAACACAAACTCAAGTCACAAATTTGAAACTCTAGAATCATATGTCTCTTGTGTTTGGAATTCATACAAAGAAAACTAGCATGATGCGGAAAATAATGACTAGTTATACCTTTCTTTGTATGTAACGACCTTATGGTCTTCTACCGTATTCCTCTTCTTATCTCGGACGTTGTGTGAGCAACGATCTACCGAGACGAGAACCACCCAAGCTCCTTCTTCTCCAAGCTAGTTTTGGCCACCACAAAAACTCCAAGAGATGTAAGGTTCGGCCACCACCACCAAGCTCCAAGGGATGCTAGAAACAAAACCTCCTTTCTCTCCTTCTTCTCCTAACTAGAACTGGCCACCAAGGACTCCTCTTGTGTTGATGTCGCCTGCCATAAAGGAGGAAGAGAAAAGGAGAAGAGCAAGAAGCAATGGTCGGCCACCACCAAGGAAGAGAGGGAGGAAAAAATAGAATAGAGTTGTTAGCCATGAAGACATCCTTACCCCCTCTTTTATAATCCTTGGTCTTGGTAAATAAAAAAAAATAAATAAAACCTTCCTTATTATCTTTGCCATAAAAAAGAAAATTTAATTGATTAAAATCAATTTCCTTTTCTTAAATATCATGGTCGACCACCTAAAGAGCTCCAAACTAGGCAAGTTTTAAACACAAAATTAAAACTTCCTGATTTGTTTCAGAAATTTTTAAAATTAAAATTTCTCTAATAATTTTTTCCTTCATGGTTGGTTATAAAAGAAAATTTTATAAATTAAAATCTTTCTTTTAAACATGTGGATGATTTCCAAAAAAGAAAGTTATCTTTAAAAATAAAATCTCCTTTCAATCTACAAATAAGGAAAGATATCAAATCTTTTCTTAATTTTTGTAGAAACTTATAAAAGGAAATATTTAATTTAAAAACTCTCTTTTTAAATCATGAACATGGTTATAAAAAAGGAAAGTTTTATCAAAATTAAAATCTTTCTTTCGATCTACAAATAAGGAAAGATATCAAATCTTTTCTTAATCTTTTGTAGAAAGCTATAAAAGGAAAAATTTAAATTTTAAACTCTCTTTTAAAACCATGGAATCCACACAAGAAAATTTTAAAAATAAAAAACCTTTTAATTTTCTTAGGGTCAGCCACACCATGCTTGGGCTCCAAGAATTGGCCGGCCACCTACTTGGCTCATCCTATTGGTCTTGGCCAACCCCTAGCTTGGGTTCCAAGCTAGCTTGGCCGGCCCTATTGGGATGGGTATAAAGGTGGGTAAGGGTGGGTATAATACTTTATAAATAAGAGGTTACGATAGGGACCGAGAGGAGGAATTGGTTTTGGTCTCCCGATGAAATTAAGCTTCCCGTGTTCGCCCCGAACACCCATCTTAATTTCATCAATAATAATTCATACCACTAAAGAATTATTATTGAACTACCGCACCAATCCCAAATTATGTTTTGAGCTCCTTATTATGAGTGTGTTAATCTCCCTGTGTTTAAGATGTCGAATGTCCACTAATTATATGAGTTACTGACAACTCACTTTAATTAATTTCTTAGTCCAAGAGTAGTACCACTCAACCTTATCATCATGTCGGACTAAGTCCACCTGCAGGATTTAACATGACAATCCTTATGAGCTCTTCTTGGGGACATTATCAACCTAGATTACTAGGACACAGTTTCCTTCTATAATCAATAACACACACTATAAGTAATATCATTTCCCAACTTATCGGGCCTATTGATTTATCAAACTAAATCGCATCCTTTGATAAATCAAAGAAATAAATATTAAGTATATGTGCTTGTTATTATATTAGGATTAAGAGCATATACTTCCATAATAACAAAGGTATTGTTCTTTTATTTAGTCAATATAAAAAGAAACTACCTCAAATGGTCCTGCTCAATACACTCATAGTATACTAGTGTAATTTATCAATCAAGATAAACTAATACTTAATTACATTACGACTATTCTAATGGTTTGTTCCTTTCTATCTCAGTCGTGAGCTACTGTTTATAATTTATAAGTAATTGATAACATGATCTTCTGTATGTGACACCACATACCATGCTATCTACAATATAAATTAATTAAACAACTATACTTAGCATATAAATGTAGATATTGACCAATGTGATTTTTATTTCTAAATATATGTTTATACAAAAAGCTAGGCTTTTAGTATACATTCCAACACTCCTAAGGTCGACGCCCCCCTTCCTCCTCCTAGGACCGACACCCCCCCTAAAACCTAATCTTCCTAATTTTCCATAAGCTCCTTCTCCCTTGTGGTCGCTGCCCCCTCTTCCCTTGCTAGGGCCAGAGGCACATCCCCTCCTCCTCCTTCCTTTTGGCCGACGCCACCTCCACCAAGGGCCGACCCCCTTCCTCCCCCTAGGGCCGACACCCCCCCTTCTCCTCCTCCTTTTGGTAACTAAATAATGGAAAAGCTGAGGCATAAGAGGTATGTCGTGCATGCGGAACAGAACGACGACCCTGCTTAGCAGCAGAAAAGAGTTTGACACTAGTTGATGGAGGGAAATATGAAAATATTTATATACGATCGAGAAGAAAGGGTGGACCGGGAACCATAGACCAACAATAAATTAGTCCCTAAAGAAGCAAACAAAACCCAGAGGTGGCTCGTTCGGGCGATCAAAAGCCGAAGGAAGACGAATTTGATAATCGGATGGAATTTCAAAGACATCTCTCAAACTCTCAGCATCGCCTTCGTTGAACCTGGACTCAATGGACGTATACCAGAGCCCAGAGATGGAGCCAGGAGGTTAAGAGGATCTTACCATTGGAAATAAAAGTCAACAGGAAACAACGAAGAAACTCGACTGAAAGAGAGAATACTAAGAAAGAACAATAGACAGATTCGATGGAAAAGAGATGAGAACTTACTAGAGAAATCGCTGAGATTGATGGAAAAAGCAGAGGACGCAGTGTCGCTGAGATGCTCACTAATGAAGACGAAGAGGCAAAGTGAGGAAGACGGTGAACCACACTAGGCTTATAAACCTCACGGTTGATCGACCTCAGCTGTCTGATCCAAGGTTACATAAACCTAGAAGTAGATCCAACCATTGATTTTGAAAAGATGCACATCTCGTCACAAGCGAATGTCTGCCTATCACATCGAGCATGTGACGACAATAAGGGACACGTGTCCTGTAGTCACCAGATAGCATTTAATGAACTTAATTAAAAAGGTATGGTCGTGTGCTCGGCCATAATTAGTAGGTATTTGCACGGTTATCAAGAAATATGGATGATGTCAGCCACAACCAGACTTGCCCTAGGACACACAACAGAAGACAATTTGCCAAGTGTTGTTGCTCATCTTCCCAATTGGCGCAAGGAACAAGCCACAGGACCAAACCCGACAATGGTGAAATGAAGTCGAGCAGCGTCGGCTTGTGGGCCAACGAGCGATTACAGATCAAGCATAGTCCGATCGGACACTATAGCATTCGGGTCGAACGGGTTTCAAAGTCGCCAACGACATCTTGTCCAGTTAGTCGGATTTGCAGCCTTCTTCGACTAGACTTGAAGGGGAGGCTTGTGATGCGGCGGTAAGGAAGAGCCTACCTAGCATAAGTCAATTGCCACGATGTAGGTCAAAGTCAAGGTGGTCAACACCAGGGAAGCGGATCATTGGCCGATCGAATAGACCCTTGTCCGATCGGTCATCTGAGTAAACAAGTACAGTTATTCCGTTCGGTAGGAGAACAAGTTACACAGGCTGGGAGCTCGAGTCGAGCCGGCAGCCCGTCTGGCTCGAAGAATGACATTGGCATTATACACTTAATGAAGCAATAAAATGATAAAAGAGGAAATGACGGATAATTAATAAAGGAAAGAGAAAATCAAATAGAATATTCAATCTATCATTAAATGAGAAGAAGTCAAGACAAAAATATTCTCTGTCAGTAATCAATATCATTAAATAGGGGAAGATGGAAGGTCACCAGAAAAGGTATAAAAAGGGGCACGCTAGGTACGAAGAAAAAGAAGAAATATCTTTATCCTTAGCACTCACTTTTTTCCTCTCCTATTTCTGACTTGAGGTTCGGAGGGTCAACGCCGGGGACCCCTTCCCTGGTTTTGGTTTTGTTTTGTAGAGAGCGAGGTCTTCATCCCGTCAACGGAACTACTACCTTCCCGACTTTCCAGCTTCGCGCCTTCAAACAGGATCATCTTCCTTCTCCATCCTTTCTTCCCCATTGAGAAGGAATCCACTCATCCGCTGTGCTGACAGGAATTCGTATAGTGACAAGTAAGGTTCAATGGCTCATGCGATGGATTCAGATTACCCCTTCTCTTGTTGTTGTATTCGGTTTTCGATTTATGGCTTATTGATGATGATAACTAGATTTTTAGATACATCATATGGTTTTGTTTTGATGTATCTATATTGCTTTCATGAACTTCTTAATGCTTTGGACAAGTTATCCCAACTCCGTAACATCCAAAATCCTTTTGTTGCTTTAAAATTTAAATGTTAAGTGTGGCTGCTATTTGTTAAAAGTTGTAGACCAACTTCTGCAGTGATCCTTTGGGAATATGAATGGTCCTATGCTTTGAACTAAATGTATTTACTCTCAACGAAGGAACGGGAAGAGAAAAATTCACAAAATTTGAAAGTTCTAACTAGTGAGTCACAGCCTCTGCATCCATACTTCAGTGTGCCTAAATTGTTTTTTTTTTTTTCCATTCATGAATCTTGAAGCTATTGACTTTATCCCAAAATAATTCTAATTCCAGTCGAGTGGATAAATACAATGTGAACATTTAGGATGCTATAAAATTTAAATGGACTAGCAGGAAAAAATAATTTAGTTGCCAGTTTAAAAATTATATAATACATTATTAATTGCTCAGATAATAAGCCACAAACTCTAAAGAGTTTTTTTTTAAAAAAAAAAAAGTGAATCTTTTCTCGATTTTTCAAGTTTTTTTTTCTAAAAAATAAATTAAAATTGAATAAAAATATATATATATAGGTGATGATAAAACTAGGAAACTTGAATGTCCATACATAATAATTATTACTTCAAGAAATATAATTAAGGATCTAGATTGTCATGTTCGAGCTTGGATAGCTTGGATCGTTGCAGCAGCTGGATTAGCCATTTATTCAGCTTTGGTTGGTAGACCTCCTTCACCAGTTGATTTCCTGGATGCACAACTGAGAGAATCCTTTCAAGGATTTTAATGACCTTTTCCATTTTTACATCGTTTTTATAAAAGAGAGGATAGAGGTGTCTCACCTCATAATATAACAATAGATCATCTATTATTCCTCTCTTCCTTGGTGTGGCCGGCCCTCTTCCTTCCCTTCTCTTCTTCTTGTGGCCGAACCTCATCTTCTCTTGGAGTTCTTGTGGTGGCCGGATCTTGCTTGGAGAAGAAGAAGAGAAAGGAGGCTTTGTTTCTAGCATCCCTTGGAGCTTGGTGGTGGTGGCCGAACCTCATCTTCACTTGGAGATTTTGTGGTGGCCAAAACTTGCTTGGAGAAGAAGGAAGCTTGGGTGGATTCTCGTCTCAGTAGATCATCGCTCACACGACGTCGGAGATAAGAAGAGGAATACGATAGAAGATCAAGAGGTTATTTCTTACAAAGAAAAGTATAACTAGTAATTCTATTCTACATCATACTAGTTTTCTTTGTATGAATTTTGAAATACCAAACACAAGAGGCTAGTGATTCTAGGTTTTGGATTTGTGATTCGAATTAGTGTTTCTTTGTTTTTCAATCTTGTGATTCGATTGTTCCTTTTGGTTAAACCTAGGGTTACTATAATTAGATTGAATATTAAATTTCTTTGAAAGACTTTGTCGAGGCAGTGGTGGATGATCCCATACCCAAGAAGGTCTAGTGCCTCGCCATGTTTGACCTGGGAGCCTATGCCAGAAATAAATATTTAATCGAATTTGTAATATAGGTGGATTTAGATCAATAATGTTAAGTATCGTTTGCGATCCAAGTCTAAACCTCTAAGAACAGATAAGTTAAATTTGGAATCAATAATGTTAAGCTATGTTTGCGATTCCTAATTTAATTTCTAAAGAACACAATAGGTTGTTAGGAAAGGTTCAGGACTTGTATAAAATTTTTGTACAGGGGAACCGGTACGTTATTCAGAGTAGCAACCAACAGCTTCACCACGTGGAGGTTCATAGTTGGATGGGTTGCATCACACTCCAGGCGCTCAGAAAGGATCTGGGCGCCCGGAGTCTCCTATATAAGGAGTGTGAGCCCTGGAGCAAAGAACAACTCACAAGAAGATCTTTCATCGCTTGCTCTACTGTGTTGTGCTCCTGCGACGCTACGAAGTCTCTCCGACAAGTTTTGTTTTCTTTTTTACTTAATTATTGTCGGTATTTAATTTATTAGCATTTTTGTATTTTACTATTGTAATCATCTTTTCAAATTACTAGTGGATTGCCTAACGAAAGCATTCGACGAGTGTGGACCTTAGAGTAGGAGTCGACAAAGGCTCCAAACCAAGTAAATTGGTTGTGTTAACATTGTTTTGTTCCCACTTTTATCTTTTCCGAACTAACAACTCTAGCGAATTCCTCGAACTAACAACTCTGTCCGCCTCAAAAATAATGCGAATGCTTGCTTAACAGTGATCAGGACACTAGATTCTTTCAATCTCCGGAACATATAACACATTGTTCAGAGTTAGGTCCTTGATCGAGCTCATATTCAGCACCACTTTTTCTTGGCCCATGATGTCTGAGGTTGCTGAATTCCCCATGAACAGTTTGTCTCCAGTGACTTCTTCGAAATTGTGGAGTAGCTCCTTGTTGTAGCACACATATCTGGTAGTTCCCATATCGATCCACCATTACCGCAGGATTGAACCCATCAGATTCAACTCAGAGATCACAGCGCAGAGGTCATCCATTTCTGGTCTCTCATTCAAGTTGCCCTCTTGCTTCTTCTTCGGCTTTCTACACTCCAAAGACTTGTGACCCACTCGGTCACAGTTAAAGCACTTCCTAGAGAACTTCTTCTTGCTGATGCCTCCTCTACGTCCCATCTTGGAAGATTTGGGGTTCTTCTATTTTGAGCTTTGACCGTGCTCGACCACGTTGGCTTTCACATTGGCTTGAGAAAACAGTTTCCTCTCTAAACTTTTGTTGTCTTCTTCAATGCGAAGTCTAACAATGAGTTCCTCTACATTCATCTCCTTCCGCTTGTGCTTCAGGTAGTTATTGAAGTGTAACACCCGTGAACTAAGAGGTACCCAATTGCTATTACGTGCACTCCACCGAGCAAGAAATGCACGAAAGGGTTGGAGGAGGAAAATTGCAACAAGAAGTATTCGAAATACTAACTCCCTTAGATACTTAGATAGACCACATTGTAGCTAACAGGGATAACTAGAGGTATCAAAATAAGGGATAATGTCAACTTAAGGGGGAGCGTCAAATTAAGGGAGAGAATTCATGGGGAAAATATTTATTTGGAAAATATTGGTTTAAAAATATTGATTTTACAAAATATTTTGAAAAGTATTTTGAAAATGGCTTTCCAAAGTGTTTTAAAAATGACTTTGAAAAACTTCTATAAAATTACTTTAAAAAAAATATTTTACAAAATACTTACAGAGTTTTATGTTTGAATTTTTTTTAAAAAAATACTTACAAAATATTTTAAAAAATCCTTGTAAATTTTTATACTTTAAAAAATATTTTTAAAAATTCTTGTAAAATTTAAAATATTACAAAATTCCTCTTAAAATATTAAGAAAATTACAAAATTGCTTGAAAATATTTATCTAAGAATTTTTTTAAAAAAAATTAGTGAAAATTTTTGCAAACAATATAATTGTAATTTTTTAAAAATATTTTTATTTTTAATTGATTAATTTGAAATCATACTATAAGAGTTTAAAAAAAATAAATTAAATGTCTAGTATGATTTTTTATTTGATTTTTTTTTTAAGTTTGCACTTTATCAAATTTTTTTGAATCGATTAATGTTTAACTTAGCGGACCTAGGATTTACCACGTTATGTGCCTATGACCTGTGTACCTATATAAACCTCCCTCCATATCCGTGGGACCGACACTAAAGGAGACGCTAAAGTAACGGTTAACCTTTTTTCAATATTGCTAAGTTGTTTTTTGCTGCTTCTTTTGGTAATTCATGAATCTTGAATATATTAAATCCATTCCAAAATAATTATAATTCCAATCGAGTGGATAAATACCATTGAGGACGCTATATAAATTAAATGGAATAGCAGTAAAAAAACAATTTGTAAGCCACAAACTCATAAGAGATGTTTTTTTAAAAAAAAAAAAATATGAATATTTTTCACGATTTTTCAAATTTTATTTTTCTAAAAAAGAAATTAAAATTGAATAAAAAATAAAATATATAGGTGATGACAAAACTAGGAAACTTGAATGTCCATACATAATAATAATTATGTCCAGAAATATAATTAAGGATCTAGATTGTCATGTTCGAGCTTGGATAGCTTGGATTGTTGCAGTAGCTGGATTAGCCATTTATTCAGCTTTGGTTGGTAGACCTCCTTCACCAGTTGATTTCCTGGATGCACAACTGAGAGAATCCTTTTTCAAGGATTTTAATGACCTTTTCCATTTTTACATGGTTTTTATACAGGAGCAATTCGTGCACATGGACTGCCAGATTTGCAAACTCGACTGCAGTTAGAGTCTTGTCTTCATTTTGGAGACATGTTTCAACAAGTTCTGAGATCTCTTCTCTGAAAGGATAGGATCCAAAACATTAACATGTAAAGTAATAGCTAACAACAAATGAATTGAGTGTTACTTTTAAGAAATCAAACAAGATCTCATCTTCATCAAGCTCTAACTCTTAATTAAGGTAGCCATAATTAAAAGAAACAATATACATCTTAATGATACTGAATAAACTTTTCTATGATTCATTTATCCTTCACACAACTTCAACTCTACTTGATTCAGTTTACCAACTATCGAATTCACAAACTATCTTCAATCAAAATAATCTCATTTTATTGTTCTTCTACATATCATATTGCATTTGCCTAAGGTATTCTTTACCTTCTTATTTTGTTTATTCATTTATGTTCGCACAACATTACGCATGATCCCTTGTTTAGATAGTTTATTTGTAGAGAGAATTGAAGATTAAATTAGTATAAGGTTGCATATGGATATGTGGGCATATGCAATATAATGAATCGGAATAGCATAGGCCGAATGCCATTAATTAAACAAGGGTGTTTACAATACATATTGTAAAATTCAGACAGATATTATGTATCAGTAAACATGTTAAAAAAAAAATTAACATACATAAAATACCTCAAGCATATATAGAGGAGATACTGTATTAAATCTTAAACATGCATACAAACAAGATATGGGCTAGCATTCTTAATGAATTGTTCACGAGTTCTATTAATGAACGATTTATGAACATTCTCCATAAACATTCACAAGTCACAATTTGCTAAGTTCATGTTTGGCTTATTGCCCGAGCTTAATGATTCTATCAAGGTTTTTTTTTTATATTTATTGAACAAACATGGCCAAGCTCTTATTGAGTGGAGTATTGAGTCAAATTTGGCTCACTTGCAGCCATATTGAATACTCACTAATTCTAGATTTACCAATCTTGGATGAACAAGTACCCTCTTCAGTGTAGTAGACAATAATAATTTGGAAAGACACAAATACGGAGATAAGTTGTTGTACCACCCAAAACAAGCAGTATAATTGTTAAACTGCTGTTATATGGATATCAAAGATATTTAGAGTGAATTAAATCTAATGACATTTTTAATTTATTGGCTAAATACCAATATAATTGACATCAAGCTTCATTATACCAGGACCCCTATCTTTTGACAAGATTGTCATAGAAAGTATACAATATATTTCTAGGTCCAAAAAATGATTGGCAAAGAAAAATATAACCTAACCCAATATGAACAGGAAAATTATATCAACCACAATACACAAAAAATTTAATTCACACTTTTGCATGAGTTGTATGCGACAACAATGAAGACACACCTGACTTTGGAGCAAGGAAACTTCCTCTTCGTCCATGATGGTTTTCCATTTTTCAACAAACAGATTTCAACCTTGCATTGCAAAATTGTGATAGAAAGATTCCAAAATAACCAAGAAGCATAGCAGAAAGAAGATATTAAGAAGTTTTGAGAAAAGTCCAGATTACAAACCTCTGGATCAGCCAAACAATCATATATTGTTGGTTTAACAGACTTCCCAAGGTATATGATCTAAACAAAGGTAGTAAAAGTAATGAAGCAAAATCTTTGATCAAACAACACTATATTATCTTCTGGAAGCTTACTGAATCATGATCACATTCAAGAAAAATGTCATGGACATTTATGAAGTCCGTAGAGCTTGGTCCCTTGTAGAAAGTTGGCTTCCGAGACACACTGGTAACTGCGAGTGCTTCTTTGTCCACAAACCCCGCCATCAAAACAGCTCCATTGTCCATGTCTCGTACAACAGTAATTGCCAACCCTTCGCTATCCCATTTGACACTGTCTAATAGTTTCTACCTGAGCAATTCATTGGAAGACACATAAAAAAATTTGTTCATATTAGTTCTTTTATTGAAGGTACATAAATCTAATGCCAACAAAGTCATATTTTATTAATTACCTTTAGAAAGAAAATATATTTTAACTAAAGCAAAACGACAAGTATTATAAATGATATAAGCCTAAAACCTAATATCAAGTGAGACAAACAATGAGTAAAGGTTTTGAGGTCAATGTCGTAAGTGATTACCTTAGAAGTGATAGGAAGGCTTTTAGCTGCTGGTTGGAACGACTGATCGGATAAAGAAGCAGAGATTTTTAATGAACAATTTTGGTTCCAGTGCTTCTGCTTCACCCGGCTCATGAGACGGTGTTCAACTGCACCACTGATCAAGGAATGGAAACACACAAGGGAAGCAGCCGACATTGGAACTCCCTCTTAACCTTATAGATCAGGCTGCTCAGAATAAAAAATCCTGAAGTCATTAAGAGAATAGCCGATAAGACATCATCACAGGTTTAATTACCAGTACAAAATGTTCCAATGAATCAAATCTACAACCAGATCAATTTGATGGCTAAAAGATAGTGAAAATACCTTTTCAGAGAGAGTAGTCAAATCTCTGGCTATAAGCGCTGAGGGAAGAAGAACCAAGATGTGGTGCTTCCGTAAACAATATAAATAAACGGATAGTATGAAAATTTTCTCTTACATAGTATGGTAATTTTTTATCTTGCCTTTATTGAAATGTTCAATAAAAGGTATGAAATAATATATGCCTTTTATTGAAATGTTCAATAAATATTGTTCTATTTCTTTACAATTTTTTTAGCATTGAAATATATATAATACCTTTAGATAGCTAGCTTACATATATTGATAGCTAACAATAAATTCAATCATTAAAAAGATTTCATCTTTATTTGTAATGATTTTGTTTCTATTGGTGCCTTTAATTTAATTTATTTCTTGAATAGCTCTCAAAATTGTAAAATCAAACGAGATATCGAATTTTAAATATTGTCATTTTATCTCTATCAATTATTATTATTATCAAAATGCCCATATTGTAATTTAATTATCATTCAATTTTATTTTCTCTCATTTTTCTTCATGACATGTTATATTCCATTTTAATTAGTTTCCTACAATGAAATATCATTAAATATTTAAATATTAAAACTCAAATATATATATATATATATATATATATATATAAAAGTGATGGTATGCTACACGCAACACAGTGTCTGCCCGTTTTTTTAAATTTTAAATTAAAAAAAAATCATTATCTCCTTATATAAACCTCTAATACATAAATATATCACCTGAACATAGTACAATACTCTATAAATATTTACATTTATTTCATTTTTAATTTTCTTTTTTTACTAAACACTATAACCCAATTGGAAAATCTTAACCCTAGAGATAAAATCTTAAAACAAATAGCTTAAAAATTATAACTCAATTGGGAAACATGAACTCTAAAATAAAATCTTAAAAAAATATTTTAATTAATTTTTTTAATTCAAAATTTAAAAAATAATAGATGGTATCATTTTTTTAGATTTTGAATTTAAAAAAAATCAATATTTTCTTATATAAATTCATAATCCATGAATATATACCCTAAACACATTTCAATACTCCGTAAATACTTAAATTTATTTCATTTTAATTTTTTTTACTAAATACCATAACTCAATTAGAAAGTCTAAACCTATATTATACTTTAATTATCATTCAATTTCATTGTCTCAAATTTTCTTTCGTTTACATCTTTTTAGTTTTAATTAGTTTTTCCTACAATGAAATGTCATTATAAATACTTTTAAAAAATATTACAAATATTAAAACTCAAAGATATCTTTTATATGCATTGACAAGTCAAGAGGAATATATTATAAGTCAAAATTATTTGGGAAAAAGTAAGGTTCTTTTTTTTATCAAACATCAAAAATACATCCGTTGATTTTTTTTTTTTTTAATCGAAACAGCGCCCACCTCCTTATAAATTTATCCTTCTGTCTCCAATTTACTATTTGACCGGGTTTGATTAGTTTACAGACTAGTTCACATTAAAACCCTAAACCGCTTGGGCAGGAAGGCTGGGATTTAGGGTTTTAGGGTGAATTGGGTGGGGAAAAACTCAATATATTTAGTATTTTGTGCTTCTCATAAAATCCAAATATTTCAAATCCTCCTTAGAAATCCCTCATTCATCCTTCACCGTCTTCGCCAATCGACTTCACAGCACTGCATGCTTGTTGCCTCCTAAGCCACCTCCCTAAGCTTATCTGAAGCTATCATCTATATGAGAAAAAAACCTTATTCTTGCTTGTTAATTTGATGTGTGTTGATATGTATGTGAAAATCTTATATTATTTATCTTTTAATTGTCTACTGCCTCATGATATTATTTATGGTTTAGATTTTAATGTTAATTTATTTCTCATTCGAGTGTCCGAACATTTTCCTTCTCTATAGTAGACATCCAAATGTTGTTGTTATAGCAAATATTGTAAGATCGGTGTGGTCGAGAGGGGGAGTGAATCTTGACATTATTTTCTTTTTGATTTCGCCCATTCTTTCTATCAAAGTCGTTAGTAGTAGAGGAATATAAAATAAAATATGAAAAAAATAAACTCGCGAGATTTACTTGGTTCCTAACCCCCTAGGGTCAATACGTTCAAGGTCTACACACTCAAGCGCGAGTCCACTAGTTGTCTCCTTTCCGAAAACTTTTCGGATGCAAAGAAACCAGTCTTACAGTTAGCAAATACAAGCATAAAAGAATGATAAAGTAAATACAGCTTATAATAAAAGAAATACAAACAAAAACTTTACTGAACTGATCCGGAAGTCCTGAGTGTAGTGCACCCTTCCTAGAGCTTCCCCTGTAACAAAGCTTCGCGTTGTAGCCTTCCTTTTGAGCACACGGAATACGAGTAGTAGAAGAAGTGATGTGTTGAACATAAAGTCTTTATCTCCTTTTATAGAGTTAGATTAGATTCTTATCTAGATCAAGTCTTATCTGGATGAAATTATATCTAGACGAAGCATACTTGATAAAGCAATATATGGATCAAGTCATTTTTCTTCATTACATGCTATATTCCATTTTAATTAGTTTTCCTACAATGAAATATCATTAAATATTTAAATATTAAAACTCAAAAATCTCTCTCTCTATATATATACATATATAAAGTTAAATTGTTCGATCTGAATTTAATTTGATCCACAATTCAAATCTAATCAGAATCCAACTCGAAATAATCCATTTATAAAAATATGTTCATCTTAACCTGAACCCGACCCGAAAAGACTTATTTTATAAAAAGATACTTATTTTAATCCGAACTCAATCAGAATCCGACTGAACTTGACTCAAAATATTTATAAACGGATTCGTGGATTGTAATCAGATCATTTCAAGTTGATCCAAATCCAATCCATTTATTAATCGTGCCAATCAGATAGATTCGAACTTAATAAGACTTGATCCTAATCTATTTTTCTGTGTTCAATTCAGATCGTATTTTTATATCGGGTCAAAAATTATTAGCCCTAGTTGTCGTTGCTATGAAATACGAAGAGTTTCGATTGCCTTGTAATTTATGGTAAAAATAAATATAAATTAAATATATTTAATTTATGAAATATTATAATAATTATTTGAATATATAAGAATGATAATTTGCAAATTAGTTTTTGATTTATATGTATTTTTTAATTAATCACTTCAAACTAAATGCAATTGAAACAAAATGATTAAATGACTAATAACGGTCTATAAATATGTTTTTTTTTCTAGTTAAAATTTTCATAGACTTTTTTTTTTAAAAGTTAATAAGAAATGTAAAATTTTTAATTTTATTTTAAGAAATAAGAGAAAATAATTATTTTAATATATTTTTTCTCTCTTGAAAATAAGATTTATATAGAGAAAATTAAACTTTAAATTTGACTAGTCGAATTGTCTGAATCGTCAAAATGCATTGGGCATCTGACTTATTCCTCCTCCCTTGTGCCTCAACAAACTAATACCACCTTGAAAATTATAAAATCCAACAAAATATTCTATTTCTTTTCATTAATCTTTTTGGCACTGAAACTCTAATACCATTAATTAGATTAAATATATTCCTTTTCTCTTTTCTTTGAAATATATTCCATCTTTATTTGAAACAATTTAAATTGGGCTTGAAAACATGAAGAGGAATTTTTTTTAATGTTAGGCCTTTATTTTACTTTATTTCATGAAAAGTTTTCAAAGTTGTAAAATCAACAATATTATCAGTCTATCTCTATCAATTAATATTATCAAAATGCCTATATTATACTTTAATTATCATTCAATTTCATTTTCTCTCATTTTCTTTCATTTACATCTTTTTAGTTTTAATTAGTTTTTCCTACAATGAAATGTCATTATAAATACTTTTTAAAAAATATTACAAATATTAAAACTCAAAGATATCTTTTATATACATTGACAAGTAAAAAAAAAAAAAGTGCTTTTTTTTATCAAATCATCAAAAATACATCCTATGTTATTTTTTTTTTTAATGAAAAGAGCGCTCACCTCCTTGTAAATTTATCCTTCTATCTCTAATCTACTATTCGACTGGGTTTGATTAGTTTGCAGACTAGTTCACATTGAAACCCTAAACCGGTTGGCCAGGAGGGCTGGGATTTAGGGTTTTAGGGCTGATTGGGTGGGGAAAAACTCAATATATTTAGTATTTTGTGCTTCTCATAAAATCCAAATATTTCAAATCCTCCTTCGAAATCCCTCATTCATCCTTCACCATCTTCGCCAATCTACTTCACAGTGTTAGTGTGTACACTTATGTGTCAAGATACTCTTTATGTATTTTATGGATAATTATTTAATAAAGGCATGAATTTATCGTTAATTATTTACTTTTTTGTATGTATATGATTAATGATAAAGTCTCATAGATTAATGGGTATATTAATCTGAAAATAGTCTTTGATCGGATAGATAACTAGAGGGGACATGGATATCTAGATCAACGCTGAGTGTGACTAGATCGAGATAGATCGAGGGATGGATATCCAAGTTGTACTTGGGGGTGCCTTGAGTTTAGAGGTACACTGGACACGACCCGCTCAAGAGGAGACCACATATTAAGTATCATTGGTTATTTCTTTTATCAACGAGTGTAACTGATCTTTTGACTTGAGACCTTCATTTATTCTATGCGTAGAGTTATGTGCTTTGACGTCGTTAAAAGTAGTCTTTAATCGGATTGTGATTAATACGGTAGTTGGGTGTATGACAAAGCGTAGAAAGAATAGTGTTGAGTCAATAGAGGATTCATCGCTCTCTTGGATTAGGAGTTAATATCCTAGCCACTTGATAGAGATATTAGTGACTCAAAATCCATGGTCATAGGAGGGATGATTTATCATTCAAGAGGAGTCTATTATATTTTGAAAATAAAGTAAAATAATTAGTTTGGTAATGATGCATAATGTATCTAATTAATTGGGATGTAGGCTTAGATAAAAAGATTGAATTATACAGTAATCGGTTCATGGTGGTTTACAGTTTATGACTGATATTAATTTTATCGCGTTGGGTGACTACAAACTATTGCTAGACGGTTATCTTAGTCTGTGTATGGATTTGCACTGCCTTTGTATATAAAACCTAGAGGGTCGAACGCATAGCACATATACATGAACAATGGTATCGGAAGCTAGTCGAGATCAAGATCAAATATGGATTTATTTGATACAAAGAAGAGAGAATTTGAATAGTCATAATCATGATGATTAATGAAGAATTCGAAGAGTCATCATAATGATAATTAATGGAGAAGTTGAAGAGTCATCATAATGAAGGTCATAAATGAATAATTTATGGAGGCTATAACTCTTCATCTTCCTAATTAATGAAGGTCATAAATGATAACTTAAGTATGACTTTAACTCTTTATATTCCTTGGAGGCTATAAGTAGTCATCCTCGGAAAGATTCAAAGGGTCATCCTCTAATGGTTTGTTCCATAATAACTTAGAGTGTATTGAGTAGGACCATTAGAGGTCGTTTCTTTTTATACTGACTTTATAAAGGAACAAAGACCTCAGTTATTATGGAAGTGTGTGCTCTTAATCCTAATATAATAACAAGCACATATATTTGATATTTATTTCTTTAATTTATCAATAGGTGAGATTTAGTTCGATAAATCAATAAGCCTGATAAGTTGGGAAATGATATCACTTATAGTGTGTGTTGTTGATTATAGAAGGAAATTGTGTCCTAGTGATCTAGGTTGATAATGTCCCCAAGAGGAGCTCATAAGGATTGTCATGTTAAACCCTGCAGGTGGACTTAGTCCGACATGACGATAAGGTTGAGTGGTACTACTCTTGGACTAAGATATTAATTAAGTGAGTTGTCAGTGTTAGTTAGAGCCCTAGAGCAATCATTTGATGATTGTATGGACTCGTTGTATCATATTCTTGTATATTAATAAAGGCATTTGTTTGGTTATTATACTTATTTGTATTAGTGCCAAATAGACTAAGTATAATAACGTCCTTGAGTAGAAGGTTCATACCTATATCAATCGATTAGTTGAATCGATAGTGAGATGATATAGGGAACACTACTCTAAATTATTCCTAGTCGAGTATTAACATTCAGGGACAATGTTAATACAATAAGACTAGCATGTAGGTCAGCTCGATGACTTGATCTCACAAGTCATGGATATAGAGATATCAAGCTGACACATGGGTATGCATTAGAGAATGTATACTGAATGACCCGCCATGAGAAAGTATCATGGATCGTTATATGAGTGTCATATACTTTCTCATGTGGCTATTAGTATGACTATTAGTCCTTAGACCTGAAGTCACCATGGATCCCTACATAAGGAGTTATGTACTTTGGTTTCGTCAAACGTCACCCGTAACTGGGTGGACTATAAAGGCGATTACTGGGTATGTAACGAATTATGCAGAGGGATGTGAGTGATGTAGATGGGATCTATCCCTCCTATATGACGGGAGTGACATCGATATTCTTGATACAGTAAGACCACGAAGTGTATGACCATACCCAAATGAGTCAATATGAGATATTAAGCTCATTTGATTGAGTGAGTGTACTTGGAGTTCAAGATTTAGATTGGTCAGAGGATGACACGGTCTATGCCTCACATTGATCAATCTAGATGTCTAGGATAGAAGGACACTTGTCATATATTGTGAGGAGTCACAATTAATAGTCACAAGGTGATGTTGGATCTCAACATTTCTTGTAACTTGGGTAGCAATGATGTATTGCTAGATGCCGCTCATTGCTTATGTTTCTAAAGGAGTTTAGAAACATTGCCAATGTTACAAGAACCTATTGGGTCACACACAAAGAACAAGTGGATGGAGATTGGGTTCATATGATGAACCAATTAGATTCAAATTAGACTTATTGAGTTAGACTCAATTAGATTCAATTGTTGAATGAGTCTAATTTATATTTTGATTCATTGAGTCAATTTATATTAATGAATTGAGATTCATTAAATTAAAATTGACTTGAGTCAAAGGTTGGATTTAACTCAACAAGGAAGACAATTGGTCAAGTTTGACTTGACCAAGTAGAAATTGAAACATCATGTTTGACTTGATGTATTGCCACATCATAAGGATGACTCATCCTTGCCACATCACCTCCACATCATGAGGTATGCCACCTCATGGGGGTTACACTCTCCCCTTGGGTTTTAATGTGGTCGGCCATATTAATGAAGGGGGTTACATTGTGTGGCCGACCACACTAATGTGGTGAGGAGTTTTGATTTTGTGAATTGATGTGGGCATTCATTCAATCTTCTTCCTCCTTGCTTCTTCCCTCTCCTTGCTGCTGTTGCCGTGGACTTTCAAGAGAGGAGAAGGTGGTTGAGTGAACTCCAAGAGCAAAGGAAGAGTGAAGATCACAAAGGAAGGATACTACTAGTGAGTGTATAAGATTTTTCTTTTGTATCTTCTTCTTTTCTTCTTTTCCAATCCCATTCGAGAGCTCTAGAAAGTGCTAGCACACTTGGGGTTCTCTTCTCCATCCTTTGAGTGTGAGAGACACTCCTTGTTCATGTGGATATCATTAGAGGAGTGTCTACGTTGACACTCTCGAGATCCGGCAATTCCTTGGACGAGCGGGAAAGCGAAAGGGCTCGCTTCGAAGGTATAAAGTGTTTTCTTTTGTAGATCTACTGTAGATCGTAGTTTATAACTCGTACTTGTGTTTTCAAAATTTTTCCTTGCACGGATCCTATGGCTTTGGGTGATTCGAGGTTTCCGCGACGCGAAAAATGATTTTCGCGGCCCGAAAAACCCAACAGTGGTATCAGAGCCACGTGCAAGGCTTGTACGAGTTTTAATTTTTTGGTTTTATGAAAACTAAAGTTTCTGTAATTTTCTGTAAAATTATGTTTTTATAGTTTTTATGGGTAATTTTTCCGTAGAAGCGAAGCACAAGTGTCTCGGCACTTGTAGGCTTCGGCTACCGGAAAGATTTTTCCAAAACGGCTTCGTTTTGCCCCAAATCCGTTTGGGACAGCGGGCTTGGGTGCCATTAGATCGCAAAGGAGCAACTCACGATGGTTAGATCGTGGGTAGGGGTACTGCCCCTAACCCTGCAAGGGGATTTGCTCCGCGATTGCACCCGAAATCGCTAAAAACGAACCCGCCGGGAAGATTTTTCCGAAACGGCAATGTCTCGGCCCAAATCGTTTTGGGACAGCGGGTTTAGGCGCTGTTGGATCGCAAAGGAACCCTCGCGATGGTTAGATCGCGGGTAGGGGCGCTGCCCCTGGGCCCCGTAAGGGGATCCGTTCCGCGATTGCGCCCGAAACCGCTAAACGGGACCGCCGGAAAATTTTACTCGTAAAATTGTAAAAATTATTTTAAAAATTATAGAAAATTATGAAAATTTATAATTTTGAATTATATATTAATTTTGTGATAGTCATGGCCCAAAAAACCCAATAAGATTGGATTGTGTTGTAATTCATAATACGGCCTGCGTGCCGTTATGTGTTTGTGCGTGTTGTATGTTTTTATTTTTCTGCGACCTGTGCGTCGTGCCTTTCTCTTATATTCTTATTGTAAATTAGATTTAGACTCGAATGTAACTCGAGTTTCAAATTGTAATGTACAAATTGGAGCGGTGGAGGGTCCACACGAGACGGAGTTCCGAGGCGGGCACGAGCAACACAAGGTGGTCAAAGGGAGGAGCTTGGAGAAGCTGTTGACCCTAGGTTGACCATTCGATCTTCTCATTGGCTTGAGAAGATCGTAGTAGGGCCATGACTAAATCACAAATATATTAATTAGTTAATTGCTTATGTATATGATGCATGTTTAATAAGTAATTAATTAATTAGTGCCTTACGATTAGATTAGATCTAAGTCGTGCACATGATGCACCCTTACGATTAGATTAGATCTAAGTCGTGCACAAGATGCATCCTTTTCGATTAGATTAGATCTCGATCGAACCAACTCTAAATGCCTAACCGTGCCGTGATACCTATAACTACCTCGATCACATGTATTGTTGAATCTGCCAAAGCAGAGCAATACATATTATCTTGGTAGGGTACGGAGGGACAATGTTGGTTCCGCCTATCAACGCATGGGTGAATACAAACTCAATTAGATAGAGTATTCCTAGTTACTCGGTTGGATCGAGTCAACTATAGGCATTATTCCAACGGTTGGAAAAGATAGGTCAAAATCACATCTATTTTAACTCTCGGGCGTATTAGCCAAAGCTAACTCGAGTTTTAATATAAATGCGGATATTGATTCTATAAACAAGAGTTGCATAGAGATGTAATTGGTAATCGTTACCTACCGATCATACTAAGCCTTGGGCGTATTAGCCAAAGCTAACTCAAGGGTTAGTATGATGTGGATCTTGTCCCACAAGAATTATAGAATTCAGCGGGAGCATCATTTAATTAAAGGCTTAATTAAATGATTTTAAAAGAATATGATATTTATTTCTGCAAATTTTCTGTTGTAGATAACCATGACGTCGAATACGAACTCTTTCTCCCTGCATTCTGTCCTTAAGAAGGACAAGCTCAACGGAGCAAATTTCCTGGACTGGTACAGGAATCTGAGAATAGTTCTCACTCAAGAACGTAAACTGTACGTTCTGGAACAACCCATTCCGGAGGCTCCTCCTGCCACTACCACGCGAGCTGACCGGGATGCTTACAAGAAGCATCAAGATGACGCATTAGATGTGTCGTGTCTTATGCTCGCAACCATGAACTCTGAGCTTCAGAAGCAACATGAGTTGATGAGCGCTTACGATATGGTTGAACATCTTTGTCACCTATATCAAGGACAAGCAAGGCACTGGAAGAGGAACTCCAAAGAATACCTGGAAGATCTTACGAAGAAGAGAAATAAGATTTCTACTTCAGGTATACATGTTATAGAAGTCAACCTCTCTATTTCTTCATCGTGGGTATTAGATACCGGATGTGCTTCGTACATTTGTACTAATGTACAAGCGCTGAGGAATAGCAGGGCATTGATGAAGGGTGAGATAGACCTACGAGTAGGCAATGGAGCACGAGTTGCTGCTATTGCTGTAGGAACTTATCATCTATCTCTCTCCTCTGGGCTTGTACTAGAATTAGATGATTGTTGTTATGTGCCTGCCTTGACTAAGAACATTATATCAGTTTCTTGTTTGGACAAGAAAGGATTCTCGTTTATAATAAAAAACAAATGTTGTTCTGTCTATTTAAACGATATGTTCTATTGTAGTGCACCTCTAATAAACGGACTCTATATTCTAGACCTTGAGAGTCCTATCTATAACATAAATACCAAGAGATTCAAGTTAAATGACATGAACCGAACCTACCTTTGGCACTGTCGCTTAGGTCATATAAATGACAAGTGCTTATCCCAGCTCCATAAGGATGGTATGCTGGACTCATTTGATTTTGAATCATATGAGGTATGCGAGTCATGCCTACGAGGCAAGATGACCAAGTCTCCCTTTAGTGGGCACAGCGAGAGAGCGACTGATTTGTTAGGACTCATACATAGTGATGTATGTGGCCCTTTCAATGTCGCTGCTAGAGGTGGTTATAGGTACTTCATCACATTTACTGATGACTTCAGTAGATACGGTTATGTGTACTTAATGACACCTAAGTCCGAATCCTTTGAAAAGTTCAAAGAATTCAAGAATGAAGTACAGAACCAGCTTGACAAGAGTATTAAGATACTTCGATCCGATCGAGGTGAAGAATACCTTAGCCATGAGTTCCGTGACTATCTAGCTGAGTGTGGGATTTTATCCCAACTCACTCCTCCTGGAACACCACAGTGGAATGGTGTATCCGAACGGAGGAATCGTACCTTATTAGATATGGTACGATCTATGATGAGTCACACAGATCTTCCGACATATCTATGGGGATATGCTCTAGACACGGCAGCTTTCATACTCAACCGAGTTCCATCAAAGGCCGTGATAAAGACACCATATAGGATATGGACTGGGAGAGATGCCTAGGTGTCTTTCATGAGGATTTGGGGTTTTGAGGCTTACGTTAGACGTCAAGTCTCAGATAAATTAGGACCCGAATCCGACAAGTGCTTTTTCATTGGATATCCCAAGGAAACTAAGGGATATTACTTCTACATTCCCAGTCAGCACAAGGTAGTTGTGGCAAAGACTGGGGTCTTTCTAGAAAGGGACTTTGTTTCTAGAAAGACTAGTGGGAGCACGTTCGATCTTGAAGAAGTTCAAGATACGAATACTAGCATTGAAGCCTCGATGGAAGTTGAACTGGAGCCACAAAGTGTTGTGGATGATGTTCCACAAGGAGTTGAGGAACAACAACCGGTTCAAGTAGACATACCTCTTCGCAGGTCTGATAGGGTACGTCGTCAGCCTGAAAGATACTCATTTCTCTTGTCTGACCATGATGACGTTATGCTCATAGAGGATGAGCCTACCACCTATCAGGAAGCTGTGATGAGACCAGATTCTGAGAAATGGCTAGAGGCCATGAGATCCGAAATGGAATCCATGTACACCAACCAAGTATGGACTTTGGTTGATCCACCTGAAGGGGTAAAATCCATTGGGTGCAAGTGGGTCTTTAAGAGAAAGACTGACATGGATGGACTTATCTATAAGGGTCGCTTGGTAGCTAAAGGTTTCAAGCAGATTCATGGTATTTACTATGATGAAACCTTTTCTCCAGTAGCGATGTTTAAGTCCATTCGGATCATGCTTGCTATTGCAGCCTACCATGACTATGAGATATGACAGATGGATGTCAAAACCGCGTTTCTGAATGGAAACCTGCTCGAGGATGTGTACATGACACATCCTGAGGGTTTTGTAGATCCACAGCATACTAGCAGAGTATGCAAGCTGCATAGGTCCATTTATGGACTAAAGCAAGCTTCTCGGAGCTGGAATCTTCGTTTCGATGATGCAATCAAACAGTTTGGTTTCATCAAGAACGAAGATGAGCCTTGTGTCTACAAGAAGATTGTAGGAGATATAGTTGTCTTCCTCATATTGTATGTGGATGACATTCTACTCATTGGGAAGGACATCCCTATGCTTCAGTCTGTCAAGACCTGGCTAGGGAGTTGCTTCTCAATGAAGGACTTAGGTGAGGCATCCCGCATTCTAGGGATACAGATCTATAGGGATAGATTTAAGAGATTGCTTGGCCTAAGTCAGAGTACATACATTGACAAGGTACTCCTTCGGTTTGCCATGCAGAATTCCAAGAAGGGATTTCTGCCAATGTCACATGGTGTGAGTCTTTCGAAGACTCAAGGTCCCTCTTCTAGAGAGGAGAGAGACCGTATGGATCAGATCCCTTATGCCTCAGCCATAGGATCGATCATGTACGCCATGCTATGTACTCAACCTGATGTCTCGTATGCTTTGAGCATGACGAGCAGATACCAGTTAGATCCAGGTGAAAGTCACTGGATAGCGGTCAAGAATATTCTTAAGTACTTAAGAAGGACTAAAGAATATTTCTTGATATATGGAGGCAATGATGAGCTAGCTGTAAAGGGTTATAGTGATGCTAGCTTCCAGACCGACCAGGATGACTATAGATCACAGTCGGGGTTCGTGTTTTGCTTAAATGGTGGTGTTGTGAGCTGGAAGAGTTCGAAGCAGGACACAGTAGCTGATTCTACAACAGAGGCCGAGTATATTGCTGCATCAGAGGCAGTTTGGATCCGCAAGTTTATCACTGAACTTGGGGTGGTTCCTAGCATCGGTGACCCAGTTGAGCTCTATTGTGACAACAATGGAGCTATAGCACAGGCGAAGGAACCTCGCTCACACCAGCGGACCAAGCACATACTACGGCGCTTCCATCTCATTCGAGAGATTATCGATAGAGGAGATATAAAGATTTGCAGAGTACCTACAGAGGCTAACATCGCAGATCCCTTGACCAAGGCTTTGGCACAGAGAAAGCATGATGGTCACACTAGGTCATTAGGCCTTAGAGCCTATACTGATTGGCACTAGTGCTAGTGGGAGATTGTTAGTTAGAGCCCTAGAGCCAATCATTTGATGATTGTATGGACTCGTTGTATCATATTCTTGTATATTAATAAAGACATTTGTTTGGTTATTATACTTATTTGTATTAGTGCCAAATAGACTAAGTATAATAGCATCCTTGAGTAGAAGGTTCATACCTATATCAATCGATTAGTTGAATCGATAGTGAGATGATATAGGGAACACTACTCTAAATCATTCCTAGTCGAGTATTAACATTCAGGGACAATGTTAATACAATAAGACTAGCATGTAGGTCAGCTCGATGACTTGATCTCACAAGTCATGGATATAGAGATATCAAGTTGACACATGGGTATGCATTGGAGAATGTATACTGAATGACCCGCCATGAGAAAGTATCATGGATCGTTATATGAGTGTCATATACTTTCTCATGTGGCTATTAGTATGACTATTAGTCCTTAGACCTGAAGTCACCATGGATCCCTACATAAGGAGTTATGTACTTTGGTTTCGTCAAACGTCACCCGTAACTGGGTGGACTATAAAGGCGATTACTGGGTATGTAACGAATTATGCAGAGGGATGTGAGTGATGTAGATGGGATCTATCCCTCCTATATGACGGGAGTGACATCGATATTCTTGATACAGTAAGACCACGAAGTGTATGGCCATACCCAAATGAGTCAATATGAGATATTGAGCTCATTTGATTGAGTGAGTCTACTTGGAGTTCAAGATTTAGATTGGTCAAAGGATGACACGGTCTATGCCTCACATTGATCAATCTAGATGTCTAGGATAGAAGGACACTTGTCATATATTGTGAGGAGTCACAATTAATAGTCATAAGGTGATGTTGGATCTCAACATTTCTTGTAACTTGGGTAGCAATGATGTATTGCTAGATGCCGCTCATTGCTTATGTTTCTAAAGGAGTTTAGAAACATTGCCAACGTTACAAGAACCTATTGGGTCACACACAAAGAACAAGTGGATGGAGATTGGGTTCATATGATGAACCAATTGGATTGGGTTCATATGATGAACCAATTGGATTCAAATTAGACTTATTGAGTTAGACTCAATTAGATTCAATTGTTGAATGAGTCTAATTTAGATTTTGATTCATTGAGTCAATTTATATTAATGAATTGAGATTCATTAAATTAAAATTGACTTGAGTCAAAGGTTGGATTTAACTCAACAAGGAAGACAATTGGTCAAGTTTGACTTGACCAAGTAGAAATTGAAACATCATGTTTGACTTGATGTATTGCCACATCATAAGGATGACTCATCCTTGCCACATCACCTCCACATCATGAGGTATGCCACCTCATGGGGGTTACACTCTCCCCTTGGGTTTTAATGTGGCCGGCCACATTAATGAAGGGGGTTACATTGTGTGGCCGACCACACTAATGTGGTGAGGAGTTTTGATTTTGTGAATTGATGTGGGCATTCATTCAATCTTCTTCCTCCTTGCTTCTTCCCTCTCCTTGCTGCTGTTGCCGTGGACTTTCAAGAGAGGAGAAGGTGGTTGAGTGAACTCCAAGAGCAAAGGAAGAGTGAAGATCACAAAGGAAGGATACTACTAGTGAGTGTATAAGATTTTTCTTTTGTATCTTCTTCTTTTCTTCTTTTCCAATCCCATTCGAGAGCTCTAGAAAGTGCTAGCACACTTGGGGCTCTCTTCTCCATCCTTTGAGTGTGAGAGACACTCCTTGTTCGTGTGGATATCATTAGAGGAGTGTCTACGTTGACACTCTCGAGATCCGGCAATTCCTTGGACGAGCGGGAAAGCGAAAGGGCTCGCTTCGAAGGTATAAAGTGTTTTCTTTTGTAGATCTACTGTAGATCGTAGTTTATAACTCGTACTTGTGTTTTCGAAATTTTTCCTTGCACGGATCCTATGGCTTTGGGTGATTCGGGGTTTTCGCGACGCGAAAAACGGTTTTCGCGGCCCGAAAAACCCAACAGTCAGTAACTCATTTAATTAGTGAACAATCGATATCTTAAACATAGGGAAACTAACACACTTATTATAAGAAGGAGCCCAAAATGTAATTTGGGATTGGTGCGGTAATTCAATAATAGTTCTTTAGTGGAATGAATTATTATTGATGGAATTAAGTTGTATGTTCAGGGTGAACGCGGGAAGCTTAATTTCATCGGGAGACCAAAACCAACTCCTCCTCTCGGTCCCTATCGTAGCATCTCGTATATAGAGATTTATACCCAACACATACCCACCTTCTTACCCAACCTATAGGGGCCGGCCAAGTCAAGCTTGAAGCTCAAGCTTAGGGCCGGCCAAGCCTAAAGGTTGAGCCTTAAGGTGGCCGGCCAATTGCTTGGAGCCCAAGCTTAGGTGGCCGACCACATCATATTAAAAAGGAATTTTTATTAAAATTATTTCTTATGTGGATATCATGGTTTTAAAAGAGAGTTTGAAATTTAAATCTTTCCTTTTATAGCTTTCTACAAAAGATTAAGAAAAGATTTGAAATCTTTCCTTATTTGTAGATTGAAAGGTAGATTTTAATTTTAAGAAAACTTTCCTTTTTAACCATGTTCATGATTAAATATATATTTCTTCTACAAAAGATTAAGAAAAGATTTAATATCTTTCCTTATTTGTAGATTAAAAGAGATTTTAATTTTTAGAGATAATTTCCTTTTTATCCACATGTTTAAAAGAAAGATTTTAATTTATAAAATTTCTTTTTTACAAACCACCATGAAGGGAAAAATTAGTGGAGAAATTTTTTATAAATTTCCGGAAGCAAATAAGGAAGTTTTAATTTGTGTTTAAAATTTTATTTGCTTGGAGATTTGAATGTGGCCGGCCATTGTAATTGAAAAAAAGGAATTTAATTTTAATTAATTAAAATTGTCTTTTTCATGGCAAAAGAATTAAGTAAGTTTTTATTTAAATTTCCTTATTTGCCAAGACCAAGGATTATAAAAGAAGGGGTAGAGGTGCTTTCATGGTGAACGACTCTATTATTTTTCTCCTCTCTTTTTCTCCTTGGGTGTGGCCGGCCTCTCCTCTTTCTCTCTTCTCCATCTTGTGGCCGAACCTCATCTCATCCTTGGAGTCCTTGTGGTGGCCGGATCTTGCTTGGAGAAGGAGAGAAAAGGAGGCAATATTTCTAGCATCCCTTGGAGCTTGGTGGTCGCCGAATCTCTTCATCTTTAGAGGAGCTCTTGGTGGCCGAAACCTAGAAGGAAGAAGAAGGTGCTTGGTGGTTCTCATCTCGGAAGATCATTTCCCACACAACGTCCGAGGTTAGAAGAGGAATACGGTAGAAGATCAAGAGGTTATTTTTGCTTCCAAAGAAAGGTATAACTAGTAATTGTTTTCCGCATCATACTAGCTTTCTTTGTATACGTTATTTTTGGAAATACCAAACACAAGAGGCTTATGATTCTAGAGTTTTCGGATTTGTTTCGAAGTTGTGTTTCTTTTCTTTTATTTTTCGAATTTGTGATTCGATTGTTCTTTTTGGTTAAACCTAGAGTTATTTAAGGAAATTAAATATTAGCTTTCCTTAAAAGGCTTTGTCTAGGCGGTGGTGGTTGCTCCCATATCCAAGAAGGACATGTGCCTCGCCATGCAGTCTTGGAAGCCAATTTTGGAAATTAATATTTAATGAAATTAATAACATAGATGAATTTGAATCAATAGTGTTAAGTTCCGCTTGCGATTCAAATCTAAACCATTAAGAACAGATAAGTTAAATTTGGAATCAATGATGTTAAGTTCCGTCTACCATTCCTAATTTAACTTTTAAAGAACACAATAGGTTATTTAAGGAAAGGTTCGACACTTGTACAAAAAAATTTTGTACAGTGGAACCGGTACGATTTTCTTAGGACTAACCAACATTATGTTCCTTTTATTTGAATAATATATTTTATAGGAATGGTTCATTGAATAATGGTCTTTATGTTCTTAAATTAGATGAACTGATCTATTGTATTGAAAGTAACAAATAGAAATTACATGACTCAGACTTAACATATCTCTGGCACAGTAGACTTGGTCATATAACCCAGAAACACATCGTTAGATTATTTAGTAATGGGTATTTGGACTCTTTTGAATTAGAGCCCATAGATACATGTGAAGCATGTTTACAAGGCAAAATGACCAAGAAGTCATTCACCAAGATAGGTGAATGGGCAAAGAAACCACTAGAACTTATATATAGTGATGTTTATGGGCCATTGCAAGTTCATGCTAGAAGAACGTATACCTACTTCATGACTTTTACTAACAATTTAAGTAGATATGGATATGTTTACTTAATGAGACATAAGTCTGAAACTCTAGACAAGTTTAAGGAGTTCAAGAATGAGGTAGAAAATCAATATGGCAAGAATATTAAGGCCCTTCGGAGTGATCGAGGTGGCGAGTATCTAAACCAAGAGTTCATTGATTACCTAAAAGAGTGTGGGATAATTTTCTAACTTACACCTCCTAGAATGCTGGAGTGGAATGGTATTTCAGAAAGGAGAAATCGCACACTCATAGATATGGTTAGATCAATGATGAGTCATGCAAGTCTTCTAATGCCATTTTGGGGCTATTCCTTAGAAACAGCGGCACACACACTTATCCGAGTTCAAACTAAGACTGTAGATAAGACTCCTTATGAATTATGGTTTGGAAAGAAACCAAATTTGTCTTATCTTAAGATATGGGGTTGTGATGCTTATGTGAAGAATGAAAATTCTAATAAGCTTACAGCAAGATCCATAAAATGTACATTTGTAGGTTATTCTAAAGCTACAATGGGATATTATTTTTATCTCCCAAGTGAGCACAAAGTTATTGTTGCTCAATATGCTACTTTCTTGGAAAAATAATTTATTTCTAAAGAAAGTAGTGGGAGTAAAGTAAATCTTGAAAAAATTATAGACTCTACAAACAGGTTGGAAGATGAATAATTGGATAATGAGATAGTGCCAAAAGTACAAGTGTCTCCTTCATCCAAGACTGCTCAAGAAACGCGAGATCAACGAAGTCTACAAGAATACACCGAGAGCCAAATAGATATAGTTGGCTGGTAACCCAAGATGAAGAAGTGTTACTCATCAAAGATGATGAACCGACTTACATGAAAGCAGTTGCTTCAAATGATTATGAGAAATGGCTGGAAGCCATGAAATCTGAAATAGACTCCATGTACACCAACCAAGTTTGGGAGTTAGTTGATGTGCTAGTTGGGGTAAAACCCATAGGGTGCAAATGGATCTTCAAGAAAAAGATTAACATGGATGGGAACATAAGTACCTATAAAGCTAGGCTTGTGGCAAAGGGTTTCAATTAACGTCAAGGAATTGACTATGATGAAACATTTTTGCCCGTTGCAATGCTTAAGTTCATTAGAATTTTACTAGCTATAGCAGCTTACAAGGACTACAAGATTTGGCAAATGGATGTTAAAACTACTTTCCTAAATGGAAGGTTACATGAGGAAGTATATATGGTACATGTTAGAGTGTATACTAAAAGTCTAGCTTTTTGTATAAATATTTATCTAGAAATAAGAATCACATTAGTCAAATGTCTACATTTATGTTAAGTGTAGTTGTTCAATTAATTTATATTGTAGATAACATGATGTGTGGTGTCACATACAGAAGATCATGTTATCAGTTCTTTATAAATTATAAACAGTTGCTCATGACTAAGATGGATAGAAACAAACCATTAGAATAGTCGTAGTGTAATTTGGTATTAGTTTATCTTGACTAAAAAATTATACTAGTACACTCAGAGTGTATTGAGCTGGATCATTTAAGGTAAGTTCTTTTATACTGACTAAATAAAAGAATAAGACTTTTGTTATTATGGAAGTGTGTGCTCTTAATCATGATATAATAACAAGCACATATACTTAATATTCATTTCTTTGATTTATCAAAGGGTGTGATTTAGCTCGATAAATCAATAGGCCCGATAAGTTGGGAAATGATGTTATTTATATGGTGTGTTGTTGATTATAGAATGAAACTGTGTCCTAGTACTCTAGGTTGATAATGTCCCCAAGAGAAGCTCATAAGGATTGTCATGTAAACCCTGAAGGTGGACTCAGTCCGACATGATGATAAGGTTGAGTGGTACTACTCTTGGAGCTAGATATTAATTAAGTGAGTTGTCAGTAACTCATTTAATTAGTGGGCATTCGATATCTTAAAAATAGGAAGACTAATACACTCATAATAAGATGGAGCCCAAAATGTCATTTGGGATTGGTGCGGTAGTTCAATAATAATTCTCTAGTGGAATGAATTATTATTGGTGAAATTAAGTTGGGTGTTCGGGGCGAACACGGGAAGCTTAATTTCATCGGGAGACCAAAACCAATTCCTCCTCTCGGTCCCTTTTGTAGCATCTTATTTATAGAGTATTATACCCACCCTTACCCACCTTCTTACCCATCCTAATGGGGCTGGCCAAGCAAATAGGATGAGCCAAGTTGTGTGGTCGACCCTAGCTTGAGCCCAAGCTTGGTGTGGCCGACCACATTAAATTAAAAAGGATTTTATTTTTTAAAATCTTTCTTATGTGGATGTCATGGTTTTAAAAGAGAGTTTAAAATTTAAATATTTCCTTTTATAGCTTTGTACAAAAGATTAAGTGAAAGGTTTGATATCTTTCCTTATTTGTAGTTAAAAGGAAGATTTTAATTTTTGACAAACTTTCCTTTTTTGTAACCATCCTCATGGTTTTGAAAGAGAATTTTAAAAAATATAAATCTTTTCTTTTATAGCTTTCTACAAAAGATTAAGAGAAAGGTTTGAAATCTTTCCTTATTTGTAGATAAAAGAAAGATTTTAATTTTGATAAAACTTTCCTTTTTTGTAACCATGTTCATGATTTAAAAGAGAGTTTTAAAAAATTATAAATCTTTCCTTTTATAGCTTTCTACAAAAGATTAAAAGAAAGATTTGAAATCTTTCCTTATTTGTAGAATTAAAAGGAGGATTTTAATTTTTTGTATAGAACTTTCCTTTTTAGAATTCATCCACATGTTTTAATAGAGAGGTTTTAAATTATAAAAAGTTTCCTTATTTAACCAACCATGAAGGAAATTTTTAAAGAGAAATTTTTATTTTAAAAATTTCTGGAAACAAATTAGGAAGTTTTAATTCTTGTGTTATTAAAACTTTCCTTGCTTGGAATTAAGACATTACAACAAAAACTCTCATATATATCGGTTTTCCACCGCTGTCTATTATATTTTTGACCGATGTCTATGAAGGCGATGTAAAAGGTTTGTCATTTTAGACATCGGGTTAAAACGGGTGTAGTATCACTTAACAACACCGGTTTTCGAATCGGTTATTAACCGGTGTAGTATCACTTAACGACACCGTTTCATCAACGGTGTAAAACCGATGTAATATTATATGTTAATAACACCAGTTTTGGTAGCGGTATACGACCGATGTAATATTAGTTAATGACACCAGTTTTGCAGCGGTGGAAAACTGATGTAATATCAGTATTGTTTAACGACACAAATTCGATTTCTGAAACAGTGAAAAACCAATATTATCACCAAACAAATCACAAAATTAAGTTAATATTATTAATTCACCAAGCAAATCACAAATAGAAATGCACCGATGTATCTAAACACACCAAGTCAATATCCATATAACCAACACATAAATATTCTTCTTACAACATTAAAAGATAATAGATATTGTGCACATCAAGTCACTATCTACAAGTTACACATAACTATTCTTCTTACAACATCAAAAGGTAACATATATTGTATACATCAAGTCCATATCCACAAATTACATTCCATAAAAATGCATGCATCCTCCAAAGCTTTCAAAAATCGAATACCTTTTCTAATCAAATGTAATCTAGCATGTATTCAGCCCACTCGAACCACACTTTATCAATTTCAATTGTAGAGTACTTGAGATTTGTAAACTGTAAAAACACATAAATAATATATTAGTAAAACCAAGTACTAATCACTTTGCAAAGACATTCTTCGAAAGCAAACTTTGAGAATGCAACAATAAAGCTCTATGTTAGTCTTAGAAAGTAAAATGAAATTCTCCCTACACTAATAGGATACCTCAATAAATGTGAGCAACTACATAAATATAGAGCCAGATAAAATACAACAACATTACCATACAAAAGCTATTCATCAATTCACAAGACTTCTTTACATAAAGAATTGTTGAATATCCAAATCTAAGAAGTGATTTGCCTCAAAATAGTTTAGTTCGAAATGATATTACAGGTATTACATTGAATTTGTATATATTATACTAGATGGCGACAAGGAAAACAACATAATGATCCTCTATTGATGTATCATTCTAGAAGCATCAAATTTCAATCTAGAAAGAAGAGGACTATTAGAATGCCTAGAAAAAAGTAAAAACAAAACTGTTACGTTGAAGACCAATGAGATCAAAAGACCATATTCAATATCAGTGAAAAAAAGAATTTTAAGGGGAGCTTGGCCAAATTACTTACTCATTCTTTCCAGCTTCTCAATTTGCTCTCGAATAGCCTCAGGATCCTTTTTCAAGATGTTAACCTCACACACCTTCTTCCTTTCTTTCTTGTTCTATCATAGAAAATATGTTAAGGTTAGAAAAATAAACACAATCATAGGATTTAAAAGATGTCTGTTTATCACAGTCCACACTACTACAAAGTCAAATGAAACAAAATGACAAAGTCGAGTGAGGACTCAACCACAGAGAAATCATATATATAGATATGTACATATAAATCTACATGCATACTAAGTCGGAATTATTGGTTAGTCCTAGGAAAACGTACCGGTTCCACTGTATAAAATTTTTTGTACAAGTGTCGAACCTTTCCTTAAATAACCTATTGTGTTCTTTAGAAGTTAAATTAGGAATCGCAGACGGAACTTAACATCATTGATTCCAAATTTAACTTATCTGTTCTTAATGGTTTAGATTTGAATTGTATTTAGAATTCTTACAAAGAAAATAACTAGTATGATGCAGAAGAAAATTACTAGTTATACCTTCTCTTTGTAAGCTAATGACCTCAAGATCTTCTGTCGTATTCCTTGCCTCGCCTTGGACGTCGTGTGGGCGACGATCCTCTAAGATGAACACCACCCGAAAGAGCTTCTCCTCCTTGTAATATTCGGCCACCACCACCACAATAGAAAAGAGAGCAAAGGGAGAAGAGAGGGAGAGAGGGGCCGACCACCAAGAGAGTCTCCAAGCCAAAGAATAAGAGTTGTATCTCAAGAAACCCCCTCACCCCTTCTTTTATATTACTTGCCCAAGACAAATAAGGAAAAATTTTTACAAAAAATAAAATCATCCAAGAGTTTTTCTTTTTCCCTTTTAATTTTTCTTTTTCTTTCCTCTTGATTGAATCAATCACCAAATCAATGGTTGTGATCAATCCTATTTGGTTTAGGATTGAGTTTGGCCGACCCCTTGCTTGGGTACCAAGCAAGGTGGCCGACAACCATATTTAGGAAAGGAAAAATATTTTTTTTTATAAAATTTTATAAGAAGAAAAAATTCTTATAAAATTTTACAAGCTCTCTTTCCTAGAGTTAAAAAAGGAAAGTTTTAAAAAATTAAAACCATGTTTTAAAATTTAAATAAAATTTCTTTTTTTAACATGATGATAGAAAATTTTAATTTTAAAACTTATCTTCCTTTTTTTTTCTTAAACCATGAGGATGGTTAAAAAGGGAAAGTTTTAAAACTTTTAAAACTCTCTATTAAAACATGTGGCCAAATTCAAATAAGGAAAGTTTTTAAAATTAAAATATCTCTTTTAAAACTTATATTTTTCTACAAAGAGAAGATTTTAAAAATTCAAAAACAACCCTCCTTGTTTGAATATTGTGGCCGACCCCTTCATGCTTGGTCACCAAGCAAAGGGTCGACCCCAATAGAAGAGGATGTGGCCGGCCATTGCTTGGTCACCAAGCATTGGACCGGCCCACTTCTTGGACACCAAGAAGAGCCTCACATTTGGATGGACTAAAGGCGATATTGAGGCTATGATAAGGACCTAGAGGAGAAATTGGTTTTGGCCTTCCGATGAGCTTGAGTATCCCATGTTCGCCCTGAACACACAACTCAAGTTCATCGATAATAACTCATTCCACTAGAGAGTTATTATCGCACTACCACACCAATCTAAAATTACATTATGGGCTCCTTCTTATCATGAGTGTGTTAGTCTCCCAGAGTTTAAGATTACGAATGCCCACTAATTAAGTAAGTTACTGACAACCCACTTAATTAATATCTAGCTCCAAGAGTAGTACCACTCAACTTCATTGTCATGTCGGACTAAGTCCACCTGCAGGGTTTAATATGACAATCCTTATGAGCTTCTCTTGAGGACATTCTCAACCTAGATAACTAGGACACAGATTCCTTCTATAATCAACAACATACACTATAAGTAATATCATTTCCCAACTTATCGGGCATATTGATTTATCGAGCTAAACCTCACCCTTTGATAAGTTAAAGAAATAAATATTAAATATATGTGCTTGTTATTATATTAGGATTAAGAGCACACACTTCCATAATAACTAAGGTCTAGTTCTTTTACTAAGTCAGTACAAAAAGAACTTACCTAAATGATCCTACTCAATACACTTAAAGTGTATCAGTGTAATTTATTAGTCAAGATAACCTAATACTTAATTACACTACGACTATTCTGATGGTTTGTTCCTTTCCATCTTAGTCGTGAGCTACTGTTTGTAATTTATAAAGAACCAACAACATGATCTTCTGAGTGTGACACCACACTCCATGTTATCTACTATATAAATTAATTGAACAATTACATTTAACAAATAAATGCAGATATTGACCAATGTGATTCTTTTATTTCAAAAATAAATGTTTACAAAAGATAGACTTTTAGTATACACTCCAACAATCTCCCACTTATACTAAAAGACTAAGCAGCCATATATGTTGCCATACATCTGATTTTCATCCCCTCCACATGCCGATCAAAAGCTTTCGCCGGAAGGGCCTTAGTGAAAGGATCTGTCGGGTTATCTGCTGATGCAATCTTAGCGACGACAACTTCTCCTCGCTTGACGATGTCTTGTATTAGGTGGTACTTGTGCTCTATATGTTTACTTGCTTTATAGGCTCGTGGTTCCTTCGAGTTTGCAACTGCACCGCTATTATCACAATAAATTGTGATGATCTTGGGCAAAACAGGAATCACATCTAAGTCCATTAGAAAGTTCCTTAGCCATACAACTTCTTTGGCTACCTCAGAGGCTGCCACATACTCATCTTCCATGGTTGAGTCTGAGATGTATTTCTGCTTAACACTGTTGGTGCGGGAAGCATCCGACGATCGAACCTGAGTTTTTATAATGGCAAAGGACTCAAAGTTAAGGTTTGTGGTGATCTAACGTGTTGAATAAGTGTTTCAGGAAAGTCCTAGCTGCGGTTAGGCAAAGGGAAAATCCTAAGGGGTGGTAACCTTAGGTCCTAGGGGGCGGTAACCCTAGGTGAGGGAAAACCCTAAGGGGTGGTAACCTTAGGTCCTAGGGGGCGGTAACCCTAGGTGGAGGAAAACCCTAAGGGGCGGCAACCTTAGGTCCTAGGGGGCGGTAACCCTAGGTGGAGGAAAACCCTAAGGGGCGGCAACCTTAGGTCCTAGGGGGCGGTAACCCAAGGTGGAGGAAAATCCTAAGGGGCGGCAACCTTAGGTCCTAGGGGGTGGTAACCCTAGGTGGAGAAAAACCCTAGGGGCGGTAACCCTAGGTCCTAGGGGGTGGTAACCCTAGGCGGAAAAGTCCAGTCCGTCTGGAGGACCGGACTGGCATAAGGTAATCTCTCCTGAGGGGAGTAGGTGAGGACGCGTTCCCCGTAGAGGGAACAGTAGGCGTCGGGTCGACCTAGGGTTTCCGGTTGGGAATCTGAAGTCAGACTCGGACAGTCCGAAGACTGTCAGTTATTCCTTACTGTGCTTTATCAGATTCTAACACTGTCTTGTAGGAGATTTTGCTCGGACTAACCTTGTTTTGCAGGTAAGGAACCTGCTGGAAAAAGGTGGTCCGGGCGCCCGGGACCAAACTTTATCCCTGCCGCGACTTCGCCACGTGGAGCATCCTAGTTGGTTGGCCACGTCACACTCCAGGCGCCCGGAACCGCATATAAAAGGAGGGTTGAGGTGCAGCTTCAAAGAACAACGAATTCCAAGCTTTCTTTTGTGAAGTGCTGCCAACGAGACGACCTTGAAGTGCTACTACTCGACGTCGACAACCCGAAGCTCAGACTCTTCAATCTTTTGTTGTCGGTATTAGTTTACTTATTGCATTAATTGTAATTCTAATTGTAATCTTTCCGATATATAGTTGTTGCCCACCAAAAGTGGTCAAGGACCGCGGGCCTTCGAGTAGGAGTCGCCATAGGCTCCGAACGAAGTAAAACACCTGCGTCTCTGTGTGTTTGAGTTTACTTTCCGCTGCGTTTCTATTCTGTGTTTAAAATCGTTAAAATAGCCACGAGCGCTATTCACCCCCCCTCTAGCGCTTTCGATCCATCAAACACTCCTCCATGCAATGGCTCCACCTCCTAGAGTAAACACATAGCCTAACGTAGACTTACTATTGCCCCTATCTGATTGGAAATCCAAATCCGTGTAACCACAGGGAGCAAATCATCTGCCTGGTAAACTAGCATATAGTCTCTAGTCCTTCTCAGGTACTTAAATATATGCTTTACCGCAGTCCAATGTCCTTGTCCAGGGTTACTCTGATATCTGCTAACCATGCCCATGGCAAAACAGATATCAGGTCACGTACACAGCATTGCATACATAAGGCTTCCTACAGTCGAGGCATAAGGAACTGCCTTCATGTCCTCTATCTCCTTTGATGTCTTCAGAGACATCTCTTTAGATAAAGCTACTCCATTCCTAAAAGGTAAGAAACCTTTCTTGGAGTTTTGCATGCTAAAACGAGCAAGGATTGTATCTATATATAAAGCTTGGGATAGACACAACATTCTTTTCTTGCGATCCCTTATAACTTTGATCCCAAGAATGTGTGCACATTCTCCTAAGTCCTTCATATCAAATTATTTGGACAACCATACCCTTACGTCTGATAATACCTTGACATTGTTGCCAATTAACAAAATATCATCTACGTATAGTACAAGAAATACCACCACGTTTCCGTTACACTTCTTGTATACACAAGACTCATCCGGACACTGAATAAATCCATATAATTGGATTACTTCATTAAACCGGATGTTCCAAGATCTTGAAGCTTGCTTCAGTCCATAAATGGACCGATTGAGCTTACACACTAGATGCTCTTTGCCTTTTCAATGAACCATTCTGGTTACTTCATATGGATGTTTTCTTCAAGACTTCCATTAAGGAAAGCTGTCTTGACATCCATTTGCCAAATCTCATAATCCATATGAGCGGCAATGGATAAGAGTATCCGGATGGACTTAAGCATGACTACCGGTGAAAAGGTCTCTTCATAATCGATTCCCTCTTTCTGAGTGTACCCTTTCGCCACAAGCCTTGCTTTGAAGGTTTCTACCTTCCCATCTGTCCTTCTTTTCCTTTTGTAGATCCACTTGTATCCAATGGCTTTTACACCATCAGGTGGTTCTACAAGCTCCCAGACCTTATTAGAATACATAGATTCTATTTTGGAATTCATTGCCTTTTGCCAAGATACTGCATCTATATCTTAGAGTGCTTCGTCATATGTTCGGGGATCAGGTTCATGTTTACCTGGGATCAAGTCCGAAGACTCTCCCAAAAACATGAATCTCTCAAGTTTCCTCACAACCCTCCCACTATGACGAGGCACTGTCTCTGGCTGTGTATCATGTGTGACTCGTGTTGCAGTTTCTTGTGGTACTTCATCTTGCACTGTTGGTACTAAAGTAAACGTGTCCTCTCTAATTTCTTCTAGAACTATTTCACTCATGGGCTTATGGTTCATTACATAATCTTCTTCTAAAAATCGAGCATTGGTGCTAATAATGATCTTTTGATTTTTAGGATTATAAAACAAACCACCTTTCGTTCCCTTAGGATATCCCACAAACAGACAAACTTCTGTATGTGATTCCAACTTGTCAGTATCTCCCTTCAGCACATGTGCTGGACTACCCCATATCCGGATATGATTCAGAGTAGGCTTACACCCATTCCATAATTCCATGGGAGTAGAAGGAACTATTTTAGAAGGTACCATATTCAGAATGTACACTACTGTTTCTAAAGCATATCCCCAAAACGAATTTGGTAATTCTGAATAACTCATCATTGATCTAACCATTTCCATAAGAGTCTTGTTCCTTCGTTCTGCCACACCATTCTGCTGGGATGTACCAGGTGCAGACAATTGGGATTGAATCCCGACTTCTGATAAGTAATTCCTAGACTCTCTAAAGAGGTATTCGCCACCACGGTTAGACCGTAGTGTCTTGATACTTTTACCAAGACGTTTCTCCACATCAACCCTATATTCTTTGAACTTTTCAAAGCATTCAGACTTACGACACATCAGGTAAATGTATCCGTATCTTGAATAATCGTCTATAAAGGAGACGAAGTATTTATAACCACCTCTTGCCTGGATAGGCATAGGACCACACAAATCAAAATGAACCAGTTCTAATGCATCTTTGGCTCTATACCCCTTAGCCTTAAAAGGTCTCTTGGTCATTTTACCTTCCAAGCAAGATTCACATGTTGGAAAGTTTTCCAACTCTAATGAACCCAAGATTCCATCGGCTACAAGCCTTTGAATCCTACTTAAGTTAATATGTCTAAGCCTTAGATGCCAAAGATACGTTTAGTTTATTTCAGAAGGTTCTTTTCTCTTATTAGAGTTAGAAGATGTGTTATTAATTTCCATATTTTGCTTTGTGGGAGAAATTAGATTTAAAGTGTATAAATTGCCAACTAATGCACCAGAACAGATAATCACCTTATTTCTCTTTATAACGACATTGTTACTAAAAGAAACTGAATATCCATCCAAATACAGTTTAGAAACTGAAATTAAATTCTTTCTAAAATTGGGTACATAAAGACAATTTCTTAAAATCAAATTTCTATTCCTATCAAATGATAAGTAGACGTCTCCCACTGCAACAGTCGTCACCTTAGTAGCATTGCCCATGTAGACAGTTATCTCTCCATCAAATAGTCGCCAGGTTTCCTGGAACCCCTGCAAAGAATTGCAGACATGATCAGTGGCTCCCGTATCTACACACCAGGTGCTGGTAGATAACACCGCTAAACATGTTTCAACTACTAGAGTATGAGATATACCTTTATTGTTCTGGTTCCTATGAGGACAGTCCGCTTTCCAATGTCCAGAATGCTTGCAGATGAAGCACTTGCCCTTCGGCTTCTTCATTCCAGCTTTCTGTCCTGTACTCTGAGGTTTATTCACCTTCTTTGCTGAAAAGACTTGTTTCTTCTTCTTCTTGCCTTTTGACTTAGAAGTAGAACCATTTTCAGCATAGTGAATCTGAGAACTGTGACGAAATATTCCTTCTGCTGCCTGTAGTTCTGTCAGAAGTTCCGCCAACATATACTCTCTATTGTTCATGTTATAGTTCAGGCGGAACTGCTCAAAACTTCTAGGTAACGTTTGGAGAATTATATTAACCTAGGTTTCCCCATCGATTTCTCCTCCTAGGACTTGTATTTCATTCAGATAAGCCATCATTTTGAGGATATGATCCCTTACGGGTGTCCCCTCAGACATGGTGGCTGTCATTAGCTTTCTCATTGCCTCTTGCCTAGCAGTCCGACTCTGGTGCCCAAAGAGTTCTTTGAGATTGTTCATTATATCATAAGCTGTTGGTAAATCTTGATGCTGATGTTGCAATACATTTGACATTGATGACAAAATATAACACCGCACCATCTCATCATCTTTTACCCATTTCTTATGATACTAAATCTCCTCTGGGGTAGAGTCACCATTAGGTGCATCAAGGCAAGCCTCAGTCAGTACAAACTTATAGCTTTCAGCAGTAAGAACAATGTCCAGGTTTCTTTTCCAATCAATATAGTTGAGACCAGTAAGTTTGTTCTCTTTCAGTATAATGGCTAGTGGGTTGAAAGTCATCCTAAGAATCACAAAAATAAACTTTGGTCAAGACTCTAAATTTAGAATAATATTGATTCCTCAAACAATACTATTTTAAATTAACCAACACCTCAAATCATCATGAATATTGCATGCCACGTTAGTGTGAATGTATACAAATTCAACATTTGTAAGAGGAGGGTGTGACCCATTAATTTTATTATCTTGTCATCCTAACTTTATGATAAATAAAATTAATAGTTGGTTTCACTTTGGTCACACAAAACAATAGCAGTGACTCCGTTGGGGAGGATACTATTGAATGCGTCTAAGTGTATACCATTACTTGATACTAAGTGTTGGTTGCTACTCGAAAAACCTAGAGGTTCCACTGTACAAAAATTTTGTACAAAGGTCTGAACCTTTTCCTAGCTACCATGTGTTCTTTTAAATTAAATTTTGGATCTCCTGCGGAACTTAACACGTTTGATCCAAAACTTAATCTATTCGTTCTTTTAGGTTTTGACTTGGGTCTCCTGCGGAACTTAACACGTTCGACCCAAATCACCTTAAGTTATTAATTCCATTAAATATTAATTTCCATAATCGGTTCCCAGTACTGACGTGACAAGGCACATGGCCTTCTTGGATATGGGAGCAACCACCACCGACTAGACAAAACCTTTTATAGAAAGCTAATATTTAATTTCCTAAAATAACTTTAGCTTAACCGAAAAGAACAATCAAATCACAAGGAAAAGAAAAAACAAAAGAACACAACATCGAAAAACATATTCGAAATTCTAGAATCGTAAGCCTCTTGTATTTGGTATTATTTCCAAAAATAACTAGTATGATGCGGAAAGAAAAATTACTAGTTATACCTTTTAGAAAGACCTCTTGATCTTCTACCGTATTCCTCTTCTAACCTCGGACGTTGTGTGGGCAACGATCTTCCAAGATGAGAAACCACAAACCACCTTCTTCTCCTCCTAGCTAGGTTCAGCCACAAAAAGCTTAACCAAGGATGAAGAACAAAACACCAACCAAGCTCCAAGAGATGCTAGCTTTCTCTCCTTCTTCTTCTTCTTCTTCTCCAAGTAGTATCCGGCCGCCACAAGAGCTCCAAGCCTTTGAGAGTTTCGGCCACCACAAAGAGGGAGAGAGGAAGAGGATGGCCGGCCACTCCAAGGAATAAAAGAGGGAGAGAAACAATAGAGGTTTTCTCTTGTGAAGGCACCCTCACCCCTTCTTTTATATTCCTTGGCCTAGGCAAATTAGGAAATTTAATTACAATAAAATTTCCTTAATTTTCTTGACATGATTTAATTGAGAAAAATAAAATAAAATTTCTCAATTTAATCTCTAATGGCCGGCCACATTAAAAGAGATAAATTAGACAAGTTTTAATCAACAATTAAAACTTCCTAATTTGTTTCCGGAAATTTTTAAAATTAAAATTTCTCTTTAAAAAACTCTTCATGGTTGATAAAAGGAAATTTCTATAATTTTAATTTTACAACATGTGAATAATTTTTAAAGAGAAAATAAAATATCTCATCAATCTACAAATAAGGAAAGAGATCTAATCTCTTTCTTTAATCTTTTGTAGATCTTTTACAAGAGAGATATTTTAATTTTAATTCTCTTTAATAAATTATATCTCCCACATAATAAAAATTAAAATTAAAATCCCTTTTTAAATTAATATGGCCGGCCCCTCTAGCTTGGGTTCAAGCTAGGGCCGGCCACCCCAATTTATACCTAGGCCGGCCCTAGCTTGGTTCCCAAGCTAGCTTGGCCGACCCCCTATTAGTGGGTATAGAAGGTGGGTATAGGTGGGTATAGTACTCTATAAATAAGAGGCTACGATAGGGACCGAGAGGAGGAATTGGTTTTGGTCTCCCGATAAAATTAAGCATCCCGTGTTCGCCCCGAACACACAACTTAATTTTATCAATAATAATTCATTCCACTAGAGAACTATTATTGAACTACCGCACCAATCCCAAATTACATTTTTGAGCTCCTTCTTATTATGAGTGTGTTAGTCTCCCTGTGTTTAAGATATCGAATGTCCACTAATTAAGTGAGTTACTGACAACTCATTTAATTAATATCTTAGTCCAAGAGTAGTACCACTCAACTTTATTATCATGTCGGACTAAGTCCACCTGCAAGGTTTAACATGACAATCCTTATGAGCTCCTCTTTAGGACATTATCAACCTAGTATCTCTAGGACACAGTTTTCTTCTATAATCAACAACACACACTATAAGTGATACCATTTCCCAACTTATCGGGTTTATTGATTCATCGAACTAAATCTCACCCATTGATAAATTAAAGAAATAAATATCAAATATATGTGCTTGTTATTATATTAGGATTAAGAGTACACACTTCCATAATAACTGAGGTCTTTGTTCCTTTATAAAGTCAGTATAAAAGAAACGACCTCAAATGGTCCTACTCAATACACTCTGAGTGTACTAGTGTAATTATACAGTCAAGATAAACTGATACCTAATTACACTACGACCTTCCAATGGTTTGTTCCTTTCCATTATGGTCGTGAGCTACTGTTTATAATTTATAAGATACTGATAACATGATCCTCTGTGTGTGACACGACACACCATGTTATCTACAATATAAATTAATTGAACAACTACAACTAAATGTAGACAATTTGACCAAATGTGATTCTTTATTCTTAATGAATGTTTACAAAGCTTAGGCTTTCAGTATACACTCCAACAATCTCCCACTTATACTAATGGCTAAGCTATCATATCTTCTACCATACATCTGATTCCCATTCCCTCCACATGCCGATCAAAAGCTTTTGCCGGAAGGGCCTTAGTTGAAGGATCTGCCAGGTTATCTGCTGATGCAATCTTAGCGATGACAACTTCTCCTCGCTTCACGATATCTCGTATCAGGTGGTACTTGCGCTCTATATGTTTACTTGCCTTATGAGCTCGTGGTTCCTTCGAGTTTGCAACTGCACTGCTATTATCACAATAAATTGTGATAATTTTGGACAAACCAGGAATCACATCTAAGTCCATTAGAAAGTTCCTGAGCCATACTGCTTCTTTAGCTGCCTCAGAGGCTGCTACATACTCAGCTTCCATGGTTGAATCCGATACACATTTCTGCTTAACACTCCTCCATGAAATGGCTCCACCTCCTAAAGTAAACACATAGCCTGATGTAGACTTACTAATGTCCCTATCTGATTAGAAATCTGAATCCGTGTAACCCACAGGGAGCAAATCGTCTGCTTGGTAAATTAGCATATAATCTCTAGTCCTTCTCAGGTACTTTAATATATGCTTTACCGCAGTCCAATGTCCTTATCCAGGGTTACTCTGATATTTGCTTACCATGCCCATGACAAAACAAATATCAGGTCTCGTACATAGCATTGCATACATAAGGCTTCCTACAGCCGAAGCATAAGGAACTGCTTTCATGTCTTCTATCTCCTTTGATGTCTTCGGAGACATCTCTTTAGATAGAGCTATTCCATGCCTAAAAGGTAAGAAACCTTTCTTGGAATCCTGCATACTAAAACGAGCAAGGATTGTATCTATATATGAAGCTTGGGACAGACACAACATTCTTTTCTTGCGATCCCTTATTACTTTGATCCCAAGAATGTGTGCACACTCTCCTAAGTCCTTCATATCAAATTGTTTGTACAACCATACCCTTACGTCTGATAATACTTTGACATTGTTGTCAATTAACAAAATATCATCTACGTATAGTACAAGAAATACCACCACGTTTCCGTTACACTTCTTATATACACAAGACTCATCCGGACTTTGAATAAATCCATATGACTGGATTACTTCAGTAAACCGGATGTTCCAAGATCTTGAAGCTTGCTTCAGTCCATAAATGGACCGATTGAGCTTACACACTATATGCTCTTTGCCCTTTTCAATGAACCCTCCTGGTTGTTTCATATGGATATTCTCTTCAAGACTTCCATTAAGGAAAGCTGTCTTGACATCCATTTGCCAAATCTCATAATCCATATGAGCAGCAATGGATAAGAGTATCCGGATAGACTTAAGCATGGCTACCGGTGAAAAGGTTTCCTCATAATCGATTCCCTCTTTCTGAGTGTACCCTTTCGCAACAAGCCTACCTTTGAATGTTTCTACCTTCCCATCTGTCCCTCTTTTCCTTTTGTAGATCCACTTGCATCCAACGACTTTTACACCATCAGGTGGTTCTACAAGCTCCCAGACCTTATTAGAGTACATAGACTCTATTTCAGAATTCATTGCCTTTTGCCAAGATGCTGCATATATATCTTGGAGTGCTTCGTCATATGTTCGTGGATCAGGTTCATGTTTACCCGGGATCAAGTCCGAAGACTCTCCCAAAAACATGAATCTTTCAGGCTGCCTTACAACCCTCCCACTACGACGAGGCACTGTCTGTGTATCATGTGTTGCAGTCTCTTGTGGTACTTCATCTTGTACTGTTGGTACTGAAGTAGACGTGTCCTCTCTAAGTTCTTCTAAAACAACTTTGCTACTGGGCTTGTGATCCATTATATGGTCTTCTTCTAAAAATTGGGCATTGGTGCTAACAATGACCTTATGGTCTTTAGGACTATAAAATAAACCACCTTTCGTTCCTTTGGGATATCCTACAAACACGCGAACTTCTGTACGGGATTCTAACTTATCAGCATCTGGTTTCAGCACATGTGCTGGACTACCCCAAATCCGAATATGTCTTAGACTAGGTTTTCGCCCATTCCACAATTCTATGGGAGTAGAAGAAACTGATTTAGAAGGTACTAAGTTCAGAACGTATACTGCTGTTTCCAGAGCATATCCCCAAAATGAATTTGGTAATTCTGAATAACTCATCATCGATCTAACCATCTCCATAAGAGTCCTGTTCCTTCGTTCTGCTACACCATTCTGTTGGGGTGTTCCAGGTGCAGACAATTGGGATTGAATCCCAGCCTCTGATAAGTAATTCCTAAACTCTCCTAAGAGGTTTCGCCACCACGATCAGATTGTAGTGTCTTGATACTTTTACCTAATCGTTTCTCCACATCAGTCTTGTATTCTTTGAACTTATCAAAGCACTCGGACTTGCGGCGCATTAGGTAAATATATCCGTATCTTGAATAATCATCTATAAAAGAGACAAAATATTCAAAACCACCTCTTGCCTGGACAGACATAGGACCACACAAATCAGAATGAACCAATTCCAACACTTCTTTGGCTCTATATCCCTTGGCCTTGAATGGCCTCTTGGTCATTTTACCTTCCAAGCAAGATTCACAAGTTGGAAAATTTTCCAACTCTAATGAACCCAAAAGTCCATCGGCTATTAGCCTCTGAATCCTACTTAAGTTAATATGACCAAGCCTTAGATGCCAAAGATATGCTTGGTTCATTTCCGAAGGTTCTTTTCTTTTATTTGAGTTAGAAGATGAGTTATAAATTTCCATGTTTTGCTTTGTGGAAGAAATTGGATTTAAAGTATACAAATTGTCAACTAATGTACCAGAACAGATAATCACTTTATTTCTCTTAATAACTACATCGTTACTGAAAGAAACTGAATATCCATCTAAAAACAGTTTAGAAACTGAAATTAAATTCTTTCTAAAACTGGGTACATAAAGACAATTTCTTAAAATCAAATTTCTATTTCTACTAAAAGATAAGTAGACGTCTCCCACTGCAATAGCCACCACCTTAGTAGCATTGCCCATGTAGACGGTAATCTCTCCTTCAGTTAGTCGTCGGGTTTCCTGGAACCCTTGCAGGGAATTGCAGACATGATCAGTGGCTCCCGTATCTACACACCAGGTGCTGGTAGATAACACCGCTAAACATGTTTCAACAACTAGAGCATGAGATATACCTTTGTTGTTCTGATTCCTACGAGGACAGTCCGCCTTCCAATGCCCTGACTGCTTGCAGATGAAGCACTTGCCCTTTGGCTTCTTCACTCCAGCTTTAAATCCTGTACTATGAGATTTATTCACTTTCTTTGCTGAGCCAGCTTGTTTCTTCTTCTTCTTTCCTCTCGGTTTAGAAGTAGAACCATTTTCAGCATAGTGAATTTGAGAATTGTGATGAAATAATCCTTCTGCTGCTTGAAGTTCTGTCAGTAGTTCCCCTAATGAATAAATCCTCTTATTCATATTATAGTTCAGGCGGAACTGCTCAAAACTTCTAGGTAGCGTTTGGAGGATCATATCGATCTGGGTTTTCCCATCAATTTCTCCTCCAAGGATCTATACCTCGTTCAGATAAGCCATCATCTTTAGGATATGATCCTTTACAGGAGTACCCTCTTGCATGGTGGCTGTCATTATCTTTCTCATGGCTTCTTGCCTAGAAGCCCTATCCTGATGACCAAAGAGTTCCTTGAGATTGTTCATAATATCATAGGCTGTTGGTAAATCTTGATGCTGATGTTGCAATACATTTGACATTGAAGACAAAATGTAACACCGCGCCATCTCATCTGCTTTTACCCATTTCCTATGATATTCAATTTCCTCTTGGGTAGATTCACCAGTAGGTGCTTCAGGGCAAGGCTCAGTCAGTACAAATTTATAGCTTTCAGCAGTAAGAACAATGTCCAGGTTCCTTTTCCAATCTATGTAATTAGGTCCAGTAAGTCTATTCTGTTGAAGTATGATGGACAGTGGATTGAAAGTCATCCTAAGAATCACAAATAACTTTTGGTCAGAACTCTAAATTTAGAATAATATTGATTCCTCAAACAATACTATTTTAAATTAACCAACACCTCAAAATACCGTGAATTTTGTATGCCACGTTAGTGTGGACGTATACAAATTCAACATTTGTAAAAGGAGGGTTTTATCCCATTAATTTTATTATCTTGTCAACCTAACTTTTTGACAAATAAAATTAATAGTTGGTGTCTTTTGGTCACACAAATAATAGCAGTGACTCCGATGGGGAGGATACTATTAGATGTGTCTAAGTGTATACCATTACTTGACACTAAGTCCATTAATAAGATTATGTCTCTTCCATTGGGGAAGATCACACGCTCTTAATTAACTTCCTATAGTCATCCAAAATTGGAAGTCTGTTCTAGTGATCCACAAACAAGCTCATCCGTTATGGAGGAAGGCACTCAGAGCCAACGCGCAAGCTTGTTTGCATCACTTACAAACCAGTAATGGAGACCATGGGATTTATTTAAAAATCCCTCTCCCACTTAGTTATTTATAAATGAGGAATTTTAACTATGCTAGCCTACTAAACATGTAAACTAACATATACACACAGCACAATATAAAAGCAATAAATAGAAAATCTAACTTTCAACTATTATGACTTTTATCTCTAGTTGTCCTCCGTGTGTTGTCATCCCAAGCTGCTGCCAAATTTAGCCGCCGCCACCGGGTCTAGCTGTCGCATCCATCTTACTCCTAGTTCCGCTGCGCCTCTGGTCCTTAGAAGGTTCCACGCTTTGCAAGATTCAATCCGCGACATAAATAGATTTTACATTTTTGATCCTATATTCCATAAAAGGAATGTACATGTATCTAGATCAAAAATAAAATCCTAATAAAACTAAATACAACTCCTACTGTATTTTAATACAATCATGCACACACATATAAATGCCCTTGACATGTCCAAGGGTCTAATCACACACATAATAACTAAAAGCCATAATAGTTGGATCCTGCATCCACAAAGTTAGCACATCCTACTATTAACCTGCCTAAATTATGTATGACATGTGCATAATTAAACTAATACCAAATACACAGAGGCAAAACCCTAGCTCTGATACCAATTGTTGGTTGCTACTCGGAAAACATAGAGATTCCACTGTACAAAAATTTTGTACAAAGGTCTGAACCTTTTCCTAGCTACCATGTGTTCTTTTAAATTAAATTTTGGATCGCCTGCGGAACTTAACACGTTTGATCCAAAACTTAATCTATTCGTTCTTTTAGGTTTTGACTTGGGTCTCCTGCGGAACTTAACACGTTCGACCCAAATCACCTTAAGTTATTAATTCCATTAAATATTAATTTCCATAATCAGTTCCCAGTACTGACGTGATGAGGCACATGACCTTCTTGGATATGAGAGCAACCACCACCGACTAGACAAAACCTTTTATAGAAATCTAATATTTAATTTCCTAAAATAACTTTAGGTTAACCGAAAAGAACAATCAAATCACAAGGAAAAGAAAAAACAAAAGAACACAACATCGAAAAACATATTCGAAATTCTAGAATCGTAAGCCTCTTGTATTTGGTATTATTTCCAAAAATAACTAGTATGATGCGGAAAGAAAAATTACTAGTTATACCTTTTAGAAAGACCTCTTGATCTTCTACCGTATTCCTCTTCTAACCTCGGACGTTGTGTGGGCAACGATCTTCCAAGATGAGAAACCATAAACCACCTTCTTCTCCACCTAGATAGGTTCGGCCACAAAAAGCTTAACCAAGGATGAAGAACAAAACACCAACCAAGCTCCAAGAGATGCTAGCTTTCTCTCCTTCTTCTTCTTCTTCTTCTCCAAGTAGTATCCGGCCGCCACAAGAGCTCCAAGCCTTTGAGAGTTTCGGCCACCACAAAGAGGGAGGGAGGAAGAGGATGGCCGGCCACTCCAAGGAATAAAAGAGGGAGAGAAACAATAGAGGTTTTCACTTGTGAAGGCACCCTCACCCCTTCTTTTATATTCCTTGGCCTAGGCAAATTAGGAAATTTAATTACAATAAAATTTCCTTAATTTTCTTGACATGATTTAATTGAGAAAAATAAAATAAAATTTCCAAATTTAATCTCTAATGGCCGGCCACATTAAAAGAGATAAATTAGACAAGTTTTAATCAACAATTAAAACTTCCTAATTTGTTTCCGGAAATTTTTAAAATTAAAATTTCTCTTTAAAAAACTCTTCATGGTTGATAAAAGGAAATTTCTATAATTTTAATTTTACAACATGTAAATAATTTTTAAAGAGAAAATAAAATATCTCACCAATCTACAAATAAGGAAAGAAATCTAATCTCTTTCTTTAATCTTTTATAGATCTTTTACAAGAGAGATATTTTAATTTTAATTCTCTTTAATAAATTATATCTCCCACATAATAAAAATTAAAATTAAAATCCCTTTTTAAATTAATATGGCCGGCCCCTCTAGCTTGGGTTCAAGCTAGGGCCGGCCACCCCAATTTATACCTAGGCCGGCCCTAGCTTGGTTCCCAAGCTAGCTTGGCCGGCCCCCCATTGGTGGGTATAGAAGGTGGGTATAGGTGGGTATAGTACTCTATAAATAAGAGGCTACGATAGGGACCTAGAGGAGGAATTGGTTTTGATCTCCCGATAAAATTAAGCATCCCGTGTTCGCCCCGAACACACAACTTAATTTTATCAATAATAATTCATTCCACTAGAGAACTATTAGTGAACTACCGCACCAGTCCCAAATTACATTTTTGGGCTCCTTCTTATTATGAGTGTGTTAGTCTCCCTGTGTTTAAGATATCGAATGTCCACTAATTAAGTGAGTTACTGACAACTCATTTAATTAATATCTTAGTCCAAGAGTAGTACCACTCAACTTTATTATCATGTCGGACTAAGTCCACCTGCAGGGTTTAACATGACAATCCTTATGAGCTCCTCTTGAGGACATTATCAACCTAGTATCTCTAGGACACAGTTTCCTTCTATAATCAACAACACACACTATAAGTGATACCATTTCCCAACTTATCGGGTTTATTGATTCATCGAACTAAATCTCACCCATTGATAAATTAAAGAAATAAATATCAAATATATGTGCTTGTTATTATATTAGGATTAAGAGTACACACTTCCATAATAACTGAGGTCTTTGTTCCTTTATAAAGTCAGTATAAAAGAAACGACCTCAAATGGTCCTACTCAATACACTCTGAGTGTACTAGTGTAATTATATAGTCTAGATAAACTAATACCTAATTACACTACGACCTTCGAATGGTTTGTTCCTTTCCATTTTGGTCGTGAGCTACTGTTTATAATTTATAAGGTACTGATAACATTATCTTCTGCATGTGACACCACATACTATGTTATCTACAATATAAATTAATTGAACAACTACAACTAAATGTAGACAATTTGACCAAATGTGATTCTTTATTCTTAATGAATGTTTACAAAGCTTAGGCTTTCAGTATACACTCCAACACTAAGTCCATTAAATAGGATTGTGCTCCTTCAGTTGGAGAAGATCACACACACCTAAATAATTTCCTATAACCATCCATTAAGGAAATTTGTTCTAGTGATCCGCAACAAACCCATCCGTTGTGGAGGGAGGCACTCAGAGCCAACACACAAGCTTGTTGCATCACTTACAAACCAGTAATGGAGACCATGGGATTTATTAAAATCCCTGTCCCACTTAGTTATTTAAAAATGAGGATTTTAACCTATTCTAGCATACATCACATGTATACAAACACATTACAGTAAATAAAAGCAATAAATATGGAAATTATTTTCCAACTATTATGGCCTTTTCCTTCACTATTTTCAGTATGCTCCAACCCTATCTGCTGCCATCTTTAGCCACCGCCATCGGGTCGAGTCATCGCATCCATCTTGCTTCTTATTCCGCTGTGCCTCTGGTGCTCCATAAGTACCATGCCTCGCAAGAATCCGATCTGCGACAAAAATAGAATTTTACATATATCGATCCTATATTCCACGAGGGAATGTACATGTATTCTAGATCGAACAAAAAATAAAATTCTAAAAATAATACAGCTCCTGCTGTATTTTATACATACAATCATGCACACAAATAATATCCTTGACATGTCCAAGGGTCCAATCACACACAATATCAATAAGCCATAATAGTTGGAGCCTGTAACCAAAGAGTTAGCACATCCTACTACTATCCTGCCTAAATTATGTATAACATGCGCATAACCTATTTGAATTCTAAACACACAGAGGCAAACCCTAGCTATGATACCAATTGTTGGTTAGTCCTAGGAAAACGTACCGGTTCCACTGTAGAAAAATTTTTGTACAAGTGTCGAACCTTTCCTTAAATAACTTATTGTGTTATTTAGAAGTTAAATTAGGAATCATAGACGGAACTTAACAGCATTGATTCCAAATTTAACTTATCTGTTCTTAATGGTTAAGATTTGAATCGCAAGCGGAACTTAACACTATTGATTCAAATCCACCTATATTATTAATTCTATTAAATATTAATTTCCAAAATTGGCTTCCAGGACTGCATGGTGAGGCACATGGCCTTCTTGGATATGGGAGCAACCACCACCGCCTAATCAAAGCCTTTTAAGGAAAGATAATATTTAATTTCCTTAAATAAGTCTAGGTTAACCAAAAAGAACAATCGAATCACAAATTCGAAAAAGAAGAAACACAAACTCGAAAAACTAGATCTAATTGCATCTTGTATTTAGAATTCTTACAAAGAAAATAACTAGTATGATGCGGAAGAAAATTACTAGTTATACCTTCTCTTTGTAAGCTAATGACCTCAAGATCTTTTGCCGTATTCCTCGCCTCGCCTCGCCTTGGATGTCGTGTGGGCGACAATCCTCCAACATGAACACCACCCAAAATAGCTTCCCCTCCTTGTAATATTCGGCCACCACCACCACAATAGAAAAGAGAGCAAAGGGAGAAGAGAGGGAGAGAGGGGTCGTCCACCAAGAGAGTCTCCAAGCCAAAGAATAAGAGTTGTATCTCATGAAGCCCCCTCACTCCTTCTTTTATATTACTTGCACAAGGCAAATAAGGAAAAACTTTTACAAAAAATAAATCATCCAAGAGTTTTTCCTTTTTCCTTTTAATTTTTTCCTTTTCTTTCCTCTTGATTGAATCAATCACCAAATCAATGGTTGTGATCAATCCTATTTGGTTTAGGATTGAGTTTGACCGGCCCCTTGCTTGGGCACCAAGCAAGGTGGCCGGACACCATATTTAGGAAAGGAAAAATAAATTTTTTTTATAAAATTTTACAAGAAGAAAAAATTCTTATAAAATTTTACAAGCTCTCTTTCCTAGAGTTAAAAAAAAGGAAAGTTTTAAAAAATTAAAACCATGTTTTAAAATTTAAAACTTCTCTTATAAAATTTCCTTTTTTAACATGATGATAGAAAATTTTAATTTTAAAATTTATCTTCCTTTTTTTTCTTAAACCATGAGGATGGTTAAAAAAGGAAAGTTTTAAAACTTTTAAAACTCTCTATTAAAACATGTGGCCAAATTCAAATAAGGAAAGTTTTTAAAATTAAAATCTCTCTTTTAAAACTTATAGTTTTCTACAAAGAGAAGATTTTAAAAATTCAAAAATCTTGTTTGAATATTGTGGCCGGCCCCTTCATGCTTGGTCACCAAGCAAAGGGCCGGCCCCTATAGAAGAGGATGTGGCCGGCCATTGCTTGGTCACCAAGCATTGGACCGGCCCACTTCTTGGACACCAAGAAGAGCCTTACATTTGGATGGACTAAAGGCTATAATGAGGCTACGACAGGGACCTAGAGGAGAAATTGGTTTTGGCCTTCCGATGAGCTTGAGTATCCCGTGTTCGCCCTGAACACACTACTCAAGTTCATCGATAATAACTCATTCCACTAGAGAGTTATTATCGCACTACCACACCAATCCCAAATTACATTATGGGCTCCTTCTTATCATGAGTGTGTTAGTCTCCCTGTGTTTAAGATTATGAATGCCCACTAATTAAGTAAGTTACTGACAACTCACTTAATTAATATCTAGCTCCAAGATTAGTACCACTCAACTTCATTGTCATGTCGGACTAACTCCACCTGCAAGGTTTACATGGTAATCCTTATGAGCTCCTCTTGGGGGCATTGTTAACCTAGATAACTAGGACACAGATTCCTTCTATAATCAACAACACCCACTATAAGTAATATCATTTCCCAACTTATCGGGCATATTGATTCATCGAGCTAAACCTCACCCTTTGATAAGTTAAAGAAATAAATATTAAATATATGTGCTTGTTATTATATTAGGATTAAGAGCACACACTTTCATAATAACTAAGGTCTAGTTTTTTTACTAAGTCAGTACAAAAAGAACTTACCTAAATGATCCTACTCAATACACTTAAAGTGTATCAGTGTAATTTATTAGTCAAGATAACCTAATACTTATTTACACTACGACTATTTTGATGGTTTGTTCATTCTCATCTTAGTCGTGAGCTACTGTTTGTAATTTATAGAGAACTGACAACATGATCTTCTGAGTGTGACACGACACTCCATGTTATCTACTATATAAATTAATTGAACAATTACATTTAACAAATAAATACAGATATTGATCAATGTGATTATTTTATTTCAAAAATAAATGTTTACAAAAGGTAGGCTTTTAGTATACACTCCAACAGGAATAACCATGTACGACAAGATATTAAACTCATCTGATAATGTTATAATATTAATTAACAGAAATTTGAGCCTTAGAACAAAACATGATGAGAAATAACCAACATAATTATTTGTGGCGGTTTAATGTTAGAGTAAAAAACTAGTACTTAAAACAAAAAATAAAAATATATCATCAGATTTTTTTTAGTTTTTCTTTCTAGAATCTTTTATGATATTTCTCTTATTTCTAGTTAAACCTCAACTCATTACATGACTATTGACACAACTTGAATAGTACCCACAATAAACACTCATTTTCAGGTCAAAAAGAAGGTCATTACCATTGAGAAGCAATGTTAATAAGAAATGGAGAATTAAAAGTATCATCAACAAAATTGTTTCATTAATTTTTAGCATCTCAAATGTAGAAATGCCAATGATACCTTTCTAAGAGGATGATCATTGGGTAGGAAGCTTCCTATCGTTTTCCCATACACTTCACATGTTGAGAAATGAATGACGCGCTTGTTGTTTTCTGAGCAATACCTAACTTGCACATGCCACAATAAACTAAACAATACCAAAGAAGAGTACAAAAAAAACCCAACTAGAAATGAACAAGCCCAGGGGTCTCAAAACTCACAACTGGGAGAGCATAAATGAAATTACTGTTAGGACCAAAAGTAGCTAGAGGGGGGGGTGAATAGCTCGTCGCGTTCGCTCGTTGCTCGGCGTTGCTTGTTCCTTCAAAGATGTGCAGCGGAAAATACAGAAACAAACACACAACGCTAACACGGTTGGTTTTACTTGGTATCCACCTCACAAGAGGTGACTAATCCAAGGATCCACACCAACACACACACCCTCCACTAAATAAAACTCTCCTTTATGGTAACTACCAAGGGCGGAGAAGCCCTACAAGACTCAATACAAGAAGAGAGGGAAAGGATACAAGAAATACAAGCTTACAAGCTTACAATGAGTATAAACCCTAACCCTAGCTTCTCTTCTTGGCTTTGATCCGCCTCTTGACTTGGAAAACTTCCAAGATCCTTCAAGAAGCGATCTGAGCTTTGTGAGTGTTGTGGAGGAGAGAAACTGGAGTGAATCGGAGAAGAGATTGCCGCAGCCATCACACGCCCTATATCGACGCCAGCGGTCGGATCCCGATCGATTCAATATTCCCAATCGATCGGGAGGCTTTGGATCGATCCACGGATCGATCCGACCTCCTGCTCGAAAGCGCTGGATCGATCCACGGATCGATCCGGCGCTTATCGCGGCAGGCGCGTCCCAATCGATCCATCGATCGATTGGGACCTCTGATCGATCCACGGATCGATCCGAGGCTCTGATTGGAATGGCCGGATCGATCCATCGATCGATCCAAAGACTATTTTGTCCAAAACCAAGTCCCAAACCTCCCAAACCAACATCCGGTCAACCTTGACTGTTGGTATGTCATGCCTAGCATCTAGTCACTCCCTTGACCTGCTAGGACTCCCTTACCAAGTGTCCGGTCAATCCCTTTGACCCACTTGGACTTTTCTCTGTGCCAAGTATCCGGTCAATCCCTTTGACCTACTTGGACTTTTCTTTCATGCCAAGTATCCAATCAATCCTTTGACCTACTTGGACTTCCCAGCACCAGATGTCCGATCATCCTTGATCCATCTGGATTTTCCCTTGCCTGGCTTCACTCACCAGGACTTTCACCTAGCTTCACTCACTAGGGTTTTCCATCTGCCTAGCTTCACTCACTAGGACTTTCACCTGGCTTCACTCACCAGGATTTCCATCTGCCTAGCTTCACTCACTAGGACTTTCACCTGGCTTCACTCACCAGGATTTCCATCTGCCTAGCTTCACTCACTAGGCCTTCCCTCTGCCTGGCTTCACTCACCAGGACTTTTCTTCTGCCTGGCTTCACTCACCAGGACTTTCATACTGCCTAGCTTCACTCACTAGGTCTTTCATTTTGCCTAACATCCCAGTTAGGACTTCCCAGTCAAGTATCCAGTCAACCTTGACCTACTTGACTCTTCTTCAATCAATATCTTATTGTCAAACATCTAAACCCAAACCAAGACTCAGCTTGGTCAACCTTGACCTGAGGGATATTGCACCAACAATCTCCCCCTTTTTGATGTTTGACAATACCACAATAACACTTACAATCCCATATGTAAGTTAGGCTAATCCCATAGCCTCCTTCTTCATGCCACTAGGTAATGAAAGCATAAATTAAGCTCTTCATTCTCCCCCTAAGAGGGCAAACTCCCTCTAGGTAATGAAAGCCTAACTTACTCCCTTTCATGAGTCCTTTCATTCTCCCCCTATGACCTTCCCATAGGTAATGAAGGACTAAGCTTAACCATACATTCTCCCCCTATTGGCACACATCAACCCATCGTTGGACACACATCAACCTATGCTCCAATTCTGGGCACACTTCAACAAATCCATTTGTTGAAGACTCTCCCCCTGAAGAGTTGCTCATCGTTGTTCACAACATCACTCGTTGTGATCAACACGATAATGAAGGTCCCATACCCTTCATTTATCCTTAACTTCTCCCTCAATGTAGACAACTACCCAACCTTGAGCATTATCTACCACTTGAGTGTCCACTTGAAATAATGAGGATATCCACTCCCCATTTCTCCCCATTTCAAGTTTAAATGCTCAACCTTGAGCAAGTTCACAACAGAAGGTTAACCACCTTCCAAGGTTCATGAAAAATAATTTTTTATGTCTTTAAAGAGTCCCTCCCCCTAAAGACATGGTGGTAACTTCTGTCATTGCACCAACAATGACTTGGAATTCCTAAACTTTTAGAAAACCCAAATTTTAGAAGTTTTGAGGTTTAAATGTTCAATATTTGAAACAACCTCAACCTAAACTTCTACGTAGTCTTCGTTAACCAATCCATCCTTGTTTTCAACATGAAAACACCCTTTGTATGTATACAAATGTATTTTAGGGGTTTGTAATGGTTACCTAGACTAAAATAGGTTCAAAGATGCTGAAATCAGGCCTTCCCAGCCAAAACCAGCAACTTGGATCGATTGAAGTTGGGTTCCAATCGATTGAACCTTTCTGAATCGATCCACTGATCGATTCAGACTCCCTGGATCGATCGGCTGATCGATCCAGTGAGCTTCTGCTCGCGGGAATTGCCGTTTGAATCGATCCATGGATCGATTCAGGAACTCCAATCGATCCATGGATCGATCGGAGCTCTGATAGTTGCTGAAATTCCATTTCAGTCAACTTCAGAAACCCCTAGAAAATTCTACAAAAATTCAAAAATTATGAAATTTCGTGTAGACATTATTTAGGGCGTTTACTATCACGGAAAAATAGTTTACTATGAAAATACATCATATTTTCAAAGATTGACACAAACTTGAAAACTTGCAAAAACTTTAGTGTTTTTCTTCAAGTTTGTGTCTAACTATTCAATGGTGATTACTATCAAAAGATAGCCTTCACCAAGGTTTTCCAAAAACATTTTAAAAACATTTTCAAAACCAATATCCCATCATGTTCCTTGGGCATAATGCACATGACTTGTACATTAGCTTTCCCAATGATGGGAAAACACATAACTATGTGTTTTGATGAATTTAAAACTAAAAGGAATGCACTAAATCAACATCTTGAGCTTTGTTCATCATCCTAACATCTCACTTGTATATAATATGCACTAAAACACATACAAGTCACCTTATAGTCTTTGTGAGATGTAAAATTTGGTTTTGCCCTATTCTAGGGATCATGCATATCTATCTAGGCATTTTAGAGATATTAGACATCCACCCAGGATGTCACTTGTCAATAAGTGTCGTTAAATGCCATTCGTCCTTAATTACAAGGAATTAAACTTAATGCATGATTATGTTATGGCATACATCAAAAGAAAATATTCTATTACTACATGATGTATGAATGTCATGACATGGTATTTTTGGATTTTTCATAATAAAACATGAATGCAAAACTAGACATGATGTCATGGCATATTATGGGCAAACAATCATGGCAAGATTTAGCATAAATAAAATATACCTAGATTAACTATCTAAGTATCCTTAAAGTCTTAGCTAAACTTACACCTTAAACCTAGATTGCCCTAAAGTGCTACAAGAGAATGCCAAAGCCTAAATTTGGCATTTCTAATTTCCTTGATTTAATGTATGCCAATTGAAAATAAACATGTCCTCAAATGTTGGCATATTCCATTTTTCTTCAAGAGTAGCACTTTTGAACTAAGGCCCGGATTGCCTTAAATTGCCTAAGAACATACCAAAATTCCAACTTGGTATTTCTCAAGGTTTTCCCAATTTGTGCCATTTTAAGATAAAAATAATTTTTCACCATTTGGCACATTTTACTCTTTCAAGGAGTAATCAATAATTCCATTTCATTTTCAAAGGTTAACTAAAACCTTGAAAATGCTCCTTGAGTGTCAATTTCCTCAAAGTTGGGTTAACTACCCTTCTAATCGGAGTTGACACTCTCTAACCCATCTATGGGGTAGAGAAGATGCTCCTAGGAACCCAACACCTATTGGTGCTCCTTGGATGCTCTAGGTACTCACTAGGGATAACTTCCCTAGATACCTTCCTAGTGACCTTGTTGGGCTTCTTAGAAGCCTTGGTCACATTTTCTAGGTCAACTCTAGGGATAGCCTCCCTTGTAACCTTGTTCGTGACTTTCTTAGACTTCTTAGAAGTCTTAATCACTTTGGTTGCAAAGATACTTCTAGGGATATCTTCCCTTGTATCCTTGACTTGACCTCTAGACTTAGGATTCGTTCCATAACTATATGGAACCCTATGATAACTAGGCACATCCTTCTTAGCTTTTGGTTTGTATCCCAAACCTTTATGGCCATTGGATGGCTTTGATTTTCCTAAAACTAAGTTATGCTCACTTTGCCCTAATAGGATATTTTCCATCATTTTTAGGGTCTTCTCCATTTTATCAAGTCTTGACCTCAAGACTTGATTTTCTCTCACTAAGTCCTTAGTATTTGATCCATGAGCATTTTTGTTTCTAGGCTTGTATCTTACATCCTTAGAGTTATCGCCTAGGTTTTTACCTATATTCCTAGCCTTAGGGATAGTAGTTTTGGCATGTAGGGCCACATGCTTTTCCTTAAAGCCCTCATGCTTCCTATTCTTATGGTAAATCGCATTAAAATGATAAAAATTTGACCTAGCATGCTTTTTACCATTTTGCAAGGGAATAGGCTCAATGAAAGTTACCTTCCTTTTTACCTTGGAGGCTCCCCCTTGACTAGTGCCTCCTTGAGCCTTGACCATCTTCTTCCCCTTGGGGCATTGACTTCGGTAATGCCCTTTTTGTTGACACAAGAAGCACACAATGTGCTCCTTGCTCTTCTTTGTTCCGGGGGTGGTCTCCTTGAGCTTCTCCTTGCCCTTTTTTGCCATTTGGCCCTTCTTCTTGGCCAATTTAGGGCACTTGCTCTTGTAGTGCCCATGTTCCCTACATTCAAAGCATATAATATGATTTTTATTATTAATTAAAATATTTATACCTTTGCTTGTAGGGGTGACATCTTTTTCTTTGGATCCAGAGGTAGAAGCTTCCTCTTGATCGGACCTTGATTCTCCTCCATTTGATTTTTCTTGACTTGTGGAGGTAGAATCTACTTCCTCCTCTTCGTCTCTTGACCCGGATGTAGAAGCTTCTCCTTCTTCTTGATCCGGCGTCACCAAGGATTGCTCCCCCTCAATCTTAGAGGTGGAGGCTTCATCATCTTGAATATGAAACAAGGAGTATGCTCCCTCCTTGTTCCCTTCGTTGCATTCCCTTGAGGATGAAGCTTCTTGGATCTCCTCTTCTTCGGAGGTTGAGCATCTCTCAACCTCGGAGCCCTCCTCTTGGTCTTGCTCCAAAGAGTCACCCTCTCTGGATACTTCTTGCTCTTGTACAGTGGAGGGGATCTCTTCATGAAGCTTGGCCAATTTGCTCCATAGTTCCTTTGCATCTTCAAATTCTCCAATTTTGCAAAGGATGGTGCTTGGCAATAAATTGACCAAAAGCTTGGTCACTTTGTCATTGGCCTCGCACCTTTGGACTTGCTCTTGGCTCCACTTGCTCCTTTTGAGTACTTTGCCCTTGGAATTTGTGGGAGCTTCAAAACCTTCCATGAGAGCAAACCATTGCTCTATCTCCATCATAAGAAAATTTTCGATTCTTGATTTCCAAGAATCGAAGCTTGTAGATGAATATGGTGGAGCCACCCTTGTGTCAAATCCAAGTCCATCTTGGAATTGCATCTTGAAGTTGAGCTTGATAAAATCTTGAACTTGAAGAATTTGCTCCAACTTCTTCACCCTCTAGCTTTTCTTGTTATGCTTGACCCTTCCGGCGATGATTCCGGTGAAGAGCGGCCTTGCTCTGATACCACTTGTTAGGACCAAAAGTAGCTAGAGGGGGTGAATAGCTCGTCGCGTTCGCTCGTTGCTCGGCGTTGCTTGTTCCTTCAAAGATGTGCAGCGGAAAATACAGAAACAAACACACAACGCTAACACGGTTGGTTTTACTTGGTATCCACCTCACAAGAGGTGACTAATCCAAGGATCCACACCAACACACACATCCTCCACTAAATAAAACTCTCCTTTATGGTAACTACCAAGGGCGGAGAAGCCCTACAAGACTCAATACAAGAAGAGAGGGAAAGGATACAAGAAATACAAGCTTACAAGCTTACAATGAGTATAAACCCTAACCCTAGCTTCTCTTCTTGGCTTTGATCCGCCTCTTGACTTGGAAAACTTCCAAGATCCTTCAAGAACTGGCGATCTGAGCTTTGTGAGTGCTGTGGAGGAGCTGGCGAGAAATCTGGAGTGAATCGGAGAAGAGATTTTTGCAGCCATCACACGCCTGCAGCTATAAACGACGCCAACGGTCGGATCCCGATCGATTCGAATATTCCCAATCGATCGGGGAGGCTTTGGATCGATCCACGGATCGATCCAGAGCGCCTCTGTGCTCTGGAAAAGCGCCTGGGTCGATCCACGGATCGATCCAGCGTTTATCGCGCGAAGCAGCCGCGTCCCAATCGATCCACTGATCGATTGGGACCTCTGGATCGATCCACGGATCGATCCAGAGGCTCTCTATTCGCTGGGACAGGTCTGGATCGATCCACTGATCGATCCAGAGCCTGGATCGATCCACTGATCGATCCAGCACTTGATTTTTGTCCAAAACCAAGTCCCAAACCTCCCAAACCAACATCCGGTCAACCTTGACCTGTTGGTATGTCATGCCTAGCATCTAGTCACTCCCTTGACCTGCTAGGACTCCCTTACCAAGTGTCTGGTCAATCCCTTTGACCCACTTGGACTTTTCTCTGTGCCAAGTATCCGGTCAATCCCTTTGACCTACTTGGACTTTTCTTTCATGCCAAGTATCCAGTCAATCCTTTGACCTACTTGGACTTCGCACCGGATGTCCGATCATCCTTGATCCATCTGGATTTTCCTGCGGCTTCACTCACGGGACTTTCACCTAGCTTCACTCATTAGGGTTTTCCATCCTAGCTTCACTCACTAGGACTTTCACCGGCTTCACTCACCGATTTCCATCCGCCTAGCTTCACTCACTAGGACTTCCTTCTGCTTGGCTTCACTTTTCTTCTGCCTGGCTTCACTCACCAGGACTTTTATACTGCCTAGCTTCACTCACTAGGTCTTTCATTTTGCCTAACATCCCAGTTAGGACTTCCCAGTCAAGTATCCAGTCAACCTTGACCTACTTGACTCTTCTTCAATCAATATCTTATTGTCAAACATCTAAACCCAAACCAAGACTCAGCTTGGTTACCCAGGTCAACCTTGACCTGAGGGATATTGCACCAACAATTACTGAAGATGGTGTCTAGTGGGCAGGTGTGATAATTAGCAGGAGTGCAGATTGCTGCCAGATTAATCGTCTACAAAGAAAACAAAAAGTTGTATTTCATATACATTAGGATCCCTTGTGATGATGACGAAAAAAAGACTCGATCAAACGATTACGACCAAGAAAAAGATGCTGAGAAGTAAAGCGACAGTAAAAAAATGCAGAACCGCACAGATCACACTGGAAAAAAATGCAAGAAGAGATCCAGGGTTAGATCTGTTCAACAGGACAAGGGAACTAACCAAATCCGACATCTTGATGAGACCCTCGAGCCTGGAGTCGTGCTTGATATTGAGGAGGTGGAACTAGATCCGACTACCCTAAGGGCGGCGCTGGCTTCTTGCCCCTCCGTCGCATCGAGTAGGTGCTTGATCTTGTCGCTGTAGGTGTCCACTGCCAGCACCGTGTGTAGCCTAACAGAATGGATAGTATTAATTAGAGATTTTGAGAGAAAGCACACATTTAGTATAAATCACAAAGGTATTTATACGGATCAATTTGAATGCTCAATGGTTTATAGAATGCAGGTAGTTTCTCCACCTCATAACCATATCAAGTATAAACCTTTGCAGCCAAAAGAAAGCATAATATAAGGATTGAAGGTAAACAAGTGAAGAAGAAGAATGAGAAGGGAACAAAGGAATGATACTTTTAAACTTTGGTATTAATACAACTCAAAGTTGCTAACAAAATTGATACGAATCCCATCATTTAAGGGGGAAAAAAGTAATTTTTCTTAAAATAAACATGGAAAAGAAAAGAAACTACAAATTAGAGAGGAACTATGTTTCAGAGAAACTATCCAACACACAAAAGCCATTGTTTCTTAGTTGCATTTTTCATAACAAAGAAAAAAGAACAATTCATACCATTTTGTCTAGTTACGAGCGACTATGTGTAATGCTTTGTCATTCCACTCAAGATCACACCAACCCTCCGTATTTCCATCATAGTGGAAGAGTATTATGGAGCAATTTCTAGGTAAAAACTGAGAAATAAAACATTCAAAAATAATACTAGAGTTGTATCAATCATAAAACAAAGCATTCTATTACATTCCTCTTTTAGATTAAACAAAAATGTCCTGCATTGGATGCTTACTCTACGAACAGTGTCATCCACATTTTTTTTCTGTGAAATGCCAACAGCCATTGCCAAGAGTGTTGAATAGCTGTGATTAGTGTTCTCCACTGCTATCTAATGCAATCCACTTGGTTAAAATAGTGAGTATAAGAAAAGGAAAGTATTTGAAAGAAAAATAACATCATTGAAATGCGCAACATGAAGAAAAACAATCTTCATTTAAATAATAACATATTCATGATTAAAATATAAAGTATAGTTGCTTCTAGTTATCAAATAAGCTAAGCATATCTAGAAGCCAACAGGGATGTCAGAGTAAAAGAGACTAAATCACAATAATCTGCTGATAAAATTGGCTTAGAATCCCATACACAAAAATCAAAATATCTTTAATAGGAAAGTCAATGTGTCAAATAACATATTTCCAAGAGCTAACTAAACAGAAGATGGATTATGAACAGTTTACATGGTAGAAACAGAGGAAGTGGTTAGTAATTTGTACAGGTCCATGACTCATGGACGATACTTGATGCAAATATATATGGACCAAAATTCCAAAGTCACGTGTCGCAACCAAACAGGGAAGTGCATGTCCAGATGGTTTCACTACAAATTGTTTATATGCTCATGCCTGCAGTAACGTAGAGCCAACTAAGTGCAACCAAAATCTCATAACCGCCTACTAGCCATTGAACTGTTCGTAGAATTAATGGAAGGTTCTTTAATATGAAAAATAAAGAAAAGAGGTAAAGACTCAGATCTAAAAGTCAAAAACAAAAACAAAACAAAACAAAAAAAAAACTCTAACAGCCATAAAAGAGATACAGTGAAATTACTTTAGAATCAGAAGAGGAACTCTGCCACAGAGATTTGAACTCCAAATCAGAGGAGGATTCGACGATGCTGTGGGGCAAGCCTTGGAGCATGCTCCACCACGAACTCTGCCACCCATACCAACACCATCAAGAGGTTGAAACACCAAAACACACGAAACAAAAGAGAGCGCATGATGCTCATACCTTGGAGACCACGACAGGCTAGGCACGCTGCGCATCCACCTGAGAAGTGAAGAGAAGAGAAAGAAACGGCGCCACCGACTTGATCTTAAGGTATTGGTCGACGGAGTGGAGGGTTCCTCTGATGGCGAGATTGTTCTTCAACTCCACCGTCACTTCTTTACCTACCAACTCCTTGAAGTACGAGAAGAAGAGCTGCAACGAAATGAAAACCAAATCGAGATAAGGAGAGAAAAAAACTTCAATCGCAGGGAGTGGAGGATGACAGAGAACACTGTAGTCGAAAGCAAAGGTACCATCTTTGCGGAAAAGATCGAGAGGAAGAGAGGAAAGAGGGCAGCGGTGATGATGCGAACCTCGACGAACAATGCCGCGAGACCCAGCAACAATAAGATTGGAACTCAGTTCCGGGATTGTCCAAAGGAGGTTTCGGAGGGATGAAATATTGACCCGTTGATTATAGAGAATCAAGAACCAATATTATGAGAACAATGGAGAATATCGACCCAATGATTATAACAAAACCAAGAACCGATATTATAAAATGTTTGTGCGGGAAGCATCCGACGATCGAACCTGAGTTTTGATAATGGCAAAGGATTCAAAGTTAAGATGTTTAGTGATCTAACAAATCTGTCAAGCGTTTCAGGAAAAGACCTAACTTTGGTTAGGCAAGGTAAAAACCCTAGGGGGTGGTAACCCTAGGTCATAGGGGGTGGTAACCCTATGTGGAAAGTTTTGGCAGGTCGAAGGCTTCAGGCAAAAGTCCTAGGGGGTGGTAACCCTAGGTGGAAAGTCCTGGTGTCGCGAACTAGGTGAAAGACTGGACTAACCGGGGAGCGGATGTCCAGCAGAAAGTCCGGAAGCTTCGAGTGCTGAGCAAAAGTCCAGTCGATTTGGAGGATCACACTGGCAGCAGGTAAAACTCCTGAGTGGAGTAGGTGAGGATGCGTTCCCCATAGAGGGAATAGTAGGCTTCAGGTCGACCTAGGGTTTCCGGTCGAAAATTCGAAGTCAGACCTGGACAGTCCAGAGACTATCATATCATTCCATATTTATATTATTATTTTGTGCTAACTTTGTGCTGCAGGGTATTTTTAGGATTAACATATCTTGCAGGGACCAAAGTGCAAAAATGGCCTCGACTGAACAGTGCCGAGGCGCCTCCATGGAGCTTGGAGGCGCCTCGGGTGCGAACCAGAAAAAACCAGCGCAGCACAGTCCAAGGCGCCTTGGAAGAGGTTTAAGGCGCCTTAGACCATCGGATGGAGGCACCTTCGGGTGCATGAAGGCGCCTCCAGATGGGATAAGCGCAGAATGGTCAGCGCTCATCTGCACAGTGGACTTAGAGCTGTGGAGGCGCCTTCAGAGGCTTTTAAGGCGCCTTGAGTTTACTATAAAAGCAGCACTCGACGTCCAGCTTAAATAATAATTCACAAGCTTTCCTTCTGCTGTGTGCTGCTCAAGAGTTTATTCTAAAGTGCTGTTGCAATCGCCGATGACCCAAAGCTTCATTTATTATTATTCTACTGTCGGTATTATTTCAATTTCAGTTGTACTTATTTCTACTTGTACTTATTCATGATATTTTAGTTGTTGCCCAAGGAAAGCGATCAAGGATTGCGGGCCTTCAAGTAGGAGTCGATCTAGGCTCCGAACGAAGTAAACGGTCGTGTTCTTGTGTGTTTGTTTCTTTTTATTCCGCTGCTTTAATTATTCAACGAACATTTTATGATTCCGATAATTGAACGAAATAGCCACGAGCGCTATTCACCCCCCCCCCCTCTAGCGCTTCTCGATCCAACATAAAAGTGTTGAGAATTACAAGTGCTCACTCGTAATCCCTGCAGATTTGCTGAAGAACAACAAGGAGGAAAACTCTCTCAAAATATAATGTTTACTACTCTCTTTGATATCTACTCAAGACATTATATAGAACTGAAAATGGTAGTTTCTAAGGCATGGAAAGAGAAGATTATGAATGCAAGTAATGCAAGTCTTCATGCACACTCCCTTTCCAATAAATGGTAGTTTCCAATGCATGGAAAGAGAAGATGATGAATGCAAGTCTTTATGCACACTCCCTCTAGCTGTCCTCCAACTTGGGAATTCATCCAAAATGTAGGAGGCATTAAATGGCACACCAATTCCAACCAGAATGGTGAGTTTTTCCACCATTCTAGTATGGTATTTGGCTAGGAACATGTTGCATCATGATATTCCATTCTTCCGCAGCTAATTGGCCCATTTTAGGGTCGACTTGTATGAAGTTGATCATTCGGCATGACATCGACTATAACTCCATAGCCTGCCCTTCCATGATATGAGATGTCAATGCTTGTACAGCATGTTGAACTTGCTTGACCTCTGTTTTCATTATCAGCTCATCTGGCACGTGCAAGTCCTCTTCATGCTCCTCGTGGTTTGGGACGTACATCTCGACTTGCAGTCTTGTCTCATTGGCTTGGAGTTGATCTGGAGTTGTATCATCCCCTCCTTCCTCAAAAGGATTCATCCTCGAATCTGAAACAACAAAAGGGGAAAGATCAGAAACATTAAAGGTTGAACTCACTTGGTACTCACCTAGAAGATCCAACTTGTATGCATTGTCATTGATTTTCTCCAGTAATTGAAATGGTCCATCACCACGTGGGTTCAGCTTGGATTGCATTCGTTTCGGAAATCGCTCCTTTCGAAAATGAACCCAGACCCAGTCTCCATATTGAAAAGTAATCGGCTTTCGTCCCTTGTTGGCACGGGTTACAATCTGCTCATTCCTCCTCAGCATGTGTTGCCTTGCCTTGTCATGGATCCTTTTCACCAAATCAGCCTTCGCTTGACCTTCATGGCTAGCAATCTCATCCACACGTAATGGAATTAAATCTAATGGAGTTAATGGATTAAAACCATAAACAATCTCAAAAGGTGAATACTTAGTAGAAGAATGTATAACCCTATTGTATGCAAATTCAATAAATGGTATGCAATCTTCCCATGCTTTCAAATTCTTCCCAATGGCAGAACGCAACAAATTTCCCAAGGTTCGATTAACGACCTCGGTTTGCCCATCAATGTGTGGGTGACAAGTGGTAGAGAATAACAACTTTGTCCCAAGTTTTCCCCACAAGACTCGCCAAAAATGGTTGAAGAACTTCACATCTCGATCACTAACAATTGTTCGAAGGACCCCATGCAAACAAACCACCTCCCTAAAGAATAAATTTGCCACATGTGTAGCATCAATTTTATGGCAAGGGATAAAGTGTGTCATCTTCGAAAATCGGTCCACAACCACAAAAATACTATCTCGGCCATTCCTAGTCCTAGGCAAACCTAACACAAAATCCATTGACACATCAGTCCAAGGGTGGCTAGGCACAGGCAAAGGCATATAAAGTCCATGTGGTTGCACCTTAGACTTGGCTTTCTTACATGCAAGGCACCTAATGCAAATCCTTTCAACATCTCTTTTCATATGAGGCCAGAAGAAATGTTCTTTCAAAATGTCCAAGGTTTTCACAGCTCTAAAATGCCCCATTAATCCACCCCCATGTGACTCCCTAACAAGCAACTCACGCAAAGAACTTTGGGGAATGTAAAGTCTATTTTCTCGAAACAAGTAACCATCATGCATATAGAACTTATCAAATGCACCCTTTTCGCATGCTTTAAAGATATCAGCAAAGTTAGCATCATTCACATACAATTCCTTCAGGTGCTCAAATCCAAGAAACTTTGATCCTAAGGTAGAGATAAGGGTGTACCTGCGTGACAAAGCATCTGCTACCACATTCTCTTTTCCTTGCTTGTATTGGATCACATAAGGAAACATTTCAATGAATTCAATCAAACGAGCATGTATACGATTCAATTTACCTTGGCCTTTCAAATGCTTCAGTGACTCATGGTCCGTGTGAATAATGAACTCCTTGGACCACAAGTAATGTTGCCATGTCTCCAAAGCTCGCACCAATGCATAGAGCTTCTTGTCATATGTTGAGTAGTTCAACACTGCACCATTGAGCTTCTCACTGAAGTAGGCAATTGGCCTCTTTTCTTGTATAAGAACAGCACCTATACCAATACCAGAAGCATCACATTCGATTTCAAAAACCTTATAAAAATCTGGTAGAAGCAATAAAGGAGCAGTACTTAGCTTTTCTTTTAATGCGTTGAAGGCTTTCTCTGGTGCCTCTCCCCACTTAAATCTAATATTCTTCTTGATGATTTCCGTTAAAGGGGCAGCGATGGTGCTGAAATTTGGCACAAACCTCCTGATCCTGTCCGAATCGCTAGACCAAAGCACGCTGGGCAAATGGCGTTCCCCTACTGCTGACGTGGGTCTCCGGCTAACTGCACGATGCTCCGACGATCCTGCAACAAAATCGAGCCAGGGGGGGTGTCCCGGCAATGACCCTCCGACGCTCAAGTTAGGCGAAGGAATAATAAAGTGGCCTCCCTAATGTAGACTTGCGTACCTCCGGTTGAAGAAATGGAGGCCTTATATAGACCTATCGAAGGAGCCTGGGCACACCAATCGAAGCGATCACCTGCTTTCGACTATGCCTAGGTGTGGGCCTGTCAGAAGGGCATCCATAAGACCATACTGCTACTGTATCAACCTGTCCGTGACGTGATGGTGGGGCCTTTAATAGTGCCATCTCGCGTACAGTCTAATCATCATGCCTTTGCTGACATATCATATCCCGAGCCGATCGAATAGGCCGCTCGGCTAACCACTGTTCCCTCGCCACGATTCCGGCTGAGAGGACACCTCCGCTCGGCCATTCGGCTGGCCGAGCGGACACCTCCGCTCGACCATTCGGCTCTGGTTCTTCTGCTTTGGCGTCGGAAACCCAAACCTTTGGCTGGGTAATCTTTGGTTCCGCTCGGATGGGACCCCATCTGTGGGTCCCCCATTCTTACCGCCGGATCACTTGCCTCCCCTTCAAGTCTAGTCGAAGGAGGCAGTGAGTCCGACTGACTGGTTGATAAGGCACTTATCGCTGCTGCTGATGTCCCTTGAGCCGTTCGGCCCACATGCCAAATTTATCCGCTCGGCTCTTCGCTTTGTATGCCTTGGCGCCCAACGTGGATGTTTGCTTGTCTAAATCCTCTTGAAAATCGCGCAAATCTTTTTCATTAAGCCGGAGCATGCGCGGTATGGGCGCATTAATTGTGCTTGGTGACAGAGCGCCACGTGGCTTGTCTCTAGTGGCGGTGACGCTCCGTACGATGGGACGCCCTTTGTTTTGAAATGAACGGCTAGATGATGACCTCGTCTCTTGTGCCCTTCATCCGACGGACGAGGCTGAGCGGTCTCATTTGTATAAAGCCCTCGTTATGGCCTTCACGCCGCACTCTCTATTTCATCGCGCGTCCTCTGTCGAAACTGCCTGCTGCTAGCTTACTCCGGTGACTTCCCGTGCTTGCTTTCCGGTGGTTTTCGAGTTCCTGGGCTTCTTTCCTTTGATCTTCCCTCAGTAAGCTTCTTCTCTTCTCTCGTCCCCTTGTTTCCGAGTATTGCTAGGCTTCCTTCCCTTCTTTAGTCATGGCGAGCACTTCTGCCCCCGCTACCGAGGTTCACGGTCCGTGGTATATGAGTATGGAGAGTAGGTTAGATGAGGAGCACGCCCGGCGCGTTGTTAGGACTTACGGGATCCCGCACAACCATGAAATAGTTATAGCCGGCCCGACCGACCGGCCCCATAACCCGCCGATCGGTACTATTTGTTTTTTTCTGGACCAATTCCAGGACGGCCTTAGATTTCCTACTCATCCATTTATTTTGGAAGTTTGTAATTATTTTCGCATCCCGCTCGGCCAACTTGTGCCGAATTCCTTTAGGCTACTGAGCGGGGTTGTCGTCCTCTTTAGGCTGCACAGTATCCCACTTGACCCCAAAATATTCCACTACTTTTTCTACCCCAAACAATCAGAGTTGGGTACTTTTATTTTCCAAAGTAGAATAGGCTTCAAATTTTTTGAGAACATGCCGACCTCCAACAAGCACTGGAGGGAGTTCTTCTTCTATATACGACTTCCCGAGCGGCCAGCATTCCGAACCAAATGGCAAACCGCTGTGCCGACCCAGCCGGAGCTCGGCAAATTCAGAAGCAATCCGACCTACCTTCATGCGGCAAATTGGTTGCTCGGTCAGCGGTACAAAATCGACCAGTTGCTTCTCAAGGGGGTGCTGTACATTTTTGGATTATCTCCCGTTCGGGCCAATCTCCCCTACCGCATGGGTAAGGACTCTTTACTCCCTTCGCCTTTTTTGTCTAACTGATTTTAATTTCTTCCAACGCAGCTGAAGTCATGTGGCGCTCCAAGGCTACCGATCATCTGAAATTGAAGGCCGTGGAAATTGAGACGGCTACCAAAAAAGAACTCGCCGAACGGGGTCTTATCCCCAGCCGCCCGGTAGATGCAGGAGAGGGGGGGACGCAGTCCGCCCCTGAAACAGAAGTTACCCAACCCGCTTCAACGGAGGTCGAGGCGGATCCAGTTTCCTCTGCTCCGGCCGAGCTGGGAGTCCCCCCGGCAGGGGATTCACCACTGGAAGTTCGGCGGAAACGTCGAAGAGAGTCCAGCCTTCTGCCGACCTCAGAGGGCGAACCGCAGGCGCCGATCGAGATCGCTTCTCCAGATCGCACGCCTTCGCAGATCAGGACTCCCGTGGCCTCGCCCACCGCACAGCTCTCTGGCTCTCCACCGCGGACTCGTCGTCGCTTACGACGGTTGGGCGAAACTTCAACCATAGGGGAGTCCTCGGGCCAGACGACCGCGGCTGAGAAAGTGCCGGCCGGCCACCCAACCATCAAGACTACTCTTCGATTCCCGTCGGAGGAATATTTATTGTCTGCCGATCGGCCATCAAGCCCCGTTCATGAAATAACCTTGACGGGTCCGCTCGCCAAACTTTTCAAGGACGCCCAGATTCGAGTGGCCCTCATGACGCCCAAGCAGCTCGACGATAATCACATGCAGCAGGCCACTCAGGTAGGTTCATTTTTCTTCCTGTGCCATGCTACTGATCGGTTCCTAATTTTATTATTTCCCTTATAGCATTGGGCTGAGCAAATCGCCACTAGCCATCGGCTGGCCGAGCTGGAGGATCTTATGGAAAAGCTCCAAGTCTGGGGGGGTCCATCGGCCGAGCGGGAGAAACAAGCTCGCGAGGCCGAACAGAAGAAGGTCGTCGACCTGGCTACAGAGGTGGCTCGACTTGAAGGCTTAGTGAAGAAACGCGATGAAGACGTGAAGCGCGCCAGTAGCCGGAAGAAGCGGGCGATCGCTGATCTGGACAAGATGAAAGTTGAAGTCCGAGCCCTAGATCAGCGATCTAAGGAGCTGGAAGCCCAATTAACTACCGAACGGGATGGGCGTTCAGCTGAACGCACTAAAGCGGAGGTGGACCAGAAAGTTCTTCAAGACTCACTAATTGCCTCCCGGGCGGCGCTCAGAAAGTACAAGGAAGGGGAGCCGAGTCGTCTGGCTACTGCACGTCAAGATTACCTCCGCTCGGAGAGGTTCGGCACGAAATTTGGCGGCAGCGTCTCTTCAACCTTTGCCGAGGCCGTTAAGGTCACTATGGCCTACTTGAAGAAGGGTGGCCACCTTCCTGCGGGAATGCACATTCCCGCCTCCGATCTAGCGGCCATGATAGACGACATTCCAGACGGTTTCTTCAACTTCGAAGACCCCGAGTGAAGAGTGTTCCTCATCTCTATCTTGTTTTTGCATTTCTTACGCCCAGCGCAACTTTTTGTACTTGCCGTCCGGCATGCTTTCCCTTTAATGCAATTATGTCTTTGCTTACGTCTTCCTGATCATTATCCATAATATTCTTCTGTTTGCTTAACGTTTGTGCTTAGAGTCAGTCATGCTCTAAGTGTTCTCCGTCACACGGCCGATCAGCTTAACCCATTAAACAAAGTCCGAGCGGGAGAGCCTACTCGCTCTGTACGTATCTAGCCTGTGTGAAGTCAACAAACGCCAAGTATCGAAGGACCAACGCCCGAGCGGGCCTTAATGTTTTAATACTTGTGGTTTCCGCGATTTCTCATTCTCTAATATTCGTTCGTCCGCCCGGGGTATTTATAGTCGGTCGGTGCCGCTCTCAATCTTTAACGACGGTGCTCGTCGACGCGGATATTTATAGCCGGTCGGCGCGGCTCTCGATCTTTAACGACGGCGCTCGTCGACGCGGCTATTTATAGCCGGTCGGCGCGACTCTCGATCTTTAACGACGGTGCTCGTCGACGCGGATATTTATAGCCGGTCGGCGCGGCTCTCGATCTTTAACGACGGTGCTCGTCGACGCGGATATTTATAGCCGGTCGGCGCGGCTCTCGATCTTTAACGACGGTGCTCGTCGACGCGGATATTTATAGCCGGTCGGCGCGGCTCTCGATCTTTAACGACGGTGCTCGTCGATGTGGATATTTATAGCCGGTCGGCGCGGCTCTCGATCTTTAACGACGGTGCTCGTCGTCGGCGAGATTTATAGCCGGTCGGCGACTCGATCTTTAACGACGGTGCTCGTCGACGCGGATATTTATAGTCGGTCGGCGCGATCTTAACGACGGTGCTCGTCGACGCGGATATTTATAGCCTTCGGCGCGGCTCTCGCTCGAACGGCTCGTCCGCGCGGATATTTATAGCCGGTCGGCGCGGCTCTCGATCTTTAACGACGGTGCTCGTCGACGCGGATATTTATAGCCGGTCGGCGCGGCTCTCGATCTTTAACGACGGTGCTCGTCGACGCGGATATTTATAGCCGGTCGGCGCGGCTCTCGATCTTTAACGACGGTGCTCGTCGACGTGGATATTTATAGCCGGTCAGCGCGGCTCTTGATCTTTAACGACGGTGCTCATCGACGCGGATATTTATAGCCGGTCGGCGCGGCTCTCGATCTTTAACGACGGTGCTCGTCGACTTTCCGAGGCTAACTCCTTACCAGGCCTAGCGGCCTTGGCCTTCGTATCATATCCCGCGTTCGAACAATATTTACCCCCGGCCGAACAGCACGGGTCATTTACTCACGAGTAAAGTATGTACTCATCCAGGCCGATCGGCTCGAGGGCCTTCGCTCTCTAGCGCTTGGCTCGGATAATCTGTTAGAGTGTATACTAAAAGCCTAGCTTTTGGTATAAATATTTATCTAGAAATAAGAATCACATTGGTCAAATGTCTACATTTATGATAAATGAAGTTGTTCAATTAATTTATATTGTAGATAACATGGTGTGTGGTGTCACACACAGAGGATCATGTTATCAGTACCTTATAAATTATAAACAGTAGCTCACGACCATAATGGAAAGGAACAAACCATTGGAAGGTCGTAGTGTAATTAGGTATTAGTTTATCTTAACTATATAATTACACTAGTACACTTGGAGTGTATTGAGTAGGACCATTAGAGGTCGTTTCTTTTATACTGACTTTATAAAGAAACAAAGACCTCAGTTATTATGGAAGTGTGTGCTCTTAATCCTAATATAATAACAAGCACATATATTTGATATTTATTTCTTTAATTTATCAATGGGTGAGATTTAGTTCGATGAATCAATAAGCCCGATAAGTTGGGAAATGATATCACTTATAGTGTGTGTTGTTGATTATAGAAGGAAACTGTGTCCTAGTGATCTAGGTTGAGAATGTCCCCAAGAGGAGCTCATAAGGATTGTCATGTTAAACCCTGCAGGTGGACATAGTCCGACATGACGATAAAGTTGAGTGGTACTACTCTTGGAGCTAGATATTAATTAAGTGAGTTGTCAGTAACTTACTTAATTAGTGGGAATTTGTTATCTTAAACACAGGGAGACTAACACACTCATAATAAGAAGGAGCCCAAAATGTAATTTGGGATTGGTGCGGTAGTTCAATAATAGTTCTTTAGTGGAATGAATTATTATTGATGAAATTAAGTTGTGTGTTCGCGAACACGGATACTTAATTTCATCGGAGACCAAAACCAATTCCTCCTCTGTTCCTATCGTAGCCTCTAGTATATAGAGATTTATACCCACCGTATACCACCTTCTTACCCATCCAATGGGGGCCAAGCTAGCTTGGAACCCAAGCTAGGGCGCCAAGACCAAGTGGATGAGTCATGTAGGTCGGCCAAAGCTTGGGTCCCAAGCTTAGGTGGCCGGCCACTATAATATTAAAAGGATTTTTATTAAAATTATTTCTTATGTGGATATCATGATTTTAAAAGAGAGTTTAAAAATTAAAAATTTCCTTTTATAACTTTCTACAAAAGATTAAGAGAAGAGATTAATCTCTTTCCTTATTTGTAGATTAAAAGGATGGTTTTAATTTTTGGTAAAAGCTTTCCTTATTTGAAAATCATCTACATGTTTAAAAGAGAGTTTAAAATTTTAAATCTTTCCTTATTTGTTGATTAAAGGAGGATTTTAAATTTTAAGAAAACTTTCCTTTTTAACCATGTTCATGATTTAAAAGAAAGTTTAAAAATTAATAATTCTCTTTTATTAGTTTCTACAAAAGATTTGATATCTTTCCTTATTTGTAGATTAAAAGAGATTTTAATTTTTAGAGATAACTTTCTTTTTATCCACATGTTTAAAAGAAAGATTTTAATTTATTAAATTTCCTTTTTATAAACCAATCATGAAGGGATTAAATTATTGAAGAAATTTTATAAATTTCTGGAGACAAATTAGGAAGTTTTAATTAATTAAAACTCTCCTTGTTTGTAGCTTTGGTGTGGCCGGCCATGTAAATTGAGAAAAGGAAAATTGTTTTAATTAAATAAATTTTTCCTTTTCATGGCAAAAGAATTAAGGATGTTTTTAATTAAATTTCCTTATTTGCCAAGACCAAGGATTATAAAAGAGGAGGTAGAGAAGGCTTCATGGTGAATAACCTCTATTATTTCTCTCCCTCTTTTCCTTGGTGTTGTGGCCGGCCAACCTCTCTTCCTCTTGGTGGTGGCCGAACCTTCTCTATTGGCTTGGAGCTCTTGTGGTGGCCGGATACTACTTGGAGAAGAAGAAGAAGAAGGAGAGAAAGCTTGTATCCCTTGGAGCTTGGTTGGTGTTTTGTTCTTCGTCCTTGGTGAAGCTTCTTTGTGTTGGCCGAACCTAGCTAGGAGGAGAAGAAGGTGCTTGGTGGTTTCTCATCTCGGAAGATCGTTGCCCACACAACGTCCGAGGTTAGAAGAGGAATACGGTAGAAGATCAAGAGGTTTTTCTACAAGGTATAACTAGTAATTTTTCTTTCCGCATCATACTAGTTATTTATGGAAATAATACCAAATACAACAGGCTAACGATTCTAGAATTTCGAATATGTTTTTTGATGTTGTGTTCTTTTGTTTTTCTTTTCCTTGTGATTTGATTGTTCTTTTCGGTTAACCTAAAGTTATTTTAGGAAATTAAATATTAGATTTCTATAAAAGGTTTTGTCTAGTCAGTGGTGGTTGCTCCCATATCCAAGAAGGCCGTGTGCCTCGCCACGTCAGTACTGGGAACCAATTATGGAAATTAATATTTAATGGAATTAATAACTTAAGGTGATTTGGGTCGAACGTGTTAAGTTCCGCAGGAGATCCAAGTCAAAACCTAAAAGAACAAATAGATTAAGTTTTGGATCAAACGTGTTAAGTTCCGCAGGCGATCCAAAATTTAATTTAAAAGAACACATGGTAGCTAGGAAAAGGTTCAGACCTTTGTACAAAATTTTTGTACAGTGGAACCTCTAGGTTTTCCGAGTAGCAACCAACAATTGGTATCAGAGCTAGGGATTTGCCTCTGTGTATTTGGTATTAGTTTAATTATGCACATGTCATACATAATTTAGGCAGGATAATAGTAGGATGTGCTAACTTTGTGGATGCAGGATCCAACTATTATGGCTTATAGTTATTATGTGTGTGATTGGACCCTTGGACATGTCAAGGGCATTTTATTGTGTGTGCATGATTGTATTATAAAATACAGCAGGAGCTGTATTTAGTTTTATTAGGATTTTATTTTTTGATCTAGATACATGTACATTCCTTCGAGGAATATAGGATCAAAAAATGTAAAAATTCTATATATGTCGCGAATCGAATCTTGCAAGGCGTGGAACTTTTTAAGGACCAGAGGCGCAGTGGAACAAGGAGCAAGATGGATGCGACAACTAGACCCGGTGGCAGTGGCCAAAGATGGCAGCAGCTAGGGTTGGTGACACACGGAGGACAACAATAGATAAAAGCCATAATAGTTAAAAATTAGATTTTCTATTTATTGCTTTTATATTGTACTGTGTGTGCATGTTAGTATACATAGACTAGTATAGTTAAAAATTCCTCGTTTATAAATAACTAAGTGGGAGAGGGATTTTTAAATAAATCCCATGGTCTCCATTACTGGTTTGTAAGTGATGCAAACAAGCTTGCGCGTTGGCTCTGAGTGCCTTCCTCCATAACGGATGAGCTTGTTTGTGGATCACTAGAACAGACTTCCAATTTTGGATGACTATAGAAAGTTAATTAAGAGCGTGTGATCTTCCCCAACGGAAGGGGCATAATCTTATTAATGGACTTAGTGTCAAGTAATGGTATACACTTAGGCATGTCTAATAGTATCCTCCCCATCGGAGTCACTGCTATTATTTGTGTGACCGAAGAAAACCAACTATTAATTTGTCAAATAAAAAGGTTGACAAGATAATAAAATTAAAAACCCCTCTTACAAATGTTTGATTTTGTATACGTCCACACTAACGTGGCATACAAAATTCACGGTGTTTGAGGTAATTTTATTGTCAAAAAGATTTATTGACAAGATAATTAATGGGTAAAACCCTCCTCTTACAAATGTTTAAATTTTGTATACGTCCACACTAACGTGGCATGCAAAATTCACGGTGTTTGAGGTGTTGGTGAATTTAAATAATATTGTTTGAGGAATCAATGTTATTTTAAATTCAAAGAGTTTTGACCAAATATTTGATCAAAGACAGATCAACTATTAATTTTATTCGTCATAAAGTAAAGTTGACGAGATAATAAAATTAATGACTAAAATCTCCTCTTCGATTTTGTATATACAAAATTCATGGAGATTTTAAGGAGTTGATCTTGACCAAATATTTTTGTGATTCTTAGGATGTTTGTCAATCCCTAGTAGTCATACTATAGAAAAAGACTTAGTAGTCCCAATTGTAATGATTGGAAATAGGACTTGGACATTAAGGTAGACTGTCTTCTTAGAACTAAGAACAATTTATGTGTATTTAATTCATTAGTTGAAACATGTCTAGTGGTGTTATCTACCAGAACCTGGAGTGTAGATACAAGATGCCATTAATCATGTCTGCAATTCAGGGTTCTAGGAAACCCGACAACTAAATGAAAGGTAAATCACCGTCCACATGAGCACTCCTGTAAAAGTGGTAGTTGTTGCAGTGGGAGATGTTTATCCTTTGGTAAGAATAAAATATGGATTTTAAGTAATTGTCTTTACGTACCAAGTTTAGAAAGAACTTGATTTCAGTTTCTAAACTATTATAGATATTGTGTCTATTTTGATAACAAAGATGTTATCAAGAAAAATAAGGAAATTATCTATTCTGGTATGATGGTTGACAATTTATAATCCAATAACTCCCACGATGCAACAAATGGAAATTAGTAACACATCTTCTAATTTTAAGAGAAAGCAACCTTCAGAAAAGAACCAATTATATCTTTGGCGTCTAAAAGCTAGGTTATACTTGAGTAGGATTCATTGGTAGTGGAACTTTTGGTAGTGGAAATCTTTCCAACCTGCGAGTCTTACTTAGAAAGAAAATAACCAAGAAGCTTTTAAGGGGTATGGAGTCAAATATATGTTGAAATTGGTTCATTCTGATTTGTGTGATCCTATGACTATCCAGACAAGAGGTAGTATTGAATATTTTGTCTATTTTATAGACAACTATTCAAGATACAAATAAATTTACTTAATGTGCCGCAAGACTAAGTACTTTGATTAGTTCAAAGAGTGCAAGGCTGATGCGGAGAAATGTTAAAGTAAAAGTCACTATGGTAAGATCGTAGTGGCAAGTACCTCTTGGGAGAATTTAGGAGTCACTTATCAGAAGTTGGATTTCAATCCCAACTAACTGCATCTGGTACACCCCAACAGAATGATGTAGTAGTAAGAAGGTAAAGGACTCTTATGGAATAATTAGATAGATGATGAGTTATTCAGAAAATTACCAAATTAGTTTTAAGGATAAACTCTGAAAACGAAAGTGAACATAGTACCTTTTAAGTTAAAACTCTCTACTCATATAGAATTGCTGAATAGGTGAAAACCTATTTTGAAGCATATTCGGATTCGGGTAATCCAGCACATATGTTAAAGAGAGACAATGATAAGTTGGATAGGAGTTCACTTGTTTGTAAGTTATCCTAGATAAACAAAAGTAGGTTTATAGTCTTAAAAATCAGAAGGTCATTGTTAGCATCAATGACTGATTTTTTAGAAAAGGACTATATAATGAACCACGTGCTCATAACTAAATTTGTAAAGGACATGTCTAACCTAGTACCAACTGTACAAGATAAGATACCACAAGAAAACTGCAACACGTATCACAAATGATACACAATTGCAGTAAGTGCCTTGTCGTAGTGGGAGGGTTGTTAGGCAACCTAAAAAGATTCATGTTTTGGGAGAGTTTTTGGACTCGATCCCTGGAGGACATGAACCTAATCTCCGGTCAAATGATGAAGCACTCCAAGATAAAGATGCAGCATCTTGGCAAAAAGTAAAGAATAATAGAATTAGAATATATGTATTCTAATAAAATCTGGAAGCTTGTAGAATCACCAAATGGTGTAAAAGGCGTTGGGTGTAAAAGGTCTATAATAGGAAAAGAGGGATAGACAGGAAGGTAGTAACTTTCAAAGCAAGACTTGATGAAAAAGGAAACTTTTTCACTGGTAGCCATGCTTAAGTCTATCCGGATTCTTTTATCTATTTGGCAAGTGGATGTCAAGACATCATTCCTTAATGGAAGTCTTGAAGAAAGCATCCATATAAAGCAACCAGAAGGGTTCATTACAAAAGGCTAAGAGCATCTTGTGTGCAAGCTCAATCAGTCTATGGATTGAGGCAAAGTTTCAAGGTCTTGGAACATCCGGTTTGTCAAAGTAATCCAGATCTATGGATTTAGTAACCGGATAAGTCTTGTGTATACAAAAGGTGTGATGGAAGCGTGGTGGTATTTCTTGTACTATACATAGATAACATTTTTGGTAGTTGGAAACAATATCAAAATGTTGTCAGAAGTAAGGGTATGGTTGTTCAAACAATTCGATATAAAGGACTTGGGAGAATGTATATATTCTTAAGATCAAAGCAATAAGTGATCGCAAGAAAAGAATATTTTACTTATCCCAAGCTTCATCAGAAAAATCCTTGCTCGTTTTAAGCATGCAAAACTCCAAGAAAGGTTTCTTACCTTTTCAGGATGGAGTAACTTTATCTAAAAATATGTCTCTATAGACATCAAAGGAGATAAAGGAAATAAAGACAGTTCTTTATGCTTCGGCTGTCGGAAGCCTAATGTATGCTATGCACGAGATCAGAAATCTGTTTTGCCAAGGGCATAGTTAGCAGATATCAAAGTAACCCTGGACAAGGACAGTGGATTGCAGTAAAGCATATATTGAACTACCTTAGAGGCACTAGAGAATATATGCTAGCTTACAAGGCAGTTAATTTGGTCCTTGTGGGTTGCATGGATTTTGACTTCCAATCGGATAGGGACAATAATAAGTCAACCTCGGAGTTTTGTGTTTACTTTAGGAGGTAAAGTCATAACTATGGAAGAGTGATAAGCATAGGTGTTTTTTTTAGACTCCACCATAGAAGTTTAGTATATGGCAAGCCTCTGAGGTAGCCATAAAAGCTGAATGACTCAATAACCTCAAGATAGACTTAGATATGATTTCTGGTTTGTCCAAAGATTATTACAATTTATTGTAATAATATTGGTGCAGTAGCAAACTCGAAGAAACCATAAGTCTATAAAGGCAAGTAAACACAATAGAGCGCAAGTACCACCCAATACGAGAAATCGTATAAACGAGGAGAAGTTGTTGCTGCCTAGAATGCATCAGATGATGACCTATAGATCTTTTCACTAAGGTCCTTAAGGCGAGAGCTTTTGATGGACATGTTGAAAGGTTGGGAATCAGATGTATGGCAGCAGATATGGCAGCTTAGTCTTTTAGTATAAGTGGGAGATTGTTAGAGTGTATACTAAAAGCCTAGCTTTTGGTATAAACATTTATCTAGAAATAAGAATCACATTGGTCAAATGTCTACATTTATGATAAATGAAGTTGTTCAATTAATTTATATTGTAGATAATATGGTGTGTGGTGTCACACACAGAGGATCATGTTATCAGTACCTTATAAATTATAAACAGTAGCTCACGACCATAATGGAAAGGAACAAACCATTGGAAGGTCGTAGTGTAATTAGATATTAGTTTATCTTAACTATATAATTACACTAGTACACTTGGAGTGTATTGAGTAGGACCATTAGAGGTCGTTTCTTTTATACTGACTTTATAAAGAAACAAAGACCTCAGTTATTATGGAAGTGTGTGCTCTTAATCCTAATATAATAACAAGCACATATATTTGATATTTATTTCTTTAATTTATCAATGGGTGAGATTTAGTTCGATGAATCAATAAGCCCGATAAGTTGGGAAATGATATCACTTATAGTGTGTGTTGTTGATTATAGAAGGAAACTGTGTCCTAGTGATCTAGGTTGAGAATGTCCCCAAGAGGAGCTCATAAGGATTGTCATGTTAAACCCTGCAGGTGGACATAGTCCGACATGACGATAAAGTTGAGTGGTACTACTCTTGGAGCTAGATATTAATTAAGTGAGTTGTCAGTAACTTACTTAATTAGTGGACATTTGTTATCTTAAACACAGGGAGACTAACACACTCATAATAAGAAGGAGCCCAAAATGTAATTTGGGATTGGTGCGGTAGTTCAATAATAGTTCTTTAGTGGAATGAATTATTATTGATGAAATTAAGTTGTGTGTTCGGGGCGAACACGGGATACTTAATTTCATCGGGAGACCAAAACCAATTCCTCCTCTCGGTCACTATCGTAGCCTCTAGTATATAGAGATTTATACCCACCGCATACCCACCTTCTTACCCATCCAATGGGGCCGGCCAAGCTAGCTTGGAACCCAAGCTAGGGCCGGCCAAGACCAAGTGGATGAGTCAAGTAGGTGGCCGGCCAAAGCTTGGGTCCCAAGCTTAGGTGGCCGGCCACTATAATATTAAAAGGATTTTTATTAAAATTATTTCTTATGTGGATATCATGATGTTAAAAGAGTTTAAAATTAAAATTTCCTTTTATAACTTTCTACAAAAGATTAAGAGAAGAGATTAATCTCTTTCCTTATTTGTAGATTAAAAGGATGGTTTTAATTTTGGTAAAACTTTCCTTATTTGAAAATCATCTACATGTTTAAAAGAGAGTTTAAAATTTGAAATCTTTCCTTATTTGTTGATTAAAGGAGGATTTTAAATTTTAAGAAAACTTTCCTTTTTAACCATGTTCATGATTTAAAAGAAAGTTTAAAAGTTAATAATTCTCTTTTATTAGTTTCTACAAAAGATTGAGAAAAGATTTGATATCTTTCCTTATTTGTAGATTAAAAGAGATTTTAATTTTTAGAGATAACTTTCTTTTTATCCACATGTTTAAAAGAAAGATTTTAATTTATTAAATTTCCTTTTTATAAACCAATCATGAAGGGATTAAATTATTGAAGAAATTTTATAAATTTCTGGAGACAAATTAGGAAGTTTTAATTAATTAAAACTCTCCTTGTTTGTAGCTTTGGTGTGGCCGGCCATGTAAATTGAGAAAAGGAAAATTATTTTAATTAAATAAATTTTTCCTTTTCATGTCAAAAGAATTAAGGAAGTTTTTAATTAAATTTCCTTATTTGCCAAGACCAAGGATTATAAAAGAGGAGGTAGAGAAGGCTTCATGGTGAATAACCTCTATTATTTCTCTCCCTCTTTTCCTTGGTGTTGTGGCCAGCCAACCTCTCTTCCTCTCTTCCTCTTGGTGGTGGCGGAACCTTCTCTATTGGCTTGGAGCTCTTGTGGTGGCCGGATACTACTTGGAGAAGAAGAAGAAGAAGGAGAGAAAGCTTGTATCCCTTGGAGCTTGGTTGGTGTTTTGTTCTTCGTCCTTGGTGAAGCTTCTTTGTGTTGGCCGAACCTAGCTAGGAGGAGAAGAAGGTGCTTGGTGGTTTCTCATCTCGGAAGATCGTTGCCCACACAACGTCCGAGGTTAGAAGAGGAATACGATAGAAGATCAAGAGGTTTTTCTACAAGGTATAACTAGTAATTTTTCTTTCCGTATCATACTAGTTATTTATGGAAATAATACCAAATACAAGAGGCTAACGATTCTAGAATTTCGAATATGTTTTTCGATGTTGTGTTCTTTTATTTTTCTTTTCCTTGTGATTTGATTGTTCTTTTCGGTTAACCTAAAGTTATTTTAGGAAATTAAATATTAGATTTCTATAAAAGGTTTTGTCTAGTCGGTGGTGGTTGCTCCCATATCCAAGAAGGCCGTGTGCCTCGCCACGTCAGTACTGGGAACCGATTATGGAAATTAATATTTAATGGAATTAATAACTTAAGGTGATTTGGGTCGAACGTGTTAAGTTCCGCAGGAGATCCAAGTCAAAACCTAAAAGAACAAATAGATTAAGTTTTGGATCAAACGTGTTAAGTTCCGCAGGCGATCCAAAATTTAATTTAAAAGAACACATGGTAGCTAGGAAAAGGTTCAGACCTTTGTACAAAATTTTTGTACAGTGGAACCTCTAGGTTTTCCGAGTAGCAACCAATATAATCTACCTCCGGCCGAATGGCACGGGGCCTTCACGCAATAATCCGTTCGGCGGAGAATGCTCAATGTGTTTTTCATCTTTTTGCTTCCTGCATCACAAGTACATAGGCGAATAGCATATATACCTGAATAAATTACATTTGTGTACCCTTCATCCAGATCGATAAGGCTGAAGATGATTGGCACTCCACGGTCGATCCAGCTGCCGCCCGTCTTCATCCTCCAAGTAGTAGGCACCCGAGCGAAGTTTTTCCATAACCTTGAAGGGACCTGCCCAAGAAGCTTCAAGCTTGCCGACATCGCCGACCGGCTTGACTTTCTTCCAGACGAGATCGCCGACCTGGAATGATCTAGGGATTACTCGGCGGTTGTATTTCTGTTTCATCCGCTGCCGGTATGCTATCAGCCGAACGGACGCTTTTGCCCGCTCCTCTTCTACCAAATCCAGCTCCATGTTCCTCCGTTCGGCGTTGTCATCATCATAGCTCTGGATACGGACAGACTCGACGCCGACTTCAACCGGAATGACTCCCTCGCCGCCATACACCAAATGGAACGGTGTGGCGCCCGTCCCTTCCTTTGGCGTCGTTCGGACGGCCCATAAGACGCCGGGCACTTCATCCGGCCAACTTCCTCCCAAATGGTCGAGCCAAGCGCGCAGAATACGAAGAATTTCCCGGTTGGCTACTTCAGCTTGACCGTTACTCTGGGGATAGGCCACGGACGTGAAGTGTTGCTCAATGCCGTAGCTTTTGCACCAATCCTCTAACATCTTCCCTGTGAATTGCCGCCCATTGTCGGAAACTAGTCGACGAGGGATGCCGAACCGACAAATGATGTGTTGCCAGATGAATTTTTTAACCATTTGTTCAGTGATCTTTGCCAGCGGCTCGGCCTCCACCCACTTGGAGAAATAGTCGACCACCACTAGTAAAAATTTCCTCTGCCCGGTCGCCATCGGAAATGGACCGACAATATCCATTCCCCATTGATCGAACGGGCATGAAACGGTGGATGCCTTCATTTCTTCGGCCGGTCGGTGGGAGAAGTTGTGATACTTCTGGCACGAAAGGCATGTAGATACTGTCCGAGCGGCGTCTGCTTGCAAGGTTGGCCAAAAGTACCCGGCCAAGAGGACCTTCTTGGCCAACGAACGTCCGCCCGGATGCCCCCCGCATGATCCTTGATGTACTTCCTGGAGGATGTAAGCTGAGTCCTCCGAGCTCACGCATTTCAGCAACGGGCGCGAGAAAGCTTTCTTGTAAAGCTGATCTCCGATGAGTGTAAACCGACCGGCTCTCCTTCTGAGGAGCCGGGCTGCATATTCATCGGATGGTGTGGCGCCCGAGCGGAGGAACTCTATGATGGGTGCCTGCCAGTCGCTGGGAAATGTGGGGTCTTCCATCCGATCAACGTGCGCTACCAACAGGACCTTTTCAATGGGCTGCTGAATAGCGACCGGCGTTATGGAGCTCGCCAGTTTGGCTAACTCATCGGCTGCTTGATTTTCTGCTCTGGGTATCTTCTGGACAATAACTTCTCTAAAATCAGTTCTGAGCTTCTCGAAGGCTTCAGCGTAGAGCTTAAGCCGAGCGCTATTGATTTCGAAGGTGCCGGAGAGCTGCTGAGCAGCCAATTGTGAATCCGAGTGAAGAGTTACCCGACCGGCTCCCACATGCCGGGCAGCCTGCAAGCCAGCTATGAGGGCCTCATACTCTGCCTCGTTGTTGGTAGCTTTGTAATCCAGCCGGACGGATAAGTGCATCTTTTCTTCTTGAGGAGAGAGCAGCAATATTCCGATTCCGCTTCCGAGCCGAGTGGATGATCCATCGACATATATTCTCCACATAGCTTCCGGCTCCGGCCTTTGCACCTCAGTCACAAAATCGGCCAAGGATTGAGCTTTGATCGCCGAGCGGGGCTAGTATTGGATGTCAAATTCACTCAGCTCCGTCGTCCATTTGATGAGCCGTCCGGATGCCTCTGGATTTAGCAGCACTCGTCCGAGCGGGCTATTGGTTTTGACAATGATCGTGTGCGCCAGGAAGTATGGACGAAGGCGCCGGGCGGCGAGGGCGGACCAGAGCGAATGCTAGTTTTTCGAGCCCAGTGTAGCGAGATTCAGCATCTTTTAAAATGTGACTGAGGAAATATACAGGCTCTTCTCCACTCGACCTCACTAATGCTGAGCCGACCGCATGCTCGGTTGAAGACAAATACATATAAAGTAGCTCACCCGCCGTCGGTTTGGCCAACACCGGAAGAGAGTTCAGATATGCCTTCAAGTCTTCGAACGCCCGATCGCATTCTTCATCCCATTGAAACATAGTGGCTTTGCGCAAGATTTTTAAGAAAGGAAGGCTCCAGTCGGCGGTTTTGGAGATGAATCCGGACAGAGCAATTATCCGACCGGTCAATCGCTGCACTTCCCTTGTATTTCTGGGAGGCGGCATATCTTGCAGAGCTTTCACCTTGCTGGGATTGGCTTCGATGCCCCGCTCGGTCACTATGTATCCCAAGAAATGCCCTCCTCTCGCTCCGAACATGCACTTCTGAGGATTCAGCTTGACTCCATACTTGCGCAGCGTTCGGAAGGTTTCTTCCATGTCCTTGAAGAGGTCGGCCGCTCGGAAGGACTTAATTAGAATGTCGTCCACATAAACTTCTAGGTTCCGCCCGATCTGCTCTCTGAATACCTTATTCATCAAGCGCTGATATGTGGCTCCAGCATTCTTCAATCCGAACGGCATCACATTATAGCAATAAGTGCCGTCGGCCGTCACGAAGCTGACCTTTTCTTGATCTTCACGGGCGAGCGGCACTTGATGATAGCCCTGGTAGGCATCGAGCATACAGATTAGTTCGCAGCCGGCCGTAGAGTCCACCAGCTGGTCTATCCGGGGCAGAGAATAAAAATCTTTCGGGCAAGCTTTGTTGAGATCCCGAAAATCTACGCACACTCTCCATTTGTTTCCCGGTTTGGAGACTAATACTACGTTCGCCAGCCAGCTCGGGAACTGAACCTCGCGTATATGGCCGGCTTCCAGAAGCTTCTCCACCTCCATCCGGATGATGGCATTCTGCTTGGTGCTGAAATCTCTTTTTCTTTGTTTTACCGGCCGAGCATCCGGTCAGACATGCAACTCATGCTGCGCTATGCTTGGCGAAATTCCGGGCAGTTCATGTGTCGACCATATGAAGACATCATGGTTTCTTCTGAGGCATTGGATCAGCTCCTTTTTCTGCTTCTCCTCCAGAGCGGACGCTATAAAGGTTGTGGCCTCCGATCGAGTTGGATGAATCTGCACTTCCTCTTTTTCCTCATAAATTAAAGTGGGTGGCTTTTCGGTGATGGCGTTTACCTCGATCCAGGGCGTTTTCCGAGCAGAATTGGCCTCTGCTCGGACCATCTCTATGTAACATCGCCGAGCTGCTAGCTGGTCTCCTCGTACTTCTCCCACTTGGTCCTCCACGAGGAACTTGATCTTCTGATGAAAAGTTGAGACGACCGCCCGGAATTCGCTGAGCGTCGGTCGTCCCAAAATGACGTTGTAGGACGAGGGAGAGTCAACCACCACGAAGTTTATTGTTCTTGTCCTCCTGAGCGGCTCTTCTCCCAGCGAGGTAACCAGCCGGGTCTGGCCGACCGGCTGAACTTCGTTACCCGTGAACCCGTAGAGCGGAGTCGTCATGGGTAGCTGCTCGGCTCGATCAATTTGCAGCTGATCGAACGCCCTCTTGAATATGATGTTGACTGAGCTCCCTGTGTCAACAAATACGCGGCGAATGGTGTAGTTGGCTATTACCGCTTTGATGAGCAGAGTGCCGTCGTGAGGCACTTCAACTCCTTCCAAGTCCCCGGGCCCGAAACTGATTTCAGGTCCGCTTGCTCGCTCTCTGCTGCAACCGACGGCATGGATTTGGAGCTGCCGAACGCTCGCCTTTCTAGCTCGATTGGAGTCTCCTCCGGTCGGCCCACCAGCAATGACATTGATCTCGCCTCGGGAGGTGTTGCTTTTATTTTCCTCTTCCCGAGCGGACGGTCGGGACCGTTCTTTGGACGCTCGGCGGTTCTCTCGCCTGGGAGAGCGATGCTGATCAGAAGTATGTTGCCGTGGCCTATCAACTCGCGTCCGATCGGCTTCCTGAGTTCTCTGTCGCTGATCGACTGAGGGAGATCGTCGTCCACCACTCCGAGGCACAGGATGAGCCACGAAGGGAAGACTTCGACAATCTCTTGTGTTGTGCGTATCCGTCCGGTGGAAGGAGCAGAACATCGGGGTCCACCTCTTCTTCGGCTTGGGCCAGGCGGTGGCTACCTCCTGTACATGGGACCGGACATGGGGAGATCGGATTGCTTCGTCCCTTGGTCCTCTATGCGGCTGATGAGCGGCGTGCTGTTTCCGCTCGGCTGGAGGAGGCCGCTCGGCGGGAGTTTCTTTTTTCCTGGCCGCCTGTGCTTCTTCCACGTTGATGTACTCGTTAGCCCGATGTAGCATGTGATCATAATCCCGGGGTGGCTTTCGGATGAGCGATCGGAAGAAATCTCCATCCACTAGGCCTTGTGTAAAGGCATTCATCATGGTTTCCGAAGTGGCCGTTGGAATGTCCATCGCCACTTGGTTGAATCGCTGGATGTAAGCTCGAAGCGATTCCCGGGCTTCTTTGTTGATGGCGAACAGGCTCACGCTTGTTTTTTGATAGCGCCGACTGCTGGCGAAGTGGTGGAGGAAGGCTGTGCGGAAGTCCTTGAAGCTTGTGATGGATCCGTCCGGCAACCTCCGGAACCACCGTTGAGCTGATCCCGAGAGAGTGGTAAGAAAAACTCGGCACTTTACTCCATCTGTGTATTGATGGAGAGTAGCTGTGTTATCGAACTTGCCCAGATGATCATCCGGGTCGGTTGTCCCATTGTACTCGCCGATCATCGGTGGCGCATAGTGCTTTGGCAGAGGGTCTCGCAGGATGGCCTCTGAAAACTGGCGATTTATCCGCTCGGGCGACGATTCCGCTCGGGGGGCTTTCCCCTTCCTGTCATCTCGCCTAGACCTTTCATCCGAAGAAGATCCCCTATCCCGGCGGGCTGCCACGGCTTCAGGGGTGCGGAACAGAGCCCGATGAAAGGCGACGGTGGCAGGTGGTGCTTCCGCTCGGCCGCCTGACGCTGAAGTTGCTTGTTGCTCCGGCCGCTCGGCTGATGCCTTTTGTTTTTGCTCCACAAGCTTGGAGGCCCTTATCTCAATCAGAGCATCGAGTTCCTCAGTTGAAAGTGTCACCGCGTGTTGTCGTCCAACCTCGTCCATTGTTTCCGATCGGATAAAGGAGCGTTCCCACAGACGGCGCCAAATTGATCCTGTCCGAATCGCTAGACCAAAGGACGCTGGGCAAATGGCGTTCCCCTACTGCTGACGTGGGTCTCCGGCTAACTGCAAGATGCTCCGACGATCCTACAACAAAACCGAGCCGGGGGGGGGGTGTCCCGGCGACGGCCCTCCGACGCTCAAGTTAGGCGAAGGAATAATAAAGTGGCCTCCCTAATGTAGACTTGCGTACCTCCGGTTGAAGAAATGGAGGCCTTATATAGACCTATCGAAGGAGCCTGGGCACACCAATCGAAGCGATCACCTGCTTTCGACCATGCCTAGGTGTGGGCCTGTCAGAAGGGCATCCATAAGACCATACTGCTACTGTATCAACCTGTCCGTGACGTGATGGTGGGGCCTTTAATAGTGTCATCTCGCGTACAGTCTAATCATCATGCCTTTGCTGACATATCATATCCCGAGCCGATCGAATAGGCCGCTCGGCTAACCACTGTTCCCTCGCCACGATTTCGGCTGAGCGGACACCTCCGCTCGGCCATTCGGCTGGCCGAGCGGACACCTTCGCTCGGCCATTCAGCTCCGGTTCTTCTGCTTTGGCGTCGGAAACCCAAACCTTTGGCTGGGTAATCTCTGGTTCCGCTCGGATGGGACCCCATCTGTGGGTCCCCCATTCTTACCGCTGGATCACCTCCTATAGAACCCGGCTAAACCTGAAAACTCCTTACTTCAGTGATGGTGCTAGGGGTAGGCCATTCCCTGATAGCTTTCACCTTCTCCTCATCAACTTCCACGCCTTTGGAACTAACAACAAATCTAAGGAAAACAACCCTATCTACGCAAAAGTTGCATTTCTTAAGGTTAGCAAATAATTTTTCACGCCTCAAAGCTTCAAGCACACATTTCAAATTATCAATATGGTCATGCAAACTCTTGCTATAGATCAGAATGTCATCAAAATAAACAACAATAAATTTTTCAATAAATGCACGTAGCACATGGTTCATGAGACGCATAAATGTGCTAGGAGCATTCGTCAATCCAAATGGCATCACTAACCATTCATATAGCCCCTGTTTTGTCTTAAAAGCTGTTTTCCACTCATCTCCTTACTTAATTCGAATTTGATGATACCCACTCTTCAAATCAATCTTAGAAAATATAGTGGATCCATGTAATTCATCAAGCATGCATCTAAGCGAGGAATAGGGTGACGATACTTTACCGTTATCTTGTTTACAGCTCGACAATCCACGCACATCCTCCAAGTCCCATCTTTCTTTGGAACCAGCAACACAGGCACAGGACAGGGGCTCATGCTTTCACAAACATGTCCTTTGGTCATAAGTTCTTCGACTTGCCTTTGAAGCTCTTTGGTCTCTTCTGGATTACTTCGATAAGCTGGTCGGTTTGGAATGGAAGCTCCCGGAATGAGATCAATTTGATTCTCGATTCCTCTTTTGGGTGGTAACCCAGGTGGCGTATCCTCGAAAAAGACATCCTTAAAATCCTGCAAAAGAGACATCACAGCACTAGGCAAAGAAACATTATGGTCAGCCAAAGAAAGATAGGCGTCCTTGTATAAAAACAAGATCATCGGTCTATCGGAGTTCAAAGCACTTTTGATCTCTCTTTCTTTTGCATAGAAGCTCATTTTTCTTTCTTCTTTCTTTTTTAAGGTCGAATTCTCAATCATTTCTTTTTTTCCACTCTCTTTTTTCATTCTTAGTCCACCATCTTTTTTTTTCATTTTCACTCTCATTTTCTTTTTCTATCTCAGCCACACCTTTTCCTCTTGCTGCAATGGACTTTTTTATCTGGAGTTGTTCCTCAAATACTTGACGAGGTGTCAAAGGTGCAAGTGTAATGTTCCTACCATCCTTGCTGAAGCTGTAGAGGTTCTTATACCCATCATGTGTGGTCCGTCTGTCAAATTGCCACGGTCTTCCAAGAAGCAAATGGCTAGCTTGCATGGGTACAACATCACATAGAACCTCATCCGTGTACGTTCCAATCGTAAATGAAATAAGGACTTGCTTGGTTACCTTCATTTCTCCACTGTCATTGAGCCATTGGAGTTTATATGGATTTGGATGCTTCAAGGTAGGTAGACCAAGCTTGTCCACCATTAACTTGCTTGCCACATTAACACAGCTGCCACCATCAATAATCAAACCGCATACCCGATCTTTCACATGGCAGCGGGTGTAGAAGATGTTCTCCCTTTGCAGCCCGTCATCATCTTCTTTGGCTTGCATATGGAGAGCTCTTAGCACAACAAGAGCTTGGCCATCAATAGCAAACTCAACATCACTAGTATCTTCAACTGATGGAGTGGACTCATTTCCTTCATCTTCCTCTTCAGTTTCGATCTCCCCATTATCCAATATGATCATTGATCGCTTGTTTGGGCATTGAGAAGCAATATGACCTGATCCTAAACAACGAAAACATTTGATGTCATAATTTCTTTGAGGTTGGGAAGATGAGTTACCCCTATCTTTGTTGCTAGGTTGTGTCTTGGCCACATTCGTCTCTCCCTTTGATTTTGAAACTGCTTTCTCAGTTGGTTTTGATGATCCCCACTTCTGCTTCCAAGGGGATGAACTTGCAGCCTCATACTTGGAAGATGATCTCACTCCTTTCTTGAGTTGTCTTTCAACTTTCATTGCCATGTGTACCACATCGTCAAGCTCCACGTAGTGATGCAGCTCAACAATATTAGCAATCTCACGGTTCAGGCCACAAATGAACCGAGCCATGGTCGCCTCTTGGTCCTCCTCAATGTTAGCCCGAATCAAGGCTATCTCCATCTCCTTGTGGTAGTCTTCCACGATCATGGACCCCTGCTTCAGACTTTGCAATTTCAAATGTAAGTCCCGATAATAGTGAGATGGAACAAACCTTCTTCTCATAACGGCTTTCATATCCTCCCAATTGTCGATGGGAAGCTCACGGTTTCGACGTCTACTCAAGGTCAGCTGATCCCACCATATAATGGCATAGTCAGTAAAAGCCACCACAGCAAGCTTCACTTTCTTCTCCTCCGAGTAATTATGACAATCGAATACCAGCTCAACTTTCCTCTCCCATTCAATATAAACATCAGGGTTATTTTTACCTTGAAATGGAGGAATGGACAGCTTGATGGTGCCTATGTTACGATCTACGACTTCCCTTTCTCGGTGTTGCCTTTGAACATGCCTTGGCCTTTCGGGTCTGATAGCCCTAGCCCTCCTCCAAGTAGCATTGGAGACCACTTCATTGCTCGCCCCATCATCATAGTCATCATCTGGGACATTTGGAGTAAAATGTGGCCGCTGGTCGGGTCTCCGATGCCTAGGTAATGGCTCTTGCTGAAGTTGTTCGAGCTGATCCTCAGGCCTATCCAACCGATCTCGAATCTCATTGAACACGACATTCATGCGCTCAAATTGTTGCTGCATAGCCCGCATGATTATAGTCTGATCAACCCCTCCTCCATCACTTGGATCAACCCTACCACCGTGCTCTCGAGACATAGTGAGCTGCAACTAAAATATTATGAACAAAGGAGGATCCTCACTCACTCCCTCACGCATTTGCACTCAGTTGGATGCCACAAAAACACTCATGTTTCGCTCAGAAAATTGAGTTATCTCTGCTCACTTGTTTTCCTCCAAAAAGTTCTAGAGAAACTAAGCAAGTCAAAACAAGCACACACTTATTCAACCCAACAAACTCAGAATATCGATTCTAGGCTCAGTTGGATCGAGGTTACGATATCAATCAAGGAACGATGGAAAGAAGATATGAAGCAAACAGAAATGATGATATGATAGAGAAAATCAAATCAAAGCAGCACAATGGAGATGGTAAACAAAGTTGAAAAGAAACGTGCAAATGGAAACGGAATCACGTCACGAGATGCAATCAAAACAAATCAAACGATCTTTGTTCTTCCTTTTCTTTTATGCTCTTTTCTTTCTTTTTTTTTGTCTTTCTTTTCTGTTCTTTTTTTTTCTTCTTTTTTTTTCTTTTCTTTTTTTTTTCTTTTCTTTTTTGCAACAATACTAGAAAGTAGATGAAGATAATAAGGTTGTGATGATAAAAACAAAATAAACACTAGGAAAGATAGATAAACCTGATTTAGAACTTGGCTCTGATACCAAAGATTATGCGAACATCAACGAACAATGCCGCGAGACCCAGCAACAATAAGATTGGAACTCAGTTCCGGGATCGTCCAAAGAAGGTTTTGGAGGGATGGAATATTGACCCGTTGATTATAGAGAATCAAGAACCAATATTATGAGAACAATGGAGAATATCGACCCAATGATTATATAAAAACCAAGAACCGATATTATAAAAGTGCTGAGAATTACAAGTGCTCACCCGTAATCCCTGCAGAGTTGCTGAAGAACAACAAGGAGGAAAACTCTCTCAAAATAGAATGTTTGCTACTCTCTTTGATATTTACTCAAGACATTATATAGAACTGAAAATGGTAGTTTCCAAGGCATGGAAAGAGAAGATAATAAATGCAAGTCTTCATGCACACTCCCTTTCCAACAAATGGTAGTTTCCAATGCATGGAAAGAGAAGATGATGAATGCAAGTCTTTATGCACACTCCCTCTAGCTGTCCTCCAACTTGGGAATTCATCCAAAATGTAGGTGGCATTAAATGGCACACCAATTCCAACCAGAATGGTGAGTTTTTCCACCATTCTAGTATGGTATTTGGCTAGGAACATGTTGCATCATGATATTCCATTCTTCCGCAGCTAATTGGCCCATTTTAGAGTCAACTTGTATGAAGTTGATCATTCGGCATGACATCGACTGTAACTCCATAGCCTGCCCTTCCAAGATACGAGATTCAATGCTTGTACAACATGTTGAACTTGCTTGACCTCTATTTTCATTATCATCTCAGCTGGCACGTGCAAGTCCTCTTCATGCTCCTCGTGGTTCGGGACGTACATCTCTACTTGCAGTCCTGTCTCATTGGCTTGGAGCTGATCCGGAGTTGTATCAGGTGAGGTTCCTGCAAACTTAGAATTTAGAAATAAAAGGCACGATTTGATCGTCTTCATCGGATCGGTGGAACTTAGTATCACCTTTCCCCTTGGTCGTCTTCATCTTGCCTCCCTCCACTGCTACTACTCTGAAACCCTAGAAAATAAGACCAACTCGCCACCTCTCCTTTCTCGAAATGCGAAGAAGGGCTCCTCTTCTTACCCAAAGGGAGGAGGTGGAAAAGATGCATCGTGAGTCAATCCTGATCGGGAGAGGAAGAGACGAGGAGGAAAGTGGTGGTGGCGTCGCGACGGTATACGGTAGATGGTAGACGGTGCGATATAGGTTTAGGTTTGGAGGGAAGAGTGAAGTGTTACAAATTTTGGCTAAGTATTGGTGGAAAAATTAAATTATTTTTTTTTGGTTCATTAACACCGGGTTTTAAAAACTACTGTTAAAATTGGTGTCTATTAACGAAAAAAGGCGCTCATAGACATCGGCTAAAAAATCGATGTCTATGAGCGAAAATCTACGCTCATAGTTTTTGGAAAATCGGTGTAAAATACTCAAAGACATCGGTTTTTGCTTAAAATTATTGTTGTTCCACCGATGTCTATGAGGGTTTTTCTTGTAGTGAGAGGTGGCCGGCCACATGATTAAGGAAAAGGAAATTGATTCTAATCAATTAAATTTTCCTTTTCCATGGCAAAGAAAATAAGGAAGTTTTTATTAAAACATTCCTTATTTGCCAAGACCAAGGATTATAAAAGAGAGAGAGGGGGTGCCTTCATGACAACAACTCTCTTCTATTGCTCTCTCTTTTCCTCCTTGGTGTGGTCGGCCCTCATCTACATCCTCTCCTCCTTTTCTTCTTCATTGGTGGCCGGCAGCATCAACCCTCAAGGAGCTTGTTGGTGGCCGGATTTTGCTTGGAGAAGAAGTAGAGAAAGGAGGCTTTGTTTCTAGCATCCCTTGGAGCTTGGTGGTGGTGGCCGAACCTCTACATCTCTTGGAGACTTGGTGGTGGCCGAAACTTGGAAGAAGGAAGAAGAAGGGTTTGGGTGGTTCTCATCTTGGAAGATCATCGCCCACACGATGTCCAAGATAAGAAGAGGAATACGGTAGAAGATCAAGAGGTCGTTGCGTACAAAGAAAGGTATAACTAGTAATTGTTTTCCGCATCATACTAGTTTTTCTTTGTATGAATTCCAAACACAAGAGGCTAGAGATTCTAGATTTCGAATTTATGTTTCGATTTGTGTTTCTTTTCTTTTTCGATCTTGTGATTCGATTGTTCTTAGTGGTTAAACCTAGGGTTACCATAAGTAGATTAAATATCGAATTTCTATAAAAGGCTTTGTCGAGGTAGTGGTGGATGATCTCATACCCAAGAAGGCCAAGTGCCTCGCCATGTTTGACCTGAGAGCCGATTTTAGAAATAAATATTTAATCAACTTTGTAACATGGGGTGACTTGGATCAATAGTGTTAAGTTCCGCTTGCGATCTACATCTAAATATCTAAGAACATATAAGTTAAATTTGAAATCAATAATGTTAAGTTCCGTTTGCGATTCTAAGTTTAATTTCTAAAGAACACATGGTAGCTAGGAAAAGGTTTAAACCTTGTCCAAAATTTTTGTATAGTGGAACCATTAGGTTTTCTGAGTAGCAACCAACAGTACAACCTCCCAATTTTATAAAATCTGAGAACGCCAATAAGTTATGTAATCTCAAGAAGTTCATTTATGGATTAAAGCAAGCATCTCGGAGTTGGAATATGCAATTTGACGAAGCCATTAAAGATTTTTCTTTTGTCAAAAATCCAGAAGAAGCTTGTGTTAACAAGAATGTTAGTGGGAGCAAGATTACGTTCCTAGTGTTGTATGTTGATAATATACTTCTTATAGGCAATGACATCCCTAGCCTAGAATCTACCAACACTTGATTGGGAGAGTGTTTCTCAATGAAAGATCTTGGGGATGTAACCTATGTCTTAGGTATTAGAACATACCGAGATAGACAAAGCATGTTACTAGGGTTGAGTCAAGGTGTATACATTAATAAAATGCTGAATAGATTCGGTATGCAAGACTCCAAGAGAGGATCTTTACCAGTGTCACATGGTATGCATCTTTCCAAGGCTATGTGTCCAGGAACACAAGAGGAAAGAAGTAGAATGGGCAAGATATCTTATGTTTCGGCTATAGGGTCCATAATGTATGCTATGATCTGCACTTGACCAGATGTCTCGTATGCATTAAGCATGACGAGTAGACATCAGTCAGATCCTGGAGAGGGTCATTGGACTACAGTAAAGACTATCCTCAAGTATCTTAGAAGAACAAAGAGCAAGTTCTTAGTTTTCAGAGGAGACGATGAATTAGTTGTCAGAGGATATACTGACGTAAGTTTTCAGACAGATTAGGATGATCTGAAATCGCAGTAAGGATATGTGTTTTGTCTGAATGGTGCAGCTATTTGCTGGAGGAGTTCCAAGCAGGTGATAGTTGTAGATTCAACAGTTGAGTCCGAGTATATAGCAGCTTCAAAGGCAGCAAAGGGAGCTGTGTGGATCAAGAACTTCATAGCGGAGCTTAAAGTGATTCCTAGCATTGTTAATCCAGTTGTGCTATATTGTGACAATAATGCGGTCATAGCACAGGCAAAGGAGCCAAGGTCTCACCAACAATCCAAGCATGTACTAAGGAACTAAGGAAGTATCACCTCCTTAGAGAGATTGTTCAGAGGGATGATGTATTGGTTAGCAGAGTAGATACCAGTGAGAATATCGTAGAACCACTTACAAAAATCTTACCTCTACAGAAACATGAGACCCATGTGAGGAGCCTAGGACTGAGAGTCAGTAGTGTTTGGCAATAGTACAAGCGGGAGATTGTTAGTGTGTGCACTTATGTGTCAAGACACTTCTTATATATTTTATGAATAATTATTTAATAAATACAAGAATTTATTATTAATTATTTACTTTTCTGTATATATATGATTAATGATAAAGTTCCACAGATTAATGGATATATTAATCTGAAAACAGTCCTTGATCGGATAGATATCTAGAGGGAACATGGATATCTAGATCAACGTTCAGTATGACTAGGTTGAGATAAATCTAGGGATGGATATCTAAGTTGTACTTAGGGGTGCCTTGAGTTTAGAGGTACACTGGACACGACTCGCTCAAGAGGAGACTATTGGAACCCTAAGGTTATTTTGATGTGATCAAACAAGTTAAGTTATGCCCTGTTTAGTTTAACCCCTGTGTCTAAGTGTGTAGGAGCTTAGGAGCACAAGAAGTCGAGCGAAAGATGCGACTAGCGAGAAGGACGACACGGGAGAGAGATGACGGGCTCGTCGGTGTGTCCGAGAGACGAGGTGTCGCAAAAGAGTACACCAATGGATGAGAAGAACGTACACAACGTTCAAGGGATAAGAAGTCGGGAGGAAGGCTACTCGAGGAGAAGGCCAAAAATTAGGTTCAGATGAACCTTATTCCGGATGGCCGAGATCACCCAAGCGAGCTGAACCGGAGTGGAATACCAGGACCGGGGCGAGCAAAACCGGAGCAAAGGACCCGGACCGAAAAAGTCAATTTGGTTGACTTTAAGGGTCTGGGCGCCCGGAACCTCAATTTTATTAGGATCGACGTGTACGTTAACCGACGCATAGAGCTGTCAATTTGGGTTGGGCCTGTCAGGTTGGTCCGCCCCGTCAAATAATTTAAGCGGGTTGGGTTGGAATTTTATCAACCCAAGTCCGTCACGGGCCGACCCGTCTAGGCCCGCGACCCAACAGGTCGACCCGCGATGGGCTTGGGTTGACCCGTGGGTTGAGAAACACATGTAAGCAATTTAGACCAGTAATCAAGGCTGCAACTGTGAGAGTACCAGGGGTTAAATTGTAGCTTTTCATTATCTTTTTCGTAGAGAGGAATACTAATTAGGAAAAACCCATACTTTTGAAGTTGAGTCTGATAGACAAAAGTTATAGAAATATATATGCACACTTTAAAGTCGATTAATCTTAAAAGTAGACGACCTTCATATTTGATTCGTTTATGGGATAAATCTGAAACATACATTATGCACAATGAAGAGCTTGGTGTGCGTACCCAAACTAAATGACCTTCTTAAAAGTAGATGGCCTTCTTATTTGATTCATTTACGCACGCACAGCCAGGGTACCACTGATCTAAACTGCTCGACGCATAGCCAGGAGTCCTAATTACTATTCCTCTTCGTTGCACAATTTTATGCCAATTTATTATCTTTTTTATTATAATTTTAAAATAAAAATAGTACTTTTGATCCAATATATATAAGTACTTGTTTGTATTCATTTATATTTAAAATACATTTGATTGATGAACTATTTCCGAAGTAAAATATTGAAGATATGAACTATTTATTTATTTTTTTAAAAAATATTGATAGGCCCGCCGGTTGGCCCGCCAAACTCGTGACCCGCCTTGGATTGTATTGGGTTGAAAATTTCCCAACCCGCCAAGTTGACGGGTTAGCCCACCCCGCCCTGCCAAATGGTTGGCCCACCACGAGCCGACCCACCCCGCCATGGGTTAGCCCGTCTGACAGCTCTACCGACGCATCAGGGATAGAATTCTATCCCACTCCAGATGCCCAGAATAGTGCTATAAATATAGCTCTGTTTTTAGTAGTTTAGATAATAACTTTTAATTCATTTCTTTCTATTCTACTTTCATTTGTGAGTTGTTAACCTTGTAAGAGGCTACTCCACCCGAAGGAGATCGTCATAAAAGTGCACTTCATTTTCCTTGGATTAGCAATCTTCTGATTGCAAACCAAGTCTCCTTGTGTTTCTGTGTCTGTAATTAGTCTGTAGTTTTTTTTATTACAAATTTTCATAATTAAGCTATAAGTCGAGAAAGGGTTGAGTTTGTTTTTATAGGGCAATTCACCCCTCCCCTCTTGTCAGCCACCAAGGGACAGCAAGGATGCTTTAGAAGGACTAATCGTCGACCGAAGCAAAGAACCCAATGGTCGAACCAAGCATCGTTCCACCAAAATTAGAGGGAGACTTCGCACACTGGAAACACCGAATGGAGGTATTTCTAAAAACTGACTTTGAGATTCATTTAATAATCAAGTATGGCTTTGTAGCTCCTACGAATCAAAACGGAGAGGAGAAAGAAGAGAGTCTTTGGACGAAGAAAGAATAAAATGATTCCATAGCAAATAACTGAGCGGAATATCACTTGTTGAGCGTGCTACCGCCTCTAGAAGTCAACCGCATCAGGAGCTACTCGTCGGCGAAAGATTTCTGGGAAAAATTCCTGGAACTCCACGAAGGCACATCTGAAGCCAAGCTTACAAGACAAGACATACTTCGAAACAAACTGAAGAATATCCGTCTGGAAAAAGGTGAGAAGGTAGCTGATCTACACGCGAAGGTCAAAGAACTAATCACCAGACTCGAAAACCTTGGTGAAATGGTAACCAACCGAGACTTGATATGCTACACACTCAATGCCTTTCCCAGGACTCTAGAATGATCCTCGATAATCGACGCCTACTACATCTCAAAGGATCTGGATGTAAGTACCCTAGAGGAACTCTTTTCTACTCTAAAATTACATGAAACCAGATGTGTAGGTACAATAAAAGAAATAAGCTAAATTATGGTATTAAAAGCAACCAAGAAGGATGAACCCGAGTCATACTCAAAAGAAGATCAAGAACCTTACATGGTAAGGAATTTCAGAAAATTCTTTAGATCTAACAAATTTAAAGAAATGCAGAACAAAAAAATCAAAGAAATAGAAGGGTTTGATGCTACCAGTGTCAAAGGGAAGGACACTTAAAGAGGGTTGCATAGAACTCAAAAAGGAAAAAGGCAAGATGCCCAAGCAAAACAAGCACAAGACTCTAATTACTACTTGGGGCGACACCTCATCATTAGAATCAGAAATAAAAGAATATGTCGGACTAACACTGATGACAAGCCATGAAGAGCAAAGCACCTCAGAAGCTATCATCGATGAAGGGAGAGTGACTTCAGATGAATGCAACAAAGCAGGGGGAGAGTCAGGCTTCAAGTCTGATATAGCAAGTGAGGTATGTCTCTTACCTCCTGATCAACTCTATTTTGGTATTAAGTCTATGACAAAATCTATGTACAAGTTAAAAAAATAAAAATGATAAATTAAAATATAAAAACTTAGAAATAAAATTTTTTTTAGCAAAATCATGTCTGATAGAAGATTTTGAAAAAGTAAAACTTGAAAATGTTAAATTAAAAGAAGAAATAGAGAACTTGAAAAATTTTGCATGTTTAAATATTTTTGTTTTTAGAAGCTATAGAGGATTAAACTAATACTATAGGTTTCACAAAAGTCAGATCAGAAAAGTAACAAAATCTTATATTCCTAGAAAATACCTGATTAACCCTGTAGGAAGGAATCTATATTGGGCTCCAAAAACTTATTTAAATTAAAAAGTAAAATTAGACTTAGGGCTTTCAGGTAAAAAATTAAATATTTGAATTCATTAAAACGCTTTGTCTAGAAGTGGTTTATGATCCAATAACTAAGAAGGTCTAGTGCCTCGCCACAGCCTGGAAGCTAATTTCTGAATTGAATATTTAATTGACAAACTAATAAGCATGAAACAGTTAATTAAATTAAATGCATTTAATATTTGTCAAAGGTTTAACATTTTTTAAAATTTTAAAAATTTCAAACTTCACTTAAAAACTTTTTCAAATTTCACTTAGAAATTTGTCTTTAAATTGCAAAATTCAATTAAATTGTTTTTGTTAAATTTTTTTTAATGTGTTTAACTTAAATTTTTTTAATGTGTTTAACTTAAATTTTTTAAGTTATTAAACTTTTTTTTTTAATTTTTTTTTACTTATAAATGTTTTTCAGATTTACTTTATCAAAATTTCTACAAAAAAAATTAATTCTTGAATTTTTTTTGGAAATGTTTTACTTAGAAAATGTTTCTACAATTATTACATTGCTAGCGCTATCAAAATTGTTTCCAATATTTTCAAAATCAGAGTTTACTTAGAAATTTTTTTCTTACTTGAAAAAATCTTTTTGGAATTCAGAGTTTTATAAAAGTTACCCTTAGAATTTTGTTATACCCCATTTTTTATGTGATCAAAGGGGGATAAGAAAAAGATTAAGTCTAAGGGAAGGGAACTTAAAAATAAATTTCCTACCTTTAGTGCTTTATTTCAAAATTTATTTTTTCTTTAACTTTATTTGTTTACCCTACCTTAACTTGGGTTGCTCACATCAAAAAGGGAGAGATTGTTGAAACCCCAAGGTTATTTTGATGTGATCAAACAAGTTAAATTAGGTCCTATTTGGTTTAACCCCTATATCTAAGTGTACAAGAGCTTAGGAGCACAGGAAGTCGAGCGGAAGACGGCATGAGAGAGTTGACGGGCTCGGTGTGTCCCAGGGACAAGGTGCCACGGAAGAGTACACCGGTGGACGAGAAGAACGTACACGATGTTCGAGAGATGAGAAGTCGGGGAGGAAGGCTGTTCAAGGAGAAGGCTGGAAATTGGGTTCGGGTGAGCCCTATTCCGGATGGCCGAGATCACCCAAGCGAGTGAAATTAGAGTAGAAAACCCGGACTGAGACGAGAAGAACCGGAGCAAAGGACCCGTATCGAAAAAGTCAACATGGTGACTTTAAGGGTCCGGGCGCCCGGAACCTCAATTTTATCAAGATCGACGTGTACGTTGACTGACACATCGGGGATAGAATTCTATCCCACTCCAGGCGCCCAGAACCCTTCTAGACGCCTAGAACAGTGCTATAAATATAGCTCAATTTTTAGTAGTTCAAATAACAACTTGTAATTCATTTCTTCCTATTCTACTTTCATTTGTGAGTTGTTAACGTTGTAAGAGGCTACTCCGCCTGAAGGAGATTATCATAAAAGTGCGCTTCATTTTTCTTCGATTAGCAATCTTCTGATTGCAAACCAAGTCTCCTTGTGTTTTTGTGTCTGTAATTAGTTTCTAGTTTTTTTTATTACAAGTTTTCTTAATTAAGCTATAAGTCGAGAAAGGGTTGTGTTTGGGTGTATGGCAAAGCGCAGAGAGAATAGTGTTGAGTCAATAGAGGATTCATCGCTCTCTTGGATTAGGAGTTAACATCCTAGCCACTTGATAGAGATATTAGTGTCTCGAAATCCATGGCGATGGGAGGAATGATTTATCATTCAAGAGGAGTCTATCAAGTAAAACAATTAATTTGGTAATGATGCATAATGTATCGAATTAATTGGGATATAGGCTTAGATGAAGAGATTGAATTATACAATAATTGGTTTATGGTGGTTTACAGTTTATGACTGATATTAATTTTATCGTGTTGGGTGGCTAAAAACTATTGCTAGATGGTTACCTTAATCTATGTATGGATTTACACTTCCTTCGTGTATAAAACCTAGAGGGTCGTACGCATAGTATGTAGACATGAACAATGGTATCAGAAGCTAGTCGAGATCAAGATCAAGTATGGATTTATTTGATACAAAGAAGAGAGAATTCGAATAGCCATACTCATGATAATTAATGGAGAATTCAAAGAATCACCATAATGATAATTAATGAAGAAGTTAAAGAGTCATCATAATGAAGGTCATAAATGAATAATTTATGGAGGCTATAACTCTACATCTTCCTAATTAATGAAGATCATAAATGATGAATTAATTATGACTTTAACTCTTCATATTCCTTGGAGGCTATAAGTAGCCATCCTTAGAAAGATTCAAAGGGTACTCCTTCTCTCCATTTCTCCTTCGTCAACTTCTTCTTCGTTCAGAAGAGATCGTAGTGCTTTCAAGGCTTTGTCGATCCAAGAGGCTAGCACCGAACGGATCATATCAAGTTCGTGATCTAGTGTGCGTGGATACCGCTAGAGGAGTCACTCGTGGGGCTCTTATCTGTCGAGTGATATCATTCAAGCCTATGAAGGACTTGAGGTATGTTTTTATGTTACTTTTGTGTAATAGTATATGTACCATTAAAAGATCTATGATTCATTATATGTCTTCCATTGTGCTCTGATTCTAACACACAGCACCGCTTGCTTATTGCCTCCTAAGCCACCTCCTTAAGTTTGTCTAAAGTTATCATCTATATGAGAAAAAAACCTTATTCTTGCTTGTTAATTTGATGTGTGTTGCCATGTATGTGATAATCTTATATTATTTATCTTTTAATTGTCTACTGCCTCATGGTATTATTTAGGGTTTAGATTTTAGTGTAAGTTTATTTCTCATTCGAGTGCCCGAACATCTTCCTCCTCTATAGTAGACATCCAAATGTTGTTGTTATAGCAAATACTGTAAGATCGGTGTGGTTAAGAGGGAGGGGGTGTGAATCTCAACTTATCACTTTCTTTTTGATTTTGCCCATTCTTTCTATCAAAGTCGTTAGTAGCAGCGGAATATAAAATAAAATATGAAAAAAATAATACTCATGAGATTTACTTGGTTCCTAACCCCCCAGGGTCAGTACGTTCAAGGTCTACGCACTCAAGCGCGAGTCCACTAGTTGTCTCCTTTCCGAAAACTTTTCAGATGCGGAGAAACCTGTCTTACAGTTTATCAAATACAAGCATAAAAGAATGATAAAGTAAATACAGCTTGTAATAAAAGAAATGCAAACAAAAGCTTTGCTGAGACAATCTGGAAGTCCTGAGTGTAGCGCACCCTCCCTAGAGCTTCCCCGATAGCAAAGCTTCGTGTTGTAGCTTTCCTTTTGAGCACATGGAATGTGAGTAGTAGAAAAGCGATGTGTTGAGCATAAAGCCTTTATCTCCTTTTATAGAGTTGGATCAGATTCTTATCTAGATCAACTCTTATCTGGATGAAATTATATCTAGATGAAGCATATCTGGATAAAGCAATATATGGATCAAGTCTTATCTCTATCCACCTTATCTGACTTATCCTTATCCTCATCCAAATCATAAAGATAAACCAGATCTTTTACCACATCATCTTCCATATCAATATTTCACAACTCAACAATTTAGACCAAGTCCAGTCGGTCTACCAAACCGCTGATTCAGTCTCTTGAACTGGTTTGTAGGGACCACCTTTCTCACTACTCTCTAAAGGTGACCGTTACGTAACTACTATAAACTCTTACTTAACTAATGTAACAAACTGTACTTAAATTTTTCCAGAAAACTTAAAATTTCGGCAGAGTATATGCTGTTTGGCAGGACTAAAATACAATACAATACTCCAAAATTCAGAACATGCACATATAACTCATAATAGCATAAACATATGAAACTATATCTCAATGCAAACACAAAAGTATTTTCTTACTAAACAGAACTCATCTTAACATGCGATCTAAACAAGAATAACCTCAAATGTCATGGAACATAAAGTAAAATCTCAAATGTTTCTTAACCACTAAAACATGGAAATTTAATAATGCCCCAAGTCTCTCCCATAGTCCTGGCATCACACATCATCGAACACCTCGACAAGGGTTTCATCCGCCCTAGTCATTCACCATGGGGAGCTCCAGTGTTGTTTGTCAAGAAGAAAGATGGATCTATGCGGATGTGCATAGATTATAGGGCTCTGAATCAAGTGACAATCAAGAACAAATACCCACTGTCCAGAATCGACGACTTATTTGATCAATTGAAAGGGGCAACAGTGTTCTCCAAGATAGACCTGCGCTCTGGGTACCATCAGTTGAAAGTGAAAGAAAGTGATATACCCGGAACATCTTTCAGGACCAGATACAGACACTACGAGTTTGTAGTCATGCCTTTTGGTGTGACTAATGCACCTGCAGTCTTCATGGACTTAATAAACAGAGTGTTCAGCGAATACCTTGACAAATTCATCATCGTGTTCATCGACGACATTCTGATCTATTCAAGAACCCCAGAGGAGCATGACACGCACTTGAGGATAGTACTGCAGACCCTTCAGCAAAAGCAACTTTATGCTAAATTCTCAAAGTGTGAGTTCTGGTTAGAGCAGGTGGCGTTTCTAGATCACGCCATTTCTAAAGAAGGTATTCAAGTGGATCCTGCCAAAATAGAAGCGGTCAACAACTGGAGTAGACCCAAGAACGCCAGGGAGATCAGAAGCTTCCTTGGTTTAGCAGGGTACTACAGGAAATTTGTGGAGGACTTTTCTAGGATAGCCTCTCCACTAACGGCCTTAACCAGGAAGAACAAGAAGTTTGAATGGTCAAATAAATGTGAGCAAAGTTTTCAGGCATTGAAGAAAAGACTGACCAGTGCCCCTATTCTGACAATCCTAGAAAGTGACAAGAGTTTTGACATCTACAGTGATGCTTCCAAGATAGGCCTAGGAGTTGTACTCATGCAAGAAGGGAAAGTTATAGCTTATGCTTCCAGACAACTCAAAGACTATGAGAAGAACTACCCCACTCATGATCTTGAGCTGGCAGCTGTGGTCTTTGCACTAAAACTCTGGCGACACTATTTGTATGGAGTCCAGTGCAAAATCTCCATAGACCTTCAGAGTTTAAAGTATTTCTTCACCCAGAAAGACTTAAACATGAGACAGTGCAGGTGGCTAGAGTTGGTCAAGGATTATGACTGTGAAATCCTCTACCACCCAGGTAAAGCTAACAAAGTGGCAGATGCACTAAGCAGAAAGTCTAGTGCACTCCTAATGTCCTTGTCATCATTAGCCCTACCACTACAGAAGGAGTTGTCAGATTTTGGACTTGAAGTTATTTATGAGCAACTCTCTGCATTGACCTTAGAGTCTACCTTGCTTGAGGATATACAGAGTAAGAAAAGTGAAGATCCAGATATCCAGAAGATCAAGCAAGGGATACAAAAAGAAGAAAATTCAGAATTTCGAGTATCAGACGGTGGAGTTCTTTATCAGGGGAGCCGCCTTTGTGTCCCCAATGATGAAGAGTTGAGAAAGAAAATTTTAGAAGAAGCTCATAGTACACCTTACTCCATGCATCCTGGTTCCACCAAGATGTACCAAGACGTGAAACAGAGGTTCTGGTAGTCTGGACTCAAAAGAGATGTTGTTAAATATGTCAGTACCTGCCTGACATACCAGAGAGTCAAAGCAGAGCACCAGAGACCAGGAGGAGTCCTTCAACCCCTTCTAATACCATAGTGGAAGTGGGAAGACATATCCATAGACTTTATAATTGGTCTTCCAAGAACCACGAATGTATATGATGCGATATGGGTAATAGTGGATTGATTGACCAAGTCTGCTCATTTTGTAGTCATCAAGGTGTCCCACTCTATAGAGCAGTTGGCACAGCTATATGTTACGGAGGTGATCAGACTTCACTGAGTTCCTAAATCTATTATTTCTGATAGAGATGGGCATTTCACCTCTCACTTTTGGGAGTGTATTCAGAATACACTAAGCACCAAACTCAAGTTCAGCACAGCCTTCCATCCTCAGACTGATGGGCAGACAGAGCGAGTAAATCAGATTTTAGAAGATATGCTTAGAGCTTGTGCGCTAGATTTCAAGGGAAGTTGGTGCAAGTATCTGTGCTTAGCTGAGTTTGCCTACAACAATAACTATCAGGCCACCATCAAGATGGCACCATATGAGGCGTTGTATGGCACGAAGTGCAGATCACCCATTTACTGGCAAGAAGCATGTGAAAGAAAAGAAATGGAAGTAGAGCTGGGCATCCAGACAGAAATGATAGAAGAAATGACACAAGCTATCCAGAAGATTGTTGGTGCAACATCCCTCAGGTCAAGGTTGACCTGGTTGACTAAGCTTGAGTCTTGGTTTGGGTTTCGATGTTTGACAATACAAGGTTGATTGAAGAAGAGACAAGTAGGTCAAGGATGACCGGATACTTGACTGGGAAGTCCTAACTGGGATGTTAGGCAGAAGAAAATCCTGGTGAGTGAAGCCAGGTGAAAATCCTAGTGAGTGAAGCTAGGTGAGAATTCTGGTGAGTGAAGCCAGGTGAAAATCCTAGTGAGTGAAGCTAGGTGAAAGACCTAGTGAGTGAAGCTAGGTGAAAGACCTGGTGAGTGAAGCCAGGCAGAAGAGAAGTCCTAGTGAGTGAAGCTAGGCAGATTGGAAGGCCTGGTGAGTGAAGCCAGGCACAGGGAAAATCCAGATGGATCAAGGATGATCGGACATCTGGTGTTGGGAAGTCCAAGTAGGTCAAGGGATTGACTGGATACTTGGCATGAGGAAATCTAGATCGGTCAAGATTGACCAGACATCTGGTGGAAATCCAAGTAGGTCAAGGGAGTGACCGGATACTTGGCACGAAGAGAAAAGTCCAAGTGGGTCAAAGGGATTGACCGGACACTTGGTGGGGAGTCCTGGTAGGTCAAGGGAGTGACCAGATGCTAGGCATGATATACCAACAGGTCAAGGTTGACCGAATGTTGGTTTGAGAGGCTTGGGACTTGGTGTTGCGCAAAAACCAAGAGCTAGATCGATCAGTGGATCGATCCAGGCTTTTCCCAGCAAACAGAAAGCCTCTGGATCGATCAGTGGATCGATCCAGGCTTTTCCCAGCGAACAAAAAGCCTCTGGATCGATCAGTGGATCGATCCAGGCCTTTCCCAGCGAACAGAAAGCCTCTGGATCGATCAGTGGATTAATCCAGAGGTCCCAATCGATCAGCCGATCGATTGGGACGCTGCTGGTTCACGCAATAAGCGCTGGATCGATCCGTGGATCGATCCAGGCATTTTCCCAGAGCACAGAGGCGCTTTGAGTCGATCTGTGGATCGATCCAAAGCCTCCCCGATCAATTGGGAGCTTTCGAATCGATCGGGATCCGACCGTTGCGTCGTATTTGAGCTGCAGGCGTGCGATGGCTGCGGTAGACTTCACGGTTTTCATCTCAGATCTCTGTCCATCTCCTCCACAGCACTCTAAAAGCTCAGATCGCCAGTTCTTGAAGGATCTTGGAGGTTTTCCAAGTCAAGAGGCGGATCAAAGCCAAGAAGAGAAGCTAGGGTTAGGGTTTTCTGTACTCATTGTAAGCTTTACGCTTGTATTTTGTTTCCCTTTCCTTTCTTCTTGTTTTGAGAGTCTTGTAGGGCTTCTCCGCCTTCGGTAGTTACCGAAAAGGAGTGTTTCATAGTGGAGGTGTGTGTGTGTGCGTGGATCCTTGGATTAGTTACCTTCTTTGAAGGTGGATACCAAGTAAAATCCAAGTGTTAGCGTGTTTGTTTTTGTTTCTTTATATTCCGCTGCACATCTCTTGAAGAAACAAGCAACGTCAAGCACTCGATAAGCGCGACGAGCTATTCACCCCCCTCTAGCTCACTTTCGGTCCCAACAAGTGGTATCAGAGCGAGGTTGCTCTTCACCGGAATCATCGCCGGAAGGGTCAAGCATAACAAGAAGAGCTAGAGAGTGAAGAAGTTGAAGCAAAATTGTCAAAGTCAAAGAAATTCAAAAGCTCAACTTCTACAATGGAATTCCGAGATGGGCTCGGATTCAACACGAGGGTGGCTCCACCATACACTTCCACGAGCTTCGATTCTTGGAAATCAAGAATCGAAAACTTTCTTATGATAGAGATAGAGCAATGGTTTGCTCTTATGGAAGGCTTCAAGACTCCAACAAACTCAAAGAGCATAGTTCTCAAGAGGAGCAAGTGGAGTCAAGAGCAAGTCCAAAGGTGCGAGGCCAATGACAAAGTGACCAAGCTTTTGGTCAATTTATTGCCAAGCACCATCCTTTGCAAAATTGGAGAATTTGAAGATGCAAACACTACAAGAAAAAAGCCTTACAACAACGGTTTTTCACCGTTGTCGTAGCCCCTTTCGGACTGTTGTTAAAGGCTGTGTTGTTAAAGGGGGTACTCAAAGACAACAATTTTTAACCGTTGTCTTTGAAAACAAAGACAACAGTTTTTACAACGGTGAAAAACTGTTGTCTTTTCCTTCAAAGACAACAGTTTTTCACCGTTGTCTTTGAGCGTCTACCTTTAATAACAGAGTCTTCAACAACAGTTTTAAACTATTTACGACAACAGTGAAAAACCGTTGTCTTTTTTTGATAAAAAATAAAAAAATATTAATATTTATTATACAATTTTCTAGTATTATAAATCATTCAAAATACTAAATTTGTAAATAAAATTTAACATATAATTTTCTAACATTCGAAAATAATATTTACAACATTCCGAAGAAATTTCAAAAGCAGCCAACAAAATGACAACGACACTATTAAAACAAAGGTAGAACAACACAACATCCTAATCCTAGAAGAGTAACACAACATCCTAATCTTGATATCCAGTTTTGAAGAGTTGTATCATTTGAACTACTTTTACCATGTACAACACTAGAAGAGTAACAAAACACTGCTTCTTAATTCTCCTAATCCTTCATCTTCTTCATCCTTGCCATGTTTGCATCGTACTTGGATCGAAGTGGACCAAGTAGATAAAGAAAGAAGATAAACTAAATGCCTTCATCTTCTTCATCCTTGCTTCTTAATTCTCCTAATCCTTCATCTTCTTCATCCTTGCTTCTTAATTCTCCTAATCCTTCAAACTCCACCTGTAAGAAGAAGATAAAGAAATGTCACTTGATCTAAACTAAATGCCTATGAATAATAAAAAAAATCTGAAATCTCATAAAGTAGACTTAATTCATTAATAATGCATCATATTGAATGCCTCTCCATGACTAGCTTAATAGCCTGTGCTATAGACATGTCTTCATTTGTTTCATACCTGAGTTTGTTAGCTTGTAAACGTTGAACAGTCATTTCACAAGAGAAATATTTCCAAGTTATCAGCACTGCAGATATAAGGTTAATAAAGAACTTGCCTCTTCCAGAATGGTTTCAAACACCTTACCAACTTTTTCCACTAGATCTTGAGGCACTTGATGTCCATCACCATCAAAGAGTGCGTAGCTGAAAAATAGAAGTAAATTTGTCTCCATAAGATTATAGTCTCCATGATCAGTGATATCTGTTAGTTATTCAGTTAACCATTACCTCTCCAAGTCATGATCATACAAGACAGAATTGTCACCAGAAGTTCGATAAATTGGTAGACCAAGTCTTCCAATCCAAGATGCCAATGGATTCTCGTTGCAGACACCATGCAACCTGAAGTGTCCAAATTAAAACTTCTAGTCACTGAAATTTTGAAGGCTGGCCACAATCCTCTTCAAAAGGAATGAAAACAAAAACACAAAAAAAAAGAAGCATACCAGGCTGCTCTCATGTCAACAGGAAAACCAAATGAGTAGTTAGTGTGAACTCGACCACCAATTCTATCCCGAGATTCTAAAAGCACAACCTAAGGAATAAAAATTAAACTTCCATGTGATACAAATTTACCCAGCCACTTCACACAGTGCATTCATATCAGAACTTAGAATCTAATATGTAAAGGCAACTGAAAAAACTGTTAATTTATATCGACATAACACCTGAAAAGCTGCATTTTTCAGTGCATGAGCAGCTGCAATCCCTGCAAATCCACCACCAATGACAATGGCAGAAGGAGAGCGAGATTTCCTTGCTTCAGTCTTCTGATAGAATGATGCTGCAAGAAAATTTAAGTCAATATATATATAGATATATATGTTGATGTGAAGCAGTAAAATGCAAACTAGAATATATTTTAACACCATGAAAAAAAACATAATTAATAATAAATCCAACACAAGAATAAGCAACATATTCTGTCGTGTTGTATATATATTCACCAAATGCATTTTCCTTCCACATGGTTGAACTCTAAAAATAATTCAGAAAGTACCCCAATAATAAGACTGACAACAGAAAACACCCCAAACATAAAAATTTAGTTTTATTTGCAATTATGACAGATAATCATATAACTAGCTTCAGTATTCCCACAAAAAAAAGATATGTAACATAACAATATACTGATACAAAGAAAACTAAAGGGATGACCATTAAAGGAAAGAATACCTTAAATAAAATGAATTCAGAAAGTTCCCAATGGCTCTGGATTAATCCTTTAAGTTTACTTTGATCATGAGCTAAAACATTGCAGTGAATAGATTTAAATCGAAGTAGGTAAAATTCCCATTTTGGCAGCCTGTATACCTCACGAAACCCATCTGCAATTTCACACTAGAGGTTGAAATCGAGCTCTTAAAAATCTTTAAACTTGATATACCGAAAGCTGGAATAGAGCAGAAGGCTATACTCACTAGAAAAAAATCCAAATTGATGCTGGAAATCATTGAAAAAGGGATGAGTAGATTCAAAACTCTACTAAGCTTGAACACCAACATCTCACGACTGGAAGCCCTAAGAATTGACCAGAAATCAGTCAAAAAATTGAAGATTTTGTGACTAAAAATTTACGCAGAAATAGGTCACAAAAAGGACTCTATTTGGGCAGAAACAAGCATAAAAAATATGTAAGGAACAAAACCCCTCAAATGATTTGAAAATGAGGGAGGCGGGGAGGTGAAGGGTGTCAGTAACAGTGGCGAGTACGCGGAGAAGAAGTTTGTCCAAGAGCAGCAGAGATCTCTTCCTCCATCGCAGGTTCATTTTCATTAGGGTTTGTGTTTGATCACTGAGTCGCATGTTGAAGAGTGCATGATAGAGAGGCCTTTTAGTTGAGGCGGCAGCGATGCATATGGCAGAAGCGAACCTGAGGCCCATCTAGGATGGAAGGCAGTGGAGCATCTAGGGTTTTCGACGAGAAGATGCAGGAGGAAGAAGTAGAGGACACTTACTGTTAGTGGATTTCATGTCGGAGGTCTTGCCGGTGAGGGCGTCCTTAATGGACTCGTGGACTGCTGCTGCTCCTGCGCGGCTCCAGTGAGTGAGAGATTGTGAGAAAAGAGAAAAGAGGGATGGATTGAGAAGATAAAAGGGTGGAATGCGGCGGCAAAAAACTTTCGGGGAGAGGGAAAGAAAAAAAGGGGGCAAAAATTGGCGAAGGGGAAAAAACGGCGAAGGAAAAAAAACACCAGTATTCAACATCACTTAATAGACAACGACTTTTAAAAAATGTTGTCGTAATCCCAAAAAAAAAGCGCACATAGACAACAGTTTTCAAAAACTGTTGTTGTAGCATTTAAAAACCATTGTCGTAGTCTTAAAAAAACATAAATAGACAATGGTTTTTAAAAACCGTTGTCGTAGGCAAAAAAAAATTGCTAAAAGACAACGGTTTTTGTTAAAACCGTTGTTAAAAGGCAAAAAGACAACGGTTTGGTATAAAACTGTTGTCATTTGAGTGTTGTTGAATGACGTTTTTCTTGTAGTGAAAGGAATTATGGAGTAAATTGGACAAGCTTCATGAAGAGATCCCCTCCACTGTACAAGAGCAAGAAGAATCCAGAGAGGGTGACTCTTTCAAGCAAGACCAAGAGGAGGACTCCGAGGTTGAGAGATACTCAACCTCCAAAGAAGAAGTCCAAGAAGAAGCTTCATCTTCAAAGGAGTGCAATGAAGAGAACAAGGAGGGAGCATACTCCTTGTTCCATGTACAAGATGATGAAGCCTCTACCTCTAGGATTGAGGGGGAGTGTAGATCAATGAACCCGGAGCAAGAAGAGGCCTCCACATCCGGGTCAAGTGAAGAAGAAGAAGATGGTGCCACTTCCAAAATTCAAGAAATATCAAATGGAGGAGCAAGTGACATCCCTACACAAGAAGGTATAAATGTTTCAATTAAAAATAAAAATCATATAATATGTTTTGAGTGTAGGGAAAGTGGGCACTACAAGATCAAGTGTCCCAACTTGGCCAAGAAGAAGGGTCAAGTGACACAAAAGGGCAAAGAGAAGCCCAAGGAGACCACCCCCGGGACAAAGAAGAGCAAGGAGCACATTGTGCACTTCTTGTGTCAACAAAAAGGGCATTACCGAAGTCAATGCCCCAAGGGGAAGAAGATGGTCAAGGCTCAACGAGGCATTAGTCAAGGGGGAGTCTCCAAGGTAAAGAAGAAAGTAACATTTATTGAGCCTACCCCTTTACTTTATGGTAAAAAGTATGATAGTTCTAATTTTTGTCATTTTAATGCAATTTACCATAAGAATAGAAAGCATGAGGGAATTAAGGAAAAGCATGTGGCCCTACATGCCAAGACTACCCAACCTAAGGTTAGGAAGGTAGATAGACATTTGGGCAAGAACACTAAGGAAAATAGATACAAGCCCAAGAATAAAAATGCTCATGGATCAAATGAAAAATCAAATACTAAGGACTTAGTGAGGGAAAATCAAGTCTTGAGGTCAAGACTTGATAAATTAGAAAAGACCCTAAAAAGATTGGAAAATATCCTATTAGGGCAAAATGAGCATAACCTAGGTTTAGGGGTACAAAAGTCATCCAATGGCCATAGAGGTTTGGGATACAAACCCAAAGCTAAAAGGGATGTGCCTAGTTATCACAAAGTTCCATATAGTTATGGAACAAGCCCTAAGTCTAGAGGTCAAGTCAAGGATACAAGGAAAGATATCCCTAGAAGTATCTTTGCAACCAAAGTGACTAAGACTTCTAAGAAGTCTAAGAAAGTCACCAACAAGGTCACAAGGGAGGCTATCCCTAGAGTTGACCTAGAAAATGTGACCAAGGCCTCTAAGAAGCCCAACAAGGTCACTAGGAAGGTATCTAGGGAAGTTATCCCTAGTGAGTACCTAGAGCATCCAAGGAGCACCAATAGGTGTTGAGTTCCTAGGAGCGTCTTCTCTACCCCATAGATGGGTTAGAGAGTGTCAACTCCGATTAGAAGGGTAGTTAACCCAACTTTGAGGAAATTGACACTCAAGGAGCATTTTCAAGGTTTTTGTTAACCTTTGAAAATGAAATGGAATTATTATTTACTCCTTGAAAGAGTAAAATGGGCCTAATGGTGGAAAAATTGATTTTATCTTAAAATGGCATAAATTGGAAAACCTATAGAAATACCAAGTTGGGATTTTGGTATTCTCTTAGACATTTAAGGCAATCCGGGCCTTGATTTATGTGATTACTCTTGAGGAAAAATGGAATATGCCAACATTTGAGGATATGCTTAATTTTTAAATGGCATAAACAAATCAAGAGAAATAGAAATGTCAATTTAGGTTTTGGCATTTCTTTGAAGCATTTAGGGCAATCTAGGTTTAACGTTTTAAGCTAAAACTAGTGGTTTATTTTGAGTTAGCTAAGTGGTTAAGGATACTTAGATGGTAATCTAGGTATATTTTATTTATGCTAAACCTTGCCATGATTGTTTGCCCATCATATGCCATGACATCATGTCTATTTTTACATTCATGTTTTATTATGAAAAATCTAAAAATATCATGTCATGACATTCATACATCATGTAGTTATAGGATATTTTCTTTTGAAAATTATTTCCTTTTTGATGTATGCCATAACATAATCATGCATTAAGTTTAATTCCTTAAAAGTAAGGACAAATGGCATTTATCAACAAGTGTTTTCAACAAGTGTTGTCAACAAGTGGTATTAACAAGTAACATCCTAAGTGGATGTTCAATATCCACAAAATGCCTAGATAGATATGCATGATCCCTAAATTAGGGCAAAACCAAACTTTATATCTCACAATGACCAATAAGATGACTTGTATGTGTTTTAGTGTACATTAGATACAAGCGAGATGTTAGGGTGATGAACAAAACTCAAGATGTTGATTTAGTGCATTCTTTTGAGTTTTAAGTTCATCAAAACATATAGTTATGTGTTTTCCCATCATTGGGAAAGCTAATGTACAAGTAATGTGCATTAAGTCTAAGGAATATGGTGGGATATTGGTTTTGAAAATGTTTTTAAAATAATTTTGGAAAACCTTGGTGAAGGCTATCTTTTGATAGTAATCACCATTGAATAGTTAGACACAAACTTAAAGAAAACACTAAAGTTTTTGTAAGTTCTCAAGTTTGTGTCAATCTTTGAAAATATGATGTATTTTCATAGAAAACTATTTTTCCATGATAAATTATACCCTAAATAATGTCTACACAAATTTTTACGATTTTTGGAATTTTTTAGAATTTTCTAGGGGTTTCTGAAATTGGCTGAAATTGAATTTCAGCAATTTCAGGCCTTCAATCGATCAGTGGATCGATTGGAGTGCCTCAATCGATCAGTCGATCGATTGAGAAGGCTTTTCTCGCGAGCAGAAGCTCGCTGGATCGATCAGCTGATTGATCCAAGAAGACTGAATCGATCAGTGGATCGATTCAGCAGGGTTCAATCGATTGGAACCCAACTCCAATCGATCGAAGATGCTGATTTTGGTTGGGAAGGTCTGATTTCAGCATCTTTGAACCTATTTTAGTCTAGGTAACCATTCCAAACCCCTGAAAATACATTTGTATACATAAAAAGGGTGTTTTCGTGTGGAAAACAAGGATGAATTGGTTAAGGAAGGCTAAGTTGAAGTTTAGGTTGAAGTTTGTTTCAAATTTTGAATATTTGAACCTCAAAACTTCTAAAATTGGGTTTCCTAAAGTTTTAGGGATTCCAAGTCATTGTTGGTGCAATGACAGAAGTTACCACCATGTCTTTAGGGGGAGGGACTCTTTAAAGACATGAAAATTATTTTTCATGAACCTTGGAAGGTGGTTAACCTTCCGTTAAGAACATGCTCAAGGTTGAGCGTTTGAACTTTAATGGGGAGTGGATATCATCATTGTTCAAGTGGTTTCAAGTGGATAATGCTCAAGGATGGGCATTTGCCTACATTGGGGGAGAATGTAGGGTTAAGGATAATGAAGGGTATGGGACCTTCATTATCGTGTTGATCACAACGAGTGAAGTTGTGAACAATGATGAGCAACTCTTCAGGGGGAGAGTTTTCAACAAGTGAAGTTGTTGATGTGTGCCCAAAAATGGGGCATGGTTTGATGTGTGCCAATAGGGGGAGAATTTAAGGGAGTAAGTTAGGCTTTCATTACCTAGAGGGAGTTTGCCCTCTTAGGGGGGAAATGAAGGGCTTAACTTATGTATTCATTACCTAGTGGCATGAAGAAGGTTTAGGCTATGGGATTAGCCTAACTTACATGTGGTATTGTAAGTGATAGTGTTGGTATTGTCAAACATCAAAAAGGGGGAGATTGTTGGTGCAACATCCCTCAGGTCAAGGTTGACGTGGTTGACCAAGCTTGAGTCTTGGTTTGGGTTTCGATGTTTGACAATACAAGGTTGATTGAAGAAGAGTCAAGTAGGTCAAGGATGACCGGATACTTGACTGGGAAGTCCTAACTGGGATGTTAGGCAGAAGAAAATCCTAGTGAGTGAAGCTAGGTGAAAATCCTAGTGAGTGAAGCTAGGTGAGAATCCTGGTGAGTGAAGTCAGGTGAAAATCCTAATGAGTGAAGCTAGGTGAAAGACCTAGTGAGTGAAGCTAGGTGAATGACCTGGTGAGTGAAGCCAGGCAGAAGAGAAGTCCTAGTGAGTGAAGCTAGGCAGATTGGAAGACCTGGTGAGTGAAGCCAGGCACAGGGAAAATCCAGATGGATCAAGGATGATCGGACATCTGGTGTTGGGAAGTCCAAGTAGGTCAAGGGATTGACTGGATACTTGGCATGAGGAAATCCAGATCGGTCAAGATTGACCAGACATCTGGTGGAAATCCAAGTAGGTCAAGGGAGTGACCGGATACTTGGCACGAAGAGAAAAGTCCAAGTGGGTCAAAGGGATTGACCGGACACTTAGTGGGGAGTCCTGGCAGGTCAAGGGAGTGACCAGATGCTAGGAATGATATATCAACAGGTCAAGGTTGACCGAATGTTGGTTTGAGAGGCTTGGGACTTGGTGTTGGGCAAAAACCAAGAGCTGGATTGATCAGTGGATCGATCCAGGAGCTGGATCGATCAGTGGATCGATCCAGGCTTTTCCCAGCGAACAGAAAGCCTCTGGATCGATCAGTGGATCGATCTAGGCTTTTCCCAGCGAACAGAAAGCCTCTGGATCGATCAGTGGATCGATCCAGGCTTTTCCCAGGGAACAGAAAGCCTCTGGATCGATCAGTGGATCGATCCAGGCGTTTTCCCAGAGCACAGAGGCGCTCTGAGTCGATCCGTGGATCGATCCAAAGCCTCCCCGATCGATTGGGAGCTTTCGAATCGATCGGGATCCGACCGTTGCGTCGTATTTGAGCTGCAGGCGTGCGATGGTTGCGGTAGACTTCACGGTTTTCATCTCAGATCTCTCGCCAGCTCCTCCACAGCGCTCTAAAAGCTCAGATCGCCAGTTCTTGAAGGATCTTGGAGGTTTTCCAAGTCAAGAGGCGGATCAAAGCCAAGAAGAGAAGCTAGGGTTAGGGTTTTCTGTACTCATTGTAAGCTTTGCGCTTGTATTTTGTTCCCTTTCCTTTCTTCTTGTATTGAGAGTCTTGTAGGACTTCTCCGCCTTCGGTAGTTACCGAAAAGGAGTGTTTCATAGTGGAGGTGTGTGTGTGTGCGTGGATCCTTGGATTAGTCACCTTCTTTGAAGGTGGATACCAAGTAAAATCCAAGTGTTAGCGTGTTTGTTTTTGTTGCTTTATATTCCGCTGCACATCTCTTGAAGAAACAAGCAACGTCAAGCACTCGAGAAGCGCGATGAGCTATTCACCCCCCTCTAGCTCACTTTCGGTCCCAACAAAGATCAGACAGAGGATTGAAACTGCTCAGAGTAGGCAGAAAAGTTATGCTGACACACGCCGTAAGCCTCTTGAATTCCAAGTAGGAGATTCAGTCTTTCTCAAGGTTGTTCCGATGAAGGGAGTGATGAGATTTGGCAAGAAGGGCAAGTTAAGTCCTCGCTACGTAGGACCCTACTTGATTACAGAAAGGATTGGGAAAGTAGCATACAAGCTGGACTTACCACAAGACATGTCAGCAATACATAATGTGTTTCATGTCTCCATACTAAAGAAGTGTCTCTACGACCCTAGCCAAGTGATTCAGCCTGAGTCAGTACAGATCCAAGAGGATCTTAGTTATGAGAGCAGACCTACACAGATAGTGGACAGAGAAGCTAAGAGACTAATGAACAAAGAAGTGCCACTAGTGAAGGTCATCTGGCAGAATCAGAAGCATGAGGAAGTTACTTGGGAGCGTGAGGACAGCATGAGACAGAAATATCCAGAATTATTCAAAGTTTGAGGATGAACTTTTTATAAGGTATGGGGAATTGTAACAACCCAAATTTCCTCATTTCGAGTCCTAATATTAATTAAAAAATATGTAGAAATGCCTTAGAAATATTCTAGAGATTTTTAGAAATTTTTAGAGTATTTTTATGTAATTTTTGGAGTTTGTTTGGTATTTTTACCAAAAGGAGGAAGTTTCAAAAAATAGATAGGTTCGGCCGAGGTTCGACCCCGAAACCTCGGACCCGACCCAAACCTTAAGCGGATCCGGCTGACCAAGTGCCCAAGCGGGCGTTGCTGATTAAGGAAGGAGCTACTTTTATTTAAGAAGTAGTTGGTAACAGGATATGGGAGTTATTAAGGGAGAGCTTAGTTTATTCCCGTGACCTAATTACCTCACCTTTCTCCTCTGTGCGCGACGGCGGAGCTCGGGCGGAAAACAGAGCCGAACCTAGGGTTCGTCTACAGTGGCCAGCGAGGGGTTAGTTTCGTGGGTTCTTTACACGGTTGTGATCCTCTCGTTGAGGAGAAGCCGTAAGCACGAAGCAGAGGTCGAGAGCTCGAGTTTTTCCGAACCCCTAGCTGCCTTTCTTCGGTTGTGAGTCCAAGAAACCATTGTAAGTGCTTCTCACCTGCAGTAGGAGTAGCTCTCGGGTCCTTGTTTCTCTTGATTTTTGAAGCATGCTGTAAAGTTTGTTGCTTATGAAGCTTGTTGTCGTGAGTCTCATAAAGAAATTAAAATGGGATTTGTATAGATTAGGCTTGTAGATAAGGTTCTTCAGCCCTTATAATTAGTGTTTCATATTTAGATTTCTACATGTTACCGTAAGGGGCACAATCAGATCATTTCGAGCCTTGCAGGTTTCGGATTTTTGCTGCCAAGCAATGAACCTGTAATGGTATAGATTTTGTTTTTTGAGCAACTTTTCTTTATGCTTTGCTTGGTAGGAATTAATTTAGAATGAGTAGATCTCTCAAGTTCTGTTCTAGTAAATTCACGTTTCAATTTGTGATAGCAGCAGTAACTTTTCTTTATGCCTTGCTTAGTTGGAAAAAATTTAGATTGTGTAGATCCATTGAGTACATGTTTTAGTATATCACGTGTTAACTTTTGATAGCAGCAAAAATTCTATTTTTTTTCTCCTTGCTGCAATGAAAAAGAATAGCCCTTATAATTAGCCTTTCAAACTTAGATTTCCTTGTTACCATGAGCATGATCGGATTTATATGTAGCCTTGAAGTTTTAGTTTAATATTTGCTAAGAAAAAGGGGCACGAACATCCCCATTCCCCTTGTGTTTGTAGCAAGCATGAACAGCTCTATTGGAGCTTAGAACAACCCCCCTTTGGAGCTTATTCCAGTCAAGGTTTCTTTGTGTTCGTTGCAGAAACGAACAGCTCTGTTTAGAGTTTAGAACAACCCTTTCAATTTGTAGTTTTAGCAAGTACAGATTCAATTTTTAGTTAGTTTTCTTTGTTGCTGTACAGAACCTAAACTGCCCTCTTATTCCGAGTATATAGATAGATTTCTTGCTAATTAAACTAAATTGTTGTATGAATAGTTTCTTACCATGTTTTCGGACTTTTGTACATATGCATTTATGGGTAATTATAAGCAAGAAAGGACCAAGGTCTTTATTTGATCCCAAGTTCCAGAAGTTGAGGATCAAAGGCACGCTTAGTGCATGAAGAAATGCCGAGGCATTATATATTAAAAGTAATAAAAGATAAAAAGTATTTTATTTTAAGAGGCTAGTACCCGACTTCCAAGGTTGTCGTAAAAGAAAATCCAGGTGACCAATTCCAAGGTCTTGGCCCTAGTAAGACCAAGGTCTTTACCCTCGTAGGACTGGTGACTAGCTACCACAGTCTCTATTATGGAGCGCACATTGGTACTAAGCCTGGGCCCAAGAGAAGCTTTATTATTAATTTCAAGAATAAGATTATAAGTTTTTGGAACAAATGAAACGAGCTTCACTTATGTTTAGAGTCAGCAAGTTTAGTTCTTTTAATTCGAAGCATGTAGTATTAGTTTTATTTGTTTCCTGATTAGTTTATTGAGCATGATTAGCCTTGTCTTCCAGCATGCAGTTTTATTCTTGTATATCATGAGTATGTAAATTTTAGTGCTTTGCTATTAGATGAGCATGAGTAGTTTTCTTCTTACAGACTCAGTTTTTAGCATTGCTGTATTTATATGCACATTCGAGTTTTGTGAGTTAGACAGCGCTTACTAAGCAATTTTGCTTATAGATTGCATTTCCTCTTACTGCAGATAAAGGAAAGGAAAAGCTATAGCAAAGGAAGGTGACAAGGAGGTGTTCGATGATGTGTGATGCCAGGACTATGGGAGAGAGTTGGGGCATTATTAAGTTTCTGTGTTTTAGTGGTTAAGAAACATTTGAGATTTTACTTTATGTTCCATGACATTTGAGGTTATTCTTATTTAAATCGCATGTTAAGATGAGTTATGTTTAGTAAGTAGATACTTTTGTGTTTGCATTGAGATATATATAGTTTCATATGTTTCTGCTATTATGAGTTATATGTGCATGTTCTGAATTTTGGAGTATTGTATTGTATTTTAGTCCTGTTGAACAGCATATACTCTGTCGAAATTTTAAGTTTTATGGAAAAATTTAAGTACAGTTTGTTACATTAGTTAAGTAAGAGTTTATAGTAGTTACGTAATGGCCACCTTTAGAGAGTAGTGAGAAGGGTGGTCGCTACATGGTTTGGGTCCGATTCAACCCGAGTCAAGTCTGTTAGGATCTTAGATGGCTAGAGGGGGGTGAATAGCCTCTTAAAAAAAACTTAAACACAAATTTCTACAAAGAAACTTGTTAGCACAGCGGAATTAGGAAACTAAAACAAAGAGGAAACAAGCACACTAACACTAACACATGGATTTACGAGGTTCGGGGATAACTTGCCCCTACTCCTCGGCGTGCCCGTAAGGTGGACGACCCCTTGATCTTCGGTAGATCACACCCCGGATAAATTCCGGCTAAAGATCCTCCTTCTCGGTGGAGTAACCTCTTCACAAAGTCTCAAGAAATATATATGTTAAAGCACAAGACTTACAGAGCTCGGTGGCAAAGAAGAATGAACTAACGCTTACAACCACGCGAGGATCAGTGGAAACAGAGAACTCACATATCGCAGTTTCTCACCCGAGAGCTCAAGAACTTAGCACACCTCAACGATCAACAGAACGTTTTTTCACTTTCTTGCTTTCTTGTTTTTCTTTCCTCTCGCTTTTTACTGCTTCTTAAGCCCTTGTTCTCTGCTGTCACAGATCGTGGTCAATCTGCACAGAATCATCGCTGCAGTCAATCCTTCTTCCTCCTTACCTAGTTCTCTGAACTCTCACCAATGAAATCACAGTCTTCACTGGTGTCTCCTGAGCTCGAACCAATCACCAGGAGTCAAGCGGATCGTAGCCAGATCACACCAGTAGCCGTTGTTGCTTCAAATGCACCATGCACCGCGAATCACAGCAGAAAGGCCATTTGTCGTATTCCTCTTATGGACTTAATTTGAAATTAGGCTTGGAATGATACCTGTGATCCTACAAACTCAAAAGCTAACAGCACAGAGGGTTATATCACATGAATCAGGCAGATCAAATGCAGTGGAGGAATCGCAGACACAGCGAACAAATCTGATTGTGTGTGGATCGGTCACTAAACCGATCCATGGACCGATCAGGACATATCCTGATCGGTCAGAAGCTTGTCTGATCCGTCGTGGAGACCGATCAGACTGCGGGTGGGTCGGTCGGTAGACCGATCCCCTGCCTTCTTCTCTTCGCAATACCATCTCCTGATCGGTCTCCAAGACCGATCAGATTGCACTCAATGTGCTACTGAGTGTTTCCTGATCGGTCTACAGACCGATCAGATTACACTCAGTGTGCTACTGAGTGTTTCCTGATCGGTCACCAGACCGATCCATGGAATCTTAGTTTCACTGGATCGGTCTGCCGACCGATCCACTGTCTTATGTATCACTGGATCGGTTTGTCGACCGATCCAATGCACCATGGAATGTCCACTTAGGTCCCTCTCTAACCTAATCCGGAGAACAAACTACCGAGCCCTCTCCGACTTCGTCTGGTCCTGAGAACGAGCTACTGAGCCCTCTCCGACCTAGTCCGGTCCAGAAAACGAGCTACCGAGCCCTCTCCGACCTAGTCCGGAGAACGAGCTACCTAGCCCTCTCCGACCTAGTCCGGAGAACGAGCTACCGAGCCCTCTCCGACTTCGCGTGCCAAGTTTCCAACTTGGACTTTTCCCTTCCACATGATCAACCTTGATCAGTAATCAATCCGAGTTCAATTAGCATCTGATACAAACTTAAATCAGTGTCAACATCAAAACAACAGCTAGGTCAGACTATATCAACAATTTCCCCCTTTTTGTTGTTTGACAACACGATTTAAGTTTAGATCAGAAATGTTCTTATTTTCATAATTTAAGGGGAATCAAGATCCTCCCCCTAAGATAGATACACCACTAATTCAATAACGGGAATCAAGATCCTTCCCGTTATCTTCTCCCCTAAAATCAAGCCTTCATACATCTCTAAACTTAGGTATCCTCTCCCCCTTTGTCAAACACCGAAAAGGTGCAAATGAGGTGACAAAACTCAAAAGGCTCCCCCTTAACCCATTCTGTCTTTTTCTTAATGCACCTAGATTTCCCTCTAAGTGTATTATATGACAGTAAGAAAGAGATACGATACAATCAAGTCATGGCATAGGAACAGCATATTAATATGAACTGAAGCATAAGGAAAAGCAAGAGATAGACAAATGAATAGCAAAAATATATGAGTAGCATAAGTATCCAGGTCAAACAAAGATATCCAACAAATAGCATCCAAAACACAGACAGACAAAGTGACACACAGAATGTATCAATCAATATCCTCAACACGAGGATCATCATCATCTACGGGAGACACGTAACCCTGAGGCGGCATGCTGGAGCTCGAAGGTGGATGACCCGAGAAATGCTGCGGAGGTGGGTAGTTGGCCATCTAGCCCAGAAGCAGCTGCTGCGTCACCAACTGCTGACTGCGTAAGTCGCAGCCAGCAGCTCATCGTGCTGATCGAAGCGGCTCTCTAGCTCAGCGATCTGCCAGCGCAGATCAGGATCGGCCTCATCAGCAGCAGGAGGAGGAGCAGCAACCTGTCGAGGAAGTGCCCGTGGTAACTCTCCCAGACCTCTCCCATCCTTCCATCGAATAGTCTCATTCTGTCCCAAGATACCGGACTTGGAAAATGTCCGTTTCCCAAGTCTACAATCCTATCTAACCATCTTCACTATCCTACCCTTAGACACATCTACCAGAAGGGTCTCGAGCCAATCTGTAATTATATGCCCATAAGGCATATAAATAGTGGAGCTGCTAGGCTGAGAATATGAAATGATCGAAGAATAGATGCTCGACATGATATCAAAATCGAGACGCCGACGCAAACCATAAAGCATCAGGCAGTGGTATGGTCGGATCTCTGCTAGAGGTTTGGATGTGATTGGAAGAAGACAGTTTGTGACTACCTTAAAAAGAATATAGTCAGGAGGAGATAGTCTCAGAGCCGCAAAAGTAGGAAACTCGACATCCAACTCATCCAGTCCATCCGGTCTAGGTTGACCGAAGAAGTACTCATAGATGGAATCAGGTGAGACATCAAATGGAGGAGGTAAAGGATCGGGGAAATCAGGATAAATGGAAAAAGGATCTCCTGAACACATTCGGCAACCTAGATACCCAAAGAATTCTACGAGGGAGAAATCAATAGTTCTCTTAGCGACTCTGGTTCTATAAGCACCATCACTGGCCTGATGAAGATTGTTGTAGAATTCAGATACTAGATCATTGTTTATGTCCCTTTCTAGGTAGACTAACGAGTCAAGTTTATAATAAGCCAGGGTTTCGGATACAGAGGGACAAAACTCATCCATGTACTTTCGATCCACAGATCGACATGGGAGTAGCTTGAAGGTCCTCTGTTGAAACGCTTGTTCAAACTGTCGGTTCGGGAATCTCGAAGAAGAAGAAGGTTGAGGTCGGGAGGGTGCCTGGGACTTGGATTTCTCAACAGATGACTTAGACGTACCCTCACCGGCTGATTTCTTCCTAAATAGGTCAAAAATGGGACATGGTCGGGGCAAATGGGAGTCCACGGGAGCCACAGAGTCGAGAACCGAGACAACACACAGAGATACACTGTGAAAAAGAAACTAAAATGCCAAAAATGAACAGATTTCGGGGAGAAAGGAAGTTACCTGGGCGCCATTTGAGGCTTTCGGAGAAGATGGAGAGAAGAGTCGGGACTGAGGAGTGGTTCGGCTAGGGTTTTCGGCGTGAAATGAGAGGGCGAAGGATTGGGGAAAGTTAAAGTGGGTGAACAAATCATAAGATCGGACGGCTGTCCGAACAAGAGAAATCCTGACCGATCAGGGAACGCTCTGATCGGCCAGGGAGTGTCCTGATCGATCGTGGAGACCGATCAGGGAACCTCCTGATCGGTCCCCGGACCGATCAGAGGTCGATCAGTATCCAGTGATACGTGCCAGAACCCCTGATCGGTCTGCAGACCGATCAGATATCGAACAGAGAGGTGGAACTCTCCTGATCGGTCGTAGAGACCGATCAGATATCATCCTGATCGGTCCCTGGACCGATCAGTGTCTGATAATCAGTGATTTCAGTCTCTGAAATTCGTATCGAAGGCTCTGAAACTTGGTTCAACAACTTCCAAGTTCAGAACCTAGGATCTGAAGAGCCCACAGATTATATTCAGTGATACCAATGAATATTTCCTAATGATGAGCTCTAATGATTTGGAATTATTTAGGGCTCGAAAGTTTTAGACACTTCATAACAAATGTGTTGAATCTCAAAGTTTCAAAACCAGAGAAGTTTGTTTTGTTTGTTTGCTGAAACTATGATCTATAGTGAACCAAGGTAATAAATCTGACTCAGGCTATCGGTTCAAAATATATCCTTGCTATGAGTAGTTACAAGTTTGTCAAAATATGTCAAAATTTCTTCACCAACTTGTCCTATTTTCAATCAAAATCAGGAAGGTATCAATCAAGTGTATCAATCAACACATCAACAAGGTTAGATGATTTTTAGACACAGGTCCAACCAAGATTCCTTGGTTGGAATATATGAGTAAGATCTAGGAGCCAAATACACATGAATTATGTAATGGCCTTCCCCATACTCAATTTATGTCTCTTCAACCTAATTATTCAAGGGATGCATGATACATTTTGAATAATTTGGTTGATCCTAGCATCTCACCCCATATTTAGCAAACAAAAATAATTTGTTAAACCTTATAGTTTGTGTGAGATGTCCCCAAGTTGCCCAAATTAATTTCCCAATTTCTCTTGTAGTTTTAGTTGTCCTTATTGATCATGATGAAATCCTAATGGCTTATTGAGCCAAACACATCCCCAATTCTCTCCTTAAATGACTAAATTCATTTTCCGGAAGGGGTTTGGTGAAAATGTCGACTAAGTTTGACTTTGACTCAACATATGTGAGTGCAATGTCTCCCCTAGCTACGTGATCTCTAATGAAGTGATGACGCACTTCAATGTGTTTGGTCCTTAAATGATGGACTGGATTTTTCGTTAGGTTTATTATGCTAATGTTGTCACACAACACTTGCACTCCTTTATATGAAAGTCCATAATCTTCTAGAGTGTGAATCATCCACAACAATTGTGATACACTCTCTCCCATGGCAATGTATTCAGCCTCGGTCGTGGAGAGAGCAACACAATGTTGCTTCCGACTTGACCAACTAATCAACGATGAACCTAAAAATTGGCAACCTCCACTAGTGCTTTTCCGATCCAATTTGCACCCAGCATAATCGGAGTCGGTATAACCTATCAAGTCAAAAGACTCAGTACGAGGGTACCAAAGACCTACTCTAATTGTGCCTTTAAGGTATCTCAGAATTCTCTTAACTGTAATTAAATGAGATTCCTTGGCACAGACTTGATATCTAGCGCACATGCCCACAGCGAAGAGTATGTCCGGTCGACTAGCTGTGAGATATAGAAGACTACCGATCATGCTTCTATATTGCGTTAGATCAACTGGTTTCCCACTCTCATCATTGTCCAGACGAGTGTTTGTCGCCATTGGAGTGGACACTTCCTTAGAGTCACTCATGTTGAATTTCTTGAGCATCTCTTGAGTGTATTTCGTCTGATGGACATAAATGCCATCTCGAGTTTGTTTGATTTCAAGTCCAAGGAAGAAAGTCAATTCTCCCACCAGACTCATCTCAAGCTCACTCTCCATGTGAGTGATAAATTCATTCAAATAGTCCTTGTTATTTGAGCCACAAATTATGTCATCGACATACACTTGGGCTACAAAAATATTTTCACCATCTCTACGCAGAAATAGTGTTGGATCTATTTGACCTCTCACAAAACCCTTTTCTAGTAGGTAAGTTGACAACCTTTCGTACCAAGCTCGAGGTGCTTGTTTAAGCCCATAAAGAGCTTTCTTGAGCTTGTACACGTGGTTTGGAGCTTCGGTATTCACAAACCCCAGTGGTTGTTCAACATAGACTTCTTCTTTAATAAAGCCATTTAAGAAGGTAGATTTAACATCCATTTGATAGAGCTTGAAACCTCTATGTGCAGCAAAAGCTAGCATCAAACGAATGGACTCTAATCGGGCCACGGGAGCATAAGTCTCATCATAATCGAGACCTTCGACTTGACTATAGCCCTTGGCTACAAGTCTTGCCTTGTTTCTTACAACTTCTCCCTTTTGATTTAACTTATTTTTGAAGACCCATTTAGTTCCAATAATGGTGGTCTTCTTAGGTCTAGGAACTAAGTCTCACACTTGGCTCCTTTCAAATTGACCTAACTCATCTTGCATAGCTATGATCCAATCAGGATCGCGCAATGCTTCATCAACTAATTTTGGTTCAATCTCTGAAATCAATGCGACTTCATTAGACTCATTTCTAAAGAATGACCTAGTCCTAACCCCTTGTTGGATGTCTCCCACAATTTGGTCTTGGGGATGACTAGTGGCTATCCTAGATTGTCTTGGTGTTGGTGGTGCCTCATGAATGGTCTCACTAGGCACAGGCAAGGACTCAATATCAGGCAAAGGATCAGATTGAGTTCTTTGTTGCCTTTGCTCATCATTATCAGAGTCAACTTCGACTCTTTCTATGTTTCGATCATTCAAACTTAGCCTTCTAAGTTCAAATTGAATTTCTCCTACATCCCTTGATTGATCATTTAAGTTAGGGATTTCTTCAAAAGCTACATCAGAGGACTCTTCAATCAATTTAGTCCTATTGTTGTAGACTCGATAGGCTTTGCTGAAGAGAGAGTACCCGACCAGTATCCCTTCATCAGCCTTAGCTGTAAATTTTCCAAGATGATCCTTGGTGTTCAAAATAAACACCTTACAACCAAACACCCTAAGATGTTTAATTGTAGGGGGTTTTCCAAACCAAAGTTCATGGGGAGTCTTTCCTAAAAACCTATGTATCGGGATTCGGTTTTGCACATAGCAAGCTGTATTTACAGCTTCAGCCCATAAGTAACTCGGTAGTGAGTACTCATTGAGCATGCTTCGTGCAGCCTCTTGTAAGACTCGGTTCTTTCTCTTCACAACCCCATTTTGCTGTGGGGTCCTTGGAGTAGAGAACCCGTGCCTATATCCCTTTTCTTGACAGAATTCTAAAAACCTATGATTTTGAAATTCCCCACCATGATCACTTCTAATGGTTTTAATTGTTGTTGATTTTTCATTTTCAGTTCTTCTACAAAAGGAAATAAAAATATCTATGGTTTGATCCTTAGTTTTCAAAAAGAAAGTCCATGTATACCTAGTAAAGTCATCAATAATCACCAAACAGTATCTACTTCCATTTAATGAAATAACACTACTGCAATCAAACAAATCCATATGTAATAAGTCTAAGGCAGTAGTTGTACTTACAGCGCTTTTACCTTTATGAGGCGCTTTAGTTTGCTTACCCTTCTGACATGCATCACACAATTTGGTCTTTTGGTACTTGATGCTTGGTAAGCCTCGCACTAACCCTTTGTTGACCAGCTTCCGGATATTCTTCATGTTCACATGAGCCAACCTCCTATGCCAAAGCCATGATTCTTCTTCTTTTGACATGAAACACTTAGCAAGAGCATTAGTAGCACTTTTAAAAGAAACTTGATAAATGTTATCTACCCTTGTGTCTACTAGTACCGTGTCAAGTGTGTCAATATTTTTGACTAGACATTGACTCGAATGAAACTCAATTGTGTAACCCGTATCACACAATTGACTGACACTTAGGAGATTAAAAGTCATCCCCTTGACTAGAAGGGCATTCTTGATTTGGAGATATTCGGATATATGAATGTCTCCAACCCCTATAACCTTAAGGCTACCATTATTACCAAAGGACACATTACCTCTATTTTTGTTTTGAATGGTAGAAAATAGTGACTTGTCCCCGGTCATGTGCTTGGAGCATCCACTATCAACAAACCAAGTTGATAGACGCTCCCCCTTTACCAATGCCTACAAGACACGAAAGATAGATGTTTTAGGTACCCAAATCTTGGGACCTAATGCATCTACAATGAAAGACTTAGGCACCCATGCCTTTGTTACCTTCTTCCTAGTCTCATGAACCCTAGAAACATGTGATCTATGAAATTGGGTTCTTGACACTAAAGAAATAAAGCTAGACTTCTTAGGTTGGTATCCTAATCCAGCCTTGTTGTAGACCGCCCTTTGGGCATTTAGAATCATGTCTAGGGTCTTAGAGCTAGTTGAGAATTTTTCAAGCATTTTCTTGAGTTTCTCAACCTCACCCTTCAAGGCCTTGTTCTCATCCTCAAGGACCTCTAGATGTAGGTCATCAACCTCATCTTCCCTAAGGGTCCTCAAGTTTTCTACTTCTTCTTTTAATGATTTATTTTCTGTTTTTGATTTTTTAAGCAAGGTAGACAAATGTGTAATAGTCTTATAGCATTTTTCTAAGTGAGAAGAGGTTACCTCTTCATCATCCGAAGATGATGAAGCCGCGGCTGAAGTGCTTGAGTCATCACTCTCGGACTCGGACTCCTCCCTTGCCATGAGTGCCAATTGCCGAGTACTCTTCTCCTTCTTCTCTTCCTCCTCCGATGAGCTTGAGGAAGATTCATCCCAAGTGGCCTTGAGAGCTTTCTTCTTCTTGGCTCTTTCCTCCTTCTTTTTGGCCCGTTCCTCCTTCTTGAGTTTTGGACACTCACTCCGGTAGTGGCCTTTCTTGCTACACTCATAACATGTAACATTAGTCTTATCGATATTTTGATCATTAGGTTTACCTTTTCCTTTGTATCTTCGGCTTCTTCTCATAATTCTCCTCACGAAGTTGGCCATCTCGCTTGATGATGATCCACCTTCATCATCAGATTCGGAGGAGGATGTAGATGAAGAAATCTCTTTCTCCTTCTTCTTTTCCCTCTTTCTTCTTCCATCCTTGTTCTTTGGTCCTGCAACTAAGGCAATACCTTTCTCTCTTTGACCTTTGTTAGCAAGTTCATGAAGTTCCATTTCACAAAAGAATTCGTCTAATTTAACAATGGAAAGATCCTTGGAAACCTTGTAGGCATCTACCATAGATGACCACAAGGCATTCCTTGGAAAGGCTTTAAGAGCGTACCTTACTAGATCGCATTCTCCACGCGTTCATCTACGGAATGTAGACCATTGATGATTTCCTTGAACCTCCCATGTAGTTCACTTACCGTTTCGTTTTCCTTCATGGTGAGATTTTGTAGTTGATTCAAGAATAGGTCCCTCTTGGCTATCCGAGAATCTCGAGTTCCTTCTTGGAGCTCGATAAGCTTGTTCCATAATTCTTTTGCACTCGAGAATGGACCTACCTTGACGAGTTGGTCCTTGGCAATCCCACATTGTAAGGTGACTACCGCCTTGGCATCGGCTTGCCCTTTACGAGTTTGTTCGGTAGACCACCTTGATGAATCGAGTTCCTTACCTTCTTCGTCCTTCGGTGGTGTGAATCCTTCCTTGACCGAGAACCACATGGAGATATCAGTCTTGAGGTAATACTCCATGCGGCTCTTCCAATACTGAAAATCTGCTCCATCGAAGAAGGGTGGTCTGTTGGTGCTGAATCCTTCCTTCATGGCCATCTTCTTGCTCCTTAGGATGTTAGTCCAGATGAAGAGAACCTGGCTCTGATACCACTTGTTAGGATCTTAGATGGCTAGAGGGGGGGTGAATAGCCTCTTAAAAAAAACTTAAACACAAATTTCTATAAAGAAACTTGTTAGCACAGCGGAATTAGGAAACTAAAACAAAGAGGAAACAAGCACACTAACACTAACACAGGGATTTACGAGGTTCGGGGATAACTTGCCCCTACTCCTCGGCGTGTCCGTAAGGTGGACAACCCCTTGATCTTCGGTAGATCACACCCCGGATAAATTCCGGCTAAAGATCCTCCTTCGCGGTGGAGTAACCTCTCCACAAAGTCTTTAGAAATATATATGTTAAAGCACAAGACTTACAGAGCTCGGTGGCAAAGAAGAATGAACTAACGCTTACAACCACGCGAGGATCAGTGGAAACAGAGAACTCACAGATCGCAGTTTCTCACCCGAGAGCTCAAGAACTTAGCACACCTCAACGATCAATAGAACGTTTTTTCACTTTCTTGCTTTCTTGTTTTTCTTTCCTCTCGCTTTTTACTGCTTCTTAAGCCCTTGTTCTCTGCTGTCACGGATCGTGGTCAATCTGCACAGAATCATCGCTGCAGCCAATCCTTCTTCCTCCTTACCTGGTTCTCTGAACTCTCACCAATGAAATCACAGTCTTCACTGGTGTCTCCTGAGCTCGAACCAATCACCAGGAGTCAAGCGGATCGCAGCCAGATCACACCAGTAGCCATTGTTGCTTCAAATGCACCATGCGCCGCGAATCACAGCAGAAAGGCCATTTGTCGTATTCCTCTTATGGACTTAATTTGAAATTAGGCTTGGAATGATACCTGTGATCCTGCAAACTCAAAAGCTAACAGCACAGAGGGTTATATCACATGAATCAGGCAGATCAAATGCAGTGGAGGAATCGCAGACACAGCGAACAAATCTGATTGTGTGTGGATCAGTCACCAGACCGATCCATGGACCGATCAGGACATATCCTGATCGGTCAGAAGCTTGTCTGATCGGTCGTGGAGACCGATCAGACTACGGGTGGATCGGTCGGCAGACCGATCCCCTGCCTTCTTCTCTTCGCAATACCATCTCCTGATCGGTCTCCAAGACCGATTAGATTGCACTCAGTGTGCTACTGAGTGTTTCCTGATCGGTCTACAGACCGATCAGATTACACTCAGTGTGCTACTGAGTGTTTCCTGATCGGTCACCAGACCGATCCATGGAATCTTAGTTTCACTGGATCGATCTGCCGACCGATCCATTGTCTTATGTATCACTGGATCAGTCTGCCGACCGATCCAATGCACCATGGAATGTCCACTTAGGTCCCTCTTTGACATAATCCGGAGAACAAACTACCGAGCCCTCTCCGACTTCGTCTGGTCCAGAGAACGAGCTACCGAGCCCTCTCCGACTTCGTCCTGTCCAGAGAACGAGCTACCGAGCCCTCTCTGACCTGGTCCGGAGAACGAGCTACCTAGCCCTCTCCGACCTAGTTCGGTCCAGAGAACGAGCTACCGAGCCCTCTCTAACCTGGTCCAGAGAACGAGCTACCGAGCCCTCTCCGACCTAGTCCGGTCCAGAGAACGAGCTACCGAGCCCTCTCTGACCTGGTCCGGAGAACGAGCTACCGAGCCCTCTCCGACCTAGTCTGGTCCAGAGAACGAGCTACCGAGCCCTCTCTGACCTGGTCCGGAGAACGAGCTACCTAGCCCTCTCCGACCTAGTCCGGTCCAGAAAACGAGCTACCGAGCCCTCTCCGACCTAGTCCGGAGAACGAGCTACCTAGCCCTCTCCGACCTAGTCCCGAGAACGAGCTACCTAGCCCTCTCCGACCTAGTCCGGAGAACGAGCTACCGAGCCCTCTCCGACTTCGCGTGCCAAGTTTCCAACTTGGACTTTTCCCTTCCACATGATCAACCTTGATCAGTAATCAATCCGAGTTTAATTAGCATCTGATACAAACTTAAATCAGTGTCAACATCAAAACAACAGTCAGGTCAGACTATATCAACAAAGTCTGGTTCACTCATTTGTGTTTGTCTTCTCTCTGTTTTGCTTTCAGCTCCGGGTTCCTACAAAGCAACCAAACATACACAAACAAGCAACCTTAGCTTTTAATCCTGTAAGTCTATATGACTTACTAGGCTTACCTTTTGCTTAGAGGTCCCTCCGCCAAGTCTACCACCTAAGGGTCAATCCCTTAGGATCAAGCCTTATTCCTATAAGTCTACCCGACCTACTAGACTTACCTTTTGCTTAGAGGTCCCTCCTCCAAGTCTACCACTTAAGGGTCAATCCCTTAGGATCAAGTTACACTCCTATAAGTCTACCCGACCTACTAGGCTTCATGCTTGGACTGCATCCAAGACTTTACCATTACTTAGGATTACTTCCCCCTATGATTTCCACTACCTAGCTTCACTCGTTAGGACTTCCACCACCTAAGGTTACCTGTCCCTAGGATTTTCATTACCTAGCTTCACTCATTAGGGCCTAGCTTCACTCACTAGGACTTCCACCACCTAAGGTTACCTCCCCCTAGAATTTTCACTGCCTAGTTTTACTCACTAGGACTTATCCTTGCCTAACAAAGTTAGGACTTTTGCTAGTTATTTAGTCCTGACTAAACTTCTCTCTTTCAAATATTAAGTTTTGTTTGGATAAACCCTTGGTCAAACTGACTAGAGTTAGGTATATTGATAAACATCAAAACTCTTGAGGATGATTGCACTAACAAATACATCATTGTAGTACCTATGAAATCGCAGCTGCTACAATATTTTGGTTTGTGGTCTAAGTATGTTGTAGAAGTTACGAAATTATAGATGCTACAATGTTTTGGTTTTTGGTCTAAGTACGCACATTGTAGAAGCTACAAAATTATAATTATTACAAAATTCTGGTTTGTGATCTAAGTACGTTGTAGTAGTTACGATTTCATATTTAACTACAATGTGCTAAGAATAGAATGTTGTAACAGCTATGATTTTACAATTGCTATAACATTGTAGCTAGTAGGGATAAATTATAAGTCGTTCATAAATAATTTTATTTTATTTTATTTCCGTAACTCACTTCATTTGTTTTCAAGGACTCATAAATTTCTACTGATTCACTATCTTATATTGATAGTATCGAGCACCAGTAGATGTCTTCCTCAGCCACTAGGTAAACTATCAACCAAGGACATTATTGTAAGTCAGAAGTAAAAAATGTACATGAGGCTACAATATATTCTGATACACTACAAGTTGACATTAATATATTTCACTGGACCAGAAGTTGACATTAATATTATAGTAGAAAAGGAAGATGGATCATCGCATTAGCCAGATGAGGACACATATGATTTACAAGAGGATCAAAATTATTTTAACTTTGCATCCTTAGAAGACACAGACCCGTTTATATTTGAGCAGTAAGAAAGTGATTATTCAAACACCATTCATTACTATGCATTTGATGTTGAGACTAAAAACTTTAGCTTGAATGAATCAAACCAAATTGAGATGACAATCCAATCTTATATATGCGAGGATACTATCACAATTGATTTACTGACGCAGATGAGGAGAGCAGTGGGAAATTACTAAAAGATGGCCAAATTATGGAAAAGGTTTAAATAACGTTTTGAGGATTATGTGATATATAAGGATTTGAAATTAGACATAAGGAGACAAAAAAATTATAAAATGAAGTTTATTTGTAAGGTTATGAGGAAAGGTAGAGACTGCAATAAGTTCTTGGTGAGATTCAAGAATAAATCATGATTAGTGAGAAGTACACTCCAATGGAAGTCCTTCAAGTAATATTGTAGTAGAAAGATTGATAATATTTTCTCGTTTGGTATGATATTTAATCTTTATCATTATTTCTATTAACTTTTTGTCTTCATTGTTTTATTTCACTAATACAAATTTATTTATTGTATTTGTAGGTGATAGGTACTTGGATTTTTGTGAAGTAATACGACAGTTGAAGATGGTTTGCCAAGTTGGTTTTTATTTTATAAGACTGTTCTAAAATTTAATATTTTGAGTGTAGTGTATTGTTAGTTTTGGATTTAAAGAACTTGTCATTAGTTTGCGTTTGTAACTTTGACTCAAATATTTGTTGGATAAATTTAGATTATCTATTTGCACTTTAAATTATATTTTATAATTTTTTCTATTCTAAATGGTGGATGAATTGTGATGACGTGTAAATATTGAATTCATATCATATATTCTATATAAATATTAATGATCATTTTAAATATATTTATAAATAATTATAATGACAGTTGTTAATGTCATAATAGATTAGTTAAGGTGACATTTAAAATGATTTTATAAATTATCTTTACTGACATTTTTTATTATCCTTATAAAAAAATAAATATCATAATAAATGAGTTTTGGTGACATTTAGCTTTATCACTGTTATGATGATAACACGACATATATAAATGTCCTTAAAAAAGACTTTGCCTGACATTTTAGAGTGTCATTATATCTTTAAATTAGGACACTTTTGATGTTAGTATTGATATTGTATAACGACATTATAAAATGTCAGGAAATGGAGGAGGGTCTAAGATGACATCACTTTATAGGGTGTTTTTGATATATGTCATCAAAATATTAATGTCACCATAAATATGCTATAAAGACATTTATGTGTATCATGATAGACTAATTTTCTTGTAGTGAGGGGACAAATGCATATTAATTATAAGTGAGAAATCCTGCCATATTACATGTTGTAAGGATGTATTTTTAGAGTCACATCACAGTTGTTGTCTTGTGCAGCTATCCAAGAGCTTAGAGATTGCAAAGTTGTTATGGGATTCAACATTAGCATGCACTCATTTAAAGTATTTGTTGCTGTCGACATCAGAGCCACCTTGATGCCACTGCTCAACGCTCCATTTTCTCCGATTTCAGACAGGTTCAGATGCTATAGTAAGTTCATAATATTTAAGGGGGGCAGCCGCAATTGTCATCCGACTCTTTGTCCATGTTATCATCATTGTTGACCCCATAGGTCATCCGAGTTGGTATATGGTGGGATGCTTGCCACATGAGGTTGTGGGGTCGAAACTCGAGGTAGTAGGGGCGTAAATCCCCGGTCCCTGTGCAACTCACCCCACCTGCCACATGCTCGCTCAGGATGCTATGGTTTACCTCCCTCGTGATGGCCTTGGGTCGGGTGCGGCGAGGGCGCTGGGGGCGAGCGATTTCGCCTTTTGCCACATGTTATCATCATTGTTTGCCACCAATGTTATCATCATTGTTGTCGACATCCTCTCCATCCATCTCCTCTTCCTCTCCCTCGTCATCATCGACATCCTCTCCATCCATCTCCTCTTCCTCGTCCTTGACATCATCGACATGGTGGTGTGCCTCTATTATCTATAAATCAATGATAACATAGATAAATACACACAAAGGAAAGACAATGATGCATACAGAATAACTTTATGATTTATCGAAATAAGTATTTGTATATTGAAAAGAGAGGGCGTATGTTTTCCATACCAAGTCATTTGGCATATGCCGTTGTTCATTGAGCCCCTTCTTAAACAAAGGACACCTCTTGAGCTTCAGTCACATGAGGGTGGTTGGTAACTTCTCGTACTCAAGATGACGGCAATCTCCTATAATTAAAGAATTCGAGGAGCTAGGTGTGATTTTTTAACCTTGTCACAAATCACAATCCTCAATTCTTGAAAATAATGAATCTCTAAAATCTTTAGTGAAGGTAGTAGTTTCTAAACATATTCCACAAAGATTATTAATAATGTCAAGAGTTAGAGCGTTGGAAAGTGACACTTGGACATCCATTCGCTATGTTCTTGAGTTCTGACATTAATGTCTAAATGTGTCATGGAAATTTGAAACATCAGATACACCGCCACTATCCCATGTCATTTCTTCCACGGAAGACATAAAGGGCCACTGAGGGAACTTGATCAGGTCATAACATTCATAAATTCCAATAAAATTGAGATGGGAAATCACCGATCTCCACTCCATCCCACCCCACGCTTCCCAATTTAGCATTTTCAAAAATATCAAGCGTTTTAGAGAGGAAAATGCAATTTTGATTTGGGAAGAAGATGGAGATGCCACATGTTGAACGCCATCCATCCTACATATCTCAAGCTCTTCCAGATAAGGAAGTTGATCCAACGGTGGAAGTTTATTGCAATACTCAATCTTATAGAAGCAAACGGGTCAACTTAGTGAAGGATGAAGCACCCACCCATCTAACAAATCTGACACCAGGATGGAAGAATATTTCAAGGGTCTTGAGATTGACATATGGTTCGAGGTACTTCATTCTCAGGCTGCCATTCTACGTTCTTTCCAGCTTTTTTTGGAATAATCAAAACCATATTTAAACCAATGTAACTCCAAAGAATTAAGATACTTTTTTATCTTCGGAGGGGGTTTTGAGTTTGAAAATATGTACACAGATGTTACATCAGAAATGGAGATTTGCCCTCCAAGTTTCATCAAATTATTCAATTCTCCTATGTCGCAATGATCTGTTTCACAACTAATGTTGAAGCAGGTGAGTGTCAATAGGGTTGTAAATGAGCCGAGCTAAGCTGAGTCAAGTTTTGGGGTGTTCAAGCTTATTTGAAAAGGTAACTGAGCTGAGCCAAGCCGAGCTTAAAATGAACCAAACTTTTGAAATGATTGTTCAAACTTGACTCAATTTATTTTTTATGAGCTTGAACTTGTTTGGAACTTGGTTTGAGCTTGGTTTATTTAGATGTTATCGAGTTCTCAATTCAAGTTTGTTTGATTGTTTGAAACTTTTAGTTACTTGATTGGTTATTGCGCTTGATAATTTAAACTTATTATTTATTTAATTTAATTTAATTATTTATTTAGCATATTCCAAAAAAAATTATTAACGAATATGGTTCGTGAACATTATTCACGGATGTTGTTCACGAACGTTAGTGAGCTGAACATATATGTGTTCAAGCTTGTTTGTTAGTTTAACGAGCTATTTAAACTTCTTTGTTTAATTAATCATGTGTATATTGAACGAACATAAACAAACTCTTACCAAGCTGAATACTAAACTTATTCACGAACGCTTTGTTCATTTATAGCCCAAAGTGTCAACAAGTTGGTCAAGTTTCTAATTTCAAATTGAAGAAAGGCAAATTGGTTAGGAAGCAAAAGATGATAGAGGTTTATCAAATTTCCAATCTTCCTTGGAAATTCATGAATATTTGTGACTCTCAATTTCAGAGTTTGTAAATTGTAAAGGTTGCATATGGGCTCTAGGAGACTCTTCGTATCATTATTTTCTATAAAAAGTGATCTGGTAATGATGGGGTCCCACCAAAATAAGTCAAAGTAAGAAAGATAGGTTGATGTGGGAGACAAAGTCAAGTAGAATATCCAAATCGATCGAGCAGATCAAGTATGACCGACCAGATCGAGTATGGCCGAGCGGACCAAGTACGGCCGAGTGGACCAAGTATTGTCGAGTGGATGGTACCAACTCAGGAGACAAATAAGCTGGGCTCTTCCTGGCCTGGTAAAATTGCCCTTCGACAACAAAGAGAGCCAAGCAGCAGGTGGTCTCGCCGACTGGGCTTCGCGTCCGGTAAGAGAGGTATAACCGACAGGGGTCAGGAAGCAAAAAAAGAGGCAGTCCAGCATGCCCCAAGGACACTGCCAAGCAGAGGCAGCCCGGCTGAGCGGACTCTGGTCGATTGCGAATGCCCCCACCAAATATCCTATCATATCCTTTTGGGAGTTTATGTTGCTGACAGCAGGACATGTCCAACAGGTAAATCGTACTTTAGAAGCTTCCAGACTGTTACGTCATAGGATTGCATGACTGCTCAAGGAATAGTGTCAAGGACACTTTCCGAATTATCTTTTCCTATGACACCTAGGAAAACATGCTTACACTTTGGGATGTGTGGATATGAACACTACAGTGACATTATAAAAGGGGTTCCCATCTATAGGAAAAGGTATACGCAACTTCATTTTCTACATCTCTTAGCTATAGTTCTCCATTTGCTGAGATCCCCAGAGATTAACTTGAGCGTCGAAGGGCCAACAATGGGAACCCTTCCCGACCCGGCACTGACGCTTTCATGTTGCAGAGTAACATGGAGTCTTAATCATGTCAACCTCGAAGCCACCTCCCTAGCTTGCCATCTTCACCGATTTTGGATAGGATCCTATTTGGCGTCATTTGTGGGAAGCTTACCTGAATCCAAAATGTGAAAATGGAGGATGCTAGATGACTCACCACCATAACATTGATGCAAGAAGAGTTGGACATGTTAATACAAGCACGAGTTGCAAAGATATTGGAATAGCAGCAGGTAGCGGCTAGTCGTTGAGGGGACGAGCCCGCAGCGTCAGCGACAGAACAGCAAGAAGAACATAGAGGTCGAGTGGAAAATCTTGTCGCTCGCAAGCACCACGCCCAATTGATCGACACATTTGGAGATGCACCAAATGTGTCGATCCCCTATCACCGAGCATTGTTCTGCACCCCTTTAAAGGAACAAGGCCGAGCGGATAGGGCCCAAGGATTCTCATCCGAGGATGCACTGGCTCAGGGTGAGCGAAAGGGTAATAGTTAGTTCTCTCAGGATATCCTGGACGATTGACTACCATGACACTATGCACTGCTAACAATTGAAGAATACATGGGAGAGACCGACCCTGAAGATCATCTCATCAAATTTGACAATATGGCCATGCTCCATCAGTATACCGGCGGGGTCAAATGTCAGGTCTTCCTCACCACGCTATCCGGATCAGTGCAGAGGTGGTTCAAGCGGCTGCCAATCGGGTTGATCAACAATTTCAAGGACTTCCGCTCAGCGTTCCTGCAACACTTTGCAAGTAGTCGCCGTCTCCAGAAGATGAATGTCAACTTGTTCGCGGTCAAGCAAAGACCCAAGGAAGTATTGCGGGCCTACATTAAAAGGTTTAAACAAGTGGCCATACAGGTCCCATCAGCCACACTAGAAATCTTGATAAGTTTTTGCCCCCAAGGACTTGGACTTGTAAAAAATGAGTTCTTTCGATCGCTCATTCGGAGGACTCCAAGAGACTTCAATCACATGTTCGGGTGGGCTCTCGATTACATCAATGTTGAAGAGGCTCAGACAGCTTGAAGGAAGTAATCGATCCCCAAGCCAATAGTCGTCCAGGAGCGCCGAACGACCCATTCAAACCCACCACCAAAGGAGCCCCGAGCGGGAGCAACACAATAGCACCAAGAGCCCGGGACCCATGTTGTCCAACATGTGAGAGCCAAGCAGGCAAGATTCACTTAAAGGAGACAATGGATGCCACTCCTCTGCTCCTTTCATCGAGTAGTGACACACAACACTAAAGACTGCTACAGTCTCAAGACGAAGTCCCGCCATGCGGCCTCCCCAAGATCACACTGTCGGTCTCTATCTCCTGATCGACACCATCACAGCCGATCAGGAGGGTGGAGTTAAGAGAGAAGGCCATCAGTCGAAGAGCATTAACAACCAACTAACAGTCGAAGAGCATCAGTATCAACTGATCGGCCACAACCATCATCTCAGGAAGAGGAGAATCGCCACAACGCCGCCCGGGGCGATATAGGAATGATCGTAGGAGGCCCAATCGATGGTGACTCCAATCGAGCCTGAAATTCACATACCCAGTGCCTAGAAATCCACACCGATAGGTGCAGCAGAGCAGCAACAAAAGGACCGAAGATCAGTTTCATTCCTCGAGGCCTAGAGGGAGTGGAGGTCCCTCACGATGACACCCTGATTATCTAAACGGTAATCGCTAACTACAAAATTTACTGTACTTTTATAGATACAGATAACTCAGTGAATATTATCTTCAAAAAGATATTTGATCAACTATAAATTAACTGAAGTAAATTATAGCCCATGATGACTCCTTTATATGGGTTCATCGGCAACGAAGTATTACCGGTCGACTAGGCTCGACTGGACATATCCCTTGGAGACGAGTCACTCAGGAGGACAAGGACGACGAATTTCATTGTGGTGGATACCTCATCCGCCTACAATGTCATATTTGGGTGACCAGCACTAAATAAATTTCGGGCAGTCATCTCCACATTTTGATAGAAGATCAAGTTCCCTATTGAGAACTTGGTCAGCGAGGTAAAGGGCGATCAGTTGGCCGCTTGGCGATGCTACGTCGAGATAGTCAAGACCGAGTCGAGAACCGCTCGGAAGGCCCAGTGGTTAGAGGTAAAGGCAATCTTAGACGATCTTCCCATGTTGGTCTATGATGAAAAAGGAGGAGGTTCAAGTTCATCGTAGTCGAACGGAAGCTACTACCTTCATAGCCGCCGACCTGACTGTAGAAAAGGAGGAGCTAGTTGCCTGTTTTAGGCAAAATCATGATTTGTTTACATGGGAGACACATGAGGCCCTGGGCATTTCACCATCCATAGCGCAGCATGTCTGACCAGATGCCAGGCTAGTTAAACAGAAGAAGAGAGACTTCAGCTCGGAGTAAAATCAGATCATCTGATAGGAAGTAGAAAAGCTGTTGGAAGTCGGTCACATACGCAAAGTGTAATTCCTGAGCTGGTTAGCTAATGTGGTGCTAGTCTCCAAGACGAGTAATAAATGACGGATCTACATCGACTTCTAAGATTTGAATAAGGCCTGTCCAAAGGATTACTATCCGTTGCTGTGCATTGATCAAATGGTGGACTACATGGAAGATTATGAGCTGATCTGCATGCTGGATGGGCACCAGGGCTACCACCAGGTGCCGCTGGCTAGAGAGGATCAAGGAAAGGTCAGTTTCATAACGGCTGATGGAACTTCTACTATAATGTGATGATGATCGGACTGAAGAATGCTAGAGTCACTTACCAGAGGCTGATAAACAGGATGTTCCGAAGGTATATTGGTCGAAACATGGAGGTATACGTCGATGACATTTTGATAAAATCCCTCTGAGTCGTTGACCTCTATGCAGACATTGAAGAAACCTACCAAATGTTGAGGAGGTACAGAATCAAGCTTAATTCAAACAAATGCTTGTTTGGAGCAAGGAGCAGACACTTTCTCGGTTACATAGTGACTGAGCAAGGGATCGAAGCAAATCCAAACAAAGTGAAAGCGCTCCAGGACATGCCTCCTCTATGCAACCTGAAGGAAGCTCAACTGCTGACCGGACGGATGAACGCCCTATTAAGATTCATATCTAAGTCATTCAATCGGAGTCACTCGTTCTTCATGGTTTTGCGCTGAGCTACAAATTAAATTTTAATTGGACGTTGAATGCGATGAAGCACTGGAGGAGCTCAAGAACTATTTAACCTCCTTACTTGTATTGGCAAAGCCCATTATTAGCGAGCCGCTCTAGATATACTTGTCGACAGAGCGAGTGGTTGACTCAGCATTGGTGCGGCAAAATGACACTAAACAATAGTCGGTGTATTTTTTAAGTCATATATTAAAAGATGCTAAGTGTTGCTACACCTGTCTCGAGAAGCTAGCATACGGGCTGGTCCTCGCCGCTCAGAGATTACGCCCATACTTTTCTATGGCTTCTAATAATTGTATTGACTAACATCACTCTAGGGCGGGTCCTCCTTAACCCCAAAGTATCCGATCAGCTAATCAAGTGGACCACGGAATTGAGTGAATTTGACATCTAGTACCAACCATGATCGGCGATCAAGGCGCAAGCCTTAGACGATTTTGTGACGGAGGTATAGAATGTCGAGCCAGAAGCAACTTGGAAGGTCTATGTAGATTGGTCGTCCACTCATTAAGGTAGCAGCATGGACATACTTCTGATATCACCATGCAAGGATCGAATGCAACTGTCTGTTCGACTAGACTATAGAGCCACAAATAACGAGGAAGAGTACGAGGCACTAATAGCAGGTCTGCAAATAGCAAGTCATGTGGGAGCTACACGAGTCATTATCCACTCAGACTCTCAATTGGTGGCACAGTAGCTCTCAGGGACTTTTGAAATAAATAATACAAGGCTCAAGTTATATGTGGAGGCGTTCGAAAAGTTGAGGGCTGAATTTCAAAAAGTTATTATTCAAAAGATCCCTCGAGAGGAAAATCAGTATACCGATGAACTGGCAAAGTTAGCAAGTTCCTTAACTCCAGTGGTGAGATAGGTCAATCGAGCAGATAATGTTAGTAGCTCACATCGACAAGCTGACCAGAGGAGCATCTAGTGACTGGAGAACGCCTCTAACCGAGTTTCTATAGGTCCCATTCGACATGCAAGGGGGTGAATTGCCCTACATGATAAAAACAAGAAATGCCTTTCTCGATCTTATAGCTTGATTAAAATAAACACTTGTACAAAAAAAAAATTAAGAAGCTAATTAATAAAAAGAAATAGGCATAGAGATTTACTTGATTTACAATCAAGGGATTGCTAACCCAAGACGTTGAAAGCTCACTATCAAATCTTCTTCTGGTGGAGAAGCCTCTTACAGTACTTAAAGCACTAGATTACAAAGCTAAACAGAAAGAATATCATTTACAAGTGTTGTATCTAGCTACTGAGGTCAAAGCTGTATTTATAGTCTTGATCTGGGTACTTGGAAGGGTTTTGGGTGCCTAGGCGTAGATAAAACTTTATTCACATTGCAAGGGATTGCAATGACTAGCGTTTCAATAAGATTTTTTGTCTGAATGCCTGGACCATTTTCGAGCGCTCGGACTGGGTTGAACCAGCCCTCGACCAAGGCGTCAGCCTAGGGCGCCCTGGCTGCCCTAGGGGTCCGAACACCCGGAGTCTGGGTGCGCGAACCAGAGTCAACTCAGTATTGACTTTTGGTTCGGGTCTTCCGCTCCAGCTCCACTCGTTTGGGTGATTTTGGCCATTGAGAATAGGGCTCACCTGAACACATTTTTCGACCTTCTCAAGCAACCTTCCACTTCGACTTCTCGTTCCTTGGAACCACCGTGCGTTTCCTTCACGTCCGCCAACGTACTCTTCTGTAGCGTCTCGTCCCTTAGATGCACCAAGTCCATCGGTTCTCTCTAGTGCTATCCTTCTTACTAGCTGCGTCTTTCGCTCAACCTCCTGTGCTCCTAAGTTCTTGCACACTTAGATACAAGGGTCAAATCACAACAAGACATAACTTGACTTGGTTGATCATATTAAAACTACCACGGGGGTACTTGCAATCTCCTTCTTTTAATGTGAGCAAACCAAGATAAGTTAGGGTAAATAAAAAACAAATAATAGTAAAAAATAACAAGTATTTGATTTGTAAAAAAATGAACAAAAATCAAAATGTACCCTCCCCCTAAATTTAACCTATAATTCTCCCCCTTTGATCACATTAAAAATAGGGATATGCTATAAGAATAACATGAAGTAAATTCAAAATAGAGTATAAGGGATAAAATTATAGCGACTATCATCTAGAAAAATTATGAACTTTAAATTTTGAAAAATTAGATTTTTACAATTGATAAATCATTTTTGGGAAAAAAATATTTTTAAAAATATTTTTTAATCATGGAGAAATAATAGTTAAACAGTTATATCCAAATCAGAGATAAAATTTTCACAAAAAATTGAAATTAATTTAAGCAGTAATATTCTTTTCTACATAAAGATATATTTTCTTTAAAAAGTTCAAAAAAAAAATTAAAAAATTTCCTGAATATGTATTAGAGTAAGTTGCTTTGAAAAATAAATAATAAATTTTTAAAGAATTTTTAATATAAAAAATTTATATTTAGATAAATAATTCATAGAAAGTTTACCCATGGTCAAAGAAAACTTTAGAAAAAATTTCTTAGATAGAGAAAATGATAAAGTTTCATAAAAAAAAAATAGAGTTTACAAAGGTAATCTAAGAAATATTTTTAAAATAAAAAATATAATTTTTGTCATAAAATTAAAAATAATATAACGAAAAAAAATTCTAAAAAAATTTCTACAGATAAGGGATGAAATCATCTTTCTTAAAAAATTACTATCTACATAATTTTGGTCTGAATTTAAACAAAACAATTTATTTAGAATATTTAAGCAAAATTAAATCAGTTTAAAAGTGATATATACATAAAAATTTAATCTAAATATGATTTTATAACCCAAAATAGATTCCTTCTTACAGATTGATCAAAAATTTTCTAGGAACATATTTACGTGATAATTTTCTGATTTAGCCCTTATGATATTTAAGATATCAATTAGTCCTTGAAAATTTCTAAAATTTGAAAGAATAATATTCGAACATGCAGAATTTTTCAAATTTTGTTTTTGTTCTTTTACATTTTTATTTTCTATTTTTAGTTTGTTGAAATCTTCCGGTCGACAAGATGTTGCTAAGGTTTCTTTTAACTCATTATTTTTTATAATAATTTTTTATTATCATTTTCTAATTGACAGGAAGTTTTATACAAGTTTTTTCTAAACTTGTACAACTTGTCAGGAGGCAGAGACTATACTTAACTTATCTCATCGATCCCTTGATCTGAAGTTGTTGGTACCCCAAGGTAGTTTTGATGTGATCAAATAAGTTAAGTTAGGTCCTGTTGTGTTTAACCCTGTGTCTAAGTGTGCAGGAACTTATGAGCACAGGACGTCGAGCAAAAGACGTAATTAGCGAGAAGGATGGCACAAGAGAGAGCCGACGAGCTCGGTGCGTCTGAGGGACGAAGTGCTGCGGAAAAGTACACTGGCAGACGAGAAGGGAGTGTGTGGTGTTTCCAAGGGACGAAAAGCCAGAGCGAAAGATTGCTCGAGGAGCAAAAGACGCAGCTGTCCGAGGGACGAAAAGCTGTGGAAGAGTATACTGGCAGACGAGAAGGAAGTACGTGGTGATTCCGAGGGAAGAGAAGCTGAAGCGAAAGCTTGCTTGAGGAAAAGGCCGAAAGTTGAGTTCGGGTGATCCCTATTCCGGATGACCAAAATGACCCAAGCGAGCGGAACTAGAGCGGAAGACCCAGACCGATGCGAGCGGAACCGAAAAAGGAGGCCATGACCAAAAATCAGTAAAGTGCTTATTTTTGGCCCCGGGGCGCCCGGAGCAGTCCGGGCGCCTGGAATAGGTCCGGGGCGCTTAGAGAAGTCTAGGTGCCCGGAACCCAATTCTTAGCCATTTCAATGTGGTGTTTGAACGTTGCGTCGAGGATAGAATTTTATCTCATTCCAAGCACCTGGAACGTTTCCAAGCTCCCCGAGCAAGGCAATATAAGTAGCCCTGCTCCCAGAAACTAACAACAACAAGAAATATCCGAGCAGCACTTGTACACACTTCCTTTTTTGTTTAACTTCGTCTTTTTGTGCTTTTATTGATGTAAAGAGGCTTCTCCACCTAAAGGAGAAATTAGTGTGACTTCACTGCCTTGGATTAGCAACTTCCCCGGTTGTAACCAAGTAAACCCGCGTGCCTCTGTCTTTTAGTCCATTTCATTATTTATATGCAAATGTTATTTTAATTAAGTTATAAGTCAAAAAAGATTTTGTTTTATTTTTGTGCAGGGGCTATTCACCCCTCCCCCCCCTCTAGCCGACCGCTAAGGGTCTCAATAAGTGGTATTAGAGCCAGGACGCTTCAGGAGGACTAACCGCCGAACGAAGCACACGGGATGGCCAGATTGAGCATCTACCCACCAAAGTTCGAGGGGGAGTTCGTGAGCTAGAAAAAGAGAATGGAGATATTCTTTAAAATCGATTTTGAATTGCTTTTAATAATGAAGTTCAGTTTTTAGCATCCGAAAGTAAGGAAGAAAACCAATAGACGAAGAAGGAGCAAACCAACTACGTGACAAATGATAAAGCAGAGTTCCATTTGCTGAGCATCCTATCACCACAAGAAGTCAACCGGATCGGCGCCTACAACTCAGCAAAGGAGCTTTGGGGGAAGTTTCTTGAGCTACACGAAGGGACTTCCGAAGACAAGCTCATGAGGCGGGATCTGCTAAGGAAACAACTGAGTAACTTAAAATTGGAAGCAAAAGAGACCGTTGCACATCTTTACTCAAGAATGAAGGAACTAATCACCAGACTCATGAATCTCGGCGAAAAGGTAAGCAACCGAGATTCGCTAAAGTACGCGCTTAATGCATTTCCTAGATCTACTGAACATTATTAGTAGATGTTTACTATATATCTAAAGATTTAGAATCTGTCACCTTAGAAGAAATGTTTTCAACATTTGAAATCCATGAAACGATATGTGCATATTCGAAGAAGGAGTCGAAGCACAACGTAGCCTTTAAGACAAGGGTGGACGAACAAGATTTAGAATCCTCTTTCGATGACAATGAAATGACATTAATGGTAAATTAATTTAAAAGATTATTTAAAACTAGAGAAACTAATCATCTGCAATGTAGAAAGAAAAGAACAATCAGATGCTACCATTGTCATAAGTTAAAGATCAAGGACAAGGACAAAAGAAAGAATAAGAAGTCTGTCCAATCTAACAAGTACAAAACGCTAAAGGTGACGTGGGATGAAATGTCGTCCGAATTAGAGATTGAGGCTTTCCTCGGACTTGCGTTAATGGCAAGCTATCAATGTGTAGCAACTATAATGTAGTAGCTACTATAACGTTGTAGCAACTATTGTATTGTAGCTACTGCAATGCAGTAGCTACTACAACGTTGTAGCAAGTACTGTGCAATAGTTGCTACAACGTAATAGTTGCTACAACGTTATAGGTGTTATAACGTTTTAGCAACTACTACACAATAATTGCTATACATTGTAGCAGACATGTAATAGCTACACCACGTTTAAAAACTAGTACGCATGTAATTATAAAGAGAAGAGAGAATTTTATTTTAATTTAAGAGGAAAGAGAAAATATTTGTTGCATGAAAATAAGAGAGATAAAAAAAATTGGATTTTGATCGTGTCAAATAACACATGTTGAATTTCAGTTACGGACACACGCAATGTGTGTGTGTATATATATATATATATATATATATATATATAGATTTGTTATACTACGGACTCTATCCTACGGATTGTTACGGACCAACTGCCACATCATATTATTTTATTTTTTTTAATACAATATTTTCTCTTTCTTAATTTTTTTTTTCTTCTTCTCGCTGTAACGAAACGCTCACCGCGCCTCGTCGCCGCGATCGTCGGCCGGACTCCAGACGCTATCGCGACTAGACGCGATCGTGCCGGATTCCGGACTGGACGTTGCCGACTGGACGCTCGCGACTGGACGCGATCGTGCCAACTGGACGCGATCGTGCCGACTGGACGCGATCGTGCCGATTAGACGCTGCCGACTGGACGAGATCGCGGCCGGATTCTGGCGCGATCGCGTCCGGAATCCGGCCGCGATCGTGCCAGATTCTGGACGCCATCGCGACCGGAATCCGGCGGGATCGTGGCCGGATTCCGGACACGATCGCGACTGGACGTGATCGCGCCAGATTCACCTTCTGGTCTATAGTATGGGTGGGTCCAGGCGGCCGGAGGCCGCCGGCGGTGGGCAGATGGCCGGCGGCAGGTCGTGTGGCGGGCGCGCGAGGAGGCGTGGTGAGCACAGTGACCAGCGAGAACGTTTCGGCGAGAACGAAGAGAAAAAAGAAAAAGAAAAAGTTACATTTAAAAAATTAAAAAGAAAATGCATTTTTATAGAAAATGTCATATGACATGGCAAGTCCGTAACAATCCGTAGGAAATAGTCCGTAGCATAACAATCCTCTATATATATATATATATATATATAACTGATAGTTATAAAAAAGCGATTATTAATTTTTCTTAAGGAAAAAAAATTAACTTTTCTATTAATTAATATATTTGTATAATATTTTTTTAAAATTTAGCCCTAGGAGTTTAACAAAATTACAATTTTCCTTACCTCAGAATTTGTCAATCCGTATCAAAAGTCTAAGGTTTAAAATAAGCAAAGTAGGTACAAAATAATTTTATTCCTGGACCTCTTCACCTTATTTTCTTAAAAATAAAAAAGTATGTATGTCAAAAATTTGTTTTCTCATTGTTTCTTCTTTAAAAGGAAAGGGATAATTATAACATTATTAATAGATTAAGAGCACTAAACCATCCACAAACAATAACTAAATTGCATCGCTCACACTACACATTTAACTAACAGTTATATGGAATAGTGCAATATGATCAGTTATTTGTATACACATACAAGTGCAAATTTCTGTTTCTTCCTTGTTTTATTCCTTTCTTGCACAAGTTGTTTTGCAAGAGAAACACACAGAAAATTCAATTGAGACCTGAGTTTGTACCTCCATCAGCAGTGCAATCGAAAACAACTCATAAATGTCCTATGGGTGTGATGTAGTGGTGGTAACAGGGTGTGTCCTGAGGCATATCACCATATGCGACGGTTAAGAGCGCCCGATGTTTAGGAACCTCAAATTTGGCATACATATATAATATATATTATATATAATTAGATTGTTTTAATAAAAATCTAAAAAATATATTTTCTATTAAAATTTAAGAAAAAAATTCTAAAAAAGAAAAGTAAGAAAAAAAGAAGGAGATAAATGATCCTTTTTTATCTTTCTAAAATTTTATTTCTTATATAACTCTTTCTTTATTAATTTGTTTATAGAAGTCATAAAACTCTAAAGAGTAAAGTATGAATCCTGAACATTAATTTCCTCCCTTCTTCTCCTTTGAATCTCTTCTAATTAAATTAGAAAAGTTTATTATCCAATTAAAATTTTAATTTTATCAATATCATCATTCATCAATATATAAACTTACAACAGAAGTTACGTACTTATCTATATTTTTTCTTGGTGGCAATATTCAATATTGATTTTAATATTGTATTGGAGTCAATATTTTATGATTTTTCTTATAGATTTGAAAGAGTTTAAATAAATCATCCCAATTTTAATCATCATAGAATAGATTATATCGATTGCTTCAAGAACAAACCGAGCTTTATTGTTCTTTAACTATTATTTTCACTGCTTGTATTTGTTTCATTGTTAGCTTTATTGTTGGTTTTGTTTATTTTCTTTTTATACTTAAAATTTGCAGTATAAACATGTTTCTAAAAAAATATCAATCTTGGATTCAGAGAAGAAACAAAAGAAAAAGAGTGGAATAGATTATTAAAACTCACAAAGGTGTTCTTCGTAAGTTTTTTAAAGCTAACTCTTCAATTGAAGATTCAATTGATGAATTACAAGAAGAAACTCAAGAAGAACTAAATGATTACGCAACAAATGAGCAACAATCGAGTAATCAATAAAAATTAAATGATCATGCAATCGATGAGCGGAAAGAATTGAGAGAAAATGATGATCATAATCATGCAACGAATGAGCAGGAAGAATTGAGAGAAAATGATGATAATGATTTGAATGTAAATGACTTGACAATTTTATGTATCGAAAATGAGGTGTTAGAAAAACTTCATTTTGAATACCTTACTGATAATTTTGCTTCTCAAAATACTAGAAGATATAGAATTTTTTAATAATTATTTCATACTTTTTTTTGTATTTGTAGGTATTACATCTTTTGGAGAAACTAGGAAACATATTTTGTATGGTGTTGCACTTTTTGAAGAATCTTGAGAAATATATTTTGTTTGGAGTTTACCATATTTTAAATGTAATATATTGATATTCAAGTTTTTCTATTAAATTATATTTAAATTATATGTTAGTAATTTTTTTTCTATAGAGGTCACTATATATATATATATATATATATATATATATATATATATATATATATATATATATATATATATATATATAAAAGAATTTAGTATGCTACCCATCTTATGCAACCCACCTTGTGTCTACATAGTGTAATTGATTTTTTTTTTTAAAGTTTTTGTTAAGCTCTCATTTATTCCAATCAAATTTTATCTTTAGAGTTTAATGATTGGATTATAATATTAAGTAAAAAAAATCAAATCGAAAACAAATTTTAGGTTGGCACGAGGTGTGCAGCGTAAGGTGGACAACATATCAAAAATTTTATATTAATGATTAATCAGGTTGGGTAACATCGAGCAGGGGTAACCGGCCAGATTTGATGAAAGTTTTCCACCGGTCACTAGGATAAATAGGGAAGTACTCACGACGAGCAGCCCAGAAGCCTAGCATCTTTTAGTTGTAAATGTCATTTCGAGAAAGAATCCCTGCAAATACGCTATAGCTGAGAATTGAACTGTGGGTGACTGGAAGACAATTAGACGCCCTTACCACTGCACCATAGTCCTAGGCGCTATATATATATACACATATGAATGTCCCTGAATGGAAACCAAGGATGCCCTAGTCCGCCGCAGTGGACATAAATATTAAAGTGTAGTGAATGCCAAACCCTCTCTGTGAATCTTCTCAAGGAGAAGACTGAAGAAATCCTGGCACAGACCTAATTACAATTGCAGTCCTAAACAAGTATTTCTGGTTTACTATTAACTATAACATAGAAGCAGCCATTACTCATCTTCAAATGCTAATCTAAGAATATTCACCCCAAGTTGAATACATTGAATAAGAAATTGGCTAAGGGGAGCTAGATTAAGAGAAGAAACGAATGATTTCTGGTTTACTATTAGGTGTGCAAAAACATAAATTAGATCAAAGGGAAGAGTGGAAGAAGAAGAAGAAGAAGATGACCAGAGCAAGATTTGTGGATATGCTTTCTGATTATAAACAATGTAAAAAGTTTACAATCGCACATTAACAATAGGACGTCGAGAATATAGTAGAGAAGGTAAAGGAGATAAACAAATTTCTACTGCATTATGCATAGCCTCTTAGCTGGGTACATATTCAATTGTTGTTTTTGCTCATAATAGATTTAGCATTCTGGAACACAAAATGGATTTGGTTTGCCATGAGATAAGATATCTCCAATTATATGGATTTTGTACTGAGAAAGGATCAGGGGCGGATGTACCGGGGGGGGCGGCGTCGGCGGTCGCCCCCCCTTGCTGGCAGACCAAAAAAAAAAAAAATCAGAGTGCTTCATCGTGGCGTAGAAAAAATTGCAATCAAAGCAGCCAGCAGGAGACGGGGAAAACGAAGAGACGAAGAAGAACAGTTCATTTGATTAATTGTGGACCACGTGTCCAGTTTGACACAATCACGTATTCACGTGTCCACTTTGTCATATTTCCATTCCATATATAATTTATATAAAGGTTTATTTTTATATTTATTTAATTGTTTTTATCTCTCCTCCTCTGTTTGTTTTGTTTCCGCCGCCGCTCACCCTTTATCTCTTCATATTTTTATTTTCCATTCCACTTTAACCTTGTGATCTTGGTGTTGCCCTTTGTTTCTTCTCGCTGCTGAGCACCAACCAAAACGGCAAAGCCGGAAAGTCCTACGCCAAAGGTTTTTTTTTCCTCTCTTCCGAGTTCCGATCAAAGCGGCAAAGCGCCAAAGCTCAAAGGTGAAGTCTTCAACGGTTCAGCCTTCAGGTAAGTGGATTTTATTTTATTTTATACCTGAATTTTATTTTATTTTTTTAATAATTATTTGATTATTTCTTGATTACCATGTATGATACAATTAATAATTTAAAATTTTAATTGTTTAAATATTTAGTTGCTTTTTATCACCTCTCTTGTTAAATGGTTCACATTATTTTATGTTGATAATTTTTTCCCATACATTATTATTTGTAGAAAATGTTGAGATATTTTGCAAAGAGACCTAGGAGTTCAATTGAATCGTCTAGTGTTCCGGATGAAGAGTCTACTCCTGCACCACAACCACCACCACCTCCTCCTCCACAAATTTTATTTGAAAATATTGAAAATCTGAGTAGTGAAGTAGAAATTGTTGCTGATCCTGGTTTACGAAAATTGATTGAAGAGTATGATGTTGGTGCTAGAGATCGTATTCGAAAAGAATATGTTGCTATAGGCCCTTGTCAACCTCGAGGCCATAATTTTCCAAGAAAAAAAATGGGTAAAGATAATAGATGTTTCAGAGAGGTTTGGTTTAAAGACCGTGATTGGTTGGAGTATAGTGTTTCAAAGGATGCGACCTTTTGTTTACGGTGTTATCTTTTTAGACCTAGTAATATAGGGTTTGGAGGAGATGATGTGTTTACGAGATCTGGTTTCATAAATTGGAAAAAAGCAATTGAAAAATTCAATGAGCATGTAGGTGGAGTTGGTAGTGCGCACAATGAGGCAAGGATACAGTTTGAGGGTTTCAAGAATCAAAGACAAAGTGTGGAGTATTCATTTTCATCGGGGAAACATGAGCTTGAAGTTGCTTATCGCAAACGCTTGACTTCCATTTTAAAAGTAATTCGATTTTTGTTGTTACAAGGATTACCTTTTCGGGGACATGATGAGTCTTCGACATCATCCAATAGAGGAAATTTTTTAGAATTGCTCAAATGGTATAGTTCAGAGTGTCCAGAAGTTGCGGCAGTTGTTGGAATGAATGCACCTGGAAATAATCAAATGATTGCCCCAAAAATTCAAAAGCAATTGGTGAATGCTTGTGCAGTTGAGACCACAAATGTTATTCTAGCTGATCTTGGAGATAGATGGTTCACTTTACTACTTGATGAGGCTCGTGACTGTTTAGTGAAAGAGCAAATGGCAGTTGTTATTAGATATGTGAACAAGCATGGGGAGGTGATTGAACGATTTATGGCTGTAGTTCATGTTGCAACAACTACAGCTGCTTGTTTGAAGGAGGCAATCGACTCTTTATTTGCTAAGTATGGTTTATCAGTGGCGAGATTGACGGGTCAAGGATATGATGGTGCTTTAAATATGTCTGGAGAATTTAATGGCTTAAAGTCACTGATAATGAAAGAAAATCCGTATGCATTATATGTTCATTGTTTTGCTCATCAACTCCAGCTAGTGGTTGTAGTCGTTGCTCAAGCAAATCAATATGTTTGTGATTTCATGTGGATTGTTGGTTCGATTGTGAACACATCTGCATCATCTTGCAAAAGGGCCGACAAACTTCGACAACTTGAACATGATAGAAAAGTTAAACTTCTTGAAAGAGGAGAGATTAGTTCTGGTAGAGGACTAAACCAAGAAACTAGTCTAGCTAGACCTAGAGATACACGATGGGGGTCTCATCATTCAACTTTATGTCGTATTGAACAAATGTGGCCATCTGTTATAGAGGTTCTTCAAAATTTGATTGATGATGGTGATCATTCTTCTAAGGGTTTAAGTAGAACTTTGGTTGAAAGAATGGAGAGGTATGAATTTGTGTTTATTCTACTATTGATGAAACGTATATTGGCAATCACAAATCATTTGTCAACCGTTCTACAAGAGAAAGATCAAAATATTGTGAATGCGATGCGTTTGATCAATAATGTGAAATGCAAATTGCAAAAGTTGAGAGATTCTAGATGGGATATTTTACTTGAGGATGTGAAGAAGTTTTGTAACACTCATTCCATTGAAATAATTAATATGACAGATAACATCAACAACCGTAGTCGTTTGAAGAGAGATGGAAAAAATGTTAATTTTTATCACTACTACCATGTTGAAATCTTTTGTGAGGTAACTTCATAATTCTTTTTTTGTTTACCGTCAATTAAATTCTTTTAAACATTAACATATTTATTAATTTTTACTTTTGTTGTTTGATTTTTAAATTGTAGGTTATCGATATTATTCTACAGGAGATGGATAGTCGTTTCTCTGAAACAACTACAGATTTGTTGATTTATATGTCATGTCTTGATCCTAGAAACTCGTTCTCTAGATTTGATGTACAGAAGTTAGTGCGCCTGGCTCATTTTTATGAAGATGATTTTTCTTGGAATGAGCGTATGTTGGTTGAACAAGAGCTTGAAACATATATTGATGACGTCAGATCAGATGAACGGTTTGAAGGCATTTCAGATTTGGGAGCTCTTGCAAAGAAAATGATTGAAACAATGAAGAACCGTGTGTTTCCTTTGGTTTATCGGATGATTGAGCTAACCTTACTTCTTCCAGTTGCTACTGCAACTGTTGAAAGAGTGTTTTCGGCAATGAATATTGTCAAAACAGATTTGCGAAATAGGATTGGAGATGAATGGATGAATGATAGTTTGGTAGTATATATCGAGAAAGATGTTTTTAATACTGTCGACAATGAGCCAATTTTACAGCATTTTCAGAACATGGAGTCTCGAAGAATGCAATTGTCACGTATTCGTTAGTAGGTTGCTTTAAAATTTTAATATTATTGTACTAGTTTCTTTTCATAATATTGTACCTTTTTCTCCTGTATGCAAGTTATTTAATTTTTTTTTTAATTACATAGAAGTTATTAACTGTTCAAAAAAATTTCATCGCGCTTAAATCATGGTCGCCCCTCCATGATTGAATTCCTGGATCCGCCACTGGAAAGGATCACTATCAGTCGAGTATGATTCATGATCATCAATAGAAGAACTTTCTTGCATATAAATTAGATGACTGGCGCAGGAACAACTTGCTATCGGAAAAATGGATAATCAGAGATATATAAACGGGAGGAAAAAAAAACCAAAAATAAATAAAAATGAAGACTGATGGTTTTTTGTTTTCCCCTTCTCATTTGAACTCATACTCTGACATCCCTATGGCAGGTTCTTTTTCCAACAACAACTATAAGATCATTTTAGAATCTGCATGTAGATTAGTAGCATCCATCATGAAGTTTCTATCTTTGATAATGAACAATGATAACCAACTTTTATGAGGCGATAGGATATCTTTGCTTATTTTCTGAACTATGAACCACAACAATGGTAGGTAAGCTTTAACCATTCATTTTGATTTTCAACACCTGCTGACCAGTAGTCAGAAAGGACCAGGTGAATGCCCCCCTGCATTATAAACACCCATTAGTCGGCAGTCTCGATAGAACATATGTTGTATACCAATGCGGGATGACAAAATGAATGTTTTGGTTAATAAACGGGAAACTTATAAAAGTAAGTGGATTTCTTTCCTCTTCAGGACGGGAAAGTGTCTCATAATTTGATGGAAGAATCTAATACAATGGCTATAAAAATATAATAATGTTAACTGCACAATAATCTCATTTGATGCCCACTTATATTGAGAAAAAGAATTATTATGTGCTTTTTTTTGCAACAGTTTGCAAGTTTCACATTTGATGCCCAGTTATATTAAGCAAAAGAATTAAGTTTCAGTTTTCACATGACCATTATTTGCAAATACAATTTATTTAGCAGAAACAACAAAAAAACCATAAAAAATGCGTCTGCCGGGAGTCGAATCCGGGTCTATTGCTTGGAAGGCAATTATCCTAACCGTTGGACTACAAACGCCAGAGAGCGACAGTGTTTTAATAAATTTATAAAAGTAAAACTTAAATTAACAACCCAAAGATTTTTCAATAGTTAAAGATACGCACATTTGTATTTTTTTTTTTTTTTTTGGATTGTTATATTAGATATTTGATATAGGGATAGGGGTGAGGGAAAACGCACAATATACGTGCATATTATTGGGAAGTTTAACCATGGTTGATTAAGAAGAATTTATTTTTGTAATAAGACAATTGAACGATACTCAGGAAGGAGACGAACAAACAAACAAAATGCTATTGACTACTAATAAAAGGGTATAGATTCCTAACAAAAACATATACTTAAATCTTACCAAGCAAATTAAATAGCTCTCTTGATCATCCGAAGAACTCAGAGAACCACAATCCGAGCTTCAATCTGTTTGTATGGTTACGGAAGGTTGTTAATAGATTTTAAATGTGGCAAATTTGTAATAAAGATTAAAACAAACGTTGCAACGAATACAAGGGTTCGAACAATGAAGTACTTAAAAAAATGATTGAGGGAGGGCATGTATGAAAAGAAATGGAAGCAGAGTGTGAGCAAGAGGTTATCTGAGATATCAACGTAGAGCCACTCCTGCGATGTCACTTGTTAATGTGAAACAGAATTGAAGCAACAAAAATGAACTAAGCAAGTGTCACCGAGCATGTCATTGGGTGAGAAGTACTCCCAGGTTCAACCATTTGAGGGATAGGGGATCCGTGTGTCAGGCAACAAAAATTATTTTCCATCTAATACACTCTAACCTCACCAAGGAACATCAAACTTTGAACCATCTTAAAATTTAAGCTCGCCCAGCTCCACTTTAACGCGGTATTTTATTACGTCGCTATACTGATACAGCAAAATGATATTTTGAAATTTTCAGAGGTGATCTTCCGAGTCAGAGTTACTTTCATATTCTCTGATTGATAAGGGTTGGAAACCCTTGGGAAGCTTTTCGGCCAATATTTCCTGAGAGAAAGGCAAACTGGGTTGTTCAGGTATTTCCAGAAGAACTAGAGCCTTTCCTCACTTTGGATCCCTTGGCGGTGAATTCTGGGCTGAAGAAGCTTGCGACTGCTCAGTTTTGGTGGAGCCTTCTCTTGGCGATCAGTGGTAAGCAATCGGGGACAGGGGCATGAGAGGCAGGTTGTTTAGCCGTAGCGATGATTGGTTGGACTGAGCTGGAGGAGGGGCTTGGGGGAACCTAGTGAGTCCTTCCACTCGGGTTCTTCGCTTAGTGGGCCGACCCAATATTGATACATCCGGGTCGTTCGGCAGAGGGTACCCGACTGCTACTTGTTGTTACTGTACCAATTTTTTTGCTCGAGCGGTCACCAGTAATTTTAAACCTTCTTGTGATAAAGTGACAGTGATGAGCCATCCAAGTTCTTCCTTTTTCAAGTTTTAGATTCAAGTAAAGTTTCTACAGATGACGTCAAATTTGATCCTATTTCAAATTAAGGAAAATGGAGCCCTGGGAACGTGGCATCGAGGTGGCTATAATATTGATGTTGTGAAGACCTTGAAAAGGAAAGGGTCAGTGGCCAAGTAAGTCGGGAGTTGGGGATCTTAGACCTACGTGCACCATAGAGAAAGTCAATAGGAATGTTAGAACGAGAACCAGGGAGTAGGTCCCTAGTGTAGGTACTCCGACGCTCAAATCAAAGTCGTAGCTAAGTGAAAAATGCAATAAGAAGATGAATAGTAGAATCATAATGTAGATGCGTGTGTGCGAGCGTAGCGTTCTTGACTAACGAAGAGGACACCTTTTTATACTGACTCTCATACTCTTAACCTTCGCAATAATGAGGTGTCAGAGAATATCTGGTGTCAAAGTATGTTGGGCGGTGGAGATGTATGGTAGCCTCCTAATGGTTGGAAGAAGATTCTATTACATGTATATTTTAAAATAATGGAATATTCTTTGAAGAGTAACTATTATTCTCTGATAATGTTATCTCCTACAAGGAGTCTAACCGACACTAGGGTCGATCAGCTGTATGCTGAAAATCATGCTCATGAAGAGTGGGGAGCTGAGCTCCGAAGGTCCGACTAAGCGGAGTGTCCAGTTGACTGTAACACATGGATCAATACTGAGATAATCAGAGGGACTTTGGGATTTGATCGGCAAGAGAGTTCGGTTGGACTGTCCGCTTGGTCAGACTATTCGGGTGACCCTTCAACCATTGTTCTCCCCTTAACTTTGACCTCCACGTCAGCCGACCTTCTTGACTTTGTCCATATCTTCAATGGATCCTAACTTATTTGTCGTATCAGTTATCATTTGGATGCTCATCATAGAACTGAACAACAAAGGAAGTTGATTCGAAATTGCATTGCCAACACTACAAAACTTGTTTTTTTATCACTACAACTGATTTGATTTTTCATAGCGCAACATCAACGACAAACATTAAAAACATGTCATTAATATTATTATTTATGGTGCGTCAATTCATGTGCACTATTAATATTATTATTTTTATACCAACGACGATGTATAAAGAGCACATGCTATTAATTAATATTTTTACAATGGATAAGTAGGGCAGTAAACAAGCAGAGTCGAGCCGAGGTTTAGAATGTTTAAGCTTTTTTGATAAGGTAACAAAGCCGAGCCGAGTTTAAAAATGAACCAAACTTTTGAAATGAGTGTTCAAGCTTGACTTAGTTTATTTTTTATGAGCTTGAGCTTATTTGAAGTTTGGTTTAAACTTGGTTCGTTTAGATATTATCAAGCTCTCAATTCAAGATTGGCTTGAGTTTGGTTTGAGCTTGGCTTGAGATTGGTTCGAGCTTGGCTTGAGCTTGGTTCGTTTAGATATTATCAAGCTCTCAATTCAAGCTTGTTTAATTGTTTGAAATTTTAAGTTGTTTGATTAGTTATTGACCTTGATAATTTACATTTATTTATTTTATTTTATTATTTATTTAGCATATTGAAAAAAGTTTTATTAATGAATATGGTTCGTGAATATTGTTCATGAACGTTGTTCACGAATGTTATTCACGAACGTTAACGAGCTGAACGTATATGTGTTTAAGCTTGTTTGTTTAATTTAACGAGTTGTTTAACCTTGTTTGTTTAATTAATCTTATGTATATTGAACAAACATAAACAAACTCTTATCGATAACATGAATAAACTCTTATATATCAAGTTGAATAACTTATTCACGAACACTTACTTCATTTATAGCCCTATAAATAAGATACTTGTTAAAACTTAATATTAATCGTGCATAAAGTGTGCTATTAATTTTCTAAAATTTTAGAGATTTTCACCGTGAGCGATCCCCATATCACCTGTTTATTTTATTTTACCCAAAACTTTCCCATATCCCCATATGAATAATTATTTCTTATAAATTTAAAATAACTTCTTTACGAGAATAAACTTATTTTTACTGTCAAATATAAAAAAAAATATTTTATGTGAATTCATAAAAAAAAAAATGCTTCCAGACAAGCTATGTATATATATATCTTACTATTTTATTAAAAATCTCTCCCCTTTACTAACTAACTTTGGTGAAGTCTAAAATGTATTTGCGTTAATGTCTTTTTTTCTATTCACACTAAAAATAATTCTAAGGTTTATTAGTAATTTCACAAGCGAAACAATCAGTGATCTAGAGTTCGAGACTCAACTATAGTGTATTATTATGAATTTTTCTGATCATTAATTTTTTGTTGTTTTGTATAAAAAAAATATAGTTCTCTTTAGTCTCATATCTTAGAATTGACAACACAATGATCAAATAAGCTTTTATAAATATTTTAGACCGACGATGTTAAAAAAATAGACTTTTCTTAGTTTTTTTTACTAAGACAAGTATAATATTAAAATAAAATAATTTTTTTATAAGGAAGCCCGTTATATAATAGTTTGTTGCTAGGATTCTCTAGCGTCACTATTGTCACTATTGCATGGGTCTGGGTCTGACGTTAAGGGTGACACTAGAAAATTCAAACAATTTGAAATGAATAAACCTCTTGTTCTCTAAACAAAATAGTTATAAAATAGAAATCACTTCAATCACCATTTTATTAAATAAAATAATCTTCCAGAGCAAACTTTTATAAAGACTAAGGGTGCGTTTGATATGTACGTTTTTTATTTTCATTTTCTGAAAAACGTACATTTTCTAAAAAACAGAAAATGATTTTTTGTCATTCTCTGTTTTTCTAGAAAACGCTATATATTTTTTTTAGAAAATAGACACAAAAAACGCAAACCAAACACATTTTTCAAAAAATCCGCGTTTTTCAGAAAATGAAAATGAAAAACACGCGTACCAAAGACACCCTAAAAGTTTTCAAAATTAAATTCTTAATCTGTGCTATATTTAACAATTTGTATTTAATAATAAATTGTCAAAATAAATTATAGCAACAAACACTTAACTATTATATTTACATTTTATATATTTGAATTTATTATACTTCACCAAATAGGTTTTGAATTTTGTTGCATTAAGCATGTTTTTGTATTTATATGATGTTTATTGGTGATCTGATAACCAACTCAAAGTCCGATATGATTCAGGGTGGCAAAAGAACCTAGGTTGGATGAAAATTTGGTAAATATGACGAGAAGCAATCCAAGTTGGACCATGCTCATCCCTATCATATTATTGGGAATTTTAACCATGGTTGATTAGGAATATTTTTGTTGTTGTTGTAATAAGACAATTGAACGATACTCAGGAAGGAGACGAACAAACAGGCAAAATGCTATTGACTACTAATAAAAGGGTATAGATTCCTAACAAAAACATTTACTTAAATCTTACCAAGCAAATAGCTCTCTTGATCATCCGAAGAACTCAGAGAACTACAATCCGAGCTTCAATCTGTTTGTATGGTTACGGAAGGTTGTTAATAGATTTTAAATGTGGCAAATTTGTAATAAAGATTAAAACAAACGTTGCAACAAATACAAGGGTTCGAACAATGAAGTACTAAAAAAAATTATTGATGGAGGGCATGTATGAAAAGAAATGGAAGCATAGTGTGAGCAAGAGGTTATCTGAGATATCAACATAGGGCCACTCCTGAGATGCCACTTGTTAATGTGAACAGAATTGAAGCAACAGAAAAGAACTAGACTCGGCAAGTGTCACCGAGCATGTCATTGGGTGAGAAGTACTGCCAGGGTCAACCATTTGAGGGATAGGGGATCCGAGTGTAAGGCAACAAAAATTATTTTCCATCTAGTACACGCTAACCTCACCAAGGAACATCAAACTTTGGACCATCTTAAAATGTAAGTTCGCTTAGCTCCACTTTAACACGGTATTTTATTACGTTGCTATAATAATACAGCAGAATAATGTTTTGAAATTTTCAGAGATGATCTTCCGAGTTGGAGTTACTTTCATGTTCTCCGATTGACAAGGGTTGGAAACCCTTGGGAAGCTTTTCGGCCAATAATTCCTGAGAGAAAGATAAACTGGGTTGTTCAGATATTTCCAGAAGAACCAGAGCCTTTCCTCACTTTGGGTACCTTGGGGGCGAATTCTCGGCCGAAGAAGCTTGCGACTACTCAATTTTGGTGGAGCCTTCTCCTAGCGCTCGATCGGGAACATGGGCATCAGAGGCAGGTTGTTTAGCCGTAGCAGTGATTGGTTGGACCCGGCTGGAGGAGGGGCTTGGGGGAAACAAGTCGGTCCTTCCACTCGGGTTCTTCGCTTAGTAGGTGGGCCCAACATTGATACATCCGGGTTGTTCGGCAGAGGGTACCCGGCTGCTGCTTATTGTTGATGTACCAGTTTTTTGTGCTCGAGCGGTCATCAATAATTTTAAACATTCTTGCGACAAAGTTATGATGGTGAGTCATCCAACTTCTTCCTTTTTCAAGTTTTAGATTTAGGTAAAGTTTATATAGACGACATCAAATTTGATCCTATCTAAAACTAGGGAAAATGGAGCGTTGGGACAGTGGCGTCAAGGTGGCTCTAATATTGATGTTGTGAAGACCTTGAAAAGGAAAGGGTGAGTGGCCAAGTAAGTCTGGAGCTAGAGATCACAAACCTGCATCCACCATAGATAAAGTTAACAGGAATGTTAGAACGAGAACCAGGGAGGGTGTCTCTGGCATAGACACTCCAACGCTCAAGTCAAAACCGTAGCCAAGCGAAAAATGCAATAAGGAAGAAGAATAGTAGAATCATAATGTTGATGCGTGTGTGTGTGCGTAGCGTAGCGTCTTTGACTAACAAAGAGGACACCTTTTTATACTGACCCCCATACTCATAACCTTTGCAATAATGAGGTGTCAGAGTATGTTGGGCGTTGGAGATGCACGATAGCCTCCTAATGGTTGGAAGAAGGTTCTATTGCATGTATATTTTAAAATAATGAAATATTCTATGAAGAGTAGCTATTATTCTTTGACATGTTATTATCTTCTCTGACAATGTTATCACCTACAAGAAGTCTGACCGACACTGGGATTGATCGACTGTATGCTGGAAATCATGCTCATGAAGAGTAGGGAGTTAAGCTCCGAACGTCCGACCGAGTGGAGTGTCCGGTTGGCTGTAACACATGGATCGATACTGAGATAATCAAAGGGACTTTGGGATTCGATCAGCAAGAGAGTTCGGTTGGACTGTCCACTTGGCCGGACTGTCCGGGTGCCCCTTCGATCATTGTTCTCCCCTTAACTTTGACCTCCACTTCAGTCGACCTTCTTGACTTTGACCCTATCTTTGGTGGATCCTAACTTATTCGCCATATTAGTTATCAGCTGGATGCTCATCATAGAAGTGAACAACAAAGGAAGTTGATTCGAAATTGCATTGCCAACTCTGCAAAACTTGGTTTTTTATCACTACAACCAATTTGATTTTTCATAGCACAACATCAACGACATACATTAAAAGCATGCCATTAATATTATTATTTAATGTGCGTCAATTCATGTGCGCTATTAATATTATTATGTTTATACCAATGACAATGTATAAAGAACACATGCTATTAATTAATATTTTTACAATGGATAAGTAGGGTTGTAAACGAGCCGAGCTTTAGAATGTTCAAGTTTGTTTGATAAGGTAACCGAACCGAGCTGAGCCGAGCTTAAAAATGAACCAAGCTTTTGAAATGAGTGTTCAAGCTTGGCTTGACTTATTTTTTATAAGTTTGAACTTGTTTGAAGCTTAGCTTGAGCTTGGTTCATTTAGATGTTATCAAGCTCTCAATTCAAGCTTGGCTTAAGTTTGGTTCAAGGTTCATTCGTTTAGATGTTATCGAGCTCTCAACTCAAGCTTGTTTGATTATTTGAAACTTTAAGTTGTTTGATTGATTATTGACCTTGATAATTAAAATTTATTTATTTTATTTTATTGTTTATTTAGCATATTGAAAAAATTTTATTAATGAATATGGTTTGTGAATATTGTTTATGAACATTATTCATCAACAATATTCGTGAATGTTGTTCACGAACGTTAACGAGCTGAACACATATGTGTTCAAGCTTGTTTGTTTAATTAATCTTGTGTATACACTATAAAAAAATCACTGTTTTGGGACAAATTCTAGGATGAATTTGTAAATTATTTTGGTTGCAAAATTTTTGGGACAAAATCTGCGACGAAAAAATTTTCGTCCCAAAATTCTTGTTGCCAACTTGGCAACAAATTTGGGAACAAAATTAGCGACAAATAGTATCTTTGTCGCAAAATTCATCGCCAAGTTTGCAACAAAAACAATATCCATCGCAAATTGCTACAAAATTGGGGACGAATTCGGTGACAATTTAAATTTTGTCGCCAAATTCGTTGCAAATTCTGCAACAAAAATAATATTCGTCGCAAAATTATCTTTAACAATGAAAGTAACTCTTGCAACGAAAATAACTCTTGTGACAAATAATATTTGGTTGCAGAATTTGCAACGAATTTGGTGATGAAAATAATAATATAAAAAATTTGTGATTTGTGATAAATTAATTTTTATTCCAAATTTGCAACAACTTTGACGACGAAAATAATATCAAAAATATTTATGATCTATGATAAATTATTTTCGTCCCAAAATCCGTACCAATTCTGGGACGAAACCATGGATTCGTCCTAGAATCTGGGACAAAACCACAGATTCATCCCAGAATCTGGGACGAATCTGTGAATTTGTCCTAGAATCTGGGATTAATCTGTGAATTCGTCCTAGAATTTGAGACGAATCTATGAATTTGTTCTAGATTTTGGAACAAAACTATGTATTCGTCCCAGAATTGAGACAAAAAGTAATTTGTCGCAAAATTATCGATACACAATAAATTACGATAATTTGGCGACAAAATTTTTTGTCATCAAATTTGTCCCTAAATCCCATGAATTCTAGCAGAATAAATTTGTTTATGTAATTTCCAATCCAATACATATAAACCTATGTACAACAAAATTAAATATCAGATCATAAACACTCAACACATCCTAATTAACATTACAACATCCAATTTAACATATATACACATCTATTAATATTTAAAATCAATTTTACAGTAATGCAAATCTAAAGTTCTCAAAAAGTTATACAAGAACTTTCTTCTTAAGACTCCAAGAACTTATACAGGTTCAATAGTCCAAAAAGTAATAAAAATCCAACACCTCCTTAAAGTTATACAAGTTTTTTCAAAATAAATAATACATACATAAACTCTTCTTCTTCTTCTACAAACTGTCTTCTTCATTAAATCTTCTTTTCTTGCATAAAAATACACATACAAACAGATCATTTCTAACAAGAAAGATAATTACTTAAATTATAAAGTTAGAGTGATAACAAATAATTTAACATGATGAATTTGAATGCATTTGTCATCAATATGTTATTTTTTCTGTCCTTATGGTTCATATACAAAAGTGAAACGTTAATTTTTTTAATTTATAACTACTGATGACTATGTATGTCAAAAAATATTTCCATCTATAAGTCTCAAGCTTCAGCATTAGAATCACATGCTTCTCCCAATTGCAAGGTGCTTGTTGCTACTCCTGCAAACACTACTGCTCTTATACTGAAAGAGTTTGCTCCATCTATTCCAGCAAAGAAAATCATTTGAACGGAAAATAGTTATTATGATGTGGGCACACTGTCTCTATACTAGAACAAATCTCTATCCGACTTTATTTCTTACACTTTGCATCCACAAGTCCTACACAAGAAAGTGTGATTTCGAGGATTCTTGTATCAAGCATAAAGGAATCATTTTTTTTTCTTAAATAAGTAATGTTTTTAGCAGGCTTTAAATCCAGGAGTATTTTTAAACAATAATTCTACTCTACAATTCTTGCCAAGCACCACTATGCTTGCAAGTCTTGCAATTCAACATCTTTCTCTCCACTAGCTATAAGTATCCTAAATATGTTACAACCTATTTCACCACGTTCAATTGTAACTACAAATTACCTCAATATGATACTACATATTTCACCACATAAAATTATAACTACAAGTATCCTAAATATGATACAACCTATTTCACTACATCAAATTGTAACTACAAATATCCTAAATATGATACAACCTATTTCACTACATCAAATTGTAGCTACAAAAATCCTATTAGGTTTAATCTGACATGGAGAGAAATTAGAGAATGGGGTGCTTTCCTAAAATTCTTATCATATAAAAATATCTCAAATGATGAAAACACAAAATAGTCAAGATCAATTAGGTGGTACTAGACTTGCATTTAGTGCTCATGGTTACTTTGTTGCGAGTAAAACTCTAATCATAATTCAGAATTCTAGCTAATAATATAGTAGTTGTAATTTTCAACAAGTTTGTAAAAAGAAAGATGCCCTTATTTAACTCTTCCATTAATTCTTCAAAAGCAACTGATAAAATAAATAAATAAATCAATTACAAGTACAACATGTTCAACTAAGGGTGTGTTACTTAATACTTACTTTTTCTTCGACATAGATTTTTGGCTCACCAACCCTGCTAAAAACAAAATGACAATATTAATTAAAATTAAAAATGAAAAGGTTCGCAATCCATGAATTAATGGTGAAAACCACTAATTATAAGACAAATAACATTCATACGTAATTAAAATCATGATGAATCATCAGCACCATCGTCACGGTCGTCATTGCCATCATCACTGTCATCCGGAGGAATCTGACTTAGAGCGGAGCTCAACTGAAGATGTCACATGATCAAGTTTTATTGTCGGCTCAACTATCTCATTTCTTGATCCCTTTACGCCCTTTCTTCATCTCTTTACAATAATATTCCCTTCAGATTGCTAACCTCTTCAGTCAATGTGTCTACTTGGGCCATCAGTGCTGGTGTGGAAGAAGATGTACTAGCTATTCTTTGGGTTCTGCTCAAGTAACTCATCCCCAATATCCTTCCCCCTATTGATCCTCCACTGGCCTCCAGCCATAAATTAAAATTATTGCCAACAAAGGAATCAGACCCCTAAATATCGGCGCCAGCTTGTGAGCATGTCTGGGCTAACTCGAGCGCATCATATTTTTCCTGTTTTTTTAAAACACATGATATTGTTACTGCTTTTGCTCCAGCCCCACTCCAATCTTATCTTTTGTTGTAAAAGTGCGGGTGAAAGTATCTATAAAAGCAGGCTCCTTCCCCATCTCCCTAGTCTAAAAAACTCGAGTTACAAATAATAAAATAATTTGATATAGATAAAAAAAACTATTGAGAGAGTTCAAAAATTACCAATCTCCATTTATGCTCATCTATGTTAATGGAGCCTCCTACACATATCGCAGCGGAGTCGCCAAAATTGTAAGATTGATTCATTCTATTCTGGTTACTCCTTTGCTTACCCTCCTCCGTTGCCCCAAAGTTGGTGATTTTCTCCCAATTTTCATCAGTGATGAAGTTTGGCTTTTTTTCCCCCGACTCTTGGCATGATTCAGTACATGCTTGATGTGATCACCATATTTTTTTAAAATATTCTTTTGATCTCCATTTCGTCAGTGGGGACCCAATTATTTAGCCGCTGAAATGAAAAAAATAATTGATTATATATTCACTTTAAATTTGAATATAAACTGAAGTAAATATACCTTAAACTCGCTCCACCATAGTTCTTTTGTGGCCTGTAGAGTGCTTGAATATTTCATTGATTCTCCTCCCTAATGATTATTCATGATTTTATTGATTTCATGAATAACTTGTACAAAATTTTCAAACCTGCATTAAATTACAAACAAACAATGTTAATTAATTAAGATAGATAAAAAAAATAAAATAATTTATAGTACTTACGAATCTCCAATGGGGACTATAAAAGCTCTATTATTTCTGAACTCAGCAAATGAATTTCTTGCTGAGTTTGGAAGATCTATGGGGACTGGCGATGGTACCAGCGACGACGAATGCAAAGGCGCTAGAGAAGGTGCATGAGATGGTCCGCCTGATTAGGGGGGGGGCGTAGGATACTAGTAGGTGATGAATCTGTCTGATCCTGTTATCTCCGTCTACGTCCACCTCATCGAAACATATGCTGGGCTACCTCCGCTCTGACCCTTTCAATGACTGGCTCACCGACCGAGCCCTCTGCTATTTCAACCTCGCTATCGATGGGGTGCTCGACCAACTGAAGGGTCGCAGCCATATCCCTGCCACTCCGACCAACAAAGTCATCAGTTAGGACAAGTTGACTGAGTCGCTGCCCAATGATGTGCCGGGCTACCTTGAGTAAACCCGTCTCTTGCAAAGTTTGCCTCTTTTTGTGCTGCCCCTTGATATCTTGTAAAAAATTTCTAAGTGGTAATGTAAGATCGCCCATTCGACAAATCTTTGTTCATTTGAATATTTATATTCAAGCGTCATCATGAGTTGTCGCTCAGCATTTCCTTGCTTTCTTTATCGTCGCATCTATAAATGCATCGTCGCTCGTCTCGAGTGGAGCTGAGCTTCTGCACGACCTTGTAAGGTCCCACCCATGGGGCTTCGAGCTTGGTAACATCGCCGATCAACTTTATTCTTTTCCACACTAGATCGCTGACTTGGAAGTATAACGACCCAACCCTTTGGCCACTTGGGCGGCCCTTGCGGCGGCCCACTGGCGGCCCTTATGTCGTCGGCCCATTTGGCGACCTCTAATGTCGTCGACCAACGATCCTTTGGCCGTGCCGTTACTCACTAGGACTTTCCACCCCTGGCCAGTGGATTTTTGCCTCCCCTAGGATTCGAACTCTAGACCTCCAGACTTAAGTACTAGAGTTTATGAATCCTGGTAACCAAGTGAGCCCCACTCACTTGGTTACCAGGATTCATAAACTCTAGTACTTAAGTCTGGAGGTCTAGAGTTCGAATCCTAGGGGAGGCAAAAATCCACTGGCCAGGGGTGGAAAGTCCTAGTGAGTAACGACACGGCCAAAGGGTCGTCAGTCGACGACATTAGAGGTCGCCAAATGGGCCGACGACATAAGAGCCGCCAGTGGGTCGCCGCAAGGGCCGCCCAAGTGGCCAAAGGGCCGGGTCGTTACAATAAAAAAGCGCCCTTTTATTGTAATGACCCGGCCCTTTGGCATCTTGGGCGATTTGGCGACCTCTCATGTCGTCGACCGACGACCCTTTGGCCGTGTCGTTACTCACTAGGACTTTCCACCCCTGGCCAGTGGATTTTTGCCTCCCCCAGGATTCGAACTCTAGACCTCCAGGCTTAAGTACTAGAGTTTATGAATCCTGGTAGCCAAGTGAGCGTCGCTCACTTTAGAGTTCGAATCCTGGGGGAGGCAAAAATCCACTGGCTAGGGGTGGAAAGTCCTAGTGAGTAATGGCACGGCCAAAGGGTCGTCGGTCAACGATATTAGAGGTCGCCAAATGGGCCGACGACATAAGGGTCGCCAGTGGGCCGCCGCAAGGGCCGCCCAAGTAGCCAAAGGGCCGGGTCATTACAGGAAGGACCTTGGGATCACCTTCTGATTATAATTTTGCTTTATTCGCTGCCTATATGCCGTGAGTCGGACGCCGGTCTTATCTCGGGCTTCATCCACAAAATCAAGCTCCATGAGTCTCCACTCGGCGTTCCCCTCATCGTAGAGTTGCACCCGATCAGATTCATCTTTGACCTCTACAGGGACCACTACCTCACAGCCGTATACCAGTTGGAATGGTGTGATGTTGGTAGCCTCCTTTGGTGTTGTGAGAATAGACCATAGGACATTGGGGAGTTCATCGACCCAGCTACCTCCTGCGTGGTAGAACCGAGCTCGTAAGCCTCTAAGGATTTCTCAGTGGGTGACTTCCGCCTGGCCGTTGATCTGGGGTAAGCCACTGAGGTGAAGGCTCATTGAATGTTATAGCCTTCGCACCACTCCCTGAGCCTCCATTCAGCGAACTGCCTCCTGTTGTCTGAGATGAGCCGACGAGGGATTCCGAACCGATACAGGATGTTCTGTCAAATAAACTTGATGACCATCTGTTTGGTTATCTTGACTAGTGGCTCGGCCTCTACCTATTTTGAAAAATAATCTACTACGATGAGTAGGAATCTTCGCTGAGTGGTCGCCATTGGGAACAGTCTAACGATGTCCATGCCCCATTTGTTGAATGGACACAACACTATGGATGTCTTCATCTCCTCGGTCAATCGGTGCGGGATGTTGTGATATTTTTGGCACGAGAGATAGGTGGCACTGTCCAAGCGGCATCTTTTTGAAGTGTGGGACAAAAATATCTAGTGAGGAGGATCTTCTGGGCTAGTGATCGGCCACCTGGATGACTTCCGCAGGAGCCTTGATGTACTTCTTGGAGGATGTACTCTATGTCTTCTGATCCAACACACTTGAGCAACGACCTCAAGAAAGCTCGCTTATAAAGCTGATCCCTGATCAGCGTAAATTGTCTAGCCCTCTTTTTTAATAGATGAGCTACTTCATGATCAGACAAGTTGCCTCTTGATCGAAGGAATTCAATCAGCGGTGTCCTCCAGTCGCTTGGAAAGGAGATTCTCTCCATCCGATGGATGTGCGCCACCAGTGAGACATGTTCGATCGACTAGCTTATCACAACTAGGGATAATGAACTAGCTAACTTAGCTAGTTCGTCCGCTGCTTGGTTGTCTAATCAGAGGATCTTCTGTATAATGACTTCGTGGAAATTTGTCTTCAGCTTCTTGAAAGCTACTGCATATAGCTTGAGTTGGAGGATGCTTATTTCAAACATCCCTGATAGCTACTGAGTGGCTAACTGAGAGTCCGAGTGGATAAGGATTTTTGTAACTCCGACGTGTCGAGCTGCCTGTAAGCCAGCTATCAAGGCTTCATATTCATCTTCATTATTGGTGGCCCAATAATCCAGATGAATGGGCAACTGCATCTTGTCCTCCCTCAGTGAGATCAACAGAATGTCGATCCCGCTGCTTTGCCGAGTGGATGAGCCGTCGACGTATATTTTCCAGGCTTTATCTGGTTCGGTATTCTGGACTTAGATGATGAAGTCAGCAAAGGTCTGGGCTTTAATCGCTGTTCGGGGTTGATATTGAATGTCAAACTCACTCAGCTCGGTTGTCCACTTGATCAATCACCCGAATGCCTCTGGGTTATGAAGGAACCTTCCCAGGGTGTTGTTGGTCATCACGATGATCGGATATGCCAGGAAGTACGGGCGAAGTCTCCGAGTGGCTCAAACCAATGCATATGCTAATTTTTCAATATAGATGTAACGGGATTATGCATCTTTCAATATATGACTCAAAAAATATACAGGTTGTTGTTTGTGGTCGTTCAGCTTTACCAATACTGAGCCAACCACATACTCGGTGGATGACAGGTAGATCCAGAGTGGCTCGCCAGAGCTCGGCTTGGCCAATACAGGCAAGGAGTTGAGATACTCCTTGAGCTCTTCCAACGCCTTATCGCACTACGCGTCCCATTGGAATTTTATCGCTTGGCGCAGCACCTTGAAGAACAGATGACTTCGGTTCATTGACTTAGAAATGAACCTTGACAGCACGGTGATCTGTCCAGTCAGCCGTTAGGCCTCCTTCAAGTTATGGGGTGGGGCATATCTTGTAGTGTCTTCACTGTGCTCAGATTCGCCTCAATGCCCCATTCGGTAATGATGTATCCAAGGAAGTGGCCACTCTTTGCGCTGAACAGACATTTGTTCGGGTTCAGCTTTATCCCATATGACCTTAAGGTTCGACATGTCTCCTCGATGTCCGCACAAAGGTTAATAGCTCAGAGGAATTTTATTAATATGTCATCGACATATACCTCTATGTTGTGGTCGATCTACCATCGAAACACCTTGTTCATCAGCTTTTGGTAGGTGGCACCAGTATTCTTCAATCCGAATGACATGACTGTAAGGAAATATATTGCTAAACACGCAGACACGTAGTGGAAAAACATATTTCCTCCAGAAGATCCATGCGAAGGGAAAGAGATATTCCTACATATACTAAGTTTTCTAACATAGCATGAGATTATACCTTTGTAGTATGCTCACGGACTCCCGATAGCTCGGATCACAGTACGATCTCGTGTTCCCGTCTCTACAGTATCTACACGAACAAGCGTTCGTTTGTCTCATAAACTCATAAAAGGAGAAAGGTTGTGCTAGCAACCTTGAAAGTGGATTTCGGCCAAGAGGAGAGGAGCAAGGAGAATGAAGAGAATTAATTCCAAAATAAAGAGTAAAAAGCTTAAGTATTTTCATCCAATGAAAATACTTAATTTGGATGAAAATACTTAATTAGCATTAATAGCCATAATGAGCATTTACACTCCATTAAGGACCAAACTTGTAACTCCTCATTTCAAATGAGTGTAACTCTTCATTTCAAATTCAATTTAAAAAATTGAATGAAATGAATAATTGAATTTCAAAATTCAATAATTATCTTCATTAAATCTCACTTGAGTCTAACTCAAGTCTCCTCACTTGAGTCTAACTCAAGTCTCCTCACTTGAGTCTAACTCAAGTCTAATTCACTTGAGTCTAACTCAAGTCTAATTCAATCGAGTCTTACTCAATTAATCCTCATACAATTCAAATTCAATGAATCACTATTTCATTAATTCAAATTGACTCCTTGAGTCTAATTTGAATTTGACTTAATCCAACAATTAGATCCAATTGAGTCCAACTCAATAAGTCCAATTCGGATTAGACTTAATCCAATGATTCATCATATGAACTCATCTCCAAATCTACTTGTTCTTTGTGTGTGACCCAATAGATTCTCGTAATGTTGGCAATGTACCCAAATCAACATTTAGATACATAAGCAATGAGTGGCATCTAGCAAGACATCATTGCTACCCAAGTGACGAGAAGGTCAAGATCCGACCTAACCTATCCATGGTTATTATCTTGTATGACTTTGTCCCTCTATCCTTGATATCTAGGTTGATCAATGAGACATAGACCGTGTCATCCTCTTATCAACCTTTGTGTTTCTTGATATCTAAGTAGACACACTCAATCAAATAAGCTCAATATCTCATATCAACTCATTTGCGCATGATCATGCTTTCTTGTGTCCTACTAATCAAGGGGTCCACAGATATAGCTTCCTTCATATGAAAGGGATAGATCCCATCTACATCACTTGCATCCCTCCGCATAATTCATTGCATACCCAGTGATCGACTTTATTGTCCACCTTGTTACAGGTGACGTTTGCCGATACCAAATTACACAACTCCTTATGTAGGGAACCGTAGGGACTTTAGGTCTAAGTGTTAGAGTGTATACTAAAAATCTAGCTTTTTGTATAAACATTTATTTTAAAATAAGAATCAGATTGGTCAAATGTCTACATTTATATACTAAGTGTAGTTGTTCATTTAATTTATATTGAAGGTAACATGGTGTGTGATGTCACACAGAAGATCATGTTATCAGTTCCTTATAAATTATAAATAGTTACTCACAACCAAGATGGAATGGGGCAAACCATTGGAATGGTTGTAGTGTAATTTGGTATTAGTTTATCTTGACTATAAAATTACACTACTATAGTCTAAGTGTATTGAGCAGGACCATTTGAAGTTGTTCTTTTTATACTGACTGTTAAAAAGAACAAGACCTCTGTTATTATAGAAGTGTGTACTCTTAATCATGTATAATAACAAGCACATATACTTAATATTTATTTCTTTAATTTATCAAAGGGTGTGATTTAGTTCGTTAAATTAATAGACCCAATAAGTTGGGAAATGATATTATTTATATGGTGTGTTGTTGATTATAGAATGAAACTGTGTCCTAGTAATCTAGGTTGATAATGTCCCCTTGAGGAGCTCATAAGGATTGTCATGTAAACCCTGTAGGTGGATTTAGTCTGACATGATAATAAAGTTGAGTAGTACTACTCTTAGAGCTAGATATTAATTAAGTGAATTGTCAGTAACTCATTTAATTAGTGGACATTTGATATCTTAAACACAGGGAGACTAATACACTCATGATAAAAAGGAGCTCATATTGTAATATGATATTGGTACGGTAGTGCAATAATAACTCTTCAGTGGAATGAGATATTATTGATGAACTTGAGTTGGGTGTTCGGGGCGAACACGGGAAGCTCAAGCTCATCGGGAGACCAAAACCAATTCCTCCTCTCGGTCCCTATTGTAGCCTCTTATTTATAAAGTCTTTTATCCACTTAGAGCCAAGCTTCTTACCCATCTCTTTGTGGTCGGCCAAGCCAAGCTTTGAGCCCAAGCTAGGACCGGCCAAGCCAAAGGATGGAGCCAAGATTAATGGTCGGCCAAGCTTAGAGCCCAAGCAAGGTGGCCGACCACATTAAATTAAAAGAGTGTTTTAATTTTTAAAATCTTTCTTTTTTGGAAGCCATGACTTTAAAAGAGAGTTTTTAAATTTTAAATCTTTCCTTTTATAGTTTTCTACAAAGGATTAAGAGAAAGGTTTGATATCTTTCCTTATTTGTAGTTGAAAGAAATATTTTAATTTTTGATAAAACTTTTCCTTTTTGTAACCATCCACATGTTTTAAAAGAGAGATTTTAATTTATAAAATTTTCCTTTTATAACCAACAAGGGATTTAACAGAGAAATTTTTCTATTAAAATTTCTTATCGGAAACAAATAAGGAAGTTTTAATTTTGTGTTTAAAACTTTCCTTGTTTGGAATACAAGGAGGTGGCCGGCCATGACAAGTATAAGAGGATGTTTTAAATTTTTGTTTTAAAACTTTCCCCTTTAGTCATTGGTAAGGAATATAAGGAAGTTTTAATTATGTTTAAAACTTTCCTTTTTGCCAAGACCAAGGATTATAAAAGAGAATGAGAGTGTGCCTCACCAAACAACACATCTTCTATTCCTCTCTTCCAATCCTTGGTGGCCGGCCCTATTCATTTTCTCTTCTCCTTTTGTTTTCTTCCTTAGAGGCCGGCGGCATTAATTGTTGGAGTCTCTTGGTGGCCGGTTGCTTGAAGGAGAAGAAGAAGAGAAGGAAGCTCTCTTGTCTAGCATTCCTTGGAGGTTAGTTGGTGGCCGGATCTTGGAAGCCTTGGAAGAAGCTTGAGTGGATTTCATCTTGGAAGATTGTCGCCCACACGACGTCCAAGAAAAGGAGGAGAATACAACAGAAGATCAAGAGGTCTATAAGCTACAAAAGGTATAACTAGTTATTAGTTTCCACATCATAACTAGTTCATCTTTGTATAGATCTAGAAAAACCAAACACAAGAGGTTATTGATTTTAAGTTATCATTTTTGTTATCTATTTTATTTTTTAATTTCATGTTTCGATAATGTGTTTCTATTGAGGTCTCAAAAGTTAAACCTAGTTTACTGTAAGAAGTTAAATATCCAATTTCTTTGTAAGACTTTGTCTAGGAAGTGGTGGATGATCCCGGACCCAAGAAGGCCTAGTGTCTCGCCATGTTTAACCTGGAAGCAGATCTTTGAAATAGATATTTGATAACTTCTGTAATATGGTTTAACTTAGGAAGATCACATCGGTTAAACTTGGAGTAAGTACCGTTTCCAATCCAAGTTTAATTTCTGAAGGACAATTTGGATTAATAATGTTAAGCATCGTTTGCAATCCAAATTTAACTTCAGTAGAGCACATGGGTAGCTAGGATTGTTCTATGCTTGTACAAATTTTTGTATAAGGGAACTAGGACGGTATTCCGAGTAACAACCAACACTAAGGACTATTCATACCAATAGTCACATGAAAATGTTTATGACACTCATATAACGATCCATGAAACATTCTCATGATAGGTCATTCAGTATATATTCTCTAATATATACCTATGTGTCAACCTGATATCTCATATCCATGAATTGTGAGATCAAGTCATCCATTGACCTACATGCTAGTCTCAACACATTAATATTGTCCTTGTATATTAATGCTCGACTAACAACAGTTAAGAGTAGTATTCTCTATAGTATCTCACTATTAATTCAATCAATTGATATACTGTAGATAAGAACCTACTACCCAAGGACATTATTATACTTATTCAATTGACACTAAATTGAAATAAATATAATAACCAACTTTGCGTTTTATTAATAATGATATATGATACAAAATTAGCCCTTTACAATCATCTCATAATTGGTATTAGGGCTAACACTAACAATGACATTATAGCAATACGTTCCATCGACCATGATGAAGCTGACCTTTTCTTGATCCTCCTGGGCGAGCAGCACTTGATGGTATCCATGATACGCGTCAAGCATGTAGATTAGCTTGCAACCCGTCGTAGAGTACACCATCTGGTCTATCCTGGGTAGCGGATAGAAATCCTTTGGGCACGCCTTATTCAAATCATGGAAGTCGATGCAGATCCGCCACTTGTTGCTCGGCTTAGAGACCAGCATGACATTAGCGAGCCAGCTCTGGAATTGAACTTTCCGGATGTGACCGACCTCCAACAATTTTTCTATTTCCACAAGGATGATTAGGTTTTGTTCTGCACTGAAGTCCCTCCTCTTCTGCTTCACCAACCGAGCATTCAGTCGGACATGAAGCTCATTCTGAGCCACGCTTTGCGAGATGCTCGGGAGCTCGTGTGTCGACCAGACGAACACATCGTGGTTTAACCTAAGGCAGGCAACCAGCTCTGCCTTCTTCTTGCTTTCCAGGTTAGCGACGATAAAGGTCGTTGCCTCTGACCAGCTTGGGTGGATCTGAACCTCCTCCTTTTTTTCATAGACCAACTTAGGAGGGTTCTCCATGATAGCGTGCACCTCCAAGCGCGGGTTCTTCCGAGCGACCCTTACTTCTGATTTGACCATCTCGACGTAACATCGTCGAGCGACCAACTGGTCACCTTTGACTTTGCCTACCTTGTCATCTACAAGAAATTTAATCTTTTGGCAGAAGGTGGACACCACTGCTCAGAACTCATTGAGTATTGGCCGACCCAATATGACGTCGTAGGTCGACGGCGCGTCTACCACAATGAAGTTTGTGGTTCTTGTCCTCTTCAACGGCTCCTCCCCAAGTGAGATGGCCAAGCGGGCTTGGCCAATCAGCAACACTTCATTGCTTGTGAATCCATAGAGTGGAGTCGTCATGGGCAGCAACTCGCTCCGATTGATATGTAGCTGATCGAATGACTTCTTGAATATGATATTCACCGAGCTTCCTATATCAATACAGGTTCGGTGAATAACATAGTTAGCGATTATCGCTCGGATGTTAAGTGTGTCATCGTGAGAGATCTCTACTCCTTCTAAGTCTTTCGGGCTGAAACTGATCTCGAGTCCTTTGGCCTTCTCCTTGCTGCAGCCAACAGTGTAGATCTCGAGTCGCCGAGCGTGTGACTTCCTCTCTCAGTTGGAATCACCTTCGGTCGGCCCACCAGTGATCATTCCTATTTCTCCCCGAGCGGAGTTTCTCTTGTTCTCCTCCTCTCAAGCCGAGGTCTACTCTGCTAGGCAGATGCTCAGGCAGGACATTGGTTGTTCCTCCTCTAAGATTGATGAGAGTGTGGTTCGGCCACCGTCCTTTCTTCCTCCCTTCTCCCGGATGATCGACGCCTGTCTCATTGATCGGAGATGGTGATCGATGGCGATATCTCCGCGGAGCCAGCCAGCTAGGTATCGGCGTCAGGTCATAGTAGCCCCGTGTGTTGTGTATTACCGACTAGTGGAAGAAGCAAAACAATGGTGTCCACACCTTGCCTTTTGTAGTCTTCGGGTGATTGGCTGCCACATGCTACACGACATGCGTCCTGGGCTCTTGGTGTGGCTGTGCTCCCCCCGATCGAGGCCCCTTAGGAGGTTGATGGCTGCTCGACAGACGCCGCTTAAGCGTTGCCATGGGTTCGGTCGGCACTTCCCTTCTTCTAGCCGCTTGGGCTTCCTCCACGTTTATGCATTTTGTTGCCTTCCTTTACAAGTGGTCGAAGTCCCTCAGTGGCTTCCGAATAAGTGATCGGAAGAACTCCCCTTCGATAAGCCCCTGGGTGAAGGCATTCACCAATACATCTGAGGAGATCGTTGGGATGTCCATGGCCACCTGGTTGAAGCGCTGTATGTAGGCCCTCAATGCTTCCCTAGGCCCTTGCTTCAAGGAGAATAAGTTGACGCTTGTCTTCTAGTAGTGGCGGCTACTGGCGAAGTGGTGTAGAAACGCCGCTCGAAAGTTCTTGAAGCTGTGGATTGATCCATTCAGCAATCTCTTGAACCACCGTTGTGCTGATCCAAATAGGATGGTGAGGAAGACCTGACACTTCACCCATCGGTGTACTGATGAAGTATGGCCGCGTTGTCAAATTTGGCCAAGTGGTCATCTAGATCAATAGTTCCGTTGTATTTTACGATCGCCAATCGGGTGTAGTGTCTCGGCAGAGGGTTGTCCAAAATCTCCTTCGAAAATTGTTGATTGATCCGCTCGGGTGAATCATCGTCCTTGGGTGCCTTTCCTTTCCGTGTGTCCCGAATGGGCGCGTCATCCGAGGAAGACCCCCGGGCCTTGTTTGCTCGGCCCCATTCCTCTGATGGGGTCCTGAACAATGCTCGATGGAATGGGATCGGCGCATTGAGCGCCTCCCTATATGTGCCGGTTGGCTTCTTGTTCTTTCCTCGGGCGAATATTTGGTCCACTCAGTCTTTGGGTTCAGCCTGACGACCCGCAGCTGATGCTGCTGGCTCCTGCATTTGGCGCTCCACTATTTTTGTCGCTCGGGCTTGTATTAGCATGTCGAGCTCTTCTTGCATTACCGTGGTGAATCGTCCATCGTCCTCCATCTTCTCGTTCGGATGTAGGCTACATTCTCACAGACGAGGCCAAAATGATCATGTCCGAAAGCGGGAAGGTGGAAAGCTGGGGACATGACGGCTTCGCTGACCGGCTGTAGACCTCACTCCACTCTACAAAACAAATAACGTCAGTGTCAAGGCAGGAAAGGGGTCCCCAACGTTGGACCTCTGATGCTCAAGTCAGTCACCAGAATAGTGGAAGAAAGTGGAGCGACAATAACCCTAGTGTAAACAATGAATAATGCATACCTCCGTCGGTGATGGACCCCCTTTATATAGAGCCTTGGTGGGCGAGGTGCACACTCCTTGAGACATGGGCACATTCTCTAATATGCCCTATGAAGGGAGCTGTTAGGAAAGTACTTCTAACACCATATCTTAATAGGGTATGCATATATCTTACAAGACAATAGAAGCTTCCGCAGTATGATCGACCTGTCGATCATGTTTTGTGTCAGTAGTACTATCTCCCAGAAGAATGTCGAGAGATACGACGATAGCCCTGCTGCTTGGATGAACGGGGTAGCCGCTCGGCTGGGCCTCCCCCGCGTCGATGGCTCGATCCCGCTGTTTGGTTGAGTGGGGTAGCCGCCGGGATTTCTCCATTTTGTCAATCTCCATTACTCTTCCCTGTGATGACTGAATATAGTAACATATCTTTCTCATTTGGATAAACTCTTTGATTTCTTTAGTATCCTATTGCTCCACGATTATCTCATCTTATTCATACTATTTTATTCAAAGAATTTTGGTACTGTCAGCATGTCTAGTTCACTAGATATCAGAAGCAGTATACGAGCCTGCTCTATATATCTTACAACGTGGTGTTCCAAACCTTTTCTAAGAGCCGTTTTCGATTACTCTTATATTTTTCACTACTGGTTGCAAATATTATAGAAGTGATTTTTATAACCGTTTGTACATGTTAAAAACACACTTTATTATTATTGATAGGTACAGTTTGAAATCAGTTTTACATATTTTACATATAATATAAATTTAAGTGCGATTCAAATCCTTCTAAAATTCTTTTGGTGTAAAAATAATTTTAAATTACTCCTACACGTCGTCATGAATTATAAATTTAAGAATAATTTAAATCGCTCTTAATTTACCTTCTTATAGATAATTAATGACAAATTTTACCTTTTACTACCATAAAATTAATTTAATAGGTATTTTTTTTCTCAAACTAATATATATTATTTTAATACAATTCATCCACCAACAAAATAAATAAATAAACAAACAAATGTTCAATAATTAAATAATAAAAAGCTTCATATTTAATATTTCAATCCCCAGAATCAATATATAAACAATTAACCTCCTAAACAATAACCAGAATACTCTAATTACTTATATAAAATAAATAAAAATGTCTAAATTTCACTTCACGTCCTTCCTTGTCATAGGCGCCGTCGATAAGCAATCCCGGAGCTCCCGATGAGCTCACTCCCATTCCAGTAGCTTAAAGAAAATCAAAATGAGTGAGTCCGTCGCCCGCGCATGACCGCGCCGCGAGGCTAGAAATAAATACCTAAATCCTTCTCTCCTGGGGTATCGATCTCGCGGTGTCCCCGAGAAATAGCATTCTATCTGTCAACGTCAATGACAACAAATTAGATGGATTGAGTGAAAAATTCAAGAGGAAAGAATAAACGAACCCTTCACCCACCATCCCGAACAAATAGCATGCCTCTACGTTCCCTGCATCTGCACACCTCTCCAGGAACTTATGTGCCTGCGGCGACCAATTTTCACCCCTGATAGAGAAAGATTTCAACGTCGCCTTTTCAAGAACCAGAGGATTCTTGCCTAATCTGTTCATCCTCTTGCATCTGCTGACCAAGAAACCTCGGGATCAGAATTATACCACTAGGATTCAGAAAAAGAAAATAAACAAAATTTCCTACGTTGTCATTACGCTGACCAGATCCGACGGGCGCTCGGCGGAGGCACTGAGACAGCAGAGTATCGACAGGACGATATCATCAGGTAGGCAATCGAACAAACAGGCCTTCTCGCCGGAATATTCCGCTCCGTCGAACTGCACCCGCCTCCGTTTGCACGGATTTGATTCGGAACAAACGTAGCAAACAGTTCTCGACCCCATGCCTCGGACTCAAATTAGAGAAAAACGAGATCGTTGCATCGAGACGATCAGGCGGCCGTTGTTTTTATAGGGATGCAGAAATGTCAAATTCTGATGGTTGAATTTCAGTGCGTATTTATTTCCGTCGTTGGAATTACAATTTTGGAAATAAAGTTATTTGTCGATACCGTATTATTCTAAAAACGAAATGATATTTAAAATTTACATTATTTATTTTAGGAAAAAAGGGTAATTCGATGTAGATTTTCAGCATAATTAAAACAAAAATTAAGATAATATAAAAAGGTAATTGATTTTAGAATATTCTAAATTTATAAAAAATCTTAATTATCTTTAAAAATAAAATATCAAGATTAGTATTTTTTTAATGATAATGTCTAAAATTAAATAGTTTTAATTAGTATTTTTATTTTTGGTTTCATACGTCTTAATTTTCCATCGTTATTTTTCAATCTCATTGATTTAGTACTAAAAATATTTAATATGAGCATGGTTTAAATAAATCGACACTAAAACTACGTAATAGGTGTGGTTTTAAAATCAATCTTAAAAAATCGACACTAAAACTACGCAATAGGTATAGTTTCAAAATCAATCTTAAAAAAAAAAAAGAGTAATAGAGTTAATTTATGAAAGTAGTTTACACATATTATTGTTAAAAGTATTCAATAGAAGTCGTTTGTAATTACTCTTAGGATGTGTTTGGTTCAAGTTATTATGTATAATTTTGGTTATGTGATTACTCATAATAACCTTGGTTATGTGATTACCAAGTAATCACACAACCAAGATTATGAGAAATAAAACATAACCAAATGTTGTTTGGTTCAACCTAGGTAGTTCAACCAAGTAATACTCAGATTTACTTGGTATCTACTTCCTTAAGGTGACTAATCCAAGGATCAATATAGTGCACACACTCCACTATGCAAACGCTCCTTCTTAGAAACAATCTAGAGGTGGAGAAACCTCCTACAAGCTTACAATAAGAAGATATAATAAGGAAATGACTACACAATACTGTAAGTACCCGTGGTAGTTTTGATGTGATCAACCAAGTCAAGTTAGGTCTTGTTGGAATTGATCTTTGTGTCTAAGTGTGCAGGAACTTATGAGCACAAGAAGTCGAGCGAAAGACGCAGCTAGCGAGAAGGATGACATAGGAACCTTGACTTGAGTTTTCAAATTGGAATTTTCTTCCTGAACTTGCTCAGTCAAAGAACTTAGGTTAGTCTCCTCCTTAAGAATTGTTACCTCCTTTTAGAGTGACTTAACTCGGAGGTTGGATTTGGCTAACTTTCTTAACAGATATGAAACTAAACTTTGTAAATCATCTACGTTAGTACCAGAAATGAGAGAGCTTACAATGTGATTAGGCCCTTCAGAAACGGATATGGATCCGTGGCTTCTCTCATACACGGTTTTTGTTTCGCTCTCGATATCAAATTCGGACTCGATTTCAACAATGTACGCTTGTACCGGTAGAGCAAGGTAGCTTGTTTGCTTGTGTTCTTCTTCATCGAACTCTTTAGAGGACTTGAACTATGTTGCTTTCAAGGACTTCCTTCTTCGTTGCTTTTGGTTCGGACACTCTGGCTTGTAGTGTCTCTTCTGGTTGTAGCCGTAGCATGTAACTCCAGACTTGACCTTCTTGTTCAAGTGAGTCACCTTTTTCTTTTTGCACATTTTTCTTACCAATTTTACGAGCTCAGCAATAATTTTGTCGTCTTCTGAGTCTGATTCATCTTCGGACTCGGGTTCGGTTATGTGCTTTGCTTTTGGTTCCTGCGTTCTACTTGTTCCTGCAATTAAAACAATACCTTTCTCGGCTGGAGTAGTATTAGATTGTTCATAAAGCTTGAATTCAGAAAATAATTCGTCTAATTTGATTAATGACAAATCCTTAGACACTTTGTAAGCATCTACCACGGATACCCATAAGGTGTTCCTCGGAAATGCATTTAATGCATACTTGATGACGTTGCGATTTTCAACCTTTTGTCCGATCGCATGGAGTCCGTTCAGTAGATCTTGTATGAGAGCATGAAGCTGGCTTGCTGACTCACCTTCCTGCATTTTTATATTATATAATTTATTCAAAATTAAATCATGTTTACTCACTTGAGTATCGGAAGTGCCTTCGTGCAACTCGACCAGCTTCTCCCATAGTTCTTTTGCACTTTTGAAGGGGTTGATCCGGTTTAGCTCCTCTTTTGTTAAGCCACATTGGAGAGTGCAGATCGCCTTGGCGTTGGCTTCTACTTTCTTCATTAAGGTTGTGTCCCAGTTCTCACATGATACTAGTTTCCCAGCGCCATCAAGTGGGAGTTTGAGACCCGTTTGGATGATTATCCACATCTCGACTTGTGGCTTGAGGTGGTACTCCATTCAGCCCTTCTAGTAGCCAAAATCCTTGCCGGAGAAGAGAGGTGGTCGTGCTGTGCTGTAACCTTCTTAGTAAGCCATTGATTAAGAACCTCACACACAAACAATACAATAACAAATGTTTCAAGACTTGGTCTTGGATTAGTAGTGTGGGAGAAAAAAAATAAAAATAGCAATTTCCTAATTTTGAAAAAAATAATAAAATATTAATATATATATATATAATATTATTATAAATTTTTGAAAATGCAATATTTCGCTAATACTGACTAATGGTGAAAAGATGAAAATGAATTTTCAAAAATAATTTTGGAAGAAAAATGAAAGGCGTAAGGTTTTATTTTTAACAAAAATGGACGAAAAAGCGACGAATAAGAATGCTCGAATGGTAGTTGTACTGATTCAGAGCGACTCCGCTCTGATACTAATTGTAGGGTCAAAAAGCGCTAGAGGGGGGGTGAATAGCGCTCATGGCTAATTCGTTCGTTTTGAGTAAATATGTAACGGAAATAAAGAGACAAACAAAACACTAAGGATTTATTTAGTTCGGAGCCTGTGACAACTCCTACTCCATGGCCCGCAAGTAAGAGTGCTTTCGATGGGCAATCACTATAGCTTTAGAAATATTACAAAAAAACACAACAATTAAAGCACTACCAAATATTATACCGACAAAAAGGAAATCTGAAATTAAAAGTTTATGGTCGTCGAAGTAGAGTTAGGACTTCGCCGGATCGATTTGTTAGCAGCACACGGAAGAAGGATTGCAAGTATTTGATGATGCTTAGCTACTGCTCGAACCGGCCTTAAGTAGGTTGTTAAGGGTGCCTCCAGTAGCCATAGGAGGTGCCTTCAATCTGCCGAATCCGCAACGTCGATAAGCTCTTGCATCTTCGCTGCTTATCCGCCCGAAGGCGCCTCCAAGCTCCATGGAGGGCGCCCTCCATCCAGTGTTTGAGGCGCCTCCCATCTCCTTAGAAGACACCTTCGCTCCTTGCTGCGAAGCTTTTATCCAAGGCACCCGAGGTGCCTCCAAGCTCCATGGAGGACGCCTCGGGTACTATTCATCCGAGGTTTCCCTTGGGTAACTTCATTCCTCCAAGGCATACAAAGTATACCTTGCAAAATCAAGTTAGCACAATAAAATACAAATAATATAAGTATTTGACAGTCATCGAACTGTCCGGTTCTGACTTCCAATTTCCTCTGGAAGCCCTAGGTCGAACCGACGCCTACTATTCCCTCGTCGGGGAACGAGTCATCACCTATTTCTCTTAATAGAGTTTACCTATTGCCAGATCGATCCTTCAGACCGACTAAACTTTTTGCCTAGGGTTACCATCCCCTGAGACATAGGGTTACCACCCCCTAGGGTTTTCCACCTGCCTAATCGCAGCTAGGACTTTTCACCACATAGGGTTACTGCCCCCTAGGACTTAGGGTTACCACCCCCTAGAATTTTTCACCTAGCTAACCGCAGTTAGGACTTTCCATCACTTAGAGTTACTGCTCCCTAAGACTTAGGGTTACCACTCCCTGGGGTTTTGCACCTACCTAGAATCCACTAGGACTTTTGTCTAAGTACACTTAGGACTTTCCTGCAATCTCATTCAAACTCGTTAGACCACAAATAACCTTAACTTTGAACCCTTTGACATAATCAAAATCCAAGTTCGATCGTCAAATGTTTCCCGCACCAACAGACCCAACATCCAAAATCCCTAAGATCAAAACCTACACATGACACAAAGTAATCATAAACTTAGGTTCAATTTTATGATATTAAGATTTCTAGGAGTCAAACCTAATTTAACTTTCAAAGGTATGTCCACTAGTGTCCATCACCATGTCCAAAATTGAGTCTTCACAAGGTATGCGCACACATACTTTCAAAACCCTAATTTCTAGCAACCATGTTCTTCTTGAGAAAGAGTTGACTTCAGTGTTGGAGTGACTTCGTTGGAGACTTCCCTAACTATCATTCTAACTTTTTTTTTTTGTGAGTCTTCTCCTTCGCAGAATAGAAGCCGCGTCACCCTCCTGATCAACAATAATCATAGCACATTATTGACGAGTCAGACATCTTAGTTCTCAGGTAGAATATATATCATGAATGTCCCTAATAGAAAACAAAGGATGCCTCTACCTGCCACATTGGGCGTAAATATTATAGTCCAATACTAACCCTCTTTGTGAATCTTCTCAAGGCGAACACTGAAGAAATTCTGACACAGACCTAATTACAATTGCACTCCTAAACAAGTGTTTTCTAGTTTACTATTAATTAGGTATAAAATAGAAGAAATCATTACTCATAGGATGATCTAATTCTTGCTCCTAGAGTTGGGTCACCCAAAATTTGGTCAGATGGGTGATTAGAACTTATTCTTGATGGTCTTGGGTTGGAGTCAACAATCAATTTTTGTGATTCACTCTGTTTAGTTCTAAGTTGAGTATCTTCTTCATCATCTATTTTTCTTATGTTTTGATGGTTGCTTTCATTGATTAAATTAGGTAAGTTATTTTCTTCATCAAAAATTACGTTGGTTGTTTCTTCAATTTTTTGAATATTTTTATTATAAAATCTATAAGCTCTACTAGTTGTGGAGTACTCTAAAAATATTTTAGTTGTAGATTTTGATGTAAATTACCTAAGTAATCCTTAGTGTTTAATATGTGCACTTTACATTCAAACACTTTTAGATAATTTAGATTGGGTGTTTTGTTATAGTAAATTTCATAAGGGGTTTTATTTCAGAATTTATTAATTAATATCCTATTTTGAATATAACATGTTGTGTTTAGTGTTTCTGCCCAAAATTGTTTGCTAAGGTCATATTCATTTAACATGGTTCTAGCAGCTTCTTATAACGTTCTATTTTTTCGTTCTACTAGTCCATTTTGTTGGGGAGTTCTAGGGCATGAAAATTCATGATTATATCCATTAATTCTATAAAATTTAGTAAATTTATAATTTTCAAATTTTCCTCCATGATCACTTCTAATTCTTTTTGTTGGTGCAACCTTAGGTCAAGGTTGACCTGGTTGACCCGACTCGAGGTTGTAAGACCGTTAGGTTCGATAGAGGGGGGGTGAATATCGATTCGAAAATCTCGAGTTAAGACGCAGAAGTAAAGAGATGAACACTGTTGATTTTACTTCGTTCGGAGCCTGTGACGACTCCTACTCGAAGGCCCGTACTCCTTGAGTACTTTCGTTGGGCAATTCACTAGCAATTCGGATAATTACAATTTACGTACAAATATTGCTAATGAAAAGAAAGAAAACAAAGCTAACCGACAAACAATGAATTAAAAGAGAACCGGAGTGAGTCGTCGGAGCTTTGTGAACGTCGTTGGAGCGCAGAGCAGCAGAGTGATTGGACTCAGAGTTCTCAGAAGACTGATATATTGAAGCTCCTGCCTGGGGCTTCTTTTATATGCTGCTCCGGGCGCCTGGATCCCTTCCGGGCGCCTGGAATGTGACGTAACACTCCCAACCAGCATGCTCCAAGTGTCAACGTCGTCCTGGGGATAAAATTTGCCTCCGGGCGCCTGGATCCCTTCCAGGCGCCCGGACTTCCGGGCGCCCGGACCCTCACTGTTCCCTACCTGCAAAACAGTGTTAGTCAAAAACCAAATTGCCAGAACAGTTTGTTAGCACATTTAGCCAATCGCTAGTAATAAAATTAGCATCAAGTGGAATAAATTAGACTAGGAATCTAGTCACGATCTCGACTTAGATATCCGAAATGGATCTAAGCGGATCGACGCCTAATGTTCCTTTCCCGGGAACGCCCTCGTGATCACTCCCCTCCGGTGACTTACCTTACTTACCAGACGTCCGGTCGGCCCGTCGACCCGTCTGGACTTCTTGAAGCGTCCGGTCAGCCCGTCGACCCGCTTGGACTTCTCGCCAGCTATCCGGTCAGCCCGTCGACCTAGCTGGACTTCTCGCCAAGCGTCCGGTCAGCCCGTCGACCCGCTTGGACTTCTCGCCAGCTATCCGGTCAGCCCGTCGACCTAGCTGGACTTCGTGCCAGACATCTGGTCAGCCCGTCGACCTGTCTGGACTTCTCCTGCACACTCGATCAAAGTGTCAGACAACAACACAACTAACTTAACCTATTTGTCATTCATCAAAACCTGGGTTAGACCGTTAGTGCTACCCGCACCAACAATCTCCCCCTTTTTGATGGAATGACAACCTGGTTAAGTTAGTGAAAGCATATGTATGAAACAACATGCATTTGTGTGGTTTTAAAGTTAGTTTGTGTTTTCAAATTGGTTTAGCTAACTTAACCACCTAACCCTTAAAACAACATGCATTTGTGTTTTCAAATTGGTTTAGCTAACTTAACCACCTAACCCTTCTCCCCCTTTGGCATTCATCAAAAAAAACAAGGGTAAACAATCATAGTGTAGAGTTACTTAAAACAATAACACTTAATCTTGAAAAATAACTGAGTTTGGTTCAGGATTCAAGGACAAAAGTATAATTTTTAAATCCAAGAAAAGATCAAGTTGACTGGGGGGAGTATAAAGATTTGAAAACTTTTAAGTTTAATTTTCAAACATAAGTGTATAAGGTCTAAATTTCAAGATTAAATTTCAACTTTGAAACGCTTTGAAACAAGTTTCAACTTTGAAACGCTTTTCAAACATAAGTTTTCAAAACCAAAATTTCAAAACTAAGTTTGAAATTTCAAATCTATTTTTCAAAACTAATTGAAATTTATTTTTCAACACTAAGTTTGTAAAAGATTCAATTTTCAAAATCAAGGAAAATGAAAATAATTTTTGTAAAATTTAACCTTCAAATCAAATTGTCAAAACTAAGTAAAATCAAATTTTAAGAACTAGATGCAGGAACATTTTCAAAGTAAAGTTAAATTAAATTTAAATCTTTACTTTTTAGAATGTTTTGATAAAATTTGTTTTCCAAAATCAAATTTTCAAAGTTTAAACGTACTAGATTCAAAACCATGGTTTAAAATACTTGAAAAGTTCAGTTTTCAAAGACTAGGTAAAAAGGATAAAAAGTTTGTGAATTAAAAAAAATTTCACAATTTTAAACAAGTTGTTTTTAAATTTTGATTTTCAAAATTAACTTTAAAATTCAATTTGGAAAACTAAAGTAGTTTTATTTCTCCCCGTGAACCTGACATAAAATTTGAAAATATTTGCTAAAAAAATTCAAAGTAGATATATATATATATATATATATTTTTAAATTGAGGTAGAATTTTCTAGAGAGATTTTAAAGAGAAGATTAAAAAATAACACTTAAGGAGATAATTAAAAAAATAAACCTCCCCCTTAATTTGATACTCCATTAATTTATTAATCCTCCTTATTTATTACTTCCCCTTAATATAAAATTTTACAACCGTAACATATTTTTGTACCTAAGTGTTTTAGGCGATTGTATAATTATCTTTATAAAATTGTTCATTTAAATTTGACTGAATGTAATTAACGTTAGATTCAGTTGAAATGAATTAAACTTTAGTGTAATGTTAAGTAAGATAAGTTGTTATTAATTCAATAATTAATCAATATTAATAAGTTATTGATTAAATTTAGCTTGATTCAATAATTTAATATAATCTAAATTTTGTATTAATTGATGAAGGTGTTAGTTATAATTTAACTTTTCATTTACTTCCTTTTAAGTTGGATTAACTTAGTTTAAAGTTGGTAGTAATTTGAAGTTAAACTCGTTATTAAACAAGGTTAAGGAAGGTTCAATTTAAGTCAAACTTTAATTATGTTTTAATAAAAATGATTAATATTTTAAAGGTTGATAAAAAAATGAGTTAGAGTAATTTTAATATTTTTACTAAGGTTAAACCTAGGTTCTAATCAAATCAAGCTTAGTTCTCAAATAAAGTGTTAAGTTCTACTTATTAATTACATATTTAAGTTTAAAGTTAAAGTTAACGGAATTTAAGCTTTTAAATTAGGTGTCTAAGTTTTAAATGAATTTAAAAGAATTATAATTATTATTATTTTTAAGGGATTTCTAACAAGATTTTAAAGTGATTTTTATAATTATTTAATTAATATACGTTCAATTCAGTTTTGATTTTAGATTAAGATTAATATCAGTGATTAATTTAGGTTTAAGTTTTAAGTTTAAGTTAAATTTTTAAGTTTTAATTTAAGTTTTAATTTTCAGTTAGGTTAAATTAAGTTGAAAAGTAATGTTTAAATTAAGTTTTAATGAGTTTTAATTTGAGATCTAATTTTCAGTTAAGTTAAATTCAAAAGTAATTTTAAGGTTAAAATGATGTTTAAGATTAAAAATGAGTTTAAAGTCAAAATAATAATTTTTAAAGTGAAAATAGTCTATAGAAATAATTTATTATTATTATTTTTGTTAAAAGAATTTTTTAAAGTTTTTAAAATAATTTTTAAAATAGTTTTTAAAATAATTTTTAAATTTTTTTTTTTTTAAGTTTTTAAAATAATTTTTTTTAAAATAATTTTTAAAAGATTTTTTTCTTTTTAAAAGAGTTTTTAAAAGAATTTTTTTTAAAGTTTTTTTTTTAAAAATGATTTTTAAAAGAGTTTTTTTTTTTAAATAATTTTTAAAAGAAGTTTTTTTAAAATGATTTTTAAAGGAGTTTTTAAAATAATCTTTAAAGAATTTTTTTTTTAAATAGTTTTTAAAGAGTTTTTAAAATAATTTTTAAAGAATTTTTAAAATAGTTTTTAAAGAGTTTTTGAAATAATTTTTAAAGAATTTTTAAAAGAGTTTTTAAAAGAGTTTTTAAAATAATTTTTAAAGAATTTTTAATAGAGTTTTTAAAAGAGTTTTTAAAATAATTTTTAAAGAATTTTTAAAAGAGTTTTTAAAAGAGTTTTTAAAATAATTTTTTAAAGAATTTTTAAAAGAGTTTTTAAAAGAGTTTTTAAAAGAGTTTTTAAAAAAAATTTTAAAGAATTTTTAAAAGAGTTTTTAAAATAATTTTTAAAAGAGTTTTTAAAATAATTTTTAAAGAATTTTTAAAATAGTTTTTAGAAGAGTTTTTAAAATATTTTTTTAAAGAATTTTTAAAAGAGTTTTTAAAAGAGTTTTTAAAATAATTTTTAAAGAATTTTTAAAAGAGTTTTTAAAATAATTTTTTTTAAAATAGTTTTTAAAAGAGTTTTTAAAATAATTTTTAAAGAATTTTTAAAATAGTTTTTAAAATAGTTTTTAAAATAATTTTTTAAAGAATTTTTAAAAGAGTTTTTAAAATAATTTTTAAAGAATTTTTAAAATAGTTTTTAAAATAGTTTTTAAAAGAGTTTTTAAAATAATTTTTAAAATAAGTTTTAAAAGTTTTTAAAAGAATTTTTAAAATAAGTTTTAAAAGTTTTAAAAGAATTTTTTAAAAATTATTTTTTTTTAAAAAAAATAAGTTTTTAAAAGAATTTTTAAATTAATTAAGTTAAAATAATTATTAAAATAATTTTTAGGTTAAGATAATTTAAGTTTAATTCTTTAAAATACATTTGTAAGTAAAAGAAAATTAAATTTAATTTTTAAAGTAAAATTTTAAATTAAAGAAAATGTTATTTTAATTTAATTGATTTAATTTTAATTTATTTTATTTTAATTTAATTAATTTCTTTTAGGTCCTTAGTCATCTCACCTGATCTATATTTTCAATCAGGGAATCCTACAATTTTGTGAGATGAATTAGATTTAATTATAGAGTTTGATTTAACTTGTGTTAGATTCAGGTTTAGCTTTGGTCTCAACAAATAGACATTCTTCGGATAAACTTCTAAGCTTGGCGAGTCACTTGGACGTCATTAGAAGTAACCAACCTTTCGAGGTTTTCCGAATAGTCCTATCCATGGAGCTTAGTACTAAACCTTGGTCTAACTAGTTAGGTTCTGTTTAAGGGTAGCTTCGGTCAGTTCCACTTGGCCAAATGCACCAGATCGAAGCCATATCTTTCTAGACATGTGATGCCCAAGCTTCCCTAACGTACTATCATCCAAAAACTTTACCCGTACCGTGATTCAAGTTAAATTGGGTCCCTTTTTAACTAATCCTAATTACCCTGCCGGGTTAGTTTATTTGGGTTACCCTGTCGGGTAAGTTATTTTTGGAGGTGCCAGCTATTCTGGAGCGTTGATTTTTCTTTTTAAGATTTCTTGTATTATTAGAGTTGGTTTTAGTTAAGTTTTAATGTTTAATTTGTAATTTAAATTTAAGTTTTTAATTTTGAATTAATTAAATTGGTCAAATTATCTTTCTTTAAAAGCTTATTTTTAAAGTTTAGGTTTTTATTTATTTTTGAGTTAATTAAATTGTTTGAATTATATTTTTTAAAGGTTTATCTTTTAACTCTTTATTAATTGTTAATTTTAAATTTTCTAGATTATTTTTGTTTAATATGTTATCTTTAACATTTAAGTTTGTTAACTTTTGTTTTGATTTTATCAAAGTGTTTGATTTTATCTTTATATTCTCTTTACCTTTTAAGTTGATATAATTAGTGGAATTTATTAAATAAGTCTTATCATTAAAATTTAATTTTTTGTTAATTAAATTATCTTGGGTTTGGATAGAATTTTCCAGATTGATATTGTCTAGATTATTAAATAATTTATTAATTATGTCTAGATTAATATTGACCTTGTCATCCTTTTTGTTTGAATTTTCAAATTTGTTTAGGTTTAAATTCGAATTTTTAGATTTATTGATTATTTTTAGATTTTCTGTATTTTCTAAATTAATTATATTTGTTTTATCATAAAATATCCTAGGGGTATTTTCTATATTTTCTGAATTAATTATATTTATTTTATCAGAAAATATCCTAGGGGTATTTTCTATATTTTCTGAATTAATTATATTTATTTTATCAGAAAATATCCTAGGGGTATTTTCGCATGTATTGTCATGTATACTATTTTCACATATACTTTCAGACATATCCAAATTAACATGCACATATTTTAAACTACTACTAGCAAGGGTGTTTTGGTAATTCTTACTAACCTTGAGCGCAACCCCTAATTCAGCAGGCTTCTCAGTTGGATCTGACTCGAGTCCGGATTCGACTTTAACTTGATCTTCTAGCTCCATTGGCGTCTCGTGAAGCTTGATCAACTGGGTCCATAGCTCATATGCATTCTTGTATTTTTCTAGACTGCATATAATATTGTTAGGTAAAATATTATAAATAATTTTACTTACGTTTTTATTCAGCTCCGAGTTCTGAGAAGGTTTTTTCAATATTAGCATATAATCGATATCTACGCTTCCTAAGAAGCATTCCATTCTTCGCCTCCAGTAGTTGAAATCTTCATCGTACGGTGGTGGTTCATTGGGGTTCCATCCTTCTTGAAAAGACATTGTTCTTGCACACAATGAAACAAAGACAAAATCCCAAGACTTGGTCTTGGATTAGCAGTGCTGGAAAAAAATAATATTTCACTACTAATTTTTTTTTTTAAAAAAAAAATAATAAAATATTATTAAAATATTAATAAAAAAATATTATCTCAAATTTTTGAAAATGTAATATTTTGTCGATACTAAATAATAGTGAAAAGATGACGATGTATTTTTCAAAAACCATTTTGGAGGGAAAAAACGAAAGGCGTAAGGTTTTATTTAAAAGACAAACGATATCTAATTTTTCTTTCAAAAAGTCCCCCCTTTGCCTGATTGGTGGTTGCACCAAATCAGAGCGGTACCCGCTCTGATACCACTTGTAAGACCGTTAGATTCGATAGAGGGGGGGGTGAATATCGATTCGAAAATCTCGAGTTAAGACGCAGCGGAAAAGTAAAGAAGTAAAGAGATGAACACTATTGATTTTTACTTCGTTCGGAGCCTGTGACGACTCCTACTCGAAGGCCCGTACTCCTTGAGTACTTTCGTTGGGCAATTCACTAGCAATTCGGATAATTACAATTTACGTACAAATATTGCTAATGAAAAGAAAGAAAACAAAGCTAACCGACAAATAATGAATTAAAAGAACGGAGTGAGTCGTCGAAGCTTTGTGAACGTCGTTGGGCCAGAGCGGCGAGTGATTGGACTCGAGTTCTCGAGGCGATATATTGAAGCTCTGCACGGGCTTCTTTTATATCTTGCTCGGCACTGGATCCTTCCGGCGCTGGAATGTGACGTAACACTCCCAACCAGCATGCTCAGTGTCAACGTCGTCACAGGATAAAATTTGCCTCGGGCTGGATCCCTTTAGGCGCTCGGACTTGCGCCGGAGCCATTCCTTGTTCCTACACGCAAAGCGGTGTTAGTCCGAGGCAAATAAACCTGCGGCGGTTTGTTAGCACATTTTCTGATCGCTAAGTAATAAAATTAGCATCGAGTATGACTTAGATTCCGTCTTTCGAGACCGGAATCTAGTCACGATCTCGACTTAGATATCGAAATGGATCTAAGCCGGATCGACGCCTAATGTTCCTTTCCCGGAACGCCATGTCACTCCCCTCCAGTGACTTACCTTACTTACCTGTCAGACGTCCGGTCAGCCCGTCGACCCGTCTGGACTTCTTGCCAAGCGTCCGGTCAGCCCGTCGACCCGCTTGGACTTCTCGCCAGCTATCCGGTCAGCCCGTCGACCTAGCTGGACTTCTCGCCAAGCGTCCGGTCAGCCCGTCAACCCGCTTGGACTTCTCGCCAGCTATCCGGTCAGCCCGTCGACCTAGCTGGACTTCGTGCCAGACATCTGGTCAGCCCGTCGACCTGTCTGGACTTCCCCTGCACACTCGATCAAAGTTACAGACAACAACACAACTAACTTAACCTATTTGTCATTCATCAAAACCTGGGTTAGACCGTTAGTGCTACCCGCACCAACAGAGGTGACTTGACTCGAGTTGTATTTTGATGTTTGACTTGGGAAGATTGTCGGTGCAACCTTAGGTCTAGGTTGACCTAGTTGAGTTGCATGTTGATGTTTGACACTCGTGAGAGAGTTCTATTCTTGATGTGAGATAAGAATAGATGGTTGGGAGATTATTGGTGCAACCCTAGGTCAAGGTTGACCTGGTTGACCTGAAAAGTCCAAGTATGGAGACTTGGCACTGGAAAAGTCCAAGCAGGGAGCTTGGCACGCGAAAAGTCCAAGTATGGAGACTTGGCACTGGAAAAGTCCAAGCAGGGAGCTTGGCACGCGAAAAATCCAAGTATGGAGACTTGGCACTGGAGAAGTCCAAGCAGGGAGCTTGGCACGGGAAAAGTCCAGGAGCTTGGCACGAGGGAAAGTCCTAACTGGGATGTTAGGCAGGTGGAAAGTCTTGGTGAGTGAAGCCAGGCAGTGGGAAAGTCCTAACTGGGATGTTAGGCAGTGTGGAAAGTCCTGGTGAGTGAAGCCAGACAGTGGGAAAGTCCTAACTGGGATGTTAGGCAGTTGGAAAGTCCTGGTGAGTGAAGCCAGGCAGTGAGAAAGTCCTAACTGGGATGTTAGGCGGTGTGAAAACCTAGTGAGTGAAGTTGGGTGAAAGTCCCGGTGAGTGAAGCCGGGCAAGGGAAAAGATGGATCAAGGGTGATCGGACATCTGGTGATGGGAAGTCCAAGTAGGTCATGGGAGTGATCGGATACTTGGCACGAAGAGGAAAGTCCAAGTGGGTCAAAGGGATTGACCGGACACTTGGTGGGAGTCTTAGCAGGGAGTGACCGGATGCTAAGAATGATGTACCAATAGGTCAAGGTTGACGGATATTGGTTTGGAAGGTTTGGGACTTGGTTTGGGCAAAACCAAGCTCGGATCGATCTGCGAGACCGATCCAGTGATCGTTGTGCATCGATCGATCGGTGACCGATCGGATGACAAACGAAGGTGATCATGGTTACGTGGGCTTGCGGTCGGTGCGGGACCGATCAGCTGATCGGTCCGGGACCGATCAGGGACGCGTGGAATCGGTCCGGGACCGATCGATTCCACACGAGAGTTGGGCAACTCTGCGTGAAAGCTTCGATCGATGCGGGGACCGATCGGCCTGATCGGTCCCCACGACCGTTCCAGGAGGTTCCTGATCGGTCCATGGACCGATCGGGGCGGAACGAGCGAAGCTTCTTCCACGATCGGTCCAGACCGATCAGGTTCTAGCGTTATGACGCAATGGCTAGTTTCTTCTTGTCCTTCGCCTTATAAAGGGCTGCTGCTGCACAAGAACTTCTTCTCTTTTCCTTGAACTTCTGTTCTTCTGCTGCTGAAGCTTCTGCTTCAACTGAGCTTTGATTGAGGTCGCCTCCGAAGCTTCGGGTGAGCTTCCAGTCGTCGACCAGCTGCTGCGTTTGGGTTGTGAAGTTGCTGCTTCACCTCCAGTCGACAAGAAAGCAAGCAATTGGTAGAGTGCTATTGTATTCATATTGTATTGCTTTTCTTACTGTTCTTGTACTCTTTGTTTGCTGTTGCAAACGTTTGTGGCGAGGTTTCTCCACCCACAAGGAGTATATTGTATTAGCCGGTTCTCCGGGGACTCATCCACCGACGGATTGACTGGACTCGTCCACCTTACGGACACGCCGAGGAGTAGGAGCCCTAATCTCCGAACCTTGTTACATCCTTGTGTTAAGGTTTGGTTTTCTTCTCTTTCGTTTCTTTGTATTTTCCGCTGCGCTAACACGTTTTGTAGAAAGAAACGACGATTTGGGGTCGGCTATTCACACCCCCCCTCTCTAGCCGCGTACGAAGAGATCCTAACAAGTGGTATCAGAGCGAGGTCGCTCTTCATCGGATCAACACCCGTGGGAGCAAAGCTAGAGAATGGATCTCTATGGAGAAGACATCACCATTCCACCCTTCTACGAATGCGGCGACTTCGCGTATTGGAAGGTAAGGATGAAGTACTTTCTTATGACTAACATAATGAATTGGTTTTGTGTACAAGAAGGTTTTACTCCTCCGGTGGATAAGGAAGGAAAACCACTTGAGAAGAAGGAGTGGACAAGAGAACAAATTCACAAATCCGAAATCAACGAAGAGGTAACGAGAATAATTGAATTTTCATTGCCTACTAACATCTTGTGTAAGATAGGTTACAACAATGCCAAGGAATTATGGGATAACTTGGCCAAGTTCCATGAGGGAAGCTCAAATTCAAGCCATGAAGAGGAGCTAAGTGAGCCAAGTAGCTCACATCATGGAGGAGAAGATTTAGAAGTTGAGGGCCACTCAACATCTAAAGAAGAAGAGGAGGAGAGTTTCTCTTCAAGGTCGGAGCAAGAAGAAGAAGCTTCTACCTCCGGAAGGGATGAAGATGAGAGCGTTCATCCATCCTCAACCCTAGGTAACTCAAGCATTTTAATTTCTAGCAAATTACACATAATGTGCTTCGAGTGTAGGGAATTTGGGCACTACAAGAGCAAGTGTCCAAAGAGGGTTAGAAAGACTCCACCGGCACCAAAGGTCAAGGAAGCCGGCGTCCCAACACGCAAAGGCAAGAAGCACGTGGTGTGCTTTCAATGCAAGCAACGGGGACACTATAGGAGCCAATGTCCGAAGGTGAGGAAACCTCACAAGGACAAGGGATGCACATCGATAGGGGGAGCTAAGGCAAACCCTAAGGTATCTTTTAAGGCTCATTCGTGCAATTCTAGTAGGATACATGCTAGTAATTTTATTGCATTAGTCAATAATGATAAGCATGTTAACACTAGAAATCAATACATGTGCTTAGGTGCTAAACATGTCAACCTAGATAGGGATACTACTAGGAATGCTAACCCTAGGATTAACACTTCTAAGGTTAAGGAAAACCTAGGTAGAAACCCTAAATCAACTAGACACATGCCTAGGAACACCTCAAGAAAGAATGACAAATCAAAACTTGAGGTAATAGAAAAGGAGAATCAAGTCTTGAGGTCAAGGCTTGATACCCTAGAAAAGGCCCTTAAAAATTTAGAGAAGTCAACTCTAGGGCCTAAGGGTCAAAAGTCCCAGGACAAGAAAGGTTTGGGTCACAAATCTAAGTCCCAAGTGGTCAAGCCCACTTACCACAATGTTCCATTCGATTATGGAACAAAACCTAGGGCTAGGAAGACCACCACCAAGGTCACAAGGGGAGTCACCCCTAGAGTTGATCTTGATGAGTCCCAAATGACCAAGGCTTCAAAGCCTAAGAGGGTCATTAGGAGGGTTGCTAGGGAAGTTATCCCTAGTGAATATTTAGTGAACCCAATGAGATCAAATAGGTATTGGGTTCCTAGGAGCATCTTCTCTACCCCATAGATGGGTTAGAGAGTGTCAACTCCGATTAGAAGGGTAGTTAACCCAACTTTGAGAAAATTGACACTCAAGGAGCATTTTCAAGGTTTTGAGAACTTTTGAAAATGAAATGGAATTATCATTTACTCCTTTGAAGAGTTAAATGTGCCTAAAGATTGGAAATTTCATTTTTAATCTCAATTGGCACAATTTGGGAAAATCTAGAGAACTCTCGAGGAAAAATAAAACATGCCAAGTTTTGAGGATAAATTTGATCTTTAAGTGGCATGAATTAATCTAGAGTTCAAGAAGTGTCAAAATTAGGATTTTGGCATTTTGGGGCAATCTAGGATTAAATTTGAAGTTAGCCAAGTGGTTAAGGATACTTAGATAGGTAATCTAGGTATATTTATTTATGCTAAATCTTGCCATGATTGTTTGCCCTCACATGTCATGACATCATGTTTAGTTTTATTATCAATTGAAATATCATGATAATGCTTAGGCTAGTTTTTATGTCATGTTTATTTAAGTTTCAAACTTTATGCCATGACATCATGACATTGGCACATGTTTTCATTTATGATACCATTTTATGCCATGTCATCATCTCTTGCATTAGTAATCAATTGAATTGATTTAAGGATGAAAAACACATTTTGATATTGAGATCAAATTTGTGTTTAGAAAATGCATGAGACCTTAGTCTAAGATACCTAAACCCATATCTCACATCAAAATTGACATGGATGTGTTTGATACACTTTAGATGTGTGTGAGATATTAGGATCATGAGTTAGGATCAAGGTGCATAGTTCTTGTACCTAGATGAGCCTAATTCAAGAAATGGAGGATCATAGGGAAAACTTGTGTACAAGTCATGTACATATAGTCCTAAGATTATGATCCTAAATTAAAGGGTTTAAAATCATTTCAAAATTGATTTGAAAAACCTTGATGAAGCTTTCCTAGTGATTGCATTCATCATTGAACATTGTGATACAAAGTTGAGTTAAACTTGAACTATTTCAAAGTTTTTGAACTTTGTATCAAGATTGAAAAATGGAAGTTATTTTCATAGAAAACTATTTTTCCATGATAGTGTATGATATGAGGAATGTATCCTCAAAGTTTCATAATTTTTGGAATTTTCTTGAATTTATTAGGAGTTTCTGATTTTCCGGAAGGGGAAATCAGAAGTTCTGATTTCAGTGGCTGGATCGGTCCGGGGACCGATCTAGGGAAGATCTGATCGGTCTGCGGACCGATCCAGAGTATTGTGGATCGGTCTGCAGACCGATCCAGTGAGTTCCAGTAGCACGAGTGCGATCTGGTGAAGGGCTGATCGGTCTGGGGACCGATCAGGGCGTGCCGAATTTCTGATTTTTCAGCTGTTGTCTGAAATTTCAGTTATGGAAATGGTGTTTTTGGATTTCTAAAGGTTTGGAACTCTCAAAGACATTGTTGGTGCAATGGTCAAAGGGGGAGTTGACCTTTAGGGGGAGTTTTACCTAATTGTCAAGGGAGAGTTGACTTTTAGGGGGAGTTTTTACTCCTTAAGACTTTTAAGGATTAGTAATATGGGATTATCACTAAGTTGATTGTTGAGTTTAGTATCAAGGGGGAAATTAAGAGTTCCTATGAAAGGTATGAGACTTTCATTAGGAAGAAACTCTTAACCTTGATACCCTCCTTTTTCTTTTTGATGTGTGTCAAAAAGGGGAGAGTGTTCATTGGAGAATTATTGGAGAACCCAAGTTAGGTTATCGGGTTAACCTAAGCTAGGGGAAGAATGTCAAGGAATGTTCGAGGAAGAACATTGGAATTCTTTTTGATGTGTGTCAAAAAGGGGGAGAATTATTGGAGAACCCAAGTTAGGTTATCGGGTTAACCTAAGGGGAGAATGTCCAAAGAATGTTCAAGGAAAGAACATTGGACATTGGAAGATGGTTGGAAAACCTAAGTTAGGTTATCGGGTTAACCTAATTTGATTATGGGTTTTGTCAAACATCAAAAAGGGGGAGATTGTTGGTGCAACCTTAGGTCAAGGTTGACCTGGTTGACCCGACTCGAGGTGACTTGACTCGAGTTGTATTTTGATGTTTGACTTGGGAAGATTGTCGGTGTAACCTTAGGTCAAGGTTGACCTAGTTGAGTTGCATGTTGATGTTTGACACTCGTGAGAGAGTTCTATTCTTGATGTGAGACAAGAATAGATGGTTGGGAGATTATTGGTGCAACCGTAGGTCAAGGTTGACCTGGTTGACCTGAAAAGTCCAAGTATGGAGACTTGCACGGAAAAGTCACCGGAGCTTGGCGAAAAGTCCAAGTATGGAGACTTGGCTGGAAAAGTCCAAGTATGGAGACTTGGCTGGAAAAGTCCAAGCAGGAGAGCACGCGAAAAGTCCAAGTATGGAGACTTGGCTGGAGAAGTCCAAGCGGGGAGCTTGGCATGGGAAAAGTCAAGCAGGAGCTTGGCACGAGGAAAGTCCTAACTGGGATGTTAGGCGGTGGAAAGTCCGGTGAGTGAAGCTGGGTGGGAAGTCCTAACTGGGATGTTAGGCGGTGTGGAAAGTCACAGTGAGTGAAGCCGGGCGGTGGGAAAGTCCTAACTGGGATGTTAGGCGGTTGGAAAGTCCCGGTGAGTGAAGCCAGGCAGTGAGAAAGACCTAACTGGGTTGTTAGGCGGTGTGAAAACCCTAGTGAGTGAAGCTAGGTGAAAGTCACGGTGAGTGAAGCCAGGCAAGGGAAAATCCAGATGGATCAGGGATGATCGGACATCCGGTGATGGGAAGTCCAAGTAGGTCATGGGAGTGACCGGATACTTGGCACGAAGAGGAAAGTCCAAGTGGGTCAAAGGGATTGACCGGACACTTGGTGGGGAGTCTTAGCAGGTCAAGGAGTGACCGGATGCTAAGCATGATGTACCAATAGGTCAAGGTTGACCGGATATTGGTTTGGAAGGTTTGGGACTTGGTTTGGGCAAAACCAAGCTGGATCGATCTGCAGACCGATCCGATCGTTGTGTATCGATCGATCGGTGACCGATCGGATGACAACGAAGTGATCATGGTTACGTGGGCTTCTGATCGGTGCGGGGACCGATCAGCTTGCTGATCGGTCCCGGGACCGATCAGGGACGTGGAATCGGTCCGGGGACCGATCAGATTCCACGGAGGTTGGGCAACTCTGCGTGAAAGCTTCGATCGGTGCGGGGACCGATCGACCTGACTGATCGGTCCCCGACCGTCGGAGGTTCCTGATCGGTCCATGGACCGATCGAGGGGCGGAGCAAGCGAGCTTCTTCCCGATCGGTCCAGACCGATCGGGGTTCTAGCTGCGACGCAATGGCTAGTTTCTTCTTGTCCTTCGCCTTAAAGGGCTGCTGCTGCACAAGGTCCGCTGCTCTTTTCCTAGAACTTCTGTTCTTCTGCTAAAGCTTCTGCTTCAACTGAGCTTTGATTGAACTCGCCTCCGAAGCTTCGCGTGAGCTTCCAGTCGTCGACAAGCTGCTGCGTTTGGGTTGTGAAGTTGCTGCTTCACCTCTAGTCGACAAGAAAGCAAGCAATTGGTAGAGTGCTATTGTATTCATATTGTATTGCTTTTCTTACTATTCTTGTACTCTTTGTTTGCTGTTGCAAATGTTTGTGGCGAGGTTTCTCCACCCACAAGGAGTATATTGTATTAGCCGGTTCTCCGGGGACTCATCCACCGACGGATTGACTGGACTCGTCCACCTTACGGACACGCCGAGGAGTAGGAGCCCTAATCTCCGAACCTCGTTACATCTTTGTGTTAAGGTTTGGTTTTCTTCTCTTTCGTTTCTTTGTATTTTCCGCTGCGCTAACACGTTTTGTAGAAAGAAACGATGATTTGGGGTCGGCTATTCACACCCCCCCTATTTAGCCGAGTACGAACGATCCTAACACTTTTGATTTTAGTATCTTTTTCATTTTCTATTAGCTTATAAAAATTATTAAAGATTTCAAAAGTTTTATCTTTGGTTTTTAGAAATTTTACTCAAGTAAATCTTAAGTAGTCATCAATTATGACTAAGCAATACTGGTTTCTGCTTAGTGACTTGGCTCTATGTGAATCAAATAGGTCTAAATGTAGGAGTTCAAGTAATGAGTTGATTCGATTTAGGTTAGTTGGTTTGTGAGTTGACTTAGTTTGTTCACCTTGTTGGGAAGTATTACAAATTGACTTTTCTTGGTTTTTTAATTTGGGTAATCCTATAACTGGACCATTTTGACTCATTTTTAAAATGAATCTGTTGTGAGTGTGACCCAGCCTTCTGTGTCACAGCATAGTTTCCTCCTGTTGTGTCAGAAGACACTTTAGTGTGGAGGTAGGTAGGTTAATTGTATAAACATTATTTTTCCTAATTTCCTTAAGTATGATTTTGAGATTTTTTAATTAGGCAATCAGAGTTAGAAAAGGTTACTAGGTATTCAGAGTCACATAGTTGACTTATGCTAAGTAAGTTGAAATTAAATTGATTGACTAATAATATTTTTCGAACAATAAAATCGGAACTTAGTTCGATATTACCTGTTCCAATTACCTTAAGTTTTCCATCGTTGTCAAATGCAACTGACCCTAAGTTTTTGTATTTTAGCTTGGTGAACTTCAATCGGTTTCCAGTCATATGTCTGGAGCATCCACTATCCAACATCCATTGATCTAAATCATTGTGTTCCTACGCATTGTGCATTTGATTTGGATCCAATTCCGAATGGATTTATAAGATAGATTGAGTTCAACTCCTTAATTTTCATCTCACCCAATCTATGTTGTCAATCATGTTATACCTATGGGTGATTGTAAGATGGTTGATTTTATTTATTAACCTGGATTTAAGTCAATTTTAGTTTAAGTTCATGTTGAATTAGATTTAAGTTTAATTAGATTTAAGTTAAATTTAGGTTAAGTTAAGTTAGGTTGAGTTAGATTTAATTTTAATTAGATTTAAGTTAGATTTAGTTTGATTTAGGTTAAGTTAAGTTAGGTTGAGTTAGATTTAAGTTTAATTAAATTTAAGTTAGATTTAGTTGGATTTAGGTTAAGTTAAGTTAGGTTTTAAGCTATTTAAATTTAAGTCTATCTCACCCTTTTCTAGATTGTCAAACAGGGAACCTTAAGAGTTTTGTGAGATGGTTGATTTATCTTTAGAGTAGTATCTAAGGAATTGATTCACATTTGAGTTAGACTAAGATTTAATAGACAGTTAATTAAATATCTATTTCAATAATTGGGTTCCAAGCTGTGGCGAGGCACTAGGCTTTCTTAGGTATAGGATCATCCACCACTTCTAGACAAAGCCTTTTAAAGAAATTAAATATTTAATTTCTTTTATGAAATTTCTAAGTTTAACTAGTCAAGTGTCAATCAAACCTAGGTCTTTATCTACCCTAGTCTAAGCATATATAATGAAAAAATAATAAAACAGACATCAAAAAATTTTATCTAATAAGGATGGTCTTTCTATTGGCTCCCCTTGGATTATAGCATCGATAGGGTCTATCAAGGTAATGAATCTGATCCTTGGGAATCCAATATTGACCAAGTCCCACTTGATTAATCAAGTTAGACTTAGGGACCCATGCTTGGACTATTTTTCTATTTATTCGATTGACAAGAAATAAATATGATTTAAATTTGTATTTAGTCTTGTATCGAAGTCCAGATCGATTGTATACGACCCTTTGCTTCCCAAGAATCAAATCAAGATTCTTGGAACTCAAGGTGAACCGTTCCAATGTTCCCTTAAGTTCCTTAACTTGATCTTTCATACTGGAATTTTCTTTCTCAAGTTGTTGAACCTGAGTTGAAGTTCCAGTTTGAATAGGTTTAGTCAAGGAGCTTGGGCTAGTCACTTCCTTAAGGGATGCTACCTCCTTTTGGAGTGACTTGACTTGGATATTTGACTTAGCTAACTTGTGCATTAAATAGTTAATTAAATTATACAATTTATCTACTTGAGAAGATCTTATAGCAATGTTTGACCCTTCGAAAATGGATACGGATCCATGGCTTGTTTTGGACTCAGCTTCGCATTCGCTTTCGATTTCAGACTCATCGAGTTGTTCTCGAGCCGGAAGTGCGAGGAAACTTGTCTGCTCAAGGTCCTCGTCGGAGTCTTCTGACGAAGATTCGTCCCATATTGCTTGAAGCGCCTTCTTCTTCTGTTGCTTCTTTGTTTCCTTCTGATTTGGATAGTTTACTTTGATGTGCCCCTTCTTATTGCAGCCATAGCAAGTTACTTCTGACTTGATTTTTGGGCTTGGTTGCATTCCTTTTGATTGGATCAGCCTTTGATCTCCTTTTTGATGAATCATTTCTTCTTCTTGTATAGCCTTCAGGCTAGATTCACTAGTTCAGCAGCAATCTCATCGTCATTTTCTAAGTCCGGTTCATCTTCGTATTTGGGCTCAGTATAACGCTTGAGTTTTGAGTCCCATGTTCTGTTTGCACCTGCAACTAAAGCAATACCTTTCTCGACCAAAGGTGTATTAGTCTGTTCATGTAATTCAAACTCTGAGAATAATTCATCTAATCTAATCGAAGAAAGATCCTTAGAGACCTTGTAAGCATCTACCATTGATGCCCACGGGGTGTTCCTAGGAAATACACTTAATGCATACCTGATGATGTCGCGATTTTTCACCTTCTGTTCGATTGTGTGGAGGCCGTTGAGAAGGTCTTGGATGTGTGCGTGTAGTTAACTCGCTAATTCACCTTCCTACATTTTTATGTTATATAATTTATTCAAAATTAGATCTCTTTTACTTACCTTAGTATCGGAGGTCCCTTCATGAAGCTTAATTAGCTTCTCTCACAAGTCTTTGGCACTTGAGAACGGGCTAACTCGGTTTAGCTCCTCCTTTGTTAATCCACATTGGAGAGTGCATGTCGATTTGGCATTGACCTCGATCTTCTTCATCAGACTTATTTCCCAGTTCTCGCATGATACTAGTTTTCCAGTGCCGTCGAGTGAGAGTGAGAGGCCGATTTTGATGATCATCCACATTTCGACTTACGTCTGAAGGTGGTACTCCATTTGATCCTTCTAGTAGCTATAATCTTCGCCAAAGAAAAGAAGCGGGTGAGCTGTACTGTAGCCTTCTTGGTGAGCCATTATAGAAGTAAATCTTATACACAAAAAGAGAAAAAGAATCAAATGTCCCAAGACTTGGTTTTGGATTAGTAGTATAGTAGAAAAATAAAACTAGCAATCCACTAATTTCAAAAAATAAAATATTACTAAAATATTTTTAAAAATATTACTATTAATTTTAGTTTTTCAAAAAGATCCCCCTATGCTCGATTGGTGGTTTCACCAATTCAAAACAACCTCGCTCTAATACCAATTGTAGGATCGTAAATGTGCTAGAGAGGGGGGGTGAATAGCACTCGTGGCTTTTTCATGTTTATTTCGTAAATCACAAAGAATAATGCAGCAGAATAAAAGAAAGAAAACAAGAGCAATGCAAATACATTTCTTTTACTTGGTTCGGAGTCTGTGACGACTTCTACTCCAAGGCCCGCAATCGTTGATCGTTTTCATTGGACAATCACTATAGATTCAGAAATTAAGTACAAGTACAAATATGAAGCTTACAAGTATTGCTCAAAATTAAACTTATTACTGACGACTTGGAGAAATAGAACTTCTAGCTTGATCATCGTCGGAGCAGCGTTTAGACGGTTTCGTAGTGCGCGCAAGAGCTCAAGTTGTTCTTTTGGAATTTTGTTGTTGAAGCAACTGGTTGAGCCCTCCTTTTATAGACAACCCAGACCTGATCCAGATCCACTGATCTCAAGATCAAGTTTGACTCGTCACTGATCGGTCGACTGATCCCCTGATTCTATCGACCAATCCCGCCTAGATCAGCCCTGCTTCCCGTCCAGATTCTGCCGCATCGGATAAGCCTTCATTCAGTTAACCGATCCTGTCGTTTGGTCAATCGATCAGTCGATGATCTCTACCCCAATCAACCCGGTTTGATCCAATCGTCACTTATCCTTGGTTCGATCGACTGGACCTAAGGTTCGGTTGACCGATCCCCTGGTCGAACCCAGTCCACTGGCTAGAATTTTGATCTTGCTGCTTGGAGGTTCGGTTGACCGATCCCGATCAAATCTAATTTGCACAAAGTGTTAGTCTCTTGCAAAACAGAGTTAGCACATAGCAGATAATATGTAAATAAATAACTTTGACAACCTTCGAATTGTTCGGTTCTGACTTCGGATTTCCTTTGAAAACCCTACGTCGAACCGACGCCTACTGTTCTGACTGTTGTTGCACGATTAGGATACAATTGGTGTCGTGTATTGCAAGATGAAGAAGATGGTCAAATAAGAAGATTAGGATTACCTCTTGTTTAATGAATCCATGCATTAGTAGAAAAGAACACTGGAGAAGAAATCACGTGCAAAGAAGAGCAACACTAGAAAAGAAATTGTATTCAAAGATGAGTCATGCATCGGTGCGTGCCTCGAAGGCATGAGAATAGGTTTACTAGTCATTTAGGGTCCATGTCTCTCATTTTGTTTTAGGTATAATTAAAAAAAATGGGCTCTTTATTGGGCTGGGCCTGAGGCGGTTGCCTCTCTGGCCTTATGAAAGTTACAGCTCTGAGTATCATCTAGCAAACCACGATTTGATCTTTCATACAAAAGCTTTGATGTCTAACCTTCAGCTTGTACATGGTAGCCTAATCTAGAATGTACGTATCCACCATGATCCGGCTTGATTGACTGCCAGAAAAAGTTGGAAGGCTCCAGCATCAAACTCTTAAGCTTAGTGGAGATGGCTTCTCTATTCCTATAAAGAATGGCACATCTCTCATTAGCAATGATCAAATCTTTTTGTGCTTTCCTATAAGCCTTAAGTGCAAGCCTTTCTTCCAGCTCACACCTCTGTCTGAACTCCTGAGCCTTTTCCAACTCCTAGATACATTGGCAAAAGGAGGAACCGCCACCCTAACGCCCCTGCCCCAGCCTCCAACTCCTAGATACATGAATGATACAAACATGATCACAAATATTGGACCTTTTCTTTTCTTTTGTTTTTTTGAAGAGTTCTCAAAATGTTTAATAAAAATAGATGATTTTAAAAGAGAAGCATTCCAAACTTAAAAAGCATTGTTGTCATAGTACATCCTTTTTGTATCGGGTGTTATAACTTGCTCTGGTTCAACATCAGTAAATTGAATATTGTTATTTTCATACGAATTGATTATTTTCTTATCCCTTAGAGATAGAGATGATAAACCTCCTCTTTCCATTATAATTGTAGAATAAGAAGTCGAAAGCAAGTAGACTTGAAATTGAAAGTGATTTAGATTTCGGAATTGAGAATAACAGTAAAGAAGAGGGTAAGGAAATGATGAAATGAGCTTTAAGTAAAGAAGAGGATGATGAAATGAACTCTTCGTTTACAGAGTTTAGAGAGTAATAGATACTAAATTGTAGACATTGATAAAAAAATGATCAAATAATCTCGACCATTAAAAAATTATGAAAAAAGAACTCCACCTCCTTCTTTCAACAGTTAGAATGGGCAGTTCCAATGGATATAAGAAAGAAAGAAAAAAATCGTCGAACCAAGTTTGGTAGTTAATCGTCGATTCGATCATTACTTTGGGCTCATCATCAATAAATTGAATATCACGATTCTCATTTGGATTGACTATTACTTGCTCCTTCGAGATTGAGATGATGAACCTCCTCCTTCCATTATAATTGTAGACTTGAAGTCAAAAGCGTGTAGAATTGAAGTTGAAAACGATTGAGATTTCAAAATTTAGAATGAGAGAAAAAGATAGTGAGAAAATGATGAAATGAACTCTTTATTTATAGAGTTTAGAAAGTAGCAGACATTAAATCGTAGTCATTGATAAAAAACATGATCAAATAATCTCAACCGTTAAAAAATATAGAAAAAACTCTGTCGCATTTTTCAATAACTAGAACTAGCAGTTTCAACGGATATAAGAAAGAAAAAGCTTTTCCTGCTGAACCAACGTTTAACTATTGGTTCGACGGTTAATTTGGGCATTAAACTCAGTTTAAATATTAATATATGTTACCTTTTCAAAAAAAAAAAAACATAGACTCACATGCCATGCACTCATTATATTAACGTAACCCTTTTATTAAAGCACTAACATTTATTTTAACCAAAATACTCATTATTTGTCAGTCTCACTATCCTTTCATTTATCTGTAGTCTTTATACTCAAAATTTATTTTCTTATTTATTTTTTATAAAATTTGCGACATTCAAAGAGTTGAACGCTTTAATATGTTAGTGTTATAACACTCACTCATATTGATTGTAATATCATTTGAGTATTATGATACCCACACATTAATGTCAATAGTTGTCAAATGGGCTGGCCTATAACGGTGCGAACCGGCCTATGGTGAGTTGACCATTTAGTGGGACGGGACAGGACGAGCAGACCCGTCATCTTGACGGATTGGAAAATCTCCAACCCAATCCAATTTTGTAAGTACCCCATGTGTTTTTGATGTGATCAACCAAGTTAAGTTAGGTTTTGTGTATTTGATACATTGCGTCTGAGTATGCAGGGACTTAGGAATGCAAGAAGTTGCGTGAAAGACGTAGCTAGCGAGAAAAATGGAACGGAAAGGGAGTCGACAGGCTCGGTGCGTCCGATAGAGGAAGTACTGCGAAAGACTACACTGGCTGACCGGAAGCAAGCGCGCAACGTTTCCTAGGGACAAGAAGTCATAATAGAAATCTGCTTGAGAAGAGAATGCCGGAGTTGGGTTCAAGTAAGCTCAACTCTGGAAGGTTGGAAGATCACCCAAGCAACCAAAGACGAAGCCAGCAATTGGAGAAGGTGTCGGATGAGTCAGCATTATGTTGACTGGTCCGAGCGCCCGGACCACCAGGGGGACGAATGGGCACGTTGTCGCATAGTCATTGCGGTAGATCACCTTCGAGTCCATACCAACAACGGTCGAGGCGCCCGGACATGAAAAAAATCCTATCTTTGCACTGTTATGAAGCCATTGCATAGTGATAGAGTTTGCCTAGCCAGGGTGCCCGAAGAGGGTCCAGGTGCCCGAAGATGTCACATCAGCAAACGACTAGTTTCGACTAATGGACTATAAATAGAGCCCTAGTTTTCTTCGTTTAAGAACAACACTTGTATTTCATCTACGAATTCTGCTAGTTGCTTTTGTGCTTTCAATAATTGTAAGAAGCTACTCCACCTTCGTCAAAAGAGAATCTTTAGTGAGCTTCATCTACTTTGGATTAATAACCATTCTGGTTGTAATCAAGTAAAACTTCTTGCCTCTTACTCTTTATTTATGTTATGTATTTTGTTTAAATTAATAGTATAACTTTGCTAAGAACGATAGTAAAAGAAAGTGTTAAATTTCTTTACAAGCCAATTCATCCCTTTTGTCAACAGCTAGGGGACCAATAATTGGTATCAGAGTAAGGTTGCTTCAGAAGGACTAATCGTCGATCGAAGCACAAGAAATGATCGGACCAAACATCTATCCACCAACATTTGAGAGGGGGGGGGGGGGTTTGTTAGATTTGTAGTACATCATATATGAACTAAAGGATGCATCTATAAGGATCTAGCTTCTATCAGTCTCTAAAGCACAATGCAAAAAAAAAATAAATCGAAACAATAGCTCATGAATGACTGACATGAATCCATCACATAAGAGTATTGTTTCTTCCTTGACATCGTAGTTCTTGCTAGTGCAGAATAGTCTTTTACAAGAGTGGGTGACGACAATTCTTAGTTCTCTATTGATGAGGAAGAGAAGAGGTTGAAGAGTCTCTAGAATATACCTTAATTCATGAGCATCTTTCTTTATATATCAAACTCATCCTATAAGGACTATCAACCTTAAAGCCCACCCAACATTAACAGCATATTATTGTTAATGAACCGGATTATTTGATCTACACATTAAATTTACATTCATTTAATTCAAACCCTCTTTATATACATTAAAACATTAGATCACTTAGAGGGTGTTTGGCTGAGCTTATAAGCTCTCTAAAACAGCTTATAAGTCGTTTTGGAGCATATAAGCTCTTCAAATTTGTTTGATAAAATTTTTTTCAAACAACTTATAAGCTGTCAAAATAAGCTATTTTGGAGCTTATAAACTGTTTTTAAAAAAGTATGGAAGACCATACTTTTTTAAAAAAGATCTTATTTTAATAATTTATTTCTCTAAAATATCCTTATATAATTTCATAAATCCCCATCTTATCCTCCATAAATTTTTATAAGCCTAATATTTTTTTATCTCCGCCGACTTTTCTTCCAACGTTGTGTCATCTTCTCCGCCAACGCCTCTTTCTAATTTTCTCTTCCCCGGTGTAGAAATTCGTTCAAAACCCTCTATTAATAAAAATCTCAAAACCCTCTATTAATTATATTATACCCTTTTTGATAATTTTATTAATAAAAAGATTTTATAATACCAAACACATCAATATCTTTAAGTTGATTATAATAAGTTCACCCAAACATTTTAATAACTTATTTTTAAAATAAGATCTAACAAGTTATAAGCTCCTAAAACAACTTATAAGTTGTACGAACTTATAAGCTGTTTTTAATAAGTTTAGCCAAACACCCTCTTAATTAGGTTTAATTACTTTAACGACAATTAGGTATATGTTAATCAAATCTAAGCACAACCTTATGAAGATTAAGTACACCCATGTGAACTCAATTTAATTTAGTCCACCTATGTGGACTTGATCCTATAGAGTTCACATGGAGGTATTTCTTCCAAATTGATTTTAATATTTTATTAACAATTAAATATAATTTTGAAGCACTCAAGAGTCCAACAAATTTAAGATGAGTTACGGGTTAGGCGGATCAACCCATGAGTCCATCAAAAATAAAATAAAAATAAAAATACATATAGAAAAGATTAAAATATTTAAGTTTGATTATGGATTAAGCAGGTGAAATCTGTGAATCATTGAATTTTCCACTTTGATTTTAAATTTTAGAGATTTTTTTTTCTCAACTTACGAGTCAATCCAAGTTTGTCGAGGGTCGACCATTGCGGGTTGCGGGTCTAAGTGGATCCAGGGGCGGATCCAGAGGGGGGGCGACATCGGCGGTCGCCCCCCTTATCGGTAATGGAACCCCTAGTATTATGGGGTTCCACCGGTGGAGATAGAGGATACCGCTCCTTGTTCCAAGTAAAAATCATCTCTCCATATTTTTATTCCTGGATCCGCCATTGAGTGGATCAACCTATCTCGATCCGATTTTAAATGAGTTAATAAAATTTAAATTTAATTTCCTTAAATTATTAGGTTGATGGATCAAACTGACAAATCCAACTTAAATTTACGACTAAATATTCCTGAGAGATTAAGTAACCTTAAAAGATATAAATTTTAAAATATGAAAAATAGTAATAGTAATAGTCGACGAACAAAAGAAGTGAATGATCCTTATTGCGTACTTTAGTTTCTATAACTCAGATTCAGTTTCAGTAGTATGACATCTAAATTAAATCTTTAACTTTAAATTTTATTATCATAGTAGAGACCCGTTACATGCCTCGGTGCGCGGGCCCACACCACATTCGCGTTGCTCATCTAGTTGCGCACCTAGGTTTCAGGATAACGGGCTCGTATCGTAGTAATTAATTTTATTCGTTATAGCATAGTTGATTAGAATATTCAAATCTCACCCAAAAGACTAAGTTTAAGTTCCGTCAGTCGACACTCGACGGAATTAATTTTTTTTGTCTTTTATATATATATATATATATATATATATAATGTAATATGATGTAAGAGTATCAATAATAATATTAAATATTTCTCTCAAATATTGATAATCTCCACATTCATATTATCAATTAAATATCTTATTCTTCAAATATCCTAATTTTCATAATTAAATATCCTCTCAGTCACATATTTATGAGTCTCACCTGTCAAATATCTTATTCTCAAATATCTCAAATTATATAATAAAATATCTTAATAAAATAATCATTAAGCTTATAGAGCCCACTTGCATGCCACCTATCATGAGATCACCAGACATAAAATTATGTCCAATAATTTTTATTCATCTTTCAAAATATCTTCCCTAATGAAAGATATTTGAAAAAAAATATTTAAAAAATATCTCCTCCAAATATACAGATGTCTTAATTCATCGTTATAAAACGCGAGAGATACCTTGACTTCTTCACCTTATTTTCCTAAAATAATATATTTCTATATATTATGTTTTATCGTTGTTTCTTCTTTTAAAAGGAAAGGGATAATTATAACATTACCAATAGATTAAGACCACTAAACAATAACTAAATTGCATCGCTCACACTGCACATTTAACAAACAATTATATGGAATAGTGCAAATATGATCAGTTAATTAATCCTCCTTGTTTTATTCATTTCTTGAACAAATTGTTTTGCAAGAGAAACACAGAGAATTCAACTGAGACCTGAGTTTGTACTTTGTACCTCCATCGGAGTGCAATTGAAAATAACTCATAAATGTTCTATGGGTGTGTGATGTAGCGTTGGTAAAGTATTCAAGGAACAAACAAGAGGATAACATTTGAATTTTAATCGGGACAAATATTTTAAACATCGGCTTCTAAAAAATGATTAATCAGGCTGGTAACGTCGAGCCTGGGGTGACAGGTTCAGTCCCACGGAAATTTTGCATCGGTCATCAGGGTAAATCGGAAAGCGCACGTGACGGTCAACCCAGAAGCCCAGCATCTTTTGATCACGTTCCCCATTTGGAGGAAAAATTCCTGTAAATACGTCATAGCTAGAATTCGAACTGCGAATACCTGAGAGACAACCTCTAAAATTATCAGACAAAATTTGGACACCTCTCTCTCTCTAATATATATATATATATATATATATATATATAAACGCTCCCAGCCATCAAGAGGTAAAGCAACAAAGCGTTACATTATTTCAAAGAGAATAATGGATAAGCAATCATTATCATGGGAATGGCGAAAAACATAGCTATTAATTCTGACATAAATAGCTGTAATGGGCATTTATATTGGAGAATGTGACCATGATAACAAGAAAGGAGGGGGCAAGAGGAGAATGTGGCAGGGAGAAATGGTTCTATAAAAGATAGTTAATTTTCATAAGCAAGGTACGCGCACACATATTTTCAAAATCCTAATTTCTGGCAACCGTGTTTTTCTTGAGAAAGAGCTTACTTGAGTGTCGGAGTGGCTTCGTCGGAGATTTTCCTGACTATCATTCTAACTTATTTTTTTGTGAGTCTCTCCTTTGCAGAATAGAAGCCGCATCACCCTCCTGATTAGCAATAATGGCAGTGCATTATCAGTGAGTTGGACATCTCAATTCTCAGGCAGAATATATATCATGAATGTCCCTAATAGAAAACAAAGGATGCCCCTGCCTGCCACATTGGACCTAAATATTATAGTCCAATACTAATCCTCTCTGTGAATCTTCTCAAAGAGAGCACTGAAGAAATTCTGACACAGACCTAGCTAATTACAATTGCAGTCCTAAACAAGTGTTTTTTGGTTTACTATTAATTAGGTATAAAATAGAAGAAATCATTACTCATCTTCTACATGCTAGAAGCCCTAATATATCTAAGAATACTCATCCCAAGTTAAATACACTGAATGAGAAATTGGCTAAGGGGATCAGCTAGATATATTGAGATAAGAAATGAAAGATTTCTGGTTTACTATTAGGTGTGCAAAAACAAAAGTTAGTTCAAAGAGAAGAGTGAAAGAAGAAGACCAAAGCAAGATTTGTGGTCATACGTTGGATACACATCGTAAACGGGAAACTTAAAAAAGTAAGTGGATTTCTTTGCTCTTCAGGACGGGACGGTGTCTCATAATTTGATGGAAGACTCTAATACAATGACTTTAAAAATATAATAATGTTAACTGCACAATAATCTCATTAGATGCCCACTTATATTGAGAAAAAGAATTATTATGTCCTTTCTTTTGCAACAAAGTTTGAGTTTTCACATGACCATTATTTGCAAATATAATTTATTTAGCAGAAACAACAAAAAACCTCAAAAAATTGCGTTTGCCGGGAGTCGAACCCGTCTATTGCTTGGAAGGCAATTATCCTAACCGTTGGACTACAAACGCTATTTGCATGTTGCTTTTTAATAAATTTATAAAAGTAAAAGTTTAATTAACAACCCAAAGATTAATCCCCACTACTCGCCACGGCATGAAGTCATCGATGTCTAATTATTTGTTCGTTAATTATCAGATCGATATGCATCTATCTTACGAAGTTGATTCACTGGATTGTTCGTGCGCCGTATGTTTGTGTTCGTGTCCAGTTCGACTTCATGAAAAAAATGTCAACGTTGTAAGAATCTTTGTCGCCGCGATCGTCGTATCGTTGACTTGATGAGGTCAATTCTTGGTCGATTGTCTTTTGATATTTCATTTGATTATAATCAAAGGTTTCTTCATAATGATTATAATTATAAAGGATATTGAGCCAAGAACAGATCCACAATTATAAGAAATATTTGAAAACAAAAAATTGCGTTTGCCGGGAGTCGAACCCGGGTCTATTGCTTGGAAGGCAATTATCCTAACCGTTGGACTACAAACGCTAGATGCACAATTTTTTTAATAAATTTATAATAGTTAAATTTTAATTAACAAATCTAAATAGAAGATTTTTCAATTAGGAAATATATGCACATCTTTCGTTGCTATTTAACAAATATAAGGTTCACACGGATATTCTTGAAACTTAATAAAAAAAAAAAATCCATAGTTAGACCTTTTGTTTTTAAAAATTGATGGGACAAACAAAAAATAAAAACGTATTTAAATAACACTAATATATTTATTAACAGATACAACACGCATTATTTATATTTGTAAAAAAAAAGCTAGCCCTTCCTGATAAAATAAGATATTCAAGTGTTCGGATCAACATATTTGAAATAACTTAAAGATATTGATCTTTTTATTAATAGAATTATAAAAAGGCATAATACTATTAAGATAATGTAAATGATTAGTGGAACGGTCCTTGATAAATCGGTCGAGGTATCTTAAATTAATTCAAATATCTCAAATTTTTTTATTTTTAGTCAGAGCAACTGATTAAATTGAAACATTCTAAATACATATATATTATACTTGTGAACACCTAAAATTTTTTATCTTAAACATTAACATAAATTTTAGAGAAAATTTTTTTATTAACTTAAACTCATTATAACCTAACTTCTAAATTTTAAAATCTTAAACCTTAAATATATATAATATACTTGGTCAACATATAAAATTTTTAATTTTGAACATTATAATCCAAGAAGAAAATCTGAACCTTGGAGGAAAAATCTTATTAGTTTAAACCCATTATAACTCAATTCCTAAATCTTAAAATTTTGAACCCAAAATACATATAATATATTTCAAAATAAATTAAAAAAATACAAAGAAATATCTAGGCACTTGGATTTATTTCATGCACCTGGACCAGTTCATGCACAAACGCTTAGATCAATTTTAGATGCCCGAATCAAGATATATATATACGCACACACAAAAGTAGCTTATAATTTTATAATAGGTTAAACTTGTATAAAAAAATAAAATTATTTGATATTTTAATTTATAAAATTTTAAAAATTTAATAATAATATTAATATTTCAAATAAAAAATATAATTAAAAATTGATGAATAATATATTTAATGCTATTTTTTAAAATCCTAAGAAAAAACTTAGAAAAATAAATAAATTCTAACCGAGACAGACAATTTATGCATGGAAGAGAGAAAAAAATGGAAAGAGTATTAGAGAATTTGTGTGTTGGAAAGAGAAGATGACATAGTATCAGAAAAAGAAGTCCACAGAAAGAGTTGTAAGGTCTCCCTTACCTTTTTTTTTTTTTAAAATAGTTAATAAGTTATCAAATAATTTATTTTGACAATTTATAAATTGTTTGTAAAAATTTTACAATAAACTCCAAAATAGTTTATAAATTTATAAACTCAGTTAAACATCCTCTTTCCTCCTCTTAGCAAATTGAAGACGTTTTTTTTTTTTTTTTTTAATGAATATCAATTCAACGATGTAAATATAATTGGTCAACTTTATAAAAAAAAAAACAAATAACACTCGTACTTTTTGAATAATTTTACTGAATCAAAACTTAAAAAGGAGGTGGCTATTGATTAACTGGATCGTGTAGGCCGTTTGACGGTAACGCAAGGCTTCTTCGTGCCTTCCGATGATGGCCGATGGCCTTTCCTCTGTAACCGACCAAGAAGAGACTGTTTCGTAACCTTTATCATTCCTGTATCTGGAGGCCTCCTTGCTTGAAACTTGAAACCTTTGACAGCTTCAGGAGGGCGAAGAATGGTGGAAGAAGGCTTACTGAAGGGATCATCACGTCCTGTTCTTACGCCAAAGCTCGAGTCTTCCTACTGTAGTTTGACTGTACACCTTTGCACATCTAGATTGTGAGTCGTCAAGGCCATGGCTGATCCTTGATCGACTACATCCGTGATGATGCTCATATCGTCTTGAATTGCTTTTCCTGCGACAGTATAACAAGCCTTCGATAGCCTGATTAAACGGGTTTGGGGATTCAGAACCATGAAAGTGATTATGCAAATGAAATTTACTCGAAACATCACTTGTGAAATGCAAAGGGGTATAGGGATAGGGGTGATGAAAAACACACCCTTTGATAGATATTTGGTCCGACCAAATTCAACTCAAAAACTCAAATTGTTATATTCATTGTAATCACTCATTAACCATCTTTGTTGCTAAATTAATGATGCAATATCTAAACCAAAATCTTATAATTCAAATTTTATAAATGACAAAGATGATTAACATAGAGACACAATCAACTATTTTAGAAAAGAAATAATCCTATCTGAGAATAAATCTCTTATTCTCTAAACAAAATAGTTATAAAATAGAAATCACTTCAATCACCATTTTATTAAATAAAATAATCTTCCAAAGCAAACTTTTATAAAGACTAAAATTTTTAAAAATTAAATTCTTAATCTGTGCTATATTTAACAATTTGTGTATAGTAATAAATTGTAAAAATGAATTATAGCAACAAACACTTAACTATTGTAATTACATTTTATATGTTTGAATTTATTATATTTCACCAAATAGGTTTTGAATTTTGTTGTTAATCCTGTCTAAAAATTAGAAAGATGGCGTACTAAATAGGTGGTTGCAAGGTTGATTGAACGAGGACTTTAGATTGGAGCAGGGGTTGCGAACAGGAACAAAAATTCCTCCTGTGCACACTCGAGAGAGCAGGCAAATGTTAGTGCCAAAAATCAGGGAAGGAGTCCCTGACGAAGGCCCTACGATGCTCAAGTCAGTGTGATGCCTGAGCGGGAAATTGAACAATAGATATGTAGCAGAACGTGTCAAGGCGTATTAAAGCATATCAAAATGTGTACATTGCCATCGAAGATGACTCCTTTTATATACCACTTTTCATAACCTCCGTAATCATGAGGTGACAGAGAATGTCGGGTGTTAGAAGTTGTTGAGTAAGAGAATATGAATTCTGGGAGGCGTATAATCATTATCCGAGGAATTTGTCATTACCCATGTGCACCCTTTTTTTGTAACTAACGCAATCAATGAGACGATTGAAGGAATATGCTATCATAAAATGTCGGCTAATGGAAAATATGGAGTCGCTTTCAGTGAAGGTTCTATTGAATGTCTATGTAGTAACAGAAGGATATTCTTTGACAAACAGTTATTATTCTTTAATTTGATAGGTTATTGCGATTCTCTGACAATATGATCCACGAAAATATCCCAGACGGATATTTAGCCAACCAGGTGTACATATAAGAGCAGAGTATTGAGTATGGTAGGACATTCAACCCTTATGACCACTCATATTTATGTTGTGTAATGCTAGAAATCTGATTATGAAGTAATGGGTAGTTAAGTCCTGTAGGTTTGGATGGTTCTTAAGATTGATCGACTATATGCAGGAATATTTGTTCCTAAAGAATGGAGAGATGAACCATCGAGAGGCCTGATTAGTACTTTTAGCTGACCATCTTTGTACTGGAAGGCTTGTCCCTGAAGTGATATTTAAGTTCTGGAAATCAAGTCAGGTTTCTTTTGATATTTGTCTTAGCTTGTATGTTAGGCAACCAAAGTAGGACATTAGGTCCTCGGGTCCTGTCTGAATATTATTCCCGGCCAGCCCTGTGGTTGGTTTGGACTCTTTTTAACTCAAATGGATGATGGCTGGTCGGGTATATATATAATAGGTATCTTACTACAAGCGGGGAGCACTAGACTTCTTTGGTCAGATCAGACTGTTGGTTGCGCGTCCTGGCACTGAGGGCCTTAATGCTAGGTGAGGAACCAAGTCTTGTTACGAGTGGCGTCCTGACTGCTACCTCACCTTGACTTTGACTATCACATTTTCTTAACTTTGACTACCATATTATATTTGGGTCCGTTTATGATAACCCGTATCCGTTGTGTTAAGCATGTTTTTGTATTTACAAGATGTTTATTGATGATCTGATAAGAACTCAAAGTCTGTCTCAAAACACTACAACAAAAGTGACTTTCTGCAGTGCATCATCAACGACGTGCAATTAAAGCATGCCGTTAATAATAGTTTTTACGGTGTGCCTAATTATGTGTGTTGCGGATAATATAATATTTATACAAATGACAGTGTGCAGAAAAAGTACACTGTTAATATACTTTTCTACGGCGTGCAAAGTGCACTGTTAAAACATAATAGTAACAACGCGCAGAGCGCACTGTTAATAATTATTATATATATAAATAATGGCATACAAAAAAGTATACTGTGAATAAATATTATAAATGATAGCATGTAGAAAAAGTATGATGTTAATAAACTTTTCTACGGCGTGCAAAGTGCGCTGTTAAAACTTAATATTAATAGCGCGCGGAGCGTGCTATTAATAATTATTATATATATAAATAACAACGTACAAAAATGTATGCTGTGAATAAATATTATAAAATATTAGCAGCATGCAATATGCGTCGTTAATAATCTTCAAAATTTTCTAAATATTTAACCAAAAATTTCTCGTTGAAACAAACCTCCCGCGAATATTTTTCAGCGCATCCTCATCTGCCCGCGAAACATCTCCTCACACCCGAAACATATCCTCATGCCCAAACTACCCAGAAAGCCTAAAATTGTGACCACCTCCTCACGCGTTCGTCGGAACCTCCTTGCTGCAGCTCCTCTCCGCCAACATCTTCGCCCATCTTCTCTCCGTTGAAGCCCTCTCCGGCTAAATCCTCTCCGGCGAAGCCCTCTCAGCCAAAGCCCTCCTCCTCAACTGAAGCCCTAGCCGAAGCCCTCCTCCTCAGCCGAAGCCCTCCTCCCACGAACTCTCTAAACTCTCTCTACCAAACTCCTCGTCCATTTTCTCTCGAATGAAGCTCTCTCTGTGAACCTCTCCACTAAATTGAACATCTTCTTCGAGATCTTTTTTTGGCACTCTTGTAATCCTTATCTTTATTTGGTTCCATCTTATACCAATGAATTTTCTTTCCTCATAAATCTCAAGAAACAAACTGTTTGATAAATCTGGATAAGTTGAGCCTACCTCCTTCTCAGAGAGAGAGAGAGATTGCTGAAGCCCCATCTGCGCTTCTCCTTGTGGTCCGCCGGGAGCTCGCCGACGCCTATCTTCTTCTCATCAAGAAGTCCCCGCAACCACCTGGCGGCGGGCCCTATCCGCTCACTGCTCCGTCGCCCACGATGACTCCCCCATTCCTCACTCAAATCCGCAGCTAAGGCCACCAAAGAGCGGGAAACCAACCCTAAAGCCACAACAGCAAGGAAAAGGATGAAAGCTAGCAAAGAGAAGATCAGAATAGATTGGAAGAGAAAACGCGTGCGAAATACAGAGTCAAAGAGCCAAAGAAGCAACAGTGGAAGGTACTCGTCGAGCTTAGAAACCCGCTCACCAAGAAACGAGAAGAGAGCACACCATCGTGGAGGAAGATCCAGCGGAGACGACACCCCTTACTGTCGCGCGATTGACAGGATGGCGTGAAGAGATGGTATGGGGAGAGGGAAAGAAAAATGACTTAGGGTTCGGGAATGCGAAGGGGAAAATAAGGCACCGAAAAGATTTGCGGAGAGAGGGAAATGGCGAAATGAATAAAGTTAAAGACAACGGTTTTATCAAAACTGTTGTCGTAGCCCCTAAAAAAGAGCTTAAAGACAACGAATTTAGAAAACCGTTGTAAAAAGTGTTGTTGATTCAAAAAAAATCACTCAATGACAATAGTTTTTCCAAAACCGTTGTCTTTTATATTTAATGGGGAGTTCAAAGACAACGATTTTGGCAAAAATCGTTGTCTTTGAGCAAATACGCAACGCTTTCTCTTAAAACCGTTGTCGTAGGGGTGTTGTCGTTTGCAGTTTTTGTTGTAGTGGTCATTTACGAAATGGATAAGGAATGGATACATTTGCCTTCAAGGATTGTACCTGAGTATGAAGAAGGTGTACAAAAATTTCTTGCACAAGCTAAGAACTATGCCAAAACACGTGAAGTAATCTTATGTCCTTGCAAGCATTGTAAAAACAAAAAGTATATGAAATTTGACCAAGTGTACGATCACTTAATTATTAAGGGGTTTGATCCTTCTTACACTATTTAGGTCTTCCATGGAGAAACTTATAAGCGACAATATCAAGGTGAAGGTAGTTCAGGAGAATTTCAGAAGGATGATGAAAGTAGAGAGACATATCACTTATATAATGATGCCTTTGTGCCAGAAGAAGAGGTTGGATACACTATGTATGAGGCAAAAGATAATGACTTTGCTTGTTTATTAGAAGATGCAGAAACTCCCCTCTTCCCTGGTTGCACAGCTTACACAAAGTTATCAGCAGTCGTTACATTATACAATTACAAGTCTAATAATGGTCACACAGATAATAGTTTCAATGAGCTCCTTAAGACCTTAGGTGACATGCTTCCAAAAAAAAACACACTTCCAGAAACTGTTTACTCGATGAGAAAATTGTTAAAACCATTTGATTTAGGATATGAGAAGATTCATGTTTTCCCAAATGATTGTTGTCTATTTCGAAAGGAGCTTAAAAATCTGGATACGTGTCCAAAGTGTGGTTCATCAAGATGGAAGGTGGACAAAGTCACCACCAAGGTTTTTAAAGGGGTTCCTGAAAAGGTGCTACGGTATCTTACGATGATACCAAGATTTAAAAGGATGTTTAAATCAAAAGAAAAAGTTGAAGAGTTGATTTGGCACTCCAACCACAAAAGTCAAGATCACATGATGCGTCATCCAGTTGATTCAGTAGCTTGGGATACAATAAATCATAAATGGCCAGATTTTGCATCAAATCCTAGAAATCTGCGCCTTGGCCTTGCAACCGATAGATTCAGCCCTTTTGGCGACCTTAGTTGTAGATATAGTTGTTGGCTCGTTATTTTGGTAAATTATAACCTTCCTCCATTGATGTGCATGATGAAAGAAAATCTTATGTTGACATTATTAATTCCAGGTCCAAAGCAACCGGGAAATGATATAGATGTATACTTGGAACCCCTTATCGAGGATTTAAAGGAGTTGTGGGAGACAGGTGTAGAGACGTATGATGCATTCAGCAAGTCAATGTTCAATCTAAAGACTATTTTGATGTGGACAATCAATGATTTTCCAGCTTATGGAAACCTAGCTGGATGTGCCACAAAAGGGAAACTTGGTTGCCCAATATGTGGGGAAGACGTATGTTCTATGTGGCTTAAGTATAGTAGAAAGTTTGCATATATGGGCCACAGAAGATTTCTTTCTCCTAATCACCCATTTCGTCAGAAAAAGAAGTGGTTTAATGGAAAAAAGAAAGAAAAGGGAAACCTAGACCTTTGAATGGGTTAGAAATTCTCAATGCAATGATAGATATTGAAAAGGACTAGGGTAAAAAGAAAAAGGATGTGAATGTCAATACTTCGGGGAAAAAGAGGAAGAAACAAGATAGATCAAAAGAAATGCAAAAATCTGTTCAATAGTGGAAGAAAAAGTCAATCTTTTTTTCAATTTGCCATATTGGAGTGTAAGTTATTTTGCACTCTATTCATTAGTTTTTGTCCACAAATTGTTTTAAATTTCCATAACTAGCATTATGAAACATGTTGATGGTTACTTGTAGGGGCTCCTGTTACGTCATAACTTAGATGTAATGTATGTTGAAAAGAACGTTTGCGAGAATATCATAGGCACATTATTAAATCTAAAGAAAAATCCAAAGATGGTGTGAATGCTCGCAAAGATTTGATGCACTTAAACATTAGAAAAGAATTACATCCTCAAGAAAAAGGAGAAAATAAATATCACTTGCCTGCTGCACCGTACATGTTTGTCTAAAAAAGAAATGGATGTATTTTGCTCTAGGTTGAAGAAAATAAAGTTACCCGATGGCTATAGCTCAAATATTGATAACCGTATTTCTTTATAAGAGCGTAAGCTTAATGGGCTGAAATCTCATGATTGTCATGTTCTGATGCAACAATTGCTATCAGTAGCATTGAGAAATCTTCTATCGAAAGGTCCACGTAATGCTATATTTCTGCTTGGTTCATTTTTCAATGAATTATGTCAAAGAGTGTTAGACAGGAATCGTTTAGAAGCACTAGAGGAGAATATTGCTGAAACTTTATGCATGTTGGAAAGATATTTTCCACCTGCCTTCTTTACCATCTCGGTTCATTTGACAATTCATTTAGCAAGAGAGGCTCGCTTGTGTGGGCCAGTCCAATTTCGTTGGATGTATCCATTTGAAAGATAATAAATAATAATTTAGTTTTTCTATCAATGGTTCTTTCATGTATTTTTTTTTTATGATTTAGATTTATGAAAACACTAAAAGGGTATGTGAAGAATTGAGCAAGGCCAGAAGGCTGCATAGCTGAGTGTTACGTCGCAGAAGAAAGAATGATATTTTGTAGCGCTTATATAAAAAAGGCTTCTAATATTGGTGTCCGTTCAAATCGGAATGATGATTTGGAAAATGGATTAGTGGAGGGTCGTCCAATTTCTTAAGGAAAAGAAAAGATTTTAGAAGATGACATGCTACAAATCGCACATCGATATGTGTTGTTTAATACTGCAGAAGTTGAACCTTACTTGCAGTGAGTGTAATTAATTGCATACTATATTAGTCTTGATGTATTACATATCTTGTATATTCTAATATCTACATTCAATGATTTTCAATAGGATGCACATCGAGGAGCTTAAACAAACAGATAGTCATTTCTTAAGTAATGAAACATTGTTACAAAAGCAACATATGGAAACATTTGCTGAATGGTTATAAAAACATGTTCCTTTTAACTCTTCAGGCCAAATTCAATGGCTAGCATATGGTCCAAGAAAGCATGTTACATCTTATATGGGTTATATTATAAATGGATATCGGTTCCACACAATTGATGTTGGAAGGTCGACACAAGATAGTGAAGTTTCGATTGAAGCCAATACTGTTTGTCAATCTAATTCTAATGATTATTCACATATAGTAGAAAGACTATCAGACTATGGAGTTATATGGGACATTATTTTACTAGACTACTATTCTTTCAAAGTACCTATTTTTAGGTGTGATTGGGCCAATCATGGAAATGGTATCAAAATGGAGGATGACTTTACACTGGTTAACTTACACCAAGGACTAAAAACTTTTGAAAATGATCCTTTCATTTTAGCATCACAAGCCAAGTAAGTATTCTATTCTAGGGACAATGATGAATCAAATTGGTATGTGTTGCTAAAAGCACCACCTCGAGGTATTCATAACATGAATGTGGTTGAAGCAGATGCCTATACATCATCAACACCTCTTGACGTGTCCCAACTTGAAATTAACATTACCAAGAAAGAACCATATGCAAGGAATGAGTGTGAGTGAATTGATGTGACTAAGACATGACTGAAATTTTGAGATGTAGATTTTATAGTTATTTATTTCAATTGATAAATGTTCTTCTCAAGTTATATAACTCTATATTACTGTAGCAATATATTTGTCTACATAATTACTGTGTTTGTTTATATTCATTATGTCATATTATATGTTTGATCAATTCATTACATAACATTCAAAAAGATGGGCAAAAAGAGCAAAAAGCATAGCTTAGCATCTCCAAATGAAATTCAGGTGATATTTTACTCTTTCAAAAATCTTAGTTTTAGTAAATAAACTACACTTGTACATTTCAATATCTATTTTTGTTATTTTACAAGAACTATAGCATCACATGATTTTCATGGTGAAGAACGAATTAATGATGACAAACCTCATAAGAAAAAGGGAAGGGGTGCGTTCAAACTGAAAATGGTTAGTGGTCAAGACAAGTGCAAAGAGCTGGAGCGTAACGAGTTAGGACAACTGATTGGAGATAATTCGATAAAGTATGCTTCTTTTCTAGAGTGCATGATTAAGGAATTTGTTCCATATACATTGGATGGATGGAATGAAATAGGTGAAGAAGTAAAGGATAGGATGTGGAGTTGTGTTCAGGTAATATCTTCAGACACTACATTTTTCATTTCCATTTCTATAACAAAATGTATATATATTTTCATGTTTATTAATGTACAGCTGAATTATAAAGTTGAAGATTGGGAAAAGAAAGTAATTTTTCAAAAGTTAGCTAAATTGTGGCGTGATAGAAAATCCAAATTGCAAATACTTGTACGAGAAGTTAATACAGGTCGAGCGGCTTCACAAGATCTCAATCTTTTGAAGCCTGAATTTATGGAGCAAAATCAATGGGACTTGTTTGTGAAGAAGACACTATCAACTACCTTTCAAGTAAGTATTTATTCACTTTAAATAGGTTTTTGAAGGAGATGTATAAGCTTAAATCTGGATCTTGGTTGTCCATGCTCATGTAAGAGAAGCAAGATGCTAATCATCATGTGCTTTGTTGTTTAAGGACTTCAACTTCACACTGTTCGTCAATTATTGGGTAATGTGTGTCTTGATTATTTTCACAGAAGAGAAAATTTTATTACTATACTTCTTTCAATTATAAGCAAAATAAGATAATCTGTGCATTACAGTGTTATAGTTGGTTCACAGAAAAGAAAATGTATTCTTTCATTTTTTGGTCTGAAATTTTACTTGATCAACTTGGTTATTGCAGGGGAAACCTGTTGTTTGAGTCGATTCATTACTTGTTTTTTATTTCATACGTTTGTCATCTCATCACTAGGCCTAGTGTTATATCATTATATTAGTATGTCTAATTCATATTTCATTCATCATTGTTTTTCACTTTTGGTTGCTCTATCGCGGTGTTTCTAGTTATTCAGTTTGAATCATTTAATGAATGATTGAAAATATTCTTTTAAATTTACGTATGAATCATCCTACACTGGATAAGTGAACTTGTTACCTTTTTTAGACATTTTTCTGCCTCCATATCTTCCTTTCATCATTTCAGAGAGTCACATTTGCTGCAAAATAATTCTACAAAAATCGAACAAAAGAAATAAATCAGAATGCTTTTCTGTGTACAAAAAGTTTTTTGTAGGATAGTGAATCACAGAATATTAAATGATTGATAGCACTATTACATGTTTAGAGATGCAATCGACCAAGTAAGAGGAATTAGTGCATCTGTAGAGCATTTTCAATGATCTCGATCCTTTTTTGGGCTTCTGGGATAGTTTTCTCCTTTGTGGCAAGGGATGCTTCTTCTTTCTCCTTATCGGAGAGGAAGATAGATCCTGAATCTCTTGCACTTAGCAATAGTTAGCTGAGCTTTTCTATTATGTTGAGCAGTTCAGCTGAAATATACTTGTGGTTGCAGATAGATTTGCAAGTGCTCACTTGTGGCTGCATATATAGACTTGTAATTACACACTAAGTGAAGAAAATGAATTTCCAAGAGATAACAGAGAATATGTTCATATGTTCACTATAAGCTTGTTGCCAGGGTTGTGAAAAAATTGTGACTAAAATTTATCAAGTGGAGCATGCCAGGTCTGTTTTATGTCATGTGACTTCATGAAGGATATGACTGAATAAATATGTTTATACTGAATCCCTTTTTTTTCCTTTATTTTAGTGTAATTAATAATTAATGTCTTGATTTGTTTGGTAAATGTCAGGAAAAGAGTGCGAGATTTAGAGCAATGCGAGAAAAACAAGACCACAGTCACACGATGAGCCGGAGAGGTTATGCTCGTTTGACTCACATTATGGTAAATATTATTTTTTATACTTCTAAATTAATTATTGAATATTGTTTCTAACTTTTTTTTTCTAATGTTTCTATATCTAAGGAAAAAACAAGTCCGCCAGATACACAAATTACAAGATCACAAGTTTGGATTGAAGGTCACAAGAAAAAAAATGGGGAACCTAGTACTCAATCAGTTGGAGAGAAAATGGTAATAAAATTATGTCTTTTTTATTTGAAGAAGCTCATAAGAAAAAAATTGGGTAACTTAAATTTGTTATTTTCTTAAAATTTAACTTTTTTTTTTTGCAGAAAGAAATACAAGAATGTCCACCAGAATCTCAATAGACTACTAACATTGCTGATGATGCAATTAGCATTGTGTTTGGCAAGGAAACAAGAGGTAGAGTGCGTGGATTGAGCTTTGGAGTTACACCATCAAAAGTTGGAGCTTCTATGCAACAAAATCAAACTGTTAAACAACTCCAAGCTATGGTACATAACCTTCAACAAGAAATGCAAGAAATGAAGTCTATGTTTTTACAAAGTATGAGGCAACAGAATCAACAAGAATAGGTTAGTAATTAAACAACATACATAAAATAAGTTAATTTGGAATTTACACTTATATGTTGCCATTGTTTGAGACAATTTATTTGTAAAATTAGGTTGGCAGTGGTGGCATTGGTAGTGGTATTGGGAATGAAGTTGGTAGCAATTGTGATATCAATGATGCTGCAAAAAAAAATTGGTGATTTTTATAATGTTAATAAACATTTAGTTACTGCTCATGTAAATATCTTCACAATATGCATTTTTAAAGCACAAAATTATTACAAAAATTGGCATGATAGAATTAATAACTTGTATTATTTTTTTACAGTCAAATTTGAAGAATGTGGGTCGTGGAGATATCCGGCTAATACTAAATGCAAGTTGCTTCATTGGTGTGTTGATGGATTATTTGTTGCAGAAGGTCGAATTGCGTCCACAGATCCAAACACAAAAGTGCATCATGTTGTTCTTGGTGGATCTTGTTGGAAAGTTTGGGTTGACAAGATTTTGGTGGAGAAGGTTGATCTAATTCGACCAAATGAGGAAATGCAATTTCTCGATGATGCAATAGGAAGCACAGTCGCATGGTTATCTAAATTTATAGTCTTGTGTGATTGATATAGATTATACTGAATTGTGGATTGAAAGTTTTTAGCTAGTTTGTGAGAGATTATGCATCTTGTTTTTTGTATTGATTCTTTCTGTTTGGATGATAAAAACTAGTGACTTTTATTCTGTTTTGTCTATAGCCATTTATTTCTGTTTTGTTTTATTTTTTAATTTAACATTTTGGGGTTGGGTTTATTTTGTTGAAGTATTTGTTAATTTGGAATTCAAGATTGTTTGATTTGGAGCTGTAACATTTTTCAACAGCGTGCAAAGCATGCTGTTGATGATTGTTTTCACGACGTGCATTGCATGCTGTGGATACATGTTTCAACATCGTGCATTGCATGCTGTGGATAGTTGTTTTTATTAGTTTTCGCAACGTGCATTGCTTGCTGTGGATAGTTGTGTTTGATAGTTTTCGCAGCGTGCATTGCTTGCTGTGGATTGTTGTTTTTGATAGTTTTCGCAGCGTGCATTGCATGCTGTGGATCATTATTTTTGATAATATTCGCAGCGTGCATTGCTTGCTGTGGATAGTTGATTTTCACGGTGTGCAATGCACGCCGTCGATAGTTATTTCCGCGGCGTACATAGTTGTCGATAGTTATTTCTGCGGCGTGCAATGCACGCCGTCAATACTAATGACTTTCAACTACTTTAAACTATGCAGCGTGCATTGTGCGCTGCGGAAGGTGATTTTGCATGCTGCGAAAAGTCATTTTTGTTGTAGTGAAAGAACCTAGGTTGGATGAAAATTTGGTAAATAAGACGAGAGGCATTCCAAGTTGGCCCATGCTCATCCCTATACGTGCTTATTATTGGGAAGTTTAACCATGGTTCATTAAGAAGATTTTTTTTTTTTGTAATAAGACAATTGAACGATACTCGGGAAGGAGACGAACAAACAAACAAAATGCTATTGACTACTAATAAAAGGGTATAGATTCCTAACAAAAACATATACTTAAATCTTACCCAGCAAATAACTCTCCTTGATCATCCGAAGAACTGAGAGAACCACAATCCGAGCTTCAATTATGTTTGTATGGTTATGGAAGGTTGTTAATAGATTTTAAATGTGACAAATTTGTAATAAAGATTAAAACAAACGTTGAAACAAATACAAGGTTTCGAACAATCAAGTACTTAAAAAAATTATTGATGGAGGACATGTATGAAAAGCAATGGATCGTACAATGTGAGCAAGAGGTTAGTTATCTGAGATATCAACATAGAGCCACTCCTGCGGTGTCACTTGATCCTGTCCGAGAGTTAAGTCGATGGACGCTTGGGAGATGGTGTTCCTGTTGGCTGGTCGAAGAAAAGCGTAGACCTTCCACCGCCGTGGACCTGCAAGCACAACGCCGAGTCGAGGAGGAGTTCCCCGGCGATGACCCTCCGACGCTCGAGTAAGATCTCCGGTGGAAAGAAGTAGAGCAAAGAAAAAGCGAAAACTGTAGCTACAGTAAAGTAGTGAGCATACCTCTGTCGAAGTCTGGGGGTCCTTATATAGGGCTCCCCAGAGACACGTGCATGCTCCCCGAGACGTGCACGCTCCTCAAAGCATACCTGACATGGACGTGTCAGAAAAGCGTGTCTGACGCCGCACCTTAATAGCACGAGCATATCCCTGATGTGACAGTGGAAACTTCCCCGTACGATTCTCTGCCTGGTCATGCCGCTGATCATGTCGACTGTCGAGGACATTAGTTGCTAGGAAGATATTGTCAACTGCCCCCTTTGTCTGCTATTGAGCCGAGCGGGAGAGCCGCTCGGCTAGTCTGCCGTTCAGGTGATGTGACAGTAGGGCCGAGCGTTCGCTTGGCCCATGAGTTGTCGTCCGGCTCCGCCCTGTCGAGCGAGGGAACCCTGCCTGTCGGGTCGAAGCCGAGCCCATTGCCTAGCCGAGCGGGATGGCCGCTCGGCCTCGTCTCTTCCTGCTTTGTCTTATGAGCATCGGAAGCTCGGCGCCAGACCGAGCTATTGAAGTGTCAGGTTGACTACTTTTCCTGTTGATCGGGAAGGTAGCTCACCCGATCGGGCGCCTACCCCGGATGTTGACCACTTTGACCTCCTACCGGGCGGGCCCCACCTTACCACTGGATCACGTGCCACCCCCTCAAGTATAGTCGAAGGAGGTTGCAAGTCCGACTGACTGGACAAGTAGTCTGGTGACCGTTTGGCCGATCGGCTGATAGATGAGTTGGATCCCGATCGGCCTCTGCAGGACTGATCTTTCTCTTCTGGTCGGCGCCTCGAGCCCTTGTACTTGATATTTTTCCTCATCGCTTACGGAGGGGCGCGAGCTGGACAATCAATGTTGGCGCCACACAAATCTCCTCGGGATGCATGCAGATCACCTCCATTAAGGCCGAGCATGCACCCATTAAATGTTGCCCTATGGGAGGACGCCACGTGTCGTCGGCGCAACCTCTCCACGTCCGAGGTGGCAGCTGTTGATGTGATGTTTGGCGGTTCAAATTCAACGGCCGGATATGCACTTCGATTCATGTGTCCTAGATCAGAAGGCTCTGGTCGATCGTGCCCATCTTTATAAAGCCTCGGCGTCGCTGTTTCTTCCTCTGCGCTTTCTTCCTACCCCTGACGACTCTGCTCCGGCAATTCTTCTGTGCCCATTACTCCGGCGATCTTTGATTCTGCTCCGGTGGTGCTTCTGTGTTTAGCGCTCTGGCGGTCATCTCCCTTTTGTAAGCCTTCCCTTCCATCTCCATTGCTGTTTTCCACTGTTCTTTCCACCTCTTCCGCTTCCAGCTTTCTACATTTTCCGGTCATTCTTCCCATCGAACCCTTTGCCTTTTTATTTTCCGGCAATGGCGAGCTCCTCGCAACCGTCCGACCCCGCTCCCGGTCTCTGGTAGCTACCATGGAGACTCGGTTCGACGTGGGTGATGCCGCGCATCTGATAAATGCTTTTGACCTCCCCTCCGACCATGAAATAGTCTTAGCCTCCCCGTCCGACCGACCCACCGATCCACCGATCGGCACAGGTTGTTTCTTCCGAGGCCAATTCGTGGCCGGCCTGCGGTTTCCCATCCACCCCTTCATGACCGAAGTCTGCAACTACTTTCGTTTCCCGCTCGCCTTGCTCGTCCCCAACTCCTTCCGCTTGCTGTGCGGCGTGGTGGTGTTGTTCCGAGTGCACAACATCCCACTGACCCCTCAGGTCTTCCACTACTTCTACTATCCCAAACAACCCGAGCTAGGCACCTACCTGTTCTAATCTCGCGTCGGTTTGGTCTTCTTTGATAAGATGCTCTTTTCCAACAAACACTGGAAGGAGTACTTCTTCTATTTGAGACTTCCCAAGCGGCCCTGCTTTCGGACCAAGTGGCAGGTCGAGCTCCCTACTCAACCCGATCTAAAGAGATACAGGACCCGGTCGGATTACCTCCACGCCGCTAATATGCTGACCGGCCTGAAGTTCGACATTCACAAGCTGTTGCCAGAGGGTGTGATGTACGCGTTCGAGCTAAGTCCGATCCGAGCGAGCTCCCGAGCAGCCTAGGTATGCAATTTCTTAATCTTCTTCCCTTAAGTCTAACTGATTCCTTTCTTCTTTTGCACCCGACACCATGATGCGCACCCGAGTAGCCGGCATTATAAAGGTCAAGCAAGCTGAGATTGAAGCAGTCGCGACCAAGGAGATGGAACGGCTCGACCTGACCCCTGTAGACTCGTAAGAGGGCATAGCTGGGGAAACTGTAACTGTGGCCACTGGGATCACCGAGCGAACGCCCAACGTAGGAGGGGCGGCCGACCCAGGATCTGTCCGAGAAGCGCCCCCCCCCCCCCCCGGTCCGTCATCCCGGCTGAGGGCTCGGGGCCCTCGGGTGATGAAGTACCGCTTAACCGCAAGAGGCGCCGGACAGACGCACCTTCCCGATCCGCTGCCTCGGCCGTCCAGGACTCCGCAAGGGGAGACACCCTGTCCCCAGCTCCCGCAAAGTGGAGGCTACCTCCTCCGATCGGACTCCATCTGTGGCTGAGTTACCAGAGCCGCTCACCGTTCAGCCGATCACCTCTTTGCCGCCAGCTAGGTGGAAGGTGACGCGGTCCGCCATTCTATCGGTACCTCCTGCTCAAGCTTCCATCCCATCCGCCTCCGCTCAATCGGCGCCAACCGGACGACGATCCATTACCGCCACGCTCCGCCTCCCGACGGAGGATCTTCTGGCGCCGGAAAACCAGCCCAGCTCTCCTCAGCATCAAGTCTACATCCGAGGTCGGCTCGCCTGCATTTGGGAGGAGACGAGGGCGCGAATGACCATAAATCCCCGGGCGCGCTGGCTGACAGCCATCTGGAGATGTCCACCGAGGTTAGTATTTGCAAATATCAATTCATAAGTTACCTCTGCTTGGCACTAATATTTGCTTTGCAGTACTGGGTGGAGAATATTGTCATGTACCAGCGGCTGACACAAGTGGAGGATGAGCTGAAGAAGCTCAAAATTTATGGAGAAGCCTCCTCCTCCCAGGGGCCACCGGTCGCCCGTCTGAAGGTCGAGCTAGAGAAGGCCCAACAACTTCTGGCGGAGGAGCAATAGAAATCGGCCGAGCAGGCCAGTAGACTGGGCTAGATCAAGGCACATTTGAAGACCTATGACCATAAACTCGAGCTGGCTACCAAAAGGAAACAACGAGCCATCGCCGACTTGGAGCAGAAAAACCAGGATGCTTGGCAATTGGCTGAGAAACTGAAGAGGGCCGAGGACTCCTTGGTTGCCGAGTGGGAGAGTTGCTCGGCGAAGGAGGCGGAGCTACAGGGCCAAGTGAAGCACCTTCAAGAGGAGCTGGCGGCCTCCCGTGCTGCTCTGACTACCTATCAAGAGGCCGAGCCAGGTCGCTTCGCGGTCCTGAAGCAACAGTACCACCGCTCGGACCAATTCATGGGGAAGGTGGCCGATCGGATCATCCGATCGTTTGAGCTGGCGATCGATGCGACACTCAACCAAATGAAGGCGAACAGTCATGTCTCCGAGGCCCTTTCTGATAAAGACGTGAACCGCGTCCAGCTCCTTGAGTCCATTCCCGACGAGGCCTTCGAATACATCGAGTGAGCGAGGGTCTATAGAGAATATTTTTGTAAGGTTTTGAATGTACTCCTACCGTTCGACAGTGACCTATTATCAATAAAATCCTTTTGCGTTTTTCTTCATATGCCATCTATTTGCTAAGTATCTGGCTGTATAGCTCCAATCGGCTGTTACACTCGTACTTTCATTTTTGAAATATTTGCTAAGACCATACCTCCAGGGTTTATAGTCGCCACTCGACTCTAGGTTTTAACGTCCACGCTAGACGATCTTCAGGACGGATATTTAAGGTCGCTGCCCGACCATTAGTTTTATAGTCGCCGCTCGACTCTAGGGTTTATAGTCGTCGCTCGACTCTTGGGTTTATAGTTGGCGCTCGACTCTTGGGTTTATAGTCACCGCTTAACTCTTGGGTTTACGTCGCCGCTCGACGGTCTTCAGGGCGGATATTTAAGGTTGTCACTCGACCTTTAGATTTATAGTCGCCGCTCGACTCTTAGGTTTAGCGTCACCGCTTAACGATCTTCAGGGCGGATATTTAAGGTCACCGCTTGACCCTTGGATTTATAGTCGCCGCTCGACTCTTGGGGTTAACGTCGCCGCTCGACGGTTTTCAGGGCAGATATTTTAGGTCGCCGCTCGACCCTTGGGTTTATAGTCGCCGCTCGACTCTTGGGTTTAACGTCGCCGCTCGACGGTCTTCAAGGCAGATATTTAAGGTCGCCGCTCGACCCTTGGGTTTATAGTCACCGCTCGACTCTTGGGTTTAACATCACCGCTCGACGGTCTTCAAGGCGGATATTTAAGGTCGCCGCTCGACCCTTGGGTTTATAGTCGTCGCTCGACTCTTGGGTTTAACATCGCCGCTCGACGGTCTTTAGTGTGAGGGATTATCGCTCTGCAATAGCTTCGTAAACCCATTGAATTTAATCCTTCGATCGAAGGGTGTAGAAAAAACGGAGATTTTATGGCATTAATTACATCAGCGCACCTTTCATCAAGCTCGGTACGACTGGAGATGGTTCGCATTCTGCAGACGCTCTAGCCGCCATCCATCCTCGTCCTCTAGGTAGTAGGCGCCCGACCGTAGCTTTTCCACGACCTTGAAGGGTCCAACCCAAGGAGCCTCCAGCTTGGTGATGTCGTAGACCGGCTTCACCTTCTTCCACACGAAGTCGCCGACTTGAAAAGATCTGGGTATCACTCGCCGGTTGTAGTTTTGACACATTCTTTGCCTATAGGCCATGAGCCGAACGACGGCTTTGGCACGTGCTTCATCCACTAAGTCCAGCTCCAGGAACCTCCACTCGGCGTTGTCTTTGCTATAATGCTGTATCCGATCGGATTTAACTCCGACCTCAACTAGGACGACTGCCTCTCCTCCATACACTAAGTGGAAGGGGGTTGCTCCTGTTCCCTCCTTAGGTGTCGTGCGGATTGCCCATAGTACACTTGGGAGCTCATCAACCCAACTTCCCCGGATGTGGTCGAGTCGAGCTTGCAAGATACGAAGGATCTCGCGGTTGGCGACTTCAGCTTGCCTGTTTCTTTGAGGGTATGTCACGAAAGTGAAGGCCTACTGGATACCATACCCTTCACACCACTCCTTGAGATGCCGCCCGACGAACTGCCTTTCGTTGTCCGAGATAAGTCGACACGGAATGCCGAACCAACAGATGATATGCTGCCAAATGAATTTCTTGACCATCTGCTCAGTTATTTTTGCCAACAGCTCAGCCTCGACTCACTTAGAGAAGTAGTCAATCGCCACGAGCAGGAACCTCCGTTGTCCGGTGGCCATGGGGAACGACCCTACGATGTCCATGCCCCACTAGTCGAACGGACAGGACACTGTGTGTTAGTATTAGCCCTAGTACCAATTATGAGATGATTGTAAAGGGCTCCTTTTGTATCATGTTTCATTATTAATAAAGGCAAAGTTGGTTATTATATTTACTTCAATTCAGTGCTAAATGAATAAGTATAATAATGTCATAGAGTAGGAGGTTCTAATCTACAACATATCAATTGGTTGAATTGATAGTGAGATATTGTAGATATACATAGAACACTACTCTTAACTGTTCCTAGTAGAGCATTAATATACAAGGCAATATTAATGTGTTGAGACTAGCATGTAGGTCAACGGATGACTTGATCTATAAGTCATGGATATGAGATATTAAGTTGACACATGGGTATATATTAGAGAATATGTACTGAATGACCCGCCATGAGAATGTTTCATGGATCGTCGTATGAGTATCATAAACATTCTCATGTGACTATTGGTATGAATAGTCTTTATACCTAAAGTCACTACGGTTCCCTACATAAGGAGTTGTATACTTTGGTATCGTCAAATGTCACCCATAATAGGGTGGACTATAAAGTCGATCACTGGGTATGCAATAAATTATGCGGAGGGATATGAGTGATGTAGATGGGATCTATCCCTTCCATATGATGGAAGCGATATCTGTGGGCCCCTTGATTAGTAGGACACAAGAAAGCATGATCATGCGTAAATGAGTCAATATGAGATATTAAGCTCATTTGTTTGAGTGTGTCTACTTGGAGATCAAGAAACACAAAGATTGATAAGAGGATGACACGGTCTATGTCTCATTGATCAATCTAGATATCAAGGATAGAGGGACCAAGTCATACAAGATAATAGTCACGGAAAGGTTAAGTCGAATCTCGACATTCTCGTCACTTGGGTAGCAATGATGCCTTTCTAGATGTCAATCATTGCTTATATATTTAAATGTTGATTTGAATATATTGCCAACGTTACGAGAACCTATTGGGTCACACACAAAGAACAAGTTAATGGAGATGGATTCATATGATGAATCATTGGATTAAGTCTAATTCAAATTGGACTCATTGAGTAAGACTCAATTAAATCCAACTATTAGATTGAGTCTAATTCAAATTAGACTCATTGAATCAATTGGATTGATGATTAATGAGTTGGACTCATTATATGATTTCATGAATTATTTGATGATTAATGAGTTGGACTCATTATATGATTTCATGAACTTGAATTCATGAAGAAAGAAGAGTGAACAATTTGAATTACTCATGCATTGCATGCATTGGATGCATTGGATGAAGAGTGAATAATTTGAATTACTCATGCATTGGATGCATTGGATTCATTTGATGAAGAGTGAACCATTTGAATTGCTCATGCATAGGATGCATTGGATTCATTGGATGAAGACAAATATTAATGTCAATCAAGGCAATTGCATTAAGGCATGAGGCAATTTCATGGATCTTTAAAAGGGAGTTTTTGGATTCATTTTCATGATGAATTTTTGGTGTTCTTGCTCTTCTTCCTCCTCCTCTCTTCCACTTCCGAAACTTCCAAGAAGGGTTGCTAGCATAACCTTTGGTTGTTTCATTCTCCACTTTGTGAGTTTGTGAGATAAACGAGACTTGTTCGTGTGGATACCATAGAGGTGCGGCCACTTGATCGCGCTAAGATCCGCATCTAAAGAAACGTTGCTATCGGGATTGCGAAGGGCACGCAACAAAGGTATAACTTTCTCATGTAGAAAATTAGTACTTAGTATATGGTTTCCTTTCGCATGGATCTTCTGGAAAGGAACTAGATGTTTTCCGCTGCGTTTTTGCATATTTAGCGCCCTAGTTTCTTATAGTGGTATCAGAGCCACTAGCAAAGGCATATACTAAGTAGTTAGAATTTCATATGTGACATAGAAATTGCATGACATGTTTATTATGATTTACATGATTATGAGTAAGTTTCGGCCAAGAGGTTTTTAGCGAAACCATCATGGCGTTGTGGCTCATAATTAGTTGTTTAAATCATAGTAAATTTTGTCATAATAGATTGAGAATTTTATATGACATGGTGCATGGTTATGACCCTTAAACCCCGATGTGATTGGATGTGTATGTTGTAATTCATAATACGGTCTGCATGTCGTGCCTCTCCTCTTTTATTCTAGTTGTAAATTTAGACTATACTCGAATGTAACTCAAGTTTTCTTTAGATTTTGTAATATGCAAATTAGAGAAGAATAAGTCTACTTGACGACAGTGAGAAAGGGAGAAGAACAACAACACATGGCGACCAAGGAAGCACTTGGAGAAGATGCTTTTGCCTAGGTTGACTTTTCGATCTTCTCATTGGCTTGAGAGGATCATAGATAATGGGGCCATAACTATGTCACGATTTATTTTATGCATATATGTGATGTATGGCATGATATGCTATGATTGTATGCGATGCGTGTGTAGTTTAATCATGATTAGGTCTTTCAAATATGTCTACCAAAGTTTGGTATTCACTTCTAGCTCGATCAATTGTAGTCAGGTTTTGCCAAAGCAAAGTGACTCGATTTATCTTGCTAGAGTGCGAAGGACAATTGTGATGCCCGACTACTAAAACTTTGGGTGTGACTTAACTAAGTTGAGAACTTAGAGGCATATCCCATACGATGTAATTCAATTATACTAGTCTTGGGCGATTAGCCAAAGCTAACTCAAGATGTGTTATAATGTGGATTTCATAAGATGGATAAATGAACAAATAGTCTTGTTCACACAATGATACAAGAGTTACATATGATGTAATTGGTAAATTTACCTACCTAAATTATACTAAGTCTTGAGTGATTAGCCAAAGCTATGGATCTTGTCCCACATAAATGTTATGGCGATTAGATTTGGAGTTAGTAGTGTGGGTAAAACCACATCCATGACTTGCTTATACCAAAGCTTTACAATTTAGTGGGAAAATCATTTAATTAAAGGTCTAGTTAAATGATAAAAAATATGATACTTATTTCTATATTTTATTGTTGTAGATCACCATGTCGTCAAATACGTCAAATACTCTCTCTCTGCGATCTGTCCTTGATAAGGACAAGCTCAATGGAGATAACTTCCTAGACTAGTACAGAAACTTGAGAATAGTTCTCAAGCAAGAAAGAAAATTGTACGTCCTAGAGCAGTCCATTCCTGAAGCACCCCCACTACTGCCACTAGAGCTGATAAGAATGCTTATAAGAAGCATCAAGATGATGCATTAGATGTATCATACCTTATGCTCGCTACCATGAACTCTGAGCTTCAGAAGCAACATGAGAACATGGACGTTTATAATATGGTTGAACACCTTAGATAACTATATCAAGGATAAGCAAGGCATGAGAGATTTGAGATCTCTAAAGCTCTATTTCAATGCAGAATGCAAGAAGGAAGTCCTGTATGACCTTATGTGCTCAAAATGATCGGGTATGTGGAGAACCTACAAAGACTGGGGTTTAACTAAGCCAAGAATTGGTCACTAACCTAATTCTGCAATCATTGCCCGAAAGCTATAGTCAATTTGTCATAAACTATAACATGAATGAAATTTACAAACCATTGCCTAAGATGTTGAGCATGTTGAGAACTGTTGAACTCAACCTTAAGAAGACAAAACCTAGCACCATTTTGATGGTGCCAAAGGGAAAAGGCAAATGGAAGCCCAAAGGTAAGGGTAAGACCCAAGCCAAAGGCAAGGGCAAAGTTCATGCATTGAAACCCAAAGGTGAGGTGGCTAAGGAAGGAACCTGCTTCCACTGTGGTGAGACCGGACATTGGAAGAGGAACTGCAAATTATACCTAGAGGAAGTGAAAAGGAAGAGAAGTGAAACTTCTGCCTCAGGTATACATGTTATAGAAGTCAATCTATCTATTTCTTCTTCATGGGTATTAGATACCGGATGTGCATCTCACATTTGTACTAATGTGCAGGGCTTGAGAAATAATAGAATATTGACAAAGGGTGAAGTGGACCTACGAGTAGGCAATAGCGCAAGAGTTGCTGCTATAACTGTAGGAACGTATCCCTTATCTTTGCCCACTGGACTTGCTTTAGAACTTGAAGAGTGATGTTATGTGCCTGTCTTAACTAAGAACATCATCTCTGTTTCTTGTTTAGACAAGAAAGGATTCTCATTTGTAATAAAGGACAAATGTTGTTCGATTTATTTCAATGAAATGTTCTATTGTAGTGCACATCTTGTGAATGGGCTCTATGTTCTAGACTTTGATAACCCAATCTATAACATAAATACCAAACAGTTCAAGTCTAATGATTTGAACCAAACATATCTCTGTCATTGTCGCTTGGATCACATAAATGAGAGTCGCATATCCCTACTCCATAAGGATAGACTTTTGGACTCATTTGATTTTGAATCATATGAGATATGCGAATCTTGTCTTCAAGGCAAGATGACAAAAACTTCATTTAGTGGACATAGTGAAAGAGCTAATGACTTGTTAGGACTCATACATACAGATGTATGTGGCCCTTTCAGAATAGTAGCTAGAGGAGGCTACAATTACTTCATTACTTTTACTGATTATTTCGGTAGATATGGTTATGTATCTAATGCGACATAAGTCAGAATCCTTCAAAAAGTTCAAAGAATTCAAGAATGAAGTACAAAATCAACTTTGTAATAATATTAAGATGCTTCGATCAGATCGAGGCGAGAATATCTTAGCCAAGAGTTTCATGACCATCTCATTGAGTGTGGGATAATATCTCAACTTACTCCACCTGGAACACCACAATGGAATGGTGTATCAGAACGGAGAAATCATACTTTATTAGATATGGTACGAACAATGATGAGTCAAACAGAACTTCCTGCTTCCTTCTGGGGACATGCTCTAGAGACGACTGCTTTCACACTTAACCGCGTTCCATCCAAGGCTGTCATAAAGAGACCATATATGATATGGACTGGGAAGAGTCCCAAGATGTCTTTTGTGAATATTTGGGGATGTGAGGCTTATGTTCGACGACAAGTCTCCGATAAACTAGGACCCAAATCAGAGAAGTGCTATTTTGTAGGATATCCCAAGGAAACAAAGGGATATTACTTCTATAATCCCACGTAAGGTGAAGTGTTTGTTGCCAGAACTGGTGTCTTTCTAGAAAGAGAATTTATTTCTAGAAGAACTAGTGGGAGTATTGTCGATCTTGAAGAAATTTAAGATACACAAACTAGAACTGATGCCTTGATGGAAACTGAACAGGTACAACAAGATGTTGTGGAGCAACAACCTGTTCAAGTAGAACAAGCTCTACGCAGATCTGATAGGACTCGTTGTCAACCTGAGAGATATTCTTTTCTCTTGTCTGACCATGGTGATGTAGAGCTTATTGGTCTCAATGAGCCTATATCTTATCAGGAAGCTGTACAGGGCCCAGATTCTGAGAAATGGCTAGAAGCCATGAGATCCGAAATGGAATCCATGTACACTAACCAAGTATGGACATTGATTGATCCAACTGAAGGGATCAAACTCATTGGGTGTAAGTGGGTCTTCAAAGTGAAGACAGACATGGATGGTCATATGCATACCTATAAAGGTAGATTGGTGGCTAAAGGATTCAAGCAGATTCATGGTATAGACTATGATGAAACCTTTTCACCAGTTGTGATGCTCAAGTCCATTCGGATCATGCTTGCTATTACAGCTTATTATGATTACGAGATCTGGCAGATGGATGTCAAAACTACATTTCTTAACGGAAATATACTCGAGGATGTATACATGACACAACCTGAGGGTTTTGTAGATCCAAAGAATGATGGAAAGGTGTATAAGTTGCAAAGATCTACTTATGGATTAAAGCAAGCTTCTAGAAGCTAGAATCTTCAATTTGATGATGCAATCAAAACGTTTGGTTTTATTAAGAATGAAGATGAACCTTGTGTCTACAAGGTTAGTGGGAGCACAGTAATCTTTCTCATATTGTATGTAGATGACATACTTCTCATTGGAAATGATATCCCTACACTTCAATCAGTGAAAACTTGGCTTGGGAATTGTTTTTCAATGAAAGACTTAGGTGAAGCAACCTACATTTTAGGCCTTAAGATCTATAGAGATAGATCTAAAAGATTACTTGGTCTAAGCCAGAGTACATATATTGACAAGGTGCTTAAATATTTTTCCATGGAGAATTCCAAGAAGGGATTCCTACCTATGCCACATGGTGTGAGTCTTTCGAAGACTTAATGCCCCTCTTCTAAGGAAGAAAGGGACCGCATGGATCAGATTCCTTATGCATCTGCAATAGGGTCTATCATGTATGCCATGCTTTATACTCACCCAGATGTCTCGTATGTATTAAGCATGACGAGCAGATACCAGTCAGATCCAGGTGAAGGTCACTGGGCAGCAGTTAAGAATATTCTTAAGTACTTGAGAAGGACTCAAGATTATTTTTTGATCTTTGGAGGCGATGAAGAGCTTGTTGTAAAGGGTTACACCGATGCTAGCTTCTAAACTGACAAGGATGATTATAGATCGCAGTCAGGATATGTATTTTGCTTAAATGGTGGTGCTATGAGCTAGAAGAGTTCAAAGCAAGACATAGTTGCTGATTCTATAACAGAGGCCGAATACATTGCTGCTTCAGCTACAGCAAAGGAGGTTGTTTGGATCAGGAAGTTCATTACCGAGCTTGGTGTTGTTCCTAGTATAGCAAACCCAATAGACCTCTATTGTGATAATAATGGGGCTATTGTACAGGCTAAGGAACCTCGCTCTCATCAAAGATCCAAACATATACTACGAGGATTCCATCTCATTCGAGAGATCATCGATAGAGGAGATGTGAATATATGTAGAGTACCAACCAATGCTAGCATTGCGGATCCCTTGACCAAGGCTTGGACACAGAGGAAGCATGATGATCATACTAGGTCACTGCGTATTAGATATTTCAGTGATTGACACTAGTGCTAGTGGGAGATTATTAGTATTAGCCCTAGTACCAATTATGAGATAATTGTAAAGGGCTCCTTTTGTATCATGTTTTATTATTAATAAAGGCAAAGTTGGTTATTATATTTACTTCAATTCAATCTCGAATGAATAAGTATAATATTGTCCTAGAGTAAGAGGTTCTAATCTACAACATATTAATTGGTTGAATTGATAGTGAGATATTGTAGATATACATAGAACACTACTCTTAACTATTCCTAGTCGAGCATTAATATACAAGGACAATATTAATGCGTTGAGACTAGCATGTAGGTCAACAGATCACTTGATCTCATAAGTCATGGATATGGGATATTGGTTGACACATGGGTATATATTAGAGAATATGTACTGAATGCCCCGCCATGAAAATGTTTCATGGATTGTCGTATGAGTGTCATAAATATTCTCATATGACTATTGGTATGAATAGTCCTTAGACCTAAAGTCACTACGGTTCCCTACATAAGGAGTTGTATACTTTGGTATCGTCAAACGTCACCCGTAACAGGGTAGATTATAAAGTTGATCACTAGGTATGCAATAAATTATGCAGAGGGATGTGAGTTATGTAGATGGGATCTATCCCTTCCATATGACGGAAGCGATATCTGTGGGCCCCTTGATTAGTAGGACACAAGAAAGCATGACCATGTGTAAATGAGTCAATATGAGATATTGAGCTCATTTGTTTGAGTATATCTACTTGGAGATCAAGAAACACAAAGATTGATAAGAGGATGACATGGTCTATGCCTCATTGATCAATCTAAATATCAAGGATAGAGGGACCAAGTCATACAAGATAATAGTCACGGAAAGGTTAAGTCGGATCTCGACATTCTCGTCACTTGGGTAACAATGATGCCTTGTTAGATGTCACTCATTGCTTATGTATTTAAATGTTAATTTGGATACATTGTCAACGTTACGAGAACCTATTGGGTCACACACAAAGAACAAGTCAATGGAGATGGATTCATATGATGAATCATTGGATTAAGTCTAATTCAAATTGGACTCATTGAGTAAGACTCAATTAAATCCAACTATTGGATTGAGTCCAATTCAAATTAGACTCATTGCATCAATTGGATTGATGATTAATGAGTTGGACTCATTATATGATTTCATGAATTATTTGATGATTAATGAGTTGGACTCATTATATGATTTCATGAACTTGAATTTGTTGGGATTTCGGGCTGCAAAAACCGCTTTTTCGCATTGCGAAAACCCCAAATCTCCCATGCCACCGGATCCCTACGAAGTTTATAAAACAAAATTTCATGTACGAGTTTGCTAAAGCCTAGATCTACACTAGGAGAAGGAATTTTACCCTTGATGCGAAGCCCTTCGCAATCCCGATAATCCTTGGTTCGCCGGATCTCGAAAGTGTCAAAGTAGACACTTCTCTATGTGTATCCACACAAGCAAGAGATGGAGAGGCCAAACAAAAGGTGTGCTAGCACCTATGAAGTGTTCGGCCAAGAGAGGAGAGGAAGAAGAAAATTGAGAGCAAGAGGAAGAAGATGGAATGAATGCCTTGAATGAAAAATCAATCTTATTCACCACTAAAAGTGACCGAGCACTTCAAGGCTTGTAACCCCCATGGAATATCAAGAGTCAAGTCTCTTGATCTCCTCCATGAGGTGGCATTTGGTCAAGTCAAACTTGACCAAATGAAGAAGCCTTGATGATGTGGCATTGGTCAAGTCAAAGTCAAGTCAAAACTTGACTCTTAATCTTCCTACTTGAGTCAAGTCAAACTTGACCACTTCTCTCCCTTGGTTGATCTAATCTAACCATTGGGTCAAGTCAATTTTAATTTAATGAATCTCTATTCATTGAATTAAATTAATTAAATGAGTCTAAGTCCAAATTAGACTTACTTAACACATGAACCAAATTGAGTCCAACTCAATTAACTCAATTTGGATTACTCTTAATCCAATTTGGTTCATCATATGAACCTAATCATTTAGGTTCATCAAATGAACCTAATCTCTATCTAATTGTCCTTTGTGTGTGACCCTATAGGTTCTTGTAACGTTGACAATGCTCCTAAACCCATTTAGAAGCATAAGTAATGAGCGGTATCTAGCAACACATCATTACTACCCAAGTTACAAGAATGTTGAGATCCAACATCACCTTGTGACTACTAATTGTGACTCCTCACAATATATGGCATTGTCCTTCTATCCTAGACATCTAGATTGATCAATATGAGGCATAGACCGTGTCATTATCTAATCAATCTAAATCTTGAACTCCAAGTAGACTCACTCAATCAAATGAGCTCAATATCTCATATTGACTCATTTGGGCATGGCCATGCACTTCGTGGTCTCACTCTATCAAGAATATCAATGTTGCTCCCGTCATATAAGAGGGATAGATCCCATCTACATCACTCACATCCCTCTGCATAATTCGTTACATACCCAGTAATCGCCTTTATAGTTCACCCAGTTACGGGTGACATTTGACGAAGCCAAAGTACGTAACTCCTTATGTAGGGATCCATGGTGACTTCAGGTCCAAGGACTAGTAGTCATACTAATAGCCACATGAGAAAGTATATGACACTCATATAACGATCCATGATACTTTCTCATGGCGGGTCATTCAGTATACATTCTCCAATGCATATCCATGTGTCAACTTGATATCTCTATATCCATAATTTGTGAGATCAAGTCATCGAGTTGACCTACATGCTAGTCTCGTCGCATTAACATTGTCCCTGAATGTTAATACTCGACTAGGAATGATTAAGAGTAGTGTTCCCTATATTATCTCACTATCGGTTCAACTAACCGATTGATATAGGTAAGCACCCTCTACTCAAGGACGCTATTATACTTAGTTTATTTGGCACCAATACAAGTAAGCATAATAACCAAAAACCAAATGCCTTTATATATAAGAATATGATACAATGAGTCCATACAACAATCATCAAATGATTGGCTCTAGGGCTCTAACTAATAGAATTCATGAAGAAAGAGGAGTGTACAACTTGAATTACTCATGCATTGGATGCATTGGATGAAGAGTGGACAATTTAAATTGCTCATGCATTGCATGCATTGGATGCATTGGATTCATTGGATGAAGAGTGAACCATTTGAATTGTTCATGCATAGGATGCATTGGATTCATTGGATTAAGAGTGAACCATTTGAATTGCTCCTGCATAGGATGCATTGGATTCATTGGATGAAGACAAATATTAATGTCAATCAAGGCAATTGCATTAAGGCATGAGGCAATTTCATGAATCTATAAAAGAGAGTCTTTCATGATGACTTTTTGATGTTCTTGCTCTTCTTCCTCCTCCTCTCTTCCACTTGCCGAAACTTCCAAGAAGGGTTGCTAGCACAACCTTTGGTTGTTTCATTCTCCACTTTGTGAGTTTGTGAGACAAACAAGATTTGTTCGTATGGATACCATAGAGGCGCGGCCACTTGATCGCGCTAAGATCCGCATCTAAAGAAACGTTGCTGTCAGGATTGCGAAGGGCACACAACAAAGGTATAACTTTCTCATGTAGAAAATTAGTACTTAGTATATGGTTTCCTTTCGCATGGATCTTCTGGAAAGGAACTAGATGTTTTCCGCTGCGCTTTCGCGTGTTTAGCGCCCTAGTTCCTTACACTGTGGGTCGTGCTCATCCCTATACGTGCATATTATTGGGAAGTTTAACCATGGTTAATTAAGAAGAATTTTTTTTTGTAATAAGACAATTGAACGATATTAAGGAAGGAGACGAACAAACAAACAAAATGCTATTGACTACTAATAAAAGGGTATAGATTCCTAACAAAAACATAAACTTAAATCTTACCAAGCAAATAACTCTCCTTGATCATCCGAATAACTGAGAGAACCACAATCCGAGCTTCAATTTGTTTGTATGGTTATGGAAGGTTGTTAATAGATTTTAAATGTGACAAATTTGTAATAAAGATTAAAACAAACGTTGCAACAAATAAAAGGTTTCGAACAATCAAGTACTTACAAAAATTATTGATGGAGGACATGCATGAAACGCAATGTATCGTACAATGTGAGCAAGAGGTTAGTTATCTGAGATATCAACATAGAGGCACCCCTGCGATGTCACTTGTTTATGTGAAACAGAATTGAAGCAACAAAAAACAACTTGACTCTGCAAGTGACACCGAGCATGTTATTGGGTGAGAAGTACTCCGAGGGTCAACCATTTGAGGGATAGGGGATCCGTGTGTTAGGCAACTGTTTTCCATCTAGTACACTCTAACCTCACCAAGGAACATCTTAAACTTTGGACCATCTTAAAATTTAAGCTCGCTCAGCTCTACTTTAACCCATGAATTAAGTTATTTACCCTAGACCTACCATCCAACTCAATCCGTCATCTCTTCCAAGCCTTCATCCCTGACACAAGTTAACCCAACCGCAAACAATCTGAGTGAACTGACAAGCCCAACTAGATTGACTCTTCTCAACATTATCATATGTCCAATTAATAAAACAACATATCACACTCCTACCTAAAGCAACATGCAGCATAATGACACAAGATAGTCGAATGTGCTATAGCACCAATGATAAGAATGCACCGATTTGCTGGGATACCTTTGTGTTAATACCGATTGTTAGCTAGAGCATGCTGATGGTTCTCGTAAAAATTTAAGCCGCATGAATTTTAGATAATCAAAATAAGAATTCGTATAGGAAAAATAAAAACATATAAGCATGGATCTTCGTTTCATCAAGAATATGACATAAGAAAGTAAATAATACATAAACATAATGACAAAGAACTTGATTGAAGAAAAATATAGGTCTTCCGGAGGAGTTAGGGTTGATGGCGCTGAATTCTCTTCGTCATTGAGGAACGAAGAAACGTCTCAAGATTACCCTAATCCTCTGGAGATCAACCCATTATATAGTGCACATCTATTATCAGTCCATCGATAATAATAGATGTGGGACTATAAGTTCTACACATATGAGATCCACATCCAATTACTCTCGAAACCCACTAGATATAAGTTAGCTCACTTTAAGAGTTCGGATCGTATTTACGTGTGCAACTTACAAATAAACCCACCTAATAGGGATAATTATATCCAACACATGCATCCGAACCATCCTCAAATTATACCAATATCGACTACGAAGGTACCTTTGTAAGCCCTCAAATATCAATAGTAATGTTATCAAACTCGCGAGTTGACTCGTAAACTCATATAAAATCGTAAGTTTACTTATGAAATAGAGTAAAATTATGATAAAATCATGTATTAAAGTAAAATCGAATCAAAATCGTAAAATAACATTTAAACTCGTAAAAATATAATCTTTGAGATAATTTTATCGATTTTGTGTCATTAATAAAAGGGGACTATTTTGGATAAAATGATATCGTTTTGTGATGATTTTAGATTTGCACTTGTCAATGATTTATATTAATTTGTTATTTTGTGTTTTATTTATCTTTGGGCTTAAGTTTTATACTTGAATTTATATTTCTATTGTGTCTTCATGACAAGTATTTGACTCTTTAGAATTTTGAAATTATGAGTAGTTTATGATTATATGAATTAAAATGTTATATATTTAGATTTATATTATAATTTGGATTAAAATATTTAATCATCAATTAAAAAGAATTTATTAATTTTTTTTAAAAAAAATTAAAATATGATATAAAATATTATAATTTTATAATTCAATTTTATGACTACACTAATAATTTTATTTAAACTCTTGATTTTGACAACTGATGAATAACTTGTCTGTCACCAATCCCGCTTTGCAAGTGCAGTGCTAATTTTTCTAAAAGCAAATTATTGCATTTCCTTGCGTCAGTTTCCTTGTCAGGTATCGGTAGTTTATGACTTTGACATTGGGAGGATAATACTCCTTCAAACCGCTCCTCAATCAATTCCTTTAGATAATAATCATTAGATCTGTATCTGTACATTAGATTAAAAAAAAAAAAACGTAGAATCAGCGGACAACGGATAAATGAAAACAAAACAATAGGTGAACCTGCGGATAGAATGAAAAGAGTTTTTGTTTGCTGAGTCCACATTTTTTTGATGGGTCCTTACCGTTTTGTTTAGATTTTTTTTTTTAAATTTTCACATCAACTTAATTTTATCTACTGTTAAGTTATTCGTGCGAAGTATTCATTATGTCGTCATGAGTAATCGTATAGATAATTCACTTTAGTAGATTAATATATGATTGAATGAAAAAAATTATTTGTATTAGGAATATATTATAAAAAAAAATTTACAGGCAAAATATACGTGGGGATATATTTCAGGTGTGTTAGATAAACCTATCGACACAACTTTGATATATATACAAAGTTGTTGGATGTTTGAGAGGTCGATAATTCGAAGATTATTAAGTGGATCAATAATTTTCTTTCATACTCCATTGATATTCAGTTGACTAAGTAAGAGACTGCCAAAGAGTTTTGGGATCACCTGACAAGATTATACACCCAGTCTAACTTTGTAAAATAATATTAATTGGAAGCATATATTCACGTATTTCGGCGGCTAGATATGAGCATTTAAGATCTTTATTTTGCCCTCACTAAAAAATAGTACTGTGCTATGAATTTTGCAACGATTTTTTTTTTTAAATTGTTGCAAAAAATTTTGCGACGAAATCTATGACAAAAAAAATTTCATCGTAGAAAAGTTGTCCCAAAATCCTGCTATGAAAATAATAAAATTTGTCATAAATTTTATGACTAATTTTATTTTTGTCGCAAATTTAGTTGGAAATCTGAAAAAAAAAAAAAAAAGTCATAAAATTGAGAAACACATATTTACGACGATTTGTCTTTCCCAAATTCAATGACTAATTGAATTTTCGTCGTAGTTTTTCAATGAAAATAGATTTTGTTGCCAAAACTTAAATTTAAATATGGTGAATTCTGCGACAAATTTTTGGATTCATCAAATATATCCACAACGAATTCCAAAATTCATCGTAGAAATCTTCGATGAATATTATAATCTATCGCAAAAATTTGTAATGAATCAATAAATTCATCGTAGAATCTGTAATGAATTATATGTTAGGGTCGATTTGTAGCTAGAGAAGGGGGGCTGAATAGCTCGCCACACTCGTTGTCTTGCTTCGTGATGATGATTTACAGCGGAATGAAATACGAAACACACTTATAATGCTAACACGAAAGATTTACTTGGTATCCACCTCAAAATGAGGTGACTAATCCAAAGATTCACACACTACACGCTCAGAGAGGTAACCTCCTGAGAGATAAAACTAGTGATCGAAAGAAGGGACAGATCTTCTGAACGAAATCACACACGGGCAACGATTGAACTCCCTTCCCAATCATTGCTAACTGAGACAAATAGCATAGGGCTAGTGCTAACCACACTTTAAGACATTGGGAATCATCCTGCAGGGAAGGTAATCAAGCCATAGAGAGGACTTGCAAGACTCGCCAACGACCGACCGATTGCCAAACCGCAAAGGAGGGATAGACCCAAGCTTCTGGGGAACAAGGGAATTAAGGAAATTGAAAGCGGAATGAATCATACTAACCAACAACAACGACTCGACCTAAAGGTCGAGTAAGAAACATAAAGGAAACCTACCACACACTCGACCTAAACGGTTGAGGGAGAAAAACTTAAATACAAATAGCAATCCTAAGAAACCTCTCCACAATGGAAAACACTCCTTTTCGGTAACTACTGAAAGAGGAGAAGCTTTGTACAAACCCACACAACAAGATACAACACACGCAAGAAGAAAAATATAAGAATACAAAGTAAAACCTCTTCTTGCTTGACCTTGTTGTTGAAGAACGCCTCTTGAACCTTGGAAGTGCAACAACACTTGTTCCCAAGAGCTTCCAAGAACTGGCGGTGAGTGCCGGACAAGATCGCATGAGCTGGAGAAGAAAGGTTGCCATGTTTAAACATTTCATCGCCTTTATATTTGTGTTTCTAGGGCTTCCAATCGATTGGGGCTCCTCCCAATCGATTGTCATGTCAGATCCCAGCGATCACGACATTCCAAAGCCTGCATCCTGCGCAACAGTCGTATCTCAATCGATTGACCAATCGATTGAAGAGGCTTGGGTCGTTCAGTCGATCGATTCAGAGCGCCTTTATGCTCTCGCTGGAAATGCCTGAATCAATCGACTGATCGATTCATGCTTCCTCACGTCACGTGAGAAATCCAGCCCCAATCGATTGACCGATCAATTTACGATGCTCAATCAATCGGATGATCGATTGGGGAAGCTTCTGTCATAGCGATTCAGGCTCCCAATCGATCAGCTGATCGATTGGGCTAGCCTTCACTCGCAGCCACCTCCAATCGATCGAGTGATTGATTAGGCTGCGGTTCAATTGATCGGTTGATCGATTGCCCTTCCTTTGACTTGCTTAACTCAAGTTCAAGGTTTCCAATTCCAACATCCGGTCAACCGTGACCTGTTGGAACTCCTCATGCCTAGCATCCGGTCAACCTTGACCTGCTAAGACTTTTTCACCAAGTGTCCGGTCAATCCTTTGACCCACTTGGACTTTTCTCCTCGTGCCAAGTGTCCGGTCAACCTTGACCCACTTGGACTTACCGTCCACCAGATGTCTAGTCATCCTTGACCCATCTGGATTTCCTTGTGCCAAGTATCCAGTCACTCCTCTAACCTACTTGGACTTCTCAACACCAGGTGTCCGGTCAACCTTGACCCACTTGAATTTCCACGTGCCTAACTTCACTCACCAGGTATTTCCTTCTACCTAGCTCCACTCACTAGAACTTTCTTCTGTCTGACTTCACTCACCAGGACTTTCACCTAGCTTCACTCACTAGGATTTTTCTTTGCCTAGATTCACTTACCAGGACTTTCACCTAGCTTCAATCACTAGGATTTTCACCTAGCTTCAATCACTAGGATTTTCACCTAGCTTCACTCACTAGGATTTTTCTACTGCTCGGCTTCACTCACCGGGACTTTCATCTGCTTGGCTTCACTCACCAGGGCTTTCACCTAACTTCACTCACTAGAATTTTCACCTGGCTTCACTCACCAGTATTTTTCCCCTGCCCGACTTCAGTCACCTGGACTTTCATCTGCCTGGCGTCACTCACCAAGATTTTCCTTTGCCTAACCTCCAATTAGGACTTTTCCAATCAAGTATCCAGTCAACCTTGATATACTTGACTCTTCTTCACATCAAACTGGTCATCCCTTGACCAGAGAGGAATTGCACCAATAATTTCCTCAATCGGACGATTGCATCTGTAATCTCCATGTATTGTCAAACATTGAAACTCAAACATCAAGACTCAAGCTTGAGCCAACTCCAGTTAGGACTGTCCCGCCCGGGTATGACTAGGACAGTTCGGGATGATCTGTCAGACATAACACCTGGCCTAAGTCTGGATATAATCGAGTTGTGACAACTTGATCAGTCAGAGCAAGTCAGGCCTCACCCCAATTGTATATCCTGATTCAGATATGGTATCCTGATCTGTAAGTACCAAATCGGGCATCATGCGGTTGATGACACCAGACGGTCCTACCTCTTCTTTCCCTAACTGCTGACTGTCACATCCTCTTGACTGTTAACTACCACGCCCCCTTGACTTCTGACTGTCACGTCTCTTTGACTTCTGACTGTCGCATTTCCTTGACTTCTGACTGTCACGTCTCCTTGACTTCTAACCACCACGTCTCCTTGACTTCTGACCACCATATCCCCTTGAATTCTAATTGTCATATTCCCATGACTCCCGATGACCGAACCCTACCATTATACATCGTATCAATTATCAATGGAAGAACTTTCTTGCACATAAATTAGATGACTGGCGCAGGAGCAACTTGCTATCGGAAAAATGGATAATTAGAGATATATAAACGGGAGAGAAAAAAACAAAAAATAAAGAAAAATGAAGACTGATCGTTTTTTCCCCCTCTCATTTGAACTCATACTCTGATATCACTATGGCAAGTTCTTTTTCCAACGACAACTCTAAGATCATTTTAGAATCTGCATGTAGATTAGCAACATCCATCATATGAAGTTTCTATCCATGATAATGAACAATGATAAGTACAGTTTTCAGTTTTCACATTTGATGCCCAGTTATATTAAGCAAAAGAATTAAGTTTCAGTTTTCATATCACTATTATTTGAAAATACAATTTATTTAGCAGAAACAACAAAAAACCACAAAAAGTTGCGTTTGCCGGGAGTCGAACCCGGGTCTATTGCTTGGAAGGCAATTATCCTAACCGTTGGACTACAAACGCTAGGTGCATATAGTTTTTTAATAAATTTATAAAAGTAAAATTTTAATTAACAACCCAAAGATTTTTCAATAGTTAAAGATTCGCACATTTGCATTTTATTTATTTTTTGTTATATTAGATATTTGATACAAGGATAGGGGTGAGGGAAAACTCACAATAGATATTTTATCCGATCTAATTCAACTCAAAAACTCAAATTGTTATATACATAGTAATCACTTATTAACCATCTTTGTTGCTAAACTAATGATGCAATATCAAAACCAAAATCTCATAATTCAAATTTTATAAATGACAAAGATGATTAACATACACAATCAATTATTTTAGAAAAGAAATAATCCTATCTGAGAATAAATTTTTATTCTCTAAACAAAATGTTATAAAATAGAAATCACTTCAATCACCATTTTATTAAATAAAATAATCTTCCAAAGCAAATAAAATAATCTTCCAAAGCAAACTTTTATAAAGACTAAAAGTTTTAAAAATTAAATTCTTAATCTGTGCTATATTTAACAATTTGTATTTAATAATAAATTGCCAAAATAAATTATAGCAACAAACACTTGACTATTATATTTACATTTTATATATTTGAATTTATTATATTTCACCAAATAGGTTTTGAATTTTGTTGCATTAAGTATGAGTTGGGATTCAATTAAAATCTCATATTGAAAAGATTTAGAAAAGATCATGTGTTTATAAAAATGTGTGATATCTCTATTGGCACAAGGCATCTTGAATAGAGCCCAAGATCAAAGGCATGAGGGTCTAGGCCTAAAGTGGACAATATCATGTCATTGTGGAGATATGTAAATATCCTTTGGTCCCAACAATATCAAAGTCATAATCTAGACTAGATGTCATGTGAGGTGGTCTTGAACGAAGTTGAGGGTAGGCTCGGTGCAGGTCAGGGTGACCGGATGTTCACGGAGAGACCCCAGAGCAGATTAGACATTTGGTACCATTGCCACTAGGAAAATATACCATTAGTTCTCTTTGGTTATATAAGATCAAAACTAAATCTAATGGATCTATTGAATGATACAAAACTCTTCTTATTACTAAAGATTATTATCAGGAGTATGGGATGGATTATGAGGAAACATTTGCTCCTGTTATAAAAATAATGACTGTTCATACTCTGATTATTGTTACTTCTATTTGTCGATGAAAAATATCTCAGATGGATGTCAAGAATACATTTTTAAATGGTGATCTTCATGAAGAAATTTATATGACACATCCTCCTAGTGTTTCACACCAACCTAATGAAGTTTACAGGCTTCGTAAAGCGCTTTATGATCTCAAACAAGCATCTCATGCTTAGTTTGAGAAGTTTTCTATAGTGATTACTTCACTTGGTTTTCATCCTAGCAATTATAATTCAACATTATTTGTCAGATGTATGAGTGTAGGTCATATTTTTTATCATTATATGTTGATAATTACTTCACTTGGTGATGATTCTGATGGAATTACTTCCTTGAAGTCTGAGTTGATCCATTATTTTGTTATGAAAGACTTGGGTATACTACGCTATTTTTTGGATATTAAAGTCGTCTGTTCCCTAAAAGGTTATCTTTTATCCCAGTCAAAGTGTATATCTGATTTTTTTGAGCGTGCATGTCTTACTGATAATAGAGTCATTGATACTCCTATTGAGAATAATACTCGATATTCTTCATCTGATGGCTCACCTTTATCGGATCCTAGTTTATATCGAACTATTATTGAGAGTTTGGTTTATCTCATCGTGACTCGTCCAGATATTGCACATGCTATTCAAATGGTTAGTCAGTTTGTTACTACACCAACTACAATTCATTGAGTTGTTGTTCTAAGTATTGTCAAATATCTTCAGCGCACTTAATTTTAAAGTCTTTTATTTTCCTCTACTTTATCTCTAGCGTTGCATGCATACTCTAATGCTGATTGGGCTGGTGATACTACAGATCATAAATCTACCACTAGCTTCTACATTTTTCTTGGTGATTCCCTCATTTTTTGGAAGAGTAAGTGTAAAATATGACAATTAAATAATAAGTCTTATTGGAGAGATAACTTTATTAGATTTTTCAAGAATTTTTATAAATTCTTTGGGATTTAAACGAAGTCCATAAGACATGTTTTAAGGGGATGATTATTGGGATAGGAAAAAACATGTTCGGAGTACCCTTTAAAATGGGAGTTGATTGACTTAGGGTTAAATTGATTAAACCCTAAGTATTTAATAAAAACATAGGTTTCATTTCTCCATCCTCACCCGATCCCTCTCATCCTCCCGATCTCCTTGTCGACATTGCCGCCCATGCTGTGTTGCCTAGTTTATCAACGCCACTATCCATTTCGAATGTCGGATTGTTGCGTCCTCGAAGCACCGCGGGCCAAGAGTCGCTAGGCTGTTCTTCTCCCACATCTCTCGATCCCAACGTCGCTATCACGATAACTCAAATCCACCATTGTCGTGCCCTAGCTTCGTCCCACCTTCTCCTTCTCCACTCGAGTTGCCTCACACTAGGTTGGATCGAGCCGAGAGGAAGGAGCGCATCTGTGGTCGTTGCCCTTTTCCTCATCCATCCCCTTCTCTTTTGACGTCAGCCCAGCATGTGTCCTCGATCGGTCATGATCCAGCTACTGTCAGCGGATCTTCACACGTCCAACAGTTGGCACTATTCCTCCATCGACGTGAGCAAGCCAATGCCAATGTGGTTCTTCTTTTTCCCGTACCGCAAGCAGTCGTTGTGTTGCCACTATGAGGTTCATCATTGGTACCTCTTCTCCATGCCATAACCACCGTCGCTTCCCTTCCTTTTGGTGAGCAATGGGTTGCTACTCAGGTTGAGATAGGGAAGAAGCAGTGAACCTCCAGTAGAAACAAGGAAGGTAACGAATGGACGACTTTGGAATTTAGAATACTGTTTTGATTTCAGTTGATGTAGATTGAGGTTTGTGATAGTTTTGGAGTGATTAAGATTATGTGAATTGGTTTGGAATGTTTGTAGTTGCTAGATCAGCCATTGCAGCTCCGACCCTATTTTCGACAGTAGCTTCACAGTAGCTTCGATCGTGAATTTTCGGTAGCAAGCTTCTCCGGTCGTGAATCAACAATGGTGCAATCAGATTTGGGTAAGTCTTGGAGGTAATTTCGTGTATGAATTGGATTCGATTTAGTTGTGGAATGATTATAGTTGATGTTGGGTTAAACCTAGTCTAATCATTTGGATGGATTAGATTAGGATTAATGATGGAATAAATTAGATTTAATTAAGGAAATTGAGATTAGTTGAAGTTAATCATTAATTGGAGTTAATCAATGATCGTGTTTGATTTGAATTACCCTAATTACTTTTGAGGATTTTATTTAGCTATTCAATTCATTTGAATTTAGCTAAGTAAAATATATCAATGCAGGACTTTGATTCAAGATGAGCATCTCGACGTGGGATCGTTTAGCACAATCGACAAATAAAGGCTGGTTCTTCTTCTTGGCCTCTATAGTTTATTGAACTTAGTACATGAATTATCTAATTGATTTGGTTGTTTTATCTTGATTTCACTCGAATTTTATTTGTGTTTGATACTTGTATGCTTGATATTTGATGAGATCTCTTTATTGTCTATATAGTCTCGCTATCTAATATTCCTACTCTATAGTATACACATATGTATGGTGTGTACTATAGGAGTCATCATGTCGATTATGCATATGTTAGTGTGCACACGTATATAAGTGTTGTTGCTTATTGTATATCTTGTTGGTAGTCACATGTTGGATCTTTTCATCCATATAGGTATATGCGATTGATGGATCATATTTTTGGATATTTGTGTGTTGGGTGTGCATACATGTCGGGTGAGTTCTATTAGAAGTATCCGATCGATTATATCTATTTGTGTGTACACACATATCTATTATGTTTTATTGGAATTATTATGTTGATTATACTCATGATGTATGTGCATACATGTCGGGTGAGTAATATTAGAGGTGTCGTGTTGATTATACCTATGTTGAGTGTCCACATGTGTTTGACATGTATTATTCGAGGTATCTTATTGATTATACCTATGATGTGTGTGTGTCGGGTGTATACTATTAGAGGTATCATGTTGATTATACCCGTGTGTGTGTACATATGTCTGGTGTATACTATTGAAGAATCATGTTGATTATACCTATGTGGTTGTGTGCACATGTGTCTGGTGTGTACTATAGGTATTGCTGCGTATTGTCTCTGTTATATAGTAAACACCTGTTGGATCTTTTCATATCTATAGACCTAGGTGATAAATTCGTCATGTATTGGTTGTACTTATGTTGATAGAGTTGTTGCATTAATGATAATTGTATTGGTATCATGATTATTTGTATCATGTTCATCATTACAATATATGCATGCTGACGACCATTGCTCCCTTGTGGTATGAGCTAGTTTGACGACCATTGCTCCCTTACGATATGAGCTAGTTCGATGACCATTGCTCCCTTATGATATGAGCTAGTTTGACGACCATTGCTCCCATGTGGTATGAGCTAGTTTGATGACCATTGCTCCCTTGTGGTTAGAGCCAGTTGATAGTGGTTGTTTTACCCTAGGTTGCCCACGGGTTATCTGTGTCATTTGTATTGCTTGTGGTCGAGTGTTGCTCCCATATACGATGGATTGCTTGTGGTGGAGTGTTGCTCTCACGTACGATGGATTGCTTATGGTGGAGCATTGCTCCCACTTTTGATGTATTCTTGTAATGGAACGTTGCTCTCACATATGATGATATATTATTGTTATATGTATTGGCACATTTTTAGGCTTTACGGTACCTTGCTTGTGTTGTAGACGTATGTTGCATATATTTGAGATATTGCCATAATTCATACATCTGCATTATTACATGGATATAGTGGCATATATATTACCTAGGTGTTATGATAAGATCTGTTGATGATCCCTAGTGATTTATTGATCGTTATACCATGTGTGTTAGATCAGTACCGGTATATGTGTTTATCATGTCATATGTGATCATGTCCTTATTTCCCTACTGAGACTGTATATCTTTGATCGCCTTACACATTTGTCCATGCACTATCATTTATCTATTATCCGCTGAGTTTTCTAGACTCACCACCCCTTTTATTGGTTTTCTTTTATCAGGGAGCAGATAGAGGATTTATGGAGTTACTTGGAGGATCTTAGCTGCCAGTCCCTTGTCACAGAGATCAATTTTCCACTGCTATTTCATTCTATGCTATTTGTATTTTCTATTTAGACTTGGTTTTGAGTTATGTCGTCTTGCTTATGGTTTTAAGCCTTGTGGCCACTTTTATTCATTTTAGATTTTATTGTTGTATAAGTCATGTTGATATGCAGCCGTATATTATTTTACGTGGTTTTATGTTTGTACCAGCTGTGTAGGCTGTGTAGCTTTATTTTCTTCCATTGTATTTTATTTTCAGTCGTATGGGATGCATATATAATTGCGTGGTTGTGTTGACTTCTAGCCATATGAGCTGCTTATAAACTGCATGGTTGTGTTTACAACCAGCCGTGTGGGCTGTTGATAGCTTGTGAGTAGCCTTGTGGTATTGTATACATGTTTCATTTGTCACTACTACAGGCGAGGTGCTGTCTGATTTTTGTTGGACAACCTTATTCTTAGGGCGTGATAGTAAGAAATAAGATGTTATTTCTAGATCTTCCATAAAAGCCGAGTACCGTGCTATTTTTGGTGCATGTTGCACTAATAATCAAACTCAGATTTTGATGTATGACAAAGGCTAAAGTTAGACTTGAGTTTTCTAACTTATTCACAAAGTGTATAGTACTAAAAAACTTGATAAGACCAGATATCAGCCTGAAGTCCAGTAGGGTTAGGTAGGACCAGACGATTGGTAGAAAGTTTAGCTGAGTCAGAGAGAATTAAACAGCTGACAGGAAGTCCAGTCAGGTCAAGGAGGACCAAACAATTGGCTGAAGTCTAGATAGGGCATCTGGAATGAAGAGCTGGTGGCTAAGTCCAAAAAAGGTATGTAAAGGTAAGTAACTAGAGGAGAGATACGGTGAGGAGGCGTCGATCCAACTTGTTGGTGCAGTTAGCATCAATGGTCAAACTCAGTTTTTGATGAATGACAAATGGTTTAAAGTTAGATTTTATGTTTGTTTGATACTGTTCTTGAGTGTGCATAATTGACAGGTCTAGAGGACCAGACACCAAGCTAAAGTCCGGATGTGTGATTCTGGCAGAAAGACCTAGTGGGTCAAGAGATAAGTCAAGTGACTACAACTAGTAAGTGAACGCAAGTCACTGGAGAAGAGTATCTAGTGAGAGTGAGTCCAAGAGGGACTATAGGTGCTGGTCCAGCTTAGAGCTATTTTAAAAGTCTAAGTTGAGACCATGACTAGATTCTGGTCTTGGTAAGATAAGATCTAATTAATAATTATTCTATTTTATATTGTGGTAAATTTTGTTTTGCAGGTTATACTTGGTTGTACTAACCTTATGATGCAGACATCAGATGGCTGGAAAAAGGGTCTTCGAGTGCCCGGACTGAGTCCAGGCGCCTGGATTGGCCTGACCCAGGCACCCGAGCAGATGAGTTGGTGTATGATGATTGGCCATCACACATCAGAGTCCAGGCGCTTGGACCAGTCTAGTCTCCCGGAGATGGTTGGTTTTTCAGAGATCGAGGTTCAACAAGGCGTGGGCACGTCAGCAGTCCAAACGCCCAAACTTAGTTCAAGCATTCAGACATTGATAAGTCAGCGATGAAGCAGGATTGGATAGTCCTCGATCCAAATGCCCGAGGGTGGCCCAGACACTCGGAGATGGACATAAAATAGCTCGCGACCAGCAGCCACAACAATACTTCAACACGAGCTCCAGTGATCATTCTGCGACTTCATCTTCATGCTGTAGCTTCACTACTGTTCTACTATGCCCAACTGTGCTGCTACTCTGCTACAACACTATGACATCGACTCCAAGCTGATAGATCGGATGAGTACGATAGAGGGGGAGTGAATATCGTACTCTTTTAAAACATTTCTTTTATTTTTAAATCAGAATCGTGCAGCAGAAATAATAAACGAGACAAGGTTATTTACTTCGTTCGGAGCCTAGCTCGACTCCTACTCGAAGGCCCGCGGTCCTTGACCACACAGATGGGCAAAGCACTATAATCCTTCTTTCCAAAACCCTCGGAAAGAAGCAGATCATACAGATACAAAGATGTTTAAGATAGTAACACTCCTACTATCTTAAATGAATTTAAGTGCAATACAAAATAAAAGATACCGACAATAGATTTGAAAGTCGAAACTCGGTCGGCACTATTGGAATGACTTGTAGAGTTGATGAAGCACGAACAGCTTGCAGAATAGAACTTGAGTTGATCAGAAACTCTTGTCGTAGCCTCTGACTTCGAGCACTTTTTATAAGTTCCTTGAGCGTTCGGTCGACGGATCCCTCTGTTCGGTCGACCGAACCTGGCTCCATTCCTTCCTCGCTGAAGACAGAAGCTGGCTCAATCTTTTGTAGTAAATGCTCATAAATGGTTCGGTCGACCGGACCTATTTTTCGATCGACCGAATAGTCTATTTCCCTGTTCGTCGAAATCAGCTGAGATCTTCATTAATGGTGCAATTAATTCTGATTAGATCGGTCGACCGGTCCTCCGGTTCAGTTGACCGATCAACCTTTTTTCCTTTTTCTGTTGATCGCTGCTGATGAGCTGTCCAGTGCTGAGTCTCCATGGTTCAGTCGACCGATCCTCTGGTTCGGTCGACCGATCAAGCTTTAACCAGACTGAACTCTGTTTTGCCTGATCTGAACTGATCTCTGGTCTGAGTCAAACTGGTTCGGTCGACCGTTCCTCCTGTTTGGTCGACCGATCAGGCCAAACCTGCAAAACAGAGTTAAACAATATTCTTGCAAAACAAAGGTTAGAACAGTAATAATATATTATGCATGAGTAATATTAGATAGTAGAACTGTCTTGATCTCAACTTGGAAACCTTCTCGGTTTCTTCAGTTGGATCAGCGACATTAGGTTGTTCCCTTCGGGTACTCGATCACACTATCGCTCCACCAGTTGTTTACCTCAACTTACCTGCCAAACATAGTCCTCCAGACTTATTTGGACTTTTGTCTGCTCAGTGTCTGATCGCCTGATCCACTAAGACTTTTCCAACAATATTACATTAGCCAACAGTAATACAGAATACAATGATAAACCTAAACCTAGATTTACCGAGATCCATTGGTCCGGTCGACCGCGAGCGGTCGACCGGAAACCATCCGATCAACCTTGCTTGGAGTTCACTCCTCTAAGACTTCTCGTTACCTAAGGTTATCACCCCCTAGGATTTTCTCCACTTGACTTCACTCACCAAGACTCAGTATTCGGCTACCCAGAGATCAAGTCCTCCAAACCTATCCACCTGGCTTCCACGATATACTGAGATTTCCCTTACCTAGCCTACAACTAGGACTCAGTATTCGGCTACCCAGGGATCAAGTCCTCCAGACCTATCCACCTGGCTTCCACGATATACCGAGATTTCTCTCCTTGCCTAGCCTCCAACTAGGACTTCCCTTGCCTAGCCTACAACTAAGACTTCCCTAGATCAAGCTCCATATTTAAACATACTTAAACATATTTGTCTGACATTAAAACCTTGGAGGTCGATTGCACCAACAATCTCCCCCTTTTTGATGTTTGACAAATATGTTTAAGTTAGGTCAATTCAAAAAGATTTAGATTTCTAACTTAAACCCTTCTTCTCCCCCTTTTGTCATACAACAAAAAGACCCTTCATAAATGACTTTAATTGCTAAGGATCCCTAAGTCTTGCACCAACAATGATGGAATATTCTTAAACATTTTCAGGATAGGTCTTAAGGTATTCCCTCACTCTTTTGAAAAATAAGATGTAATTGAGTTTTCAAATCAAACATGCATCAAATATGAGTTTCATAAAAATAATTTCCAAAATGATTTGCATAAAGTCTAAAGGAATTTTCAAAGTATTTTTCTAAACTATGATTTTTCAAAAAGGTTTCAAAAAGTATGAGTTTGAAGAATATGATTTTGAAAAGATAATACTTGAGCTATGTTTGAAAGATAGTATTTTGAGTTTTGTAAGCAATTTTTAAAAATATTTTAAAGTTAATTTCAAAATATTTTGAGTTTTTTAATTTTCAAAAATGTATTTGATTAATAGATTTTAAAGATAATTTTCAAAAGGATTTGTAAAGAAGTATTTATAAAAAATGTTTTGAAAATATGTTTTCAAAATTTAAAAAATATGTCCTACAATCAAGTCTCTCCCCCTTAACTAGACACTCTTGTTAGATATCCTTGTTACCCATAAGGAAGATATTCCTAGATGTGTCTAAGGGTGGGTCATGGTTTACTTAAAGATCTAAAGACTTAGATGGTGAATAATAATTTATATATAATACACCCAATCAATCATCAATCAAGATTTGAAAAATATTTCATAAGAAAATAGATTTATAAGTTTTCAAAATCCTTTTTAAGAAAATATTTTAAATTGTAACTTTCTTAGCATCTCACCCATTCTAAATTTTCAAGTATGGTAATCCTATAATTTTGTGAGATGACTTTATTGATTTTGAGTTTGTTGAAATTGAATTTTAGTTGAACTTCCATTATGTTAAGTTAATTTTGGGTTAAATTGAATTATTAGGATTAATGGTAATATTATTAATGTTTAGTTTACAGATTTTAAAGTTATTAGCTAATTAAGGATTAAAAAGTTGAATAATTATTGCATATTAAGTGTCACAATTAATAGCCCATGTTTGACTGGGGTAACTTCGGTCAGATCCACTAAGTCTAGTGCACCAGGTAGAATTCCATATTCAGCCTAGACATGCCTTCGGCAAAGTTTCCTTGACGTACTATCATCCCAATCCATTCCGATGCTATGTTGTAGGGTTTGGTAAACCTTTTTAACTAACCGTTCTAAATTAATAGAAGATGCATGATTTGATATATAACAGATAAGTATACATGATCATGGCAACTCAAACAATTCAAACAAGTCATGCATGATACAAATTGTTTATTAATATTCTTGTTTTGTTATTGTTGTTTTATTATTATTGTTATTGTTGTTTTATTTAAATTGTTATTATTTAATATTACTATCGTTATTATTTATTATTTAGCGTTGTTGTTTTATTATTGCTATTATTTAATATTTATTTATTTATTATTGTTATTATTGTTGTTATTGTTGTTTTATTATTGTTGTTGTTGTTGTTGTTGTTTTATTATTATTGTTGTTATTATTATTATTATTATTATTATTATTATTATTATTATTATTATTATTATTTAGTTTCATAATTAAAAGGTACATTATTATAATTAAGTTTATGAAAGTTTTGTTTTAAATTTGGTTTTGATTTATAATTTAAATCTAGATTTTGTGAGTTTATAAAATTATTAATAATGTTTTCTAATTTATTAATTTTATTTTTCAAAACATTATTTTGTTTTTCTAGTTTTCTAAAGTTTTATTTATAGTTTAATTTCTTATTTTTACTTTCTAAATTTTTAGTTAAGTTTTGTTTACTGTTAGTTAATTTTAGATAATTATTATTTTGATTCGAATTATCTTGAATATATTGATTAAATAGATCTGAGTGTTGATTAAGGTTTGGGTTAATTTGGTCAATTTTAATTATATTTAAATTAATTAAGTTTTTATTACTTTTGTTAAGTAATGTTAATGTAGAATTTTCATGCTTTTTCAAATTCAAATTATAATTCAAACAAGAAGGATCTAAAGCATTCAATTTTTCATGTAACATAAATTTATTTACCATATTTGCTCCCCTTGAATCTTTGGGTCTTCTCTCTGGACATTGAGATTTGTAATGCCCGATCTTTTTGCACTTGAAACATTCGATGTGGTCCTTCTTTTTCCGGACTCCAGGCATCGATTCCTCCTTTACCTCCGGTTGTGTAGATTTGTTCATTGGGCATTTATTTTTGTAGTACCCCTTTTCACTACAATTAAAACATGTTATGTGTTCTTTAAATTTTGTATTAAATAGATTACCTTTTGAATCCGCATTAGGATTCTCCCCCTTGACCATTGCCATTTCGGATTTAGGCTCGAGTGTTTGGTCAGACTCGAGTTCGGATCCATCAGCCTCCTCCTCAGCCACTAGTGCGATGAAGTTGATTTGATCTTGTTCTTCTAGATCTGGTTCTGAGGATAGCTCTTCGGATTGGGATTGAGACTCACTTTCGCCTTGATCTTCTAGCCTCGATGGAGTCTTGTGAAGCTCGATCAATTTGGTCCACATCTAGAATGCGTTCTTGTAATCTTCTAATTGACACAAAACTTCATTAGGCAAAAATATTTATTAACATATTCATTACCTTTGTGTTCGATTCTGAGTTTCGAGAAGGTTATCTTAGTGCAATCCAGTTATCAAAATTGTTGCTTCCAACGAAGCATTCCATCATTTGCCTCCAGGAATTGAAGTAGACTTGATCATACGGAGGAGGGTTGTAGATACTTCGTCCTTCTTGATATGATATCGACATTCTTGCAAGAAAGGATTTAAAAAATATTTCCAAGACTTTTGTCTTGGGATTAGTAATGCTTGAAAGATAAAGATACGAAGAAAAAAGAATATACTAAAAGAAAAGAAAAAAGTTTTAAAATGCTTTGAAAAACGGTTAAGTTATTTCAAAGCTAACGAGACTCTGATACCAATTGATAGATTGGATGAGTACGATAGAGGGGGGGTGAATATCGTACTCTTTTAAAACTTTTCTTTTACTTTTAAATCAGAATCGTGCAGCGGAAATAATAAACGAGACAAGGTTATTTACTTTGTTTGGAGCCTAGCTCGGCTCCTACTCGAAGGCTCGCGGTCCTTGACAGCACGGATGGGCAAAGCACTATAATCTTTCTTTCCGAAACCCTCGGAAAGAAGCAGATCGTACAGATACAAAGATGTTTAAGATAGTAACACTTCTACTATCTTTAATGAATTTAAGTGCAATACAAAATAAAAGATACCGACAATAGATTTGAAAGTCGAAGCTCGGTCGGCACTATTGGAATGACTTGCAGAGTTGATGAAGCACGAACAGCTTGCAGAATAGAACTTGAGTTGATCAGAAACTCTTGTCGTAGCCTCTGACTTCGAGCACCTTTTATAAGTTCCTTGAGCGTTCGGTCGACCGATCCCTCTGTTCGGTCGACCGAACCCGGCTCCATTCCTTCCTCGCTGAAGACAGAAGCTGGCTCGATCTTTTGTAGTAAATGCTCATAAATGGTTCGGTCGACTAGACCTATTTTTCAGTCGACCGAACAGTCTATTTCCCTGTTCGTCGAAATCAGCCGTGATCTTCATTAGTGGTGCAATTAATTCTGATTGGATCGGTCGACTGGTCCTCCGGTTCAGTCGACCGATCAGCCCTTTTTCCTTTTTCTGTTGATCGCTGCTGATGAGCTGTCCAGTGCTGAGTCTCCATGGTTCGGTCGACCGATCAAGTTTTGACCAGACTAAACTCTGTTTTGCCTGATCTGAACTGATCTCTAGTCTGAGTCAAGTTGGTTCGATCGACCGTTCCTCCTGTTCGGTCGACTGATCAGGCCAAACCTGCAAAACAGAGTTAAACAATATTCCTGCAAAACAAAGGTTAGAATAGTAATAATATATTATGCATGAGTAATATTAGACAGTAGAACTGTCTTGATCTCAACTTGGAAACCTTCTCGGTTTCTTCAGTTGGATCAGCGGCCTTAGGTTATTCCCTTCGGGTACTCGACCTCATTGTCACTCCTCCAGTTGCTTACCTCAACTTACCTGCCAAACATAGTCCTCCAAACCTGTTTGGACTTTTGCCTGCTCAGTGTCTGATCGCCCGATCCACTAAGACTTTTCCTGCAATACTACATTAGCCAACACTAATACAGAATACAATGATAAATCTAAACCTAGATTTACCGAGATCCGTTGGTCCGGTCGACCGCGCGCGATCGATCGGAAACCATCCGATCCACCTTGCTTGGAGTTCACTCCTCCAAGACTTCTCGTTACCTAAGGTTATCACCCTCTTGGATTTTCTCCACTTGGCTTCATTCACCAAGACTCAGTATTCGGCTACCCAGAGATCAAGTCCTCCAGACCTATCCACCTAGCTTCCACGATATACTGTGATTTCCCTTACCTAGCCTACAACTAGGACTCAGTATTCGGCTATCCAGGGATCAAGTCCTCCAGACCTATCCACCTGGCTTCCACGATATACCGAGATTTCTCTCCTTACCTAGCCTCCAACTAGGACTTCCCTTGCCTAGCCTACAACTAGGACTTCCCTAGATCAAGCTCCATAGTTACACATACTTTAACATATTTGTCTGACATTAAAACCTTGGAGGTCAATTGCACCAACACAAGCTTCAACTTCCATTTTCTACAAGTCCATATATTTTAATTTAAGTTGCAAGTATCCATTACTTATTATTGAATAGAGAAAGTGTAGAATTGTTACACTTCCTTCAATCATTTGAATTCAGATTCCTCTTCCGATGGTTCTGGAAGAGAATTTAGTAGATTATCCATCAATATATCCATGGGGCCTAGGTCTTAGAGTAGGAGTCGTTGAATACTCTAAACCAAGTAATTGACCGTGTTTTGTGTGTTTGCTTTTCGTTTCTATTATTTCCATTGTGCACTTGGTTTTAATTCAAAAGAAAAGAATTTAAAATACACGTGATTTACTCCCCCCCTCTCTCTCTCTCACATGCCAACAATCCTACATAACATAGGATTTCAATGAAATCCAAAGTCAGAATCGGACAGTTCCAAGACTATGAAAATATTGAATACTTATCTTTCATATTATTGTCTATTTTGCTAACTCTTTGATGTTGTAGTAAATTAAAGTTGAATGTTAGCTGGAAAAAGAGTCAAAATTGGTGTAATCAACTTTTTTTTGTTTTATATTTTCAATTTTATTTTACCTTGAGTCAGAATTGGTGTAATCACCTCTTATGACAAATTTTTCATTATCTTTTCAAAATTTCTCAAAGTTAGTGCAACATCACTCGAGTGATATTTTTTGAATACAATATTCTTTTCTCCCACACTACTGATCCCAACCTAGTCTTGAAAATTCTCTATAAAACTTTCTTTGCAAGAAAAATGGTGAACAAATAAATGCTCAGGCGAAATGTCAACGAACCACCTCCATACGAGATATACAAGATGAATGAATTCAATCTATGGAGGACGCATATGAAAAACTTCATCCTTATGAATGATTTTGATTATGGCATGACACTGAAAAGATCTTCTCAAAATTTGGAAGTAAATCAAAAGGTAATAAAGTTAATTTTAAATTTATTACCTAATAAAATTACATGCAGAATAGGGAAGGTCAAAGATGCCCATGAGTTTTGAACCTGGTTGAACAAGCTTCATAAGGACTTGTTAAAGCTGAATGATTAAATCAAAGACAGAGTGAGACTCGAATATGAACAAATAGAAAAGTCTATAGAATTAGGGGTTGCACTTAAGGTTAGTACAATTTATTAAAATACCCCAATTAGTAGCAATTTAAATAATGTGCATGATAGTTTTGAAACTTTTTGTATAAATCTACATGATAATTTAGATTTGTATGATTTAGTAGATTTGAAAAATCCAACACCAATTTAAAATTCAAAACTAAAAAATAATTTAGATTTTGATCAAGTTAATCAAGACTTTGATCAGATCAGCATCAACCTTGACTTGGTCAAACAGAACATTGGTCAAATCTATTCAAACAAATTAATTAATTTAGAAAATCTAAAATTAAATAAAAATTAAAATTTAATTAATTTATCCAATTCAAATTTAAATATTAAAAATTTAGAAATCATCATTAAGATAAATTCTAATTTAAAACTTAAAAATGAAGTCAATATAGATCTAGATAAAATTAATAACTTTCTTAATAAAATATTTGCTAATTGAGATAATATTAATCTATAAAATTATATCCAAAATAAAGATAAATTAATTATTAAAAATTTAAATCTTAAGGATAATTCTATAAATAAAACTAATCTAATAAACTCAACTAAATCAACTAATAATATAAACGTAAAAGATAAAAAAAAAATATAAATGCAAATTTGAAATTAAAAATTAATAAAAAATTAGATATTAAAGATAATCTTCTAAACAAAGATAATTTAATAAATTCAAAATAAAAAATAAATAAAAAGTTAAATATTACAAATAATATTTCAAATAAAGATAATTTAACTAACTTAATTAATTTAAAATTAAAAACTTAATTGAAATTAAACTATAATTAATTAAGACTTAATTAAACTTAATAAAATAAAGTTCATTGATTCAAGGGAAGGTACCAATTTAGTTGGCATCTCCAAAGTATAGTCTACCCGTTTGGGTAATTAGGACTTTATTAGAAAGATAATTTGATTTTTGTCCAACCTAGTACTAGGGTGAGGGAAGATGATAGTACGTTAGGAAAGCTTGCTCTAGGGAATCAAGTGGGGTAAGGTATATCCTTCTTGGTCTACATACCTAAGTGGAACTAACCGAAGATATCTCACCACATCCTAGACTAGTTAGACCAGGATTTCTCAGTAAGTTGATTAACTGTATAATTTATTAAAAGGTTTTGTCTTAGAAAGTGGTCGTTGCTCCAATACCCAAGAAGGTCTCTGTACCTCGTCACTACATGGAAGTCAATTTTTGGAATATATACTTAATTGACTGACGTTAAACCTAAATTCAACACAAAGTCAAACTATAAGATACGACAAATAAAAATAATAAGTGTTATTGGAGAAATAACTTTGTTGGATTTTTTGAAAATTTTTAAAATTTTTTCAGGATTTAAATGGAGTCTGTATGTCATATTTAAAGGGATGAATTGATTAAGCTCAGAGAAGGCATATTTAGAATACTCAAATAATGTGGAAGTTATTTGAGAAATTAATTTAGGATTTAATCAAGTTGAACCTAAGTATATAAGACAATTATTCCCTTTTTTTCTCCCCTCACTCGCGACTTCTCTCTTCTCTCCCCGACTCCTCTGTTCGCTACATCTCCACCAACCGTGATTTACTGGTCTGCTGTGCCAAAAATTCCTGCGACCCCCAGTCACCTCTCTTGCCCAGCATTAACCGTGATTTACTCCCTCTGGAATCCTGGGGGGCCAGGCCCAGGGGGCCAGGCCCAGGGGGCCGCTAGGGTGGCGGTTCCACCTTTTGCAGCTACATCTCCACCAACCCCATTCGTCCGAGCGTTGTGCGGCCACCGATAGCCGAGTCTCTCCTTTCCCTCGGTACATCGTCGAAGTCCATTCGGCTGTCTTCCTTCTCGGGGCGTCGACCCCCTTTTTACGTAGGCAGATCTTCGACCGAAAGGGGGGAAAACCTGAGCCATATTCCTGGTCTATGTCTCTTCTCCTATTTCTGATCTCCTCCCCTCATCGTCGACCGCCGATCCTCTTCATCGCCAACGCAACGCTATCGCCGACCACCAGCGAAATTGCCCCACCTGGCTGGCTAGTTCGCTGGTGTAGATCCCCCATCGTCGTCAGATCCAGCCACGACTGTAGATGTGAATCCACGCGATGCCATTGTAGAGGTCATCTCCTTGAGCCACTGTCCGATCGCACTGGTGCCACCCGATCCCACCAGCCGAGTTTCTCATCTCTTCCACCAATCACCCCAGATCTACTCTGAGCTGGCAACGCGCAGGTATGATCAAGGACACGTAGTTGTGATCTAGATATTTGTCTATAGCTAAGTCTCCATTATTATTGTTGTTACCATATGGGGTCGAGATTTCTTCTTTCCCTCACCATGAGCCATTATCTTGCTACACACGGCAGATCCCTCCTCTGAGTTCATTGTCGTGCCGCATGGATAATGGGAGCAATTTCCTTGCTTGCCTAAGTTGTCAGTCGAATCCAGTTTTGGGGAGGATAACAAGCTATTGTAACATCACCTTCCTCATTAGATTCGAAGTGGAGAGCTTCCTGTTCATCATAACTATGATTAGGATCTCCACTAAGCTACTGTAGATCAAATTGAGGTAACATCTGGATCTAACCTGATTGTTAGATGGATTAATCTGTGTTTGTAGTTGTTTGGGACTGAATGGGACTTCTATATTAGCTTTAGAGATTGTTAATTTGTTGTTAATGGAGATTTGATTGCAATCTCTTGAGGTAGTGATGGGTTATGAATGAGATTAATAGATCCTTAGTTTTGCCACATATCCTATATTTATAGGATTCAAGCTGGATGTGATCTTTTGGACTTGTTGAAAATGGTTGACACGATCTACAATTAAATACAAGTATTTCTTCCTTGGCCTCTATATAGTTCTTTGAACTTAATGCATGGTTATTATATGATGGTTTAGGATACTTTACTTTAAATCTATTTATATTGTTATCCTTCTTGATACTAGTGTGCTTGACCTTAGATATGATCCAGTTATTTCATATACAGTCTTGGATTTGAATATCTATACTCTGTTGTATATACACATATTGTCACATCCCGAGAGTAAGGGTGTCCAATCAAAAATCGGACAGCACCTTCCCTGTAACAGTGACAATTGGAACCAATATACATACACAAACGACATAATAACATATTCATCAGCCCACACGGCTAGAACATACATAACCACGCAGTTTATATAATACAACCTACTCGGTTGGAACAAAAAAACAACACCCACGTAGTTTATATCACTAACAACCCACACGGCTGCACTGAAAACACAGCGAAATAATGGAAAGAAAACCTACAAATGCAAAGTCCACAAAACATCGCAGATACAAAGTCCACAAAAGTAGTGTCAAAACATAGTTAGTTCTCACAGCACTAAATCCAATAAATATGAAATGCAAGTAAAGAGAAATAAAACCAAAATCATTCCTCGGATATGATGCAAGACTGGCAGGAAGCATCTCTCCAAGAATTCATGATTCATCTACCTGTTATCTGGTGAAAGAAAACTAGTTTGCGAGGTGGTGAGTACAGGGACTCAGCGGGTAATAGACAGATAGTGCATGAACAAAATAAATAAATAAATAGAGAATGCCAAAAAGAATACAGTATCATAAGGAAAGATAGCATATACTACCATGATGTCAAAATAAATGTTCATACTTGAAGTCATATCCTAGGCTAACAATAGAAGGTCAGGGGTGACACAAACTTGCTACAGTACTGCATATAACTATAGGGGTAAATATGTGAGATGTATCCATTTTACCAATAAATAAACCAGTGTCTAAACACCTACAACAAGTGTATATCTCATATCATCATAAGTGAACAACACTAGTAAACGATGGCAGCATAAGTAAGCAATAACAGTATATGTAAACAGTAGCAGCCAAAGCAAGTATAATCACAACGTATGCATGGATGGTCACTCTCGCCCATCTCTCTGCACCATGAACCCTATATGGTTGAGAGGTCGGGTCAGTGACTGACTGTACACCACTCCAGCTACCACTCTCTCAAGTGGCCGAGGGGACAGTTGCATAGTAGCTAACTAGCTATGTCTGCGACGGGGGTCCCTGCTGCTCGCAACTCTAGCTATCACTACCTATGAGTGACCAAGTGGAAGCACGACAGGACAAGAGGCATATGCTCCAGCTACCACTCTCTCGAGTGGCGGAGTGTGCGGCTCTGGTCAACGACTCTCTCAACCACAAGGGAGAATTTGTCGTTGACATGCATGCAATGATATGATGTGCCAAATGCAACAGTCATTGATGATTGGTTAAATTGGTGTTATATTTCTATTCAAATGGATGGACATTAGGGTTTATTTGGTTCAAGTAATTGACTTTGGAGTTAGATTTTATTATCCAAGATATGTTTTGAGCCAATGCAATTAGATAATTTTTTATGCATGATTTGTACCTCACACATTTCTTGTTAATCTTGATTTTAGGTAAAGAGTTGGATGCATTGATCACGTTTGGATGCACTCAAGTTAGTCATCTAGAACATGGAGTTAACCAGCGCCAATACACTGTTGAACCTGGTGAATCAAACCAGATCACTGCTGTCCTGAACCAGATCACTGCACCTGAACCGGACCAGAATTGAACAGATCTGAAATAGGAGTTGAAAAACCATATTGCGGCATGATGAACAGTGGCTTGCGCTACTGTTCATCGTGCCAATCCCTCCTCCATCGCGATCGACAACTGCGCAGGTCCCGTTCGCATCCCAGATTAGGGATCTCTTGCTCATCTTCAATCGACAGTTGTGTCTACCAATGTTCAAATCACGACGAGCAGTTGCGATCGAGGGTGTTTCCCAGATCACGATTTTCCACTTCCGCGATTCGTGAGAAGCCACAAATCGAGGGTGAGTCCATTCCATAGCCATTCTCCCGAACTGCTGTTGAATCGGTCCGATCACTTGATTTCAGCATCGCAGCTCGATCCTGCTCTGTTCCTCGCGATTCGAGGTTGCAAGATTGAAGGGAGATCCCAGGAGCTTCGCGCACCTTGACAACGCATGGGAGAGATTGCTAGAACCGGTGGAGAGCTCGAAGGGTGTTCCCAACAGCTCCTCTGCTTGCAACAGAGAGAAGTGCACAGATTTGCGATTTGGAGTTGTGAACGTTTTCTTCTTAACCTAGATCTTAGATTAGTTGTTACAGATCAATTGTTTCCTCAGTTTCTAATTGCACGAATACCCCCCATGCTAGTTTTCAGTTTGGATTTGATGCATTGATAGATTTAGTTTCGATTTGTTCCATGAGTCAGTTTTTCAATGGGCACATATAAATTCTGTGATTAGTTTTCAGATTTGAATGAACTTTCTTGATCTTAGATTTGTTCCTATCCACTAATACAATTTAGAACTGGATTTAGATTGTTTCAGCTGAATTTCCAGTACGAGATTGGATGTGGTAATTTAATAGATAGCTTGATGGACAAATTCTGCCTTTCTCTTTATTGTTTATTCCCTATTTGTTGGTTGAACTCGACAAATTCAGATTTAGTGGTTAGAGTTTTGAAATAAGTTCTCAGTAACACTCAATCGATTGAAACTTTAGTTTAATTCTTGTTCTGCTAGGTTTTTTTTAGTTTGGTTTAATGGCTGATGAAAACAAAATTCATCTATGGTTCGGATGGAGTTCAATGACTGATTATGAGTCAGAATTTTAGGGACATTTGATAAAACCACTTTGTTCTTTGGTAACCTAATAAGAGTTTATAATCTAATTTGAGCTCATTTACTAGTTATCCTCAGAAAACATGACTTGGGACTCCTTATTACACGTTTTATCTTTAGTTTAAATGGGTCCCTATTTTTATGAATTTTGTGTGCCAAGTGACATGTAATATGGCCAACATCAAAATTTTGGCGCCGTTGCCGGGGAAACATAACTAGTAGAATGTGTTTGATTTTAGATTGTGCATCTCTTTAGTTTCTTTGTTCTGCATTTTCTTTGTTTTCACAGAATATCTACTTGAATGTTTAGTTTAAATTGTTTTCATGACCAGATCTTCGACAGACAAATTGTTTGAGTTAGATCCAGAGATTGAGAGAACCTTCAGATCTTTGAGAATTCAAGAGAAAATTTCAGAGGAATCAGAAAGTGCATTGCTATCTTCAGATAATTCCATGGTTGATCATAATAGAACTATGAAGGAGCTTGTAGCTCCTGATGAGGCTTTTAAGTATTCATGCATCACTTATCCAACCTTGGCAGGAGATTTTGAGCTGAGATCTGGGCTGATTCATTTGCTTCCGAAATATCAAGGATTATCTGGAGAAGACCCAAATAGACATTTGCATGAATTCCATGTGGTTTGCTCAACCATGAAGCCACATGGAATTTCAGAAGAGGATATCAAGCTAAGGGCTTTTCCATTTTCACTAACTGGAGTAGCAAAAGATTAATTGTATTATTTTCCACCAGGATTTATTACTTCTTGGATTGACATGAAGAAGGCTTTCTTGGAGAAATTTTTTTTGGCCTCGAGGACTGCAACTATTAGGAAAAGCATATGTGGGATTCAACAAGTGGTGGGAGAGACACTTTATGATTATTGGGAGAGATTCAAGAAACTATGTTTAAGTTGTCCTCAACACCAAATTAGTGAGCAGTTGGTAGTCCAATACTTCTATGAGGGTCTATTACCTTTGGACAGAAGTATGATAGATGCAGCGGCTGGAGGAGCTTTAGTGAACAAAACTCCAGAGCCAGCAAGGGAATTGATTTCGAATATGGCTGAAAATTCACAGCAGTTTAGAAGTAGAGCACTCACTACTAGAGGAGTTGGTGAAGTTCAAATGGTTTCTAATGAACAAAAAGAGATAAGGAACTCATTGATGGAATTAACATCATTGGTGAAACAATTGGCCTTGAATAATGCTACTCAATCTTCTATGGTTCCAAATGTGCAATTTCCATGTAAACAAAATGTGGTTTGTAGTATTTGTTCAAGTCAAGATCATGTTTCTGAATTATGTCCAAACCTCCATCAAGATGAGTCTTTGGCAGCTTCCTCTAGGGCTCAATTCCAACAAAAATATGATCCTCACTCTTCCACATACAATCCGGGGTGGAGAGATCATCCAAATTTGAAGTATGACAATTTATTCTATCAACAACCATCTTCAAATCAGCATTTCAGCCACACTTCCAGCAATTTCCAGCAACCTCAGCAAGGTTTCCAGCAACAGAATCAGAATTTTCAGCATCATTATCATCCTACAAGTCAATTTCAACAACCGTATCATCCATATCAGCAATATCTAAATCAAAACCAACAATTTCATTCCCAAAATCAGAGCTTCCAGCAAGGGCAGAATTTTGGATAGCAAGCACTTCCAGCACCTTCAAGGCTGATTTTAACTCAAGGGAACTCTAGTAATGCTTCTAATTCTGATGCACAATAAGCTAGATTAGAGGAGTTAATGCAGCAAATCTTTCAACAGCAACAAAATCAGCAAAGAATAGATTCTGCACTTCAAAATATAGAAAAACAGATTGGGCAATTGGCTTCCAGCATAAATCATATTCAAGCACAAGGATCAAGTCAATTGCCTTCACAAACAACTCCTAATCCAAAAGGGAATGTTAATGCATTAACTTTGAGAAGTGGTAGAAGAATTTCAGAGAGTGCAAGTGAAGGAAGGGTTGCTGATGAAGATCCAGCAAATCAAAAATTTTGTCCAGCAGATCCGCAACTAATTTCCAGCAGAAATGAAATTCCGAAGGTTAGAAATGTGTCAACTTCAAGTTCTGTTCCAATTCACATTGATCCATTGAATTTGGAGCATTCACAAGGAGATGGAAGCTTAATTCCGGAAAATTCCAACAGCTTTTGTCCAGCTGAGCAATTTCTAACAAAAAACCCATATTTCAACAAATCTTGAATTTTAGGGTATCAAAAGTCAGCTCAGAAAGATACAGAGCCACATATTCCATTACCTTTCCCTCAACGGAAAACCCAACCAAGGAAGGATGTAGAAGAGGAAAGAGCTAAGGAATTTCAAGAGTTGGTGAATTTGTTTAGCAAGGTGGAAGTAAATGTCCCTTTACTCACAATGATCAAGCAAATTCTAAAATACGCTAAATTTTTTAAGGATCTTTGTGTACACAAGAATAAGTTGAAGGGAAATGAGTTGATTAGTATGGGCAAGAATGTATCTGCACTTCTTCAACCAGTTCCTCAGAAATGTGAAGATCCTGGCGTGTTTATAGTCCCTTGTGAGATTGGAAGTAGTCTTTTTAAGGATGTCATGCTGGATTTGGGAGCTTCAATTAATGTGATGCTGAAATCAGTTTTTCAGACTTTAGGCATTGGACCATTACAGCCTACAGGAGTTGTTATTCAATTGGCAGACCGTAGTCAAACTCATCCAGCTGGAGTTATTGAAGATGTATTGGTTAAGGTGAGAGAACTTATCTTTCCTGCAGAGTTTTATATCCTTGATATGGAGGGATACTACATGGCCAATAAATCCCCATTTATTCTAGGATGACCATTTTTGAAGACTACAAGGACAAAGATTGATGTTCATGCTGGTACACTTTCCATGGAGATAGGAGACACAGTGGTCCAATTCAGTATTTTTGATGCCATGAAGCATCCCAGAGAAGATCATTCCATTCTTAGTTTGGATGTTTCAGATGAGCTAGATAGTATGGATTTCTTTTCAGTGATCAGTTCAGATCTTGCAGAGGTTGGTCAAGGTGATGAATCTTCTACATTTTTGGATGATATGGCAGACTTTGTAGTGGATGATAGGTCTTGTGGATTATTTCCGAGAGAGGAAGAATCATGCGTAGGGGATTGCTTAGGAGAAGCTCTATCCCTAGGATCGCTCAGAGAAGAAGAATTATGTGTAGGGGATTGTTCTTTAAAAACATTACCCCTAGGATCACCATCTATTGATCAGGCACAGGGCCAGTTGAAACCATTGCCTCCATACTTGAAATATGCCTACTTGGGAGAGAATCGGCAGTTGGCTGTCATCATAGCCCAAAATTTAGAACCATAACAAGAAAGCAGATAATTGGAAGTTCTGAGGCAACACAGGAGAGCCATTGGATGAACTTTAACAGATATTCCTGGTATCAGTCCTTCTATTTGTATGCACAGAATTTATTTAGAGGAGGATGTGAAACCAGTGAGATAGCCTCAGAGGAGACTTAACCCACTGATCCTGGATGTAGTGAAGAAAGAGGTGACTAGACTTCTACAGGCAGGCATCATTTACCCTATTTCTGACAGTAAGTGGGTAAGTCCCATCCATGTAGTTCCAAAGAAATCTAGGGTGACAGTGGTTGCAAATGAAGAGAATGAGTTGGTGCCCACAAGAGTGAAGAATTCTTGGAGAGTTTGTGTAGACTACCGGAAGTTGAATCAAGCAAGCAGGAAGGACCACTACCCCTTGCCTTTTATCGATCAGATGTTGGAGAGACTAGCAGGCAAATCACATTATTGCTTCCTTGATGGTTACACTGGATATTTTCAGATTTGCATCCACTCAGAGGACCAGGAGAAGACTATCTTCACTTGCCCTTTCGGTACATTTGCTTACAGACGCATGCCATTTGGACTCTGCAACGCTCCAGGAACTTTTTAGCGATGCATGGTAAGTATTTTTGGTGACTTATTAGAGCATTGCATGGAGGTTTTCATGGATGATTTTTCTGTATATGGTTCATCATTTGATGCATGTCTGGAAAATTTATCTAGGGTTTTATATTAGGGATTTCAGTCAGATTGCTTTTCCATTGTCTCGGTTGCTTCAGACAGATGTGGAGTTTCATTTTGATCAAAAGTGTAAGGAGGCTTTTCAGAAATTGAAGGAGGCATTGAGTTCTGCACCTATTATCATGCCACCAGATTGGACTCTACCATTTGAGCTTATGTGTGATGCTTCAAATTTTGCTATAGTGGTGGTTCTTGCGCAAAGAGTAGATGGAGCACCACATGTTATCTGCTATGCATCGAAAACCTTGGATTCAGCTCAAGCGAATTACACCACTACGAAAAAAGAGCTTCTTGCCATTGTTTTTGCTTTAGATAAATTTTGATCATATTTACTTTGTTCTCACGTGGTTGTATTTTCTGATCATGCAGCTTTGAAGTTCCTCCTCAAGAAACCAGATGCTAAACCTAGATTGATTAGATGGATGCTTCTCCTCCAGGAGTTTGATTTGGAGATTCGAGATAGGAGTCGGAAGGAGAACTTGGTTGCAGATCACTTGAGCATAATTGAAGGGGACTTGGATCATACGGCTATTGATGATGATTTCAGAGATGACCAGCTTTTTCGGATGCATGGTGAGTTCCTATGGTATGCATATCTGGTTAACTTCTTAGTAGGTCAAGTTTTTCCTGCACAATTTTCAAAAGCTTAAAAGAATAAATTGAAAAGTGACTCAAAATATTATGTGTGGGATGATCCTTATTTATGGAAATTTTGTAGTGATCAGATCATTAGGAGATGCATACCTGATTGTGAGTTTCAGTCTATACTTGAATTTTATCATTCATCTGAGTTTGGAGGGCATTTTGGACCTCAGAGGACTGCTAGGAAAGTCTTGGAGTGTGGTTTTTATTGGCCTACTATTTTTCGTGATGCCTATGTTCTTTGTAGATCATATGATAGGTGTCAACGGACTTGGAACATAGGACCTAGGAATGAAATGTCTCAATACTACATGCTATTTTGTGAAATATTTGATGTATGAGGTATTGATTTAATGGGTCCATTTCCTGTTTCTTTTGAATTTTCATATATTTTGTTGGCATGTGAATATGTTTCCAAATGGGTGGAGGCCATTCCCACCAGGACTGACGATTCTTCAGTTGTTGTGAGTTTTGTCAGGACACATATTTTCTGCAGGTTTGGAGTGCCCAAAGCAATAATTAGTGATCAAGGGACATATTTTTGTAACAGACTCATGAAGGCAATGCTGAGTAGATATGGGGTTTCACATAGAGTTTCAACTCCTTATCATCCCCAAACAAATGGATAGGCTGAGGTGTCAAATAGAGAAGTGAAGGCAATTCTAGAGAAAACTGTGAGACCTGACAGGAAAGATTGGAGTAAGAGATTAGATGAGACACTTTAGGCTTACAGAACTACTTTCAAAACTCTTATAGGAATGTCTCCATATAGAATGGTGTATGGTAAAGCTTGTCATCTTCCCGTGGAAATTGAACATAAAGCATATTGGGCAGTTAGAGCTTGTAACTTTGATGCTAGCCTAGCGGGAGAAGAAAGAAAATTGCAACTCCAAGAACTTGAAGAAATTCGGTTGGAGGCATTTGAGAACTCACGAATATATAATGAAAAGACCAAGAATTTTCATGACAAGCACATTGTGGGTAAGGAATTTTATATTGGTGATAAAGTGCTTTTGTATAGGTCAAGGCTCAAATTGATGAAAGGTACGTTGAGATCTCGTTGGGAAGGTCCATTTATTGTAACTAATGTTTTCACCTGGTTCGCGACACCAGGACTTTCCACCTAGGGTTATCCCCCCTAGGACTTTTGCCTGAAGCTCTCGACCCGCCAAGACTTTCCGCATAGGGTTACCGCCCCCTATGACCTAAGGTTACCACTCCCTAGGGTTTTCCACCTGCCTAACCGCAGCTAGGACTTTCCTGAAACACTCAATTAAGTGCATTAGATCACAAAACAACTTAACTTTGAATTCCTTTGCGATTATCAAAACAACGGTCGATCGTCGGATGCTTCCCGCACCAACAATCTCCCCCTTTTTTATTATGACAATTGAAATTCAAAGCTAAGTAACATAGATATATAAAGTTTAAGTAAGCAAGCTTAATAGATTTTAAATGCACGCATGGTTAAGCTAAAACTTAAACTTTGTCAGGCTCCCCCTTAATAAAGGCTTTCTTTATAAAATTAACCTTTCTTTTGAATTTCTCTACTCTCCCCTTTTGCCATTCATAAAAAAATACGCACGTTTGAAAAAATCTTAAAAATATGAAGATTTTTAGGGAAAAAGATAAGAAAAAAATCTTTCTAAAAGCAACGTCAAATTCACTAAGTTAAAACAGTTTGAGTTCAAAGTTTGGTTTTAAAAAAACTTTATCAATTAATTTTGTTGGAGAAAGAGTTTTCTTTTGTAGTATAGCAAAAACAATTTTAGTTTTGAGCAATTAAGTCAGGATTTTGCAACATTAGGCTTTTAATAAGGGACAAAGTATTTTGGTACACTTGATTTTGTATAATATTCTTTAGCTAAGTGAAACCAAGGTCTAAAGAGTAATTTTTCTTTCAAAAACTAAAAAGTTGACTTTGAAAAATACTTAGTTAAATTTTCAAAATACTTTAGCTTTTAAAATGGCCAGAATTTTGAAAGCTTAGTCTAAAAAGTACAAAAGAAATGACATTCGAAAGTTTAAGGTTTTGAAAACTTAGCTTAAAGTTTAAATTTGAAAGAATTTTTTTTTTAGACAAATAATTAATTTAAAGCTTTTGAGGGCAAGGGAGGAGTTTCAATCCTTAACGTCCAAGCATGAGTTGAGTTAGATTGATTGTAAATTAGTTAATTCGCTTTAAGTAAGGTATCAGAGCCCTAATGTTCATGCCTGAGAAAAAAAGTTTTAAAAATCAAGCACGTAGGTTCGCGACCACATGTGTAAAATACCGAAAATAGGCGAATATTAATAAGGGAATTTTCCAGAATTTTTTGATATTTTTCGGGAATTTTTCGGAGCTCGTACGGACGAGTTAACGGGGATAAAAACGGGGCCCGGAAAAAGCCTGTTTAGGCTACCCCGTTTTAAAGAGGAAATGTTTATTTATTTTATGTTTTCTTTTCTCTTTTCTTTATTTTTCCTTTTCCCTCACCCGTTGCTGATTCCCCTGACCCGCGGCGCCGTTTCTTCCTCCCCGCTCACCCGACGCCACTCCTCTTGCGACGAACCCATGCCCTAACTGCTCCACGGTTCTTTCTCCTCTTCCCTTCTTCTTCTCCTTCCCTTCCTCTCGGCGCCGATCACTTTATCTGCTCCTCCACCCGACGACGCTGCTTGCGACGCCTCCACACTTTCTCTAGCATCGGCTGTCGCCACTGTGTCGGTGCCAACACTTCACTTTTTCCTGCATCGCCTCTGGTCACCGCGATCGACACCGTTGCCGTTCATCCTCGCGAGCAGCCGACACCGAAGGGGGGTTGTTCACAGCCGACCCTATCCGTGCCCTAGCGCCGACGCAAATCCAGCACACCCTCTGCCCTAGCTCCGGCCAATCTTTCCTCTGCCCTAGCTGCGATCTTGGAGAGCATTTCATTGCTATGTGGTGATCTTGAAGGTGAGTGTAGATCTCGGTTATGATTTGGGCTTAGATATTCCTCTATGCTCACTGTCCTGCACTTGTGCCCTAGATTTCTACCTTCGACTCTGATCAATTGTTCCAGCAGCAAAAGCACGGCTGTATATTGAGGTAAGGTTCGGGTATCAGAAGTTTTCTTGCTATAATTCAGTTGTTTGGACTGATTCAAAGAGGAACGTATGTTTTGTTGTTCTTTAGGTAGAAGTCGACAGAAGCTTTAGGGCGGTGAGGTGGATTTCCAGCAGGCCACATTGTTTATAGCTGTGAGTTTGAGGTATGTTGTGGGCATTGGACTATGTGTTATAGTGGATAAAGGATTGATTTAGGTATGATTTAATTTCATGATTCTGTGTAGGTTTGAATTAGAGGTTGTAATTAGTTGTCGAATATGAATTAGATTTATGTTCATGTGTTAATTAGGGTTTTGTCCTAATTCAGGGTTAGAGATTTTTATTTAGCTATTTATTAGAATTGTAGCTAAATAAAAACGTATGTTTGATATCACAGGACCTTAACGCGAGACGAGTATCTCGATTATCTGATTGGACCATTTCTTATTGGGGGCGGGTACTTTTGACTTTATGTCGTTTGATATACATAGTAGTGAATTTAACAAATTGCATTAATTATGTTCCTCATTCTGTTTCGGTTAATCACTACCCAAAACTTGTTACATGCTTGATTGATTGCTTGGTTTGCATCTCATGTATACTTTACCTGTTTATACATGCTTGTAGGGGTAGTGATATACCATGCTTCACCATGTTCAGGACCTAGATTGTATACCTTATCTGATCTGTGTACCGTTGTTTTGATACATCGACTTATGGTGCACTTTCTATATATATACATGGTTTAGCTCAGGATATTTTGTGGTTAGTGTCATGAATCATTTGCATGATTGCATCCTGTGCGATAGTCCGCTCCATTATTGTTGAGCACATCGCCAGTTACATGGATCTGCACACACCACCACTCATGGGTTAGTGGTCGATTCAGGCAGTGTGTGTTGCAGCAGGGACTTTGTTTGGCTTCGTTGGTCCGCTCATGGGTAGCGGGATGCAACGTGTTAGCCGGCAGGGATTCCTCCCCGTCATCATGTACCGGGAGTTGAGAGCATTGCGCTCCCCTATTTATGATTTGGGGTAGGAGGATAGGTGTACTCCGACAGTATCCCATCCACTCGGTCACTCATCAGGAGCAGTGACGACAGAGTGCACGGTTGTCACAGCCCTACCCACTCGCCCTCACTATTGTGTGTGAGATGGTCGACTGGCGTCAGGGGTGACCAGGACGCATCATTGGCATCATATGCATGATGCATTTATTGCTTGTGTTTGTGTTTGCTGCATTTATATGTTGCATATTGTTTGGATACCTATGTTTGACATGCAAACAGGATTTCCATATCACTCGGACTGTTTGTCCTTATACCTAGATCCTGGTTAGTACAGTTTCTCTCCTGTTTACTTCAGATGCATTTTTATCTTTCTTATATCAGGAGATTGTGCGCATGATTAGTGTTAGGTGGTATTTCCCTACTTTGTATATCAGTTGTACCTGCTAAGTGTTGGACTCACCCCGCCTCCATTGTTGTTATTTTTCAGGTTGATGCTGTCAGGAGAGAGTTCCAGTTGCTAGTCCCTGCAGACCTCGAGGATATTATTGGTCTTTTGGTTTTCTTACATAGACTATGCTAAATTTGTTTTGTTTGATGGTATGGACATGGTATGGATTTTGTGATGTCGATGGATTTGGTTTGGTTTTGCTTTTACTACATGCCTGCCTAGACGACAGAAGAGGTAAATTGATCTTATCGTCGGATTTGTGTTTTATGAGTGTAGTTGAGTAGGGTGGATTTTGAGTCTTCTTATCATTGCTTATTAAATTGCGTGGAATGTCTGTGTGTTGTATTTTATTTCTGTTATTATTCCAGCTGCATGTGGCTGAGGTATATGGAGATGTAGAAAGTTTCAGATTGTCCGCCGTATAGGGGAGATGCTGTCGAAATTTCTTCAGACAGGGACTCCTCCGGGGCGTGACAATTTAGTGGTATCAGAGCTTAAGTTTTACGATCTTTGTTTTGCGTATTTTGGATATTTGGGATAACCTGATACCAATTTATTTGGTATCAAAGCACCAAGTTTGGCGATACTTGTTGTTTTTCGTGTTATGGATTTTTGAGATTTAACTGATACCAATTTATTGGTATCAGAGCGGTTATGTCACCTGCTTTTGGTGTTCTGGATAGTTGGGTTAGCCCATGTTTGCGAGTCAAACTGGGTAGTTATTTTGGATTTCACGGATTTTTTCCATTATGTATATGTTATGGATTTCTGTTTCGGATTTATATGGATTTCCGGTGATTTTCATGTTCGGAATTTTGAGGTCAGAATTTGGGGACTGGACAGCGACGGAACATCTCCAGACAGCAATTAGGTATGATGTTTAATTTTATAGTTTATGACATGTATTAGGATTCTTTATTTAATACTTGTCTGGTTGTTGTAACACATATTACATGTGATAGGTTAGCCATTGAGCATGGTTGACCTTAATAGAGATCAAGGATTATAGTCTCTGGTGATTTTTCATATCATACCGTCAGTAGTTTTAGCTTCTGTTACTACTAGTAGGAGATGGAGGCACGTACCAGCCTCTGCTATTGTTAGTTGGGTAATGGGTGATACCTACATATTCCTGTTGACTTAGCCAGTAGAGTTTTTATACTCATATCTTTTGGATATTAGGGTACCCGATACGATGAAATTGGTCATTGGGGAGTTATCATGTTTGATCATTGTTGAGAATGGTTTGAGGTTGAGGGATATTGTGAGATCAGATATTGTGATGTGTTGATTTCTAATGATTTATGAGAGTAAATGTTATGTGGTTGTCTGATGATCTATTTCTAGATATGTGTTTTGATGATCTATTAGTGGATAACTATTTTGATGATCTATTATTTGTGTTATCGTTGATGGTGACATAGTGAGTGTGCCTATGATATTTTAATAAATCTGGTTAGTTGTGGTTAGTTTACAGGATGATAAGATTGATATTTGCTTCCTCTGATATTGGACTATGTGGATAAAAAAATGATTTGATGTTTTGAATGCTAACTTTCTCTCATGGGGAGTAGAGATGTATACATATGATATTATGTGGGCTGACATTTTCTAGTTTGAGTTGAGGTAATTAGTGTTGAATTGACCCATGAACTGATTTAGTTATTTGACAATTTATTTGGGGGTCAAGTTGTTACTTGCTCTGGTGTCTATAAAGATGGATCCCTTCGGATAGTTCTGTATGGATTATGGATCAATGAACTGGTAGGATTTTTGTTGTGCTGCCTTTGGTTGTCATAGTTGAAAATTTTTCTGGGTCTGCTGAGTGGATACATGTATGGAACATGATATCCGGTTGATTATGATTGGATTGGTTTGTGAATCCTAGAAAAAATTTTGATCATATAACTCCATATGAATGATTAGTAATGGTTTCAAATATTGAGGATATAAATTTGATTGAAGTGTTAAATGTAACCAATTTTTCATCAATGTCAAGGCTGGATGAAAATGGTTGAGTATTGTGTCGGATTTGGATAACATAGAAGGTAAAATAGGGAATGTCGGGTTGATTGGATTAAATATGCTGATTAGGTATATCTATGTGGTGTATACTTCTCCAGTTATGATTATTGTCGGTGTCTAATAGATTATACCCTAGTGGTTAGGCATACGTGTCTGATTGTTTATTTGGAGGTATCTTATCGATTTAATATGAGTTCTGATATGTGCAGATGTGTTCGGTGTAATATTCGAGGTATTTTATTAATTATATTTGATTTGTGGATGCACTTGTGTCTATTAGGCTTTGTTGGAAGTATTACGTTGATTATACTCTTGTCATAGGTGTATATATGCCATGTGAGGTTGTTTGAGGTGTAGTGTCGATTATACCTATGTTGATATATGCGCACGGGTTCGGTATGCATTGTTGGAGGTATCACGATGAATTATACCTATGTTGTGAGTATGTGTAGTGTGTACAAATTGGAGGATTATGTCGATCATACATATGTTGTGTGAGCAAGTGTGCCAGGTGTATTGTTGGTAGTAGCATGATAATTCTACTTATGTTGAATGCAGGATGTGGAGTGTCTGCATTATATCAATTGTTGGATTATCCTGTCAACCCATATTCTTATCAGTGGGTGACTCACTACGATGTTGATAGATTTGACGATGAGTTTGATTTGATTGCTGGATTGTTATACCTTTGACTGCCCACAGTGATATGTGGTTGAGTGATCTCGTGCAGCCTCTAGTTGGATAGTTAGGTGCCTTGGACACTTAAGGATCGTTTGTGGTGGAGCGGAGCTCCCACATATTATTGTTGGTTTGTGATAGAGCATTGCTCTTACATATTTTGGATTGCTCCCACATATTACGGATTGTTTGTGGTAGAGCGTTGCTCCCACATATGTGGTATTTATTGTGATGGAGCGTTGCTCTCACACTGGTAGATCTATTCTTTGGTGATTTGTATTGTTGGTGATTATATTTCAGACTTATTGTCAGGGATCTTATAGTTAGAAATGTCTGTGATACGGACATTATGTGTCATGATTTTACCATTAGGGTTTGGGAAGCCTTAGATGTTTTCAGAGACTTGATGATTTTGGTTTTCCCAAGATGTTTGAATCGGTTTCCGTTGTCTTTGTTGACGATGTTGTGATCTATTTCGGATCCACGGTGAGTCACGCACATCATCTTTGCATAGTTCTAGAGATATTTCGATGGAAACGTCTAGATGTGAAGATCAGTAGTGCGTATTTTGGTTATCTTCTGTGAGATGTTTGAGACACACGGTCACCAGTAGGAGTATACCGTGGTTCCACAGGAGATCGAGGTTGTTACCGTTGGGAGTAGACGAAGTCTATAGAAGAGGCTCGCAACTTCCTTTGTTTGGCTCAATATTTTCGGAGATACGTTGAGGGTTTCTCACGGATTGCTATGCTACTTACACGCCTGACCAGGAAAGGCGTGAAGTTCACTTGGACTGAGGATGGCAAGACCAGCTTCTAGGAGCTAAAGCGGAGACTAGTGCCGGCTCTAATTTTGATTTTACCTTCTGGAGAGGACGGATATGTCCTCTACACCGACGCATCTATTCAGGGTTTGAGCGCTGTTCTGATGCAGTACGATATGGTAGTCTCCTATGCTTCTCGGTTGAAGGATCATGAGAAGAACTACCCTGTACATGATCTAGAGCAAGTCGCCATTATGTTTGCCATGAAGATTTGGCGACATTATTTATATGACGTTACATTTGAGATTCTCACTGACCATAAGAGTCTCAAATATCTGTTTACTTAGAAGGAACTTAATCTCTGACAGAGGAGATGGATGAAGTTCCTGAAGGATTATGATTGTACCATTAGCTATCACCCGGGGAGAGCTAATGTGGTTGTCGATGCGCTTAGCAGGAAGTCCGGAGGGATTTTAGCTTGCCACCGAGTTGTGGTCACAGACTTGATTTAAGGTTCCTCCGATTTGGGCCTTGAGGGGTAAGGACATATAGAGCAAGGTACTCTGGTTACCATGGTTGCTCAGTCGTTGATCAAGACGAGGATACGAGAGCCCTAGGCTGTTGATCAGTATTTGCAATTTATTTGCAGCCAGATAGCTTCCGGGCAGCAGACCGAGTTCACACGAGACGAGGAGGGTGTTATACACTTCCGAGGAAGATTTTGCGTACTTCAGTCTCATCCGGTCTTATAGGAGTTACTTCCGGAGGCTCATCGCTCATGATTTGTTGTCCACCCAGGCGGACCTGTATGTATCGAGACTTGAGGCGTTCCTATTGGTGGAACGGTATGAAGAAAGACATCGCGGATTTCGTAGCTAGATGTCTTGTTTGTCAGCAGGTGAAGGCTGAGCACCAGAGACCTGTAGGATTACTTAAGCGGATTCCTATTCCTGAGTGGAAGTAGGATCACATTACCATGGACTTTGTGGTGGGTATGCCGTGGACACGACGAGGTCATGACGCGATTTGGGTAATCGTTGATCGATTAACCAAATCCGCGCACTTCTTAGCGATCCGGAGGATTGATTCCCTGGATCGATTAGCAGATCTGTATTGCCGAGAGATCATCCGACTACATGGTGTTCCGTTGAGTATCATTTCGGATAGAGATCCACGGTTTACGTCTCGTTTCTGGCAGAGTCTGCAGCAGGCCTTGGGCACACAGCTCCGTTTCAGTATAGCTTTCCATCCACAGACAGATGGACAGTCAGAGCGGACCATCCAGACTTTAGAGGACCTACTGAGGTCATGTGTTATGGATTTCGGAGGCAGTTGGGAGGACCATCTACCATTAGTAGAGTTTGCTTACAACAACAGCTTTCATTCGGCTATCCAGATGGCACCGTTTGAGGCGTTGTATGGTAGATCTTGTCGGACACCCACCCTCTGGGATGAGGTTGGGGAGGCCCAGGTGTTGGGACCTCATAGAGCTCAACATAATACAGAGTTGATCCGTACTATCAGGCGGAGGATGTTAGAGGCGCAGGACCGCCAGAAGAGTTATGCTGATCGGAGACGTAGACCACTAGAGTTCTCTGTTGGCGACCATGTATTTCTGCGAGTTTCACCCACGAAAGGGGTGAAGAGATTTGGCCTCAGAGGTAAGTTAGCTCCGCGGTACATTGGCCCTTTCGAGATCTTGGAGAGGATCGGAGCGGTAGCTTACTGGCTGGCACTATCGCCGTCCTTGGCAGGCGTTCCCGACGTTTGCCATGTATCTATGCAGAGGAGATACATATCTGACCCGACACATGTGCTGACAGATATCTCAGTTCCTGTTCAGCCTGACGTCACTTATGAGGAGATTCCGGTACGTATTCTAAACCGGAAAGAGAGTCAGTTGTGAAACAAGACTATTTGGCTGGTTAAGTCGGATGACAGTATCATTTGGACGAGGAAGTTACTTGGGAGCTCGAGGATACGATCCGAGCTCGATACCCCCATCTTTTCACTTGAGATATGTGATTTAATTTATCGTTCAGCATTTATACTCTATATCTGTTCTTAGTACTTGCTGATGGTAGATAACGAAATTTGGGGATCAAATTTTTATTAGTGGGGGAGAATGTAAAATACCGAAAATAGGCGAATATTAATAAGGGAATTTTCCAGAATTTTTGGATATTTTTCGGGAATTTTTTGGAGCTCGTACAGACGAGTTAACGGGGATAAAAACGGGGCCCGGAAAAAGCATGTTTAGGCTACCCCGTTTTAAAGAGGAAATGTTTATTTATTTTATGTTTTCTTTTCTCTTTTCTTTATTTTTCCTTTTCCCTCACCCGTTGCCGATTCCCCTGACCCGCGACGCCGTTTCTTCCTCCCCACTCACCCGACGCCAGAACCCATGCCCTAACTGCTCCACGGTTCTTTCTCTTCTTCCCTTCTTCTTCTCCTTCCCTTCCTCTCGGCGCCGATCACTTTATTGGCTCCTCCACTCGACGACGCTGCTTACGACGCCTCCACACTTTCTCTATCATCGGCTGCCGCCACTGTGCCGGTGCCAACACTTCACTTTTTCCTGCATCATCTCTGGTCACCGCGATCAACACCGTCACCGCTGCCCGTCGCCGTTCATCCTCGCGAGCAGCCGACACCGAAGGGGGGTTGTTCACAGTCGACCCTATCCGTGCCCTAGCGCCGACGCAAATCCAGCACACCCTCTGCCCTAGCTCCGGCCAATCTTTCCTCTGCCCTAGCTGTGATCTTGGAGAGCATTTCGTTGCTATGTGGTGATCTTGAAGGTGAGTGTTGATCTCAGTTATGATTTGGGCTTAGATATTCCTCTATTCTCACTGTCCTGCACTTGTGCCCTAGATTTCTACCTTGGACTCTGATCAATTGTTCCAGCAGCAAAAGCACGGCTGTATATTGAGGTAAGGTTCGAGTATCAGAAGTTTTCTTGTTGTAATTCAGTTATTTGGACTGATTCAAAGAGGAACATATGTTTTGTTGTTCTTTAGGTAGAAGTCGACAGAAGCTTTAGGGCGATGAGGTGGATTTCCAGCAGGCCACATTGTTTATAGCTGTGAGTTTGAGGTATGTTGTGGGCATTGGACTATGTGTTATAGTGGATAATGGATTGATTTAGGTATGATTTAATTTCATGATTTTGTGTAGGTTTGAATTGGTGGTTGTAATTAGTTGTTGAATGTGAATTAGATTTATGTTCATGTGTTAATTAGGGTTTTGCCCTAATTCAGGGTTAGAGATTTTTATTTAGCTATTTATTAGAATTGTAGCTAAATAAAAACGTATGTTTGATATCACAGGACCTTGACGCGAGACAAGTATCTCGATTATCTGATTGGACCATTTCTTATTGGGGGCGGGTACTTTTGACTTTATGTCGTTTGATATACATAGTAGTGAATTTAACAAATTGCATTAATTATGTTCCTCATTCTGTTTCGGTTAATCATTACCCAAAACTTGTTACATGCTTGATTGATTGTTTGGTTTGCATCTCATGTATACTTTACCTGTTTATACATGCTTGTAGGGGTAGTGATATACCATGCTTCACCATGTTCAGGACCTAGATTGTATACCTTATTTGATCTGTGTACCGTTGTTTTGATACATTGACTTATGGTGCACTTTCTATATATATACATGGTTTAGCTCAGGATATTTTGTGGTTAGTGCCATGCACCATTTGCATGATTGCATCCTGTGCGATAGTCCACTCCATTATTGTTAAGCACATCGTTAGTTACATGGATCTGCACACACCACCGCTCATGGGTTAGTGGTCAATTCAGGAAGTGTGTGTTGCAGTAGGGACTTTGTTTGGCTCCGTTGGTCCGCTCATGGGTAGTGGGATGCAACGTGTTAGCCGGCAGAGATTCCTCCCCGTCATCATGTATCGGGAGTTGAGAGCATTGCGCTCCCCCATTTATGATTTGGGGTAGGAGGATAGGTGTACTCCGACAGCATCCCATCCACTCTGTCACTCATCGGGAGCAGTGACGACAGAGTGCACGATTGTCACAGCCCTACCCACTCGGCCTCACTATTGTGTGTGAGATGGTCGACTGGCGTCAAGGGTGACCAGGACGCATCATTGGCATCATATGCATGATGCATTTATTGCTTGTGTTTGTGTTTGCTGCATTTATATGCTGCATATTGTTTGGATACCTATGTTTGACATGCAAACAGGATTTCCATATCACTCGGACTTTTGTCCTTATACCTAGGTCCTGGTTAGTACAGTTTCTCTTCTGTTTACTTCAGATGCATTTTTATCTTTCTTATATCAGGAGACTGTACGCATGATTAGTGCTAGGTGTTATTTCCCTACTTTGTATATTAGTTGTACCTGCTGAGTGTTGGACTCACCCCGCCTCCATTGTTGTTATTTTTCAGGTTGATGCTGTCAGGAGAGAGTTCCAGTTGCTAGTCCCTGCAGACCTCGAGGATATTATTGGTCTTTTGGTTTTCTTACATAGACTATGCTAAATTTGTTTTGTTTGATGGTATGGATATGGTATGGATTTTGTGATGTCGATGGATTTGGTTTGGTTTTGCTTTTACTACATGTCTGCCTAGACGGCAGAAGAGGTAAATTGATCTTATCGTCGGATTTGTGTTTTATGAGTGTAGTTGAGTAGGGTGGATTTTGAGTCTTCTTATCATTGCTTATTAAATTGCGTGGAATGTCTGTGTGTTGTATTTTATTTCTGTTATTATTCCAGCCGCATGTAGCTGAGGTATATGGAGATGTAGAAAGTTTCAGATTGTCCACCGTACAGGGGGGATGCTGCCGAAATTTCTTCGGACAGGGACTCCTCCGGGGCGTGACAACGTGTCTAACCAGTTAGCTACTAGCTGATTGCCTAAAGGGCAATAGCTTTCACTTGGTTAGTCAAGTTAAGTCAATAAATCCAGTTAGATTTGACTAGTGCTGGAAGACTTAACTTGATTACTGTTAACTAGGTATTTAACGCCCAAACTCATATTGATGCACAGATATAAGCATTCTTGAATCCAAGCTGTACCCTATGCATCTCACGTCGTTCTATGTTTTTCAAACACAAGAAAGGTAAGTCTAGGTGTTTGTGAGATGCTCTGGCTGAATTCTAGGGGAGCATGATTTCTAGGGTAGAGCCTAAGCTAATTCCATATTTTGAAAATCTAGTAAAATTAGAATTTTTTTTTAAAAACTATATTTTCCTAGAATTTTTAAAACATAAGATGATTTTAAAAACTGTAGGAAACTGATTTGAAAATTAGAAATTATTCTACCCAACACATTTCTATTTGCCTTCTAAGTGTACTGAACTCAAGTTCAGGTAAGGGTTTAGTGAAAATGTCAGCTAGGTTTGACTTGGACTCAACATAGCTGAGTACAATTTCACCCTTAGTCACATGATCTCTTACAAAATGGCGTTTTACTTCTATATGTTTGGTCCTGGAGTGGTGAATTGGATTTTTGGTTAAGTTAATTGAACTTATATTATCAATTAAAATTTTTATGTTTTTGTATTCTAGTTGATAATCTTTTAGTGTATGCATCATCCACAAAAGCTGGGAAGTACATTCTCCTAGTGCTATGTATTCAGCTTCAGTAGTGGATAGAACAACACAGTGTTGCTTTCTGCTTAACCAACTTACTAAGCACTGACCTAGAATTTGGCAGCTCCCACTTGTGTTTTTTCTATCTAACTTGCACCCGGCATAGTCTGAATCAGAGTAGCCAATAAGGTCAAGGGTACAAGTTCTAGGGTACCAAAGTCCTACATTTAGGGTGCCCTTAATGTACCTAAGTATCCTTTTAACATATGTTAGGTGTGACTCTTTTGCACAAGATTGATATATTGCGCACATACCTACTGCAAATAAAATATCGGGTCGACTTGCAGTTAGGTAGAGTAGGCTACCTGTTATACTTCTATAGTACTTTGGGTCTACTGGTTTTCCATCTGGGTCAAAATCAATGTTGTTATTTGTTGCTATTGGAGTTAAGTTCGATATTACCTTTTCCGATTACCTTAAGTTTACCGTCGTTGCTGAACGCAGCTGACCCTAGGTTCTTCAGTTTGAGTTTAGTAAACTTCAATCTATCTCCAGTCGTATGTCTGGAGCATCCACTATCTATCATCCATTGATCCAATTCCTACACATAAAGTAGTTGATTTGGATTCTTTTAATGGATTAAAAGATAGTTTGATTAAATTTAGCTCTCTATTTTTTCATCTTACCTGTACTAGGTTTTCAATCAGTTATTCATGTGAGATGGATGATCTAAGCTAATAATTTAAATTTTGAAAGAAGAATTCTAGGTTAATTAATTTTTGAAGTTAGTTAATTTATTTTAAAAAATAATTTAAGTTAATTAATTTTGAAAAGTAATTTAAGTTGATTAATTTTGAAAAGTAATTTAAGTTAATTAATTTTGAAAAATAAGTTAAGTTAATTAATTTTGAAAAATAATTTAAGTTAATTAATTTTGAAAAATAATTTAAGTTGAAAAATAAGTTAATTAATTTTGAAAAATAATTTAAGTTAATTAATTTTGAAAAGTAATTTAAGTTAAGTAATTTAAGTTAATTAATTTTGAAAAATAACTTAAGTTAATTAATTTTGAAAAATAAGTTAATTAATTTTGAAAAATAATTTAAGTTAATTAATTTTGAAAAATAATTTAAGTTAATTAATTTTGAAAAATAAGTTAAGTTAATTAATTTTGAAAAATAATTTAAGTTAATTAATTTTGAAAAGTAATTTAAGTTAATTAATTTTGCAAAATAAGTTAAGTTAATTAATTTTGAAAAATAATTTAAGCTAATTAATTTTGAAAAGTAATTATTTTTTGAGAAATAATTTAATTTTAATTACGAATTTAATTTGAAATTGAATTAATTTTAATTACGAATTTAATTTGAAATTGAATTAATTTTTAATTCCTCGGTCATCTCACTTGATCTAAATTTTCAATCAGGGAATCCTATAATTTTTGTGAGATGAATTATGGTTCAATTTTAGGGTTTAGTTTAACTTTGTGTTAGATTCAGGTTTAGCTTTGGGTTCAACAAGTAGGCATTCTTTGGATAAACTTCTGGGCTATGGTGAGTCACAAGGACATCATTAAAGTAACCATGCCTTCGAGGTTTTTCAAATAGTCCTACCCATTGAATTTAGTACAAAACCTTAGTCTAACTGGTTAGGATCCATAAAGAGTAGCTTCAATCAGTTCCACTTAGCCAAATGCACCAGGTCGAAGTCATATCTTCCTAGACATGCGATGACTAAGTTTTTCCAACGTACTATCATCCAATACTTCACCAGTACCATGGGTCAAGTTAAACCTAGCCCATTTTAATCTAACCTTAATTATCCAGCGGGGTAGTCTACTCTCGTTTACCCTTATCGGGTGGATTAATTTTGGAGGTGCCAGCTATTCTGGAAGCTTCCTTTGGATTTTAATTTGATTTCGTTTGAATTTAAATTGAAGTTCACTTGTTTTAATTTGAATTTAATTTAATTTAATTTGAGTTTAGTTTTATTTTATTTTATTTAATTTAAGTTAATTTATTTTAATTTAATTTAATTTAATTTAATTTAATTTAGTTTAATTTAATTTGAATTTAGTTTTATTTTTATTGTCTTTCTTCTAGCTCCCCCTGGATCATAGCATCAATATGGTCTATCGAGGTAATGTATTTGATCCTTAGGAACCCAATATTGTCCAAGTCCAACTTGATTGATCAGGTTGGACTTGGGGACCCATGCTTGGACTATTTTTCTATTTGTTCTTTGTATAAGTGATAAATATGACTTATATTTCTATTTCGATTTGAATCCTAGTTCAGTTCTATTGTAGATTGCCCCTTGTGTTCCAAGAATTAGGTCAAGGTTCTTGGAACCCAAAGAGAATCGTTCTAATGTTTTCTCCAGATCCTTGACTTGAGTTTTCATGTTGGAATTCTCTTCCTCAAGTTTTTAGACTTGAGTCGAGTTTCCAGTCTGAACTGGTTCAGTCAAAGATTCGGAGTTAGTCACTTCTTTAAGGACAGCTACTTCCTTTATAAGTGACTTAATTCTAAGATTAGACTTAGCTAATTTTCGTAACAAGTAATTAACTAGATTGTTTAGTCGAGGGATACTTACAGAGGGATCGGGCCCTTCGGAAATGGATACGGATCCGTGGCTTCTTTCCGATTCTGCTTCCGACTCGCTCTCGCTCTCAGACACATCGATCTGGTCTCGGGCCATCAGGGCAAGAAGGCTCGTCTGTTCGAGCTCGTCGTTGGTATCCTCTTCTGATGATTCTTCAAAGGTTGCTTTTAGTATCTTCTTCTTTCTCTGCTTCTTTGCCTCCTTCTGATTGGGGCAGTTGGCCTTGATATGCCTCTTCTGGTTGCACCCATAACAGATTACCTCAAACTTAACCTTTGGGATGGGTTGAACCTCCTTTGATTGTACGGCTTTCTTCAGGTCTTTCTTGTTGAACCCCTTCTTCTTCTTGTAGAGCTTCTTCACAAGATTCACGAGTTCGGCTGTTAGTTCGTCGTCTTCATCGTCCGAGTCTGGTTCTGGTTCCGACTCTGGCTCGGTTCTTCGTCGTGATCTTGGTTCGCGTGTTCGACTGGTACCTGCAACTAAAGTAATACCTTTCTCGATTAGCTGTGTATTAGTTTGTTCATGCAATTCGAATTCTGAGAACAATTCATCTAGTCTAATAGAAGTTAGATCCTTGGAGACTTTGTAGGCATCTACCATTGATGCCCACAATGTGCTCCTCGGAAAAGCATTAAGTGCGTACCTTATAATGTCCCTGTTCTTGACCTTTTGCCCGATAGCGTGGAGGGAGTTGATGATGTCTTGAATCCGTGCATGGAGTTGACATGTTGTTTCTCCTTCTTGCATTTTCAAATTATATAATTTACTGAACAAGAGATCTCTCTTGCTTACCTTAGTGTCGGAGGTGCCTTCGTGGAGTTTGATCAGCTTCTCCCAAAACTCTTTTGCGCTGGAGAATGGTCCAACTCTGTTGAGTTCCTCCTTGGTCAATCCGCATTGGAGAGTGCAGGTTGCTCTGGCATCAGCTTCCACCTTCTTGATTAGGGACGGTTCCCATTTTTCGCAGGGTGTTGGCTTGCCGTCTTCGTCGGATGGCAGTTGTAGTCCAGTCTTAATAATCATCCACGTGTTGAATTGTGTCTTGAGAAAGGTTTCCATTCGCCCCTTCCAATATCCGAAGTCTTCTCCGGAGAAAAGTGGGGGGTGAACAGTGCTGAAACCTTCTTGTTGGGCCATTAGCTATATGCAAAAACAAAAAAATAGAAGTGTCCCAAGACTAGGTCTTGGATTAGCAATGCGGGAAATAAAGTTAAGAATTTGCGAACTCGAGTGGTGTTGCACCAGTCTCGAGAAAAAACCGATTCAAAAAAATTAATTAGAATATAGCTATTAAGCTAATTCTAATTGACTCCGTAAAACTAAAAATACCACGAAAAAAATTGCGTGATTGGTGGTTGCACCAGATCAACGCGACCCCGCTCTGATACCAATTGTTGGATCGAAAGCGCTAGAGGGGGGTGAATAGCGCTCGTCTCTTTCACTCTTTTCGAATTTGTAAAACTATCGAGTTATAAAGCAGCGGAATAAAATAAAGACCACACACAAAAGTACACCAAGATTTACTTGGTTCGGAGCCTAGGGCGACTCCTACTCCAAGGTCCATGCTCATTGAGCGTTTACGTTGGGCAACAACTATAATCACGAAAAAGTATTACAAACTAAGTACAATTATGATCTAAAATAAACTTTATACCTACAACAACTAGATTGAAACTGAAGCTCCGAGTCGTCGGGATGTCGTTGCAGCACTTCGGGATCGTCTCGTAGGCAGCTTGCAGCGTAAGGATTGCTTAGAATTCGTTGTTTCAAGCTGTTGGTCAAGGTCCCCTTTTAAATAGTGCTGGAGGCGCCTCCAAGCCTGTCCGAGGCGCCTCCAAGCATGTCCGAGGTGCCTCCAGGCCGCCGAGTCGCATGCGTGGATCAGCTCTGATCTGGTCGCACCTTATCCCACTAAAGGCGCCTCCAAGCTGCTCCAAGGTGCCTCCAACGCCTGGTCCAAGGCGCCTCTAGTGACCTCCGAGGCGCCTCCAGCGTCTCGGGACAGCTGGCTTCGGCTAGCACCCGAGGCGCCTCCAAGCCCCATGGAGGCGCCTCGGACACTGTTCATCCGAGGTCTAAGTTGCTCCTTTGTTCCTGCAAATTGTGTTAGTCCCAAACACAAACCCTGCAAAACAAAGTTAGCACAAAAACAATATTATGGATATAGTTGACAGTCGTCGGACTGTCTGGGTCTGACTTCGGATTTCTGACCGAAAACCCTAGGTCGACCCAACGCCTACTATTCCCGCTACGGGGAACGCGTCCTCACCTACTCCACTCAGGAGATTTACCTGATGCTAGTGCGATCTTCCAGATCGACTGGACTTTTGCTCAGCGTTTGAAGCTTCCAGACTTTCTGCTGGACTTCCGCTTCCCGGCTGGTCCAGTCTTTCACCTGCTTCGCAACACCAGGACTTTCCACCTAGGGTTACCCCCTAGGACTTTTGCCTGAAGCTCTCGACCCGCCAAGACTTTCCGCATAGGGTTACCACCCCCTATGACCTAGGGTTACCACCCCCTAGGGTTTTCCACCTGCCTAACCGCAGCTAGGACTTTCCTGAAACACTCAATTAAGTGCATTAGATCACAAAACAACTTAACTTTGAATTTCTTTGCCATTATCAAAACAACGGTCGATCGTCGGATGCTTCCCGCACCAACAATAACTATGTGTTTTGATGAAATCAAAACTCAAATAGATGTACTAAATCAACATCTTGAGTCTTGTCCATCATCCTAGCATCTCACTTGTATCTAATGTGCACTAAAACACATATAAGTCATCCTATAGTCCTTGTGAGATGTAGATTTTAGTTTTGCCCTGAACTAGGAATCATGCATTTCTATCTAGGCATTTTAGAAATTTTGAACATCCACCTAGGATGTCACTTGTTAGTAAATGTCATTGTCCTTAATTACAAGGAAATCAAAATGATACATGATGAGTTATGACATACATCAAAAAGAAATAATTTTCAAAGAAAAATATACTATTGCTACATGATGTATGTATGACATGACATGGTATTTTTGTTTATTTTTTATAATAAACATGAATGCAAAATATGATGTTATGACATATGATGAGCAAACAATCATGGCAAATTTGTATAAATAAAATATACCTAGATAACCTATCTAAGTATCCTTAATTCCTTAGCTAAATTAAAATTTAATCCTAGATTGCCCATATTTTCTTAAGAAAATATCAAAACCCAACTTGGCATTTCTTTTTTCCCATAGTTGTGCTAATTTAAATTATGTGTAATTTTTCAAGGTTTGGCACATTTTACTCTTCCAAAGAGTAAACAATAATCTATTTCATTTTCAAAGGTTAACACTAACCTTGAAAATGCTTTCCAAGTGTCAACTTCATCAAGGTTGGGTTAACTACCCTTCCAATTTGAGTTGACACTCTCTAACCCATTCAGGGGATAGAGAAGATACTCTTAGGAACCCAACACATATTGGTGCTCCTTGGATACTCTAGGTACTCACTAGGGATAACTTCCCTAGATACCTTCCTAATAACCTTTCTAGGCTTCTTAGAAGCCTTGGTCACTTTCTTTATGTCAACTCTAGAGATAGCTTCCCTTGTGACCTTCTTGGTGACTTTCTTTGACTTATTAGAAGTCTTAGTCACATTTGTTGTTGCAAAGATACTCCTAGGGATAATTTTCCTTGTATCCTTGACTTGACTCCTAAACCTAGGATTGGTTTCATAGGTATAGGCATATCCTATGATATTAAGCTACATCCTTCTTAGGCTTAGGTTTGTATCCCAAACCTCTATGGTCATTAGATGACTTTTGGTTTCATAAACCTAGGTTATTCTCTTTTTGCCCCTTAAGGATACTTTCCATCCTTTTTAGGGTCTTTTCAATTTTGTCAAGCCTTGACTTCAAGACTTAATTTTCTTTCCATATATCCCTATATTTTGGTTTATCATTAAATCCTTGAGTATTTCTATTTCTAGGCTTATATTTAAAGTCCTTAGAGTTATTGTCTAATTTGTCTACCTTCCTAGCCCTAGGTTGAGTTGTTTTAGCATGATAGGCCACATAATTTTCCTTAATTCTATCATGCTTCTTATTTTCATGATAAATAGCATTAAAATGATATAAGTTAGAACTAGCATGCTTTTTACCATGATTTAAAGGAATTGACTCAATAAATGATACCTTGGGTTTGCTTTTGAGAGCTCCCCCTTGATTTGAGCTTCCTCCCTTGATCTTGGTTGGTTTCTTCCCTTTGGACATTGGTTTCGATAATCTTCATTTTGCTTGCACAAGAAACACACAATGTGTTCCTTGCTCTTCCTTATCACAGAGCCAACCTTCTTAGGCTTCTCCTTAGCCTTAGGTGCCACTTGACCCTTCTTCTTGGTCAATTTGGGGTACTTACTCTTGTAGTGCCCTTGTTTCCTACATTCAAAGCAAATAATATGATTTTTATTATTAATTGAACTACTTATATCTTCACATGTAGGGATGACACTTGATCCTCCATTTGATGTCTCTTGATTTTTGGAGGATACCCTATCTTCTTCTTCTTCACTTGATCCGGAGGTAAAACCTTCTCCTTCTTCTTAGTCTGAAGTTACCAAATGTCGCTCCCCCTCAATCCTAGAGGTGGAGACTTCTTCATCTTTATCTTGTACATGGAACAAGGAGTATGCTCCCTCTTTGCCCTTTTTATTGCATTCCGTTGAGAATGAAGCTTCTTGTTCTTCTTCCGATGTTGAGCATCTCTCAACTTCGGGCTTCTTTCCTTCTTAATCCAATGAGTTGCCCTCTTTGGATTTCTCTTGATTTGGTACAGTGAAGGGAACCTCATGGATTTTAGCCAATTTTCTCCATAGCTCCTTGGTGTCTTCAAATTCTCCAACTTGCTCCAAGATGTTGCTTGGCAATAGATTGACCAATAGCATGGTCACTTTATCGTTGGCTTCACATCTTTGGATTTGCTCTTGGCTCTACTTGCTCTTATTGAGAATTTTGCCTTTGTTATTTATTGGAGCTTGGAAACCTTCCATTAGAGCAAACCATTGCTCTATGTCCATCATAAGAAAATTTTCGATCCTTGATTTCCAAGAATCGAAGTTCATTGATATGAATGGTAGAGGCACCCTTGAGTCGAATCCGAGTCTATCTCAGAATTCCATCTTGAAGTTGAACCTTTAATGAAGTCTTTGAATTGTGAACTTGCTTCAACTTCTTCTCCCTCTAGCTTATTACCCTTTCCGGCGATGATTCCTGTGAAGAGCGATCTCGCTCTGATACCACTTGTTAGGGTCAATTTGTAGCTAGAGAGGGGGTGAATAGCTCGTCATGCTTCGGTTGCTTGCTTCATGATGATGATGTGCAGCGGAAAGAACACGAAACAACAATACAACGTTAACAAGTAGATTTACTTGGTATCCACCTCAAGATGAGGTGACTAATCTAAGGATCCACACACACAACGCTCTCCACTAAGAAAAATACTCCTTCTCGGTACTGGAGGTGGAGAAACCTCATACAACACTCATACAACAAGATACAACACATGCAAAAAGAAAAATATAAAAATACAAATAAAAACCTTCTTCTTGCTCACTTGTTGCTTGTTGATGCCTCTTGAACCTTGGAAGTGCACCTGCACTTGTCTCCAAGAGCTTCCAAGAACTGTCGATGAGTGTCAAGGAAGAACAACTATGAATTGTGGGAAGAGATGTGAAGACAAAGGCTCGCCACAGCTTTATACCTTGCGCTTCTAGGGCTCCCAATCGATTGGGCTTACTCCTAATCAATTGCCAAAGTCAGATCAGTGCGATCCTAGTCGTCCAAAATCTACATCCTGTGCAATGGTTATATCCCAATCGATCGACCAATCAATTAGGGAGGCTTGAATCGATTGGTTGATCGATTCAGAGCGGCTCTGTGATCTACTGGAGAAACCTGAATTAATCGATTGATCGATTCAAGCTTCCTCACGATCGCGTGAGAAAATCTGCTCTAATCGATCGACTGATCGATTGGCCAGCTCTTTGTGCTCGCGATAATTGTTCCCAATCGATCGACCAATCCATTGGGTCGCTGCTTGTCGCAACCTTGACCCACTTGAACTTACCGTATCGTGCCAAGTGTCCGGTCCTCCATGACCCACTTTGACTTCCTTCCACCAGATGTTCGGTCAACCCTGACCCACCTAGATTTCCACATGTCTAATTTCACTCACCAAGTCTTTCCTTCTGCCTAGCTTCACTCATTAGGGCTTTCCATCTGCGTGACTTTACTCACCAGGACTTTCCATCTGTTTGGCTTCACTCACCAGGACTTTCACCAGGATTTTCCCACTTCCCGGCTTCACTCACCGAGAATTTCACCTGCCTAGTGTCACTCACTAGGTCTTTCACCTAGTTTCACTCACCAGGATTTTCCAACTGCCTATCTTTACTCACTAGGTCTTTCACCTGGCTTCACTCACCAGAATTTCCCAACTGTCTGGCTTCACTCACCAGGACTTTCACCTGCCTAACCTCCAGTTAGGATTTTTTCAGTCAAATATCCGGTCAACCCTTTGACCTACTTGACTCTTCTTCACATCTAACTGGTCGGCCCTTGACTAGAGGGAAATTATATCAACAATCTCCCCAATCGGATGATTGCATCTGCAATCTTCATGTATTGTCAAATATCGAAACCTAAACATCAAGACTCAAGCTTGAGTCAACTCAAACTTAGTCAACTCAAACTTAGTCAACCGGGTCAACCTTGACCTAGAGATATTGCACCAACACTTAAAATATATATAATTATTCAAGATTATAGTAATTTCTTAACGAAAGCACACACAGAGTGTGGGGCTTGGAGTAGGAGTCATCAAATACTCCGAACTAAGTAAAACCAACTTATGTTAGCGTTTGATTTTCTCTTTCTACTTTTCACTGCATTCTCAAGTTTTTGAAAAATATAAAGAAGCAACTCGTGCTATTCACCCCCAGCGCTTTACAATCCTACAACTATGGCTTTAATTACTTATGAGATAATTTAGTTGCATTAGTTGTTTGTGGATATATGTATCTCTCTTCATCAACCTACTCTGTTATATTGTGATAATAAGTGTTATTCAAATTGTGCGTAATTCAATTTTTTATTAACAAACAAAACATATTGAAATTAATTGTCACATTACTCATTATCATCTTTGTTGGTGCAACATCCCTCAGGTCAAGGTTGACCTGGTTGACCAAGCTTGAGTCTTGGTTTGGGTTTCGATGTTTGACAATGCAAGGTTGATTGAAGAAGAGTCAAGTAGGTCAAGGATGACCGGATACTTGACTGGAAAGTCCTAGTGAGTGAAGCTAGGCAGAAGGAAATCCTGGTGAGTGAAGCCAGGTGAAAGTCCTAGTGAGTGAAGCTAGGCAGAAGGAAATCCTGGTGAGTGAAGCCAGGTGAAAGTCCTAGTGAGTGAAGCTAGGCAGAATGGAAGTCCTGGTGAGTGAAGTCAGGCAAGGGAAAATCCAGATCGGACATCTGGTGTTGGGAAGTCCAAGTAGGTCAAGGGAGTGACCGGATACTTGGCACGAAGAGAAAAGTCCAAGTAGGTCAAGGGAGTGACCGGATACTTGGCACAAAGAGAAAAGTCCAAGTGGGTCAAAGGGATTGACCGGACACTTGGTGGGAAGTCCTAGCAGGTCAAAGGAGTGACCAGATGCTAGGCATGATGTACCAATAGGTCAAGGTTGACCGGATGTTGGTTTGAGAGGCTTAGGACTTGGTTTTGGGTAAAAACCAAGAGCTGGATCGATCAGTGGATCGATCCAGGAGCTGGATCGATCAGTGGATCAATCCAAGCCTTTCCCAGCGAACAGAGAGCCTCTGGATCGATCAGTGGATCGATCCAGAGGTCCCAATCGATTAGTGGATCGATTGAGACGCTGCTGGTTCGCGCGATAAGCGCTGGATCGATCCAGGCGTTTTCTCCAAAGCACAGAGGCGCTCTGGATCGATCCATGGATCGATCCAAAGCCTCCCCGATCGATTGGGAGTTTTCGAATCGATCGGGATCCGACCGTTGCGTCGTATTTGAGCTGCAGGCGTGCGATGGCTGCGGCATCTCTTCACAGATTCATTTCAGATCTTCACCAGCTCCTCCACAGCTCTTCTCAAGCTCGAGATTGCCAGTTCTTGAAGGTTCTTGGAGGCTCTTCCAAGTCAAGAGACGGATCAAAGCAAGAAGAAGAAACTAGGGTTAGGGTTTGTGCACTCATTGTAAGCTTGTATTTCTTTACTACCCTTTCTTCTTCTTGTATTGAGTCTTGTAGGGCTTCTCCGCCTTTGGTAGTTACCATAAAGGAGAGTTTTATTAATGGAGGGTGTGTGTGTTGGTGTGGATCCTTGGACTAGTCACCTCTTGTGAGGTGGATACCAAGTAAACCAACCGTGTTAGCGTTGTGTGATTTGTTTCTGTATTTCCGCTGCACATCTTCGAAGAAACAATCAACGCCGAACACCGGGCATGCGACGAGCTATTCACCCCCCCCCCCTCTAGCTACTTTTGGTCCTAACAAGTGGTATCAGAGCGAGGCCGCTCTTCACCGGAATCATCGCCGGAAGGGGCAAACAAAACAAGCAAAGCTAAGGGTGAAGAAGTTGGAGCAAATTCATCAAAGTCAAAGAATTCAAGAAGCTCAACTTCAAGATGCAATTCCAAGATGGACTTGGATTTGACACAAGGGTGGCTCCATCGTACACATCCACAAGCTTCGATTCTTGGAGATCAAGAATCGAAAATTTCTTGATGATGGAGATAGAGCAATGGTTTGCTCTCATGGAAGGATTTGAAGCTCCAACAAACTCCAAGGGCAAGCTTCTCAAGAAAAGCAAATGGAGCTCGGAGCAAGTCCAAAGGTGCGAGGCCAATGACAAAGTGACCAAGCTTTTGGTAAATTTATTGCCAAGCACTATCCTTTGCAAAATTGGAGAATTTGAAGATGCAAAGGATTTATGGAGCAAATTGGCCAAGCTTCATGAAGAGATCCCCTCCACTGTACAAGAGCAAGAAGTATCCAGAGAGGGTGACTCTTTGGAGCAAGACCAAGAGGAGGACTCCGAGGTTGAGAGATGCTCAACCTCCGAAGAAGAAGTCCAAGAAGAAGCTTCATCCTCAAGGGAATGCATCGAAGGGAACAAGGAGGGAGCATACTCCTTGTTTCATATTCAAGATGATGAAGCCTCCACCTCTAGGATTGAGGGGGAGCGATCCTTGGTGACGCCGGATCAAGAAGAAGGAGAAGCCTCTACATCCGGGTCAAGAGACGAAGAGGAGGAAGAAGATTCTACCTCCACAAGTCAAGAAAAATCAAATGGAGGGGAATCAAGGTCCGATCAAGAGGAAGCTTCCACCTCCGGATCCAAAGGAAAAGATGCCACCCCTACAAGCAAAGGTATAAATATTTCAATTAATAATAAAAATCATATTATATGCTTTGAATGTAGGGAGCATGGGCACTACAAGAGCAAGTGTCCTAAATTGGCCAAGAAGAAGGGCCAAGTGGCACAAAAGGGCAAGGTGAAACCCAAGGAGACCATCCCCGGAACAAATAAGAGCAAGGAGCACATTGTGTGTTTCTCTTGCAATCAAAAGGGGCATTACCGGAGTCAATGCCCTAAGGGGAAGAAGATGGTCAAGGCTCAAGGAGGAAGCTCAAGTCAAGGGGGAGCCTCTAAGGTAAAAAGGAAGGTAACTTTTATTGAGCCTACTCCTTTAAATTATGGTAAAAAACATGATAGTTCTAACTTATATCATTTTAATGCTATTTACCATGAAAATAGGAAGTATGATAGCGTTAAGGAAAAACATATAGCTTTTCATGCTAAAACCACCACACCTAGAGCTAGGAATGTAGGTAAAAGTCTAGGCAAAAACTCTAAGGATTTTAGCTACAAGCCTAAAAATAAAAATGCTCATAAATTTAATGGAAAATCAAAGACTAAGGACTTAGTGATAGAAAATCAAGTCTTGAGGTCAAGGCTTGATAAAATGGAAAAGACTCTAAAAAGGATGGAAAATATCCTAAAAGGGCAAAATGAGCATAGCCTAGGTCTAGGGGTACAAAAGCCATCCAATGGCCATAGAGGTTTGGGATACAAACCCAAAGCCAAAAATGGATGAGCCTAGTTATCATAGGGTTCCATATAGTTATGGAACAAGCCCTAAGTCTAGTGGGCAAGCCAAAAATACAAGGGAAGATATCCCTAGAAGTATCTTTGCAACCAAAATGACTAAGACTTCTAAGAAGTCTAAGAAAGTCACTAACAAGGTCACAAGGGAGACTATCCCTAGAGTTGACCTAGGAAATGTGACCAAGGCTTCTAAGAAGCCCAACAAGGTCACTAGAAATGTATCTAGGGAAGTTATCCCTAGTGAGTACCTAGAGCATCCAAGGAGCACCAATAGGTGTTGGGTTCCTAGGAGCATCTTCTCTACCCCATAGATGGGTTAGAGAGTGTCAACTCTAAGAAGAAGGGTAGTTAACCTAACTTTGAAGAAATTGACACTCAAGGAGCATTTTCAAGGTTTCTGTTAACCTTTGAAAATGAAATGGAATTATTATTCACTCTTTGAAAGAGTAAAATGTGCCTAATGGTGAAAATTTGATTTTATCTTAAATGGCATAAATTGAGAAAACCTAGAGAAATACCAAGTTGGGATTTTGGTATTCTCTTAAAAATTTAAGGCAATCCGGGCCTTGATTTACGTGTTTACTCTTGAGGAAAAATGGAATATGCCAACATTTGAGGATATGCTTAATTTTTAAGTGGCATAAACAAATCAAGAGAAATAGAAATGTCAATTTAGGTTTTGGCACTTCTTTGAAGCATTTAGGGCAATCTAGGTTTAACGTTTTAAGTTAAAACAAGTGGAAATAGCTAAGTGGTTAAGGATACTTAGATAGGAAATCTAGGTATATCTTATTTATGCTAAACCTTGCCATGATTGTTTGCCCATCATATGCCATGACATCATGTCTATTTTTGCATTCATGTTTTATTATGAAAAATCCAAAAAATACCATGTCATGACATTCATACATCATGTAGTTATAGGATATTTTCTTTTGAAAAATTATTTCCTTTTGATGTATGCCATAACATAATCATGCATTAAGTTTAATTTCTTGTAAATAAGGACAAATGGCATTTAACAACACTTATTAACAAGTGACATCCTAGGTGGATGTCTAATATCTCTAAAATGCCTAGATAGATATGTATGATCCCTAGAATAGGGCAAAACCAAAATCTCACATCTCACAAAGACCTATAAGATGACTTGTATGTGTTTTAGTGCACATTAGATACAAGTGAGATGTTAGGATGATGAACAAAACTCAATATGTTGATTTAGTGCATTCTTTTGAGTTTTAAGTTCATCAAAACACATAGTTATGTGTTTTCTCATCATTGGGAAAGCTAATGTACAAGTCATGTGCATTAAGCCCAAGGAACATGGTGGGATATTGGTTTTGAAAATATTTTTAAAATGCTTTTGGAAAACCTTGGTGAAGGCTATCTTTTGATAGTAATCATCATTGAATAGTTAGACACAAACTTGAAGAAAACACTAAAGTTTTTGCAAGTTTTCAAGTTTGTGTCAATCTTTGAAAATATGAAGTATTTTCTTAGAAAAATATTTTTCCATGATAAAGTATACCCTAAATAATGTCTACACAAATTTTTACGATTTTTGGAATTTTGTAGAATTTTCTAGGGGTTTCTGAAATTGGCTGAAATGGAATTTCAACAATTTCAGGCCTCCAATCGATCAGTGGATCGATTGGAGTGCCTCAATCGATCAGCCGATCGATTGAGAAGGCATTTCTCGCGAGCAGAAGCTCGCTGGATCGATCATCCGATCAATCCAAGAATACTGAATCGATCAGTGGATCGATTCAGCAGGGTTCAATCGATTGGAACCCAACTCCAATCGATTGAAGATGCTGATTTTGGCTGGGAAAGCTTATTTTCAGCATTTTGAACCTATTTTAGTCTAGGTAACCATTCTTAACCCCTGAAAATACATTTGTATACATAAAAAGGGTGTTTTCGTGTGGAAAACAAGGATGGAATGGTTAAGGAAGGCTAAGTTGAAGTTTAGGTTGAGGTTTGTTTCAAATTTTGAATATTTGAACCTCAAAACTTCTAAAATTGGGTTTCCTAAAGTTTTAGGGATTCCAAGTCATTGTTGGTGCAATGACAGAAGTTACCACTATGTCTTTAGGGGGAGTGACTCTTTAAAGACATAAAAAATTATTTTTCATGAACCTTGGAAGGTGGTTAACCTTCCGTTAAGAACATGCTCAAGGTTGAGTGTTTGAACTTTAATGGGGAGTGGATATCCTCATTGTTCAAGTGGTTTCAAGTGGATAATGCTCAAGGATGGGCATTTGCCTACATTGGGGGAGAATGTAGGGTTAAGGATAATGAAGGGTATGGGACCTTCATTATCGTGTTGATCACAACGAGTGAAGTTGTGAACAACGATGAGCAACTCTTCAGGGGGAGAGTTTTCAACAAGTGAATTTGTTGATGTGTGCCAAAAAATGGGGCATAGTTTGATGTGTGCCAATAGGGGGAGAATGAAGGGAGTAAGTTAGGCTTCTATCACCTAGAGGGAGTTTGCCCTCTTAGGGGGAGAATGAAGGGCTTAACTTATGTATTCATTACCTAGTGGCATGAAGAAGGTTTAGGCTATGGGATTAGCCTAACTTCCTAACTTACATGTGATATTGTAAGTGATAGTGTTGGTATTGTCAAACATCAAAAAGGGGGAGATTGTTGGTGCAACATCCCTCAGGTCAAGGTTGACCTGGTTGACCAAGCTTGAGTCTTGGTTTGGGTTTCGATGTTTGACAATGCAAGGTTGATTGAAGAAGAGTCAAGTAGGTCAAGGATGACCGGATACTTGACTGGAAAGTCCTAGTGAGTGAAGCTAGGCAGAAGGAAATCCTGGTGAGTGAAGCCAGGTGAAAGTCCTAGTGAGTGAAGCTAGGCAGAAGGAAATCCTGGTGAGTGAAGCCAGGTGAAAGTCCTAGTGAGTGAAGCTAGGCAGAATGGAAGTCCTGGTGAGTGAAGCCAGGCAAGGGAAAATCCAGATCGGACATCTCGTGTTGGGAAGTCCAAGTAGGTCAAGGGAGTGACCGGATACTTGGCACGAAGAGAAAAGTCCAAGTAGGTCAAGGAAGTGACCGGATACTTGGCACAAAGAGAAAAGTCCAAGTGGGTCAAAGGGATTGACCGGACACTTGGTGGGAAGTCCTAGCAGGTCAAAGGAGTGACCAGATGCTAGGCATGATGTACCAATAGGTCAAGGTTGACCGGATGTTGGTTTGAGAGGCTTAGGACTTGGTTTTGGGCAAAAAACAAGAGCTGGATCGATCAGTGGATCGATCCAAGCCTTTTCCAGCGAACAGAGAGCCTCTGGATCGATCAGTGGATCGATCCAGAGGTCCCAATCGATCAGTGGATCGATTGAGACGCTGCTGGTTCGCGCGATAAGCGCTGGATCGATCCGTGGATCGATCCAGGCGTTTTCTCCAGAGCACACAGGCGCTCTGGATCGATCCATGGATCGATCCAAAGCCTCCCCGATCGATTGGTGGTTTTCGAATCGATCGGGATCCGACCGTTGCGTCGTATTTGAGCTGCAGGCGTGCGATGGCTGCGGCATCTCTTCACAGATTCATTTCAGATCTTCACCAGCTCCTCCACAGCTCTTCTCAAGCTCGAGATCGCCAGTTCTTGAAGGTTCTTGGAGGCTCTTCCAAGTCAAGAGGCGGATCAAAGCAAGAAGAAGAAACTAGGGTTAGGGTTTGTGCACTCATTGTAAGCTTGTATTTCTTTACTACCCTTTCTTCTTCTTGTATTGAGTCTTGTAGGGCTTCTCCGCCTTTGGTAGTTACCATAAAGGAGAGTTTTATTAGTGGAGGGTGTGTGTATTGGTGTGGATCCTTGGACTAGTCACCTCTTGTGAGGTGGATACCAAGTAAACCAACCGTGTTAACGTTGTGTGATTTGTTTCTGTATTTTCCGCTGCACATCTTCGAAGAAACAATCAACGTCGAACACCGGGCACGCGACGAGCTATTCATCCCCCCCCCCCCCTCTAGCTACTTTTGGTCCTAACAATCTTCAGCTTGGCATCATCATGTTATCATTCGGTCTTTCAAATCTACAAATTACTGATATGTTTACCAAGGCGCATTCCACTTCAAGTTTTTATTTCTTGTATGACAAACTCTCAATACTTCTAGCTACAGCTTATGAATTTGAGGGTGAATGTTAGATTATATATATTTATTTATTTATAATTTTTAAGATAATTTAATTTTATTTTTCTATTTAGGGTTTAGATTTTCTTAACTTTATTATATGAGATTTTATAGTCTTTATTTCTCATGTAATTTTAATTTAATAATATGACTAAGTTTGTACTCTTTTCCAATTTTTACCATCTATACATCAAGTTTTGAATCTTTTCTCGTATCTTCTATGTGACCATAAAACCTCATTCTTCTGTGCTTCCCTACTGCCAAATACGTCCCAATATGAATATTTCATAGTGTCCTCTTCCATTCCATGCAATCTCGTCTACATGTCCATGGAACTCTTAGAACTTGGGTAAGCATAACAAGTTGGTCATACTGACATTTTTTCTCTTAAAATGATGGATAGTTTCCGGGTTTATTAAATCGACTGTTCAACCTCCGAGATAATGATCTAGCGATAAGTTACGTTCTTAATTCTTTTTTAGATATCTATAAACTGAAATCTTAGTCTCGATAAATTAAGAGATAATTTTTTTAATAAACGATTAATAAAAAATGTTGACTAATAAATCGCTTATTGCGATTCTTTTTATATTTAATATCAATTAAAATAATAATAATAATAATAAATTAAAAAATAAGTCGACTGTCCACTTGCGCCGACCCCCACCACAGCTAAGTCACGTCGGTCGGGTTTGCCGTGACATCTAGGATCGTAATCAAAGTCAAAGTCATCCCCAAACTATCGACTTCCGAAATTCACTCACACTTCAACATGGCACTCACTCCGTCACCCTCACCCAAACTCGACGAGTGGGGCCCATGCGCTCATTCGGGAAGTCGTTGGGTAAAAACCGGTGCAAGTCGGTCGAACTGAAGTGAGCAAACGAAACAGCGACACCTATCACGTTCCCTGCCCAAATAATTGAAACTTCGATAGTTCGAGTCACCCGATTTTAGTCGGCGACGAGCGTTCTCGACCGGAGACCGCGCGATGGGGAGCTACAAATGTTGCCTCTGCTTCACGAGGAAGTTCCGGTGGTGCGAGGCGGAGCCGCCGGCGGACGTGAGGGCGGCCTTCGCCGCCCACGCCGGAGAGGGAGGGAGCTACATGGCCGCAGATCAGTTCCGTAAGTTTCTTGCGGATCAAGGCGATGCCGGCCATGATGCGGAGTTGGTCATCGAGAAGGGAATCCAGCTGGGACCGAGGCAGCACCTCCGAGGCAAGCTCCCCGTGCCGGCTTTCACTCTCGATGACTTCCACCGCTATCTCTTCTCCGTGGAGCTCAACCCTCCCATCAGATCTCAGGTACCTGCTCTTCTATTTCTCGATCAGCTATTGCATCTGCTGGATCTAGGTGAATGAAAGATCTTGTTATATGTCACTGTTGGATTTCTCGGATGGTTCTGTTTCGGATCTATTTGTACTTTCTTCTGGTATGGTTAGGTGTTTGATTGATTGTTGTAATGCAGAACGAAGAGCTTTCGTGTTTTCTTTTAATAACTTGATATCATGAGCTTGTCCACGATGACGATTTCCTTGTTTTAAGGGCAAGACGATAAGAATGTGTTACATGAGTGTGGAGGAAGCTTGCGTAAACACATTAACTTTTGCCTGAATAGTGTTTGAAATTGTAGTTTTCGCATGAATTGGATTATGCAATTTTCATATTCATGGTTGTGATTGAAAATAATATTTTCTGGCCTGTAGAATTTTCCAATAATCGAACATTGGATAAATCCATTTGTTATTGTACAAACCATAGTTCCACAAGATATCCCTTTATTGCCTCCTTTGTTGTGATGGGTTAGATACTGAAGCTCGAGTTTGTCAACTACTTTGCTGTTTCATATTGTATATGTAGCCTGTAGTTTATGAGCCTGTAGGGAAAAATCTGTGCTTGTGTGCCTCTTTGATAGCATTTGAATGACACGAGCTTTTTCCCTTTTTAAATCCTTTTCTAAGCGGTAATCTGAGAAATGGATATGTATAGCTTCATCTATGCACTTTGTCAACATAGCCGATGATACCTGAGCAATTCCATATACTTTTTACATTGCAACTTCTTTATCAATTCTATTTGTGAATAAATGAGAAATAAATTCTTTGTAAACAGGTTCACCATGATATGACTGCTCCTTTATCCCATTATTACATCTACACAGGACATAACTCATACTTGACTGGAAACCAACTGAGCAGTGACTGCAGTGATGTCCCCATTATAAAAGCACTCAAGAATGGCGTGAGAGTAATTGAGCTAGATATGTGGCCTAATGCCACAAAAGATAATATTGATATTCTTCATGGGAGGTACTGAAACAATTATCTGCATCTCACAATAGAACTTTATGGGTTATATTTTTCTTCCTTCTGTTTGGATATGTTGTTAGCTAGTAGAGCTTTGGGCAATCTGGAGTTATATAGATTATGAGCTACAACTTTAAATTGGCTTGTTGCATGTGTTTTGTCATTGAAACCATACGAATGTTACTTTATTTAATAAAATATTAAATGCATAGTCCAAGAGAATTGGATGATGGTTTATGCATGTTTCTAGAGGATGATATCTGCTATAATGTTGGATACTGTATCAGACACTACTTAGTCTTTATTGTCAAGCCACTTTTGTTGTGTGGTGATTTACTATATTTGACATTTGCCTTCAGTGTTCAAATTTAGAAGCTTATTATCATAGACAAGTTAAGAATGATCGGAAGTTTCCTGGTAGCTGTCACCTCAACCAGGAAACAAAACTATAAATATTCTAAAATTAACTACTGGTTTCATGAAGGTGTTTGTTTTGGACTTCTAAAATTGTTTTTTACTAAGATGTATTCATCAATTCTAATAACCCTGCATTTGGTCATGATTCTCAAAAGATTCTCATGGTAATCTGGTAATTTAAAAGTTTAAACTATGCAACTTAGAACTACCTTGATTGAATTTCATTAAGGCCATGGAAGCTTGAACTACCTTCCTTGCAATTGAACTTTTGCAAAGGGCAAAGATCTATCTACAACACTTTTGATCTCAGTTGCAATGCGGAAATCTATTTTTCTTGAAGCATGAATTTCTTGAGTTTGGGATTTCAATGAGTCAATTAAGCTCAAACTATCTTAACATTGACAAAAGCCAAAAATTCATCTCCAATGATTTTGGCCTCAGTTGTGTTGTATGTAAGTAATCATACAACACATGAATGAAAATTACCTAAATAACATTGAGCAATGACTTCTTCGTTAGAATATCTTGTGTGATTAATAATTCGATATTCAACTAAATGTTACTACTTAGTAGATATTTCTGGTCATGAAACACTGATGCTTTTAAATGAGGTCTTATGTAATCCTACTAATACAATCATTGATACCCTCATACCATTAGGATTGGAATTTAGGATGTTCAAAGGGAATTTGATGGATTTTATTTTGATGCATCACCATCTAAAAATGTGTGAAACAAAATAGTTATTGGTTTCTGGTGCCATATGTTTTTATTGAAGAGAGTGATGGCTTGCATGGGCTCAGATGGCTCCACTCATCACATGGGACTATCTGTATAGCCTCTTTTATTTTCTATTTATCTAGTTATCTTAAAAGGATTTGGTAGTTATATCAACTGGTTTTATTAAGTAGTTCTGGACCAGAAAGAGGGTATCATAATAATGGGCTTTCAGTTTCCCATATTATGGTGTTGATAAATAGTTCTAAACAACCTTACAATTTGATAGATAAAGGATTGCTATGTTTTAGACTAATAATATTACCAGTTTCCCTTTACCTCAACAATATGAAAATTTATCAAACAAAGTGATGTAGTGAGCATCAAAGTTCTTTCAGAATGGACATTTTTACTTGATCTGCTTTTGGCAACATGCTGGATTCTGCCCTGTTCCTGCAAAACGTTAACTTGTGAGCTTGTTAGTGCATCGAAGTCATTGTTGATTACTCGTGACCTTTATTTTGGTCTTGCTGTAACTTTGCAGGACTTTAACTTCTCCTGTGGAACTTATTAAATGCTTACGATCCATTAAGGAGCATGCCTTTTCTGCATCCCCTTATCCTGTCATTATAACTCTAGAGGACCATCTTACTCCTGATCTTCAAGCTAAAGTCGCTGAAGTAAATCTGCTATCCCTTCTTTTTATCATAGACTGCCAAACATTTTTTTCCCTCTAAATGTAACTTCACTGTCAAATAAGGAAAAATACGTTCTTTAGATGGTTGTAGAAACGTTTGGAGACTTGTTGTATTACCCTGACTCAGAATCTCCAAACGAGTTCCCATCACCAGAATCTTTAAAGAAAAGGATTATTATTTCAACCAAACCGCCAAAAGAATATCTTGCAGCTAAGAATGATAAAGAGAAGAATGGTAACTCCCAAAATTTGAATGACGATGAAGAAGCATGGGGAAAGGAGGTCCCTGGTCTTCAAACTGAGCTCAACAAGGTGTCTGCATTTTCATTTGCAGTGTTCTAATTAATTTTTCTATATTTTTCTTTATTGCTATGTATACCATTTTTTTTGTCATATTTCCTCCATGACAATGAAAATATTCAGACACAAAACAATGATGATGATGTGGATGATAGCGATGAGGATTGCCATGATGACAGTGATGATGGTAAGAGTATGTCCCAGAGATCACCACCCGAATATAAATCTATTATCACTATACGAGCTGGAAAGCCTAAGGGTGATATAAGTGAAGCACTAAAAGATGATCCTGATAAAGTTAGACGTCTCAGTTTGAGTGAACAACAACTTGAAAAGGTAGCAGCAACTCATGCGGCAGACCTAATAAGGTATATATTCAGCCATTGTGTTTAAAAACTTCTTGGTATTTTTGAATCTTGCCATCCCTTGTTCTAGACAATAAAATTCAATGATTGATTATATTTTTGGTGTATGGAAATGGAATTCTCAATCATCTTATGGTGGCAATTACTGTCATCTTTTTATTCTTTTTTCTTTAGGTTTTCTCATAGAAATTTACTCCGGATATATCCAAAGGGTACACGCTTCAATTCTTCTAACTACAATCCATTCGTTGGCTGGATTCATGGTGCTCAGATGGTGGCATTTAACATGCAGGTAAGCTTGATATAGTTGCTTTAACTAGTCTAGTTATGTTTTGTTGAACTGCATAATCAACTGGTTGATGTAGGTTATTTAATAGTTGAATCAACCATGTGGTTTCTTGAGCTGCCATTGCTGCTGCTCGATACTCAGCTTCAGTGCTTGATAATGATACAGTTGGTTGTCTCTTGCTGCACCAAGAAATTGATCCAGAACCAAGCTTAAATAAGTCACTAGTTGTTGACCTTCTGGTGTCATGATCTCCTGCATAGTCAGCATCACAGTAACCAACTAACTTACAGTCTCCAATTCTTTTATACACAAGACCATAATCAATTGTGCTCTTCACATATCTTAGTATTCGTCGAACTGCTTCCAAATGAGGCTTCATTGGATTTTGCATGTACCGACTTATTACACTAACTGCATAAGAAATATCAGGTCGAGTTAAGGTTAAGTAGATGAGACTGCCTACCGATTTTTGATACATAGTTGTATCTTCTAAGCTTTTTCCTTCATGTGCACACATTCTGAAATTTGATTCCATAGGTGTTGAGATTGGTTTGCAGTCGAGCATTCCGAACCTTTTCAACAAGTCTTTGGAGTACTTTTGTTGACAAAGGAATATTCCTTTTTGTGTGCGGTCAATCTCTAAACCAAGAAAATGTTTGAGTTGTGCAAGTTCTTTCATTTGAAATCGGACTGATAAATTCTCCTTTGTCTGAAGAATTTCTGATCCATCATCACCGGTGATGACTAAGTCATCAACATATACAAGCACGATAGCTAGTTTTCCTTCATTTGATTTGACAAATAGACTAGAATCTGCAGATGTTACTAAATAACCACTCTGAGTTAGAAATTCAGCAATCTTACCATACCGTGCCCTAGGTGCTTGTTTCAATCCATAGAGCGCTTTCCGCAGTTTACACACATATTCAGGATGATGTTGGTTCTGAAAGCCTATTGGTTGGATCATATGAATTTCTCGATCCAATTCTCCATGAAGAAAAGCATTTTTCACATCCATTTGCCACAGATTCTAATCTTTGTTGGTTGCAAGTGCAAGTAGAACTCGTACAGTTGTAAGTTTCGCCACCGGACTAAACGTTTTATCATAGTCTAGTCCGTACTGTTGAGAGAAGCCACGAGCTACCAATTGTGCCTTATACCTTTCAATTGACCCATCTGGACGACGCTTTATTTTGTAAACCCATTTGCACGAAATGGGTTTCACATCTCTTGGTTTTGGTATGAGATCCCAAGTCTGATTTTGTTGCAATGCATCAATCTCTTGTTTCATGGCTGTCATCCACTCAGAACTTTGTGATGCTTTTTCAAACGTCTCAGGCTCTACTGCTTCTTCAACTATGGCTGCATTTGCATATTTTGGATTTGGCCTTCGTGTTCTTGTTGACCTTCGGAGTTGAGATTGTGGAGTTAATTCTTCCACTTCATTAGGCCTTTCTTCTTCATTTGGATGTTGATATATGCCGGTTTGTCAAGGACTCTGAGCCACTCTTTGCTCTGCATCATTATCATTTGGACCTCCTGATTCATCTGAACCTGATTGAAGTTGAACTATATGCTCCCTCATCTTTTGTTGTACTTTATCTTCAAGGTCTTTAGATTCTGGCAAGACCTCCTTCTCTGTGGTCCACCAAGAAGATGCTTCATCGAACACTACATTTCGTGAAGTGTAACATCTTTCGCTTGTTGGATCGCAGCATTTCCACCCCTTTCTCTGGCTATCGTATCCCACAAAGATGCATCTAATAGCTTTCTTGTCAAACTTGCTTCGTAAGTGATCAGGAACAAATACATAACATACACATCCAAATACTCAAAAGTAACTAACTGTAGGTTTTTTGTTCCATAACTTCTCAAAGGGTGAAATAAATTCTAACCTTGGTTGAGGAAGTTTATTGATGATAAAAGTTGCAGTCCTCATTGCTTCAGCCCAAAAACGTCCAGGTACATTCTTCTCATGCAGCATACTCCGACAAATTTCTGCAAGATGTCGGTTTTTTCTTTCTGCTACACCATTCTGCTGTGGTGTGTTGGCACAAGTGTATTGATGATATACTCGACTTTCTCTCAAGTATTGAGAAAACTCTCTTGAGCTATATTCTCCTCCATTGTCTGTGCGCAAGCAACATATCTTTTTTCCCAATTCTCCTTCGACTGACTGCTTGAACTCTTTGAACATTGAGAAGGTATAAGATTTTTCTTTCATAAAAAAAATCCACACATACCTTGAGAAATCATCAATGAATGTCATCATATACCGCATACCACCAATTGACGACTGCTTAACAGGCCCGAATACATCAGAGTGAACTAACTCCAATGGTTCCTTTGCTTTGAAGTTTGACTCCTGATATGGTAATTGGTGTGCTTTACCATACTGACATCCTGCACATATTGTGTCTGTTCGTATGTCTAGTAGAGGAAGTCCCTTAAGCATTGACTTCTGCATCATCATGTTTAATTTGGAATAGTTAACATGACCTAGCCGCATGTGCCATATAACTGCTGTCTCACTTTTTCTTGTCTTGTCTATATATGCAGACTCTGCTGACATCACGTAGAGCGACTCTAATCGTTGACCCTCCATTGTTGGTGTTTCTGAAATTTTGAGGTTTCGATATACCTTTATATTTTCAGGACCAAATAGAACATAATGACCTGAAGATGTTAATTGGGCCACAGTAAATTCTTCTTCATTCCTGGGACATGATAGACATCTTGAAGAGGCACTTGGTTAGAATTATATCGAGGCGTAATTACCGTCTTACCAACATGTGCTATTGGTAACCTTGAGTTGTCGGCTGTAACCACCATATGATCTCCTTTGTATTGAGATAAGTTTTGCAATTTTTCTTTATCACCCGTCATATGATTTGAGCAGCCTGAATCCACGATCCAATCATTTTTGTAGTCAATCTGTTCTGGCGTTGTTGTGAGAGCCAAGTCTTTTTCCTCCGTAGCCATCAAAGCTTCAGCATCCCAATCATCTTCGCTATTCTCTTTAGAATTGGAAGTAGCCGTGTTGCTTTGAACGAACCTTTTCTTGGACCAACAATCTTTTGCCATGTGGCCCACCTTCCCACAATTGTAGCACTCGCCAGAAAATTTTTTACGATCACCATAATTCTTCGAGGCTCCCCCTGGACGAGAGCCTCCATTCCCATGATAGATTTTTCCTTTGTCGCCATCCTTTTTAGATCCACCAGTGTGCCGTTTGAAGTTGCCTTTATTTTTGTTAGTGTAGAGCGCTTCTTCTTCATCTTTTAGTGAGAGTCCTCCCATTTGCTTAGCCATAGCTTCTTGACCTGCAAGTAAATTTTCAAATTCAAGAAGCGATGGCTGTGTTGGCCATCCTTGTATAGCAGCAATAAATCCTCGATATTCTGGCCTCAAACCATGAATAATTATTCTTTTTATCCTTGCTTCCCCAATAGGAGCTGATGGATCTAGCTCTGAAATTTCACGAAATATCAACTTCACCTTGTGGAAGTATTGGGCAATCGTCTTGTCACATTGCGCTATTGATAATAGCTCGTTCTCCAGAAGTTGCAATCTTGTATCATTCTTCTTTGAAAAAAGTGTAGCAAAGATATCCCACACTTCCTTTGGTGTTTTGGCATCTCGGATGTGCTCCAACATTTCTTCTTCAATTGTGATTTTTAAGGCAAACATTGATTTACTTGCCTTAATCTTCCATTTTCGCAAAATGCCATTGGCGTCTTCTGCCGGCTGCGTAGCTTCACTACCACCAACAACCTCCCAAAGATCTTGACCTTGTAGGTAAGACTCCATGCATGTTGCCCACGTGTTGTAGTTTTTGTTGTTGAGCTTCTTGATACCTCCTACTACTTGAAGGTCCCCCATCACGTCGAAAAGCTTTGATTATACTACACAAGTTTGATTAAAAAACTTGTAAAGCATAAAACTCCTCACAATCTAAGATAGCTCCACCAAGAATAATCCCTGATTAACTTGGCTCTGATACCAATTGTTGAAAATTGGACCAACAAACAAGTAAATAAATTACTTGTCTTACACTAACAATAACAACACTACAACACCCTTTTTGTGGATCACTCACAATTCTAAGACAAAGAAGAGAAAAAAAAACTTTGACTCACAAATTGATACTTGATTGATGATTGAAACTAAATACAAGGTAGAGTATTTATAGTACTCTTCATAACAATACAAGGTAGAGTATTTCCCTCTGATTCCATTCTAATGTTCATCCCCTCTTTGATTTCATTCTAATGTTTGGGCAAACGGTTTGAAGTGAGTCATTCCATTCCACCCATCCCATAATTAAGATAGGTGGAAAGTTGCATCAATCCATAATCAAAATGTAAGAATTAGATGGAGCAAACAAAATTAAACATAGAATGAATGGTTCCATTAGTCATATTATTCCATTCTCATAACCAAATACAGGAATAAAATGCATCATTCTCTTGATTCCATTACATTCCCATTCTCATCTCAGTTCCATTATATTCCACCATAACAAAGCACCTAAGGGTCCTATTACTTAGATGAAAGACATGCGAGAGGGAAAGAAAAGTGACAGAAAGTGTACATCATTCATGGTGCTCCGTGTAATTTTATAAGCTTTTTCTTCCCTTTTATCTTCTATCGAATTAACCTAAATCTATGGGCTGTAAAGGTTGGAACTTCATTGTAGCACTATAATACTCTATTAATAACTGAATAATGATCCATTGAACTTTGAGGATATTCATTTTCATTTACCTCTATACCAGAAACTTCTATTTTTTATTGGTTCTTTCCGCAGGGATATGGAAGATCACTGTGGTTGATGCATGGATTTTATAAATCAAATGGTGGATGTGGATATGTAAAGAAACCTGATTTCCTGTTGACTGTTGGTCCAAACAATGAGGTTTTTAATCCTAAAGCAAGTTTACCCGTAAAGAAAACCTTGAAGGTGAGTCAATCGTTGATTTTAGCTGTTATCTGTTATTTATTTCTGTGGTTTTTTTTATTGTCTTTTATTTTCACTTTAAATGTCTGATTATTTGGACGAAAGAGATGAAGGAAAGGATCATAAAATTATACATGAACCGTGGAAGTTCTCTATGTAATTTTGTGATTTTTTCCTTCCTATCATTCATATCTTCCATCCCAGTAATCCTCCCATAACGTGTCTACTTGAGGGAAAGGAAACTAAGTAGAGCGAAATGAAAGGGTAAGTGGTCTCATTCTATCTCTTATTTGAGTAGAGAGAAAATCCATGGGGATTAAGGAACAATTTGAAGTTCTTTCTATACTTACGGTTCTATTAAGGGTGTGCCTCCTTGTGTGGAAGAAGGGGGAGAAGGAAAGGAATAGTGCTGCCAAGGTAAGAGGAGAAGGAAGAGAGAGGAGACAAATTTTTTTTTTGTGAAAATGAGAGAAAATGTAGTTACTATAATTTACTAAGACACTCATTTCACTACCATGTTTTCGATCCTCTTCTATTCACCTTTAAACAAAACCAAAAATGGCAAAAAAAAAAAGTTCCAAATTGTTTCCTTCCTCTCCCTTTTGTTCTTCTAACCAAGAAGGCAAGGAAATCTTGCTATTTCAACTTTCCTTTTCCTCTTTTTGAGCTCCTTCCCCCCATCAAATAGGGAAAATAAAAGGAAAAGTTACGATAGGATTGGTTTAGCACTACTGTTGGGGTAACAAAAAATCAAAAGTCTAACTTTGTTTTCCCCCCCTTATTTTCCCTTGTATTTTCTGTTTTTTCTTTCAAGTAGACACAAAAACAGAGGAAATCCCGCTACTTTCTTTTCCTTCCCTTCCCTTCCCTTCCCTGCCATTGTTCCTTTTGCTCTTGTTGTCCTCCTGTCCTCCTCCGCTCAAGAAAACAATGTGTGTTGCAAATTGTTTATTAGATTTTTGATATTTGTAACAGGTCAAAGTATACATGGGAGATGGTTGGCGTATAGACTTCAAAAAAACTCATTTTGATACATACTCCCCTCCAGATTTTTACACAAGGGTAACAATCTCATATTTACACTTCTTTTTTTTCCTTAAAGGTTTGTTTTAAAATCATCCTATTCTTATAAATGCTAAACACATTAAGCAAAAATGATTTAACCAATCAATAGGTGGGAATAGCTGGTGTTCCGGCCGACACAATGATGAAGAAAACGAAGATCATAGAAGATAATTGGACTCCAGTTTGGAATGAAGAGTTCATCTTCCATTTGACAGTGCCTGAATTGGCCTTGCTACGTATTGAAGTCCACGAGTACGACATGTCAGAGAAGGATGATTTTGCAGGGCAGACTTGTTTGCCTGTATCAGAGTTGAGACCAGGAATTCGAGCGGTGCCACTCTTCAATCGCAAAGGAATCCAATTTAATTCTGTAAAGCTTCTTATGCGGTTTGAATTTGTGTAATTAGTTGAAAGGGCATATAAGTTGGTATCCCATTTTGCAGTTTAGATTTCAATTTAAATAGGTAAAGGATCTTATGCAATTTGGCTTTATGTGACGTATCTTATGCAAATAATTGTCACATTTGTATGCAAGGTACTCGATTTAATGAATTTACTATTGAACTTATCTTAAGAATGTAAATTTGAGTGTAAATTTAATTTTGTAACATATGTATGAATTTCTTGTGATTTTTTCCCCGCCTAAATCTACAAACCCTGTAGATATGCTGGGGTGATATAAAGTATTCATAAGATTTTAATTTATATTTATCTTTGAATTGTATTGATAATATTTGTTCTCGTCCTATAGTATTCAATCATATTAAGTTGGACATGTGTAGTTTATTGCTAATTTGTCTCAACTTTTTTATAATTTTTTGGGGTGAAAGACTAAAGGTATAAATGAGTCTAAGTTTAACTGCCTTCAAACTTATTTATTTATTTATCAAATTTATTGCTGAATTTAAATTTTTCTTGAATATTATTTAAGTTTTGAATTGAGTTCATTTACTAATATTGTTAGTTTTTATCTATTCATGAAATTTATATATTTTTTAAAAAATTTTAATATGTTATGAATATTCTATTTGGAAATAAAATAAATTTTTATATAAAATTATTCATAAATAATTTTTACATATATTATTTTTAGTTATTAAAATTTATATAAATTAATAAATAAAATAATAAACTGGTTCAAGAATGCTCCATTTATTTACATTTCAAGTGAAAAATATTTTGTTAAAATAAAAAAAATTAAATATCCTAGGAAGGATAATAGTACGGGTACAATAAAATTTTAAGTACTGGTATTTATACCGATTCACAAATTAAAAGATAGTCATGTCGTGTCATTTTTTATTTTTTTTAAATTAGAAGAGGATTCTATATTATTTTTATTATTATCTCTTACCTATATTTTTATTTAAATCCTAAATCAACAGGACACTTAACAGTTATAATAATTACGATTTTATAACTATTATATAAATATAAAAGCCATAAATTTTGACTTAGATTTAATTAAATGACACATAATATATCAAATAAAATATTTTTTAAATATCTATATTTGTTGAGTAAAAAAATATTTTTAAAGTATTTTAAGAGGTTTAAAAAATTTTAATCCTCTTTATTAAGGTTAATTTTTGTGTTATAATAACTATTAAACTATAATCAGGGGCCGATCCAGAGGGGGGGGGCGGCATCGACGATCACCCCCTCTGTCGGTAATGGAACCCCTAGTAGTATAGGGTTCCATCGATGGAGATAGAAGATACTGTCCCTTGTTCCATGTAAAAATCATTCTTTCATATTTGAATTTCTAGATCCGTCACTTATTATAATTGCTATAATATATGTAACAATTATGATTTTGTAATTATTATAATGGGTCTAAATGGTTTAGTATTTAAATAAAAAATATAGGTAAGATAATAATGAACGAGGATATTTGTGTCGTTTTATATAGAACAGACCTCTTTTAATTTAAATAAATAAATAAAATGAGACGTCTATTTGGTAATTCAGAAACATAATTTTTGCCTATTGGGGTGAAAATCAAGTTGTCCTAAATATTTTATAATTGTATTCATCTTATTATATAAATATAAAATTTAACAAAATTATTTATCTTTTTAAATACTCATTTTTGCTACTAATTTTCTGATAAATATTTTACCCAAGGCCTAAATCTCTTTCAAATAAAATAGCGAGTCAGATTATAGTCGCATAATATTTATGCTAAGATGGATTACTTCCTTGACAATCTAATATATCTCTAGGATTAATAGGGTGAATTTGAACATCTAAAGTATTATAAAAAATTAAAAAAAATAAAAAATAATTATTCATAGATTTTTTGAGAATTTATTAAAGAGCGCATGCAAATTGAAAATTTTTTAAATCCCCCACCATACTTTACGAATGATAAAAGGACATATTAGTTTAGGTAATTTTCCCATTCTAACCCTTATGCTAAGGGTGAGTTTCAATTTTTACTTCTAACGCATCCAAGCCCCATTCAAAAGATTAAATATAAAAATTATTTTTATAGTTTGGATGAATACAACTTAAACATCTTTCTCCCTCTCCCTCTCCCTCTCCCTCTCTCTTTTTCCACTCGTCAAAAGTAAATATCTCTCTTCTTTTCACCTATGGATTTATAGAACTCGAATTTATTTATTTTTAATTTAACTATTAAAATCAGAACCAAGATTTGACATCAAATTTATCTTCTTTAAACTCTTCTCTTTTATGTAGTTGCAAATTTATAGAATTCCAAATAGTTTAGGTTCATAAGTAGATTTCGACCAAAACTCATTGATCAATTAGAAAACTTCGATTGCACTCATTCTAAGTCCTAATGTGTCATCCTTTATTATTTTTTGAAGTATCAAGCAGTCCAAATGTGTCATCCTTTACTGTTTTCAAGATTCCCTAGTAGTGCTAAGGAGAAAAAAACATCTTCAGTTAGAATGCTTGGCTTGATATCTTGGAGACTCTGCCCGAGCGTTCTAGCTAAAAGTTAGCATAATACTAGAGCACCTCTAAGGAGTCCAAAATAAGTAATTAAGTGTACCTTTGAACTCCTTGTGACCTCAAAATCTAATTGGACTTGAAATAGATTCAATCCTAACTCTTTAGGTTGATTAGTGGATTTTGACCAAAATATATTAATAGGCCTAGGCTATTTGGATTTCTACAAACTTACACTCATTCAATAGGATTGAGTGAGAGGAAGATAGATAGTGTCAAACCTATGTTCTGATAAAAAAAAACACTATGGATATGATGTGGGGAGACCATGCCCAACTTGGTCCTAATTTGCTCCTAGTGACTAGAACCTAATATGAGAGCAAACCAAGACCAAGTTGGGTCTGGTCTCCCCACACCATGCTCATAATATTCCTTGATTAAAATTAAAGTTTGATACCATATATACATTATAGGTCTCGATGCGGTCGACAAGAGAGGCGTGAATTACCTTATAAAAAAATTTAACATTTTCATTTGCTTTCTTGTTTAGCAAAGACGAACACACGTTAAGTAGTTAGAAAAATAAACATAAATTAAAGAATAAGAGGCATAAGATTACTTGGTTTACAATCGGGAAGGTTGCTAATCCAAGGCAAAGTAAGCTCACTAAATGACTCCTTCGTTGAAGGTGGAGTAGCCTCTTACAGACGTTGAAAGCTTAGAAAAGAAACTACAAAATAAGAAAATGACAGTACAGTATTTGTATTCAAGTGTTCTATTGAATCTTGAGCCCCAAGCCTCCTTTTATACCTTTATTGGTCGAAGTGACCATTTGTTGATGTGGTAGATCCCTAGTGCTCGAACCCGGTCCGGGTCCCCCTAGTTGGTCGCCTCAATCCAGTTCACAATGACTAAGTGATAAGTCATTTATCCACTCTTGTGCACCCGAATCGCTGCTAACGTGGACCCGAAAGTGATCTGCAGCGACGAGGCTCCTATTCGGCACCAAGGCAGTCCAAGCGCCCAGAGTCCGGGCGCCTAGACTTGGTCCAAGCACTTAGACTTGATTTAGGCACCTAAACTTGGTCTAGGTGCCTAAATGTGGTCTAGGCGCAAGGTCAACTTAGAGTTGACTTTGTCTACCTTCGATTCCGATCTCTTGGATGATCTTTCGGCCATCCAGAGTTGAGCTCATCCGAACCTAACTCCGGTCTTCTTCTCGAGCAGTCTTCTACTTTGGCTTCTCATCCCTCGGAAGCACCACGCGAGTCCTTGTCATCCGTTGGTGTACTCTTCCGCAGTACCTCATCCCTTGGATGCACCAAGCCCGTCGACTTGCTTCTCGTGCCATCCTTCCCGCTAGCTACGTCTTTTGCTCGACTTCTTATGTTCCTAAGTTCCTGCACACTTAAACACAATGATCAAAATATAACATGACCTAACTTGACTTGATTGACCATATTAAAACTAACGCGAAGTACTTACATACATTCCTCTCACTCAACCTTACTGGATGGGTGCAAGTTTGCATAAATTCAAATAGCCTAGGTTCATCATTGGTTTTGGTCAAAACTCATTGATCGACTTAGATAACTCAGATTGAGCCCATTTAAGGTCCTGAGAGTTTCTGAGATAGCAAGGAGTTCAAGTGTATCATCCATTACTTATTTAGGCTCCACAAAGGTGCTCCAGTATTACGTTAACTTTCACCTAAAATGCTTGGCCCTAGTCTCCTGGAGACCATGACCATGTTGGGCTTGATCTGAGAGTAGATCAGACCAAATTAGGCTTGGTGTGGGAAACTAGATCAGGTCCAACATGATCCTGATCACTAGGAGATCAACCCAAGCGTTCTAGCTGAAGACTTTTTCTCCTTGACACTACTAAGGAAGCATGAAAACATTAAAGGAGGACACATTTAGACTATTTGACACTTTCAGAAACTCACATGACTTTGAATGGATGCAATCAAAGCTCTTTAGATTAATTGGTGAGTTTTGATCGAAATCCACAAATGAAACTAAACAGACTATTTGAATTTCTACGAATTTACATCCACATGAAAAGTAAAGTTTGGAGAAGGTAGATTTGATATCAAATTTTGGTTTTGATTTTAGTAGTTAAATTTTTTTTTTTAAAAAAAATGAGTTATATAAATCGATAAGTAAGAAGAAGGGAGAGAGATTTACTTATCACAAGTAGAGAGAGGAGGGAGAGATGTTAAGATTGTATGCATCCAAACTATCGAAATTATTTTAAAATTTAAACGTTTCAAGTTCAGATACATTGGAAACTGACATATAGAAAAACTAATATTAGTGGGAGGGATAGAGCGGGCAAACTATCTAAATCAGTACATCCTTTAGTAAATTTTTGTAGATATTTTTTAATGATTTTATATAATAAAATATTTACTCTCCTTTTCATCATTGATCAAATTATTTAACTCGAAATAAAAAGTCATCTTCTCTCCATGACGTTAAGGAATGGATTAAGAACAGGCAGCCTTTTATCGAACCACGTAGGTAAATTTTTGAAATTATCAAATTACATAAGTAAGTTTTAAAATTATCAAATCATGTATCCATTTCTGATTATATCCTTAGCAATCAAGTGATGTTTTGGAGCAGTCGAATTGATTTGGCTCTGTATCGAAACATCAAATTTTTAATTAAATCAGTCGACTTATTTAGTTTTTTATTTTTTTATCAAAATCAATTTTAGATAAAATTGATTGATAGACCAAACGCTCGAATTGACATGAAACTAGTTCTTATGTGTTCGTCTATCTCTCCTAATTATATTCATACCCTCAAATGTCAATTTGACTTTAGAACATCAGCCGATTTTGCCTATAACCGACTGATTGACTAAATAACATCGGATTGACATGAAACTAGTTCCTATGTGTTCCTCTACCCCTCCTGATTATATCCATGCCCTCAAATGTCAATTTGACTTAATATATTAAAAACAATAATTTTTTGAACATGAATATGTTTGAAAATTTTAATTCGTATTTAAAAAATTTGACTGATAAACCAAATAACCTCGAATTGACATGAAACTAGATCCTATGTGTTTGGCTAGTTCTTCTGATTATATCTATATCCTTAAACTTTAATTTAACCTAATATATTGAAAGCAATGATTTTTTTGAAGACAAATTAAATTTTTCAAATATATTCATGTTTAAAAAATCATTGCTCTTAATATATTGGATCAAATTGAAGTTTGAGGGCATAGATATAATAAGGAAAACTAGCCGAATACATAGGATCTAGTTTCATGTTAATCCGAGATCATTTGGTTTATTAGCTTGTGATCTGGTGATGATAGGGGTCCCACCAAAGGTGGGTCAAAGTAAGGAAGACCGGCTAACGCGGAAGATAAAATTTAGCGGGGTATCCTAGTTCACTGAGCAGACCATCCAGTGCTGTGCGGACCAAGTATTGTCGAACGGGTCGGTTACGGTGGAGCGGATGGTGATAGCTGCGTGGATGAGTAAGTCGGGCTCTGCCCCTGGCCAGGTAAAATGGCCCTCCGATAATGAGGAGAAAAAAGTAGCAGCTGGTCTCGCCAATCGGGCTTTGTGTCTGGTCTGAGCGGGATAACCACGGATAGTCAGGAAGCAAGAAAAGTGACAAAGTCGACAGGTCCTGAGAACACCACCGAGCGAAGGCAACCCAGCCAAGTGGACCCTGAGCGGTTGTCCATAATCATATCCTTTTAGGAGTTTGTGCCACTGATAGCAAGGCATGTCCAATAGGCAATCATACGTTAGAAGCTTCTAGACTGTCACATCAAAGGATTGCTTGGCTGCTTAAGGTATGGTGTCAGGGACACTTTTTGACCTATCTCTTCCTAGGACACCTAGGATGATGTGTCTATGCCTTAAGATGTGTGCACGAGCACTATGTTGACACTATAAAAGGGGGTTCTTAACTACATGGAAAGGTATGCACAACTTTGTCTTCTATATCTACTTGCTACAATTCTCATTTCTTGAGATCACCGGACAATGACTTGAGCGTCGGAGGGTCAATGCCGAGAACCCCTTCCCAGCCCGGCACTGACATTTTTTGTCTTGCAAAGCTATGTGGAGTCTTCGTCGCGTCAACCGCATAGCCACATCCCTAGCTCGCTATCTTAGCTGGTTTTGGATAGGATGATATTTGGCACCATCTGTGAGAAGCTTACCTGAATCCAAAACGCTGAGATGGAGGACGTTGGACGACTCACCACAGTGATGTTGACGCAAGAGGAGTTTGACATACTGGTGCAAGCACGAGCGGCGAAAATGTTGGAGGAGCAACAGGCAATAGCCGATCACCAAGTAAATAAACTCGCGATATCGATGATAGGCCAACAGGCCAATTATAGAGACCGAGCGGGAAACGTCACCGCTCGTCAATCGAACAACAAGCCATTCGGCACATTCGGAGACGCACCGAATCATAAGTGCGAGGAAGACGGTGCAGGGAATAGAAAAAATCAATGGCTTAAAAACGTGGAGAGCAACCGTTCTCAACCGTCTGATTAAGGGCTTTGGTAAAGGGGAGTTTATTGCAACCATTGATTTCAAAAAAGGCAGCAGTCACATCATTCCCAAACCGTCACCGGTCACATAATGTCTGTGGCGGCATGCAGGCACGCCATGTGGCATTCTTCTACAGGAAACATTAATGATAAAGCTGAGAGCATGGTTACGGGGCATGGATGAGCATGCCCAACATTAATGGAAGGAGATTTGAGTGACTTTTGAGAAATTAAGATGACAGTAGTGGCAATTAAAAACCACTACTATCGGGAGCAGAGCTCAGCGAAGAATTAAAAAATTGGCTAAGTGTATTTGCTTCAGTATCCGAACGACAACTATAAAACTAAATGTCTGCGCTTCAACAGCCGAACGACGGCTTTAATACTGAATGTCTTCACTATCATTAGGCGAACGACAGTTATAAAACTAAATATCTTCGCTTATGCAGCCGAACGACGACTATAAAACTGAAGGTCTTTACCATCAGCACGAGACTTTAAAATCGGACGTCTTCGTCAGTAGCAGTTGAACGATGGCTAAAAACCCCTGGGAAGACATCAACAAAGTCTATGGGTGGCCCCGAGTTGCAGGACGTCTGATCGGGTAGAGAAGCTCACGAGTATACTAATGGTCCAGTCAGTCAGATCTGTAGCCTCCTTCTACTAGAATTGAAGGGGAGGTTGTTGGTGCAGTTTGCACTAAAGGTCTAACTCAGATTTTGATGAATGACAAGTGAGTTAAGCTAGGTGTATTTGTGATCTGATTACTTTACCAAGTGTGCAGGAATGGATGTCTAAAGGACCTGGCACCAAGTAGAAATCCAGCTAAGTCCGCAGGACCAGATAGCTAGTGTGAAGAACAGATGGGTCAATGGGCCAACCTAAGATTTGGCAGAAAGTCTGGTCAGGTCCGTGGGACCTGACAGTCAGCAAAAGTCTAGTTGGATTTGCGAACCGGATAGCTAGGGGTGTAAATGAGCCAAACCGCTCGTGAGCTATTCGAAACTCGATTCGATAAAAGCTCGTTTGAGCTCGTTTAATAAGACTCGTTAAGATAAACAAACCAAGCTCAAGTTTCACAATATTCGGCTCGTTAGCTCGTGAATATGTTCATTAAGCTCACAAATAAACTTTTAAATAAAAACAATAATAGTTTTGATAGTGAATTTATAGATTTTACACTTTACTTATGAAAAATATAGACAAATATATTAAATTTATTTATTAGAATAAAATTATAAATTTTAACAAGAATATTATAATTTTTTAAAAATATATAATTTATTTTTTATTGAATATTTAAATTTATATTTATTAAGCTCGTTTAGGCTCGATAAAAGCTTGAATAAGCTCGTGAGCCATGAATATATTCGTTAAATAAAGCTCGAGCTCGGCTCGATTATAAACGAGCCAAACTCAAACATCCAAGAGTTCGGCTCGGCTCGATTACACCCCTACGGACAGCTGACATGAAGACCTGATGAGTCAAGAGGCTAGTCAACCTACTACAAGTTGGTAAGTAAAGGTAAGTCACTGGAGGAGAGTGACTCGGTGAAGACACATCCTAGTTGAGGGACAATAGGCCTCGGTCCAATTTAGGTCCATTTCAGATCCCTAAACTAAGATCTTGACTAGATTTTGGTCTCAAGGAAGACATGGTCTAATTACTACTTATATTATTGGGCTAACACTTGTCTTGCAGGTTATTATTTGGTTTATTGGACTAACACGCTCTGCAGGGCAAGAAGAGCATAAAAAGTCTCGGGTGAATACTACTCGAGGCGCCTTCTAGAGGATAGACACCTTCAAGCACTAAAGGCACCTTGACACTATTCATAGAAGGCACCTTGAGTGCATGGAAGGCACCTTCAGTAGGATAAAAGTCGACCTCTTCGGCGATAAGCACTAGCAATTATTGGGATTAAATTTTAAACGTTGGAGGCACCTTCATCCCTATGGAAGGCGTCTTCCACAGCTTATAAAAGAAGTACCCGCCCAAAGCTTTCAACACAACTTCTATACGAGCTTCCACGCGATCCTTTGGGCTTCCTAGTGTTGCTACTTCATCCTCCTATTGTGTTGCGAAGCTGCTATGCCCGACAACCATTCTAAGGACTTTCGATCGTGGATGACAGACCTACATCGACAAACAAGCATTTGGACTTCAATTCTTACTTGTCGGTAACGAAGCTATTTTGTTATACTTAATTCTGCATAAAAGAAAATGTAGCCTATTACATTTTTCTATTTCTTCTCTTTGTACTCGATTCTCTCTTCTGGAGATATCAGAAGAGGTATTTTAGAATATTACCTATCGATAAGTCCGTGGGGTCTGGGTCTGGGAGTAGGAGTCGCTGAAAGCTCCGAACCAAGTAAAATCGAATGTGTGCTTTCTTGCCTACTTTTCTACTTCGCTTTCTAAATTCTTTGTCCGCTGCATACTTTGCTTTTAGTTTTAAAAAGTAAAAACAAGTTTTCGAAAACCATATGATTCACCCCCCCCCCTCACGTGCATCTTGATCCAACAAGTGGTATCAGACTAGGTTTTCCTCTGAATTGGTGCAACCACCAATCAAGCTAGGGGGAAATCATTTTAGTTTTGAATTTTAGTTTTTCTTGCATTCTATTTGAATTTATAAAAGTTTATCTATTCAAATAACTCTTTTCGTTCAGTTTTTATCCTCAAAATTAGTGCAACGACCGGTCATGGTTGCGTTAGGTTGCCAGCTAGCATCAAAATTATAGAAAATATTTAATGAATAGATCCATTAAACTATTGTGCTAATGCTAGGTTGTTCCCTGAAAGAAACATGTTGCAGGGTCCAACTATAACGTCTCGGCAAGGACCGCTACATCTCCAGAACTCGTGTGTAGTGGTAAATATGTAAGAGCTCGTGTTACAGGGTCCGACTATAACGTCTCAGCAAGGACCGCTACATCACCATGAGAACTTGGGTGTAGTGTTAAATTGGCAAGAGTTCTCACACCATATGTTAAAAAAGAACAAATATGATAGGAAACCTAATAATCAAATATTTAGAACATGGAACATAAGAACTCTTACTGGTAAATCACTGGACATAGTAGATATAATGATTAGAAGAAGAATTAGTATGCTTGTGTGTACAAGAGACAAAATGAACAGAAGAGAAGACAAAGATGATAGAGAACTTGAGTTTTAAGTTATGGTACACTGAAAAGAGTAAAGCAAGAAATGGAGTGGGTATTATTGTAGATAGTTTGTTAAAGAATGAAGTTATAGGAGTAGTAGAAAAGGGGATAGAATTATAGCCCTTAAGATAATAGTGGTGAAAGAAATTATGAACATAATTAGCGTATATGCACTATAGGTAGGATTAGATAAAGCTACCAAATTAAAGTTTTAAGAGGACTTATATGAAATATTACAAAATATTCTACCAAATAAAATGATTTTAATAGAAGGTAATCTAAATGGGTATATCGGAGTGAAAAATAAGGAATATGAGAGAGTACATGGGAGCTATGGATTTAGATGAGGAATGAGGAAGGGAAAACTGTTGGGACCATGACGCCACGGGTGAATAGCGTCTCACCCAAATCGTCACTTCCTACACTTGTTAGTATGCAGCGGAAAACAAAATACAAACTAATAAAAAGAAAGTTAAACCCTATAAATAATAAGGAAGGACAATAAACCAAAATAAACTGTAACACAAGGCGTTTACATGGTTCGGAGATTAGGGCTCCTACTCCACGATTGTCCGTAAGGTGGACGATCCTGATCCATTGGTGGATGACTCCCCAGAAATCTCCGGCTAAATCAAACATCCTTCTCAGTGGAGAAACCTCACCACAACCTTGATCCAAACACTCTTGGATCACAAGAAGAGCTTGGAGCTTTGGAAGACTACTAATAGGGATTAACTACCTCTATTTCATCAACCATACTCAAGCACCCTAAGCTCTATTAAATAGAGCTCGAGAGGAAAACACTAAGCTATTTTCCCGCTACCAGTCGACTGGTGTATGCACCAGTCGACTGGTCCTTTAAGTGAAGCCGACCGTTACCCAATGATCAGCTACCAGTCGACTGCTATAGTGTACCAGTCGACTGCTACAGTATACCAGTCAACTGCTACAGAAACCAGTCGACTGCTACAACACCGCTATAGTACTGCTACAGTGTCGCTACAATACTACTATAGTAAATCCTAAAAGACAAAGGATTTTACCCTCGGTATAATCAGTCAGCACTCGTCCTCGCCCGACCAACATAGATCTAGCCTTCTAGCCTCCTCCATCACCCTCGCGTCCCTCGGATGTCTCCCATCCTTCACGTCTTGCCTTCTGGAGCTTCCTTCGGCTTTGCCCTTGTTGTCGAGTCTTCCTTTGCCAAGAGGCTCCTCACCTCCGGGACTTCATCCATTGTCAAGTCACAGACTACATACTTGGACTTGCACCGCCAAGACTCATCCTTGGACTTTTTTCCTTTGCCAAGATCACACTTGGATTTTCCTTGTTATACCTATATCCTATACACTCACAATGCATATCAAATACAATAATAAATCTAACTTAAACCTTTACCAAACATCAAAACCTATGACACCTAGATTACTCCAACAATCTCCCTCTTTTTGATATTTGGCAAACCGTTTAAGTTAGGAAAACATAATATAATAACAATGCAAATAAATATGTAAATCAGCTCATGCATAAATAATGGAACCTAAATCCCTAGGCACCCCCTTGAATTAGGATTTCCCGCAAAGATAAACTTCTCCCCCTTTGCTAATAAATGAGCAATCACTCCCCATTCACCTAAGCTCCTCCTTGAGCTAAGATTTCTTGCAAAGGTGTGTAGGTTTCTCACTTAAACCTAAATTTCTCCTCCTTTGCCATACATTAAAAAGAACTCCAACAATCTCCTAATTATTGGACTCTTTGACCTCTAATGACCATAAACATCATGTATTAATCCCTCATAAGATTATATACATGTTTATCATCCTTTTGGTCACTTTCTAATGCTGAAAAACACTTTTAGCTTGATATCAGTTGACTGCACTAGGTACCAGTCGACTGTCCCCTTTGATTTCAACTCACAAAGCCCTCTATGTTTGAAATACACTATTACTAGATGACTGGTATCGGCACCATTCGACTACCCTCATCAAAATGAGCTTACAGAGACATTTTGTGCTCAAAATCACTGTTACTAATTGACTGGTATCTACACCAGACAACTGGTACCCTATTTCTGTAAAACTTAACTTTTTCTTACCAACTTCAGAAATGCACTAGAAATTCTACAACCCTCCAAAAATTCTCAAATTTTATGGAGAATTCTATTTTAACCTTGTCTACTTGAGAAAAATATATATATATATATATAAATATATTTATTACAAATAATAAAATTGACACAAAATTCAAAACTTACTAAATTATTCAATTGAATCTTAACCTAAAGTCCTAATTTTGACTTCCTCTTGATGTATTTGCTCATACTAAACCACAATTCATCCCTAGCATTGGTTTATAGGGCATATATACATCCAAAACTAATTTTCAAGCAATATGAAATATTTTTCATATTTTCATGCATGATACTCAACCCAATTGTATCAATTTCTTGGATTTGAGACTCAAGTCTGTCTCTAAACCACTTTGGCACATTTGATGACCCATTTTGAGTCCCAAGCATGGTCCGCTTGAGATTCATTTACCATATATCCTAAAGCCTCTTTGAGCTCTCCCTAGAGCTCTTAGTCGTAGCCACCTCTCTAATTGACTCACCAATTATGGCTAGGTCACTTCTATGCACCTCAGGTGACACTTGACCTACAAAACTCACCTTCTTAACCTTAGACACCTTGTCTTTGGTTATTTCTTCTTATCCTTAACTTCGGACACCTTATCCTTGCCATAATTATATGTCACCCTAGCATATTCCTTTTTATTGACCTTGGATGACTTTCCTTTGTCCATGGTCACTCCTCCCTTACCAATGTCATGTGTCACCTTAGCACTTGACCTCCTTTTGGTCTTGGAGGGACTCAATTTGACATTTTTGGATCTTTGACCACTCAAATACATGTCAAGTCCTTTAGGTCCAATAATGAACCTCTATAGGACTTTCTCCATTTCCTCAAGCTTTGCCTTCAAGGCTTGATTTTCCAATTCTAGGGATCTAACCCTAGAATCAACATGTCCATCATAGGCATTCCTAGACCTACCCTTCCTAGGCATGTGTCTCCCTTTCTTGGGATTAATGCCTAGGTTTTCAACCACCTTCTTCTCCTTAAGCAAGATAGGTTGTTTCCTTTTAGGTCTATCATTTGAAAATAATTTCTTAGGGTTATCACCTACATTAACCCTATTCCTATCATTATATCTAAAACTATAAATATGCATGGGCAAATAATTCATATTATTTCTAACATGCATGGAGGAATTTGAATTTGAACTTGAATTCAAGTTAGAGTTTACCTCCCTTACCCTTGAAGCTCTCTTCTTCTCCCACTTCTTTAAGTGCGTCAATTTCTTGAGCTCTCCTCTTTTTGGGCACTTTGTGTGGTAGTGACCCCATTCACCACATGTGAAGCATCGAATATGCTTCTTCTCCTTCTTCTTCCTATAACTCACATTAGTTTATAAATTAACTTAAGTGAGTTTAGAGTTTACCTCCTTTACCTTCTTAAGCGAAGGACACATACTCTTGTAGTATCCCATCTTACCACACTCAAAGCATTTGATGTGGCTCTTCTCGCTCTTCTTGGTAGTTGAGGTTGAGGGTTGAGCTTCCAAGACCTCCTCATCCTAGGATTGCTCTTCTTCTTCTTCACTTGAAGATGTGGATGGTTCCACTTCGTCCTCCCTTGAAGATGTGGATGATACCTCCTCATCTTCCTTCTCCTCCTCGGATATTGAACCAGTGTCAACATCCGATTGGTCCTTCTCTTCTTGGACCAATGAGTTCTTCTCCTTGGGCTCCTCCTTTTCTTAGATTTGTGTAGGACTCTCATGAAGCGCAATTACTTTTTTCTAAAGGTCGCTTGCATTCTCATATTCACCTACATTCAATATCATATTAGGAGGTAATAAATTAATTAAAATTTTAGTTACCTCCTTGTCCGTCTCCGATTGCTCCCTTTGCTCCTCGGTCCAATATCGAGGTCGAAGATGCTTTTGTTTCTTATCCGTTGGAGCTTTAAATGATTCTTCCAATACAATCCATTGGTTCCAATTCATTTGGAACCGCATCTCCATGCGCTTCCTCCAATAGTCGAAGTCCTTGCGCTCGTATAGAGGTAGGATTTGGATGTCCCATCCTAGCGAACCTTCCGACTCCATCTTCTTCCTCTAGCACTCGCTCCCTTGGCGATTAGTCCAACAAGAGCTCACCTAGCTCTGATACCACTTATTGGGACCTTGACGCTGCTAGAGGGGAGGGTGAATAACGTCTCACCCAAATCGTCACTTCCTACACTTGTTAGTACCCAGCGGAAAATAAAATACAAACTAACAAGAAGAAATCTAAACCCTATAAAAAATAAGGAAGGACAATAAACCAAAACAAACTGTAACACAAGGCGTTTACATAGTTCGAAGATTAGGGCTGCTACTCCACGGCTGTCTGTAAGGTGGACGATCCCGATCCGTCGATGGATAACTCCCCGGAAACCTCCACCTAGCTCAAACCTCCTTCTCAATGGAGCAACCTCACCACAACCTTAATCCAAACACTCTTAAATCATAAGAAGAGCTTGGATCTTTAGAAGACTACTAATAGGGGTTAACCACCTCTATTTTGTCAACCATGCCCAAGCACCCCGAGCTCTATTAAATAGAGCTCGAGAGGAAAATACTAAGTTATTTCCTGCTACCAGTCGACTAGTGTATTCACTAGTCGATTGGTCCATTAAGTGAAGGCAACCGTTACCCAACGGTTGGCTAACAGTCAACTGCTACAGTGACCAATCGCATGTTATAATATACCAGTTAACTGCTACAGTGCTGCTACGGTGACACTACAGTAATGTTGTGATGTCGCTACAGTACTACTATAGTAAATCCTAAAAACATAGGATTTTTCCCTGAGTACAATCACTCAACACTCGTCCTCGCCCGACCAACCTAGACCTAGCCTTCTAGCCTCCTCCATCACCCTCGCATCCCTTGGATGTCTTCTCATCCTTCACTCTTGCCTTCTGGAGCTTCCTTCGATCTTGTCCTTGTTGTCGGGTCTTCCTTTGCCAAGAGGCTCCTCACCTCTGGGACTTCATCCATTGCCAAGTTACACTTGGACTTACGTTGCCAAGAATACATACTTAGACTTACACTGCCAAGACTCATCCTAGAACTTTTTTCCTTTGCCAAGATCACACTTGGATTTCCCTTGTTGTACCTGTATCCTGCACACTCACAATGCATATCAAATACAATAATAAATCTAACTTAAATCTTTACCCAAACATCAAAACCTAGAGCACCTAGATTGCTCCAACAAAAACTATATTAGATTTTGCAATAGCATATGACCTTAAATTAGCTAATTCGTTTTTTAAAAAAAGAGAAAAACACTTAGTCACATTTAAAAGAGGGAATAATAAATCGCAAATTGACTTTCTTATGGTTAGGAAGAATGATAGAAAGATTTGTAAAGATTGCAAAGTCATCCCTGGAGAAAGTTTAACTACCCAACATAGGTTAGTAGTGTTGGATATACGCCTCAAACATAGTATCAATAGAAATAAAATATACATGATTCCTAGAATTAAGTGGTGGAAGTTAAAGGATGGGAAGCAAAATATATTTAAGGAGAAGGTAGAAGTACAAGCATTAGGTAAAATATACGATGACTCTAATACAACATGAGATAAGATGGTATCAAAGTTGAAAAGAGTAGCTAAGAGTGTACTTGGTGAGTCAAAGGGACATGCACCACTAAGTAAAGAATTTTGGTGGTGGAATGAGAAAGTACAAGAGAAAGTGAAGAAAAAACAAATAGCTTATAAGGAATTATATATTTGTAAGAACGAGGAAAATTTTAAAAAATATACAATAGCTAAGAAAGTAGTGAGTAAAGTAAAAAAATGAAACTTTTGAACGATTATATCAAAAATTAGATAAAAAATAAAGGGAAAGAGACATTTATAGAATAGCTAAAATGAGAAAAAAGAAAACAAGATATCTTAGTCAAATAAAATGTATTAAAGATGAATGTAATAGGATATTAGTAAATGATGGAAAAATAAAATAGCGGTGGAAGAGGTATTTTCATCAACTTTTTAATGAAGGTTTAGGTGACCAACTTAACTTAGGTAATTTAAGTAGGTCAAATGAGTATAGAAATTTTAATTTTTATTGTAGAATTCAAACTTCAGAAATAAAATAAACTTTAAATAAGATGCACAATGGAAAAGTCGTTGGACCAGATGATATTCCGATAGAGGTATGGAAGTGCCTAGGGAATTAAGGTATTGAATGGCTTATAAAATTATTTAATATGATATTGAAAATGAAAAAAAAATGTCTGATCAATGAAGGATAAGTACTCTAGTTCCCTTATATAGGAACAAAAGAGACGTATAAAATTGTGTAAACTATAGGGGTATTAAACTAATGAGTCATTATGAAACTTTGGGAAAAAGTAATAGAAAAAAAAATTAAGAAAGGAGACCACAGTGACAGAAAATCAATTTGGATTCATGCCTAGAAGGTCGACAATAGAAGCTATACATCTTCTTAGACAATTAATTAAAAAATATCGGGAGTAAAAATAAGATCTGCACATGATAATCATTGACTTAGAAAAAGCTTATGATAGAGTCCCAAGAGAAATTATATGGAGAATTCTAAAAAAGAGAGGTGTTAGCGTAACATATATTGAACTAATTAAGGATATGTATAAGGATGTAACAACTAAATTAAAGACTTCAGGCGGAGTAACTGAAGCATTTCCAATAAAGATAGGGTTACATCAAGGATCAGTTCTAAGTCCCTATCTTTTTACACTAATTATAAATTAACTCACTGTGTACATTCAAGACACAGTACCATAGTGAATATTGTTTGCAAATAATATTATTTTTGGTAGATGAAACACATGAAGGAGTAAATACTAAACTAAAATCTTGAAGGGAAACACTAGACGGGAAAGGTTTTAATCTTAGTAGATTAAAGACAGAATATATGGAAGTTAAATTTAGCAATATTAGAAGCAATAAGACAATTGTTAGGATAGGAGAATACGAGTTGCCCGGAACCGAGAGATTTAAATATTTAGGATCATTTTTGTAAAATGATGGAGGGATTGAGAAAGATGTCTTACATAGAATACAAGCAAGATGGGTGAAATGGAGGGGAGCGTCGAGTATTTTATGTGACCATAAAGTACCTCTTAAACTTAAAGATAAGTTCTATAAAACTGTAGTTAGACCTGCTATGTTATATGTAGCTGAATGTTGGGCTATGACTCAAGCACATGAGCAGAAGATGAGAGTTGCAGAGATGAGGATGCTAAGGTGAATGTGTGGACATATAAGGATGGACAAAATAAGAAATGAGAGTATTAGAAAGAAAGTTGGAGTTGCATCTATTGAGGAAAAACTCTTAGAGACACGTTTAAGATGGTACGACCAATAAATGCTCCAGTTCGGCAATGTGAAATTATAATAAACATGCATATCAAACAATGAAGAGAAAGACCAAAAAAGACTTGGTTAGCAACAATAAAATAAAATAAAATTTATTTAAATATAGATGATGATATAATAAAAGATAGAGCTCAATGGAGTAAAAGGATTCATGCAGCCGACACCACCTAGTGGGAAAAGCCTTGGTTATTGTTGTTGTTGTTGGTGGTGGTGGTGGTGGTGCAACACCACTCAAGTTCCTCGATATATTTTTTCCTCAAACTCTACTAATCCAAGACCAAGTCTTGGTACCTTCTTCAAGTTTTCTATTTTAGATCTAAATGGCCAAAAATGAAGGATACAGCACTGCTCGTACTCCACTTTTCAATGGAGATGACTTCCCCCACTAGAAGAGGCGGATGGAGGTGTACTTGAAGACTAATTTTGACCAGTGGTTCAGCATCACCAAAGGATCAAGGCTCCCATCAACAACGTTGGAATTCCAATGGACCTAGAAAATTGGAATCCAAAAATGAAGAAGAAGGCCCAAATTGACTTCAAGGCTCTCAACACAATCCAATGCAGACTAACGAAGGAGGAACTAAACTCATAGAACTACACGAAGGAACCAACGACGCAAAGGTAATAAAAAGCAACCTTTTCTTAAATAAATTATTGAACATCAAAATATAGGATGGTGAGACTGCCAATCAGCTGCACGCGAGGATAAAGGATATCTTGAACGAACTTCACACAATCGACCACCAGATGGAGAACCGAGATCTTATAAGGTACGTTCTAAATGCATTTCCTTGAAATGTACTATGGGCATCCATCGTGGATGCCTAAAAGATCTCGAGGAATTTATATAAGTTAATGTTAGATGAACTTTTCTGTGAATTAAAATTGCACGAACAGACTAACGCCAAACTTGAGAAAGGCATTGCTCTTGTTGCAAGAACGTCAAAAGAAAAGAACTAAACCAGAGCCTGAAGCTGAGTTTAACCCAGACTCAAATGATGAAGAATACCTGGTAAACTTGGTAAGAAAAATGTTTACCAGGAGAAAGAAGAACTTCACCAAAAGGGATCTGCAGAAGATCAACTTCATTTCAAACTCCAGCAATAACAAGACCAATGTTAAATTCTTTGGATGTAATAAGTGTTGGTTGCTACTCGGAAAACCTAGAGGTTCTACTGTACAAAAATTTTGTACAAAGATCTGAACCTTTTCCTACCTACCATGTGTTCTTTTAAATTAAATTTTGGATCGCCTGCGGAACTTAACACGTTTGATCCAAAACTTAATCTATTTGTTCTTTTAGGTTTTGACTTGGATCTCCTGCGGAACTTAACACGTTCGACCCAAGTCACCTTAAGTTATTAATTCCATTAAATATTAATTTTCATAATTGGTTCCCAGTACTGACGTGACGAGGCACATGACCTTTTTGGATATGGGAGCAACCACCACCGACTAGACAAAACCTTTTATGGAAAGCTAATATTTAATTTCCTAAAATAACTTTAGGTTAACCGAAAAGAACAATCAAATCACAAGGAAAAGAAAAAATAAAAGAACACAACATCGAAAAACATATTCGAAATCCTAGAATCATAAGCCTCTTGTATTTGGTATTATTTCCAAAAATAACTAGTATGATGTGGAAAGAAAAATTACTAGTTATACCTTTTAGAAAGACCTCTTAATCTTCTACCGTATTCCTCTTCTAACCTCGGACGTTGTGTGGGCAATGATCTTCCGAGATGAGAAACCACCAAACACCTTCTTCTCCTCCTAGCTAGGTTCGGCCAAAACAAGAAAGCTTCACCAAGGAAGAAGAAAAAAACACCAACCAAGCTCCAAGGGATGCAAGCTTTCTCTCCTTCTTCTTCTTCTTCTCCAAGTAGTATCTGGCCACCACAAGAGCTCCAAGCCAAGAGAAAGTTCGGCCACCACAAAGAAGAAGAGGGGAAGAGAGGTTGGCCAGCCACATCAAGGAATAAGAGAGGGAGAAAAATAATAGAGGTTGTACCCCATGAAGGCACCCCCACCCCTTCTTTTATATTCCTTAGCCTTGGTAAATTAGGAAATTTAATTACAATAAAATTTCCTTAAGTTCCTTGACAACAATTAATTAATAAAAAATAAATAAAATTTCCTAATTAATTGAATGTGGCCGGCCACCTCATGGAGAACAAATAAGCCAATTTTTAATCAACAATTAAAACTTCCTTATTTGTCTTTGGAAATTTTTAAAAAATAAAATTTCCCTTTAAAATCCCTTCGATAAAAAGAAATTTCTATAATTTTAATTTTCAACATGTGAATAATTTTCAAAGAGAAAAAATAAAATATCTTTCCAATCTACAAATAAGGAAAGAGATCTAATCTCTTTCTTTTAATCTTTTGTAGATCCTTTTAAGAGAGATATTTTTATTTTAATTCTCTTTAATAAATTATATCTTCCACATAATAAAAATTAAAATTAAAATTCTTTTTAATTTTATTATGGCCGGCCTTCTCTAGCTTGGGTTCAAGCTAGGGCCGACCACCCATAAACCAAGCTTAGGCGGACCCTAGCTTGATTCCCAAGCTAGCTTGGCCGACCCCCTTTAGGTGGGTATAGAAGGTGGGTATAGGTGGGTATAGTACTCTATAAATAAAAGGCTACGATAGGGACCGAGAGGAGGAATTGGTTTTGGTCTCCCGATAAAATTAAGCATCCCGTGTTCGCCCCGAACACACAACTTAATTTTATCAATAATAATTCATTCCACTAGAGAACTATTATTGAACTACCGCATCAATCCCAAATTACATTTTTGGGCTCCTTCTTATTATGAGTGTGTTAGTCTCCCTGTGTTTAAGATATCGAATGTCCACTAATTAAGTGAGTTACTGACAACTCATTTAATTAATATCTTAGTCCAAGAGTAGTACCACTCAACCTTATCATCATGTCGGACTAAGTCCACTGCAGGTTTAACATGACAATCCTTATGAGCTCCTCTTGGGGACATTATCAACCTAGTATCTCTAGGACACAGTTTCCTTCTATAATCAACAACACACACTATAAGTGATATCATTTCCCAACTTATCGGGCTTATTGATTCATCGAATTAAATCTCACCCATTGATAAATTAAAGAAATAAATATCAAATATATGTGCTTGCTATTATATTAGGATTAAGAGCACACACTTCCATAATAACTGAGGTCTTTGTTCCTTTATAAAGTCAGTATAAAAGAAACGACCTCAAATGGTCCTACTCAATACACTTTGAGTGTACTAGTGTAATTATATAGTCAAGATAAACTAATACCTAATTACACTACGACCTTCTAATGGTTGTTCCTTTCCATTTTGGTCGTGAGCTACTGTTTATAATTTATAAGGTACTGATAACATCATCTTCTGCATGTGACACCACATACTATGTTATCTACAATATAAATTAATTGAACAACTACAACTAAATGTAGACAATTTGACCAAATGTGATTCTTTATTCAAAATAAATGTTTACAAAAGCTTAGGCTTTCAGTATACACTCCAACAATAAGAAGGGACATTACAAGAATGACTACCCAAATCTTAAGAAAATGAAAGCCCTTAAAGCAACGTGGGATGACTCGTATATGGATGAATCAGATAGCGATGAACCAAAAGGCATCAACTACCTCACACTAATGGCATATGGACTAGGATTGGAAAGGAAATCAGAAGACGGGTCAGAACCGAATCGAGCCACGAGTCCGCACTCGTTTCTAAAGGTTCCGATGAGGTACAATCTATTTTAAGCAGAAAATTTTTAAAATAATTACATGTTTACATAAGAAATTAACCTTGTATGAAGATCAAATGAATGAACTAAATTTAGAAAATAAAACACTTAACGAACAATTAAAATCAATCTCAACGATTGATCTGATTCAAGCTAAAACTCCAAATGAAATTGCAAAACTTGAAGAGAAGAATTTCAGTTTGAAAGGAGAAGTAGTTGAACTAAAACAACTACTAGAAAAACTCACAACTCGATCCAAGTACCTAAATATGATACTTGGATCATAAAGAGTTGTGTATAATAAGTCTAGACTCGGATACAAGTCTAGCTCAACTAATAAAATATTTATATCTCTGGTCACTCAAAATAAAAATCAAACTAAGGCCTAGGTTTCAAAAGCGTATCTAACCACGCAAGTAGGATTCAACCAATACTATGTATCAAAAAATAACATTCACTACATAAACCAAAATAAATCAAATAACTCACTCTTAATCCTGAAAATCAAAACTTTAAACCAAAAGAATAAAATCAAATCAAATAAACTTAAATTAAATAAAAATAAAATAACCTAAACTTAAGCTACAACCAAGTCTATTATAACTATGGAATAAATCAATATAAACCTAAATTAAATAAAATAAAAATTAAATCAAACCAAAACTATAACCAAGTCTATTATAACTATAAAACAAATCGACACAAACCCAAAACCTAAAACCCAAGTCCAATAATTCAAGGGGAGACTCTAAACTAGTTGGCACCTCCAAAATTAATAAACCTACCCGGATGGATAATTAAGACCAGTCTAAAAAAAAGGACAAAAGTTTAACTTGACCAATGGTACTGGTAAAATTTTGGATGATAGTAAGTTAGGGAAACTCTGTCTATACATGTCTAGAAAGATATAACTTCAACCTGGTGTGTTTGGCTTAGTGGAACTAACTGAAGCTACCCTTTACGAATACTAACTAGTTAGACCAAAGTTTTATACTAAGTTCAGTGGATAGGACTATTTGGAAAACCTCAAATGTGTAGTTACTCTAATGATGTCCAGGTGACTCACCATAACTTAGAAGTTTATCCGAAGAATGTCTATTTGTTGATCCCAAAGCTAAACTTGAATCCAACATAAAATTAAACTCAACCCTAAAATTCAACATAATTCATCTCATAAAATTATAAGATTCCTTGATTGAAAAATTAGATCGGGTGAAATGATTAAAGATTCAAAATTTAAATTCAAATTCAAAAATAAATTAAATTAAAAAAAATAGCCCGGTGCACGAAGCTCCTGTCATGTGAGGTCCCGATGAAAGATCCATTATACGCAGCCTTATTTTTTAAAAAATAAAAATAAAAATAAAATAAATCAAATCAAATTAAAATTAAACCTAAATCAAAATTTTAAACTTAAACTTAAAATTAAACTTAAATTAAAAATTTAAACTAAAATTAAAATTAAACTTAAATTACAAATTTAAACTTTAAATTAAAATTAAACAAACAAATTAAAACTAAAATTAAATTTACATTAAAATTAAATTAAATTTAAAACCTAAATTAAATATAAAAAAAATGTGCCTTTGAAGGTGCCTTTGAGTCAATCGGAGGTGCCCTCGTAAGGGTGGGAAATTTCCCGGCCCAATCTACTAAAAGCGCCTTCATTCGGTTGAAGGCGCCTTCCATAACACTTTAAAGGTGCCTTCGATGAGGTCGAAGGCGGCTTCAATCAAATTTTTTTCCAACGAACAGAAGGCAACTCTGTTCACAAAATAACACACGACAAGGCACCTTCCAGCGATTATTGTTCATGGTTTCTCAAGTGTTTCACCACCAACCTACCATAATGCCTCCTAGATATACTCTAACTCAATCTATCTAGTTAATATTTGGATACTTGTGTGTTTCCTTTGTCAAATTCGTGCTTGCATTTTTAAAATTTTAGGAAATAATGACATGTTACTCTTAGCCCTAGCAATGCCCCATCTACTGATGCTAGGTTTCCCTCTGAGCGACTTAGATTAGATTTTCTAAAGCATACATATGTTGCATTAAAATCTAGGTTTTTTAGTAGGTCATTCTTCACCAGATATTGTGCACCTATCGTAGAGATTATTTATTACTATTAGTTGAATAAATTAGTTTACTGTAGTTATTCAATAAACTTAGATTTGTGTACCTAGTTTTACAATAATCTGGTTAAGATCGATGACCTCACCTATTCTACTAGAGTTGGTGGAAAGGACTTTAGTTTTTCCCCTATTCTATTGTATGATAGCTTAGGACTTAGGAGATCTGTCTATCCATTTTTGTGTTATCCTAGTAGGGATTTGCTATTTGGCGAACCCTACTTCCATATTACATTAGATACTATTTACATATACTTTTTGGGGAGGAGAGACTACCTACAGTGACTGACTTTAGGTTACTCTCTCTTAGGGTACAGGACTATATCCTATATTGAGTCCTAACCACCTACATTCTACCAATCACATCTCGCGATGTTGTGATGATGTGGTCATCTCATTCATTTTTTCTGTATGCACTATACCAGCGCCTTGATATCGACATTGCATTACACATATTCCACAATGTCTTCCATGCATCCAGTCTCATCACTAGGTTATAGGTTCATATGACATATTGTCATATTTTAACATATTCTCGGCCATAGGGATAGATATGATGCAAGGTACGACCACTCCCCTTAGCGCATATGACGAGATTGGTCAGCGTTAGTTTACATTAGTGCATATAGACATTACTACTCAGGAGGGATTAGCTTAGAGAGTTGGACCAGAGCTAGATATACTAGGCAAGGCCGAGAACGATTTCCCACCTATCATTCCGACCGAGGGGGAGGAGTTGTCGACATTCACAAAGGAGGAGCTCTTTGGATAGCCTCTGATTCCGACCTAGCCCTCGACCTCACTATCCGTCGAGGACTGACTAGTATGACTTGAGGACTCTTCCGCACAGCTTCGACAGTCAATCTCAGACAGTTTCATCACTCTTCGAGGAGAGATGACCACTGGATTCTCCTCGCTCCGGGAGGAGATGACCACCAGATTCTCTTCGCTCCAGGAGGAGATGACCACTGGATTCTCCTCACTCCGGGAGGAGATGACCACCGGACTTCAGCAGATTTTTCGAGCCATGCAAGTATCTAAGCAGTCCCCACCCCCTCCAAATGATGAGGACCAGACTTGATCATCTTAGGACACTATCATACTTTGTATATTTTGGTTGACTTGATCTATATAGTTATCCACTTTTTGTCATCGTATTTGGATAAGTTTGGATAAGCTAGGAATATGTTTCTAGATTAGGTCGGCTATTTTCAAAATATTTTCCAACTAATTTACAAATTCTAGGAAAAATTTCTTACATTTATATTTTTTAAAATATTCCTATTTTCTTATAATTTCAAAATTAATTTTAAGTCTTAGATTAGATCAAATCCATAGAAAGCATGATCCTATAGATCTAGGACTTGAGCATCTCACAAATATACTAGGGCTCTCTTAATTGTGTATTTTAAAATCTTAGAACGGTGTGAGATGTGGAGGCAAATTGCCGGGACTTATGATGTCTATATCAGTGCATCGACACAAGTCTGGGCGAGAAATACCAAACAATACAGTGATCAAGTTAAATAATCCATTTTAATCATACACTAACTAGATGCATTTACTTAACCTAACTAACTAAGTAAGCACTACTATCTTCTGGTAGTTAGTCAGTAACTAACAGTTAGACATTTAAGGATGATTTTCTAGATGAATATTTTTAAATAAATACCAAGTCCAGAGGGAGGTAATTTGGAATCAACTTTTCAACTTTTCCTTAAAACAAAATAAAAATATCCATTTTGAAAAGTTTTTAAAAATGTTTTAAAATATCCAATATATTAAATCACTTTAGCAAATTAATAGTTGAAAAGTTTAAAAAATTAATAGTTAAAGTATTTTAAAATTATGTTTGAAAAACATTGTGAAAATATTTCTAAGCTTTTAGTATTTCAAAAATATTTTTAAATTAAACATTCTTAGCATTTAAAAAAAAATTCTTAACATTTTGAAAATCTTTTAAAGCATTTCAAAAATATTTCTAAGTTAAAAATTCTTAGTATTTCAAAAATATTTTTAAGTATTTCAAAAATATTTCTAAGTTAAAAATTCTTAGCATTTCGAAAATATTTTTAAGCATTTTAAAAATTCTTAGTTTTTGAAAATTTCTTTATTCTGCTTATAACATTGCAAGTGAAATTGGTTACACTGAATACTTCCTCTTATAAACCTGAAAGTCTTCATATTGGAAAACTTTTATTATTTCCATGCCTCATTTGATGAATGTCACTTTTCTTCACTTGACTAATTTCTCTATGCAATTTTTTAATGAATGTCAAAGGAGGAGGGTAAGAGTTTAAGTTAGAAAATCAAAAAGAAAGAGAACCAAAGAAAATCTGAAAAACTTAACCCTGAAACTGATCAAGAAACTAACTTAGACTACTCTTAAATCATTTTTATCATATATATTTTGCATATATTTTCCTAATTTTAACCCAGGTTGTCATTGCATCAAAAAAGGAGAGATTGTTGGTGCAGTTTGCACTAACGGTCTAACTTAGATTTTGATGACTAACAAGTGAGTTAAGTTAGGTGTGTTTGTGATCTAATTACTTTACCAAGTGTGTCAGAATGGATGGTCTAAAGGACCTGACACCAGACAAAAATCCAGCTAGGTCCGCGGGACCGGATAGTTGGTGTGAAGACCAGATGGGTCAACGGACCAACCTAAGATCTGGCAGAAAGTTCGGTTAAATCCGTGGGACCTGACAACCAATAGAAGTCTAGTTGGGTCTACGGACCGAACAATTAACATGAAGACCTGGTGAGTCAAGAGGCTAGTCAACCGACTGCAAGTTGGTAAGTAAAGGTAAGTCACTTGAGAAGAGTGACTCGGTGAGGACGTGTTCCAGTTAAGGGACAATAGGTGTCAGTCCAATTTATGTCTATTTCGGATCCCTAAACTGAGACCTCGACTAGATCCTGGTCTCAAGGAAGACAGGGTCTAATTACTACTCATATTATTATGCTAACACTTGTCTTGCAAATTATTATTTAGTTTATTGGACTAACACACTTTATAGGGCAAGAAGAGCACAAAAAGCCTCGGGTGAACAGTACCCGAGGTGCCTTTTAGGGGATGGAAGACGCCTTCATGGAAGGCGCCTTATCACTGTTTATAGAAGGTACCTTCAGTGCATGGAAGGCGCCTTCAGTAGGATAAAAGTTGACCTCTTCAGCGATAAGCACTAGCAATTCTTGGGATCAAATTTTACACATTGGAGGCCCCCTTCAACCCTATTGAAAGTGCCTTCCATAGCTTATAAGAGAACTACCCACCCAAAGCTTTTAACACAACTTCTATATGAGCTTCCACTCTATCCTTTGGGCTTCCTAGTGCTGCTACTTCATCCTCCTGCTGTGCTGCGAAGCTGCTATGCTCAACAACTATTCCAAGGACTTCCGATCGTGGACGGCAGGCCAACATCGACAAACAAGCGTTCAAACTTCAATTCTTACTTATCGGTAGTGAAGCTATTTTGTTATACTTAATTTTTCATAAAGGAAAGTATAGCCTGTTACACTTCTATTTCTTCTCTTTGTACTCAATTCCCTCTTCCAAATGTATTGGAAGAAGTATTTTAGTGAATTACCCATCGATAGTTCCGCAGGGCCTGTGTCTTAGAGTAGGAGTCGCCAAGGCTTCAAACCAAGTAAAATCGAACGCGTGCTTTCTTGGCTACTTCTTTGTCCGCTGCGTACTTTGCTTTTAGTTTTTAAAAGTAAAAAATAAGTTTTCAAAAATCATGTGATTCACCTCCCCTTCCCCCCTCCTCATGTGCGTCTCGATCCAACAGAGGCTTGTGATCTGGTGATGATAGGGGGTCCCACTAAAGGTGGCTCAAAGTAAGGAAGACCAATTGACAAGGAAGATAAAGTTTAGCGGGGTATCCTAGTCCGCCGAGCGGACTATGCAGTGCTAAGCGGACCGGGTATTGTTGAATGGAACGGGCCAGTTACAACCGAGTGGATGGTGATAGCTACGTGGATAAGTAAGCCGGGTTTTGCCCCTAGCCGGGTAGAATGACCCTCCAATAATGAAGAGAAATAAGCAGCAACTGGTCTCGCCAATCGGGCTTTGCGTCCGATCTGAGCGGGATAACCGCGGACAGTCAGGAAGTAAGGAAAGTGACAAAGTCAACAGGCCCCGAGAACACTGCCGAGCAAAGGCAGCCCAGCCAAGCAGACCTCGAGCGACTGTGTATGACCCCATCCAGTATCGTACGTAAGAAGCTTATAGGTTATCATGTCAGAGAATGCAAAGGTGCTTAAGGTACGGTGTCAGGGACACTTTTTGACCTGTCTCTTCCTAGGACACCTAGAAAGATGTGCTTATTCCTTGAGATACATGCATGAGCACCATGTTCACACTATAAAAGGGGGTTCCTAGCTACAAAAAAAGTTATCCGCAACTTCGTCTTCTATATCTACTTACTACAGTTCCCATTTCTTGAGATCACTAGACACTGACTTGACATGAAACTAGTTCCTTTGTGTTCGTTTACCTCTCCTGATTATATGTATACCCTCAAACGTCAATTTGACTCAATATATTGAGAGCAATAATTTTTTGAATATGAAAATATTTGAAAAATTCAATTTGCATTTTAAAAATCTAGTTGATGGACCAACGACCTCGGATTGATACAAAACTAGATTCTATGAGTTCAATAAGTTTTCCTGATTATATTCATGCTCTCAAATATCAATTTGTCTTAATATATTAAGAGTAATGATTTTTTGACCGTGAATTAAAATTTTCAAATATATTCATATTCAAAAAATCATTGCTCTCAATATATTGAGTCAAATTAATATTTGAGGGTATGGATATAATTAGGAGAACTAGCTAAATACATAGGCTCTAGTTTTATATCAATCTGAGGTCGTTTAGTCCATCAGCCGATTTTGCCCAAAATCGACTGATGGACCAAATGACCTCGGATTGACATAAAACTTGATTTTATATGTTCATCTACCTCTATTAATTATATTCATGCCCTCAAACCTCAATTTGACTTAATATATTGATAACAGTGATTTTTTAAACACAAATTAAAATTTTTAAACATATTCATGTTTAAAAATCATTACTCTCAATATATTTGATCAAATTAATATTCGAGGGCATGAGTATAATTAGGAGAACTAGTCTTATGTATTCGCCCACCTCTTCTTATTATATTTATACCATCAAATTTCAATTTAACTCAATATATTGAGAGAAATTTTTTTTAAAACACGAATATGTTTAAAAAATTTAATTCATATTAAAAAAATCATTGCTCTCAATATATTAGGATAAATTGAAGTTTAAAGGCATGGATATAATCAGGAGAACTAGCCAAACACGTAGGATCTAGTTTCATATCAATCCGAGGTCGTTTGGTCAATCAACCGGACTTTTAAAATACGAATTAAAATTTTCAAACATATTTTGTGTTTAAAAAATTATTACTCTTAATATATTGAGTCAAATTGATATTTTAGAGCATGGATATAATTAGAAGGGGTAGAGGAACACATAGAAACTAGTTTCATATTAATCCGAGGTCATTTGGTCAATCAACTGGTTTTAGACAAAATCGACTGATACACTAAATATTAAATTGACGTTTGAGGATATAGATATAATCAGGAGAGATAGACGAATATATAGACACTAATTTTATATCAATCTAAGATCGTTTGATTCATCAACTAATTTTAGAAATTGATTTTGATTAAAAATAAATAAATCAGTCGACCGATTTAATTAAAAATGTTACGTTTTGATACAAAGCCAAATCAATGTAACTGTTTCAAAATATTAGTTGACTGCTACGGATAAAACATGATTTGATATTTTTAAAATTTACTTATATGATTTAATAATTTTAAAAATATACTTAGGTAGTTCAATAAAATTTGAACAGCAAAACATACAGGCATGGGAGAGTCTCATCGGTGATTTACCTTGATCTATAGATAGATTAACGAAGATAATGGGAGGAGTGAATCGTCTTTTGCCACGTGATGAAGTCTCATCCTGAATTGTGTACCATGACAATGCACTGATTAAGGGTGCAAGTGAAACCGAAGCATGAGCGGGCTCATTTGATTCGATCGTTAGCTCGCATGTCTGCGTAACCTCGCATCTAGTTGGCCTAAAAATATATATTTTTATAATAAATATTATAAATTATTTACTTATATCTACCTGTTGAGTTACAGTAAAAATATTAACTATTTTTAGTTTTTTTCTGTGTTATAAGAGTTGTTTGATTCAGATATGATAGCGAGTAAAAGAGTTTAAAGAATTCAATGAGAAACGGTAAAGATAGTTTTTGTTTTTTAATCAGCCAAAAGCACAATTTTAATCAGCCAAAAAACATCGATCAAGCATGTATAATTAAGATCGCCCATCCTTTTCCTTTTGGAAACTTCTCGCTTGCTTAGCGATTGACTTTTCTTCATTCCGGAGAATGAAATATGAAAAGTAATTAACAGTTGAACGATTCCTTCGACACCTTCTCCTTTTACATCCTCCGTCAGTCCGTCTCCTTTTGTTTACCAGAATACGCTCCGAAGAGTAGGCGTGGAGACCATCCATGATGCCTCTCCGGAAACTGCCTCTTTTAGCGGCGGAGATGGTGGACTTGAAGCACCGATCCTCGTCCGACGCCGGCAGAGGCAGTGGCCGGAAGATAAGTAGGTACTCTGCTTTTGTCGTCATCTCGACGGTGCTGCTCCTGTTCACGTTCATGCAGAACGACGATGCGACGTTGGTCGCTCAGTATCCTTCCGGCAACAGAGCTAAGTCGCCGGAGGAATTCTCCACAATTGAGACCATAGAGAAGGAGATTAAGGAGGAAGAAGAAGGAGACAAACTAACCCAAAAAACTACAGTGCTCGTTGACGTTGTGGTCGACGTTCGGGTGGCCGAATCACCGTCAGCCCCCCCGGAAAAGAAGGATCACGCCGTGCTCGAAGTCGACTCTCAGATTGTCGTCGCAAAAGAAGTATTTCAAGAACAAGGAGCGCGCGAAGAAAAGCTGCCGCCGGAGAAGGAGGAGCAGCGGCGAACATTTCTCGATGTGCTGGAAAGCTGTGACCTGTTCGACGGCCGGTGGGTCTACGACGACGTCAACTATCCGTTATATAAGGAATCGGAGTGTACGTTCTTGACTGAGCAAGTGACGTGCTTGCGGAACGGCCGGAGAGACGACGGCTTCCAGAAATGGCGTTGGCAGCCCAACCACTGCGCTCTGCCAAGGTACCATTTTTTAGCCCACATCACCGGAAAACCACTCTCAGCACCTCATTCTCCGGATGAACTTTAGTCCCACATGACCGGTTTCAAGTCGAGTAACTCTAGATGCCTCTTTTAAATCAAGGTTCGAAGCAAAGCTTTTCGCCGAGCGGCTGCGCGGGAAACGTCTCATGTTCGTCGGCGATTCACTCAACCGGAATCAATGGGAGTCGATGATCTGCTTGGTTCAATCGATCGCGACGTGGAACAAGAAATCTCTCACCAAGAATGGATCGCTCAACATCTTCCGGCTCGAGGTAATCAATTCTAAAACTAATTTGTTCAAACTTCTTCCGCTCTTCCTTAATCGATTTGAATTGGGAGTTTAGGATTACAATGCGACGGTAGAGTTCTACTGGGCGCCGTTCCTGGTCGAGTCCAACTCCGACGACCCCCAAATCCACAGCATCCAGAAACGGATCATCATGCCCAAATCTATCGATAAGCACGGCGAGCACTGGAAGAACGTGGATTACCTCATCTTCAACAGCTACATCTGGTGGTTGAACACCCCCGCCATGAAAGTCCTGTGAGAAACTCGATCATAGTTCAGATTCGAAATTTGTGAGGTTTGGCTTCTGATTTGGATCAAAACAGGCGAGGATCCTTCGAGAAGGGATCGAAGAAGTATGTCGAGGTTGACCGACCAGTGGCATATCGGCGAGTGATGAATACGTGGGCGAAATGGGTGCAGAACAACGTGAATCCCAACCGAACCATGGCGTTCTTCATGAGCATGTCTCCCAACCACATCAAGTAAGTCCAATTTTTATTTCATTTCAGTCTCGAACCCCCACAAAGATACTCATTTTTCTCTTCAAAATCCAATTTTTAGTTCGTTTCAATGAGGAATCTCCTCGACAATTCTCTCCGGAGAAGTAATTTTGCACGATTGCTAACTGATTAACCCACCCATCGGCTTTAAATTGTGCATCGCTGGCGTAGTCACAGCGATATAATTGAGCTACAATTCAACTTGTGATGGCTTGAAGAAGAAGCCAAATGGAAGAAGGCTACGTGATGATGACGAGTTGGAAAGAAGCGTCAAATGCGTGCAAATTTATATCGATCCAACGTATAACGTCCTCGTCAGGACCACTGGACAGTTCGAATTGGAGAATGTAGGAGGGCAATCTGCATTAACACGAAGCTACTCAATGATTAAAGAGGGAATAGAATTAGATTCCTCCGCAAGCTTTAGAAAAGTCACTATAATATATTATAAGAGAAAAAATAGCTTTTAACACCCCTATAATTCCTAAATTTCCTTTATAGTCTTAACTTCGTGAACATACCCCTTCAGTTTTGCTCTTCTTTTTTACAATAAAAACTCTCCTCTGCTGGTATTAGTGAAGAATGAGCCAGAAAGGGGCATTTGAGAATTGTAGCATATTGGCTAGATTGGACACATGCGAGGACCATTACTGGACTTTTTGTTGACATAGTGCACAGTCGCTAGTGATTAGTGAAGAACTTATATTATGCATGCATGAGCAAGAAGTGTGTAATTGATTTGACAAGTCATTGGACTAAGGATTCCATCACGGGAGCTTTCACACATGCATAGGGACTCCACTTGCAACCATGACATTGCTAGTGAGATGGTCTAAGAATATGAGAATAGCATGGTAACGCCGACCTGGTTGCAAGTGGAGTTAATTCTTGCCAACAAGAAGCAAGAATTAAATATGAGAATTAATTCTTTCGTGCAATTTAAATATCATGTCTGCACAAGAAGCATATGATGTTAATGCTGGTATAATTATCCCCCAAATATATAGTTTGCATGTAGTTTTATATTTTGGGCAAAGTTTAAGTTAGGATAAAAGTGTGTAATTATAAGAAACACTACATGTATTGTAGATCTGACGATGGAAATTATTAGTGTGTAAGTTTAGGGTTATAAATGAACCAAACATTTATCAATAAAATTTGTGTGTAATTTGGTAAGAATTTATTAATGTTCATTCAATATAAATAAGATTAATTAAACAAATAAGTTTGAAGATATATATGTTCAGATCATTAATGTTCATGAACAACGTTTATTGTTTATAAATTATATTCATTAATAAACCTCTTATCAATATACTAAATAAATAATAAAATAAAATAAATAAAAAAATTTGAATTATCAAGTTTAATAATCAATCAAACAATTAAAAATTTCAAATAATCAAATAAATTTGAATTGAGAATTCGATAACATCTAAATGAACTAAGTTCGAGCCAAGTTTAAATTGAGAACTTAATAATATCTAAACGAATCAAATTCAAGTTAATAAAAAATAAATCAAATCAAATTTGAACAATCATATCAAAGGCTTTGTTCATTTTAAGTTCGGCTTAGTTTGATTCAGTTATCTTATGAAATAAACTTGAACACTTCAAAGTTCAACTCGATTCGACTCAGTTCGTTTACAGCTCCTATGTAAGTATAAGAGGTAATCTCTTGACATGCGAGTTGTGAGAAAGTGACACCCACATATAATACCCTTATTTAGATGAGGGTTTATTAAGTAATAAGTGTCTTAGGGCCAAATTCAACAAGCCTCGGTTATGTTCAGTTGATTAATATAATTAGTTGATTAGGAAATCAATTGAAGGTAATGAAGTTAATTACTACATAAAGCTTTTGTTTCAGGTGGAGTCAACTCAATGACACTTCAATCAGGTAATAATTTCAAATTCAAATCATTTTATTAGTTAAACAAATATGACAATACCTGAAGAAGCCAGTAGTTATCATCAAGAATCAACATTGGTCTATCAGTTGATTGATGATAACAGGTATTTGGATCATTTGAATTGATTAATAATACTTAAATAATTTAATGATGATACAATCATTGAAAGAATTGGTCAAGATCCAAGTGCATTGATTGTAATCCAGATGAAACAGTGGACCACGCCAAGTTTGATTCAAATTAATCGTATATGCGTTCAAACAATTGACTGATAGAAAGGTTTAATATAACTAGACAATAATATTTGAGTAATGATTGTTGCTGATTGAATTTTGAGAGTAGTGGATTAGTTGATTGATGATGCCTAATGTCATTTTACAAATACTACTTATAAAGGCACTTCAAAAATGATAATATTTGTATGATTTTTTACAGCGATATACTAGGATTCTCAACCCTATTTCGATTTTGTTAGTTTCTTGAGCTTAGGGTTTTTTTTTTTTATTTTTTCAATATCTATTACTACATTTATTTCATATCTTTTGTAAAAGGTTTTTCTCCTCGAATTTTCACAAATTTGACTCATCTTAAGAAGTGTTCATTACGCTGTGAATTAAGAATCGAGAATGTTGAGCCACTAAAATATTTAAGTCTTCTTTATGTTTTTTCCCTATTGCATTTATTATTTATATTTTATTAGCTTATATTTCCGTTGGGCTCACAAGAAACATCTCCATTCTTCTATTATGCTCGATTTCACATTTATTATGCTATTAAATGCCAGTGACTCAATTCTGGTCCCCTGTCATTATTGTTGATGGCAAAGGGTGTTTCTATTGGAAAAACAAAAGATAAAATTAGGAGGTAAAACAATAAATCTAAAACTATTGGGGGTTTGTCTAAAGAGTAGAGAAACTATAGGGACATGATTAAAGTTTTCTCAAAAGCCAATGGATGTGCAGTTACCACTTGCGGCAACTAATTTTATGCAAAAAAACAAATCCCTGCCATGTTATCTCTTTTTTAGATATAACGGCGTACGGTCCGAAGCATGCATTGAGTTTGTAACGTATATTGCAGTAGCATGGATTGGGAAAACCCCAAGGGGATAAAGTGCGCGCTGGAGACGGAGCCGGTGGCGAACCGGACACGGCCGCTGGAGGTGGGAACGGATTGGCGGCTGTACGCGGAGGCGGAGAACGTGATCAGGAGGCTGAGGAGGAAGAAGGTGCCGGTGAGGTTCGTGAAGATAACGGCGATGTCGGAGTACCGGACGGAGGCGCACACGTCGGTGCACACGTTGCGGCAGGGGAAGCTGCTGACGGCAGAGCAGCAGGCGGACCCGGCCAACTTCGCCGACTGCATCCACTGGTGCCTCCCCGGCCTGCCCGACACATGGAATGAACTCCTCCACGCCCTCATTGCCGCTTCCCCTTCGCCGCATTCCTAGCTCACTCTCTGTCTGTAATTTTGTTTTTTTTTTAAAAAATTTTAGTTTTTGTAAATCTTATTCGCGACGAATTAGTGCTGACTGATGGGAAGTATTCCTAGTATTCATGATCAATTAAGAAATAATAATTAAAACATCTTAATAAGATTTTGATATTTATTTAATATTCAAATTCTATTTGAATTCAGGTAGTGGATAGCATTAATCGAATTACTTAATCTAGATAGGTAAATTCTTATTTGTAAATGAGCTATCATCCTTATTTGTAAATTCTTATGTGTGTTTAGTTCAAATTATTATATAGGTATAATTAAATATTGTTTGATTTAATTTAGATAATACAATAAAATTTTATTTGTTTGAAGATTTTAATAAATAATTTAGTCTAATATTTTACTATATTAGTCTAATTTATAAAATCAATCATACATAGTCTTATTATTATTATTATTATTATTTAAACTTTATATTATTTTTAAAAAAAATCCTTTTTTTCTTTTCATGTTTTTTTAATTTTTTTTATGTTTCTTTTTATTGTTTTAAAAAAAAAATTTACGTTTTTTTTATTTTTTACTTTCTTTTTTTAATGTTTTTTACGTTTTTGATGTGTTTTTTTTTTACGTTTTTTTAATTTTTTTTATATTTTTTAGGGTTTTCCTTTTTTTAAAGTTTTTAATTGTTTATGTTTTTCTTTTTTTCCTTATGTTTTCCTTTTTTCTCGTATTTTTCTCTTATTGGAGGGTATTTTTGGTAAAAAAAATTGTTAACCCTAGAATCAAGAAAAACCTCAGTTTTCTAAGATTGTCTGATTCCGTATTACATGTTCCTTTTGTTGACATGTCGGGCATAGAACGTTACTCAAGAATCATCGATTACTTAAACTAAACAGAATTTTCGTTAATAACCTTAGATGGATAATCGAGGTTATTAAGAATAACTCCCGACTAAATACACCCTTAAGATTTTCAAGATGATAAAGATCTTTCCCAGATGATGGAGCAACTTCAAGCTAATATTAGTTCCATCTTGTTTAGGCTTGTGTTTAGTCCATTTGACTATCATAGATTCTTGTAGGAGTTTTTAGGATAATTTTTTCATGACCAAGTGTTAAGATGCTCTGGAATGATGGAAATGAGAGAATGTCCACAATATCTTGATTTAGTCAGATTTAATTTGAAGGATTTTGTAAGTTTATTAATGAGGGTTTGACAAAAGAATTTCATAAGTTTCTGAAAATTGAAAACACAGATCAAGAAATTAAATTTAAATTATATGTAGAAAGATATCAATTGATGAAACCCTTGATAAACAGAAAAAAAATACTGTATATAAATTCACTCACATAAATTGAAATTGAATATTTAATGTTTTCTATGGAATATAAGAATTGAGTTTAGAAATAGGGTAAATAGAATTCAATGAGAAAATTTTGGCATATATATTTTACTACTCACCTTTCAAATTTTGTAGAATTAATATTTACTTCCCGAAATTTGCAATCCGTATCATTTTGCCCTCTTTGGTATTAACATCATTTAGTTAACATGATGATATTTATATATACATGTTATACTTTTTATTGGTTGTACAATGTTGATAGTTATTGAAGAAAACGAAAAAATAAAACAAAATTTGAGAATTTTCTCTTGCTATGTATAATCTCATTATCACTTTTACCTTACAATTTCTATTCAAACGAATATTAAAAAAGAAAATTAGATTAAAACTGGTGTAGTAGAAATTAAAAGAACAAAAGAGTTTAAATTGGAAATTAAATATTAAAATAAAAGGTGATATTGCTCATCCAACTTAGTATTGGCGCCGAACCAATTCCAGATCCAAACTCTAATCCCCTCACGGACTCCTACTCCTGACTCTGGCTCTGAATGTAGTCCTATGGGAGGCGACCTCGAGCAAGCATTTGGAGAGTCTATGGAGAGGGAAGCGCTCTGGCGGCAAATTCTCCGGCAAACTCGAGACTGGAAACCACTAAATTCCATAAACTACCCTAAGCAAGCGTGAATTGTATTCATTAGTCTCAAAAAGACTCAACTTGAAAAAGTTCGTATAAAAGTGAGAATTTAAATTATAGAGATTGCAAATCTCTAGTTGTTTCTTTAGAAAAAGGAAATAAAAATTTCGGTTGTTTGATAGGAAATTCATTGATTTAAACTTTATCTACTGTACCATCTTGAGACTTGAATGATGATCAATCATTTCAGCTTATTACAATAAAACTATTATTTAAATCCAAAAATACGCCATTCTCTTATCCATCTCTAAAACTAGAAGAACACAAATGATCAAAAGGCACAGCTACCCAACACTAAGAATCTAAGACACTACTAATCAAAAGCTTTAACTAACTCTTCTACTCTACTGTTCGTGCTTCATCATCGTCTTCGTCTTCTTTTTCCGATGTTTTCTCAAGGATTCCTCGACCTAACACAAAGTCACACACCTCTACTTACAAACATATATTGCAAAAACAAGCAAACTTTTTTTACCATGTAGAATTGATGGATGATGTTGTGGCTTACTTGTTCTGTGTAGGGTTCGATCTTGAAGGAGGTATCCTCCTTTTGCTCACCATTCCTTGCTTCGCAGGCATGATGGCACTCCTATTATTACTACTACTACTACCACTGCCAGTGCCAATCTTTAGTGATGACTTCCCTTGCTCCGAATTGGAAATATTTTTGCTCTGAGACAATGAAAGTAACTTCCTAGTCACAATTCTGATCTTTAACAATGGCACCTCTTGCTCTGAACAAAGAACTGATTTGTTTTTCAGTGGTGGCGACAACAGTAGCTTCCTCGCTGGAAGCCCGACGACCATTTCGATAGAGCTCAGGAGGAGAAGGACTAGCAGGAGCTTGGGGAGAGGAGGAATTCCTGCATGCAAGCAAGATCTGCTTGTGCTCTTCATACTGTTCTTGAATAAACTACTACTTTGTGATGGGGTTTTGGGGAGAATTTAAAGGCATTTTGGAGGCCATGTGATGGAGGTTTGACTACTGATCGCATCCAAAAAGTTTGCATTCGTTCTCGATTCAAAACTCCTTAATTAGGGTTCATATGATCACGTGAGAATTGGCATTTGATTACTGCACAGGCTGCAGTTTGCCCTACGCCATGACAACAACCTGCATTGGCTACTTAGAAAAGGGTTTAGTAAAAGCTGCTCGCGTGAATGGATTCCCAGTTCTTGAATCTTACTCAGCAAACACGCAGGTGAATGGATAGGACGTGGCAGGATGTGATTTTTGGATAAATCAATTAATTTGTCATGAGAGCTAAAGGCTTCTCGATCGGGTTTTGTTTTCTTCCAATTAGTTTCTTTCTTTCTTTCTTGAGTCTTACAATTTCTGTAAAATTTCCTAAAGCTTTATTTGCATTCTAAAATAACTTGTATACAACTAGACAGTAGACACGACAAAGCTAAAGAAGTTTGATCTTAACTTTCTTCTTCCATAAAAATGACAGCAGCAACGCAGTGCAAGAGTCCAACAAAGTGTGCTTATTCTCTTTAATCATTATGCTAAAGTTTTTTCTGCAGTGTGGCACAGATCTCCAAGTAGGTCACAGAGCTTAACAGTGTAGACTGAGCGAGCAGATTTTGGCAGCTGATTAATGAACTTTACTGACAGTTCAGTAACAGTGTAGACTGAGTGAGCAGCTTAATCGTTTCACTGACAGTTCAAATTAGTTTATTTATGAGCAAGGCAGGGTTTTAATGTCCTTCCATTGACTGAAAATTAACAACATAAGTAGCAAGAGGGGTTGTTTTTTTTCCCATAATGAACAGTCTTTTGGATTGGGATCCAAGAAGGGAAGGATTGCCATCATGAACCATCACATGTTTACTGCAAGTAAACATTAGTTTACATCTTTAAGCCAAGTGGTTTTAAGAATGCTTTCAAAATCAAACCAAATCTATTGGTCACATTTTACTAATCAAATATTCAATCTGCATCAATGTCATGGGAGAGCCGATTCAACCATCAAAGTTTCCTCTTCTTCTCATCCTTCTAGTTGGTGTTGACTTCAATCGAGTCACGACTATGGTCATCTACATGGCTAAATCAGTGCTCATGCAATTCCTATCAAGTTAACAACAGCTCTATAGAAAATAGATGAACAATGGATTTTAAATTAAAATATGAACTTACCATAGTCTAAAAAGTTTCAAACTTAATAATAGATATGAAAATTTGTATAAATGTCAGTTGATTCTCGATTTTAAAATAGTATTTATTTTTAATGTATTTTTATAAAGCATCCATAGTACACAAAGTTAGTGACAAATTAAAACACATGACCTTTGAAATTCCAGCATATGAATGTGAACTGAGAAGCAACTTGGAAAGGAGAACTAGAAGTCATGAATTAAACAAATTATAAAAAAAATACTACTTTAAAGTGAGTGCATGGTGTAGCTTTAAGACGTGTTCCTTTGTAGAGTTGGTTTTTTTTTTCTTCGATAATCAAGTATCCAATTTTATGAACCAATTAATCTGAAAGATATCGGTTCAATTCTATGGGAGTATTCCAACAACTCCGTATACCTAAGTAAATATGAAAGCGCAAACAAATCCTCACCCAAGTGCCAACATTACATATTTTTATTCTACTAGAGGAAAATGTTTAGTAAAATGTCCAACAGTGCGTAAATCATAACTAGGATGCAAACCATGAATGCTTGGAATTGTAGAGTTGTTCTTCCGAAATATAGTTGATGACCTTTAACTTCATAATACTATATGAGCATTTAAAACCGTGATACAAAGGTTGTGTTAGAACAAAAACATATGTTTTGTTGATATAGATACTGAAATATGTGGTCTTTAAAATTGTAGTTAGTTGAAACAAAAAGATTTGAAAGTTATACATGCACTGAAAAATATTGTTTGAAGGTCGGATGATCTTTGTCAAGTAGAATCATCCTTTATATCACAACATGAAAGGGGTCATAGAACCATATCGCAAGAAAGAGAAAAAAAACACAAGAAATTCTTCAAACTGCTACAAACTGTCCATCACCCTATGAAAAAAAATATCTTTTTTATTGAATTAATTAGCTAAACATTTTATCCAAAACGTCACTAAGTATTTTCATTCGTTTACTCTCCTAACAAATCCTGATCACATCGACAGACGTAGTCGCAACAGAAATGAAGGATACATTGATGGTCCTAATAATAACTTCTTTTTTAGCAAAAGATATTTAATTTTGCGTCAAATATATATAATTACAATAATAAATTGAGAAAATCAAAACAGAGACAGAAAACTTACAAATAGACATTCTTCAGAACCTTGTGCATCAGAATAGCGGGCAGAAAATCTGGAAATGGATTCAAAACCTTGTGCATCAGAATCAAATTCATTATACCCTCCCTCCAATCCACTCGCAGAGATTCTTCATGAGCAGCTTAGTTTTTTATGGGAAGAGCTTCAGCTTGAAACGTGCATGGCCTCAAAGAATTTGATGAATCAAAGGGTTCCAAAGATTACATTTCTGATGCCTGATATTCATCGCATTAAGTTGGAAAGTGAACATCCTCCAGCATCTTGGAGAAAGCAGCATTTAATAGAGAATGCATCTGCTGAGCCAGTGAGGACAAGCAAATCTTCGTTTTCCCCATAGTAGTAATATTGTCAACATACACCAGCTGGAGGCGGTCTTTCAGGAATCTGGAGATATATATTATATGAGAAACCAATGCCATATTCGACTAGAAGGTACAAAAGATCATGCATTGACACAAGAAAATTATCTAACTTGCTGAATGCAATAGCCAAGGAATTGAATAGCTACTACTCGGGAATCGTGGACATGGAAGGAATAAATATTCCTTTCGGAAATTCTTTGTTCATTTAATCTAGCTCACACAATATGTCCAATGTGATGAATCCAATGTATCCACTCAACCAACTCAATCACATTGGTTACTAACTTAGTGGTCCTCCTGATTGGACTGACTAGGCCATTTGCCCAACTGACTCATTTAGCTCGACCTGCCTAGCTTATTGACTTGACTGACATGGAAGGAATAAATATTCCTTTCGGAAATTCTTTGTTCATCTAGTCTGGCTCACACATTATGTCCAATGTGATGATCCAGTGTATCCACTCAACCAATTCAATCACATTGGTTACTAACTTAGTGGTCCTACCAATTGGACTGACTAGTCCATTTGCCCAACTGACTCATTTAGCTCCACTTGCCTAGCTTATGGACTTGATTGACATGTTTAGATCGACTGAAACCTATTAGGACCATCTGAACTACTCAATACAATGGGTTTATTTGGACAATCAAAACCATTTAGCCTACTCAACTCGACCAAACCAACTATCACAACCAACTTAATCTAGACGTCCAAATTGCCAACTCAGCCTATTCAACCTAATTTGCTTGTCCAAAATAAATATTTTTTTAATAAAAAAAGTCAGCTTGTTGCACAATGCACCCACCAATGTGGGATCCGGGAAAAGTCGGACCACATTAAGTCTATTGTACGCAATCTTATCTTGCATTTTACAAGAGGTTGTTTCTACAATTCAAGCCCGTGATCTCAAAGTCACATGACAGTAATTTTATTATTACGCTAGGGCTCCCCTTCAAAATAAATATTTTTTAATAATTTTTGAAAAAATAAAGTAGAGAAAGAATAACTATTCTTAGAAGAAAGTACGAGATAATTATCTTAGAAATTATAGTTCCATGAGAACTTGTGTTCCAAGTTTATTTTTGAAAGCAAAATAGGAACACATTCATCTGGAATAGGAATACAAACACTATTTCTATGGACCAAATGCACTAAAGGTTTTGTAGAAGCTGAACAAAGTTTTCTAGATTAACAAATATGTTAGTCACACAGATTAGGTCAAAGTTATGCTAAGGCACAATGACAACTCCATCACTATCCTTGACTTTAAACTAAAAAAAATAAGAAAAACTGAAAATCCAGGGCATTTCAGAAATCATTTCCAAGAATAAAGCATACCTCTCCTATCTTCCATTCTTCCTTTCTCCAAATACTATCATCAACCTCAAACCTGTGTGAGGAAATCTAATTAGACAAATTGAACTATAATAACTATAATTTGAATGGCACTTAACATAAACTTGATTAAAAGTATTGAAAAAATAGAAATACCAATGATATTAATAAAAATAACTCCAACAACTTGATCACCGATTGGGAACACAGTATGATTATCTATACTTCTAGTTAATTACCTTACTGCTCTGTAAAGTACTGTGTTTTAGGAAATTTTTGCATACACTCTAGACCTCAACAGCTAGATTACCGACCAAGTAAATCTGAAACGAGTCAGAATAATAAACCATATATTAGAATTATCATTGAGTTATTGCCATTAATAGTTAAATGTACTACAGGTTTAGCCCTACAATGGGTATTTAGTTATTGGGCATTATATCTGTGCCCTATAGATATGGTGCAAGAGTCTACTTTTGGCAATAATAGTGAAGTATTTTCCCTCTTAAATATAATATTTAAGTCCCATGCAAAGACTAAGTGGCAAACCACCCTTGAGTAGAAGATCTGCAGTGCTTGGTTATTTTAATGTTAGCATGCCCTGTAGAAGTAGTATGTACTACTGGTATACTACTATCTGCCCAGACAAAAATATTTTCATTCATTTTTGGTTGTGTATTCTATCTACAGTGGTCAGCTCCTATTTTTCATGTTTCTAACGAAAGCAACAAGCAAGCAAGTAATGTGATTATTCTATCCATTCTCCTTTGATTAAAGTTACCTTTCAAGGTATCATTCCAATATTGGAAATGACATCTACCTAAATTGACTCCTAGTTCAGATTTACATAGTAAATAATAGGTAAAGAGGGCTCAAACATATCATACAAAAAATGGTAAACATAATATTCCTCATGCATGGAATTCCAATAAATTACAAAGCTCAATGGATAAAGAATTACACAGGAACAATGTCAAATGTGCAATGCTAGTAATGCAGATAATATACACAAACTTACTCATCATCACTTGAAGGGGTACCAGCCCTACTAACAGAGTTGAGTTGTTGACTATTTGTGCCACCAAAATTCTGGGGAGACGGAGACCCAATAGACCTTACAGCAAAGTTAAATGAAGAAACGCTTGGATTTGGAAAGTTTCCAGCTGGTTGTATTGGCTGCTGACCAAACAATCCTGTAATGCCGAGTCAAGAGTAATCAAAATGACAAAAATAAAATAAATAATCTAGCAGTAATGAAAATAGAAGGGGATGAAAGTGGCATTTTAGTTCAACAGAGTTTCTACTATGAGAAAAAGAACTGCACAAATTTCTATCAAACCCCGGAAAGACTCTTAACAGAAGTTGAATCATTTTATACATTGGATGATTAGTGGTATTGCCAGAATAATGAACTTGGACCTTTCATTTAACTCCAAACTCAGATATTTAATTAGAGTCAAAGATTAGAATAGCCTATATGTTTCTCCAAATTATGTTTTAGAGCAAAAAATATAGTGGAGATCATATTTCCAATCAGAAAACATAGTTTTCCAACCTTTCTAAGTTCTTTTTCAACCTTCTTCAGCTAAGCAAGACTAAAATAATTCAAGAAAAAATAGGAACAAAGGAATACTTGAAAAATTAAGATCAGAAAGTTTGTACTTGAAAAATTAAGATAAGAAAAATAATTCAACGTTTTAACAAAAAAGAAAAAAACGTTTAACATTTTTCACCATTGCAAATTAAGACTTGCATAGCAATGCTTATAAGGTCCACTCACGTATTCATACAGGTCTGAGATAAAAATAACATGAAAGTTTGTTTTCTCTTCCTATGTCATTTCAAAAATAACCAAGTAATTCGATTAGAAATTGAATTTGCCTAGTACAATTGAGTGAATTTTGGAATGAAGCTGCTCTAAACAGTGTTGAATATCATTATTTTCACGGCAATTTATCAAAAGACGTATTTAGATTTTTGAATTTACAAAAAGGCGCATACTACTTTGTTATTTATCAAAGGGCGCACCTTTTTACATGCTCTTCTCATTCTACCCTCATGACAAATTTGACTATTTTTCTTTTTATTTTCTATGTCATTTAACTCCATCCATGACGATCGGTCATCGCCGGTCCCAAGCCCGAATAAAGGAGGAGGGTTGCGTTAGGTTGTCAGTCAGCGTCAAAACTATGACAAATATTCAATGAATGAATTCATTAAACTATTGTGCTAATGCTAGGTTGCTCCCCGGAAGGAACGCGTTGCAGGGTCTGACTGTAACGTCTCTGTCATTTCTCTTTCCTCCTATGCATGTAACATCTATTCTTTTGTCTCTCCTCTTTTTCTTTCCTCTCTTTTGCACGCCGATTCTTCTAAAAACATTTTAACACCCTCGAGAAGCCAAAATAAACAATGGATAGCATATTTGAACTCCTTGCAACCCCAAAAACCACTGGAACTGAAATGGGTACAATCGGAGCTCTCTAGGTCCATCAGTGGGTTTTGGTCAAAACCCATTGATGGACCTAACATTCCTATGGATTTCTGGGATTGCAAGGAGTTCAAATATGCTATCAATTATTTATTTCGACTTCTCGAGGGCGTTAAAATATAATAACAAAAAATCACCAAAATTCTCCACATTGGCCTGATATGGAATCATATCAGGGCCAACGTGGGCCTGATATGGAATCATATCAAGCCCATGATTCCATATCAAGCCCAACGTGGAGATTTTTGGCGATTCTTTCTTATTATATTTTAACTCTTTTGAGAAGCCAAAATAAAGATAACATATTTGAACTCCTTGCAACTCCAAAAATCCACAGGAACTGAAATGGATGCAATCTGAGAGCTCCGATTGCACTCATTTCAGTTCCTGTGAATTTTTGGAGTTGCAAGGAGTTCAAATATGTTATCTATTGTTTATTTCAGCTTCTCAGGGGTGTTAAAATGTTTTTAGATGAATCAGTGTGCAAAAGAGAGAGAAGAAAAAAGAGGAGAGGAAAGATAATAGATGTTGCATGCATAGAAGGAAAGAGAAGAGAGAAATAATAGAAAAAATAAAAAGAAAAGTAGTCAAATTGGTCAGGAGGGTAGAATGGGAAAAACACTGTAAAAAGATGCGTCCTTTGGTAAATAACAAAGTAGTATGCGCCTTTTGATAAATTCAAAAACCTAAATACACCTTTTGGTAAATTGCCATTATTTTCAACATTATGCCCATAGTCATCTCAGTTACTGTAGTGTCTGAAACCACTTATTTAATTAAGGATATTTATTAGATTAAATTATAATTAATCCAATAAATCCTCTTAATTAAATAAATCCGAATTCTAATTAAATTACAATTTAAACCAATAAATATCCTTAATTAAATAAGAGGATACCAACTGTAACGTCCCAGATTTTTTTTTTTTACAATTTATAAATATGACTACAGACGTCACCTACTCATACTTACATGGCAATTTTTTAGTTCAAATAAAATTACATAGACGGTTCGAAAGAAAGAATAGCTAAATGCAAAATCTAAACTAGAAAGTCTTCGAGTTGTACTGCCATTGTCCCGAGCTAGCTCACTGGTCAACACCTCCCATCCCATCTGTCCCATTATCTGAAAAAGAACGTCTGTGAGTCGAAAGACTCAACATGTTCAAAATTGTGTCATGCAATAGTTAGCGTCTATAATCTAGTGTACTAAAAGAAATACATGATAGGTAACTTAGCACCTTCCTACTAATATACCATGAACATAAGCATTCCTACTAATATACCATGAACATAAGCATTGACATCGACATAAGCAAGAGAGAATAAACATAAGCATGCATATGAACAAGCATGTACATAAGCATATGAACATGCTTAATAGTGAGCATGAACATAGCATATCAAGAACTTATCATATTTATAGCATATCATTAACCTCAGATATTCATAACATGTCATGGGATTAATGTATTCATAGCATAACATGAATCTGAACTTAGCATATCCTGAACCTAACTTATTCATAACATATCATGGAAACCGATATTGGGCTCCCTCGGGGGCCTTGTCCCATAAACAGGATCCCTCTAGGCCTTTTTCCTCACAGTATTCTCATAAAATCCTCATCATTTTATCACAGTTGACTTACCCGATATTGGGCTCCCTCTGGGGCTTTTTCCCTTAAACGGGCTCTCTCTTGGGCCTTCTCCCGTAAATGGGCTCCCTCTGGGACTTTTCCCCTCACGGTATCCTTATTTAAACTTTATTATTATCAATATCGTTATCATTTTGTTATATTCAAATTACCCGATATTGAGCTCCATCTGAGGTCTTTTCCCGTGAACGACTCTCTTTGGGGCCTTTTCTTGTAAACGGGCTCCCTCTGGAGCTTTTTCCTATAAACGGGCTCCCTCTGGAGTCTTTTCCCTCACGATATCCTTATTAAAACTTTATTATTATCAGTATCGTTGTCATTTTGTTATATTCAAATTACCCGATATTGGGCTCTCTCTGGGACCTTTTCCCGTAAACGGGCTCTTTCTGGGGATCTTTTCCCATAAACGGGCTCCCTCTAGAGCCTTTTCACATAAACGGGCTCCTTCTGGGGTCTTTTCCCTCACGGTATTCTCATTAAATCATTATCATTTTCAAGAACATGTTTAGGGTTATAACTCATCAAATTTACTAAGTAGACTAATTAACAACAATTACTAATTAATTAGATTGATTAATTATTTGTTTAGACAGATCCACAACCTTACTTAACGTTCATTACTCATTAATCAATTAGATGTAATTATTACCTATCAACTTATTAATCAATCGATTACTTCAATCAAATAACCAAATAAATCTCATTAATCACTTGTTAATTAATACTATTTTACTAAAACTGGAATTAAAGTTCAGATTATCAATTAATCTGTTATGGAATTGCTTAACCAATTCTTTCAACTAAATCCTAGATTAATTAACTAACCTTAATTAATTACTTAATTAATCTCTCAATCATCCTTATTAATGTATTAAACTAATTTAATCAATTAAGTTGATTAAATTACTCAACCGATTATTTAATTAATAATCTTCATTATGCAAACCCCACCCTTTAATTAATTTCCTGATTATATTAATTAATGGTTTTAATCAAATGACTTACTTAATCGACTGTTGCTCCAATAATCAAACTACACTAATAAATCGGTGAATATTTCTTGGTCGACCTATTAAATTTGTATTCAATCAGATTAATAGCTAATGCAGTTAATCACATAATAATCAATCTCAATCAATTAATGAATACCTATTAGATCACCAACCATTCAATCAATCTATGAATAATAAATTATAAATAATTTAATTCATTAAATCCCTAATCAAGATTAGATTATCATACTATAAATAAATTACATAATAGAGCTATTCATCTATTCGTTAATATATTTAAACTTAACTAACAATTGGATTCAAATAAATAGAATAAACCTTGCGGTTAATTAAAGAAATAAATCTTAATTTTAATTAATTAGACAACATGGTACCTACCGAAAAGTCATTAGAACTTCGTCGAATCGTCACATGAACAAGAAAAGAAAAGCATATTCGTTACCAATAAAACATGCGTTGAATGTGTAGCATACGAAAGCATAAAACCAAAACTAACATAACATACTAAATTATCTTTAAACATGGTTGAGTTTACTATTCCTAAACATCATTATATGAATTGAATATTGCATAAATTAGTTTAGAATATGCACAATTTATATAGGCCAAAACATGATACAATTAGCAAGAAAAACAAGCCGAACATTACAAGCTATAAAATCCGAAATCCACCATTTAAACAAACCTTTAAGAGCTTAAGGAAAGAACTTAAACTAAAGCATCACCACTCAAACTATGATACCCGAAAATTCATAAAATATAGAAGCTAATTTAAAGCATTAACAAAGTTGATAACATGCCTTAAGTACTTAGCTATTACTCCTTGTCTTCCCTTGAAACTCTAGCACTGGTGGAGAAACAAAGGGTGGGGAAATCTCTTTAGGGCCGGCGGCAACTAGAAGAACAAGTGGTGTTCTAGGTGAGGGTTTATATTAGGTGGAGGCTTTAGGACTTGGTCTAGATTTTTATCTACTAAACCTTTATCCCTATCCTTTATCCATATACATAATTATCTGAATTTTATATATACATATATAATTTGTATGCGATAATATAGTAGCTCTTAGTTATTATCTACAACATATACATTTTATAGATTATGTATATACACGTGAGTCACATATAAGTTTGTATACTTTTATTTAATACTAGATAGATTTTATAAATGCTAGTTCATATACTTTTATAGAATTGTAGTGTCTGAAACCACTTATTTAATTAAGGATATTTATTGGATTAAATTGTAATTTAATTAGAATTTGGATTTATTTAATTAAGAGCATTTATTGGATTAATTACAATTTAATTAGATTCCGAATTTATTTAATTAAGGATATTTGTTGGATTAATTATATTAATTAGGATTCAGATTTAATTTATTAATTTAAATATATAGATTTAGTTAGATTTAATTAATTAGTTAGCTTACATTTATGGAATTTAATTTGATCAATTTTATTAAGGAAATTGTTGGATATAAATATTTATTTTATACCCAAATATGTATATAAAATTTTATAGCCATAAATAATAATATTAAATATATAATTAAATAAAAATAAGAAAAAAATATAATATTAATATATTATATATATAACGTGTAACATGTGAAATATATATATAATAACTGAGAAACTATAATATTATATGAATTATATATTTATATTATTATATATATATATATATATATATATATATATATATATATGAAATTTAATTCAATATCAAATTGACGACTTAATATGCATATAAAATTTTATATAACCATGGATATAGGTTTCTATTTTAGACTTAATATTAAGTTTTATAAAAATAAGATAAATGACCTAGCATTTATAAATCTATAACTTATGAATTTTATATATGTGGATATATATGGAATTATATAAAATTGACGACTTAATATGCATATAAAATTTTATATAACCATGGATATAGGTTTCTATTTTAGACTTAGTATTAAGTTTTATAAAAATAATATAAATGACTTAGCATTTATAAATCTATAACTTATGAATTTTATATATGTGGATATATATGGAATTATATAATCATGATATAGGTTTCTATTTAGACTTAGCATTAAGTTTTATAAAAATCATATATGGGACTTAGCATTTATAAAATCTATCTAGTATTAAATAAAAGTATACAAACTTATATGTGACTCATGTGTATATACGTAATCTATAAAATGCATATGTTGTAGAAAATAACTAAGAACTACAATATTATCACATACAAATTATATATGTATATATATAATTCAGATAATTATGAATATGGATAAAGGAAAGGGATAAAGGTTTAGTAGATAAAAATCTAGACCAAGTCCTAAAGCCTCCACCTTATATAAACCCTCACCTAGAACACCACTTGTTCTTCTAGTTGCCGCCAGTCCCTAAGGAGATTTCCCCACCTTTTGTTTCTCCACTGGTGCTAGAGTTTCAAGGGAAGACAAGGTGTAATAGCTAAGTACTTAAGGCATGTTCTCAACTTTGTTAATGCTTTAAATCAGCTTTTATGTCTTGTGAATTTTCGGGTATCATAGTTTGAGTGGTGATGCTTTAGTTTAAGTTCTTTCCTTAAGCTCTTAAAGGTTTGTTTAAATGGTGGATTTCGGATTTTATAGCTTGTAATGTTCGGCTTGTTTTTCTTGCTAATTGTATCATGTTTTGGCCTATATAAATTGTGCATATTTTAAACTAATTTATGCAATATTCAATTCATATAATGATGTTTAGGAATAGTAAACTCAACCATATTTAAAGATAATTTAGTATGTTATGTTAGTTTTGGTTCTATGCTTTCGTATGCTACACATTCAACGCATGTTTTATTGGTTCTATGCTTTCGTATGCTACACATTCAACGCATGTTTTATTGGTTCTATGCTTTCGTATGCTACACATTCAACACATGTTTTATTGGTAACGAATATGCTTTTCTTTTCTTGTTCATGCGATGATTCGACGAAGTTCTAATGACTTATCGGTAGGTATCATGTTGTGTAATTAATTAAAATTAAGATTTATTTCTTTAATTAACCGTAAGGTTTATTCTATTTATTTGAATCCAATTGTTAGTTAAGTTTAAATATATTAACGAATAGATGAATAGCTCTACTATGTAATTTATTATGGTATGATAATTTAATCTTGATTAGAGATTTAATGAATTAAATTATTTATAATTTATTATTCATAGATTGATTGAATGGTTGGTGATCTAATAGGTATTCATTAATTGATTGAGATTAATTATTATGTGATTAACTGCATTAACTATTAATCTGATTGAATACAAATTTAATAGGTCGACCAAGAAATATTCACCGATTTATTAGTGTAGTTTGATTATTGGAGCAACAGTCGATTAAGTAAGTCATTTAATTAACACGATTAATTAATATAATCAGGAAATTAATTAGAGAGGGGTTTGCATAATTAAGATTATTAATTAAATAATCAGTTGAGTAATTTAATCAACTTAATTGATTAAATTAGTTTAATAGATTAATCAATTAATAAGGATGATTGAGAGATTAATTAAGTAATTAATTAAGGTTAGTTAATTAATCTAGGATTTAGTTGAAAGAATTGGTTAAGCAATTTCATAACGGATTAATTGATAATCTGAACTTTAATTCTAGTTTTAGTAAAATAGTATTAACGTATTAATTAACAAGTGGTTAATGAGATTTATTTGGTTATTTGATTGAAGTAATTGATTGATTAATGAGTTGATAGGTAATAATTACATCTAATTGATTAATGAGTAATAAACGTTAAGTAAGGTTGTGGATCTGTCTAAACAAATAATTAATCAGTCTAATTAATTAGTAATTGATTAAGAAGGGGAGTCTTGGCGCAACGGTAAAGTTGTTGCCATGTGACCAAAAGATCACGGGTTCGAATCCTGGAAACAACCTCTTGCAAAAAACAAGGTAAGGCTACGTACAATGGATCCTTCCCCGGGACCCCGCATGGCGGGAGCTTCGTGCACCGGGCTGTCCTTTTTTTTTAATTAATTAGTAATTGATGTTAATTAGTCTACTTAGTAAATTTGATAAGTTATAACCTTAAACATGTTCCTGAAAATGATAATGATTTAATGAGAATACCGTGAGAGAAAAGGGCCCAGAGGGAGCTCGTTTATGGGAAAAGGTTCCAGAGGGAGTCCGTTTACGGAAAAAGGCCTCAGAGAGAGCCCGTTTACGGGAAAAGACCCAGAGAAAGCTCAATATTGGGTAATTTGAATATAACAAAATGATGATACTAATAATAATAAAGCTTTAATAAGGATACTGTGAGGGAAAAGGCCCCAGAGGGAGCCCGTTTATGGGAAAAAGCTCCAGAGGGAGCTCGTTTACATGAAAAGACCCCAGAGAGAACTCGTTCACCGGAAAAGGCCCCAGAAGGAGCCCAATATCGAGTAATTTGAATATAACAAAATGATAATGATATTGATAATAATAAAGTTTTAATAAGGATACCGTGAGGGAAAAGGCCCCAGAGGGAGCCCGTTTACGGGTGAAGGAGAAGGCTCAAGAGGGAGCCTGTTTACGGGAAAAGATCCCAGAGGGAGCTCAATATTAGGTAAGTCGTCTGTGATAAAATGATGAGGATTTTATGAGAATACTGTGAGGGAAAAGGCCCAGAGGGATCCCGTTTATGGGACAAGGCCCCCGAGGGAGCCGAATATCAGTTTCCATGATATGTTATGAATAAGTTAGGTTCAGGATATGCTAAGTTCAGATTTATGTTATGCTATGAATACGTTAAGACCATAACATGTTATGAATATGTGAGGTTCATGATATGCTATAAATATGATAAGTTCATGATATGCTATGTTCATGCTCACGATTAAGAATATTCGTATGCTCATGTAATGCTTATGTACATGCTCGTGATTATGTTTGTTCATATGCATGCTTATGTTTATTCTCTCTTGCTTATGTCGATGCCAATGCTTATGTTCATGGTATATTAGTAGGAAGGTCCGAAGTTACCTAGCATGTATTTCTTTTAGTACACTAGATTATAGACGCTAACTATTGCATGACACAGTTTTGAACATGTTGAGTCTTTCGATTCACAACGTTCTTGTTCAGATAATGGAACAGATGAGACGGGAGGTGTTGACCAGTGAGCTAGATCGGGACAATGACAGTACAACCCGAAGACTTTCTAGTTTAGATTCTGCATTTAGATAAGCTTTCTTTCGAACCGTCTATGTAATTTTATTTGAACTAAGAAACTACCACGGAAATATGAGTAGGTGACGTCTGTAGTCATATTTATAAATTGTTAAAAAAAAAAATCTGAGACGTTACAGTTACTTTGTTCATTTCTAAACCATTTAAAGCTATGTTTAATTCAACTTTTCGCTATCCAAGCAAGATGCTGATGCACTCACAGATATACATAGTAAGTTTTAGTAAAGGCACATTCTAAAAACATAGTTAAGCAGAGTTGCATATGCAGCTCACTGTTAAGTCCACTGTTACAGAGGTTCTCCTTAAATGGCTGGCAAAATCCTACTAATTTGCAAATGCACTCCCATAGTTTCTCAACCTTTTTTAAGGCATCCACTTGATAGGTTTGCAAGCGGATCTAATTTAGAACCTTGTATTGTTGCCATAACTGCCAAAATACCTAGGACTGTATAAAATGAAACTGTACAAGACTTCAAACTGTATTAACTCATCAATGAATCGTGACCTCAACGAAATGAACCATTTTGTGCATGTAACTTCTCTTTGATTAACACCATAAAGCCATATAATTAACCAATCAGTTAAACTGACTCCAATTTCAATAGAGAATTCTGTTAACACACAACAAATCAAACTAGTAACCCAGTATAGTGCAGATAAAAGTAAAACAATATATTGTAGTATGATGAGATGGTAACAATAAGACAATAAAAATGGCATAGATGAACTTCAAGTAAAAAAAATGTATTGAAGTGATTCAATGAGATGGAAACAATGAAACAATAAAAATGATATAGAGAAACTTCAACCATTCAGCATAAGGAAAAAACATATTATTTGCTGCTACAACACCTGAATTTCCAAATTTTCCAAAACCAAAAGAACTTTGGCTGACTTTCTGGAAAGGGCTAGGTTGACCAAAATTACCGCTGGGGAATCCTTGTGGATCAGACCTGATAACAAGTACTAAAAGTTAAGGAAAAAAGAAAGTCAGGTGAAAAAAACTGGTTCTAACTTAAAAAACCTAAAGAATAACCTGTTCTCATAGCCAAGATTAGTTGTTGCCTTTAGTTGACTAAAACTTGAAAAAGAGGGGACATTATTTCCTTGAACATTTACGGATGATGCATTGTTCATCAACATAGGAGACTGACTCATCTGAGGTGAGCTTGAAATGGGAGTGGAATTCATTTGATGAAAACTAGGGCTTTGTGAACCATATGGTTTTTTCAATAAATTATCAAATTCATTCAACTTGGAAAGGTATAACTTCCTCTCTCTCTCAACCTGCAAAGGAAAGTAGGTTCTTTAAGCATTTCTAGGACACAAAGGGAAAGAAATGATATGCTCTAGTATGTCAATTACATCTTAGTTTAGTCCCATATGAGATATTGTCAGCCAAGATGGGAGGATGATAAACCTTAGCTAACGGAATTATTGTCAACTTGAAATCAAGCATTGATGAGCAAATGGTTGAATCTATCAAGTTACCAATCAGTCCTCTTGAACAAATTATTTTAGTATTATCCTTGATAAAGAGCAAGCTTAACCGTACATAAAATGAAGTGTTCCAACAGGAAAAAGACTATCAATGGTGATGGTGCTTTCATCGGATTGAAGGTAACATGTTGTTGAGTAGAGATTATACTAATCTATAAAGTAGATATTGGACTTCAACCAAGACATCGAAACTTAATGTGAAAATTATACCACTGTAGTTTACTTCCACATGAAAGTTTGGTTAATAGAAGTATTTATAAAGCTTACTTGAGAGACCATTAATTCAAGTTTAAGCATTTCGGGCAAATGTCTATCAAGATAATGGATCAATTCTCTTATTTTGTGGATTTTATATAAAAGGGAAACTCTTGGTAGATAATTTACGGTTAACGCCTGATTATTGAATTACATAACATTGGCAGGAGCGCAATGTTGTTTACCACAGTATGTCCACTGTACACAAACATTATGTTATGCCCCCTTCTCTATTTGTATACTAGGAAAAATAAAGGATCAATTTTCCACATATTTAACAATTAGTTTCATGGCATTTGACAAAAAGTAAAGAAAATGTATCACAACTTACTGCTTACTACAAATAAAGGGTTGCATCCTACTATGTTGGTGTAATAATCATACTACAAGGACATTTAAACTTATAGGACCAGTTTTATCTGCATAAATATGCTGCTGTAGTAAGTAGAAGACTTAATGTTTTAATAATAAATAGCATAATTCCCTAACATAAATTATGACTCCCATGCGACTTAAGTTGAAATTGCCACCTCTTTCTAGTTTCTATATCCATGATCCTCTTCAAAAACAAGCTTCTTATTGAATATATATGTGTATATAAAGATAAGAAAAAAGTATGAATGTCATGATCAAGAGAGTAAAGTTATTCAAAATTAGTCAGTTAATTAAGTCAATAACCTTACTAAAGTTAACTTGATATATCTCTACATGCTCTGTGAGTTAATTATATAGTCTATAAATGTCTACAAGAGACTTAATATGAAATGCCAGTATATCCATACAGGAACCATTTAAAATTTACATCTAATACAATTAGAGGACCCTCCAATATATAATCAACGGTTTCGCCTGCTTCTAACTTCTAAAGTGGTACATATTATCAGAGAGACGATATAGAGTGGCTGGACATCATCTTATCTACACTATCAAAGCACAGTGTTCTCAATTAGTTTAATGACTTGGGGGGAGATAAAGAGAGAATCAACTTTGGAGCTTACAATTGACTGAACACTTGATCCTTGCCTTGCATCATCATATGCAGCTGACCGAAGTTCTTCATAACTAATATCACCAACAATGTCACAAGGACCACTATTGGAAAAGAGATTAATCAGTCAATGAGGCAATACTGTGCACATCAGCAGGAATTGTATAATGAAAAGCAATAATAAGGAATTCTTTGAATCCAATTTAATAATTTTGTAAATATAATGTATCACATCATGTTATATTGTTAATAACAGTGCAATGTCCAGAGTAGCAAATATTTAACCTTTTTTCTTCCCATTTTTTTTATCAAGTGATGCTAATGAAATTTAATGGTCAATAGCAATAACTAAAGCAACAAACTTGTGGTTTCTGTTATTTATGGTGGCATGTAATTGTCATATACACGTAACAATTTCAAGAATGTGATGGCTAAGCATTATAATGAACAAAGCATAGTGTCACATCACATGTTATTAGGATACAAATATATCTACATAATTCATCCACAAGAACCAGGCTACTAAGTCACAAATTCATTAGAATATAAAAAAACAAATGAGGTTGGGCACATACTCCTGAATGCCAAAAAAGAAAAGGGAAAAAAGAAGAGAGAACATCAAACAATATATGCATACATCCAAAGGACTAAATGATTTGTGGTTGTGCATTAATGCATCGTAAGCAAGCTTACTAGGCTTTATCGGGTACATATGAGTTTAAAATAACTTACTACTTGCGATGGCCATAACAAGTAAGCTTCCAAAGAGGTGCTTCATTCTTAAAATCTTCGATTATTTGTTTTTTGCAGGATTCAGGATCTGTGCACCTATTGATAATAAAAGAAAAGAAAACCTCTAAAATTCATCCTGTGTGCTAGCAAAAGCAAAGACCAAATTAATCATATGCTGTCATGGAAACACACTTGTGATCTGATACTTGGGACTGAGCTTGAGCTTGTGTAGCAGTTACATTTGCAGCTCCAGACGAGGATGATCTTGTCCACTTGTTTTCAAATGGCTGACAGCATACACGAAAATCAAAACCAATCATGTCTTGAAAAGTGAAAATCAAAATCTGATACAGAGTGGTGGAACAGCGAAGAATCAGATTTTTCTTGGTGTATGTGTACCAAACAGCCAGTATGATAGAAATTACAAAATCTTCACACAAAGGTAAAGCCAGACATCTTTCACAGAAGATTTTAAAGAAAACATCCATGAATGCCATAGAAAGAGCAAGACAGCATTACCTGGAGAAAGGGTATTGGTTTTATACCATAAACCCCATAAGATGGACAACATTAAAGTACCATAATCATGCACATAATGATAAAAGTTTGAGATTACTAACAGCACCTTATAGAAGTAATATGAGAAAGCACCTTGGCAGGAGTTTGGTATTTAGCTACAAAATTGGAGGAACCTTTCTGAGGGGTGTTGTTCTGTAATTGGGGCTTGTTTTGCACTCCAAAACCATAAGGATTTGGCTTTTGTTGCTGAGTAGTGTTTGGAAAATGTATGGTACTCTGGTTTCCAAAACCATAGGGATTAGGTTTTGTCTCTTGTTGAGTGGTATGAAGAAATTTGCAGCGAGATCCATATTGGCAACTGAAAAAAAAAAAAAACAGTACTAGTTAAGTGGTGTTGAATTTTAACCAATTAACATTTACATGAACTGAATAAACAACACCCAAAAAATAAAGACAGAGTACATAAAAGACCAAGATAGCTGCAATGTTACGGAAGAATTATAGATATTATGCTATAAATTGCTGATCCACCTTGCTTGTAACTTATCAATGATTTATATGATTATTAATAAAAAAACATAAATTCTCATCCAAATTCATGTGCTTATGGGAAATTAAATCATCACTGTCGTCGAGACATGTTTTCCTACCTATTTGGACCCATTGCGCTTATGCAAAATTCCAATTGAAATCATAGGAAGTTAACTGGCAAATAAAAATGCTTTAAAAAAAAAACTCAAAGAAGAGCAGGCAAAACATTGACTAGCATTGACAAGCAAGACACATGATGCCTACACAGAAATCTCTTATGATAGAGAACAGCTGGTCCAAAAAAAGGACAGAAAAAATGCGTTGCAATCATGAAAGCGCGAAATTTATTTTACCTTCCGCGCTGAAAATTCCTACAGAGCTCTTTCTTCCGATTCATCCCGCGGCGAATCTTGAATCACGGTTCTAGTTTGCCCGTGGAGCAGAGAAGAACAATTGGCATAAAAGATTGGGAGATACTTCACTTCCACCTATGGATCACTGTCTTGAATAAAGGGTAGGTGCCAGTGATTTCGCCCTCAACTGGATAAAAATTCAAACCTCGCGAACTCGAACGCAAGTTTGGCGCTAGGGTTCTTGAAGCCCCAGCGTCGCGGCCCTTTTCTGTTGCATCGACCGCCGCACGCAATCTCAGCATTAATTTTGACCCAGTCTCAGTTAGAAAGACAAATGATAAATAACAGAAATGGCGATTTAATTTGGATTATAAACAATTATGAGGAATAATTTGAGGATTTTATTGTTTTTTTTTAAGTTGAAATTTCTATATTTTTCCTACCTAATACTATTAAATAAATGTATTAAGATAAAAATTAAAAAACACTGCATATTTTTATTATCACAATTTAATTTTTAAAATATTAAAATAATACTTCATACCTTTTATCATGAAAATATTTGTATTTTAATATTATTATAATAATTTTAACTAAAAGTATTACAACATAAAATACAATGATTTTTATTTAATTAAAATTACTATATATTGACCATTTTTCTATCAATTTTTTTTTCAATTTAATTAAAATTATATTTGCTTCAATATCATTATAATTGATCCGGTAGCAAAGGGGGTCCCTTACGGACAGGATTAATGACACGTGGAGGTCAAGGTCGAGACAATCAACGTAGAAGGTGGGCCGAGCGGGGGGTCACCTTATCGATCGGCCGCGACAGAAGGCCAGGTCGGCATGGAGGCCACCTAGCCGATCGACCGCAGCAGAAGGCCAGGTCGGCATGGAGATAGCTAGGCCAAGGGTTGAGTTTCCGACGCTCAGGAATCCACGTACGATAGCTGATTGGACCGAGCGGCCCACTCGCTCGGTCCCGCTTGCGTCCCCCCGGACGACCAGTGTGGCCGAGCTTCTCTCCCGCTCGGCTCGATAAAAGACAGAAGGTGTAGAAGAGTACAAAGAGGACGGCCAGAGATATCCTTCTCGAGATATGTGCCACCGACAGACAGCATGGTCGGCGGTCGGACCAGACAGAGAATCGTACGGTGGAAGTTTCCACTGTCATATCAGAGATATGCCCGGACGGTTGCGGTATGGCGTCAGACGTACTTTTCTGACATATCCATTTTGAGGTATGTTTGGGGAAGCGTGTACGCGTCGATGAGCGTGCACGCGCCTCCCGGGGGGCCTATATAAGGACCCCCAGGCTTCGACGGAGGGAGGCAATCAACTACACTGTAGCTACAGTTCTCCTTATTTTGCTTCAGCTTTCTTCTCGCCTGACTTGAGCGTCGGAGGGTCGTCACCGGGAACCCCTTCCCGGCCCGGCTTTATTGCAGGTTCGCCGGAGGTCCATCTCATCCCGGCGTCTACGCGGAACCAGCAGAGAACGCCACGTTCCCAGCTTTCATCAACTTATAGTTCGGACAGGATTAAATTGGCGCCGTCTGTGGGAACGCACCTGAATCCAAGCAGAGAAGATGGAAGGAGCTGGACGACCACACACCGTGACACTCTCTCAGGAGGAGCTCGACGCCCTTATTGAGGCAAGAGCGGCAAAAATCGTGGAGCAGCAGCAACAGAGGGCGCTAGCCGAGCGGTTAGCACAACAGGCAGTTTCGACGTCAGGTGGCCGAGCGGCTGAGGAGGACCGGCCGGAGCAATATTCCACATGGGCGCAGAATAAAGGTCAGACCGGCACTCCAGGGAATGGGTCGCCCGCCCCTATTCCGTTTCACCGAGCGTTATTCCAGACTCTGTCCGAGCTGGCACGGGCCAATCAAGGGGCATCAGATGAAGCGCCCGTGAGGGATGATATGAAGGGGAAGGCGCCTCGGGCTGAGTCATCCCCCGAGAGGATCAATCGACAGTTTTCCGAGACAATCCTTCGGACCCACTACCAAGGCACTACACGCCCCTGACGATCGAAGAATATAACGGGACCACCGACCCGGATGACCATCTGGGTAAGTTCGACAACACGTCCACTTTACATCAGTATACAGATGGCGTAAAGTGTAGGGTATTTCTCATCACCCTTTCGGGATCGGCGCAACGATGGTTCCGGAGGCTGCCGGACGGATCGATCACAAGCTTCAAAGAGTTCCGCACGGTATTCCTTCATCATTTCGCGAGCAGCAGGCGCTACCAGAAGACCAGCGTCAGCCTGTTCGCCATAAAACAAGGCCCGAGGGAGACGCTCCGAGCTTACATTCAGCGCTTCAACCAGGTGTAGGGGTGTCAATTCGGGTGGGTCGGGTCGGGTCGGGTTGGGTCAGGTTGAGTTTTTTTTTTTTTTTTTAACCCAACCCGAACCCGACCCGAACCCGAGTTCAACCCAAAACACCTCAACCCGAACCCGAACCCGACCAACCCGATCAACCCAAACCCGACCCATATAACCCGAAAATCCTATTCAAAATGACTTTTTTGGGCTATTTTCTATATAATTCTTCACTTTTATCTCAATACTCCATCATTATCATACAAACATGATATTAATATACATAAAAACATCTAAATTTTTAAAATAAAATTTGATTTAACCCCAAAAAACCCCACAAAACCCTATATTTAAATCAACCCGGGTCAACCTGAACCCGACCCGACCCAACCCGAAACTTTTTTACTCTCCAACCCTCCAACCCGAACCTGACCCGAACCCGAAAATGCCTAACTCGAACCTGATTTTTTTCGAATCGACTCGGGTTGGGTCGTCGGGTCGGGTTCATTTTTGACACCCCTAACCAGGTGGCCATGGATATCCCGACGGTCACCTCGGAGACCATGATGAATGCGTTCACGCAAGGGCTTGTGGACGGCGATTTCTTCCGCTCGCTCATCAGAAAGCCGCCTCGCAGCTATGACCATATGCTGCACAAAGCCAATAAATACATCAATGTGAAGGAAGCCCAGGCGGCGAGAAGAAAAGAAGCACCGGCCGAGCCGCCGACGCCAGCCGAGCAGAGGCAACCAACCAGCCATCAACCGCCAAGGGGACCTCGAGCCGAAGGATTACGTCCACACCACGAAACGAGACCACAAACTGTCCAGCATGTGGCGGTTGATCGGCCTAAGCAGAAGGGAAATGTATGGACTCCCATGTTCTGTTCGCTTCACCAATCAGCCACCCACAACACCCGGGACTGTCGGAGCCTTCCGTCGATCGCTCGCCCCGCTCCTAGGAGCTATCGCCGCCGATCCCCTTCACTTGATCGGCGCCCCCGACATCAGGACACCGGACGGCGTGGTGCCAGGGAGTCGGTCGAGCGGCAACATCATCATCCGCCGAGGGCCAACCCCCGAGCCTCACAGGAGCGAGCAAGGCCCCTCCGCTCGGGAGGAGGAAAATCGAAGCAATACCGCTCGGGGCGAAATCAACATTATCGCTAAGGGCCCTACATGAGGAGATTCCAACAGGGCCAGAAAGTCACACGCTCGACAATTAAGGATTCATGCAGTGGGCTGCAGTCAAGAGCGAGCACAGGGTCCCGAGATCAGCTTCGTACCTAGGGACCTGGAGGGAGTCGAAATGCCGCACGACGACGCACTCATCATCCGAGCGGTAATAGCCAATTACACTATTCATCGCATTTTTATTGATATAGGCAACTCGGTCAACATTATCTTCAAAAAGGCTAGACCATCGACAATGATCGTGCCGAGCTGCTCCCGATGACAACCCCCTTGTATGGATTCATCGACAATGAGGTCTTGCTGGTCGGCTAGACCAGGTTGGCTATATCACTAGGTGAGGAGCCACTACGAAGAACAAGAACCACCAACTTCATAGTGGTTGATGCACCCTCCGCTTACAATATCATATTGGGGCGACCCGCACTCAACGAATTCCGAGCGGTTGTCTCCACTTTCTGTCAGAAGATCAAGTTCCCCGTGGAGGACCAAGTGGGCGAAGTCCGAGGAGACTGGTAAGCTCTCTGATTGATGTCACAAATAAACTCCCAAATTAATGTTCAGATCGAAAACCCACAACTACACAAAGCAATGTTTTAGTATAAGGCCCGAGTCGAATTTTCCGAGGATTATGCTAGCATCATGTTGTTTCGGATTAGGAACACATCTTTTTGGGTTTTCAGTTTGTGAATTGGGGTTTAGTATAAAAATGTGAAATGAGAAATGAATTAAACGTACTAACAAAGTAACTACCTACTGCAGAAATAACTTTCAATTCCAACAGGAAATCAAACACTTCAAACACACTTCACTTTATGAATTCAAATTAGCTGAAATAATTGAAAACCTGCACATTCTGGATTCATCTTAAACAAAACTAGAGAATTAATCTTAGAATACCAAAAAGGAAATTCGAGACTAAATTCACTTAGCTAGTGCCAAACAGAATGCAGAATTCCAGCTTAATTCTCTGCAACACAGAACTTAATAAGAACTTAACACTACATCTACTTAATCTCATTAAAAATTCTCTAAGCAATTCTCAAATGAAGAAAACAGAATTGCAGCAATTCTGCTGCACGAACAGAACTAAACAGCACACAAAAACAGTACTAAGCATATCAGATTCATGTAGAAAATGAAACTACAACTAAATCCAAACTATAAACTATCAGATTCAGAAACAAATCTGCAGGAATAAGAAAACCTAAGCTAGAAACAAACTGCAAAGAAAATCTAACATCCCTACACCCAAATCTCGAACCAAATTCGTCTTCTCCTTGCCGTCACACAAGGATCTGCAGAGAACACTCCAACAGAAGTCAGATGGTGTCCTTGAACTCGAGACAACTCAGATTCACTTGTATCAGCTCACAAATCGTCAACTAGGTCAGTTTCTGAAATAGCTTTCTGCTGCACGCTGCTGCATTTCTGAAGCTGGAGTCGCGAGCTGATGAAGGGAGCAAGTAACGTTGAAGTGCTATCGGAAAAGGTTTCAGAATTACCGGAGGACCACCACCGATAATCCTGTGAAGAAATGGAGGCTCAAACCAGAAGAACGCCGCTGGTCTAAGCTGAAAATCGCAGCTCGCAGCTACAGTGCCCGCCCGCCAAAACGCTTCGCTGATGAAAACTGATGGTCGGAATCTGATCGTCGGAGGTTGAGGAACTCCACGCTGGTTGAGACAAGCTGGTTCGAAGCTCTGGAAGAAGGAAGGGAGCAAGCTTCGCGCCGTCGAAAGAGAAACGGCATGATGAACAGTAGCGAGCTCCCTGTTCACCGTGCCAAAATGTTCTTTAAATACCTAGGGTTTTGGCTCATTGAACCCTAAGTTGGTGTAAGGCTCATGTGTGATCTAGCTTGGGTTTAAGCTCCTTGAAATCCATTGGAATCCAGGTTTAATTGAGCCCAAAGGTGGCCTTGCACTACTCCATTTGGTTGAGTGAACTAAACCTCCACTTGAATCATGAGTCCATGTGTACCCTACAAGACCAAATTCACAAAATGAGGAATAAATCACGCATAAGATGGAAAAACATCATAAAGCTCATAAAAACCTTGTTTGGGGAAATATAATCAAAATTGGAATTAAACATGTGCAAATATATAAAGAACACCAAATATTAACCCAAAATTAATATGTCAATTCATAGCTTATCAAATCCCCCACACTTATTCTTGCACGCCTCGTGCAAGTGAGCCCACCAAAATATCAACTAAGATGGTACCTCCTTCTCCTAACTATTCTTGATCATATCTAAAAGAAAGTAAAAGGAAGTTACAAGTAAGTATTAAGTTTCATAGACTCACACATTCATGACCTCTATTTTCACCTTGGTTCAATACTTAGTAAATTCATCCATCAAGAATAAAATAGAAAATGATAACATTCCTAATTCTCACAAGGTAATTTGAAGTGGCTCTCTTTCTATTCTCAAATCATGCAAAGGTGGAGCTCACTCAAGCTACTCATAGCAAATCCACTACCATAAGCTTGCTTTTCATCTAATTCAACCTCCATCACAGATATTAAGATGCACATTCATGAAAATTTACAACCATTGGAAAAGAGATCGAAATCAGATGTAAATGAAAGAATTAATGCTAATGGAGCAAATAGAAAGATAAAATTTAACTCAAGGTGGAAGACATGGACTTAGAATGATATGTGATGTTCAATTTCGGTCAAGCATGGATGATTTATTTTGGGTCTTAACTACTAAACCAAATTGAGCTCTTCATTCATTTGTATCTTCATAGTCCAGCTCCTACTTTTCAGCTCTTCTTTTCATTCAATTTCATAATTCATAATCTGATACCTCGCATAATCTGATTCCTTTGTAAAAATTTCAGCAGACAAACTCTTGAGATAACTCACTTGACATTAAATTGCAAAGGCCTTTAATCTCATTCATTCAGATAAGATTCAATCCAGAAATTAGATACAGAAATGAGCATCTTTGAAATCAATCTGCAATTCCAATAGTCTTCTTCCAAGCTCAACTATTCACTGTCCTCAAATTCTGCTGATACTGTTTCAATTCATTCCAGCTAACTCGGAAGAAAGTTCATTTGATTATGAGTCAACATGGTTAAACTCCCATCCAATACAGATCAGAATGGCAAAAATTCCTGATACAAATCAGCAACTTCCTTATGGACCAACTATTCTGCATTTTAATCCATCAGCAGGTTTAAACTTCTTCTATCTTGTCATCCTCTTCAACAATGGTACGAATTCAAGATTCCACCTCTTGTTCTCCAATGGCACAAAAATTTCAGCTTGGATTTTACTTTTCCTCACTGCAATAATAGTCCAAAACTTCAAGCTACAATTTTGGTTCAATCTTCTTGAGTTTTCAGCTTTATTTTCTTGTTTGTTTTCAAATTCCTTGTCTAAAAGTCCTGTAAACTCTGGAGAAGAAAGATAACCAATTAACAATACTAAGTAGCAGCTGGGTTTCAGATTTTGCTCTGGTCAGTAACCCCTTAAACTTCATTCTGCACTATCATTACTGATTTCAGTTTTTCTTCAATGCTGAACTTTGTATCAACTTGCCCCTGTTAAGCCTTAAAAATTTCCAACACTTCTTCATCTTGCCTCTTCAGAACCTTTACAATGCATATCCAAAGGTCTTCTATTTTCCATCAGCTTTGGTTCATCACAACTTTCATCCCAATTTGGCACAAAAACTGCCATATTCTGCACAATCTGTACTTGCTGAAAATTCTGCACTATACTCATCCCTTTCATTCCAGCACCTTTTCCCCTTGATCTTCTTTGAATTGAGTTTCACTTCCCAATTTAAGAGCTGTCATTGTCTTCTTTTACTCCTCTCATTCACCACAATTCAACCTTCAAACACTACCAAATGCCTTGTCTTGCCTAGCTGTCAGTGATTGATTTGCATTTTTGTAGAAGCTATTTATGCTAACGTCCCATTTGTTACTTCTCAATTCAGCACTTAAACCTCACACAGAATTCTGTATTTCAGGTTTGAACTCTTGATATCTTCATCTGAGATTACAGTTGACTTAATTCAAGCTTCAACAATTATCTCCAATAACATCAATTCACTTTACCTCACTGCATTTGCATCACTCACTGTTAAATTTCAGAATTTTCTGAATTCTGCATTTGCATTTTTACCTCACTGTTAAATACACCAAATTCTTGCATACCATTTGTTACCACATCTTCTCAAATTCCAACTAAACTTCCGTCACTTTAAATCTTGCATTCTGATTTTGATACAAAACTTGATACAACGTTTCAGCACTAACTTGAATTCTGCAGTCTTTCACATCTTCCATAATTCCAATCTGATTTAATACTTCATCAAACACTCAAATGTATCAAAAATTGGCACAATAACACAGCAATTTTCATCCACTGAACTTACTTAATTCTGCAGAATTCATTTTCTCAATCAAAACATTCTCCACCAAAACAAAAGAACTCAATTTTCAATTACACACCTCCCCCACACTTACTCTTTTGTCCGTCCCGGCCAAAATAAAATCATCACATATCATCCAAGATAATCACATCCAAAGAAATAAAACATGAGAAAAGAATAAAAATATGATGATTTATGACAAGAGAAATAGCAAAAATAGGTGAGGGCAATGTGACAATGGAGTAACCTTCATGAAAATGACTTAATATTGTTCTAGTGGTAGTAAATAGATTTAAAGCAAGTTCTAGAGTGAAATAAGCTACAAGTGCATCACTCAAATAGGCTCAAACCTCACTAGGTAAATAAAAGTTATCATACCATTTCATCAATCAAGAATCCATCACTAGTATCAACCTCTTGCAATCCTAGAGTTCATTCATGCAATAAAGTCTTTAAACAAGATAATCAAATTTAACATCCCTTTTCAAATTCCTTAAAATGATACAAGGAAATGTCAAAAAAAGGAAGTACCATTTATTCCTAAAACAAAGACTATCAAGCTTAAAGAAATGGTAACTATCATGCACCTAAAGTGCAAAACTATAACTATGCAAAAATAAAAACTACTAATATAACTCAAAATTTATTTATGCAAGAAAATTCTAAATGAAACTGAAATTTCACCTAAACAAATAAAAAAAACTACCTACACCTAAAATTTATTAATTTGCAAAGAAACAAAAGATAAAGTGAAACTCCCCTCTAACTCGGGTAGATAGCATCAACATGTTCCATTTCCTCCACCACCAAGCCCTTCACTTCTTCATGAAACTTTTTAAGCCTTTGTCCATTAACTTTAAAAATCCGGCCAGTAGACATATCCTGAATCTCAACCACTCTATAAAAGAAAACATTAGTAACACAATAAGGTCCTTCCCATCTAGATCTCAACTTACCTTTAATCAATTTGAGACGAGATCGATATAGAAGTACTTTGTCACCAATTTGAAACTCTTTCACTTCAATTTGTTTGTCATGAAATCTCTTGGCCTTTTCTTTGTAAATCCGTGAGTTCTCAAAGGCTTCCAATCTAATCTCTTCAAGTTCTTGCAATTGCAATTTTCTTTCTTCTCCAACCGTATCATTATCAAGGTTGCATGCTTTAACCGCCCAATACGCCCTATGTTCAATCTCCACAGGTAAATGGCAAGCTTTTCCATACACAATCCTGTATGGAGACATTCCTATAGGGGTCTTGAAAGCGGTCCTATAAGCCCATAGTGCATCTTCAAGTCTTTTGCTCCAATCCTTCCGTTCTGGTCTCACAGTCTTTTCAAGAATTGATTTCACCTCCCTGTTAGACACTTCTGCTTGCCCATTTGTTTGCGGGTGATAGGATGTAGAAACTTTATGTGTAACCCCGTACTTATGTAGCAAAGCCTTCATGTGTCTGTTACAAAAATGAGACCCTTGATCACTTATGATCGCCCTGGGTACTCCAAACCTACAAAATATGTGAGACCTGACAAAACTAACAACAACAGAAGAGTCATCAGTCCGAGTGGGAATGACCTCCACCCATTTGGAAACATAATCAACTGTCAATAAAATGTATGCAAATCCAAAAGAGGCAGAAAATGGACCCATAAAATCAATACCCCAAACATCAAAAATCTCACAAAATAATATGAATTGTTGAGGCATTTCATTTCTAAGTCCTATGTTCCCAGTTCGTTGACACCTATCACATGATCGATAAAAAGCATAAGCATCACGAAAAGGGGTAGGCCAATACAAACCACATTCTAATATTTTCCTAGCAGTTCTTTGTGGTCCAAAATGCCCTCCACACTCAAAAGAATGACAAAAAGTAAGTACAGACTGAAACTCAGAGTCAAGTATGCATCTCCTAATGATCTGATCACTACAAAATTTCCACAAATAAGGATCATCCCAAACATAGAATTTTGAATCACTTTTTAATTTATCTTTTTGAGCTTTTGAAAATTGTTTGGGATAAACATGTGCAACTAAGAAATTCACTAGATCCGCATACCATGGAGACTCACCCTGCAGCTGTAGAAGCTGCTCATCCCTGAAATCATCATCAATGGCCGAATGGTCCAAGTCTCCTTCAATCCTGCTCAAGTGATCTGCAACCAAGTTCTCCTTCCCGCTCCTATCACGTATCTCTACGTCGAATTCTTGAAGCAGAAGCATCCATCTGATTAATCTAGGCTTTGCATCAGGCTTCTTGAGGAGATACTTCAAAGCTGCATGATCAGAAAAAATAATCACATGAGAACAAAGAAGATATGATCTGAACTTATCTAAAGCAAAAAACAATAGAAAGAAGCTCTTTTTCTGTTGTTGTGTAGTTTGCTTGAGCTGAGTCCAAAGTCTTGGAAGCATAGCAAATAACATGTGGTACTCCATCCACTCTCTGTGCCAGTACAGCTCCCACTGCATAATCTGAAGCGTCACACATCAACTCAAAAGGTAAGGACCAGTCTGGGGGTCTGATAATAGGTGCTGAAGTAAGAGTCTCCTTCAATCTGTCAAAAGCCTCTCTGCACCCCTGATCGAAATCAAACAAAACATCCTTCTGAAGTAGCTGAGATAAGGGTAGAGCAATCTTACTGAAGTCCCTAATAAATCTCCTGTAGAATCCTGCATGGCCAAGAAAAGCTCGAACCTCCCGCACGCATGCGGGGTAAGATAAAGAAGATATAGCGCTAACTTTAGCAGGATCTACTTCAATGCCTTTCCTAGAGACTATATGACCTAAAACAATGCCATGCTCTACCATAAAATGACACTTTTCAAAATTTAAAACCAAATCTGTGTCGATACATCTACTTAAAACTCGAGACAAGTTTTCCAAACATGCATCAAAAGAAGAGCCATAAACAGAAAAATCATCCATGAATACTTCCATGCAATGCTCTAATAAATCACCAAAAATACTCACCATGCATCGCTGAAAAGTACCTGGAGCATTGCACAATCCAAATGGCATCCTACGATATGCGAATGTACCGAAAGGGCAGGTGAAGGTAGTCTTCTCCTGGTCCTCTGGGTCGATGCAAATCTGAAATTAACCAGTGTACCCATCAAGAAAACAATAATGTGACTTACCTGCCAGCCGCTCTAACATATGATCAATAAAAGGAAGTGGATAATGATCCTTTCGGCTTGCTTGGTTCAGCTTTCTATAGTCCACACATACTCTCCAGGAATTCTTCACTCTCGTGGGCACCAGTTCGTTCTCTTCATTAGCTACCACTGTCACCCCTGACTTCTTCGGAACCACATGGATGGGACTGACCCATTTACTGTCAGAAATCGGATAAATGATGCCAGCCTGTAAGAGTCTAGTCACCTCCTTCTTTACAACATCCAAAATCAATGGGTTTAGTCGTCTCTGTGGCTGTCTCACTGGCCTCGCATCCTCCTCTAAGTGAATCTTATGCATACAAATGGAAGGATTGATCCCAGGAATATCTGCCAGAGTCCATCCAATGGCCTTTTTATGCTGTCTCAGAATCTCTAACAATCGTTCCTCCTGATCCGGTTCCAAATTCTGAGCTATGATGACAGGTAGCTGCTGATTTTCTCCCAAATAGGCATACTTCAAATGCTGAGGCAATGGCTTCAATTCCTCCTGTGTCGGGTCAACTGTAGGCGATCCTAGGGGTAGAGCTTCTCCTAAGCAATCCCCTACGCATACCTCTTCCTCTCTGAGCGATCCTAGGGGTAATGCTTCTCCTAAGCAATCCCCTACGCATTCACTCGAACTTCCACTTTCTTCCACCTCTAAAATATCCTCCAACAAAGAAACAAATTCATTCTCTTGATCAAAATCAGAAACCTCTAAGTCTGAATCAATATCTGACAAGAACTCCATGCCATCCAACTCCTCTGAGATATCCACGCTAAGTATAGAATGATCCTCTCTAGGATGCTTCATAGCCTCAAAAATGCTGAATCTAACCACTGTGTCTCCTATCTCCATAGAAAGAGTTCCAGCATGCACATCAATCTTCGTTCTAGCAGTCTTCAAGAATGGACGTCCAAGAATAAGCGGAGCCCTGTTTGCAAGCACATCACCCTCCATGTCTAAGATGTAAAAATCTGCAGGAAAAAATTAACTCCCTCACTTTTACCAATACATCTTCTATCACTCCAGCTGGGTGTGCTTGACTTCTATTGGCCAACTGAATCACTACACCTATAGGCTGTAAAGGTCCAATTCTTAATGACTGAAAAACTGATTTAGGCATCACATTAATAGAAGCTCCAAGATCTAACATCGCATCCTCAAAAATACAATCTCCTATAACACAAGGCACGGTGAAAACTCCTGGATCTTCACACTTCTGAGGAACTGGCTGAAGTAATGCTGAGACATTCTTTCCCATACTTATCAATTCATTCCCCTTTAATTTCTTTTTGTGCACACAAAGATCCTTTAGGAATTTGGCATATTTTGGAATTTGTTTAATCATGGTAAGCAAAGGCACATTCACTTCAACCTTGCTGAATAATTTCACCAATTCTTGATATTCCCTAGCCTTTTCTTCCTCCATTTCTTTTCTTGGTTGTACACTTCTTTGAGGGAAAGGTAATGGAGTGGAATGCTCGGCTTCTTGCTGGTTAAAAGTTCTGTCCAAATTCTGCCGAGAATTTCCCAGGTTCTGTGCTGAATTTTGAGCTGAATTTGGAGCTGCTGTTGGAGTAAAATCCAAGCCGAAATCTACTTCATCAATTTGATCATAATCTGAAGTTGCAGGTTGATTGAAATGTTGCTGATCAGCTCCAGTAATCCCATGCTGTGCAGAATCTGGTTGCTCTGAATTTGCTGGAAAATTCTGTAATTTCTGTGGAGTCAAATCTGAAGCTGTCCTGGATATGCCTTGCTGTGATCTAGCTGAAAAATTCGAATTTGGGTCTGAAATTGTTTTACCACTTCGAAGAGTTAATGCACTCACATTTCCTTTAGGATTGGGAGTCGGTTGTGAAGGTAATTGCCCAGATCCTTGATTTTGCATCTGATTAATGTTGCTAGCAAGCTGCCCAATCTGCCTTTCAATATTTTGCAATGCTGTATCAGTCCTCTGCTGATGTTGCTGCTGTTGCATCATTTGCTGTTGCTGTTGTAGCACTTGCTGCATCAAATCCTCAATTTTTGAGCTGCTAAAATTCTGCTGAGGTTGCATTGATCTTGGGCTTGTAGAAGAAGGCAGTGCAAGCTGAGATTGGTGCTGATTTGTACTACTTGGCTGCTGAAAATTCTGCACAGGTTGCTGAACATGCTGGAAATGTGTGTGCTGATTCTGTAAATTCTGAAACTGTGGCTGACTTGCAGTATTTGAATGCTGGAAATTCTGGAATGGTTGAAATTGCTGATTTTGGCTGAAATTGAGGCTGCTGATATTGCTGAAATTGCTGAGAATGACTTGTTGGATGATTCTGGTAATGATGCTGATTCTGTGAATTCTGATAATATGGCTGATGAATCTGAGTTTGTGTTGGCTACTGATAAAATGTGTTCCCATACCTCAAATTAGGGTGATCCCTCCATCCCGGATTATATGTTGAAGAATTGGGATCATATTTATGTTGTTGAAATTGAGGTCTTGAAATGGCTGCAACGGATTCATCTTGATGTAGATTAGGACAATGATCCGAAGAGTGATCTTGACTTGAACAAATTCCACACAACTTCATCATTGGTAAAGGAAAATTTGAAACATGACTCGAATTTTGTAACGCCATTTGCTTTACTAGAGAAGTTAATTCATGCAAATTGTTCCTAATTTCTTGTTGTTCAGTTGAAACCAAATGAGTTTCATTAACCACTCTAGTACCAAGAGCTCTACTCCCGAATTGCTGTGAGTTTTCCGCCATATTTGAAATTAGCTCTCTTGCTTGATTTGGAGTCTTATTCACCAAGGCTCCTCCAGCTGCTGCATCTATCATGCTCCTATCCATGGGAAGTAAACCCTCATAAAAATATTGAACAAGGAGCTGGTCACTAATTTGATGTTGTGGACAACTTGAACACAGCTTCTTGAATCTCTCCCAATAATCATAAAGAGTCTCTTCCACTACTTGTTGAATACCACAAATGCTCTTCCTGATAGTTGCAGTCCTAGAAGCTGGGAAAAATTTCTCCAAAAAGGCTCTCTTCATATCAATCCAACTCGCAATGTATCCAGCTGGAAGGCAATATAACCAGTCTTTAGCTGCTCCCGTCAAAGAGAAATGAAAAGCCCTCAACTTAATGTCTTCTTCTGAAATCCCTTGTGGCTTCATGGTTGAACACACCACATGGAACTCATGTAGATGGCGGTTGGGATCCTCTCCTGATAAGCCTTGAAATTTGGGAAGCAGATGAATAAGTCCTGATCTGAGTTCAAAATCTCCTGTCAAATCTGGATAAGTGATGCATGAGTACTTATAAGCCACATCTGGTGCTGCAAGCTCTTTCATAGTTCGATCCCCTTCTGTTATCTGATTAACCATCTCTGAAATTCTGCTCTCACAAGTTGTTGCTGACCTAGCTTGTCTCCTTAAAGCCCAAAAGGTTCTTTCAATCTCCGGGTCTAGTTCAAGCAATGTTGCAAAGGAAGACCTAGTCATGCAAGCCAATAAATAATCAAAATTCAGTCAATATTCAATAAAATCAGAAAAAATCAGCAAACTAAAGCTGAGAAAATTATTCACAATCCAAAACAAACAAACAATTCTAGCACAGTTTTAAGCATCCCCGGCAACGACGCCAATTTGATTATCACCCAATTTTGTCGCGAATTGGGCATCAAATAATGAAGTACCAAACCCTCCTACGCTAATGTAGCATAGGAATGACTCGGGTCGTCCGCCAACGAAAGCAACGATAGGATGGTAAACTTAGGATCGTATATTATATCTATTTTTTTAGGGTTTTCAATATTGAAAATGGGGGTTTGGGTTTTTGATTCTAAAAATTTAATAAGCATATTATTTACTGCGTGTCACGATTGGGCTTATCAAATTAATAAAATGTATTTTCCATTGAACCCCTTAATTAAACAATAATGTTGTAGTAACAAGCCTAGGATCGATCCGAGGAACCAACGGTAGAATGTAATTTAGGATTGTCTTTTATTCCTATTTTTGGGGGTTTCGATATAAAAATGGAATTGGGGGGATTTAAGCTTGAATTTTAATCTAACAAATGAAAAACACAGTAATTAAGAAATTAATCTAAAGCAAGAGTGAAACATAACTATGTGCCAATGAACAAATCATTACGTATTGTCACACTACGTTGTGATAAATCCATCAACACACATCAAATTAAGGATGAAATTATGAGACTCAAATAAATCTGATCTAAAGCAAGATGTAAACCTAATTTAGCACTTAAACACTAAACAATTAACCAAGCACAAATAAAACTTAAACTAAGCTTCAACAAGGAAAGAAATGCTAACTACTTGCATAAAAATATAACGAACATTAAAAGAAATCTATTCTAAGCTGTTGAACAGTAAGAAAAAAAACTAGAATGAAATAAAAACCAAGATTAACTGAATTCCTTGCTGAAATGAGAACGTGCTAGTTGATTGTAGCTGAAAAATTAGTTTATGCAGATTTGGTTTTTATACAGAATCTGCAGTAAGCAAAGATAGAAGGCAGTTTGAGTTGTATCAAATGAAGATATTACTGCAGTTGTATCAAGAGAAGAGGAGAAATTTAAGTCAGTTTTGGGCTGCAATAAGCTATTACTGCAGTAAGCTTCTGAACAGCAAGAATTCATGAAGAGAAATCTGATACTCGAATGAAGATATTGCTGAGAAGGTTAGTTGCTAGTTTTGGAGATGTGTTGAATTAATGCTGAGTGTTGTGATCAATACTGCTACTGGTGATTAATGGCATGTCTCTAATTGATGTCACAAATAAACTCCCAAATTAATGTTCAGATCGAAAACCCACAACTACACAAAACAATGTTTTAGTATAAGGCCCGAGTCGAATTTTCCGAGGATTATGCTAGCATCATGTTGTTTCGGATTAGGAACACATCTTTTTGGGTTTTCAGTTTGTGAATTGGGGTTTAGTATTAAAATGTGAAATGAGAACTGAATTAAACGTACTAATAAAGTAACTACCTACTGCAGAAATAACTTTCAATTCCAACAGGAAATCAAACACTTCAAACACACTTCACTTTATGAATTCAAATTAGCTGAAATAATTGAAAACCTGCACATTCTGGATTCATCTTAAACAAAACTAGAGAATTAATCTTAGAATACCAAAAAGGAAATTCGAGACTAAATTCACTTAGCTAGTGCCAAACAGAATGCAGAATTCCAGCTTAATTCTCTGCAACACAGAACTTAATAAGAACTTAACACTACATCTACTTAATCTCATTAAAAATTCTCTAAGCAATTCTCAAATGAAGAAAATAGAATTGCAGCAATTCTGCTGCACGAACAGAACTAAACAGCACACAAAAAATAGTACTAAGCATATCAGATTCATGTAGAAAATGAAACTACAACTAAATCCAAACTATAAACTATCAGATTCAGAAACAAATCTGCAGGAATAAGAAAACCTAAGCTAGAAACAAACTGCAAAGAAAATCTAACATCCCTACACCCAAATCTCAAACCAAATTAGTCTTCTCCTTGTCGTCACACAAGGATCTGCAGAGAACACTCCAACAGAAGTCAGATGGTGTCCTTGAACTCGAGACAACTCAGATTCACTTGTATCAGCTCACAAATCGTCAGCTAGGTCAGTTTCTGAAATAGCTTTCTGCTGCACGCTGCTGCATTTCTGAAGCTGGAGTCACGAGCTGATGAAGGGAGCAAGTAACGTTGAAGTGCTGTCGGAAAAGGTTTCAGAATTACCGGAGGACCACCGCCGATAATCCTGTGAAGAAATGGAGGCTCAAACCAGAAGAACGCCGCTGGTCTGAGCTGAAAATCGCAGCTCGCAGCTACAGTGCCCCGCCCGCCAAAACGCTTCGCTGATGAAAACTGATGGTCGGAATCTAATCGTCGGAGGTTGAGGAACTCCACGCTGGTTGAGACAAGCTGGTTCGAAGCTCTAGAAGAAGGAAGGGAGCAAGCTTTGCGCCGTCGAAAGAGAAACGACACGATGAACAGTAGCGAGCTCCCTGTTCACCGTGCCAAAATGTTCTTTAAATACCTAGGGTTTTGGCTCATTGCACCCTAAGTTGGTGTAAGGCTCATGTGTGATCTAGCTTGGGTTTAAGCTCCTTGAAATCCATTGGAATCCAGATTTAATTGAGCCCAAAGGTGGCCTTGCACTGCTCCATTTGGTTGAGTGAACTAAACCTCCATTTGAATCATGAGTCCATGTGTACCCTACAAAACCAAATTCACAAAATGAGGAATAAATCACGCATAAGATGGAAAAACATCATAAAGCTCATAAAAACCTTGTTTGGGGAAATATAATCAAAATTGGAATTAAACATGTGCAAATATATAAAGAACACCAAATATTAACCCAAAATTAATATGTCAATTCATAGCTTATCAGAGACCAGCTGGCTGCCAGGCGATGCTATGTGGAAATGGTCCGAGCCGAGTCCAGGTCCGCGCGGAAAACACCGCGCCTTGAGGTAAATACAGTAATCGAAAAGCCTCCAACTTTAGTTTACGAAGAAAAGGAAGAGGTACAGATCCATCCTGCCCGACCGGACTCCACTACGTTCGTAGCATCCGACCTGGAACCAAGCCAGAAGGAGAAGCTGGTCGAATGTCTCCAACAGAACTGCGACGTCTTCGCTTGGTCGACTCACGAGCTGCCGGGAGTCTCGCCAAGCATAGCGCAGCACGAGCTTCATGTTCGGCCGGATGCTCGGCCGGTGAAGCAGAGGAAGAGGGACTTCAGCGCCGAATAGAATGTCATCATCCGAGCTGAAGTCGAGAAGCTTCTGCAGGCCGGCCATATACGGGAGGTGCAATTCCCAAGCTGGCTCGCAAATGTGGTGCTAGTCTCCAAGCCAGGCAACAAATGGAGGGTCTGCATCGACTTCCGTGACCTGAATAAAGCGTGCTCGAAGGATTTTTACCCCCTGTCCCGAATCGACCAACTGGTAGACTCCACCGTTGGATGTGAGCTGATATGCATGCTGGATGCATATCAGGGCTACCACCAAGTGCCGCTCACCCGGGAAGACTAGGAAAAAGTAAACTTCGTTACTGCGGACGAGACTTACTGTTACAACGTAATGTCATTCAGGCTGAAGAACGCCGGGGCTACATACCAAAGGCTAATGAACAAAGTGTTCCGGGAGCAGATCGGGCGCAACCTGGAGGTATACATGGATGATATACTTATTAAATCTTTCCAGATGGAGGATCTTTGTGCAGATATAGAGGAAACCTGTCGAACGCTGAGGAAGTACGGAGTCAAGCTGAACCCCCAAAAGTGTCTATTCGGAGCAAAAGGTGGACTCTTCCTCGGTTACATCGTGACCAAGCGGGGTATAGAGGCGAACCCTAGCAAGGTGAAAGCACTGCAGGATATGCCGCCTCCCAGAAACCTGAGGGTAGTGCAGCGTCTTGCCGGTCGGATAACGGTGTTATCGTGATTCATCTCCAGAACGGCCGACCGGAGCCTACCTTTCTTCAAGGTCCTGCATAAAGCTACCAAGTTTCAGTGGGACGGGGAGTGTGATCGGGCATTTGAAGACTTGAAAGCCTATCTGAAATCGTTACTTGTGCTGGCTAAGCCGAACGTAGGCGAGCCGCTCCGTATATACTTGTCATCAACCGAGCATGCTGTTGGCTCGGCGCTAGTGAAAGAGGACAGAGAAGAGCAGCCAGTGTATTTCCTTAGCCACATTTTAAAAGACGCTGAGTCCCGCTATACCAGTCTCGAGAAGCTCGCTTTCGCGCTGGTCTTGGCCGCACGGAGGCTCCGCCCTTATTTCTTAGCACATACGATCATCGTCATGACGAACAGCCCACTGGGAAAAGTGCTCCTAAATCCAGAAGCATCCGGGCGACTCATCAAGTGGACAACGGAGCTCAGTGAATTTAACATCCAATATCAACCCCGCTCGGCGATTAAGTCGCAGTTCTTGGCGGATTTCGTAATGGAGGTACATAATCCCGATCCCGAAGCTTTATGGAGAGTATTTGTAGATGGATCATCCACTCCACTCGGAAGCGGGATTGGTATCTTGCTACTTTCTCCTCATGAAGAGCGGATGCATCTGTCTGTCCGATTGGACTATCGAGCAACAAATAATGAAGCAGAATATGAAGCCCTCATAGCTGGCTTGCAGGCCGCCAGGCATGTGGGGGCCGGTCGAGTAATCCTTTACTCGGATTCTCAGGTTGCCGCCCAGCAGCTCTCAAGCACTTTTGAGATAAATAATGCGAGACTCAAGCTCTATGCGGAAGCCTTCAAAAAGCTTAAACCTAACTTCAGGGAGGTAGTCATACAGAAGATACCCCGAACAGAGAACCAGGCGGTGGACGAATTAGCTAAACTTGCAAGTTCGATAACACCGACCGGCGCTTAACATTGACAGGATGGAAGGCCTCATGTTCCCCAGCGACTGGAGGACAGCTATAGTCGAGTTTTTACGGTCAGGAACCACTCCTTCCGACCGGGATGAAGCCCAGCTTCTGAGAAGGAGAGCCGGTCGGTTCACCCTCATCGGGAACTAGCTCTACAAGAAAACTTTCTCCCGGCCACTTTTAAAGTGTGTCAGCTTGGACGATGCGGAATATATATTGAAGGAAGTGCATCAAGGATCTTGCGGAGGACACCCATGTTGGTGCAATTTCCAGTAGGTCAAGGTTGACCTAGTTGACCAAGCGTAAACCTTGGTCATGGTTTCGATGTTTGACAATACAGAAAGACATGTAGACATGGACAATGCAGGTGCAGTTGTCCATGCGGAGAGATACTGATCAGGGTCTGATCAGGTTAGATGAAGAAGAGTCAAGTAGGTCAAGGTTGACCGGATACTTGACTAGGAAGTCCTAACTGGGATGTTAGGCAGTTCGGAAAGTCCTGGTGAGTGAAGCCAGGCAGTTCGGAAAGTCCTGGTGAGTGAAGTCAGGCAGTCGGGAAATCCTGGTGAGTAAAGCCAGGTGAAAATCCTAGTGAGTGAAGCTAGGTGAAAGTGAAAGTCCTGGTGAGTGAAGCCAGGCAGGGGAAAGACCTAGTGAGTGAAGCTAGGCAGTTTGGAAATCCTGGTGAGTAAAGCCAGGTGAAGATCCTAGTAAGTGAAGCTAGGTGAAAGTGAAAGTCCTGGTGAGTGAAGCCAGGCAGGGGAAAGACCTAGTGAGTGAAGCTAGGCAGTTTGGAAGTCCTGGTGAGTGAAGCCAGGCAGATGGAAAGTCCTGGTGAGTGAAGCCAGGCAGTTGGAAAGTCCTGGTGAGTGAAGTCAGGCAGTTGGAAAGTCTTGGTGAGTGAAGCCAGGCAAGGGAAATCCAGATAGGTCAAGGTTGACCAGACATCTGGTGAAAAGTCCAAGCAGGGAGCTTGGCACGAGAAAAGTCCAAGTATGGAGACTTGGCACGGAAAAGTCCAAGCAGGGAGCTTGGCACGGGAGAAGTCCAAGTATGGAAGCTTGGCATGGGAAGTCAGAGAGGGCTCGGTAGCTCGGCAGCTCGGCAGCTCGGTAACTCGGTAGCTTGGTAGCCCGGTAGCTTGGTAGCTCGGCAGCTCGGCAGCTCGGTAGCTCGGTAGCCCAGACTAGGTCAGAGAGGGCTCGGTAGCTCGTTCTCTGGACCGGATGGAGTCGGAGAGGGCTCGGTAGCTCGGTAGTCCGGTAGCTCGGTAGCTCGGTAGCTCGGTGGCTCGGTAGCTCGTAGCTCGGTAGCTCGGTAGCTCATTCTCTGGACCGGATGAAGTCGGAGAGGGCTCGGCAGCTCGTTCTCCGGACTAGGTCAGAGAGGGCTCGGTAGCTCGGTAGCTCGGTAGCTCGGTAGCTCGGTAGCTCGGTAGCTCGGTAGCTCGGTAGCTCGGCTGATCGGTCTGGTGACCGATCAGTAACCAAACAGAATGCTTCTGTGGATTATCTGATCGGTCTGGAGACCGATCAGAAAGCAAACAGAAGAAGAAGAAGGAGAAAGGCTGATCGGTCCAGGGACCGATCAGACTCCTCCTGGACCGATCAGGACATAGCCTGATCGGTCCAGGCTTAGCCTGATCGGTCCCCAAGACCAATCAGGACCCTTGTGGACCAATCAGGATGAAGCCTGATCGGTCCACGTCCTAGCCGTTGCGTAGCAACGGCTAGTTTCTTCTGTGTCTTCTTCGCAGGTTATAAAAGGGGTTGAGGAGCTACTATTGCAAGGCGTTACTTCTTCCTTCTTGCCCCTGATTCTTGCTGCACTTGAGCTTTGCTGAGCTCTCTGATTCGTGAAGCTTCGTGTGAGCTTCCCTGGCTGGTCAGCTGCTGCTGTTCTTCCGTGAAGTTGCTGCTTCGACAACGGTAACCAGTCTAAGGCAAGCAAGGTGTTTTACATTCATATTGTTTGTAGTTCTTGTTGTATTTCTATCTTGTTGTTGCAAGTTATTGTGGCGAGGTTTCTCCACCCAGAAGGAGTTGTTATTAGCCGGTTTTCTGGGGACTCATCCACCGACGGATTGATAGGCTTCGTCCACCTTACAGACACGCCGAGGAGTAGGAGTTTATCTCCGAACCTCGTTACATCGCTGCGTGTTGAGGTTTGATCTTCTTGTCTTTGTTTCTTTGTTTTATTTTCCGCTGCGCTAACTCGACTTGTAGAAAGAAACGCGAAGATTTGGGGTCGGCTATTCACACCCCCCTCTCTAGCCGCGATCATCGATCCCAACAAGTGGTATCAGAGCAAGGTTGCTCTTCGTCGGATTAACACCCGGGGGAGCACAAGCTAGAGAATGGATCGACTCGGAGAAGACATCACGATTCCACCCTTCTACGAGTGCTACGACTTCGCGGATTGGAAGGTAAGAATGAAGTATTTTCTTATGACTAACCTAGCAAATTGGAATTGTGTACAAGTAGGTTTTATTCCTCCGGTGGATAGAAAGGGAGAACTTCTCAAGAAAAAGAAGTGGACGAAAGAACAAATCCACCAATCCTCAATCAACGACGAGGTAACGAAAATCTTTGAATTTTCATTACCTAGTGATGTCTTGCGTAAGATAGGTGGATACAACGATGCCAAGGAGTTGTGGAACAACTTGGCTAAGCTCCATGAGGAGAGCTCCACTTCAAGTCATGAAGAGGAGTCAAGTGAGCCAAGTAGCTCACATCAGGGAGGAAAGGAATTGGAAGTTGAGGGCTACTCAACATCTAAGGAAGAAGAGGAGGAGAGTTCTTCTTCAAGATTGGAGCAAGATGAAGAAGTCTCTACTTCCGGAAGGGATGAAGAAGAAAGCATACAACCATCCTCAACCCTAGGTAACTCAAGTAATTTGCTTTCAAGTAAATTACATATAATGTGCTTTGAGTGTAGGGAATATGGACATTACAAGAGTAAATGTCCAAAGAGGATTAGGAAGACTCCACCGGCACCAAAGGTCAAGGAAGCCGGAGTCCCGAAACGCAAGAGCAAGGAGCACGTGGTGTGCTTCCAATGCAAGCGAAGGGGACATTATAGGAGCCAATGTCCGAGGGAGAGGCAACCTCACAAGGACAAGAAGACGAGCACATCGATAGGGGGATCTAAGGCAAACCCTAAGGTAATCTCTAAGGCTCATTTTTGCAATTCAAATAGAACACATGCTAGTAGCCTTATTGCTATTGTTAATAATGGTAAGCATGATAACATTAGAAATCAATACACATGCTTAGGTGCCAAACATGTGAGCCTAGATAAGGATAACACTAGAAAAGCCAACCCTAGGACTAACTCATCTAAGGCTAAGGAGAACCTAGGTAGAAATCACAAATCAACTAGACACATGCCTAGGAATACCTCAAAGAAAAATGAAAAATTAAAAATTGAGGTATTAGAGAAGGAGAATCAAGTCTTGAGGTCAAGACTTGATACTTTGGAAAAGGCTCTTAAGAACTTGGAGAAGTCATCTCTAGGGTTTAAGGGTCAAAAACCAATGTCCAAGGACAAGAAAGGTTTGAGTCACAAACCTAAGTCCCAAGTGGTCAAGCCCACTTATCACAATGTTCCATTCGATTATGGAACAAAATCTAGGGCTAGGAAGACCATCACCAAGGTCACAAGGAGAGTCACCCCTAGAGTTGATCTTGATGAGTCCCAAATGACCAAGGCTTTAAAGCCTAGGAGGGTCATTAGAAGGGTTGCTAGGGAAGTCATCCCTAGTGAATATTTAGTGAACCCAATGAGCTCAAATAGGTATTGGGTTCCTAGGAGCGTGATTTCATCACGCTAGATGAGTTAGGGTGTGCCAACCTTACTTGAATAGGTAGTTAACCTAATCATGGCAAAAGGTGGCACTTTAGGATTTTTCAAGGTATAATCAAGCCTTGAAAGTGAAATTAAGAATTATTCCTAAAGTGATTAGAATGTGCTAATCAAATTTGAGGAGTTGTCTAGAGCCAATCTAATTGGCACATAGTGATCTAAAAGTCTTGAAGATATGATTTTAGGTCTATCACACTTGGGAATATAGAATTTATGGCAAAATGATCGAAATTATCAAAAATGGCAACTAAGGCTAGAATTAGGTATTTTTTATACCTTTACATGTTATTTGCCATGTATTGTTTGCCATATGCCATGTCATGACATCATATTTAATCTATGATCATTTGAAATGTCATGATAATGCTTAAGTTAGTTTAAATGTCATGCTTTATTTAAGTTTCATACTTTATGCCATGACATCATGACATTGGCACATGTTTCCATTTATGATACAATTATATGCCATGTCATCATCTTGTGCATTAATGATCAACTAACTTGATTTAAGGATAAGAAACACAATTTGATATGGAGATCAAATTGTTGTTTAGAAAAATGCATGAGAATTTAGATTAAGCTAACCTAAACTCATATCTCACATCAAAATTGACTTGAATGTGTTTGATACACCTTAGATGTGTGTGAGATATTAGGTTTATGAGTTAGGATCAAGGTGCATCGTTCTTGTACCTAGATGAGCCTAATTCGAAATGGGGATCATAGGGAAAGCTTATGTACAAGTCATGTACATTTAGCCCAAAGATTGTGGTCCTAAATTAAATGGTTTAAAATCATTTCAAAATTGATTTGCAAAACCTTGATGAAGCTTTTCTAGTAATAGCATTCATCATTGAACAAGTTGATACAAAGATGAGTTAACTTTGAGCTATTTCAAAGACTTTTGAACTTTGTATCAAGTTTTGAAAATGGACGTTATTTTCGTAGAAAACTACTTTTCCATGATAGTATATGTTATGAGGAATGTATCCTCAAAGTTTTACAATTTTTGAAATTTTCTAGGAGTTTCTGAATTTCGGGAGGAAAATCAGAAATTCTGATATCAGACTTGTGGACCGATCAGAGAGGATTCTGATCGGTCCAGGAAAGAGTGGATCGGTCACTAGGACCGATCCAGGGGATGCTGGATCGGTCACTGGACCGATCCAGTGAAGGCTGATCGGTCTGGTGACCGATCAGAGCGTGCCAAATGCTGATTTTTCGATTGTTGACTGAAATTTCAGCTATGGGAGTTGGTATTTTGAAGGTTTGAAACTCTCCAAGACATTGTTGGTGCAATGGTCAAGGGGGAGTTGACCTTTAGGGGGAGTTGTCATGAGTGATATGGGATTATCACTAAATTGACTATTGACATTAGTATCAAGGGGGAAATTAAGGGTTTCAATGAAATGTATGGGACTTTCATTAGGAAGAAACTCTTGACCTTGATTCACTCTTTTTGATGTGTGTCAAAAAGGGGGAGAATGGAGAATGTCTAGAGAATGTTCAAGGAAGAACATTGGAGTTAGTGGGAGAGTTTGTTGATCACAACGAGTGAAGTTGTGAACAACGGTAACTTACTCTTCAGGGGGAGAGTTTGTTGATGTGTGCCAATAGGGGGAGAATGAAGGGTTTAAGTTAGGCCTTCATTATCTAAGAAGGAGGTTGTCTTCTTAGAAGGAGAATGCAAGGTTGTAACTTATGTTTCATTACCTAGTGGCATGAAGAAAGTTGAGGCTATTGGATTAGCCTAACTTAAAGGTATTGTCAAACATCAAAAAGAGGGAGATTGTTGGTGCAATTTCCAGTAGGTCAAGGTTGACCTAGTTGACCTAGCGTAAACCTTGGTCATGGTTTCGATGTTTGATAATACAGAAAGACATGTAGACATGGACAATGCAGGTGCAGTTGTCCATGCGGAGAGATACTGATCAGGGTCTGATCAGGTTGGATGAAGAAGAGTCAAGTAGGTCAAGGTTGACCGGATACTTGACTGGGAAGTCCTAACTGGGATGTTAGGCAGTTCGGAAAGTCCTGGTGAGTGAATCCAGGCAGTTCGGAAAGTCCTGGTGAGTGAAGCCAGGCAGTCGGGAAATCCTGGTGAGTAAAGCCAGGTGAAAATCCTAGTGAGTGAAGCTAGGTGAAAGTGAAAGTCCTGGTGAGTGAAGCCAGGCAGGGGAAAGACCTAGTGAGTGAAGCTAGGCAGTTTGGAAATCCTGGTGAGTAAAGCCAGGTGAAGATCCTAGTAAGTGAAGCTAGGTGAAAGTGAAAGTCCTGGTGAGTGAAGCCAGGCAGGGGAAAGACCTAGTGAGTGAAGCTAGGCAGTTTGGAAGTCCTGGTGAGTGAAGCCAGGCAGATGGAAAGTCCTGGTGAGTGAAGCCAGGCAGTTGGAAAGTCCTGGTGAGTGAAGCCAGGCAGTTGGAAAGTCCTGGTGAGTGAAGCCAGGCAAGGGAAATCCAGATAGGTCAAGGTTGACCAGACATCTGGTGAAAAGTCCAAGCAGGGAGCTTGGCACAAGAAAAGTCCAAGTATGGAGACTTGGCACGGAAAAGTCCAAGCAGGGAGCTTGGCACGGGAGAAGTCCAAGTATGGAAGCTTGGCATGGGAAGTCAGAGAGGGCTCGGTAGCTCGGTAGCTCGGCAGCTCGGTAGCTCGGTAGCCCGGACTAGGTCAGAGAGGGCTCGGTAGCTCGTTCTCTGGACCGGATGGAGTCGGAGAGGGCTCGGTAGCTCGTTCTCTGGGCCGGAGTAGCTCGGTAGCTCGGTGGCTCGGTAGCTCGGTAGCTCGGTAGCTCGGTAGCTCGTTCTCTGGGGCGGACGAAGCCAGAGGGCAGCATTGCCTCCTGACTAGTGCATCTTGGACTTTGTCAAGGGTTGATTTCTCACACTGTTGAGTGGGGTATAGACGATCTACATCACTGTGCTCACTTGATAGGAAAACAAGCAAATGAAGAAGAAGAAGAAGTTTGAGAGGACAGTGACGGATGAGCCGCCCTACCAAACCTTTGAATGATCCGAGTTTGGTGAGAGAATTGAAGTCAGCGGTCACGTCTAGCCGTTGCGTAGCAACGGCTAGTTTCTTCTATGTCTTCTTCGCAGGTTATAAAAGGGGTTGAGGAGCTACTGTTGCAAGGCGTTACTTCTTCCTTCTTGCCCCTGATTCTTGCTGCACTTGAGCTTTGCTGAGCTCTCTGATTCGTGAAGCTTCGTGTGAGCTTCCCTGGCTAGTCAGCTGCTGCTATTCTTCCGTGAAGTTGCTGCTTCGACAACGGAAACCAATCTAAGGCAAGCAAGGTGTTTTACATTCATATTGTTTGTAGTTCTTGCTGTATTTCTATCTTGTTGTTGCCAGTTATTGTGGCGAGGTTTCTCCACCCAGAAGGAGTTGTTATTAGCCGGTTTTCCGGGGACTCATCCACCGACGGATTGATAGGCTTCGTCCACCTTACGGACACACCGAGGAGTAGGAGTTTATCTCCGAACCTCGTTACATCGTTGCGTGTTGAGGTTTGATCTTCTTGTCTTTGTTTCTTTGTTTTATTTTCCTCTGCGCTAACTCGACTTGTAGAAAGAAACGCGAAGATTTGGGGTCGGCTATTCACACCCCCCTCTCTAGCCGCGATCATCGATCCCAACAACCCAAGCGGCCGATCATTAGCTAGGAAGATCCTGTTGGCCGGGAACTTCTGACCAACCCTCCAGGAAGATGTCGCTCGGACCGTAGCTACTTGCCTGTCCTGTCAAAAATACCACAGCTTCTCCCATCGACCGACGGAAGAGATGAAGGCGTTCACGGTATCCTGTCCGTTCGACCAATGGGGTATGGACATCGTGGGACCCTTACCTATGGCGACCGGGCAGAGGAAGTTCCTACTAGTATAGGTGGACTACTTCTCTAAGTGGGTTGAGGCCGAGCCGCTGACCAAGATTACCGAGCAGATGGTTAAAAAATTCATCTGGCAGCATCTCATATGTCGGTTCGGCATTCCACGGTGGCTCGTGTCCGACAATGGGCGGCAGTTCGTTGGACAGGAGCTCCAAGAATGGTGCAAGGGGTACGACATTGAGCAACACTTCACCTTTGTGGCATACCCGCAGAGCAACGGACAAGCCGAAGTCGCCAACCGGGAAGTTCTTCGAATTCTAAGGGTTCGGCTCGACCACCTCGGGGGCAGCTGGGTAGACGAACTCCCTGGCGTCCTATGGGCACTCCGCACGACTCCTAAGGAAGGAACCGGGGTCACGCTGTTCCACCTGGTGTACGGAGGAGAGGCTATCATGCCAGTAGAGGTCAGGATCAAGTCTGATCGAGTCCAGAACTACGACGCGGACAACACCGAACTGAGGCAGCTGGAGCTGGATTTGGTAGATGAAGCGCGAGCTAAAGCAACTGTTCGGCTAATGGCATACCGGCAGAGAATGAAGCAAAATTACAATAGGCGAGTAATCCCCAGAGCATTCCAAGCCGGTGATCTAGTATGAAAGAAGGTGAAGCCAGTCGGTGATGTGAGCAAGCTGGAGGCGCCCTGGGCGGGACCCTTCAAAGTTGTCGAGAAGCTCCGATCGGGGGCCTACTACCTTGAAGATCAAGACGAACGATGGCTGGAACGACCATGGAGCGCTAACCACCTCCAGCCTTATCGAGCTGGGTAAAAGGTGCGCCTGTGTAATTAATTACGTGTATTCCCATTCCGCGCTACACTTTGAATGCAGGAATAAGATCAAGAAAACGCCACTGCATAACTAATGCACGCCGAACAACCCAGCTTCTTCAAACCGTCGAGCGGCGACGTTAAACTCTAGGGTCGAAGCGGCGACCCTAAATATCTCGCTCGGAAGACCGTCGAGCGGCGACGTTAAACTCTAGAGTCGGACCGGCGACTATAAACCCCCCGGCCGGAAGACCGTTGAGCAGCGACTATAAACCCCCCGGCCGGAAGACCGTCGAGCGGCGACTATAAACCCCCCGGCCTGAAGACCGTCGAGCGGCGACGTTAAACTCTAGAGTCGGACCGGCGACTATAAACCCCCCGGCCTGAAGATCGTCGAGCGGCGACGTTAAACTCTAGGGTCGAAGCGGCGACCATAAATATCACGCTCGGAAGACCGTCGAGTGACGACGTTAAACTCCAGAGTCGGACCGGCGACTATAAACCCCTCTGCCATGAGTTTGTGAATCAGCAATTGAAAACCCGACTCATAGATTGCCGAACGACATCTAGAGGGTCCAGCCTTGGCATCACAAAAGCTCAACAAAACTTAGGGCTCACGAGTCACGCGGTCCAAATGCGCACAATGATTAGACAAGCAAATAGGGGCATAGAAAGATTCATTCAACAAAACTAGCCGAACGGCGTTTACAAAAGAGTTATATAGGCCGGACGGCCAACATACATCCAAGACTTCACTCTAAATAATTAAAAATCTCGTCCGGAATCGTGGTCAGAAGGTCGGCATGGTCGCGGACTGGAATAGTAAAGTCTTTAGGTAGCCGACCCTTTTTCTTCAGATAATCAGCCGTTGCGGTGATAGCTAGCTCGAAAGCGTGGACGAGCCTAGCGCAGGCCTTCTCTACAAACTTCTCCGAGCGGATGTAATTCTGCTGCATGACAGTAGCTCGACTCAGCTCGGCATCCTGATATTCTTTGAAGGCAGCGCGAGAGGCATCCAGCGCCTCTTGGAGTGTCTTCATGTCAGCTTGAAGGGCGACCCCCTCCGCCGAACGGCTATTCTTCTCGGCAGCCAGCAAGTCGGTCAACTCGTTGACTTTGACCTCAAGAGCCCGGGCTTCAACATTCTTCGCCTCCAGGTCAGTGATGGCCTGATTCTTCCTGTTAGTGGCCAAAGTAATTTTCTTATCGTAGGTCTTGACCTGGGTCTCGAGCCGGTCTACCATGGTCTGCAAGCCCGAAGATTTATGTCGTTCGGCCTCCAGCAGCTTGTTGGTCTTCTCCAAATTGGCCTTCAGCTCGACATAGGAAGGGCCTTGAAGAGAAGTCCCGCCAGAGACCTTAAGCTTTTTGAATTCCTCCTCGAGAAAAGCTAAGCAGTGGCAGATCGCTATACTTTCCACCCAATGCTGCGATTTGGTTATGAACGTAGAGAATCGTCAATACCGAACGGGGGATAAGAAGAAAAGGCTTGTGAGAGTTACCCCAATAGTTTGTTGCTGATAACTGTTGCCAAGCAGCCCGGGTGGCATTACGCCCACTCGCGCTCGGGCATCCTCCTAGACCTTCGCGAGAGGCCCCCGGATTGTTATCAAGTGTTCGGGGCTCGACGACTAGTCAGACTTCTATAAGTAGTCTTCTGTTGGTAGGTGGAGCAAAGCCTTGATCGTCCTGTGCTGACCCGGAGTAGACTGAGCTGACGCAGATGGGGCAGAAGATTGTCCGGTCGGCTTAGAGAGAATAAGAGATCGCTTGATTATACGGCGGGCTGGAGGAAGCGAGGTAAGGGGCTAAGCCGCCACTGGGTCGGAAGGCCAGTCTCCTTGAGATAGGATCCGGTCGGACGACAACGCTTCCACGGATGCAGGAGCTGGGGGATCGTCCGATTGTTCGGACACGTGAATGGCAGAGGTGGCCGAGCGGGTGGGGGTGCCCGTTCGGCGGCGTTTACGCCCAGTCAACAGAACTTCATCATCAGATCCGGCTTCCTCGGGCCGAATGGCCGGTGGCGCACTCGGTGGAGTGTCCTCCCCAGCCGCATCGGTGGTGACCGTCCGAGCGACAGACGCCTCGCCCCCCGTCCGTACCTCTTCACTCTCACCCTCGTGAGAGCCGATCGGGGTGAGGCCCAGTTTCTCCGCCTCCTACGCGGCGGCCGCCTCTATCTCAGTGGCCTTGCGTTTCAGCATACCGAACACAACCGACTTCATCATTGTCCCGGCTGCAAGAAAAAGAAAAGATCAGTTAGACGCCAAGACAAGGAGAGAAGGTTGTTCCTTACCCGGGCCGTTCGGAAGCCGCGTTCGGATCGGGCTTAATCCGAATAGGTACATCATCCCTTCGAGCAGCAGCTTATGGATGTCCATCTTTAGCCCGACTAGTAGATTAGCCGCGTGAAGAAAGGCAGATTCGGTCCGGTACCTTTTCAGGTCGGGGGGAGTCGACAACGAAGTTAACCATTGGGTTCGGAAGGATGACGGATCAGGAAAACTCAAAAAGAAGAAATGCTCTTTCCAGTGCTTGTTGGAAGTAGTCATTTTATCGAAGAAGATCAAGCCGATCCGGATTGTTTGGGGTAATAGAAGTAGTGAAAGATGTGGGGCTTGAGGGGAATGTCGTGCACCCGGAAAAGCACGACGACGCTGCACAGCAGCCTAAAGGAATTAGGCACGAGCTGGCCGAGCAGAATACGAAAATAATTACAAACCTCTAAGATGAATGGGTGGATTGGGAACCTAAGGTCACCTACAAACTGGTCGTAGAAGAAGGTAACAGTGCCGGTCGGCGGGTCATGAGGCCGGTCGGATGACTCGGCCAAAGTTATTTTATGGTCATCAGGGATGTTGTAGGTATTGATCAGTTTGAAGGCATCTCCCGAATCAAACCTACTTTCCATGGTTTGATACCAAAGGTCGGGAGAGGGGGCAGAGGAACCAGCCATGGCCGCCGGAATGCGAAGCAAAGGAAAAACAGAAGGCAACGAAGGAGATGAACGGAACAGCACTTACGAAGCACAGACACCACCGGAATGCGAAGAAAAGCGCGAAGAAAGCAAGAAAAGGAACGAGCAGAGAGTTCTTACAGAAAGAAGGATGGTTGGAGAAGAGAGCGAATGGCCGGAATGTCAAGAATCGGTTTGCCGGAGAACGAAATAGGAACCTTCAAGAGCACGGGCGCAATAAAGCGGAAGCGGCGGAAGGAAAGGAAGCGACCTTATAAAGGTTGGGCTTGAGCTGCAGGGACCGCCCGATCCAGGGCACGAGATCCGAGGACCGCATCTGCCCGTTGAATTCAAAGCGCCAGGGGTCACATCGAGCCTAATAGCTTGAGCAGGCGATGACGATCGCCTGACCACGTGGCATCACCCCATTGGGCGCATTTAATGACCCCATCACGCAGGCAAGGGCGCGTACTCGACCTTAATGGCAAGGATTTGCACGAATTCCAAGGAAATTCGGAGGACATCAACGTTGACCAACGTTGGGTCGGCAAGACAACCACCGTCAAGTCGAACCCTCCAAGTATCAGTGGGTTCCATGCCGAGCGGCCTTCTCATTAGAAACGGAACGACCGTCATGTCGCCAGGCCAATAGTCCAGTCAGTTAGACTTGTAGCCTCCTTCGACTAGACTTGAGGGGGAGGCACGTGATCCGGTAGCAAAGGGGGGTCCCATACGGTCAGAGGTTAATGACACGTGGAGGTCAAGGTCGAGACGATCAACGTAGAAGGTGGGCCGAGCGGGGGGTCACCTTGCCGATCGGCCACGGCAGAAGGCCAGGTCGGCATGGAGGCCACCTAGCCGATCGCCCGCGGCAAAAGGCCAGGTCGGCATGGAGATAGCTCGGCCAAGGGTCGAGTTTCTGACGCTCAGGAATCCACGTACGACAGCTGATTGGACCGAGCAGCCCACTCGCTCGGTCCCGCTTGCGTCCCCCCGGATGACCAGTGTGGCCGAGCATCTCTCCCGCTCGGCTCGATAAAAGACAGAAGGTGTAGAAGAGTACAAAGAGGACGACCAGAGATATCCTTCTCGAGATATGTGCCGCCGACAGACAGCATGGTCGGTGGTCGGACCAGACAGAGAATCGTACAGTGAAAGTTTCCACTGGCATATCAGAAATATGTCCGGACGGTTGCGGTATGACGTCAGGCGTGCTTTTCTGACACATCCATTTTGAGGTATGTTTGAGGAAGCGTGTACACGTCGATGAGTGCGCACACACCTCCCCGGGGCCTATATAAGGACCCCCAGCTTTCATCAACTTATAGTTCGGACAGGATCAATAATATATTTGTTCGAAATTTTTAATTTTAGTCAAATAATTTTACTTAAATTGTTCTCTAATTTTGAATAAATTATAATAAGATAGGTATTTTAACCAAAACTGATAAAACACTGTTAGAAGAAAGATATTTTTAAAATAAAAACGGATGGAATGGTATTTTAATTTATTTAACAAAAATTAAGGTGACTTTGGGTGAAAGGAACGACAGAATTCTTTTGATTTTGTTTAAATTTAATGTTTAGTAAATATAAGAAATTTTCACTTAGCCCCATAGTATGTAAATTCACGAGTTAAAAAATATATATATTAACTGTTATTTCGATAACTTTCTTTTGAGTTCTTCTTAAACAATTATTTAGTTCAAATTCTTGATAATATTTTAAATATACAAAAAGATTAAAATATGATTTTCAAAATTGTAGAAAAAATATTCTCTAGAGTTTTTATTATTATAAAAAATTAAAATTTTCTAAATATTCACTACCGGGAGAAAATGAGATCATCCACCAATAAAAATCGTATTTATTGGTCGGTGTTACATTATCGGATTTTTTTTTAATAAGGTAAATATCGACTATTATATTATATTGGCTGACACCTGTTTAAACAGTTATCGGTCAAATAAATAGACAAGAAATATTTTTAAAATTATCTGTCAAATATATATTTCGTCAATAAATTTTTTTAAACAAATGATCTATGATTATTTTAAAAATAGCAATCAAATATATTAAGTAACTTTTTTTTAAAAAAATACCAATTAAATATATATTTGATTGATAAATTTTTTAAAATATTTAGCTAACAACTTTTTAAAAAAATATTGTATTATTTTTCAATAAATATAAATATACCAATAATTTTAATCAAATTATTATTAAATTTTAAAAATAATAATAATAAATTTTTTATAAAATATTAATTAATTTGGATGAAATCTAAAATGAAATTATATTAATATTTTTTTTAAGAGTTTACTACTAATTATTAAAAAAATTTCTCATATACATTTCTTAGTTTTTTTTTACTAAAATTAAGTATAATATTAAATTAATTTTTTTAAAGAGAGTCATTACAATATTTGTTCTTATCAATTTAATATTTAATATAAAAAATTAAATAATTTTTTTTATAAAATAGAGTATGTTATTCACACCGTCTAATTCTTTTTCTCTCATGCATTGCCCCACTTAATATGGACATAGCTCACGCAATGTGTGCGCATGATTTTCTTGGGGAACATGTTCTCTTCTAGATCGACGAGTCATGTGGAAGAGATTGATATTGTTATCACTCTAAATTAACGAGTCATGTGGAAGGGATTGATATTGTTATCACTCTAAATTAAATCGGAATAAATGATCCCACTTATTTTACAAGAGGACGTCATCCATCCTCAAAGGGATCATGTCTCCAACTGCCTCCCGCCACTCCGCGTCTCCATGGACGCCTGCTCCACCATGTGCAAAGGACGGTGGTGTAAAAAAAAGTTGGGATTTAAAAAAGAAAAAAAAAAAGGTTGCAGAGAGGAAGCTCGAGGGGTGGCGTGGAGAGGCGAGAGAGTCCAAGGCACGCATGGAAAAGAAATTATAGTTAAATATTTTATTTTTTAACATATTTAAATAAATTTATAGCCGACCTATCTAATAGCATAACAATGGTTGTTGTTGTTATATCTAAATAGATTTATAATTTTATAATAATTTTATTTAAATTTGTATAAATTTAAAATATTTTTATATTTTAAATAACCTTTTAAATTGATATAATACGATCTTAAATTTATAAGCTGGTTTTTTATTTACAAAAATTTATATATATATATTTTTCTCTTAAATTATAATAGATTTTAAAACGGATATAATATAATTTTAAATTTCATTTACAATTCATATTTATTTTTATTTATAGGAAAATATATAAATTTTACATAAATTTATTTTAAATTCTGTATTAATTATATATATATATATATATATATTGATCCGGCGGTAAGAACCCGGAATCCCATAAGGAGGGGTCAACGCCACGGGGAGGTCAAAGGGTCCAGGGGCTCGCCGGAAAGGGATGAGCCGACCGGACTCGGAAGAAAGGGAAATCTGATAGTAAAAGGCACCTTGGTAGGGACCAGGGTTCCGACGCTCAAATGAAGCAGTACATAATGACCGAGCGGAAGGACGTGCCGCCCCGCCGGCGCAAGGAATTGAGGCCGTCCGGACGACGTTCTTCGCCGCCCGGCCGGCCGGACGTTCCGGTCAGGCGGTGGGTAAAAGATGGGAACATCTTCTGATAGCCGTCAAGTCGTATGGCTACGCCATACTCCTAGTCTGACAACGGGGGGTCTTGTTGTCCCATCGAAGAACATGCTCGGACTGTAGCAGTATGGTGTCAGGTAAGCTCTCTGACAAGTGCATACCGGGGTATGGGTTGCTGACACGTATGCACCTCGGTGGACATTCATTAGTTCCTTCTCCGTCCTATATAAAGAGCCCATTACTCCGCCAAAGGTACGCATAATACAAGCTTGGCAGCCACTTTTTCCACCACTTACCTGACTTGAGCGTCGGAGGGTCGCCGCCGGGAATCCCTTCCCGGCTCGACTTTGGTGCAGGATCGCCGGAGCTTCGTTTGACCAGCCGGAGATCCACTCCATCGACTAGGAGCGCGCCACGTGCCCAGCGTCATTTGGTTAGGTACGCATAATACAAGCTTGGCAGCCACTTTTTCCACCACTTACCTGACTTGAGCGTCGGAGGGTCGCTGCCGGGAATCCCTTCCCGGCTCGACTTTGGTGCAGGATCGCCGGAGCTTCGTTTGACCAGCCGGAGATCCACTCCATCGACTAGGAGCGCGCCACGTGCCCAGCGTCCTTTGGTTCAGCGATTCGGACAGGATCAAATTGGCGCCGTCTGTGGGAACGCACCTGCATCCGAACGGAAACGATGGACGAGGCTGGACGACAACACACGGTAGCGCTTTCAACAGAAGAACTCGACGCTCTGGTCGAGATGAGGGCCGCCAAACTTGTGGAGCAAAAACAGAAAGCATCTGCCGAGCGGCCGGAGCAACAAGCAACATCTGCGTCGGGTGGCCGAGCGGAAGCACCTCAAGCCACTCCTGCATTCCATCGGGCCTTATTTCGCACCCCTGAAGCCGTACCAGCTCGAAGAGATAGAGGATCTTCTTCGGATGAAATGCCTAAGCGAGATGACAGAAAGGGGAAAGCCCCCCGAGCGGACGCATCCCCCGAGCGGATCAATCGCCAATTCTCGGAGGCTATTCTACAAGACCCTCTGCCCAAGCACTACGTGCCTCCGACGATCGGCGAGTACAATGGAACAACAGACCCGGATGATCATCTAGGTAAGTTTGATAACACGGTTACACTCCATCAATACACAGATGGAGTAAAATGCCGAGTTTTTCTTACCACTCTCTCGGGATCGGCTCAACGGTGGTTTCGGAGGCTGCCGGACGGATCCATCACAAGCTTCAAGGACTTCCGAATGGCCTTCCTCCACCACTTCGCCAGCAGTCGGCGTTATCAGAAGACAAGTGTCAGCTTGTTCGCCATCAAGCAAGAGCCGAGAGAATCGCTTCGAACTTACATCCAGCGGTTCAACAAGGTGGCAATGGATATTCCAACGGCCACATCGGAGACCATGATGAATGCCTTCACACAAGGTCTAGTGGATGGGGACTTCTTCCGGTCGCTCATCCGAAAGCCGCCCCGAGATTATGATCACATGCTACATCGGGCCAACGAATACATAAACGTGGAAGAAGCACAAGCCGCCCAGAAAAAGGAAACTCCAACCGAGAGGGCGCCTATTCATGCCGAACGGAGACAGCATGCCGCTCATCAGCCGCCTAGAGGACCAAGGGCCGAAGCAATCCGCTCCCCTCGTGTGAGGTCCCAAGTGCAAGAAGTAGCTGCTGCTCGGATCAAGCCAAAGAAGAGATGGACCCCTATGTTCTGCTCCTTCCACCGGACGGATACGCACAACACGAGGGATTGTCGAAGTCTTCCCTTCGTGGCTAATCCCGTTCCCAGGAATGCCGAACGACGGTCTCCTTCCATCGACCGGAGACAAAGGACCCATGAAGCCGACCGGACCCGCACCGAGAGGCGACATCAACAGACGCCCGATCGGCACCGATCTCCAAGACAGGAGAATCGCCGAGCGTCCAGAGAACGGTCCCGACCGTCCACTCGGGAAGAGGAAAATAGGAACAATACTTCCCGGGGCGAGATCAACGTTATTGCCGGTGGGCCGACCGGAGGAGACTCCAACCGAGCCAGAAAGGCGGGCGTCCGGCAGCTCCAGATCCACGCAGTCGGTTGTAGCCAAGAGCGGGCAAGTGGACCGGAAGTCATTTTCGGGCCCGGGGACTTAGAAGGAGTTGAAGTGCCCCACGACGATGCTCTGCTCATTAAAGCGGTAATAGCAAATTACACTATTCACCGCATATTTGTTGACACAGGGAGCTCGGTCAACATCATATTCAAGAAGGCGTTCGATCAGCTGCAAATTGATCGAGCCGAGCTGCTGCCCATGACGACCCCGCCTACGGGTTTACTGGGCACTAAGTTCAGGTCAGATCCTGGCTACTACTGGGAGAGGAGCCGCTCGAGGACCAGGACAATAAACTTCGTGGTGGTCGACTCTCCCTCATCCTACAACGCGTCATTTTGGGACGACCGGCTCGGTAATTCCGGCGGTCGCCTCAACCTTCCACGAAGATGAAGTTCCCGTCGAAGACAAGGTGGGAGAAGTACGGGAGATCAGTTAGCGGCTCGGCGATGCTACATCGAGATGATCCGAGAATCCAACTCCGCTCGGAAGGCGCCTCGAATCGAGGTAAATGCCATCACCGAAAAGCCACCCTCTTTAATTTATGAAGAAAAGAGGAAGTGCAGATTCACACCCGATCGGAGGCTACAACTTTTATTGCCTCCGATCCGGAGGAGAAAGAGGAGGCGATCCAATGCCTCCGACGAAATCATGATGTATTCGTCTGGTCGACACACGAGTTGCGAATAATAGCGCGACATGAGTTGCATGTCCGGACGCCTCCGATAAAGCGTAGAAAAGAGATTTCGGTCCGAGCGTAACTCCATCATCCGGCGCAAGTCGAGAAGCTTCGGAGGCGGGCCATATACGCGAGGTGCAGTTCAGCTGGCTGGCTAACGAGTATTAGTCTCCAGCCGGGCGGCAAGTGGAGAGTCTGCATGACTTCGGGACTTAAACAAAGCATGCCCCAAAGATTTTTATCCCCTGCCTAGATAGATCAGTGGACTCTACTGCCGGCTGTGAATTAATTTGTATGCTCGACGCCTACCAAGGATATCATCAAGTCCGCTCGCCAAGGAAGATCAAAAGAAAGGCCGCCGGCACATATTGCTATAATGTGATGCCGCTCGGATTGAAGAACGTTGGGGCCACCTATCAGCTGATGAACAAAGTGTTGGAGCAGATCGGGCGGAATATGGAAGTCTATGTGGACGACATTCTTATCAAATCCGTCCGAGCGGCCGATCTCTTCAAGGACATGGAAGAAACCTTCCGAACGCTACGCAAATATGGAGTCAAGCTAAATCCCCAGAAGTGCCTGTTCGGAGCAAAAGGAGGGCGTTTCTTGGGGTACATAGTGACCGAGCGGGGAATCGAAGCAAATCCCAGCAAGGTGAAAGCTCTACAAGACATGCCGCCTCCAAGAAATACAAGGGAAGTGCAACGGTTGACCGGTCGGATAACCGCATTGTCCAGATTCATCTCCAAAACTACCGACCGGAGCCTCCCTTTCTTCAAAATTTTGCGCAAGGCCACTAAATTTCACTGGAACGAGGAATGCGACCGAGCATTCGAAGAATTGAAGACATATCTTAATTCCCTGCCTGTGCTAGCTAAGCCGATCGGGGGTGAGTCACTTTATATTTATCTGTCTTCAACCGAGCATGCTGTAGGCTCGGCATTAGTGCCAAGAGCAGCCGGTGTATTTTCTGAGCCACATTTTAAAAGATGTTGAATCTCGTTACACCGGGCTCGAGAAGTTGGCCTTTGCTTTGGTCCTAGCCGCTTCGACCATATTTCTTGGCTCACACCATCATTGTCCGGACGAACAGTCCACTAGGAAGAGTACTGTTGAATCCAGAAGCGTCCGGACGGCTCATCAAGTGGACGACAGAACTAAGTGAATTTGACATTCAATACCAGCCCCGCTCGGCGATCAAAGCGCAATCCTTGGCTGATTTTGTGACCGAAGTGCAAAGGCCAGAGCCGGAAGCTATGTGGAGAATATATATGGATGGGTCTTCCACTCGGCTCGGAAGTGGGATTGGAATATTGCTGCTCTCACCTCAAGAAGAAAAGATGCACCTATCCGTCCGGCTATATTACAAAGCTACCAACAATGAAGCAGAGTATGAGGCCCTCATAGCCGGATTGCAGGTAGCACGGCATGTGGGAGCCGGTCGGGTGACACTTTATTTGGATTCACAGTTGGCCGCTCAGCAACTTTCTGGCACCTTTGAAATCAACAGCGTTCGACTTAAACTCTACGCTGAGGCCTTTGAAAAACTCAAAGCTACTTTCCGAGAGGTGCTTATTCAGAAGATTCCCCGAATGGAGAACCAGGCAGCCGATGAGTTAGCCAAACTCGCAAGCTCAATAATGCCGGTTGCCATTCAGCAACCAATTGAAAAAGTACTGCTGGTGGCGCACGTCGACCGGATGCAAGGCCTCACGTTTCCAAGCGACTGGAGGACACCCATCATAGAGTTCCTCCGCTCGGGAGCCACACCGGCCGATCGGGATGAAGCCCAGTTGCTCAGGAGGAGGGCCGGTCGGTTCACACTCATTGGCGATCAGCTCTACAAGAAGGCTTTCTCTCGCCCGCTGTTGAAATGCATGAGCTCGGAGGACTCGGCTTACATCCTCCAAGAGGTACATCAAGGATCATGCGGGGGGCATCCGGGCGGCCGCTCGTTGGCCAAGAAGATCCTCTTGGCCGGGTATTTTTGGCCAACTTTACAAGCAGACGCCGCTCGGACAGTATCTTCATGCCTTTCGTGCCAGAAATATCATAACTTCTCCCACCGACCGGCCGAAGAAATGAAGGCATCAACCGTTTTATGCCCGTTCGATCAATGGGGAATGGATATTGTCGGTCCATTTCCGATGGCGACCGGGCAGAGGAAATTTTTACTAGTGGCGGTCGACTATTTTTCCAAGTGGGTGGAGGCCGAGCCGCTGGCAAAGATCACCGAACAGATGGTTAAAAAATTCATTTGGCAACACATCATCTGTCGGTTCGGCATCCCGCGTCGACTTGTGTCCGACAACGGGCGACAATTCACAGGGAAGTTGCTTGAAGATTGGTGCAAGAGCTATAGGATTGAGCAACACTTCACGTCCGTGGCTTATCCCCAGAGCAACGGTCAAGCCGAAGTGACCAATTGGGAAATCCTTCGCATTCTACGCACTCGGCTCGACCATCTCGGAGGAAGCTGGCCAGATGAGGTGCCGGGCGTCTTGTGGGCCATCCGAACGGCTCCAAAGGAAGGAACGGGCGTCACGCCTTTCCATTTGGTGTACGGCGGCGAGGCAGTCATTCCGGTGGAAGTTGGCGTTGAGTCCGTCCGGATCCAGAGCTATGATGATGGCATACCGGCAGCGGAAGCCAAGACGTCCGTTCGGCTGATGGCATACCGGCAGCGGATGAAGCAGAACTACAACCGTCGAGTAATCCCCAGATCATTCCAGGTCGGCGATCTCGTCTGGAAGAAAGTCAGGCCGGTCGGCGACGTAGGCAAACTGGAGGCACCGTGGGCAGGCCCCTTCAAAGTTATTGAAAAGCTCCGCTCGGGAGCCTATTATTTGGAAGATGAATCCGGGCGGCAGCTGGATCGACCGTGGAATGCAAATCATCTCCAGCCTTATCGAGCTGGATGAAAGGTGCACGAATGTAATCCATTTTTGTGTATATGCTAGTCGCCTATATACTTGTAATGCAGGAAGCAAAAAGATGAAAACACATTGAGCATTCTCCGCCGAATGGCTTACTAAGTGAAGGCCCCCGAGCCGATCGGCCGGGAGGTTTATATATTTAAAGACTTTGTAAGCAAATAGCCCGTGCTGTTCGGCCGGGCATAAATATTGTTCGAGCACGGGATATGATACGAAGGCCAAGGCCGCTCGGCCTGGTAAGGAGTTAGCCTTGAAAGGCCGACGAGCCCCGTCGTTAAAGATCGAGAGCCGCGCCAACCGGCTATAAATATCCGCGCCGTCGAGCTCCGACGTTAAAGATCGAGAGACGAGCCGGCGTCTATAAACGTCCGAGCGAAAGGCCGACGAGCCCCGTCGTTAAAGATCGAGAGCCCACCGGCTATAAATATCCGCGCGTCGAGCTCCGGCGTTAAAGATCGAGAGACGAGCCGCGTCTATAAACGCTCGGCGCCGACGAGCCCGTCGTTAAAGATCGAGAGCCGCGACCGGCTATAAATATCCGCGCCGAGCTCCGAAGCGTAAAGATCGAGAGACGAGCCGCGTCTATAAACGCTCCGAGCGAAGGCCGACGAGCCCGTCGAAAGATCGAGCCGCACCGACCGGCTATAAATATCCGCGCCGTCGAGCTCCGGCGTTAAAGATCGAGAGAGGCGTCTATAAACGCGTCCGAAAGGCCGACGAGCCCGTCGTTAAAGATTGAGAGCCGCTACGACCGGCTATAAATATCCGCGCCGAGCTCCGACGTTAAAGATCGAGAGCGGCGCCGTCTATAAACGTCCGAGTGAAAGGCCGACGAGCCCCGTCGTTAAAGATCGAGAGCCGCGCCGACCGGCTATAAATATCCGCGCCGTCGAGCTACGACGTTAAAGATCGAGAGACGAGTCGGCGTCTATAAACGTCCGAGCGGAAGGCCGACGAACCCCGTCGTTAAAGCGAGGAAAGATGGTTAATCGGAATTAAAAATGCGAGCAAGTGAACGAGCGCCGTCCGTGCGCCGAGCGGCTGCTTAGTCGCATGATGAAAGACATTAAAGACAATTCGCTTATCTGGCGTAGCGTTGTGCCGCGGAAGAGTTTTAAAGAACACTTAAAGTTGGGACGAGGGAAAAATTTCTTGCCAAAATAGAAAGTGAAAGGAACAGAAGATTATCTAATATGCAAGCCAAAAAAGTCATTACAGAGATAAGCGGGGCCGAACGGCGGGAATTCAAAAAAGTTTACAGAAACGCTCCTCACACATCAAAATCAAAAAGAGCGTCGGGGATGGGATCCTCGCGGGGGATGGTCAGCTCGGCAGACAGGTGGCCTTTGGTCTTCAGATAGCCCACCGCCGCCTTGATCGCCTCTTCGAAAGTGAGGGATATCTTGTCGGTAAACTTCTCTCCGAAGTTTTCCGAACGGAGGAACGCCTTCCTCACTTCATCCGAGCGGGCCGACTCCCCCTCTTGGTATTCCTTGAGCGCGGAGTGGGCGGCATCACTGGCAGCTTGAAGCTCCTTCAAGTCCCCATCAAATCTCTGGAGATCAGCCGAGCGGCTCTCCTTCTCGGTGGTTAGCAGGGCGTCCAACTCTTTGATGCGTTGCTCCAGCCCCCGGATCTCCACCTTCATGCGGTCCATATCATTAATGGCTTGTTGCTTCCGAGTTGTCACCGTCTTGATCTCCTTGTCTCGTTGTTTAATCATTGTTTCAAGCCGAACGACCTTGCTCGCCAGATCGGACACCCTTTTCCGCTCGGCATCCAGCAGTTTTTGGGACTTCTCCAGAGCGGCCGTCGACTGCCTGGCCTCCCCCGCTACTTTCTGTTTCTTCAGTTCATCCTCCAGTTCGGCCAACCGATCGCTAATGGCGATCTGCTCCACCCAGTTCTGCTAGCAAACGTGGGCAGGTTAAAAACTTAATTCAAATATACGAAAAAAAAAAACAGGAGGGGGGAGAGCATACCCTTATGGCTGACTGAAGGTTGCTGTCGCCGAGCTACCCGGGAGTTAGCGCGGCTATTCGTCGCCGAGCATCCAACCAAGCTTGGGCGAGAGGGCCCGTCAGGGTGATCATCTGCTCAGGAAACATTGGCCGATTAGCAGCAGCCATGTACTCCTCCGAAGGAAGGCGCAGAACAGTTTTAAGTAAATTCTGGCCGATCGGCTCGCTCTGAGACGGCCCACCAGCAGACGAGGAGGGTAGCTCGCCTAAACGCCTGATACGGCGCAAAGTTCTTGAAGGGATGGAAGATGGCACCTCCGAACTGGCCCTCGGAGAACCCTGAGGGGTCGGGGTACTCTCGAGGGAAACCGTCCCATACGGCACCGGTGCATCCGCGCCCCGCTCGGGTTGTGGCTCATCAAGTGTGGAGGCAGGGGCGGATTCTGGTCGTCGGCGTTTCCTAGTGCGTAGCGGCACATCATCGGCCGAACGACCCTCCACCTCAGTTTCGGTAGGAGGTTCTATGTCGTCCGCGGCCTCATCATGAGAAGTTGGGGCGTCTGAGGCTTCGGGGACAGTTGGCATCCCCTCACCTTCTTCGCCTGCCGGATCAGCCAGAGGAAGGCCCCGTTCGGCGGCCTCCTTGTTCATCACCGTCTCAATCTGAGCGGCCTTCAGTTTGAGCTTCTCGGTAGCTTTGGCGCGCCACATGACTTCAGCTGCAGGAGCAAAAAATAAATCAGTTAGAACAAAACAAATGGGAAGATAAGGAAACTTACTCATGCTGCAGGGCAGATCGGCTGTGGTAGAGGACAAGCCGAATATGTGCATTACTCCCGGGAGGAGTAGTTTGTCAATATGATAGCGCTGGCCAACTAGCCGTTCGGCTGCATGAAGGTAGGCCGCGTCACCTCTAAATTTGCCGAGCTCCGGTTGCGATGGCATCGCCGTCTGCCACTTGGTGCGAAAAGTTGGCCGTTCGGGAAAACATATATAGAAAAAATGCTTCTTCCAATGTTTGTTGGAGCTCGGCATATTATCGAAAAGGACGAAGCCTATCCTAGACTAGAAAACAAAAGTGCCCCACTCGGCTTGCTTGGGATAGTAGAAGTAGTGGAAGATTTTTGGGGTTAAGGGAACGCCATTCAGTTTGAACAAAATTATCACTCCGCTCAGCAACCTAATAGAGTTGGGAACTACCTGGCCGAGCGGAATGCGAAAATAATTGCAAACTTCTAAGAAAAACTTGTGGGGTGGAAAACGTAGGCCAGCCAGAAATTGGTCCCGGAAGAAAACAACAGTGTCGGGCGGCGGATCGTGAGGCCGATGGAACGGTGTGGCTAACACTATTTCGTGGTCAATCGGTAGGTCATATGCTCGAGTGAGGCGCAAGGCGTCTTCCTCGTCGAACCGGCTTTCCATGTTCGAGTACCAAAGACCCGGAGTCCCGCCGGTTGACTGCGAGGTACTGGTCATGATCGAAAGGCTAGAATGCGGGATAGAAGAGGAGGGTTCAAGCAATGGAGGAAAACCGACTGAAAAAGATGATTAACAGAAAGAAGAAAGCGTCGGGAGCAAGAAAAAGGTCTTACAAGCGAGGAAGATGATCGGAAGAAGCCGTATGGTCGTCGGAAAGCCTGAGCACAAGGTCGCCGGCAAAAGGAGGAACGACAGGGGTCTGGAAACGAAGAGGGCGAAATGCGGCGGAAATGGAGTCAAGGGCTTTATATCGCCACCCGGAAGCGATCTCCACCATCCGATCTAGGTCGTTGATATCGAGGTTGTCATCTAGCCGTCCATTTCAAACGGCGGCTGTCCCATCGGAAGTGACGTAACCGCCATACGCTGACAAATGCACGATCGCCACGTGTCAGCCGGTTACTAGTCGCATTTAATGAGCTCCCCTTATCGTGCGCAGAGCACGTGATGGGTAGCATGGGAGAACAACGGGCGTGGATTCCAAGAAAACACAAGGCATGGATAAAATATCGCCGAACGGACAGATATCACCGCACAGATAAGCATCCTTATGCCTGGCCGAGCAGCCTAATACAATAATCATTGCTCAGGCAGATCGGCAGTCCAGTCAGTCGGACTTTGCCTCCTTCGACTAGACTCGAGAGGAAGGCAAGTGATCCGGCGGTAAGAATCCGGAACCCCATAAGGAGGGGTCAACGCCACGGGGAGGTCAAAGGGTCCAGGGGCTCGCCGGAAAGGGACGAGCCGACCAGACTCGGAAGAAAGGGAAATCTGATAGTAAAAGGCACCCTGGTAGGGACCAGGGTTCCGACGCTCAAATGAAGCAGTACATAATGACCGAGCGGAAGGACGTGCCTCCCGGTCGGCGCAAGGAATTGAGGCCGTCCGGACGACGTTCTTCGCCGCCCGGTCGGCCGGACGTTTCGGTCAGGCGGTGGGTAAAAAACGGGAACATCTTCTGACAGCCGTCAAGTCGTATGGCTACGCCATACTCCTAGTCTGACAACGGGGGGTCCTGTTGTCTCATCGAAGAACATGCTCGGACTGTAGCAGTATGATGTCAGGTAAGCTCTCTGACAAGTGCATACCGGGGTATGGGTTGCTGACACATATGCACCTCGGTGGACATTCATTAGTTCCTTCTCCGTCCTATATAAAGAGCCCATGACTCCGCCAAAGGTACGCATAATACAAGCTTGGCAGCCACTTTTTCCACCACTTACCTGACTTGAGCGTCGGAGGGTCGCCGCCGGGAATCCCTTCCCGGCTCGACTTTGGTGCAGGATCGCTGGAGCTTCGTTTGACCAGCCGGAGATCCACTCCATCGACTAGGAGCGCGCCACGTGCCCAGCGTCCTTTGGTTCAGCGATTCGGACAGGATCATATATATATATATATATATATATGATCCCATCCGGAAGCTGAGTCGAATGAAGGCAGGTCTTGATATACTGGAAGTTGATGGAAAGTCGCCGCGGCGTCTGATCTACCTGGCACCCCTCGGAAAGGTTCGCACGGGTGGATGACGAAGGAAGATGACCGGGATGATGACACTGCGGCTCTGCGCACACTCAGACGAGTCCACGAGTCATTAGAGACCCGAAATTAGGGAAAAAGTCCCCGGGTCAGGCCCTCCGACGCTCAAGTCAGGTACTTTTTCTCCATAAAAACACAGAGAAAGGACGAAAAGTAAAGACGAGTAAGAAATGACGAGTGAGTGTACCTGCATAAGGGACAAAACATCCCTTTTTATACTGCACCGGATGTTTCTAGGGCCTGGCCGGTGTCAGGGAATGTCAGCTGTCAGGCTTTGTCGGGCGGTGAATGATACGCGGCACCTCCTCATATGTCGACGGCAGAACCAAAGGGGTAATGAGCCCCGACTGTTAGCATATTCCCTGACACACTGATTATTCTCTCACATTCTTTGACAGACAGTTATGATTTCCTGGCTTGTTTGTGCTGTAGTGTCTGGACGCTAGGTCTGCATTCCTCGGTCTGTACTCCGACCTGCTTCTGTATGCTGTTATCCATGGTTAGTATGTCCCAACCTGTACACCAGGCCTGTATCCCGACCTGTTTCTGTCAGCGGTTATCCATGGCCTGTACGTTCCGACCTGTACGACAAGTCTGTATCCCGACCTGTTTCTATCCGCTGTTATCCATGGCATGTATGCCAGGTCTGTATCCCGACCTGCCTATGCTATTATCCATGACTTGTACGTCCCGACTTGTACGCCAGGTCTATATCCCGACCTGCTTCTGTCCGCTGTTATCCATGGCCTGTACATTCCGACCTGTACGCCAGGTCTGTATCCCGACCTGCTTCTGTCCGTTGTTATCCATGACATGTACGTTCCTACGCCAGGTCTGTATCCGGACCTACCTCTGCTATTATCCATAACTTGTACGTCCCGACCTGCTTGCTAGATCTGTATTCCGACCCGCTTCTGTCTACTGTTATCCATGACTAGTACGTTCCGACCTATATGCCAGGTCTGTATCCCGACCTGCCTCTGCTATTATCCATGGCTTGTACGTCCTGACCTGCCTCTGTTGTTATCCATGGCTTGTACGTTCCGACCTACTCACTAGATCTGTATTCTGACCCGCTTCTGTCTACTGTTATCCATGACTAGTACGTTCCGACTTGTACGCCAAGTCTGTATCCCGACCTGCCTCTGCTATTATCCATGGCTTGTACGTCCCGACCTGCCTCTGTTGTTATCCATGGCTTGTACGTTCCGACCTGCTCGCTAGATCTGTATTCCGACCCGCTTCTGTCTACTGTTATCCATGGCTAGTACGTTTCGACCTGTACGCCAGGTCTGTTCTACGCCAGGGGCCTTCTTTTCCTTACCTTTACCTGGCCTGTGGGCTCAATCCTCAGATGTGCCTGGCCTGTGGGCTCAATCCTCAGATGTGCCTGGCCCGTGGGCCTAGTCCTTGATCGCTATCGAGGCTGGCTCTTGTCCGACTTGTAATCCTATCCTTTGACTGCCCCGTCAGCTGAGACTTTGACCCTGGCCACGTAAGCTTGACTTCTGACCTCCACAGGGGCTGGACTTCTGACATCCACGTAAGCTTGACTTCCGACCAACCACGGAGGTTGGACTTCTGACCTCCACGCAAGCTTGACTTCTGACCAGCCACGGAGGCTGGACTTCTGACCTCCACGTAAGCTTAACTTCTGACCATTCTGTAGTCTTGACTCCTAACCACATCATCCTACTGACCCCATGATAATGCACCGTATCACAAGCCTCCCCCTCAAGTCTAATCGAAGGAGGCTCTAGTTCGACTGACTAGACCCCAGTCCCTTTGTTACCTGATCTGGTTCTCGCATCCTCTGCCGACCTGTCTTTCGTCTATCTTATGTAGAATTTCTCGCCATCCTAGGAGATAAACGGGCTCATTCTATGCGTGTGTTGACTCCTCAACTTCCGAGCATACTCTTTTCCCATAAATGTCACACTGTTCTACAAGCGTCAACTCAAGTTCCAAGGAAATTCCTTCACCTTCTCCCTCCTTATAAAAGGGCCAAGTATACCCTTCCCCTCTTTGTCTCAAGCTATCCTCTTGTTGATAGAGCATTAAGCCTCCATGGAACCTGCAACAGAATCCAGCGAACCTGCTTCTTTGCTTCGGCAAATTACCCATCTGACGGAGTTATTGGCTCAGAAAGAAGAAGCCTTGCTGGAGATGATTGTGAGCAAAGACCTTCAAGCGTCCCTTGCTCATGAAATGGAAAACCTCTGGCTGGCCTCCAAATCCCGAACCCGGGCTGAAATTGCTCTCAAGCTGAAAGCTCAATCAGACTTCCAGAGCCAAGTTCACTATATTATCTATTTGAAGATGAAACATGAGGACGAGGTAGCTCTCTTGAAAGAGGAAGGACGGCTCAAAGATGAGACCATTGGGCAACTGAAGCGCGCCATCGATCTTATTAAGGAAGATCTAACTAGAGCTCAAGCTCATATGGCTAGGAAGGATCAAGCCTATGGATCTGGTAGCGATGTAAACCCTTAAAAAATGTACACCTTGTTAACGAAATAAACCTGTTTCTTGAGTTCCACTCATGGTGTAGCCCTACAACTTCTTGCTCGGGTCTCATTATATTTCTATAAAACACCCGCGTTTCTCTAATATTTCTAGCAAAAATAGCAAAAATAATAAGGATAACTAGCTTACCCCACCTTCCTTTTACCTCATAACATATGATCCCCCAGCTTGAGCAGCTAAAATACTTGAGAATATGCCTGTGAATCTTCACATTTATCTGAAACAATGAAGGTGCGACATACTGACCGGTTAGGCACGAGGGCATGGCCCTTTGTGTTTTGCTTTGACGAATGTAAAGGATACTGACCGGGAGAGTCACTGCACCGACCGAGAAGGTCATTAGGCGTGAGAGCATAGCTCACTTATAACTCGCACTGGGGCGAGAGTCTGGGACAGTCGACCGGGAAGGTCGTTGGGCGTGAGAGTCATGCTCACTTATAACTCGCACTGGGGCGAGAGTCTGGGACAGCTGACCGGGAAGGTCGTTGGGCGTGAGAGCTTTGCTCACTTATAACTTGCACTGGGGCGAGAGTCTGGGACAGCCGACCGGGAAGGTCGTTGGGCATGAGAGTCATGCTCACTTATAACTCGCACTGGGACGAGAGTTTGGGACAGCCGACCGGGAAGGTCGTTGGGCGTGAGAGCCTTGCTCACTTATAACTCGCACTGGGGCGAGAGTCTGGGACAGCCGACCGGGAAGGTCGTTGGGCGTGAGAGTCATGCTCACTTATAACTCGTACTCGGGCGAGAGTCTGGGACAGCCGACCGAGAAGGTCGTTGGACGTGAGAGTCATGCTCACTTATAAATCGCACTGGGGCGAGAGTCTGGGACAACCGATCGGGAAGGTCGTTGGGCGTGAGAGCCTTGCTCACTTATAACTTGCACTGGGGCGAGAGTCTGGGACAGTTTACCGGGAATTCTTATGAAAACCCGTTCGGGAACATATGTTGCCGACCTGGGGGTGATTTCCCGACCAGGGATTGCTTGAAGAGACCGCTTCGACCTCGTCTGCAATCAAGAGATATACAGTATCAGATGTATTGTGAAGATAAAAATATTAAAATCTTACTCAGCCCCTGGGAAAAGGATGTCTTGTGGCCTTGCAACATTCAAATTTATTTCCCGCCAATTTTCTTCGCCGCTTCCCGAGAAGATCGTATGGCAGACGTTTCCGTACGCCTGCTTCCTCTCATGATTTCCTTATCACGTCTATCATTAATACGCTTCCTAGAGGGGTGCCACCTGTCCCATGCCTTTATTGCTTACGCCGTATGACGCCGCCGACTCCACTCCTTTTTGTACACGACTTCCCATAAGACCATGTCGTTTTGTGATCGGACGACATTGGACGTTTTACCCAAAAATATACTCGACTCATCTTTCGATATTCCCTAGGAAAACCCCCTTTATAAGTCCTAAAGGCAGTCCGCCGTCGTTGCCTTGAGCGTTTCGACTACCTTCATCCCCTCGCTGCTTTGCTGTCTCTGGTGTCTCACCCCTTCCCCTTCTCGACTCATCATGTCTGGTGCTCTTTCACCTTTCGACTGACCTCTTCTTCAACCTTCCTCACCTTGATAATGGCAAACGGTAAGGCCTCCTTTTGGTATTCGTATTACATTTCTGACATAGATGACCATGACCTGTCCGTGATCCAGTCTAACCTGAGACTTAGTGAGGATTACGAACTTCGAGTCCCCACACCCAACGAACATCCCTCATCCCCTCTTGAAGGTTTCATGACTGTTTTCAAAGATCAGCTTCTAGGAGGCCTTCGTTTTCCCATACATCCCTTTATCTCCTCCCTGAGCCAATACTTTGGTATCTGCCTTTCTCAATTTGCTCCTAACTTCTTCAGAGCTATATGTGGCACCGTCCTTATGTGTCGCATATATCAAATCCCCTTGACCACTCAGCTGTTTCATCATTTTTACTCCTTCAAACGATCTGAACCAGAGGTATTCATGGTGAAAGCTAGATCTGGTTATAAGTTCTTCTCTGACATGCCCTCTTCCAACAAAGGTTGAAAAATCTAGTTTTTCTATATTAGACTACCTGATCCCTTGGTCGAGCCAACCCAATGGCGCTCAGACATTCCTACTAACCTCCCTGTACACCAACATCAGTCCTCTTGCGACGTCGCCTCAGAAAAGCTTCAAGGCATGAGAGTTTAATTGTCTATAATACTATTGGAAGACCTTTTGCATTCTTTCGGGCTCAGCCCAATTCCTGCAGAGATAGGGGCTCCATTAGGTAAGACCCTGTTTTCCTTCTTGCTATTCTTTGCTAACTGGGGTATCTCTTTCTCACTTTGCAGAGGCTGCTATGCTCCGGGCCTATTCTTCAAACATAAAACAACAATCTCTCGCCATTCTGAAAGCCCTGAGTGTGGAGCTTAAACAAGGCTTAGCAGCTGCCTCACAATCTGCCCCTTCTGCCTCACAATCTGCCCCACCTACGCCAGCCCGGGTGGAAGCTTCCCTGACTCTTCCCCTGGATGCTGCTTCTGCGGAAGACCTTGCTGTTGGAGTGTATACTAAAAGCCTAACTTTTGTATAAACATTTATAAGAATCACATTGGTCAAGTGTCTACATTTATATATACCAAATGTAGATGTTCAATTAATTTATATTATAGATAACATAGTGTGTGGTGTCACACACAGAAGATTGTGTTATCGGTTCTTTATAAATTATAAACAGTAGCTCACGACTAAGATAGAAAGGAACAGACCATTGGAATAGTCGTAGTGTAATTAGACATTAGTTTATCTTGACTAATAAATTACACTAGTACACTTTAAGTGTATTGAGCAGGACCATTTAAGGTAAGTTCTTTTTATACTGATTTAATAAAAGAACTAGATTTTAGTTATTATGAAAGTGTGTGCTCTTAATTCTAATATAATAACAAGCACATATATTTAATATTTATTTCTTTGACTTATCAATGGGTGAGATTTAGTTCGATAAATAAAAATGCCCGATAAGTTGGGAAATGATGTTACTTATAGTGTGACTTGTTGATTATAGAAGGAAACTGTGTCCTCGTAATCTAGGTTGATAATGTCCCCAAGAGGAACTCATAAAGATTGTCATGTTAAACCCTGCAGGTGGACTTAGTCCGACATGATGATAAGATTGAGTGGTACTACTCTTGGACTAAGATATTAATTAAATGAGTTGTCAGTAACTCACTTAATTAGTGGACATTCGACATCTTAAACACAGGGAGACTAACACACTCATAATAAGAAGGAGCCCAAAAAAAAATGTAATTTGGGATTGGTGCGGTAGTTCAATAATAATTCTTTAGTGGTATGAATTATTATTGATGAAGTTAAGTTGTGTGTTCGGGGCGAACACGGGAAGCTTAATTTCATAGGGAGACCAAAACCAATTCCTCCTCTCGATCCCTATCATAGCCTCTTGTATATAGAGATTTATATCCACTACATACCCACCTTCTTACCCATCCTAATGGGGCCGACCAAGCTAGCTTGGAACCCAAGCTAGGGCCGGCCAAGACCAAGTGGATGAGCTAAGTTGGTGGCCGGCCAAAGCTTGGGTCCCAAGCTTAGGTGGTCGACCACTAGAAAATTAAAAGGAATTTTTATTAAAAATTATTTCTTATGTGGATATCATGGTTTTAAAAGAGAGTTTAAAATTTAAATCTTTCCTTTTATAGCTTTCTACAAAAGATTAAGAAAAGATTTGGAATCTTTCCTTATTTGTAGATTGAAAGGAGATTTTAATTTTGAGAAAACTTTCCTTTTTAACCATGTTCATGATTTAAAAGAAAGTTTAAAAAATTAAATATTCTCTTTTATTAGTTTCTACAAAAGATTAAGAAAAGATTTGATATCTTTCCTTATTTGTAGATTGAAAAGAGATTTTAATTTTAGAGATAACTTTCCTTTTTGGAAATTATCCACATGTTTAAAAGAAAGATTTTAATTTATAAAATTTCCTTTTTACTAACCAATCATGAAGGGATTAAAATTATTGAAATTTTTTTATAAATTTCTGGAAATAAATTAGGAAGTTTTAATTCTTGTTTTAATTAAAACTTTCCTTGTTTTGGGGAGAAAGTGGTGACCAAGAAATTTGGAAAAAGAAAATTGATTTTTAATTAATTAATTTTTTCTTTTTCATGGCAAAAGAATTAAGGAAGTTTTTATTAAAATTTCCTTATTTGCCAAGACTAAGGATTATAAAAGAGGGGGTAAAGGTGCCTTAATGACTAATGACTCTATTCTTTTCTTCCTCTCTTTTCTTCCTTGGTGTGGCCGGCCCTAGGGTCTCCTCTTCTCCTTCTTTTCTCTTCCTCCTTTGTGGCCGGCAACATCAACTTAAGGGAAGCCTATGGTGGCCGGTTCTAGCTAGGAGAAGAAGGAGAGAAAGAAGGCTTCGTTTCTAGCATCCCTTGGAGCTTGGTGGTGGTGGTCGGACCTTTACTTCTCATGGAGAATTAATGGTGGCCGAATCTAGCTTGGAGAAGAAGGAGCTTGGTGGTTCTCGTCTCGGAAGATCGTTGTCCACACAACGTCCGAGATAAGAAGAGGAATACGGTAAAAGATCAAGAGGTCATTAAAGTTTACAAAGGAAGGTATAATTAGTAATTAATTTCCGCATCATACTAGTTGTATTTCTTTTGTATGAATTCCAAACACAAGAGGCATTAGATCTAGTTTTTTGAATTAATTTTTCGAGTTTGTGTTTTCTTCTTTTTCGAATTTGTGATTCGATTGTTCTTTTTGGTTAACCTAGAGTTATTTAAGGAAATTAAATATTAGTTTTCCTTAAAAGGCTTTGTCTAGGCGGTGGTGGTTGCTCCCATATCCAAGAAGGCCATGTGCCTCGCCATGCAGTCGTGGAAGCTAATTTTGGAAATTAATATTTAATGAAATTAATAACATAGGTGGATTTGAATCAATAGTGTTAAGTTTCTCTTGCAATTCAAATCTAAACCATTAAGAACAGATAAGTTAAATTTGGAATCAATGATGTTAAGTTCCGTCTGCGATTCCTAATTTAACTTCTAAAGAACACAATAGGTTATTTAAGGAAAGGTTCGACACTTGTACAAAAATTTTATACAGTGGAATCAGTATGTTTTCCTAGGACTAACCAACACTTGCCACCTTGGAACAGGCCGAGGAAGAGCGAGCCGCTTCTCCCCCTCCCGCTAAACGACTACGGCTCCAGCGCAAAAGGAAGAGGGTTATTCCAACGGTTCAGGCGTCTCCTCCACCTCTTCCTTCTGGCCATTGTTCATCCGCATCCTCTCAATCTTCAGAGGCCAAGGCTGTTACTCCCAACTGGGAGATTGCTCTGGGACCAGAGCTTCCCATCCTGTCGCCCAGAATATCAGCCCCGACACCCGGTCGGGATCTATCTCCCGAGCAGGCCTCTCTTTCTACTCAGGCCTTCTCTCCCGGGCAGATCCCTTTTCCTGTAATTGACCAACCCGGGAGTTCTGCAACTTTATCCGCTTCCCTCCCTGTAGCCGTTCCGGCCTCCACTTCTCGAACCAGGGGGAAAATCTCCAAAAAAAGTATGCCTTCATCGCCTCCTGGCGCCTGCCCTCCTCCACCGAGCCTGATGACGCCGAAGAAGCTGCGGAAGATGCTCCTTCTGCTGTAGGCCTGGTTCAGTTACAGGGCGAGTTAGCCACGTCCTGGAGGGCAGGCAATCGAAGATTTTGGAACAATTAGCCGATGGAAGGGATGGACCAAGCTTCTCGCTAGATAGTTTCTGTGAGTTTTCTTTTATCAGGCTCCTCTTTTGGAATCTCTTATAATCCTTCCTTCTGTATCTAATGTAGGCCTATTCTGCCAGCCTAAGTGCAATTCAATACGCCACCAACTTGTAGAGGGAGAATGAAGTGTTGAAGGCTCGTCTTCAGGAATTGGAGCTGCCGCTTACTCCCCGCGATCCACTCAACCCCACGCCCGGTGATCTGGCGGGGTATCTTTGGTTAATTGGGGAGTCTGCAGAGTCCGCCCGAAACATCTCCCATGTAGCTTTTGACAAAATAAAGACCTTGGAGGCAGCTCTGAAGACGAGCGAGTCCAAACTGGCCTCTGAGGGCGAGCGACATCATTCGCTAGTGGTCGAATTGGATGAGAAGGACGCCCGGTTGGCCACTCTTGTTAGAGTGTATACTAAAAGCCTAGCTTTTGGTATAAACATTTATCTAGAAATAAGAATCACATTGGTCAAATGTCTACATTTATGATAAATGTAGTTGCTCAATTAATTTATATTGTAGATAACATGGTATGTGGTGTCACACACAGAAGATCATGTTATTGGTTCCTTATAAATTATAAACAGAAGCTCACGACCAAGATGGAAAGGAACAAACCATTGGAAGGTCGTAGTATAATTAGGTATTAGTTTATCTTAACTATATAATTACACTAGTACACTTAGAGTGTATTGAGTAGGACCATATGAGGTCGTTCTTTTATACTGACTTTATGAAGGAACAAAGACCTCAGTTATTATGGAAGTGTGTGCTCTTAATCCTAATATAATAACAAGCACATATATTTGATATTTATTTCTTTAATTTATCAATGGGTGAGATTTAGTTCGATGAATCAATAAACCCGATAAGTTGGGAAATGATATCACTTATAGTGTGTGTTGTTGATTATAGAAGGAAACTATGTCCTAGTAATCTAGGTTGAGAATGTCCCCAAGAGGAGCTCATAAGGATTGTCATGTTAAACCCTGCAGGTGGACTTAGTCCGACATGATGATGAAGTTGAGTGGTACTACTCTTGGAGCTAGATATTAATTAAGTGAGTTGTCGATAACTTACTTAATTAGTGGACATTGTTATCTTAAACACAGGAGACTAACACACTCATAATAAGAAGGAGCCCAAAATGTAATTTGGGATTGGTGCGGTAGTTCAATAATAGTTCTCTAGTGGAATGAATTATTATTGATAAAATTAAGTTGTGTGTTCGGGGCGAGCACGGGATGCTTAATTTTATCGGGAGACCAAAACCAATTCCTCCTCTCGGTCCCTATCGTAGCCTCTTAATTATAGAGTACTATACCCACCTATACCCACCTTCTTACCCATCCTATAGGGGTCGACCAAGCTAGCTTGGAGACCAAGCTAGGGCCATGGGTATGTTCATGGGTGAATTCATGTGGCCGTCCCTATTAAAATAAAAAGGAATTTTAATTTTAAAAATTTTCTTATGTGGATAATATAATTTAAAAGAGTTTAAAAATTTAAATCCTTCCTTTTATAAGATTCTACAAAGATTAAGAGAAGAGTTAAAATCTCTTTCCTTATTTGTAGATTAAAGGTTGATTTTAATTTTGGTAAAAACTTTCCTTTTAATTATATTCATGATTTAAAGAAAGTTTAAAAATTAAAAATTCTCTTTTATTAGTTTCTACAAAAGATTAAGAAAAGATTTAATATCTTTCCTTATTTGTAGATTGAAAGGAGATTTTAATTTTAGAGATAACTTTCCTTTTTGGAAATTATCCACATGTTTAAAAGAAAGATTTTAATTTATAAAATTTCTTTTTATTAACCAATCATGAAGGGATTACAATTATTGGAGAAATTTTTATAAATTTCTAGAAACAAATTAGGAAGTTTTAATTTTTGTTTTAATTAAAACTCTCCTTGTTTTGGGGAGAAGAGTGGCCGGCCATTATAATTTGAAAAGAGAAAATTATTTTTCAATGGCAAAAGAATTAAGGAAGTTTTTATTAAATTTTCCTTATTTGCCAAGACCAAGGATTATAAAAGAGGGGGTAGAGGAGGCTTCAAGGCTTACGACTCTATTCTATTTTTCCTCTCTTTTCTCCTTGGGTGTGGCCGGCCCTTTCTTTCCTCTCCTCTCCTTTGTGTGGCCGAAACCTTCTGATGGTGGAGATAGCTTTGGTGGCCGGATCTAAGAAGGAGAAGAAGGAGAGAAAAGAAGCCTCTTTTCTAGCATCCCTTGGAGCATGGTGGTGGTGGCCGAACCTCTTCATCCTAGAAGAAGTTTTGATGGCCGAAACTTGTAAGGAAGAAGAAGGTGCTTGGTGGTTCTCATCTCGGAAGATCGTTGCCCACACAACGTCTGAGGTTAGAAGAGGAATACGGTAGAAGATCAAGAGGTCTTTCTAAAAGGTATAACTAGTAATTTTTGTTTCCGCATCATACTAGTTATTTTTGGAAATAATACTAAATACAAGAGGCATATGATTCTAGAGTTTCGAATTTGTTTTCGATATAGTGTTCTTTTGTTTTCTTTCCTTGTGATTTGATTGTTCTTTTCGGTTAACCTAAAGTTATTTTAGGAAATTAAATATTAGCTTTCCATAAAAGGTTTTGTCTAGTCGGTGGTGGTTGCTCCCATATCCAAGAAGGCCATGTGCCTCGCCACGTCGATCTGGGAACCAATTATGAAAATTAATATTTAATGGAATTAATAACTTAAGGTGATTTGGATCGAACGTGTTAAGTTCCGCAGGAGATCCAAGTCAAAACCTAAAAGAACATATAGATTAAATTTTGGATCAAACGTGTTAAGTTCCGCAGGCGATCCAAGTTTAATTTAAAAGAACACATGGTAGCTAGGAAAAGGTTCGGACCTTTGTACAAAATTTTTGTACAGTGGAACCATTAGGTTTTCCGAGTAGCAACCAACAAAAACTTTATGCTTCACTAGCTCGAAGGGCTCAGAAGTTGGTGAACAATCAGACTTCTCAGCTTCTTCGAGCTCATTGAGCAAGATCAAAGCTTCGAATTTGCTTGCCTCATTATTGAGGATTGGGACATGAGAGTGTGTGTCTAGATATGATGGTGATTTAGTGGCAAAATGTTACCTTGTCAAACCTAAACTTATATGGGAAGTTCTTGAATATGGATTGAAAAGTAAAATTCATTTTTATAGGATCGAATCTACAAAGGCAGTACTTTCTAAGGACGCCATGGGACTAGGAGCAAGATGGAGGCGACAGCTAGACCGGTGGCGGTGGCCAAATATGGCGGCACTTGGGATGACAACACACGGAGGACAACTAGAGATAAAAGCCATAATAGTTGAAAATTAGATTTTCTATTTATTGCTTTTATATTGTGTGTGCATGTTAGTTTACAAGTTTAGTAGGCTAGCATAGTTAAAAATTCCTCATTTATAAATAACTAAGTGGGAGAGGGATTTTAAGTAAATCCCATGGTCTCCATTCTGGTTTGTAAGTGATGCAAACAAGCTTGCGTTGGCTCGAGTGCCTTCCTCCATAACGGATGAGCTTGTTTGCGAATCACTGAGCAACTTCCATTTTGGATGACTATAGGAAGTTAATTAAGAGCGTGTGATCTTCTCCAACGGAAGGGGCATAATCTTATTAATGGACTTAGTGTCAAGTAATGGTATACACTTAGACACATCTAATAATATCCTCCCCATCGGAGTCACTGCTATTATTTGTGTGACCAAATGAAACCAACTATTAATTTGTCATAAAACTAGGTTGACAAGATAATAAAATTAAAGGGTTAAAACCCCTCTTACAAATGATTGATTTTGTATACGTCCACACTAACGTGGCATACAAAATTAACGGTGTTTGAGATAATTTTATTTGTCATAAAGTTACGTTGACAAGATAGTTAATGGGTAAAACCCTCCTCTTACAAATGTTGATTTTGTATACGTCCACACTAACGTGGCATGCAAAATTCACGGTGTTTTGAGGTGTTGGTAAATTTAAATAGTATTGTTAGAGGAATCAATTTATTTTAAATTTAGAGTCTTGACCAAATATTTGATTAAAGATAGATCGACTATTAATTTTATTCGTCATAAAGTAAGGTTGACGAGATAATAAAATTAAATGATAAAATTTCATCTTTGAATTTGTATACGTCCACACTAACGTGGCATACAAAATTCATGGGGATTTTTAAGGAGTTGGTCTTAATCAAATATTTTTGTGATTCTTAGGATGATGGTTAATCCCTAGCTGATATACTTTAGGATAGACTTAGTGGTCCCAATTATAATTGATTGGAAATAGGATTTGGACATTAAGGTAGACTGTCCTCTTAGAACTAAGAACAATATAGGTGTATTTTATTCATTAGTTGATACATGTTTAGTGGAGTTATCTACCGGTACCTGGTGTGTAGATATGGGAGCCACTGATCATGTCTGCAATTCATTGCAGGGTTCCAGGAAACCCGACAACTAAATGAAAATAAAAAATATCGTCCAAATGGGCACTACTGCAAAAGAAGCAGCTGTTGCAGTGGGAGAGGTTTATTCTCTAATAGGAATAAAATTTGGATTATTAGGAATTGTCTTTACATACTAAGTTTAGAAAGAACCTGATTTCAGTTTCTAAACTATTATAGAATAGATATTGTGTCTATTTTGATAACAGAGTTGTTATCAAGAAAAATAGGCAAGTTATCTATTCTGGTATGTTGGTTGACAATTTATAATCCAATAACTCCCACGATGCAACAAATGGAAATTAATAACACATCTTCTAACTTAAGAGAAAGCAACCTTCGAAAATGAATCAATTATATCTTTGACATCTAAAGCTAGGTTATATTAACTTAAGTAGGATTCATTGGTAGCTGATGAACTTTTGGGTTCATTAGTAGTGGAAATCTTTCCAACCTGCGAGTCTTACTTGGAAGGAAAATAACCAAGGAGCTTTTAAGTCTATGGGGTATGGAGCCAAAGATATATAGGAATTGGTTCATTCTGATTTGTGTGATCCTATGACTATCCAGACAAAAGGTATTTTCAAATATCTCGTCTATAGACAACTATTTGAGATACGGATATATTTACTTGATGTGCCGCAAGTCTAAGTGCTTTGATTAGTTCAAAGAGTACGAGGCTGATGTAGAGAAACGTCAAAGTAAACGTATCAAGACACTACGGTGAGATCGTAGTGGCAAGTACCTTTTTGGGAGAATTTAGGAGTCACTTATCAGAAGTAGGGATTCAATCCCAACTAACAACACCTGGTATACCCCAACAGAATGGTGTAGAAAAAGGAAGGTATAAGACTCTTATGGAAATAAGTAGATTAATAATGAGTTATTTAGAAAAATTACCAAATTCATTTTAAGGATATACTCTGGAAACGGAAGTGAACATAGTACCTTCCAAAGTCAGAACTCTCTACTCATATAGAATTGCTGAATAGCCGTAAGTCTATTTTGAAGCATATTCGGGCTCGGGTAGTCCAGCACATATGCTGAAGAGAGACAATGATAAGTTGGACAGGAATTCACTTGTTTGTGAGTTATCCTAGAGAAATGAAAGTAGGTTTATAGTCTTAAAAATCAGAAGGTCATTGATAGTATCAATGACCAATTTTTAGAAAAGGACTATGTAATAAACCAAGTGCCCATAAGTAAATTTGTTCTTACAGAAATAATAAAAGACATGTCTAATCTAGTACCAACTGTACAAGATGAGATACCACAAGGAAACTGCAACACGTATCACAAATGATACACAATTGCAGAAAGTGCCTCATCGTAGTGGGAGGGTTGTTAGGCAACCTAAAAAAGATTCATGTTTTGGGAGAATTTTTGGACTCGATCCCAGGAGGACATGAACCTGATCTCCAGACATATGACGAAGCACTCCAAGATAAAGATGCAGCATCTTGGCAAAGAGTAATGAATAATAGAATTAGAATATATGTATTCTAATAAAGTCTGGATGCTTGTAGAACCACCAAATGGTGTAAAAGCATTTGGGTGTAAAAAGGTCTATAATAGGAAAAGAGGGATAGACAGGAAGGTAGAAACTTTCAAAACAAGGTTTGATGAAAAAGGAAACTTTTTCACTGGTAGCCATGCTTAAGTCTATCCGGATTCTTTTATCTATTTGGCAAGTGGATGTCAAGACAGCATTCTTTAATGGAAGTCTTGAAGAAAGCATCCATATAAAGCAACCAGAAGGATTCATTGCAAAGGGCTAAGAGCATCTTGTGTGCAAGCTCAATCAGTCTATGGACTGATGGAAAGCTTCAAGGTCTTGGAACATCCGGTTTATCAAAATAATCCAGACCTATGGATTTATTGAGTAAACGGATAAGTCTTGTGTATACAAAAGGTGTGATGGAAACGTGGTGGTATTTCTTGTACTATACGTAGATAACATTTTTGGTAGTTGGAAACAATATCAAAATATTGTCAGAAGTAAGGGTATGGTTGTCCAAATAATTCGATATAAAGGACTTGGGAGAATGTATATATTTTTGAGATCAAAGTAATAAGGGATCGAAAGAAAAAATATATTTTAATTATCCCAAGCTTGATACATCGGAAAATCCTTGCTCGTTTTAAGCATGCAAAACTCCTCGAAAGGTTTCTTACCTTTTAAGCATGGAGTGTCTTTATCTAAAGAGATGTCTCTGATGACATCAAAGGAGATTGAGGACATGTAGGCAGTTCTTTATGCTTCGGCAGTTAGACAACCTAATGTATGCTATGCACGAGATCAGAAATCTGTTTTTGCCAAGGGCATAGTTAGCAGATATCAAAGTAACCCTAGACAAGGACATTGGACTGCAGTAAAGCATATATTAAAGTACCTTAGATGTGCTAGAGATTATATGCTAGCTTACAAGGCAGTTAATTTGGTCCCTGTGGGTTACACGGATTTAGACTTCCAATCGGATAGGGACAATAATAAGTCGACCTCGGGGTTTTGTGTTTACTTTAGGAGGAAAAGTCATAACTATGGAAGAGTGATAAGCATAGGTGTTTTTCTGGACTCCACCATAGAAGCTGAGTATATGGCAAGCCTCAGAGGTAGCCATAAAAGCTGAATGACTTAATTACCTCAAGATAGACTTAGATATGATTTCTAGTTTGTCCAAAGATTATTACAATTTATTGTAATAATAATGGTGCAGTAACAAACTCGAAGAAACCATGAGTCTATAAGGTAAGTAAACACAATAGAGCGCAAGTACTACCCAATACAGAAATTGTATAACGAGGAGAAGTTGTTGCCGCCTAGATTGCATCAGATGATAACCTAAGGTCCTTAAGGCAAGAGCTTTTTGAAAGGCATGGGAATCAGATGTATGGCAGCAGATATGGCAGCTTAGTCTTTTAGTATAAGTGGGAGATTGTTAGAGTGTATACTAAAAGCCTAACTTTTGGTATAAACATTTATCTAGAAATAAGAATCACATTGGTCAAATGTCTACATTTATGATAAATATAGTTGCTCAATTAATTTATATTGTAGATAACATGGTATGTGGTGTCACACACAGAAGATCATGTTATTGGTTCCTTATAAATTATAAACAGAAGCTCACGACCAAGATGGAAAGGAACAAACCATTGGAAGGTCGTAGTGTAATTAGGTATTAGTTTATCTTAACTATATAATTACACTAGTACACTTAGAGTGTATTGAGTAGGACCATATGAGGTCGTTCTTTTATACTGACTTTATGAAGGAACAAAGACCTCAGTTATTATGGAAGTGTGTGCTCTTAATCCTAATATAATAACAAGCACATATATTTGATATTTATTTCTTTAATTTATCAATGAGTGAGATTTAGTTCGATGAATCAATAAACCCGATAAGTTGGGAAATGATATCACTTATAGTGTGTGTTGTTGATTATAGAAGGAAGCTGTGTCCTAGTAATCTAGGTTGAGAATGTCCCCAAGAGGAGCTCATAAGGATTGTCATGTTAAACCCTGCAGGTGGACTTGGTCCATGATGGTTAGTTAGGTAGCTCTTAGGTTTATTAAGTGAGTTGTCAGTAACTCACTTAATTAGTGGACATTCGATATCTTAAACACAGGGAGACTAACACACTCATAATAAGAAGGAGCCCAAAAATGTAATTTGGGATTGGTGCGGTAGTTCAATAATAGTTCTCTAGTGGAATGAATTATTATTGATAAAATTAAGTTGTGTGTTCGGGGCGAGCACGGGATGCTTAATTTTATCGGGAGACCAAAACCAATTCCTCCTCTCGGTTCCTATCGTAGCCTCTTAATTATAGAGTACTATACCCACCTATACCCACCTTCTTACCCATCCTATAGGGGCCGGCCAAGCTAGCTTGGAGACCAAGCTAGGGCCGGCCATGGGTATGTTCATGGGTGAATTCATGTGGCCGTCCCTATTAAAATAAAAAGAAATTTTAATTTTAAAATTTTTCTTATGTGGATAATATAATTTAAAAGAGAGTTTAAAAATTTAAATCCTTCCTTTTATAAGATTCTACAAAAGATTAAGAGAAGAGTTAAAATCTCTTTCCTTATTTGTAGATTAAAAGGTTGATTTTAATTTTGGTAAAAACTTTCCTTTTAATTATATTCATGATTTAAAAGAAAGTTTAAAAATTAAAAATTCTCTTTTATTAGTTTCTACAAAAGATTAAGAAAAGATTTAATATCTTTCCTTATTTGTAGATTGAAAGGAGATTTTAATTTTAGAGATAACTTTCCTTTTTAGAAATTATCCACATGTTTAAAAGAAAGATTTTAATTTATAAAATTTCTTTTTATTAACCAATCATGAAGGGATTAAAATTATTAGAGAAATTTTTATAAATTTCTAGAAACAAATTAGGAAGTTTTAATTTTTGTTTTAATTAAAACTCTTCTTGTTTTGGGGAGAAGAGTGGCCGGCCATTATAATTTGAAAAGAGAAAATTATTTTTCAATGGCAAAAGAATTAAGGAAGTTTTTATTAAATTTTCCTTATTTGCCAAGACCAAGGATTATAAAAGAGGGGGTAGAGGAGGCTTCAAGGCTTACAACTCTATTCTATTTTTCCTCTCTTTTCTCCTTGGGTGTGGCCGGCCCTTTCTTTCCTCTCCTCTCCTTTGTGTGGCCGAAACCTTCTGATGGTGGAGATAGCTTTGGTGGCCGGATCTAAGAAGGAGAAGAAGGAGAGAAAAGAAGCCTCTTTTCTAGCATCCCTTGGAGCATGGTGGTGGTGGCCGAACCTCTTCATCCTAGGAGAAGTTTTGATGGCCGAAACTTGTAAGGAAGAAGAAGGTGCTTGGTGGTTCTCATCTCGGAAGATCGTTGCCCACACAACGTCCGAGGTTAGAAGAGGAATACGGTAGAAGATCAAGAGGTCTTTCTAAAAGGTATAACTAGTAATTTTTGTTTCCGCATCATACTAGTTATTTTTGGAAATAATACTAAATACAAGAGGCATACGATTCTAGAGTTTCGAATTTGTTTTCGATATAGTGTTCTTTTGTTTTTCTTTCCCTTGTGATTTGATTGTTCTTTTCGGTTAACCTAAAGTTATTTTAGGAAATTAAATATTAGCTTTCCATAAAAGATTTTGTCTAGTCGGTGGTGGTTGCTCCCATATCCAAGAAGGCCATGTGCCTCGCCACGTCAGTACTGGGAACCAATTATGAAAATTAATATTTAATGAAATTAATAACTTAAGGTGATTTGGGTCGAACGTGTTAAGTTCCGCAGGAGACCCAAGTCAAAACCTAAAAGAACGAATAGATTAAGTTTTGGATCAAACGTGTTAAGTTCCGCAGGCGATCCAAAATTTAATTTAAAAGAACACATGGTAGCTAGGAAAAGGTTCAGACCTTTGTACAAAATTTTTGTACAATGGAACCTCTAGGTTTTCCGAGTAGCAACCAACAACTCTATCCTCTAATCTGAAGAGTTTACAAGAAACCCAAGAGACTCTTCAGAAAAGCTTAACAGAGGTTCAGAGTCAGCTAGCTTCCAGTGCCGACCGGGAGAAAGCCATCCAAAGTCACTGGGAGGACAGTCAAGCAACCCTCAAATCAATGCAGACCGATCTTTTGAAGGCTCAGGAGAATGCTTCTCAAAGTCAAAAGGATTTGACTTTGACCCGAGCCGATGCTGAGAAGACTCGGGCAGAGCTGGCAGATTATCAGGCAGGCGAGGCCGGTCGTCTAAAAGCATACAGACTATCGTACGTCACATCTCCCTTCTTCTTGAGGAAGATTGGAGGTCGATGAACCTTATGCTATGTAGCGGAGCAGCCGGTGGGGCTCGTCAAATGTTTGAGCAGGGTCTACTTCACTCCGCCCCTTCGGAAAACTTCCTAGACACTGCTCACTTGATGAACGAGCTCCTCGCCGAGTCGTATCCTACCTTCAAGGATGATGACGACCTCTTTCTTCTTCTAGCGCCTCCTACTGATGTTGAACTGTAATGTAAAAATGAAACTGCCAAACTTTTGCTCAAACTATTTGCCTGTAATTTCGGATTTGTCTTTGCCTTGGACTATTTAACCTTCTTATGATATGACATGACTGCTTATTTTTGATCTTTCCTTAGCTCATTAGCTTCTTATCAATTGCCTTGTATGTTTCCCGACTAATATGGACTGTGACGATATGAATGTGTGCTTCGACCTTCTGGTTCAAGTTTTATCTAACCCCAGTCGGGACTCACTTCCTTACCCCGACCTGTTTCACTCTCCTTTCCCCGCTTACTGGCCCGGCTTAGCCACACACCCGGTCTGCTTCTTCCACCTTAATCCAGTACAAGATAATACCAGAGCGGGAAATCGAGGGTTAAGACCAGACCGGGAGACATAGAACACTTAAAACTGTTGCATCTTTTCCCGAAATCTATCTCCTCGTACTTCGTACCAACACTTTTCCAGATATACCCTTGGGCGTTATTTTCAAAGAAGATCCATCGGCCCTCTTTGCTCCCGCCAATTGTTATGGACCGGTGGATGATAACTGACTTAATTGCCCCTCCGCCCAGCGGCTATAAATAATCTCCTCTCACTTTTGCCTCCAGACTTTTCACGTCTTCTTCTTCCTCCCGCCTGAATCCATTACTACTCCTGAATCTTTGTTTTTGCGTCGATAGCTTCCTGCTTGTCTCTTCTCCTTCTGTTTCTTTTATCATGGCATCCTCCTCCTATCTGTCTTCTCTAGCGGCGATGTATTTTCCTGGCTCATCCACTTTCGACGAACTAGGCCGGGATGATCTGCGATATACCTACGGAGTTGAGGATAACACCCATGTGATCATCCCCACCGGAGTGCACCAATTTTTCGCTCCTCCTGATGGATATTGCACATTCTTTAAAGAAAAATTTGTGGCCGGCCTCTGTCTCCCTCTTCATCCCTTCTTTTCGGATGTGTGCCGCTACTTCAAAATTCCCCTGGGCCAACTGACTCCGAATTCTATAAAGCTCCTCTACGGATTTGTAATACTCTGTGACGTATGAGAGCTATCCTGGTCTGCCCATTTATTCCACTGCTTCTTCACCCTTCGGCAATAGGAAGAAGACTCATTCCACTTCCAGCCGCGCCTATGGACTGCTTTTTTCTCACCCCTACCACCTTCTGGACCGAACTGGAGGAGCAAATTCTTCTTCATTCGATTTCCCCATGAGGTAGAGTGGCCCCTGCAATGACAATCGTCACTTCCCCCGACCCCAGCACTAGGGGAATTTCATCTTGATACCTCCTATATAGAGGCTTTGTCTCGCTTAGCAGGATGACAGCTGAACTTAACACTCTTATTGTCTGAGGAATTGTTGTCCTATTTTCGTCTGAGCTACCTCACTGCTGAAACACCTCACTCCCTGGGTAAGCTTCCCTTTTGGTTCTTGTATGACTTCATGCCTTTTGTTTTACCTATTGTAGCTGACCCCCTACTCTATCTAGTACAACTGATGTTTTAACTCGTGCCTCAAAGGTTCAACCTCTTCCTATAAGTGATATGGAAATAATGTGGCGTGATTGAGTTATTCTAGAGAGGAGATCGCTCCCCTACTCGACTTCGACCCATGTCGGTATGGCTACTTCTGCGAACCTCCGACCCCGTCTTCCTCGCAGAGCCTCGTCTGCTTCTCGATCTACCTCCTTTGCTCGTCCCTGGCCTTTGTCTACATCCTGGCCTGGCACTCCTGTTCATCCCCGACCTGTCGCTACTGTTCATCCCCGGGCCTCGCCTACAGTCCGGCCTTCCGCCCCGACGCCTCTTCAATCAACTAATCTTTCCCTGCCAACTTCTAGCCCTGGTCGCGGCCGTGGTCGAAGATCAGCTAATGTGACCTATGCCAGTCCTGCCTTCAGAGAAGCCTCGCAGGAGGCTCGTCGGGCACGTTCTGTAAATAACCGCTCAAGTCATGATGCCCCCTCTTCTTCTCGACGCAGGGTTCGGCTACCTTCGGAAGATTTTGACTCTGACGACCAGCCCTTGGCTCAGAGACTTCACCGTAGAGCCCCGATCCCAGCCAAGACTCGGGCCCTTCCGCTGTTCCTCATCCTCCGCCTCCTGCTACAACCGCAACGCCTATCCCGCGCCAGATAAATACTCCTTTGGATTCACCCAAGGCTCCGGCCGAGCCTCCGCTAACTCAACCTTCCATTTCGCAACGACATCCGAGCACTGAAGCTGGCCCCTCACATCGCCCTTCACCAGCTACCTTACTGTTAGGATGTATACTAAAAGTCTAGCTTTTGGTATAAACATTTATCTAGAAATAAGAATCACATTGGTCAAATGTCTACATTTATGATAAATGTAGTTGTTCAATTAATTTATATTGTAGATAACATGGTGTGTGGTGTCACACACAGAAGATCATGTTATCAGTACCTTATAAATTATAAACAGTAGCTCACGACCAAGATGGAAAGGAACAAATCATTGGAAGGTCGTAGTGTAATTAGGTAGTAGTTTATCTTAACTATATAATTACACTAGTACACTTAGAGTGTATTGAGTAGGACCATTAGAGGTCGTTTCTTTTATACTAACTTTATAAAGGAATAAAGACCTCAGTTATTATGGAAGTGTGTGCTCTTAATCCCAATATAATAACAAGCACATATATTTGATATTTATTTCTTTAATTTATCAATGGGTGAGATTTAGTTTGATAAATCAATAAGCCCGATAAGTTGGGAAATGATATCACTTATAGTGTGTGTTGTTGATTATAGAAGGAAACTGTGTCCTAGTAATCTAGGTTGAGAATGTCCCCAAGAGGAGCTCATAAGGATTGTCATGTTAAACCCTGCAGGTGGACTTAGTCCGACATGACGATAAGGTTGAGTGGTACTACTCTTGGACTAAGATATTAATTAAATGAGTTGTCAGTAACTCACTTAATTAGTGGACATTCGACATCTTAAACACAGGGAGACTAACACACTCATAATAAGAAGGAGCCCAAAATGTAATTTGGGATTGGTGCGGTAGTTCAATAATAGTTCTCTAGTGGAATGAATTATTATTGATAAAATTAAGTTGTGTGTTCGGGGCGAACACGGGATGCTTCATTTTATCGGGAGACCAAAACCAATTCCTCCTCTCGGTCCCTATCGTAGCCTCTTAATTATAGAGTACTATACCCACCTTTTTACCCATCCCATAGGGGCCGACCAAGCTAGGGCCGACCAAAGTTTGGTTCATGGGTGCTTCAAGGTGGCCGGCCCTAGCTTGGGTTCAAGCTTGGTGTGGCCGACCCAAATTAAAATAAAAGGATTTTTATTTTTTAAAATTTTTCTTATGTGGATAACATGATTTAAAAGAGAGTTTAAAAAATTTAAATCTTTCCTTTTATAAGATCCTACAAAAGATTAAGAGAAGAGCTAAATCTCTTTCCTTATTTGTAGATTAAAAGGTTGATTTTAATTTTGGTAAAAACTTTCCTTTTTAATCATGTTCATGATTTAAAAGAAAGTTTAAAAATTAAAAATTCTCTTTTATTAGTTTCTACAAAAGATTAAGAAAAGATTTGATATCTTTCCTTATTTGTAGATTGAAAAGAGATTTTAATTTTTAGAGATAACTTTCCTTTTTGGAAAATTATCCACATGTTTAAAAGAAAGATTTTAATTTATAAAATTTCCTTTTTATTAACCAATCATGAAGGGATAAAAATGATTGAAAAATTTTATAAATTTCCGGAAGCAAATAAGGAAGTTTTAATTTGTGTTTAAAATTTTATTTGCTTGGAGATTTGTATATGGCTGGCCATTGTAAATTGAGAAGAGAAAAATTATTTTTAATTAAATAAATATTTCCTTTTCATGGCAAAAGAATTAAGGAAGTTTTTATTTAAATTTCCTTATTTGCCAAGACCAAGGATTATAAAAGAGGGGGTAGAGGTGCCTTCATGGGTGAACGACTCTATTATTTTTCTCCCTCTTTTCTTCTTTGGTGTGACCGGCCCTTCCCCTTCTCTTCTCTCCATCCTTGTGGCCGAACCTCTCTTCCTCCTTGGAGATCAAGTGGTGGCCGGATTTTAGCTTGGAGAAGAAGGAGAGAAAGCTTACATCCCTTGGAGCTTGGTTGGTGGAAAAAGATCTTCATCTTTTGGAAGCATTGTGCTTGGCCGAAACTTGAAGAAAGGAGAAGAAGGTGCTTTGGTGGTTTCTCATCTCGGAAGATCGTTGCCCACACAACGTCCGAGGTTAGAAGAGGAATACGGTAGAAGGTCAAGAGGTCTTTCTAAAAGGTATAACTAGTATTTTTCCTTTCCGCATCATACTAGTTATTTTAGGAAATAATACTAAATACAAGAGGCATACGATTCTAGTATTTCGAATTTGTTTTCGATGTTGTGTTCTTTTGTTTTTTTTTCTTTTCCTTGTGATTTGATTGTTCTTTTCGGTTGACCTAAAGTTATTTAAGGAAATTAAATATTAACTTTCCTTAAAAGGCTTTGTCTAGTCGGTGGTGGTTGTTCCCATATCCAAGAAGGCCATGTGCCTCGCCACGTTAGTACTGGGAGCCAATTTTGGAAACTAATATTTAATGAAATTAATAACCTAGGTGATTTGGATCAAACGTGTTAAGTTCCGCAGGAGATCCAAGTCAAAACCTAAAAGAACAAATAGATTAAACTTTGGATCAAACGTGTTAAGTTCCGCAGGCGATCCGAGTTTAATTTAAAAGAACACATGGTAGCTAGGAAAAGGTTCAGACCTTTGTACAAAATTTTTGTACAGTGGAACCATTAGGTTTTCCGAGTAGCAACCAACACTTACCTCCAGAGCCTTCTCATGTGCCCCCTTCAGCTCCGTCTAGCTCAGCTGTTGGGCCTTCTGGCTCAGCTGCTGGGCCTTCACAACCACCCCCACCTGGCCATCACCATTACCATACCACTGCCCCTTCTGAAGCTGGGTTAAGATCACGACAGGATGTTCCCACTAACTCCTTCACAATGAAATGTCGTTTGGCCACTTTATGGGAAGAAAGCATACAGCAGATGGAACTCTTGCCACCCCCTGCCCAGATGGATAGATTCTCAGAGCTGTATATCAAGGTAAGCTTCCATGATTAACACAGCTATTATCCTCCCCACTCTTATCAGATATTTCCTTTATGTTCCAGGGCCGTGTAGAGTCCCTGATAATAAATCAATCCTTCCATGTTGTTCATTACCAAAATAAGGTGTTGCGAGACATGGTAACAGAATTGGAGCTTCAATTAAATGATCCTGCGCAGGCTAGTCATGCCCTGAGAGCTGAAATAAAGGACCTGACCAGAAAGAAAACCCATCTTGAAGTATCCCTGGCGCGGGCTAACCACAAGCTTAAAGGCCTTCAAGAAGAAAAAAGCCAGGTTGATGTCGTGCACCAGCAACACGTAGATCAACAAGCTTTGGTGCATCAACGAGCTCTTGATCAGTTAACCTAGAAACTACGTGCCGCTGAAACCCTAGCACAGGAGCAAAGCAAAAGATTGGAATCCCAAATGGTCCAATTGGCATCTCAGGCAACAGAACTTCTGGCCGTCCGGGCTGAACTGGCTCAGGCCCGAGTTACTACAAAAGGAGTATCTACAGCCCTGACTGTTTATAAGGAAGGAGAGAATGATCGCTGCAAACAGAGCCGCGACTTGTACCTGCGTTCTCCAGAGTTTTATACACAAGCAGGACAACGTTTCTCCACATCTGTTATCTATGGGGCGGTTGGGGCTCTACGCCAACTCTACGAACAGGGCTACTTAAAATCAGCTCCTCCTGTTTTAGATCATGACCAGATCCTTAAAGAGATTCCGGATGATATCTTTGCTTCTTTCAAATGATCATCACTGACTGTATGTACATAATGTGATTTAATGACTTCCTGTGTAATACTTTATTACTTTTCTTCCTACACACCCACTAATCCTTTGAGGTTTAATTTACTAGAATTTTCTACTCTGTCAAAAGAAATATTGGGATATATAATTTCCGCTCTAACATATCTTCTTACTGCACTATCTGGTCTACTTTTAGCCCCGATCTGTTACCCCGGTCTGTCAAACATGTGACATCCCAACCTATTCTTCTTTACACGCTTCTTTAAACTCTGTAAGGTCGCAGGTAGTTAGCGCTCCATGGTCGATCTAACTTCTTGCCCTGGTTATCTTGTAAAAAAATAAGCTTCTGACGATAATTTTTTGATGACTTTGTAAGGCCCATCTCACTGTAGTGCTAACGTGGCCACGTCTCCCACGGGCTTAACTTGCTTCCAGACCAGATCTCCTTCCCCAAAGAATCGAGGAATTACTCTTCTGTTATAATTTTACCTCATTCTTTGTTGATAGGTCGCCAGTCGAGTTGCTGTCCTGTCGCGAGTTTCACTAATGAGATCCAGCTCAGCTAGCCGACGCTCTGCATTTCCTTCATCGTATAATGTCCTCCTGACTAACGGCACTTCAATCTCTATGGGTACTACCGCTTCGTTCCCATAAACCAGATGGAATGGTGTCAGACTTGTACTTTCTCGGGGTGTTGTACGATAAGCCCATATGATGCTTGACAACTCCTCCACCCAGTTACCTTCCACATGATCCAGCTTAACCTTCAGACCTCGTACTATTTCTCGATTGACCACATCAGTCTGGCCGTTGCTTTGTGGGTATGCCACTGAAGTGAAGGGCTACCTTATGCCAAACCCCTTACACCAAGCCTGGATTTTTTACCCTTGAAATTGCCTCCCATTGTCTGATACCAGTTTGTGTGGAATACCGAACCTGCAGAGAATATTCTTCCATAGAAATTGGATGACAGCATCTTCTGTGATCCTGGCCAGGGCCTCTGCTTCTACCCACTTAGAGAAATAATCCACAGCTACTAGTAAGAAGCGTTTCTGGCCTGGGGCCATTGGAAATGGTTCCACAATATCCGTGCCCCATTGATCAAAAGACACGAGACTATAGATGTTCTTAGTAGAGCCGTCGGTCGATGTGTTAAATTTTGATGTTTTTGGCAGGACAAGCAAGTATTTACCATCTTGTGAGCATCCCTCTGTAAAGTAGGCCAGAAATACCCGGCCAGGAGTACCTTGTGAGATAATGTCCGACCGCCTACATGACTGCCACAACATCCCAGATGTATTTCTCGTAAGGCTTGGTCCACCTCCTTCATACCCAGGTATTTGAGTAAGGGCCTGGAGAAGGACCTTTTGTATAGTTGATCCCCAATCATGACATAAGCATGGGCTTGTTTCCTGACCAGACTTGATTCCTTTGGGTCAGCAGGCAAGGTACCCTGCCTAAGATAGCTGATCATGGGCGCCCGCCAATCAATAGTTGCTTCCCTATTATTTTACAAATCTATCTGAGCTATAAGGAAGGTTTGCGCCGTTAACCGGTCCAACACCCAAGTGGTTAAGGAACTGGTCATCTTTGCTAGCTCATCTGCCTTCTCGTTCTCCGCCCTGGGGATCTTGGTTATTGTGATTTTTGTAAATTCTTCTTTCATCTTCTCATAAGCTTCTCGGTATACTTGTAATTTATCACAATTTATCATAAAGTTGTCGGCCACTTGCTGAGTTACTAGCTAGGAATCTGAGTAAATGATTACCTGAGCAGCCCCTATGTGCCGAGCTGCCTGCAGTCTTGCCAACAAAGCCTCATATTCTGCCTCATTGTTAGTGGCTCGAAAATTCAACCGGACAGCCAACTGAAGTATATCCCCTTGGGGAGATATCAACAAGACCCTGACCTCGCTTCCTTGATGAGTTGTCGATCCATCCACATAGAACTTCCAGGTTTCTTCAGAGTTGGTCTGATGAACTTCTGTTAAGAAATCTGCTAAGGCCTGCGCCTTAATGACTCTGCGCGGCTGGTATTGTATGTCATATTCCCCTAACTCCGTCGCCCACTTGATAAGCTGACCTGCAACTTCTACATTAGTCAGGGCTCTTCCCATGGTGCTATTGGTCAGAACTATGATAGGATGTGCTAAGAAGTAAGGTCTTAACCGCCGAGCCATAAGGACTAATCCATAAACCAACTTCTCGAGGGTCGTGTATCGAGACTCAATCCCTTTTAATAGATGACCGAAGAAATACACTGGTCATTGTATATTATCATGTTCTTTAACAAGCACAACCCCTACGACCTCGGGGGTGGCAGATAAGTAGACCGATAATGGTTCTCCAACAACTGGTTTGAATAAAGATGGCAGAGCCTCCAAATACTTCTTCAACTCCTCAAAAGCTTGGGTACATTCTTCATCCCATTGGAACTTGGAAGCCTTCCTAAGCACTTTAAAGAAATGAGCAGCCCGGTCTACAGATATGGAAATAAATCTTGACAGGACTGTTATTCTGCCGACCAGCTTCTGTGTTTCCTTCAAATTCTGGGGAACTTGCATATCACGTAGTGCCCAAACTTTTTCTGGATTAGCTTATATTCCTCGCTCGGTTACGAGGTAGCCCAAGAACTTTCCTCCTTTGGCCCCAAACAAGCACTTTAATTGGTTCAGCTTCAGCCCATATTGCCGGAGAGTCTGGCAGGTTTCCTCCACATCCTTGATCAGATTCATGGCTAACGGAGACTTAATGAGTATATCATCCACATAAACCTCCACGTTGCGCCCGATCTGCTCCCGAAAGATCTTGTCCATCATCCTTTGGTACGTGGCTCCTGCATTCCTGAGACCGAAGGGCATGACAGTATAACAGAAGGTACCATCAGCCGTAATGAAGCTAACCTTTTCTTGGTCCTCCACCGCTAAAGGTATCTGATGATACCACTGGTAAGCATCCAGCATGCAGATCCTCTCGCAGCCAGCAGTTGAGTTTACCATCTGATCGATCCGAGGTAGGGGATAGCAATCCTTGGGACTAGCCCGATTGAGATCTCGGAAGTCTATGCATACTCTCCACTTATTGTTGGGCTTCTTCACTAAGACCACATTAGAGAGCCAGGATGGGAACTGCACTTCTCGAACATGGACTGCCTTCCTGAGCTGATCCACCTCAGCTCTGATTATTTTGTTCTGGTCGGCTGAGAAGTTCCTTTTCTTTTGCTTGACAGGTCGGGAGTCTGGTAGTAGATGTAACTTGTGCTCTGCTACTTCCGACTTGACCCTGGGTAACTCCTCTGTAGACCAGGCGAAGATATCCCGGTTGCGGATCAAGCATTGAACTAATTCCTCCCTGAGAGGAGGAGGCAGGTCGCTTGCCAAGCGAGTTAGACTTTCAGGGCGTTCAGAATATAATTGCACCTCCTCTCAGGGGATGAGTTCCTCAGCCATAGGCAAAGGCTCTTCTTGGACAGCATGGACACCCCCATCTTACATCCTTTGATTCTTCCTAGCCTCCACCCGGACCATATCAATATAACATCGGCGAGAGACTTGCTGCTCTCCCTTAACTTCCCCGACCTGCTCGCCAACGGGAAATTTGATTTTTTGATGGAAGGTAGAAACGACAGCCCTAAATTCATGCAGGGCGGGCCTTCCCAAAATGATATTATAGGAGGAGGGAGAATCCACCACTATAAAAGTGCTCCTCCTAGTGCGCACCAATGGCTCGGTGCCTAGAGATATGACCAGTTTAATCTGACCCATTGACTTTACCTCATTACCTGTAAATCCATATAGATATGTTGCCACAGGTTGGAGTTCAGCGGCATCGATCTGCATCTCCTCGAATGCAGTTCTGAATAGAATATTAACCGAGCTCCCGGCGTCAACGAAAACCCGAGCCACTCGCCTGTTGGCGATAATGGCCTTGATGATAAGGGCATCATCATGAGGCAACTCCAGACCTTCCAGGTCTACTGGCCCGAAGCCGATAACAGGGACAGAAGCATGCTCCTGGCTGCATCCAACAGTGTGAACCGCCAAGCGACGCACATGGGACTTGCGCGCTCTCCCTGAATCTCCATGAGTTGGCCCTCCAGAGATCATACCAATCTCTCAGACGGCGGCGTTGTCTCTATTCTCGGCTTCTCACGCTCCTTCTGGTTCTTTCCCCCGACCTGCTTGATGAGCACTGGGCTCGGTTAGGTCAGGGCGGGGTTGCCCGACCTGCCTAGTCGCGACTCCTGCTCCTCCATCATCTTGAGTACTTGAGGGGCTAGCTCGGGCGGTGGTAAGCCTAACTTGGCAGCCCGATTAGAGTCCCGAGCGAACTGGAAACAATGATTAGTGTCATGTGTACGAGACCGATGATAGGTGCAATACCGAGTGTTCTACGGTCCAGGTCGGGGAGCATGCACAACTGCGACTCGGGAGACTGGTCTAACTTCTAGCCCGAGCTGGAAGGTAGGCCTGGCTTCTCGAGCGCGGGGAAGAGGCTGTGGGGGTGGTTGAGGTATCCTCCTCTCCGGCTTGTTGACAGATGGAGGTGGTCTCTCGGCTTTCCTCCGGGCCGCCTGTGCTTCTTCTACTTTGATATAGCAGGCGGCTTTTTCCACCATCTCATCAAAATTCCGAGCGAAATTTTTTATGAGATCTCTAAAGAATTCTCCCTCTCCCAATCCGTGGGAGAAAGCGCTCATCAGAATCTCTGAAGTGGCAGTGGGGACGTCCTGAGCCACTTGGTTGAAGCGGTTGATATAACTTCTTAAAAGCTCGGTCGACCCTTGCTTAAGAGCGAAAAGACAATGATCCGTCTTCTGATATTTTTTGCTGCTGGCAAAACGACGAAGGAAGACCGTCTTGAAATCCAGGAAACAAGTGATGGATCCTTGTGGTAACCCATCAAACCATTTTAGTGTCGAACCAGCTAGAGTATTCAAGAAAACTCGACACTTGACAGCATCACTGTATTGGTGCAACAGAGCTGCATTCTTAAACTTGCATAAATGCTTCTCCGGGTCTTTGCTCCCGTCATATTCCCTAATCGACGAGGCCCTGTAGCCCTTAGGCAATTTTTCATTCAAAATCCTGGTCGAGAATGGTACTCTCTCATCCGGATCTTCTGGGAATGTTTTCGGTATGATGAGAGCCTTTCCTTTCTTCGAGTCTCGGTTCAAGGAAATCTCAGCCATGGAGACTTGAGGCTGTTCTTTCTTAAGGCTGAGGTCATGGGGTCCTGGCTGATAATACCCCACATCAAGCTCGTGATAAGGAACCTAAGGAAACCCCTCGGACTGTTTTCTCTTAGATCCCTGATCTGAAACAGGGATGGGCTCCTTGGAAGCTTCAAGAGGAGCTTGGCGCGGTCGTGAGATAGTTGCTTGTTTTTTGGAGGTCGCTCGCCTCTTGGCCTCCTTGAAGAGCTCGTACTCCCCTGTAGTCATGGTGACGTTGATGCGGCCAAACTCCTCCATCTTCACGTTTCGGAACAGGTTGTGGATGTTCCCACAGACGACGCTAAATTTGATCCCGTCCGGAAGCTGAGTCGGATGAAGGCAGGCCTTGATGTACTGGAAGTTGACGGAAAGTCGCCGCGGTGTCTGATCTACCTGGCACCCCTCGGAAAGGTTCGCACGGGCGGATGACGAAGGAAGATGACCGGGATGATTACACTGCGGCTCTGCGCACACTCAAACGAGTCCACGAGTCGTTAGAGACCCGAAACCAGGGAAAATTCCCCGGGTCAGGTCCTCAGACGCTCAAGTCAGGTACTTTTTCCCCAGAAAAACACAGAGAAAGGACGAAAAATAAAGACGAGTAAGAAATGACGAGTGAGCATACCTGCATAAGGGACAAAACATCCCTTTTTATACTGCACCAGATGTTTCTGGGGCCTAGCGGGTGTCAGGAAATGTCGGCTGTCAGGGTTTGTCGGGCGGTGAATGACATGCGGCACCTCCTCATACGTCGATGGCAGAATCAAAGGGGTAATGAGCCCCGATTGTTAGCATATTCCCTGACACACTGATTATTCTCTGACATTCTCTGATAAGCAGTTACGATTTCCTGACTTGTTTGTCCTGTAGTGCCTGGACGCTAGGTCTGCATTCCTCGGTCTGTACTCCGACCTGCTTCTGTATGCTGTTATCCATGGTTCGTATGTCCCGACCTGTACGCCAGACCTATATCCCGACCTGCTTTTGTCAGCGGTTATCCATGATCTGTACGTTCCGACCTGTACGCCAGGTCTGTATCCCGACTTGCTTCTGTCCGCTGTTATCCATGGTCTGTACGTTCCGACCTGTACGCCAGGTCTGTATCCCGACCTGCTTCTTTCCACTGTTATCCATGGCCTGTATGCCAGGTCTGTATCCCGACCTGCCTTTGTTGTTATCCATGACTTGTACGTCCCGACTTGTACGCCAGGTCTGTATCCCGACCTGCTTCTGTCCGCTGTTATCCATGGCCAGTACGTTTCGACCTGTACGCCAGGTCTGTATCCCGACCTGCCTCTACTGTTATTCATGGCTTGTACGTCCCGACCTACTTGCTAGATCTGCATTCCTACCCACTTCTGTCTACTGTTATCCATGACTAGTACGTTCCGACCTGTACGCCAGGTCTGTATCCCGACCTACCTCTGCTATTATCCATGGCTTGTACGTTCCGACTTGCCTCTGCTATTATCCATGGCTTGTACGTTCCGACCTGCTCACTAGATCTGTATTCCGACCCGCTTCTGTCTACTGTTATCCATGACTAGTACGTTCCGACCTGTACGCTAGGTGTGTATCCCGACCTGCCTCTACTATTATCCATGGCTTGTACGTCCCAACCTGCATCTGCTGTTATCCATGACTTGTACGTTCCGATCTGCTCGCTAGATCTGTATTCCGACCCGCTTCTGTCTACTGTAATCCATTGCTAGTACGTTCCGACCTACACGCTAGGTCTGTTCTGCGCTAGGGGCCTTCTTTTCCTTACCTTTACCTGGCCTGTGGGCTCAATCCTCAGATGTGCCTGGCCCGTGGTCCCAGTCCTTGATCGCTATCGAGGCTGGCTCTTGTCCGACTTGTAATCCTATCCTTTGACTGCCCCGTCAACTGAGACTTTGACCTTGGCCACGCAAGCTTGACTTCTAACCTCCATAGGGGTTGGACTTCTGACATCCACGTAAGCTTGACTTCCGACCAATCACGGAGGCTGGACTTCTGACCTCCACGCAAGTTTGACTTCTGACCAACCACGGAGGCTGGACTTCTGACCTCTACGTAAGCTTGACTTCTGACCATTCTGTAGTCTTGACTCCTAACCACTTCATCCTACTAACCCCACGATAATGCACCGTATCAATATATATATATATAAAATGAAACAGATTAATAATTATTTAACAAATTCCTCTCTCTTCATATAAATTTTATATTTTCAAAAGATTAATTATTAATAAGTATGATCAATAAATAGTTTTTAATTTATTAGACAAATTTAGTCAATTTAACAATGACTAAAAAATATTAAAAACTAATCAAACCTAAATTATCAACCCAAATTTAGCCATAAAAAATTATAATTTACCCTCCCAATCTAATTTAACTAATTTAAAAAATTATAATAACCAATTAAATCTAACTTTTATAACTTTTAAAAATTTACTCGTCAAATTAAGAAAATAAATATTACTGGTCAAATCCAATTTTATCTATAAAAAAATAAATATTAAATAAAAAATTACACATTAACAACTAAATAAATTTAACTGATAAATATTTAAATATTAAAACTAAATTTAATTTTAATTAATAAAAAATTAATTAGTATTAGTTAAATCTATTCTAATCATTAAAAATTAAAATAAGTACGGGTAATTTCCGTTGTGATAATTGATGAAAAATTAAAAGGAATAACTCATTAAAAGGATTCTGTTTTTTTTTTTTAAAAAAAAGTCAAATGACTTGATCATGTTTTATTTCGAAAATATAATAACATTGAAATAAAGAATATTTTTAAGTATAAAATATCTAGTGGACGTTTTTGATTTTTTCCATTTATTTATTTGTAAAATAAATTTTCTCATTTAAATAATAAGACATCATAGAAATAAAAGGGTTTTTTTATCCGCTAGTTTATTTGTGGCAGGGTTTACAGATTTCTTTAATTATCTGATTGGGCATATCAATGAAAAAAAACAGATAATATCCATCTCAGATGATCATCTCTCGATCTAATAGAAATTTTCATAGACTGTTAGAATAAATCAGAACTTACTCATCGCGAGTGATCTCAAAGCCTAGTATTTCATGGTTACATATTCTATTTTTTAAAAAAATCTTATAATTATATCGTAATTGAGATTAAATCATAAATATTTGGATGATGATTTAACGTTGATCTGTTGCACCCGTCCGGAACAGTCTTAAAGAAATGCAAGCGGTGGAAGGAAGATGATATGTCTACTCAAGACAGCAGATCCTAAGGGCGATGGATTCCTTCTCCTTCCAATTAATACTTCTATATCATCCAATTTACTGACTTTATTAGTCCATAAAGCCATAGCAATTAAACCTTTCACATATTAACGAACAATGTTGAAGGACATGTTTTTTTTTCTCGGACTGTGGTATAATAATAAGAGTGTTCAATTATCTCTATTCAATTTTTAATTCAGATATATTTATAAAAAAAATTTTCCAAATGAGATTTGTAATTAAGAGATGTTAAACTTCTGGACTGCACACCGCAAGTGCTTATCAATTTATTCTAATAACTATTAGAAAATTTCCATGGAACTAGATCAATAACCCCTAGTAACCTATTTATTTATTTACTTTTTTTTTAAGGACATGTTTACCTAAGACAATTTTGACTCACATTGTCTTAAGTTTTTATTTGAACTAAAGAAGTTGAATCATATATACACAAGTGAATTTGTGCCTCTTCTATTTATAAATATAATAATATTTAATTATGATAATAGTTAATCTAATCAAATTAAAAATATATAATCTAATATATAAGTTATAAATATATCATGTAATAATATATCTATTATAATATAGATTATATTATATATTTTATATAATTAAAATCATTAATATATTTTATTTAAAAATTAATTGTTTTTTAATGCAACTAAACAATCAAATTTTGTTTGATTAAGTCACATGACTCATTTATAACTCATCTAATCCTTTTAATTAAATTAGACATAAATGAGATAAATCATTTATAAATGCATTGTGTGTGAGTTGGAGATTTTAAATTGCTTATAAATGGATTAGGATAGAGTTTAGATTAGATGAATTATGAGTCAATGAGATACAACCTATTTATAATTTGTCTACCTAAATTGTCACTCCTATCTGTGATACTGAGACTACAAAAGTTTTTCTCGTTTACTGTGTCTTTGTTAAGCATATAAACTCAACAAGTTTTATGCATGCAAGAGATGCTATTCATTATCGGGTATGGAATAAGTTTTAATCTTGAAATTAAAATATGAAAAGTGATCATTTGATAGTGTTAATTCGTCAACCTTTGAATACGTTCTCATACAAGGTCTTTGCCTAAATTGCTTTCATGAGAGCAGAGAGATGATTTAACAGTTTTGAGGACTCCTACAAGCTAAGGTAGTAATACCCTATCACGTACTATTCATTGTGTTAGATATTGTATACTAAGACATAGACAAACAACTATTATGTTTTACACCTGATGCGGTGATAGGGAGGGGTTCATCCTGTTAGGATTTTCGAGTCGCAAAAATCACTTTTTACGTTGCGGAAACTCCGAAATCCCATGTCACTGGATCCGTGCGAAAATAAAATTTCATGTACATATTTTCTAATCTTAGATATACACTAGATCTACAAGAAAAGGGTTTATACCTTTGAAGCGAAGCCCTTTGCAAATCCCGCTCGTCCAAGTGATGCCGGATCTCGAGTGTGTTCAAGTGTACACACCTCTAGTAGTATCCACACGAACAAGAAGTGATTCTCAAACCACTCTAGATGGAGAAGAGAACACCACAAGTGTGCTAGCACTCCTAGGGCTCTCGGATGGGATTGGAAGAAGAAGATAGAGAAAAGAAAAGATAGAATGAATCTCAAACACTCTTCTTATTCTTCTATGTGACTATCACTATACCTTTCTTCTTGGAACTAAAACTCACTAACCTTCTTGCCTTGCTTGGAGCTCACAGCCAAGAGAGGAGAAGGAGCAAGATGAGAGCTAAGGAGGAAGAAGCATTCAATCACCAAAATCAATGCCACAAATGAAACTCATATTCCTTTATGTGGCCGGCCACACATGGAATGCCAAGGGTCTTTGACTCTTGACATTCCATGCCTCTTGATCTCCTTTGATGATGTGGATATGATGTGGCAAGGCTAGTCATGCCATGTAGGAAGAGTCAACCTTCATGATGTGGCATTTGGTCAAGTCAAACTTGATGTTTCAACTTCCTATTTTGGTCAAGTCAAACTTGACCACTTCTCTTCCTAGGTGAGTTAAATCCAACCTTTGATTCAAGTCAATTTCAATTCAATGAATCTCAATTTATTAATATAAATTGACTCAATGAATCAACTTTAAATTAGACTCATTCAACAATTGAATCTAACTCAATAAGTCTACTTTGGATTACTCTTAATCCAATTTTGATTCATCACATGAACCTAATCCAATTGGTTCATCATATGAACCTAATCTCTATCCACTTGTTCTTTGTGTGTGACCCAATAGGTTCTTGTAACGTTGGCAATATTTCTAAATCTTATTTAAAAACATAAACAATGAGCGACATCTAGCAATACATCATTGCTACCCAAGTTACAAGAATGTTGAGATCCAACATCACCTTGTGACAACTAATTGTGACTCTTCACAATATATGACAATGTCCTTCTATCCTTGACATCTAGATTGATCAATTTGAGGTATAGACGGTGTCATTCTCTGATCAATCTAAATCTTGAACTCCAAGTAAACTCACTATAATCAAATGAGCTCCATATCTCATATTGACTCATTTGGGCATGGCCATGCACTTAGTGGTCTCACTCTATCAAGAATAACGATGTCACTCCCGTTATATAGGAGGGATAGATCCCATCTACATCACTCACATCCCTCCGCATATTTTGTTACATACCCAGTTGATACGGTTAGTGATGGAGGGGCTCAAGAGGAAAGGATTAGAAAAGTCCAGGCTATGTGGCGGTCAAAAGTCATGAGGAGGTGACGGTCAACAGTCATGGCGACTTGGCGGTCAAAAAGGAAGGCTGACAGGGCGGTCAGGGCTCAGCATAGGCAGAAGCAGGTTGGGATCGGCAGAGCTAAGCGGAGTCAGCCCGATCCACAGGTCTGCAGTAGAGGGCCCGGAAATACAGAGCACATAGGCCGGTCAGGGTCGGCAGAGCTGAGAGGAGTCAGCCCGATCCACAGGTCTGCAGTAGAGGGCCCGGAAATACAGAGCGCATAGGTCGGTCAGGGTCGGCAGAGCTGATCAGAAATAGCCTGAGCTACAGACCTGCGGTTGAGGGCCAGGAAGTATAAAGCGCAGGATGCAAGTCGGTATCGGCAGAGCTAAGCAGAGGCCAAGAACTGGAAGCATAGGCCAATGGATCGGAGGCGGCAGAGCTGATCAGAAGTAGCCTGAGCTACAGACCTGCGGTTGAGGGCCAGGAAGTGCAAAGCGCAGGATGCAAGTCGGTATCGGCAGAGCTAAGCAGAGGCCAAGAACTGGAAGCATAGGCCAATGAGTCGGAGGCAGCAGAGCTGATCAGAAGTAGCCTGAGCTACAGACCTGCGGTTGAGGGCCAGGAAGTACAAAGCGCAGGATGCAAGTCGGTATCGGCAGAGCTAAGCAGAGGCCAAGAACTGGAAGCATAGGCCAATGGGTCGGAGGCGGCAGAGCTGATCAGAAGTAGCCTGAGCTACAGACCTGCGGTTGAGGGCCAGGAAGTACAAAGCGCAGGATGCAGGTTGAAGATCAGCGTAGCTATGTCTAGACAGTTAGGGCTGCAGGTCTGCGAGTTAGAGGCCTGGAAATGCGAACCACAGGTGCAGGCTGGTGCGGGGACACAATGAATCGGAGGAGCTAAGTAATACGGGAGCGGAGAATCTCAACGGTCCGTTAGGGGTAATCATTAGATACCAACGATGCGGGCGAAAGCGAAGGTTCCTGAAACGAAAAGATGCCCTCATAGCCAGTAGTAGCCTGCCAGCTGTCCCTCATTACAGGACAAAACCCAAGTGCGAAGGCGGAGGTTCCTAACAGAAAGATGCTTTCACAATAAATAGCAGCGCGACAGGTGTCCAGGACTAGAGGACAAAGTCGGGCGTCTAACGTTTTCTGACAGAAGGGCAGGTTCTAGCAGGAGGACGCATAAAAGGGGAGAAATCCCTTGTACGCAGGTACACGCACACACTCTCTCATCACTTTTTTCCACAACTGTTTTTCTTTCTGCTTCTCTCTGTTCTTTCTGGGGAAAAAGGACCTGACTTGAGCGTCAAAGGGCCTGATCCGGGGATTTTTTCCCTGGGTTTCGGTCTCTAACGTGGGGGGGGGGGGGGGGGGGGAGATCATCTGAGTGTGTGCAGGGTCCTGTAGCCGCATCAGCCACCCGTGGGGAGCCTGCACCGCCCGCGACCTTCCGTCAACGCCCAGTCCACTGCGACCGGCCTTCGTCCGACTCAGCTTCCGGACGGGATCAAATTTGGCGCCGTCTGTGGGAACATAACAACCTGTTCCGGAGCGTGAAGATGGAGGACTCCGGTCGAAGCTCTAGCCGGAGGATCAACGTAACTATGACTGCGGGGGAGTACGAGCTTTTCAAGGAGGTTAGGAAGCAGGCCGCCTCCGAAAGACAAGGCACAGTTTCACAACCTCGCCTAGCCCTTGAGGTATCCAAAGAACTAGCTCCCGCTTCCGACAGGAGCTCAAAGAGGAAGCAGCCGGAAGAACTTCCGTGTGCTTCATTCCGAGAGCCTCGCCGCGATTATCATCGGGCCGGACCTCGCGAGCGTAGTCCAAAGAAGGAGGAACCGCCAGCCTCAGTGGCGGAAAGCTCGCTACACCCGCCTCGGGATTCAGGAAAGGGGAAGGTCGTGGTCATGGCTGAAGATCTGCCCGAAGATCCTGACGATAAGGTACCTTTCTCCGCCCAGATCTTGAAAGAAAGCCTGCCGAGGGGTTACCGAGCCCCAAACATTGGAGAATATGATGGGAGCAAGGACCCAGAAGAGCATCTGAGAAATTTCAAGAACGCAGCTATATTGTATCAATATAGCGATGCCGTCAAATGCCGAGTCTTCCTGCACACTCTGTCTGGATCGGCGCAAAAGTGGTTCGATGGATTGCCCCCATAATCCATCAGCCGCTTCAGGGACTTCAAAACGGCCTTCCTGCGCCGTTTCGCCAGCAGTCGTAAGTACCAGAAAACCGACCACTGTCTTTTTGCTCTCAAGCAGGAGTCAACTGAGCCCCTGCGAAGCTACATCAATCGATTCAGTCAGGTAGCCAACGACGTCCCCTCTGCCACCTCTGAGATACTGATGAGCGCCTTCTCTCACGGATTGCGAGAAGGGGAATTCTTCAGAGATCTCATCAAAAACCCCGCCCGGAGTTTTGACGATATGGTGGAGAAAGCTTCGTGCTACATCAAAGTGGAGGAAGCGCAGGCCGCCAGGCGGAAAGCTGAGAAGACGATGACACCAGGCAACCGACCTGAAAGAAGAGCACCCCAGCCACCCCAGCCCTTTCAACGCGTTCAACCTAGGCCTGCCCTCCAGCCCGCTCAGGGAGCCAGACCAGCTCCGCGAGTCGCCGCCATACAAGCGCCCAGGCCTGGACCAAGGGGAGCTCCATATTGCACATATCATCGGTCCAGGACACACGATCTCAAAGAATCGCTTCCACCCGCCAGGATTCCAGTAGCATGGAGCAAGGCTTGCCCTGGCTAGCGCCCAAATGCAGAGAATGGAGGAAGAACGGCCGCACTGGACGTGTTTCGCAGCCCGCCCGACCTAGCCGTCTGCCTAGCTGGCCGCCCCTGCCAAGACCAAGAGACGCCGAGAACTTGATAATCGGGCAACGTGGTCGCGAGAGATTGGTATGATCTCGTGAGGGCCCACCGACGGGACTCGGCCGGGCCCAGTAGCACATAGCCATGACTATATGGGGGCCGGGATGCGCCCACGAGGCATCCGCCCCGCCCTCGCCTCGGCCCCAAGACTTGAGGGTTTAGAGTCGCCTACGATGACGCCCTCATAATCAGGGCCGTTATTGCTAATAGCCGAGTGGCTCGGGTCTTTGTGGATACCGGGAGCTCAGTTAACATTTTATTCAGGGCTGCATTTGAGGAGATGCAGATCGACGCCGCTGAGCTACAACCTGTAACCACTTCCTTGTACGGATTTACAGGTAATGAAGTCAAGTCCATGGGTCAGATCAAGCTGGCCATTTCCATGGGCACTGAGCCATTGGTGCGCACGCGGAGGAGCACTTTCATTGTGGTGGATTCGCCTTCCTCCTACAACGTTATCCTGGGAAGGCCAGCCCTGCATGAGTTCCGGGCTGCCGTTTCCACCTTTCACCAGAAGATCAAGTTCCCGGTCGGCGAGCAGGTCGGGGAGGTCAAGGGGGAGCAGAAAGCGTCTCGTAGCTGCTACATAGACATGGTCCGAATAGAGGCGCGCAAAAGCCGGAGGACGCAAGATGGGGGAGTACACGCTATCCAAGAGGAACCGCTACCTATTACTGAAGAACCGATCTCTTGGGAGGAGGTCCAGCTACACCCCGACAGATCGGAGAGCAGCACTCGCATCGCCAGTGACTTACCTCCGGAACTTAAAGCGGAGCTGGTACAGTGTCTGAGCCGCAACCGAGACGTCTTTGCTTGGTCGCCAGAGGAGTTGCTTGGGGTCAGACCAGAAGTAGCCGAGCATAAATTGCATATTATACCCGAGGCTAAGCCAGTCAAGCAAAAGAAGAGAAACTTCCCTGCCGAGCAGAATAAAATTATCCGAACTGAAGTAGAGCAGCTCCTGAAGGCTGGACACGTCCGAGAGGTGCAATTCCCGTCCTGGCTCTCTAACGTCGTGTTGGTGAAGAAGCCAAACAACAAGTGGAGGGTGTGCATAGACTTTCGCGACCTCAACAAAGCCACTCCCAAAGACTGTTATCCTCTCCCGCGGACGGTGGTGGACTCAACGGCTGGTTGTGAAAGGATATGCATGATGGACGCTATCGGGATATCATCAAATACCCTTAGCCTAGGAAGACCAGGAGAAAGTCGGTTTTATAACGGTCGACGGTGCTTTCGCTATACCGCCATGCCATTCGGACTCAGAACGCTGGAGCTACCTACCAAAGGATGATGGACAAAGTCTTTCGCCCGATAGGGCGGAACGAGGGTTTATGTTGATGACATCCGATCAAGTCTCAGGCCCAAATCGATAAAAGATGTAGAAGAAACCTGTGAGACTCTGAGGCAGTATGGGGTGAAGCTGAATCCCTTGAAATGTCTATTCGGGGCCAAAGGAGGGAAGTTTCTGGGCTATCTGGTGACCGAAAGGGGGATAGAGGCCAACCCTGAGAAGGTGCAAGCACTTCGGAACATGCAGATCCCTCAGAATCTGAAGGAGACGCAGAAGCTGGTCGGCAGGATAACAACCCTGTCCCGATTTATCTCCAAATCTGCAGATAGAGCGGCGCCCTTCTTCAAAGTGCTCAGGAAAGCGGTCAAGTTTCAATGGACGGAAGAATGCACACAGGCCTTTGAAGAGCTGAAGCAGTACCTGGAATCTTTGCCATCACTGTTCAAGCCTGTTGTGGGAGAGCCCCTTTGGGTTTACTTGTCGGCCACCCCCGAGGCCGTGGGGGCTGTGCTAGTTAAGGAGCAGGATAATGTACAACGACCGGTGTATTTCTTCAGTCATCTATTGAAGGGGGCCGAATCTCGGTATACGACCCTGGAAAAGTTGGTCTATGGACTTGTTCTCATGGCTCGGCGTCTCCGGCCGTATTTCTTGGCGCACCCCATTACCGTCTTGACGAACAGTACAATGGGCCGAGCTCTCACCAAGGTGGAAGTGGCGGGTCGGCTTATTAAGTAGGCAACTGAGCTAGGGGAGTATGACATACAATATCAGTCTCGAACCGCAATCAAAGCACAGGCTCTGGCAGATTTCCTGACTGAAGTATACCCAGCGGACTCAGAAGAGGTCTGGAAAATCTACGTGGACGGGTCGGCTACCCATCGGGGGAGTGGCGTAGGAGCACTGCTCATATCCCCACACGGAGATATTATGCAGTTGGTCGTGCGGTTAAATTTCAGAGCCACCAACAATGAGGTAGAATATGAAGCTCTACTAACAGGCCTGCAAGCAGCTCGGCATGTGGGGGCGAGCCGAGTCATCATATATTCCGATTCCCAGCTGGTAACGCAGCAGACAACCGGGCAATTTGGGGTGAATAGCGAGAGGATGCAAGTTTATAAGGAGGCTTATGAAAAGATGAAGGGAGAATTCAAGGAGGTCACAGTCACAAAGATTCCTAGAACTGAAAATGAAAAAGCGGATGAGTTGGCTAAAATGGCTAGTTCCCTGAGTACATGGACGCTCGACCGATTTATAGCGCAGACCTTCCTTGTAGCCCAGATAGATTTACAGAATAACGCGGGAGAGGTAATTGATTGGAGAGCGCCCATAATGAGCTTTCTTCAGCAAGGAGCCATATCCACTAATCCCGAGGAAGCGCGTATGATCAGGAGGCAAGCCCACTCTTATGCAATGATTGGGGATCAGCTGTACAAAAAGTCTTTCTCCAGACCTCTACTCAAGTGCCTGAATATGGAGGAAGCGGACCAGGCCTTGCAAGAGATACATTTGGGGTGCTGTGGTAATCACGCTGGGGGAAGAACGCTGGCTCGGAAGGTATTGCTAGCTGGTTATTTCTGGCCTACCTTGCAGAAGGACGCACAGAGGTTGGTGAATACTTGTCTATCATGCCAGAAGTACCAGAGCCTGACGCACAGACCTACAGAGCTGCTGAGAACTTCTACAGTATCCTGCCCTTTCGACCAATGGGGTATGGATATCGTGGGGCCTTTCCCGATGGCTACCGGGCAGAGGCGCTTCTTGTTGGTAGCAGTAGACTACTTCTCCAAGTGGGTAGAAGCAGAAGCCCTAGCCAGAATCACTGAAGATGCGGTGATCCAGTTCCTGTGGAAAAACATCTTTTGCAGATTTGGCTTACCCCATAAGTTAGTGTCGGACAATGCCAGGCAATTCCAGGGGCACAGGATACAGAATTGGTGCAAGGGGTTCGGCATAACTCAGGCCTTCACCTCAGTGGCTCATCCTCAAAGTAATGGTCAGACCGAGGTGGTCAATCGGGAGATAGTACGCGGGCTTAAAGTCAAGCTAGATCACATGGGAGGCAGCTGGGTGGACGAGCTCCCAGGCATTTTGTGGGCCTACCGTACGACGCCCCGAGAGAGCACAGGTCTGACACCCTTCCATCTGGTCTATGGTAATGAAGCGGTGGTTCCTTTGGAGGTCGGGATACCTTCTGTGAGAAGGATGATGTACGACGGAGAAAACACCGAGTGGCGGCTGGCGGAACTGGATTTCATCAGCGAAATTCGTGAGCAAACAGCTGCCAGGTTGGAAGCCTACAGACAGAGGATGAGACAGAACTATAATAGGAAGGTGATCCCTCGGTTCTTCGGAGAAGGCGACCTGGTCTGGAAGCAGATAAAACCCTTAGGGGAAGTGACGAAGTTGGCTCCTCAATGGGATGGGCCGTACAAGGTTATCAAGAGATTAGCATCGGGAGCCTACTATTTACAAGACGCTCAAGGAAGGAAGTTGGATCGACCTTGGAGTGCCAACTACTTGCGGCTCTATCGAGTTTAAGGGGGTTGGCTCTGTGGACGTAGGCTGGATCAGACGAGGGGCGTGGAAACAGTAGGATAGTCAAGTGAAAACTCGAAAAGACATATGTACATGTAACGATTTCCCAGTTTAAGTGTCTAGTACAGATCATTTGAAAGGAGCAAAAATCTCATCCGGAAAGCCTTGAATGATTAGGTTGTGATTCAAGAAGTCTGCTGCGGGGATGGAGCTCAAGAAGCCCTGCGCGTTCAGTTGCCTGATAACTCCCGCCGCCGTATATGGCACGGTCATAGCAAAGCGTGCCCCAGCCTGGGATAGAAATTCACAAGGCTGTAGACACTCCCGCCAGAGCCGCCTGAGACTGAGACAGTTCCTCCCTCAAGGCCTGCAGCTCTACTTCCTGGGCTGCCAACTTAGCTGCCTGAGCCTCCAGCCTATTGTCCTTCTCCTGTATCAGGGTATCTCTGGACTGAATCTCCCGAACCTGGTGGGCGAGCTGTTGCTGATATCCCGCCTCTTGTGCAGCTCTTTCTTCACGCACAGCTCGGAGCTCATCTCTGACCTGCGTCAGAGACCTTTTTTGTCGCTCAGTCTGGTTGGTTAAAGCTCGAATCTCGGCTCGCAAGGCGTGGCTGGCTTGATCGGGATCATTCAGTTGTAGCTCTAGTTTGGAGACTTTGTCCCGGAGGTCTTTGCTTTCATGATGGAGGGTGTGGAAGGATTGGTTCAGCACCAGAGACTCTGCGTGAGTCTAGAGCAAGAATAACAGCCTTCAGTTAAAACAAACTCGCATTCAGGAGAAAGAACAAGGTACTTACTTTAGCCCAAGACTTCGAGAACCTATCCATTTGAGCTAAGGGCGACAAGCTACCCATTTGATTCATGCTCTCTGCCCACAAGCTGCCAAGGCAGCCTTTCATAGCCAAGACGCTAGTAGAGATATCATGTCGTCGAGCCTGAGCTGCTTCAGAGGGGATAGTGGTCCTATAACAATGGCGTGCAGGTTGAGAAGGGCCGGCGGGTTGAGAAGGGCCTGCGTCCGAGCCGGGAGGAGCAGGAGGCGCCTTGGGAGTGGGCTCGCCTGATGCCGGGCCACGTTGCTCATCGGGGCTGTCCTCCTCCTGAGGAAGGGGGGCAGAACGAAACGCAGAGGGTCTTCCCCTGTAGGGGTTGGGGGAGGCTGCCAGGGAAATAACGCAACAATAACAAGAGGAAATGATGTTAGAGCCAGCCATGATGACGGCAAGGAGCACTGCGGTGATAAGGGAACAGCATAGAGTCTGCGAGAAGTCAGACCTGGTCTTCGGCGCCGTCTTTGAAGTTGGGGCTGACCATCAGAGCCAGAATCGTCAGAATGAGGTAGACCCTGGGAGGGGGCCGTGGCATCGCCACCCGCAGCGCCTTGGCCAGACGAGTTTCGACCCGCGCGATGAAGAGCCGCGCGACCCCTTCGGGAGGCCCGGGGGGCTCCTCGGAAGACCCGCCTAGCTCGATGGCTAGCCTGAGCATGACCCTGATCCTCGCTCGGGGCGACCTGTGAAGGAGGAGCTTCATGCGCAGTGGGGTCGGAAACGGGTCGGATTGCTGTCCCGGGGGGAGCGGGGCCGGGACAAGGGAGTAGCCGCCTCTCCAAGATTCCTCGGCCACGTCGCATTATTTCCAGATCGTCTAGGGGCAGGGGCAGAACCTCTGAGGCACGATACAGGGCCTCCGCTGTAGGCGTCGACACGGAAGGTTATCTTTGCAGATAAAACAAGCGTAAGCAGAAGAGAAGAGCCAAACGCGGATTTACCCAATGAGCGCGGCGCCCCAGAGAAGGAGGGATTCAGACGGAAAAAAGAAAGCATGTCTTCAGATAGCAGTCTCGTCAGATCCAGGCGCCAAAGCTCCATTCTTGTCGCCGCTACAGCATAGGAGAGGTCCATATGATACTCTTCCAACGCCGGGGGCGGAGGAAGTTCAGGTTGCCAACGCATAGGCCAGCCTGTCTCTTCAGGAAACCGGAGAAAAAGGAATTTTTTCCTCCAGTTGGCGTGAGGAGGCGGAAGACGGGAGAAAAAGGCAGTTTGACTGCGAGCTTGAAAGTCAAAAAGACCATCGGCACGCCGAGCAAGGGCGAAAAAGCAGTGAAAGAGGGGAGCAGACCAGGAAACTTCGCAAACCTCACAGAGTATCATGAAGCCACATAAAATCTTTATGGAGTCGGGAGTTAACTGACCTAAGGGGATGTTGAAGTAGCGGCACACTCCAGATAGGAAAGGATGTGGAGGTAGACGAAGACCAGACACAAATTGCTCAGTGAAGAAAGTACACGAACCCGGCGGAGGATCGAAGTAAAGGTTTGCGACAGTGGGGATGATAGGGCGGAAGCTGACAGGGATTTCATAAGTGTACCGTACGTCATCCCAATCTAACTCGGCGAAGTTCGAAACGCTTGGGAAATGCTCCGCCAACAGAGAGGCCCAGGAAGGAGAGGCCATGAAGGAAGATAACACCTTAGAGGGTGGAGATGACAATCGCAAAGGAGCGCCAAAGGAGAAGGGACGAATCACGGCAAGGTCTCGGAGGAAACTAGTCGGCGGCGGCGACGTTTGAGTGCTCTACTGTGATGATGAAAGAAAGAGTCAGATGATACTTATAGGTATGGTGGGTGCAGGACATTTTCGTAAGACAGCAATGGACGGTAGATGCAGGGTTTGGAGTAGACAAGAGACGCTCTGTGATGAGCTTCGAGAAGGTAACCAGGGGGCATTAAGGGAACGACAAGGGCTCGATATACGAAGCGCCTCCCTAGGAAATTGTTTCAAACAGGACAAAAGTGTACGGAGGGGTTCCCAGAAGGCGGATAAGTCAAATCAGCGAGTTGCACGGACACGCGAGGTAGCCTTTGGCCCAGGCCAGCTCAGTAGAAGGGCAGCGATGGGGAGAGAGGCTACGTAGCGAAGGAAAATAGACAAGGGAAATCTGATCATCGGAGCTCGGCCAAAATCAACGAACGACTGGCCACGGAAAACAAGCTACAAGCACGCGAAGGGGACGCGGCACAGTTGTCGGATCGCAGGGGAAATCGGAGATAAGCAGATCGAGGTCAGTACGATTACACAAATACCACCAAAGAAGAGCTGGTAGCCACGCGTCAAACGGCAAGTGGCATAACATAGTTTTAGTTACACTACATTCGGAGAAGGAGGAGACAGGTTATCAGGAGCCGACTGAGGAGAAGCTGGGTCGGTTGGTTCAGCAGGAGGAGGGGCAAGGGCTTCAGAAGCTTCGGGGAGGGCGGCAGGAAGACCCTGGGGAGACACCTCTATGGGGGTTGAAGCGGCAGCAGGGGGAGGAGCAGCCTGGAAGAAGAGCCCGTCATCCGCCTCAAAGGAGGGGAAGGTGTCCTGCGGCAATTCCCGGGCCAGGCGAGCAGTATCCAAGAAAGCGGCGGGGGGCGCTGCGCGCAAATAACCTTGCTCGAAAGCTTGTCTCACCCCGCCAGCCGCCCCGTAACTCAGCAGCAGGACCATCCAGCGCCCCAGCTTCTGAAGGAAGAAGGAAGAACGAACATAGGCCAAGCGGTAGGCCTTCAGCCGCCCGAGCTCTCCCGCCAGGTACTCTGCCATGGCGTCCTTGTCCTGGGTAGCCTCCGCGCGAGCTGCCGCCAGGTCACTCTGACCCTGAGACACTGCCTCCTGGGCCCGCGAAAGCTCCGCCTGCAAAGATTGAAGTTAGGCCTGGCAGGCTTCCCACTGAGCTCGCAGGGCGGTTTCCCGACCCACAGCGGCACTGGACACGGTTTGAGCTTCAGCCAGCCCCATCTGTAGGAGCTCCCGACCTTGCTTCAGCAAAGCCAATTCCCTGGACTGGGCAAGCAGCTCTGCCTCTCGGTTTTTCAGTTCAGAGGTCGCCGCCTGACGGCGTTCCACTTTAGAGGCCAGAGAGGACTCACTCGCCTTTAAGGCCGCCTCCAATGCCCGCAGTCTGTTGGATGCGGCGTCAGAAAGGGCCCGGGCAGAGGCCGCTGATTCCCCAGCGGTAGGCAGACAGGAGTCCAGGCCTCCCAGGGAGGGCTCAGGAGGAGCTGTGAAAGATGAAGGGGGTTCCAGTTCCCGGAGACGGGCCTTGAGCGCCACATTCTCCCGTTCTAGCTCGGCCGCTCGTTGGACTACGCTCAGACTCGCCAAGCAGGTCTGCAAGTGCCCATAGGAGGGAAAAGGAGGTTATGAAAACACACACGCACACCCAGAAAAAGGAAAGAAGAGAAGAAGGGACTCACCGCGACCAGAGAACAAGCAACCTGATCGAGCTCTCCCAGAGGGTATTCGCTTTCCCAGAACTGCCGATGAGCCGATTGCCAGGAGTTGGCCAAGGCCCCGTGGAAGTCGACCCTGCCAAAAAAAAGGGGATGAGGGAGCAGCCGGCACGTTCGCCGGGTTAGTCGCCGAAGGAAGCCTCCAGAGGGCCCTAAAAGCCCAGTCCGGGGAGTGCGGTTCAGAAGTAGGCACGGCCGAGCTCGTGGGTATCAGAGGGGAGGAGGCTGGAGGAGTCAACGAATCCAAGGGTTGGCCACCAGAAGATGGAGGCGGGGCAGGTAGCACGCTCTGGAGTGGCGCCGTAGTAAGTCGGTCTAACGGCGGGCTTGCCACCTCCAGGTCATAGGCCTGTTCCTGGCCCAAACTTGTCTCCTGAGCCGAGCTCGTGCTCGAAGACTTGGAGGGGGAAGAAAGAATCACCACGCGTTGGCGCTGTGAAGGTGGAGGAGAAGTGGCGGTGACCGGGGCCGTCCGTTTGCTATTGCGCGTCACACGCAGCCGCAGAGTAGAACGGGGAGGAGGAGCCTGTCTAGTGGGCGAGGAAGCAGTCGCCGGTTGATCGGAGGTGTGGGACAATGCTGGGTCTGCAGCGCTGGGGGAAGGTAGCGCTGAGAGCGGCAGGGCAATCACAACATCAGAGTGCGGGGGTGCTGGAAGTTGAGAGCCGAGGGCAGCAGCCAGATCAGAAGGTAGGCCCGGTGTTAGCTCCTGATGCAGGGCTTCCAGGACAGCAACTGCGGGCATCTCTTGGCAGGCGAAGGAACGGAGGATAGCAGCCGCTACAAGAATAAAAAAGAAAAGGCACCTCAGTTAGCGAAGAGCGGCGTGCAAGAATAGACAACTTACCAAAAGGAGCTCTGATTTCTGCAGAGACGGGACTAAGACCGAAGGTGTATAAGATGCCTTCTAGCATCAACACAGATAAGCGAACAAGAACACCGGTCAACTTGTCCGCAGCGGCAAAGCAAGCAGGTTCATGAACATGTGGGGGAAAGGCCGAAGCCGGGAGGGGACGCCACTGAGAGGACCCGGCTAAGGGGGAAGGCGGTTTAAGAAAGAAAAAGCGGGACCTCCAGCCCTTGTTGGAAGAAGGTAGGCCGTCAAAGAACTTAAAGCCCGGCTTGGCCTGAACGTTGAATATCCCCGCCTCGGCTCGCCGGAAAGAATAGAAGTGCTGCAATAGGTGAGGCGTCAAGGGGACTCGATAGATACAGCATAAGATGACGGTTCCACAGATAGCTCGAAATACATTGGGAGCAAACTGGGAGATGCCGATGCCGCAATACTGGCACAATCCTGAAATAAAGGGGTGCAAAGGAAAGCGAAGACCGCCCACAATCTGATCTCTAAAAACAGTGATAAAACCTTCAGGAGGAGACGAAGGATGCTCATGGGGTGATGGGAGTCGAAGCTCATAGGAGGAATCCAATTGCAGAAGAGATTGTAATACCGACAGGTCACGGTGGTCCAAATCCGAAAGATAGCAGGAATACCAGGGGAGGTCCTTACCGTCCATTGTCGCGAGGGAGGAGCAAGCGAGAAGGTTAGAGGCGAGAAGAATCACAGGCCAGGAACGATCAGAAGGGCAGAGGGGTCGCGAGCTCAGGCCGAAAGATGGCAAGTTGCACTAGCAAGGACGAGCACGGAGGAGGAGGGGAGGAGAACGAAGCGTTGGAAAGAAAGCGGCAGATGACCTTTAGGGTTTATAAAGCCCATTCATGCCTGAGAAGCATCAAGAATCGGGCCGAGTATCTTTTTGGGTAACCCGCCTCAAGCCATCTAGAGGGAAGTAAGCCCGGAGGCGTACGAAAAAGGTATGGAAACTGACGTCAGGAAGCGTGGACCATAAATGCAACGGACAGGTGTCAGCATAAGAATAAACCTATTAAAGATAGGCGCGGCGGAGTAATCATAACAAGGTGTGGCTCTAAAAAAGAGGCATCCCTCGGTAAGGTCAAGCGGGAGATTTTACAGAGCTGCAAAGGCCAGGCAATTCAGTAGGGGTCGCGCAGGGAACAGGGCTGATCAGCGGAGGTTAAGAAGGCACGGGTTGGCAGTCAGGAGAGCTGCTTACTCGAAGTAGCTAGGCAAGCATCTCGGTGGAGACAGCCCCCAAGCCGGTTCGTTACCGCACCGGCATGCAAAGGCACGCGAAGCTCCCACAAGCTAGAAGAGCGTTGCGTGCCCAGGGCCGAATAAGGTTCATGTTCCCTCTCTCCCGTCCACATCCTATACTGTTCATGATATGCTTGCAGGGAGACGAGGGATGCGATAGAACGAGCGCGAAACTGGTGAATAACGCCCAGCCCGGTAGAAGTAATGAAGGCGGTTCAGATGAGGCAGATGGAGGCTGAAGAGAGCATCACTTCTGTGCTACTAGCGAGGAGGGTCCGGCAGATCTCGGACCAGCGCCATCGCCACCGGTCTCGGACCGGAGTATCATTACTGGTCTCGGACCAGCGCCATCGCCACCGGTCTCGGATTGGAGTATCCAGACTCTCGCCCCAGTGCGAGTTATAAGTGAGCTCTGTCCTCACGCCCAACGACCTTCTTAGGTCGGCTCCCATGCGAGAATCAAAAGTGAGCCCCGGGCTCACGCCCAACGACCTTTTAGGTCGGAAGTCCCAGACTCTCGCCTCAGTGCGAGTTATAAGTGAGCTATGTCCTCACGCCCAACGACCTTCTTAGGTCGGCTCCCATGCGAGAATCAAAAGTGAGCCCCGTGCTCACGCCCAACGACCTTTTAGGTCGGTAGTCCCAGGCTCTCGCCCCAGTGCGAGTTATAAGTGAGCTCTGCTCTCACGCCCAACGACCTTCTTAGGTCGGCTCCCATGCGAGAATCAAAAGTGAGCCCCGTGCTCACGCCCAACGACCTTTTAGGTCGGTAGTCCCAGACTCTCGCCCCAGTGCGAGTTATAAGTGAGCTCTGTCCTCACGCCCAACGACCTTCTTAGGTCGGCTCCCATGCGAGAATGTGAGCCCTGGCTCACGCCCAACCACCTTTAGGTCGGAGTCCCGCACTCACCTCAAGCAGTTATAAGTGAGCTCATCCTCACGCCCAACGACCTTCTTAGGTCGGCTCCCATGCGAGAATCAAAAGTGAGCCCCGTGCTCACGCCCAACGACCTTTTAGGTCGGTAGTCCCAGGCTCTCGCCCCAGTGCGAGTTATAAGTGAGCTCTGTCCTCACGCCCAACGACCTTCTTAGGTCGGCTCCCATGCGAGAATCAAAAGTGAGCTCTGTCCTCACGACCAACGACCTTTCAGGTCGGCCCCATGCGGGAATCAAAAATCAGCCCCTCTGTGAAAATCATAAGCGAGCTCGGTGCCTATGCCTAACTACCTTGCTGAGAGATGTGCCTCACCTTGAGCAGGGCGTTTTTCATAATCAGGTCAGCTACATCTAACTTTACTTTGCGCGAATTTCAAATATGCAGCAAATACGCAGGGCAAGGGATGCGGAGCCCCATCTACCCTACTCCTACAGCGCCAATATTAACTACGAAATCAGGTTTTACACGTTCATCACAGTTGCAATTTTTAAGCACTACATTGACATTATTATCCAAGATACATGCATGAAAAGAAATCATGAAGCGACTCTAGGCTCTTACACAAGGGCCAATCTCTAAAAAAAAATGTTTGCTAGATGAAAATTGAGCAGGAGAAACTGGGCCAAAAGGGGACGGATCTACAAGCGTAGCAGCACAGTTCAGCAAGGGAGGGATACAGCCTAGGCCACAAGCAGAAGCGCCGTTTGGCAAAGGAGCCACTGAGACAACTATTCCCCAGGCCAGCTTGAACTCGGGGAAAAGATGGGCCCTGGTGAATGAGCACTCCCGCGTGAAGACCTGTCAGGAGATTCAGGCGTGCTCACGGCCCGGGCCAGCTCCGCGTGAAGGGAGTCGATGACTGTTTATTGCCGGGCGAGCGTGTCTTGTTTGTCCTCAAGAACCGCACGGAGGAGAGATAACTCTGTCTCATGCTCTCGTTGCAAACGGTCTTGGCGGCTAATTTGGTGCTGCAGATCAAACTGGTATTCGTCTTTCATCGCCTTTTCTGCATGCACGCGAGATTTTGTAAGACGATACAGGGCGTCCATGTTATGCAAGGCAGCCAACAGACGAGCCCGATCCCTGGACAGGCGCTCTAGTTCGCGTTGTTTCTCGGCAAGTTGCGAGGTGAGCTGATCTATCCGCATTTGGGAAGGTGGTTGATTAACTTCGTCAAAAGAAGGAGAATGCATTTCGGGGGAAAAAGGCAGGTAAAGCGCGGGTGAGTAAGAGGTAGTAGGGAAGCAGGAATGAAGAAGGATAGAGCGAAGAAGTGACCGTGAGGCTCTTTATAAAGAAGGCGGGGGGCCAAGTCAAAGCAAAGGCATGGGCGCGACACCCCGAGCGACTGGCGACATAATGAAGAAGGCATGGTATCCCAAGCAACACGACACAAAAGCTGATGCGTGACGCAGGAAGCAGGGTGCGCAGAGATATGCTGAGATCATAGAGATACGCTGAGGTAGATACACAGAGATCTGCTGAAGTCACAAAGATAAGCCGAAGTCACAGAAATGTGCAGAGGTCTAGTCAGTCAGACTGTCGTCCTCCTTCGACTAGACTTGTGGGGGAGGCTTGTGATACGGTTAGTGATGGAGGGGCTCAAGAGGAAAGGATTAGAAAAGTCCAGGCTATGTGGCGGTCAAAAGTCACGAGGAGGTGGCGGTCAACAGTCATGGCGACTTGGCGGTCAAAAAGGAAGGCTGACAGGGCTGTGGCTCAAGATAGGCGTATGTGTGGGATCGGCAGAGCTAAGCGAGTCACCCGATCCATGTGTCTGCAGAGAGGGGCCCGGAACAGAGCACATAGGCCGGTGGCAGAGCCGAGAGGAGTCACCGATCCACGGTCTGCAGAGAGGGCCCAACACAGAGCACATAGGCCGGGCGGCAGAGCTGATCAAGTAGCTCGAGCTACAGACTGCGGTTGAGGGCCAGAAGTACAAAGCACAGGATGCAAGTCGGACGGCAGCTAGCAGAGGCCAAGAACCGGAAGCATAGGCCAATGGGTCGGAGGCGCAGAGCCGATCGGCAGCTCGAGCTACAGACTGCGGTTGAGGGCCGTGAAGTACAAAGCGCAGGATACAAGTCGGATCGGCAGAGCTGCAGAGGCCAAGAACTGGAAGCATAGGCCAATGAGTCGGAGGCGGCAGAGCTGATCAGTAGCTCGAGCTACAGACCTGCGGTTGAGGGCCAGGAAGTACAAAGCGCAGGATGCAAGTCCAGACGGCAGAGCTAGCAGAGGCCAAGAACCGAAGCATATGCCAATGGGTCTGAGGCGTAGCTGATTAGAAGTAGCTCGAGCATGCACCGGTTGAGGGCCAAGAAGTAAAAAGCGCAGGATGCAGTGAAGATCGCGTAGCTATGTTCAGACAGCTAGGGTCGCAGGTTCGCGAGTTGAGGCCGGAAATGCGAACCACAGTGCAGTCAAAAGGGACACAATGAATCGGAGGAGCTAAGTAATACGGAGCGAGAATCTCAACGGTCCGCTGGGTAATCATTACATACCAACGATGCGGGCGGAGGTTTCCAAACGAAAAGATGCCCTCATAGCCAGTAGTAGCCTGCCAGCTGTCTCTCAGGACAAAACCCAAGTGCGAAGGCGGAGGTTCCTAATAGAAAGATGCTTTCACAACAAATAGCAGCGCGACAGGTGTCCAGGACTAGAGGACAAAGTCGGACGTCTAACGTTTTTTGACAGAAGGGCAGGTTCTAGCAGGAGGACGCATAAAAGGGGAGAAATCCCTCGTACGCAGGTACGCGCACACACTCTCTCGTCACTTTTTTCCACAACTGTTTTTCTTTCTGCTTCTCTCTGTTCTTTCTGGGGAAAAAGGACCTGACTTGAGCGTCGGAGGGCCTGATCCGGGGACTTTTTCCCTGGGTTTCGGTCTCTAACGTGGGGGGGGGGGGGGAGATCGTCTGAGTGTGTGCAGGGTCCTGCAGTCGCATCAGCCACCCGTGGGGAGCCTGCACCGCCCGCGACCTTCCGTCAACGCCCAGTCCACCGCGACCGGCCTTCGTCCGACTCAGCTTCCGGACGGGATCACCAGTAATCACCTTTATAGTCCACCCAGTTACGGGTGACGTTTGACGAAGTCAAAGTATGCAACTCCTTATGTAGGGAACCATGGTGACTTCAGGTCCAAGGACTAATAGTCATACTAATAGCCACATGAGAAAGTATATGACACTCATATAACAATCCATGATACTTTCTCATGGCGGGTCATTCAGTATACATTCTCCAATGCATACTCATGTGTCAACTTGATATCTCTATATCCATGACTTGTGAGATCAAGTCATCGAGTTGACCTACATGCTAGTCTCGTTGCATTAACATTGTCCCTGAATGTTAATACTTGACTAGGAATGATTAAGAGTAGTGTTCTCTATATCATCTCACTATCGATTCAACCAATCGATTGATATAGATAAGAACCTTCTACTCAAGGACGTTATTATACTTAGTTATTTAGCACCAATACAAGTAAGTATAATAACCAAAATAAGATGCCTTTATATACATAGGAATATGATACAATTAGTCCATACAACAATCATCATATGATTGGCTCTAGGGCTCTAACTAACACATCCTACAGGGGTTAGTTGTCACGAAGGAGGTCAATGTTAAGGCGGTCAACATTCTGGTATCATAGAGCCAAACTGATGAAAATCGTATTGGCCAGTCGGCCGATCTAGACCCCTCGACCGGGGAAGAAAGTTTCGGTCTGATCTTACCTTTGACTTGGGAAGGTGCATCAAACAACTGACGCTCAATGAGGCATTGGACGCCAAAGGGAGGAGACGGTATGCAGAATCCTGGCCGAGCAGCTAGTCCGCTCGGCATGGCGACAGGACGCGGTACAGGCGCAGCGGAGTGCTGGCCAAGCGGACAACACACAGGCGCAGCGGACTTCCGGCCGAGCAGCCGAGACACAGGCACAACGGAGTTCTAGCCGAGCGGCTAACCCGCTCGACCCAACGATGGGCCCACTGTGTTAGCTCTCGGCATCCTTTTAGGAGTTAGTGCCACTGACATTAGGCATGGTTGGCAAGGAGATCGTACGACGGAAGCTTCCACTGTCACATCAGAGATATGCTTGTCTTGTTAAGATATTATGTCAGAGACACTTTATTGAGAATTCTTTTCAAGGAAAGTTTTTTAGAAGCGTGCTTGCCTGGGGAAGCGTGCTTGCTTGGGGAAGCGTGCTTGCCTGGGGAAGCGTGCACACGTGCTATAGGAACTCTATATAAAGGGGGGTTCAAGCATCGACGGAGAAAAGGCGATATACATTACTTGCTCTACAGTGTTCATTCTTGTTGCTTTGCTTTCTATATCATCGCCGGTGACTGACTTGAGCATCGGAGGGCCAACACCGGGGACCCCTTCCCTGGCTCGGCACCGACATCATTTGTTTTGCAGGGCAGAGCGGAGTCTACGGTCAGTCAGCAGGAGCGCCACATGCCCTATTTTCCATTTCATCGACTTTTAGACAGGATCATATTTGGCGTCATCTGTGGGAACTTAACCTGCATCCTAGTTGAGAAGATGGAGGATGTTGGACGACTCACAACCGTGACGCTCACCAGGGAGAAGCTCGACATGCTCATGCAAACCCGAGCGACGAGGATGGTCGAGCAGCAGCAACAGCAAGTGTTAGCTTATCGACAAGCACAACAGCTAGCGACGTCGGCAACAGGAGGGCAAGCGAGATTCTAAGACCGATCAGAACAAGTTTCTGTTTAGGGGCAAAACAAGGGGACGATTGGCATGCAAGGGGAAGTGCCACACGCACCGATCCCCTTTCATCGTGCCTTGTTCCAAACGCCCTCAGAGCTAGCTCAGGTGTACCAAGAAAGGGGATCATCTTTGGATGATGCGCCCATTCGGGATGCGCGAAAGGGCAAGACGCCCAGAAACAACGCTTCGTTCGAACGGATCAATCTGCAGTTCTCTCAGGAGATCTTGTGTGACCCTCTACCCATGCATTATATCCCACTGGCGATAGGGGAATACAACGGAGCAACCGATCCAGATGATCATCTGGATAAATTTAAAAACGCAGCCATGCTGCACCAGTACACAAATGGGGTAAAGTGCCGAGTCTTTCTCACTACTCTCTCCGGATCAGCGCAGCGATGGTTCTGAAGACTGCCGGACGGATCAATACGTAGCTTCAAAGACTTTCTAGCTACATTCCTACATCATTTTGCCAGCAGCTGAGGCTATTAGAAGACGAGTGTCAGTCTCTTTGCCTTAAAGCATGGGCCCAAGGAAGTGCTTAGAACATACATTAGGCGCTTTAACCAAGTTGCCATGGACATTCCATCGGTCTCTTCTGAGATGCTGACGAACGCCTTCATCCAGGGGCTCATCGAGGGAGATTTTTCTTGTCACTCATTAGGAAGCCGCCTAGGGACTTCGACCACCTGCTTAAGAAGGCCAATGAATACATAAACGTGGAGGAAGCCTAAGTAGTGAGGAAAAAGGAAACACCCTAGCCCGTGGCGGCGTCCGAGCGGTGACCGTCAAATAGCCACCTGCAGCCCAAAGGGCCAAGAGCAGAGAGAGCAAGGCCACACCCGAAGGCCAGAACACATGTCGTGCGGCATGTGGCCTCCAGTCGGTAAAAGATGACAAAAGGTAAGGTATGAACGTCAATATTCTGCTCCTTTCATCAATCGGTGACGCACAACACGTGCGACTGCTGTGATCTGACATCGATCATCATCCGACCGGCATCGAGAGGATACCGTCGCCGATTTCCATCTCCCGATCGGTGACATAGACCTCGATCCACCGGACGATGAGAGGACGAAAGAAGGGCGCCCAAACGACGCCATCAACACCAACGGAGGGATAGCGTTGATCCCTCTCGAGTCTCAACTGAGCGAAACATATCCTTCACTCGGGAAGAAGAAAACAGAAGCAACGCCACTTGTAGAGAAATAGGCATGATCGCTGGAGGGCCGATCGGCGGCGACTCCAACAGAGCCAGGAAATTGTACACTCAACGACTAGAATTCCATGTTGTAGGATGCAGCAAGGAGAAGGCCGAAGGGCCCGAGATCAGCTTTGGCCCCAGAGATTTGGAGGGAGTGGAGATCCCTCACGACGACGCGTTGATCATCCGAGCGGTAATTGCTAATTATACTATTCGCCAAACTTTTATTGATACAGGAAGTTCGGTGAACATCATCTTCAAGAAGGCGTTCGATCAGTTGCAAATCGATCGAAACGAGTTGCTGCCTATGACAACCCCTCTATACGATTTCACGAGCAACTAAGTATCGCCGCTCGGACAAGCTCGACTGGCCATCTCACTCGGGGAAGAGCCATTGAGGAGAACCAAGACCACAAACTTCATAATGGTGGACGCACCGTCAGCCTACAATGTCATATTGGGACAACCGGCCCTCAACGAATTCCAGGCGGTGGTATCAACCTACTGCCAAAAGATAAAGTTCTTAGTGGACGACCGGGTGGGCGAAGTCAAAGGCGATCAATTGGCTGCTCGGCGATGCTACGTCGAGATGGTCAAAACCGAAATGAGAAGCGCTCGGAAGAATCCGTGCTTGGAGGTGAACGCTATCACCGAGAGGCCTCCTGCGTTAGTTTATGAAGAAAAGGAGAAGGTTCAAATTCTGTTGGGATCTAGCGCGCCAAAGACGCGGAAACGCAACGAAAAAATACTAGATCCTCTTATCCAGCAGATCCATGTGAAGGGAAGAAACAATTTCTAAAAACTAATCTATGCTAAGCTACATGATAGAGTTATACCCTTGAAGCGTGCACACAATCTCCAAACAGCTCGGATCACAGTACGATCTCACGTTCGCGCCTCTACGGTATCCACACGAACAAGCCTTGTCTTCGTTTGTCTCATAAACTCAACAAGATAGAGAAGAAAACACACAAGGTTGTGCTAGCAACCTCAAGATGTGTTTCGGCCAAGAGGGGAAAGGAGGAAGAATAAGAATGCCAAGGGTCTCAATTCATGAAAAATATCATCCAAATGATATTTATAACCATCCCATGGAATACCAAGAGTCTCCACCCTTTCATCTTCTAATCCAATGGCTCAAAATCAACCATTCAATCCAATGGTTCAATTTTGACCATTCAACTTCCTTGGTGAACTCAAGTTCACCCAATGAATCTAACCCATTGATTCTCATGCAATTCGACTCAATCCATCGATTGGATCCATTTGAGTCTAACTTAACAAGTCCAATTCGGATTACACTTAATCCAATGATCCATCATATGAACCTCTCTCCATATCTTCTTGTTCTTTGTGTGTGACCCTGTAGGCTCTCGTAACGTTGGCAATGTATCCAAATCAACATTTGTGATACATAAGAAATGAGTGGCATCTAGCAAGGCATCATTGCTACCCAAGTGACGAGACAGTCGTGATCCGACCTAACCTTTCCGTGGCTATCATGTTGTATGACTTGGTCCCTCTATCCTTGATATCTAATTGATCAATGAGGCATAGACCATGTCATCCTCTTATCAATCTTTGTGTTTCTTGATCTCCAAGTAGACACACTCAATCAAATAAGCTCAATATCTCATATTGACTCATTTGCGCATGACCATGCTTTCTTGTGTCCTACTAATCAAGGGGTCCATAGATATCGCTTCCGTCATATGAAAGGGATAGATCTCATCTACATCACTCACATCCCTCTGCATAATTCATTGCATACCCAGTGATCGACTTTATTGTCCACCCTGTTACGGGTGATGTTTGACGATACCAAAGTACACAACTCCTTATGTAGGGAACCGTAGTGACTTCAGGTCTAAGGACTATTCATACCAATAGTCACATGAGAATGTTTATGACACTCATATAATGATCCATGAAATATTCTTATGGCGGGTCATTCAGTATATATTTTCTAATATATACTCATGTGTCAACCTGATATCTCATATCCATGACTTGTGAGATCAAGTCATCCGTTGACCTACATGCTAGTCTCAATGTATTAATATTGTCCTTGTATATTAATGCCCGACCAGGAACAATTAAAAGTAGTGTTTTCTACAACATCTCACTATCAATTCAACCAATTGATATATTGTAGATTAGAACCTTCTACTTTAGGACATTATTATACTTATTCAATCGGCACTGAACTGAAATAAATATAATAACCATAACCTTTGCCTTTTATTAATAATGATATATGATACAACATGAGCCCTTTACAATCATCTCATAATTGGTACTAGGGCTAATACTAACAAATTCACCCAAGTCGGATGGAGGCAACCACCTTCATCGCCACCGATCTGGAAAGCAAGAAGAAAGCAGAGCTGGTAGCACGTCTCATAAATAATCACGATGTGTTCGCTTGGTCGACACATGAGCTTCCTGGTATCTCCCCGAGTGTGGCCCAGCACGAGTTTCATGTCCGACCAGACGCTCGGCCAGTGAAGCAAAGAAAGAGGAACTTCAGCACAGAATAAAATTTGATCATCCGGGCGGAAATAGAAAAACTGCTGGAGGTCGACCATATAAGGGAAGTCTAATTCTCGAGCTGGCTCGCTAACGTCGTGCTAGTCTCTAAGCTGGACAATAAATGGCGAGTCTACATCGACTTCCTTGACTTTAACAAGGTGTGTCCAAAGGACTTCTATCCGTTACCTAGGATAGACCAGATGGTGAATTCAACAGCTGGTTGCGAACTGATCTGCATGCTCGACGCGTACCAAGGATATCATCAAGTGCCGCTCGCCCGAGAAGATCAGGAGAAAGTCAGCTTCATTACGGCCGACGGGACATACTGTATAACGTCATGCCACTCGAACTGAAGAATGCCGGCGCCACATACCAGAGGCTGATAAACAAGGTGTTCAGATAGTAGATCGACCGTAATATGGAGGTATACGTCGATGACATATTAATAAAATTCCTTCGAGTTGTTGACCTATGCATAAATATCGAGGAGACCTGCCAAACTCTGAGGGCTTACGGAATAAAGCTGAACCCAAGTAAGTGTCTGTTCGGCATGAACAGCGGTCGCTTCCTGGGTTATATCGTCACCGAGCGGGGCATCGAAGCCAATCCGAGCAAGGTTAAGGCGCTACAAGACATGTCGCTGCCTCGAAGCTTGAAGGAAGCTCAACGCCTGACCGGTCGGATTACGACACTGTTTAGATTCATATCCAAGTCATCCGACCGAAGCCTGTCATTCTTCAAAGTGCTTCGCTGAGCTACAAAATTCTGGTGGGACGCCAAGTGTGATCGGGCGTTGGAAGAGCTTAAGGAATATCTAAACTCTCTATATGTATTAGCCAAGCCGATCGTTAGTGAGCCGCTCTGGATCTATCTAAAATCCAACGAGCATGCGGTTGGGTCGACTTTAGTAAGGTAGAACGGCCAAGAACAATAACCTATGTACTTTTTAAGTCATATATTGAAGGATGCAGAGTCTCGTTATACCGGTCTGGAAAAATTAACTTATACATTGATACTCGCCGCTCGGAGGCTTCGTTTATACTTTCTAGCACACTCAATTATCATGCTGACTAACAGTGCCTTGGGGCGAGTCAAGCGTCGGAAGGCTAATCAAATGGACGATCAAGCTAAGCGAATTCGACATACAATATCAACTCCGAAAGGCAATCAAGGCTCAGGCCTTGATGAATTTCATCACAGAGGTCCGGAATATTGAGCCAGAGGCAACGTGGAAGATATATGTTGATGGCTCATCCACTCGACAAGGTAGTGGGATGGGCATCTTGCTCATTTTACCACGAGAGGATCGGATTCAGCTTTTCGTTTGGCTTGACTACTGCACCACCAACAATAAAGCTGAATATGAAGCATTGATAACCGGCTTACAAGCAGCCTGGTGTATGGGAGCCGTTAAAGTCCTCACTCACTCAGACTCTCAGTTGCCCGCGTAGCAGCTATCTGGGACGTTCGAGATAAGCAATGCCCGACTCAGGCTCTATGCGAAAGCCTTCGAGAAATTGAAGACCAACTTTTAGGAGGTCATTATACAAAAAATCCCTCGATCGAAAAACCAGGCGGCGGATGAGTTGGCAAAATTAGTCAGTTCGTTATCACCAATCGTTATAGGGCAGTCAATCGATCAGATCTCGTTCGTGGTGCATATTGACAGAATAGAAGGGTTAACCTTCCTAAATGACTGGAGGATGGCTCTGATAGAGTTCCTGCGATCGGGAGTGACACCTGCCGATTAGGAAGAATCTCGCTTACTAAAGAAGAGGGTCGGATGGTTCACCTTGGTCGGAGAGCAGCTTTGTAAGAGAGCCTTCTCTAGGTCTCTACTCAAGTGCGTCAGATTAGAAGATGCCGAATACATTCTGTGGGAAGTGCACCAAGGCTCCTGTGAAGGCCATCCGAGCGGCCATTCATTGGCCCGAAAGATACTCCTAGCCGAATATTTTTGGCCGACCCTCCAAGAAGATGTCTCTCGGACGATAGCCACCTTCCTGTCATGTCAAAAGTATCACAACCTTCCGCACCGGCCGACCAAAGAAATGAAGGCGTCCACAGTATCTTGCCCATTCGACTAATGGGGCATGGACATTGTTGGGTCATTCCCCATGGCGACAGGTCAGTGGAGATTTCTGCTCGTCACGGTGGACTACTTCTCGAAGTGGGTGGAAGCCGAGCCGCTTGCAAGAATAACCGAGCATATGGTCATTAAGTTTGTTTGGCAGAACATCATCTGCTGGTTCAGCATCCCACGCCGGCTCGTATCAGATAACGGGAGATAATTCGCTGATCAGAGACTTAGAGAGTGGTGCGAGAACTATGACATCTAGTAGGCCTTCACCTCGGTGGCCTAACCCCCAGGGGGACAGGCAAGCAGAAGTCGCCAATAGGGAAATCCTCAGAGGGCTATGGGCTCGGCTCGACCACGCCGGAGGCAGCTGGGTCGACGAGCTCCCCAGTGTGCTATAGGCCCTTAACATGACCCCGAAGGAGGGGACCGGCATAACTCCTTTCCACTTGGTGTACTACTGTGAAGCAGTCGTCCCTGTAGAGGTTGGAGTAGAATCTGATCGGTGCAATACTATGATGAAGGAAACGCCGAACGGAGGCTAATGGAACTCAACTTGGTGGACGAAACGCGGGCTAAAGCAGTCGTTAATCTAATTGTGTACCGGCAACGGATGAAGCAGAACTACAACTGGAGGGTGATCCCGAGGTCCTTCCAGGTCGGGGATCTCGTGTGGAAGAAAGTGAAACCGGTCAGTGACATCACTAAGCTCGAAGCCCCATGGGCGGGACCTTTTAAGGTCGTGCAGAAGCTCTGCTCAGGCGCCTACTACATGGAGGATGAGGGGGGGAAGGCAGCTCGATCAATCGTGGAGCGCAAATCATCTCCAACCCTACAGGGTCGGATAAGAGGTGCACGAGTGAATACATGTATTTTTGTATGTTTCCTGAATGCAGGACAAATATGAATAGAAGCGACGTACGCCACTCTTAAGTTGAGTCTTTGTCAACGGTTGAGTGACGACCTTAAACCCTAGTTTTCACCAACGGTCGAGTGACGACCATAAACCCATGTCGTCATCAGCGGTCGAGCGACGACCTTAAACCCTCGTCTTCATCAACGGCCGAGCGGCGACCTTAAACCTTAGTCTTCACCAACGGTCGAGTGACGACCATAAACTCATGTCGTCATCTGCGATCGAGTGGCGACCTTAAATCCTCGTCTTCACCAACGGTCAAGCGGCGACCTTAAACCCTAGTCTTCATCAACGGTCGAGCGGCGACCTTAAAACCTAGTACTCATCAACGGTCGAGCGACGACCTTAAACCCTCATCTTCACCAACGATCGAGCGACGACCTTAAAACCTCGTCTACACTAACGGTCGAACAACGACCTTAAACCCCTGTCTACATCAACGGTCGAGCGACGGTCTTAAACCCTTGTCTATATCAATAGTCGAACGACGATCTTAAACCCTCGTCTTCGTCAACAATCGAGTGACGACCTTAAACCCTGATCCTAATAAGGGGTCTAGAGCTGGTCTTATAACTCAAGAACGATGAATGACCGACTAAAAATACACGCTACTCAAAAGCTCTAAGTCTTCAAAATATGGTGGTCGTTCGGAATTATTCTGCTATGACTTCTCGTCACCGATCGGAAGGCCACCAAGTTGTAGTAAGCAACTCACAATCTCGCTCGGAGCTTTACGCGACAACACGAACTAAAATGCGAGTCAAATCGAGAGGCCGAATGGCGGCAAAGGGATGAACGAATAAGAAAAGACCACTGAACGGCGATCATTCATTAATACTTAGAAGGGTTACAAAACATCTTGCATAAGGATTACAAATAGACAGGTGAGTACAAAATCACTCGAGCAAGGATCACTCCAGATAATCCAAAACATCATCGGACAACGATTCAGTCAGCTTATCCAGACTGATGACCTTACTCGATAGAGCAGCGGAGAGGTAGTCGTCTTCCTTGAGTTGGCCGAACGTCCCTTCGATCGCTAGGTCAAATAGACGCAGTGATTGGTCGGTGACCTTGTCATTAAAAATAACTGAGTGGATGTAGGCTTGCTTCATGAGTTCAAACCTACTCGACTCGGCTCCCTGATATGTCTCTAGGGCCCCTCGGGAGGCCTCAACTTCTTCCTTCAACTGGGCCAATTCTTCGTCTTTGGCGTCGAGCTGGGTCTTCGTTGAAGTTTGCTCGGCCAATCATCCATCCCTCTTCGCCTTCAGCGCAGCCTCAGTATCCTTCAAGTTTTAAGCCAATACCCGAAACTCTTTATTCTTGATCTCCAGATCTTCAATAGGCCGGAGTTTCCTGGTTTTGGCAGAATGCACTACAAGAAATTTTGGATTTAACCACACCTAATAGACAACAGTTTTTCAAGAAATTGTTATCTTTTTTCCATTTAACAGCAGTTTTATTGAAAATTATTGTTGTTCACCATAATGTTTTTTAAATAACAACAGTTTTTCAAAAAACTGTTGTCTAATGTGTGTCAAAGACAACAGTTTTAAAAAACTATTGTCTTTTAGTGTTGCTTATGTGATAATATATAACAGTTTTATTAAACTATTGTCTATTGAATGTTGTTGAATCCTAAAAATACAACAATTTTTTTTAACTTCATGAAAAAAAACCTAAAACCCACTTCTCTGTGACTCTTCAACGAACAAAAACCTATCTCCGACTCCTCTTTCGCGACTCCTCCGTGAAAGATGCTCCTCGTCGCTCTCGCTGCTTTGCCTTTAAAGTGTTAGCGCATCGACTTTTCGGCGCTTCCTTGGGAGGTAGAATTTTTTAAAAAATTTTAGAAATTTTTTAGAATATAAACGGAGTCGGCATAACACATTTAATAGGGTAAATCGATTAAACTTAGAGAAAGCCTATTTCGAGTACCAATAAAGTGGGAGTTTATTTATTTAATAACCTACATATATAAATCTAAACAATCTCATTTTTTTTCCCCATTCCTCCTCTTCTCCTGCCGATCTCACCGTCACCGCGATCTCCTCTTCATTGCTGACCTCCGACGCAGCCGGCGCTGCCCTCATGTTCCCGATTACTCCCAATCACCGCCGCCCTTTCCCCTCTCCCCGTGCCCTAGTTTCCTATTGCAGTCGCACCACCACCCTTTCCCCTCTCCCGTGCCCTAGTTTCCCCTCTCTCGATCTTGCCGATGTCGAGCTCCTCTGTGAGATATCGGAAAATTAATTAAATAGGGTTATTTAATTAATAGCCTTATAGAATTTTTTTAAGAATTTTTAGAAATTTTCTGAGAATTTTTCGAAGCTCATGCGACGTGTTTTGAGGGGACGAAATTACGGGTACGAATAAGGCCTGTTTGGAATAGCCGTTTAAATGAGGAAATGTTTAATTATTTATATTCCTTTTCTTATTATTTCTCCATAACGCCTATCCCGATCCGAGTTCCTCACCTCTCCCGAACCTTTTCCTTTCTTCCCTTCTTCCTCTGTTCTTTCTCGCGGACAACACTAAGGCGACGGGCAACAGAGTTCTACCTCCGATGATCGTCGACTGGTAGCATGTCGCCGGAGCTTGCTAGAGATCGAAGCCCGGATCATCCTGATCTCTTCTTCTTCTCAACTCTTTCCACCCGAGCCCTAGGTTTTTCCGTCGTCGAGTCCTCCCTCTCCTCTCTTACGCGACGCCGACACTGCCGAGCTCTCCCTTCCTTCGCAAAGCCGTCATCGCCTTGGCTTGAGGACAGATCGACAATGCCGTTGATCGAGGGAGTGCGTAGGTTCCCTGTGCTCCGATTTCCCCTGGATCGTCGCCGGCGTCTGAGGTATAGCCGTGCCCTAATTTTTGTTCTGGTGCCGTGGGATCAAGCTAAAGCCATCCGATCGCCGGCGTGAGGTTGCCTTAGGGCTTCGAAGGTAAGCAACCAGCCCTAATATCTGAAGAGAATCACCATTGAATTTCGTTTTAATACTCTTTTTATATTTTGGATGATAATTTGCTTCATTTTGATTCAGATTCTGTGATTTTGCATAGGACAAAAAGTCATTGCAATTAGGGCCTGAGGACAACCTTTATGTGGAGGGTTTTGCATCAAATCTTTTTGCAAAGGAAGATAAGCAAGATCGTGCTGGTCGTGCAGATCTGTATGTGAAGGAACATGTTTCTTTATCATTTTCTTATCTATCTAGGCATATCTATTAAGACATTTCATTGGCTTTTCTTAGTGTCACAATGGTTGGGAAATTAAGTACTAGTAATATTACAGGAATATTGCAAAAACTTTTTATGCTGCAAGTATCTTTTTTGAGATACTATATCAATTTGGTGAACTTCAACCTGAAGTAAGTTTTGCACTTTGCCATTTTATAAAGAACTATTTTTTTGGTTCAATATGAGCAAGCAGACTAATTTTGATCATACTCTACTTTCCAGATTGAGCAAAAATAGAAGTATGCAGTTTGGAAAGCTGCAGATATAAGGAAAGCTCTTAAAGAAGGCCGGAAACCTGAACCAGGTCCTCCAGGTGGTGATCCTGATCAATCAATTTCCTCAGGCCTCTCGAGTTACACTTATGTATGCTCTATCACCTGTATTTCATAGCCAAATAAAAAAAAGACAGAATGTTTCTTTTTTATGAACCATAACATAATGTTGTGGAGAGGCTTTTCTTTTGCTTGGTTGGCCTAATAATGTCATGCTTTTTTTTATCTTTTGTTAGGGCACACAACCAAGCGATGGATTGTCAGCTAGTCAACAATTTGACAATGCATCGCCTCAGCATATACACAAGGTCAATTTGAATGTGTAATTTGTGCATCGCTTGCTACATATTTCTTGCCACAGAATTGTTGAACCTCGTCTATTTTGTTTTTCTTTTTCTTTTCCTGTACGGAATTCAGAAGGAAGTGAGCATTTTGTGGATAATTATAGAAATGCTGATTTACCCCCTAAAAATGCTGGTGAGCCACAGGGTTTTAGTCAGGCACCACAGGATTTAAATCTAGAATTAAATCGTAAGTTAGATTAAATTACAGTTACTTTATCATTTCTTAGTTTTTTTTCTAACTTACATTTGCAATATTTGCATCTCGATTCATTCGATTATGTTCACTTCGTATTCAACATGAAGCTAAAAGGTGTTTTGTACATATTAAAGACTCTTTGGTGGTTTTTTTTATGTTCAATCTACTGCTCTTTTTAGCATCTTTATCCTGCTATAATGTTATTCTTTAAGATTGCGTTGCATTGATTTCTAAAAGTTGCATGACATCTCTCTACTCTGCCTTCAAAACTAACGATTTATGTTGTTTCAGGTAATTACTGCAGTCATTCCTACTATTGTTTCAAGAGGTTACCATTTATGTTACATAGATAACGCTTTTTGCACTTCTGTTAGATGACTATATCAAATGGTTTTTATGGTTATGTAACATTTATGCAGTGCAATTAGAATCACGCGTACAGTTTAGTTTCTAATTTGTAATATATATCTTTATTCGAATAGGTGTCCTCAAGAGTATTGGGAAGAATGTCGACAAGCTAAAAAAATGGAGAGACTTTAACAAATTAAGGAGCACTAGGAGCTGCAATCCCTCCTCTTCACCGACATCTAAGTAGAAAATCTCATGTTATATTGTTCTACCTTTGTTTTAATAGTGTTATCATTTTGTTGGTTGCTTATGAAATTTTGTTGGTTGCTTATGAAATTTCTTCAGAATGTTATAGATATTATTTTTGAATGTTAAAAAATTATATATTAAATTTTATTTTGAAATTTAGTATTTTGAATGATTTATAATATTAGAAAATTGTGTATTAATTTTTTTTTATTTTTTATCTAAAAAAGACAACGATTTTTCACCGTTGTCGTAGATAGTTTAAAACTGTTGTTGAAGACCCTGTTATTAAAGGTAGATGCTCAAACACAACGGTGAAAAACTGTTGTCTTTGAAGGAAAAGACAACAGTTTTTCACCGTTGTAAAAATGTTGTCTTTGCCTTCAAAGACAATGATTAAAAATTGTTGTCTTTGGGCACCCCTTTTAACAACACGACCTTTAACAACAGTTCAAAATGGGCTACGACAACGGTGAAAAACCGTTGTTGTTAGGCTTTTTTCTTGTAGTGATGGATTTTAGCTTCAACAGTGTTGGCCTGTTTATTAAGCCGAGCTATTTGAGTGGCCTGCTAAGCGTTTTTTCCTTTCTCCGCCTCCAGCAGCTCGACGCCCTTAGCCAGATCGGCCCTTAGCTGAGCCATCTCAGTATTCATCTGCTCCAACTGCTCTTGAGAGGCAGATGACTAGTCGCTCGATGTCTTCAGCCACTTAATCTCCTGCTCCAAAAAAGTAAGCCTTTAGCACATGGCCAGACTCTCTACCAAATACTGCGAGTAACCAAGAAAATATGAGCACCGATCGGAGATAAATTGAGAAAATACAGCACTTACTCCAGTGGACATTTGGGTGTGGCTGTCCGCAAGCACCCCCGGGGGCATGAGCACTGCACGGGCTTAGGAGTCAGCCCAGATCTGTGCGAGCGGTCCCTGATTGATTATCTGGTGCTCGAGTGCTCGGGATTTAGCATCTTCCGACTCACGCCATTCCTTGGAAGATGAATAACCGTTGTTATGTGGCACTGGCCACTCGAGGCTGATTAGGCCAAGGTCGCTCGATGGGACGACCTAGACGTTGATGGTGGTCGGATGCCTGACTTTTGAACTTTTGGCGACGGCGGCATGAAGTCAGCTGGAAGTGCACAAATGGTTCCTTGTGGCAGATTGGACAAGGATGGTGTCCGATCAGACAACGTAGGGGGAATAGTTGTCGGGGCTGGAGTTGGGGTCGAGGTTTCAACCCGCTCGGCGGAAGGGCGCGGGCTAGTTCTTGTGGGGGTCCGCACCACCGAGGAAGCGGATCGCGAGGAAGTCTTCGCCCGACGCCTCCTGCGCCTTATCAGTGGCTTTCCAGAGGAGGCCGAATCCGACGCCCGCTCATCCCGAATCACCGGAGGTCGTTCCGTGGGACGTTGCGACCTACCAACCTCTCTAGCGTTGGGCGTCCGGCTGGCTCTCCCTTCACTAGCTAAGGCTGGAGCCCCCTCACTCTCGCCATGTGGGTCTTCTTGTGAGCCGATCGGCGGCAGCCTACAACTCTCCAACTCAGCAGCAGCCGCTGCATTGATCACAACGTTTGCAAACTTAGCCTTTCCGGCCAAACGCGCACGTAGTATGATGTCAAATGCGAAAGAGGAAGAGAAATCAGTTATAATCAAAGAAAGAAGTGAAGAAGCTGCATACCTAGGTTGGAGGAACCCTTGTGCGGATCGGACTCAAGCCAAAAACATAGAGGACACCCTCCAACAGCAACTTGTGGATGTCATATTTCTGATCGGCCAGCATTAAAGCTACATTGAGGTAATCCGATCTGCTCTTGTACTTCTTTAGTAGAGGCTGACTCGCCACTTCGAGCTGCTAATTGGTAGGGAAGTCTGGCCGCTCGGGAAGTCGCACAAAAAAGAAGTATTCCCTCCAATGTTTGTTGGAGGTCAGCATTTTATCGAAGAAAACTAAATCCACTCGGGCTTGGAAAAGAAAAGTCCCCAGCTCAGACAATTTGGGATAATAAAAATAATGGAAAAACCGGGGAGTGAGAGGAATGACGTGCATGCGGAACAGAACCACTACCCCGTACAGCAGCCGAAAGGAGTTTGACACTAGTTAATGAAGAGATATGTGAAAATATTTACAAATGGCAGGAAAGAAGGGGTGGATTGGAAATCGCAGACCGGTGGTGAACTGATCCCTAAAGAAATAAAGACAGCCGGGCGGCAGAGCATTTGGCCGATCGGAAGGAGAAGGAAGAAGAACTTGGTAATCAGAAGGAAACTCGTAGGCAGCTGTCAAGCTCTCAGCGTCGCCGGCGTCAAATCTGGACTCAGTATGGGTGTACCAAGGCCCAGGGACGGCGACGGGAGGCTGTGAAGCACTCTCCATCACAATAAAGTAAAGGAGGTAGCGAAAAGATGTGATTGGGGAGAAGGAAAGCTTACTGGAATGTCGCCGGAGGAGCAGGAAAGGAAGAATATCGTCGGGACGCAAAGTCGGAGAAACGCCGAAGAGCTTGAAGACGGAGATGTGCAAAGGAAAAAGGTGACACGACGGGTTTATAAACCCCAGGGCCGGACGATCGTGGTCGTATGATCTAGGGCAGAGACCAAGGCAGAAATCTGGCCATCGAATTCAAAGCGCCAAACGTCACATCACCATAGGATATCCGCCTGTCACGTCCAGTGTGTGGTGGCAGCAGATAGGACACGTGGCGCTTCGCCACAGGATGACATTTAATGAAGGCAATTAAGAGGCATGGAGGCGTGTTCAGCCATGATGGGCAGGGATTTGCACGATCTCCCAGAAATATGGATGACTTAAGCACTGATCGCGCCCGCCCAAGGAAGCACAAAGAAAATTGCTTGTGCTGATCGGCATAAGGAAGTAGACGTACCACCGAATGACAGTCTTCAATAGGTCGATCGACCATACAAGTTGTTAACACATTCACTTGGTTATATAGGAGCGGTCACATAGTCGACTGTCGGACTATGTGTGGCCGATCAGAAGCTAAGGAGTGTCATAAGCCGATCAGGTGAAAAGCTTCATAGAAAATTTGTCCAATCAGTCGGACTTGCAGCTTTCTTCGACTAGACTTGAGGGGGAGACATGTGATGCGGTGATAAGAAGGAGCCCACCCTACAGGGGTTAGTTGCCACAAGGGATGTTAAAGTCAAGGTAGTCAACGGTCTGGTATCATAGGGCCAAACGCATGAGAATTGTATTGGTCGGTCAACCGATATAGGCCCCCCAACCGGGGGAGAAAGTTCCGGTTGGATCCTACCTTTGACTCGGGAAGGTGCGTCAAATAGTCGACGCTTAATGAGGTATTGGACGCCAAAGGGAGGAGACGGTATGCAGAATCCCGATCGAGCAGCTACCCCCACTCAACCTGGCGACAGGACGTGGTACAGGCGCAGCGGAGTGCTGGCTGAGCAGACGACACACAGGCGTAGCGGAGTTCCGGTCGAGCGGCCGAGACATAGGCACAGCGGAGTTCTGGCCGAGCGGCTAACCCGCTCGGCCTAGCAACGGACCCACTGTGTTAGCTCTCGGCATCCTTTTGAGAGTTAGTGTCACTGACACCAGGCATGGTCGGTAAGGAGATTGTACGACGGAAGCTTCCACTGTCACATCAGAGATATGCTCGGCTTGTTAAGGTATTGTGTTAGGGGCACTTATTGAGAAGTCTTTTCAGGGAAAGCTTTAGAAAGCGTGCTCACCTAGGGAAGCGTGCACGCGCGTTACAGGAACTCTATATAAAGGGGGGTCCAATTATCGGCGGAGGTAAGTGATATACATTACTTGCGCTACAATGTTCATTCTTATTGCTCCGCCTTCTACATCATCGCCGGTGACCGACTTGAGCGTCGGAGGGCCAACGCCGGGGACCCCTTCCCTGGCTCAGCACTGTCGTCATTTGTTTTACAGGGCAGAGTGGAGTCTACGGTCAGTCAGCAGGAGCATCACATTCCCAACTTTCCATCTCATCGACTTTCGGGTATAGGATCAACACCAGACATGGAATCTCATAATATAGTGAGTATACTTCTACATTTTCTTAGTTTTACTTTGGTATAATATTTCTATAATCATTTAGGGACCATTGGGTTTGCTTACAATGACTTAAGCAAGGATCACATCTATAATCTTTTGATTAATTATTTAATAGTTTAAATGATGTTTAATCAGAAAATAATTTAAATAGAAAATGAATAAAAGATAATTAAATTTAAATATTATTAATAGGCATTTTAAGATATTGTCAATTTAATTTTTTATATAGAGACATAGATATATATGTCAACAAATATACTTTTTTTATTTTTATTTTTTTTTAAAAAAAACTGAAATGATGTGGAATCTTCTGGACCAAAGGAGGCCCTGCATGTTCATTGGTGGGATGAACTGGACCCCATCTATTTAACAGGTGGGGTACAGTCCATCCTTCCAATGAATATATAAGGGTCCAGACTGGTCTAGGAATCCTGGACCAGAGGATCCCTGCCGGTCAACAATCACTCTATTTCTAATGAAAAAATGTTATATTATCAAAATTTATATATAGAAACTCTTCAAAACTAAGAGAAAAATATATCACAGAGAGGAATCTATAATGTATTAAGTTATATCATAATTTTTTTATATGTAAATCCTAAACATATATTCCAATTAAAATAAAAAAATGATTGAAAAAAAAATGGATCCTGACGATATATAAGAATCCCTTCTCAATATTAAGAATCATCCTTCTATGTTGCTACCATTATGCTCTTTGTCATCCTTATGATCATTCATCCATGACCATGTTATCATCAACCCTCTTGTCATCCACTTCCTCAATCCAATCGTCGGTATTTGCATACTGTTTGACTCCATAATCTCTTCTATCTTCATCATCCTTCTATGTTGCTGCCATTGTGCTCTGTCATCCTTGTGATCATTCATCCAAGTTATCATCATCGTTGTTGTCATCCTCTCAATCATTCCAAAGTCGTAACTCCAGATCTATCTCCATGTCCTCTTCCTCTCCCTTGACATCATCGACACACAAAATGAAAGACAATGATGCATGTGAATAACTTTATGTTTTACCAAAATAAGTATTTGTGTGTTGAAAACAGAGAGAACGTATGATTTTCATACCTCATTGCGCATATCCTCTCCACCATCATTGTTGTCATCCTCTTCAGCAATCCAAAGTAGAAAATCCAGAAGATTTTCTATCTCCTCCTCTTCCTCTCCCTTGACATCATCGACATACAAATTGAAAGACAATGATGCATGTGAATAACTTTATGATTTGCCAAAATAAGTATTTGTGTATTGAAAACAGAGAGAGCATATGCTTTTCATACCAAGACATTGCGCATATGCTTTTGTTCTTTGAACCCTTTCTTGAACAAACGACACCTGTAGAGCTGCACTTGTGCGAGGGTGGCTGGCAACTCCTCAAACTCAAGATTAGGGCATTCTTCTATAATTAAAGAATTCAAGGAGGTGAGATTCTTTAACCCTGTAACGACCCTCAATTCTTTAGAATCATGAATCTTTAAAGTCTTCAGTGAAGGTAGTCGTCTCTGTGATAAATGAATAGATTCCACTTTGCTATATGATAATATCAAGTGTTGGAGCGTTGGAAAGTAACACTTGGACATCACCTCACTATATTCTTGAGTTCTGACTATAATTTCTAAATGTTTCAGTGAAGGGAAACATGAAACATCAGGTACACCACCACTATCCAATGTCATTTTTTTCACGGAAGACATAAAGGGCCACTGGGGAAACTTGATCAGCCTAGGACATCCATAAAGTTTAATAGAATGGATACTGGGGAAATCACCAATCTCCACTCCATCCCACTCTTCCCAATTTGTCATATCTCTGAATATCAAGTCTTTTAGAGAGGGAAATGCAATTTTGTTTTGGGAAGAAGATGGAGATGCCATTAGAATGGAGCAAAATTCACGTCCCACATGTCGAATGCCATCCATCCTAGATATCTCAAGCTCTTCCAGAGAAGGAAGTTGACCCAACGGTGGAAGTTTATTGCAATTGTTACAACTATTTAGACTCAAAGAGGTCAACTTAATGAAGGATGAAGAGCCCACCCATCCAACAAAACTGACACCCGGATAGAAGAATATTTGAAGGGTCTTGAGATTGACATGCGGTTCTAAGTACTGGAGCTGCCACTCTGCATTCTTTTCATCTTTTTTGGAACAGTCAAAAGCAAACCAACGTAACTCCAAAGAATCAATATACATTTTTGTCTTCAGAGGGGGTTTTGAGTTTGAAAATATGTTCACGGATGCTACATTATAAATGGAGATATGCCCTCCAAGTTTCATCAAACTATTCAATTCTCCTATGTCGCAATGCTCTTTTTCACAACTGACGTTGAAGCGTCTGAGTGTCTGCAAGTTGGTCATGTTTCCAATTCCAGATGGAAAAAAGGCACCTTTATAATGGTAAGGAAGCAAAAGATGACGTAGGCTTATTAAATTTCCAATCTTCCTTGGGAATTCATGAACATTTGTCGCTATCAGATCTAGAGTTTGCAAGTAGTAAAGGTTGCATATGGACTCTGGAAGCATCCTTATTTTAGCACTCCGTATGGAAAGGTAACGAAGCAGTTTGAGATTGCCCAATGAATCTGGTAGCTTTGTGATGTCGATCTTGCTTAAATGGAGTGCTCGTATGTATTTCAATTTTTGAAAAAGATCGTCAAGGACTTTAAAAAAATTGTATTGTCTTATCATAAAATATGGCCACCCAGGTCCTGTAATAAAAAGTGTCCGCATGAGTTTTAGTTGTTGAAGATCTTTTATTGTCTCCAGGGGTTTTAGTAGATGAGGATATTTTACGCTCACCGACAAGTGTCGAATTTTTTGTAATTTCTTTGCGTCGAATTTGTTATCCATCACACAGAGGCATTCATCTTGAGTTATATATTGTGCAAGGTCGTGAACAAGATCATGCATCACAAAAGAGGAGTCTACATTGATCTCTACAGAATTTAACATTGACCTCTCAACCAATCTTTTTATGTAATTTCTGCTTATGTCCTCAGCTCTCATATCTCCATCAAGAGGAAGAAGACCTTGTGACATCCATAATCGGACTATTTCTTCTGAATCTAAACTTGTGTCTTTGGGAAATATGGACAGGTATTGGAAGCATCTTTTAAGTTGTATCGGCATACAATCATATGATATTTTAAGTGCTGGTAAAACTCCATTATTTGTTTCTTCTAATTCCCACATCTCATTCTCTAGTATCTTCTCCCATGAATCTATATCTTCGTTGTTTCTGAGAGCACCTCCTAGCACTTTCACAGCCAAAGGTAAGCCTTTGCACTTGTCTACTATCTTCCTACCAAGTTCTTCAAGATGTGGTTGTAGTCTCTTATATGCTCCTTCCAAAGTGACTCTCTTGAACAATTGCCAGCATACATCAAATGATAAGCACTTCAAGTCAAGAGGACTTCTTGTCCCCATAATTCCAGCAACTCGATGATTTCTAGTGGTCACTATAACTTTACTCACTTGAGCTGATACTAAGGGCTTTCTTAATTCATCCCAGAGAGTGAATTCTTCATTCCAAACGTCATCTAATATCAACAAAAACCTTTTTCCCTGCAGTTTCTCTTGTAGTGCATGTTGGAGCCCATCAAGTTCTTTATGAACTTCCACTTTTGTAAATGATTCTAGAATCTTCTCTGTCAAACTAACAACATGAAAATTTTCAGATACACAGACCCATCCTGTTAAATCGAAATAGCTTTTCACTCTTTGATCATTATAGACAAGCTGAGCCAGTGTTGTTTTACCCAGTCCCCCCATCCCAATTACAGCAATTACAGAAACTTTATTCACTGATGTATCATCCTCTGACAGGAGCCATTTAACCAACATATACTTTTCCTCTTCTCTTCCAAGAACATCTGATTCAACCACTAAAGAGCCTGTTTCTCGGTTCATATCTAAGAGCATGGGGTTTCTCTTTCTTTTTCCAGTGTTCTTAGGCAACTTTAGGAGTTTCCACTCCTTGGTGATCTCATCAAACCTTTTCCTTATCTCTGCGGCTTTATTTGCTAGTTCATCCTGTTGGGTTCATAATAATGAATCGAAACATCGAAATTATAGATTACAGTATGAATTCTAAAAGATTCATGCATATGATCTTGTTAGTTATCCAGTTTACAGCATATAAAAGTAAACTGAAAACAACGGAAAAATAAAAAATGTAATTGAGGTATAATTCACAAAATTAATCACTCTTCAGAATCGCGTACCTCATGTGTATCGCTGTTGTTCTCATGCAATTGTTTGGAATGCAACACCTCGTACTCGTACTCTTCTACTACGTCTTCGGCGTCATAGGCAACATCTTTGAGCTCGCTTAGCCAAAGCTTCTCCGAGTGACTTTTTGCATGATTCTCCTCCTCTGAGTCAGCAAGTTTGGCTTGGATTCTCCTCATCGTCTCTGTCAGCTTACTCATCTCTTGTTCAATAGTGTTGTGTGGCGACGAAGAAGAAGATGATGTTGTTGACGGTGAAGCCAAGCTATGCAGCTTGGTTACCATCGTGGTGAACATGGAAGACAGGAAGCCTCCTCCTCCGGCCATTGTTCTTCCCTGTTTCTTCTTGGAAATTAATTTTAGGTAGGCGCTAGGCAGACAAGGAAGGAGCGGAATTATGGTAAAGCACAACTCCTCTTTGAAATAATTACATAAATTACTATAGAATGAATGCCCAACCACTCTTGGCAATAATTACATAAATTACTATAGAATGAATGCCCAACCACTCTTTGGACTAATGATAAATGCGTGCGTGCTCATTACGCACCGCTGTTTTGTTTATTTTTATTTTTTCAAAAAAAAAAAAGTAATTTCATTGCCAACTCTGCGCCCTCTTTTTTATGAATAATTATTTCCTATAAATTTAAAATAATTTCTTAACGAGAATAAAACTATTTTTTCCATCAAATATGAGAGTAATTACTTTATGTGTATTTATGCCCGATGTGATTTATCTATCTGTATTTTACTATGAGGCCGATGATACTAACTGTTTAAGGTGAGTGATATCACTTTTTACTCCAAAAAATTAGAGATTGAACTTAGATGATGAATATCATGGATCGATTGAGAAGCTAGGAAGGACTTAAGCCTCATGGGTAGTCATAGAGTTTCAAGAAGAACCGAAGATGATGTGTAAATCCTATATTGGATTGCAATGGTTGTAATCTTGATTTTGTTGTTAAATTAGAATTCTTTAATTTTATAAATTTTTTTAGGTAAATGTTAGACTCTAATTAGGTTAGGATGTCCCCAAGTAGTAATTATTGAGAGGCTGAAATCTATAACTTTATGATGAGTTTATGTAAAATTATACCATGAGTAAGGAAAACTTCCTAGGCAATGTTATAAGTAATCTAGAATAGTGTTTCTAGTTGAGTGGGGTCAATTGATTATCTAGGATTGATAGTTGATTAGCTGTCGAATTTAAGTGATAGAATATTTTATTTGAGTAAAAATCAACTAAAATAGTTTTCTAATCAAGTAGAAGAATGATGAATTGATTAGATAGATACTTTAATTGATTGGAGCTGTCTAATCGGTCAATACTGAAATGTTTGGTCTAATATTTATATTTGGGGTTGTGTCAATACTAGCAATTTAGACTTGGAAGTAAACATTGGAGCTAATGTCATATAAGCTTTTGAAGAACTTTTGGGTACTCTAACACTTCAATCTTACATATATGTGCTATGCTTCATTTCTATAAGTGCCAAAAGTATATCCAAGAGTTTCAATAAGTTTGAAATTAAGACAAACTCTATCAAATTTTCCTCAGGTGTTCATTTCTATCTTTTAGAAATTTGTTAAGAAAGATTTCAATTAATATCAAACTTGTGAAGCATATGAAATATCATTGGTATGGGTGTTTTGCCGTAATGGTGTTATCCTCATTTAAAGAAGTTTATCTCATTGCCTTTTGTAAAAGGTATATTATATTCGTAGCATTCCTTCTATTAGTGGCACACCAAAAGTATTTTAGGCTATAAATTAGAAGAGTTCTTCTAATCATATTATCTTTTGTGTTAACATTATTAGATGATTCATTTAGCCTTTGTTTCTACATGAACATTTTCTTTGCTTTGACTATCATAATTATAAGTTATCATACACCCATGCGCTTTGGACTAGTGTTAGAATTTCAATGTGTTTTGAACAAGATATTTGTATACTTTAATTCAACCATATGAATATAAAATAAAATAATATAATATAAATTATATTATATATTTATATAAAATTAAAATAATGAATATATTTTATTTTTTAATGGAACTAAACAATGAAATTTTGTTAGACTACATATATGCATGACCCATTTATAACTCATCTAGTTTTGATTAAATGAGTTTTGAGTCAATGAGATACAACTTATTTATAACTCATTTACCTAAATTATCACCCCTAGTTGTGGTATTGATACTACACAAGTTTATCTCGTTCACTTTGTGTTCGTTAAGCATAGAATTAAGCTCCACAAGCTGTTTTATTCATGTGAATGATGTGATTCGTTATTGGATAAGGAATAAGTTTTAATCTTGAAGTTAAAATATGGAAAGTCATTTGATAGTATTAATTAGTTAACCTTTGAATAGGTTCTCATAAAAGGTCACTACCTTGATGGATTTCATGAGTGATTTACATATATAGATGATTCAGCTGTTTTGAGGGCTCTTAAAAGGTAATTAATTCTTCATCATCATTCATTCTATTAATTAGCTATTTGTTACTTGATGTTTCATAATATATACTAACACGTACGTGGACAAATAATGTCATATTTTACAATATTATTTGGACGGGATTATTTGTTTTACTTATGGCTCATGTTTTGGATCTATAATAACTTATGATCTTGTCCGAGTGCTGAGTCGATGGTCACTGGGGACGTGGCGCTCTCATTGACTCCGCATGGCTTTCCGATTGACGTAAACCTCCGGCGAGAACCTGCAAGCACAAAACCGGGCCGAGAAGGGGTTTCCGGCGATGACCCTCTAACGCTCAAGTCAGATCCTAGCGGCAAGAAATCGAAAGAGAGTGACGAGAACTGTAGCTACAATGATGAATAGCGCATACCTCCGTTGGAGTCTGAAGGCCCTTATATAGGGTTTTCTCAGGGGCACGGGCACGCTCATCGAGATGTGCACGACCCTCAAAGCATACCTGGAATGGGCATGTCAGAAAAGCGTGTCTGTCTCCATACCTCAACAGTACAAGTATATCTCTGACGTGACAATAGAAGCTTCCACCGTACGATTCTCTGTCTGACCATGCCATGGACTCTGCTGCTGACCATGCCTCCTATCGACGGAACGTCTCTAGGAAGATATTGCTAACCACTCTTTGTCCTTTACCAGTCTGCGCGGACGGGCCGTTCGGCCAACACCCTCCCTGGGCCGAGTGGTGGTCACCTCGGCTAGTGCCCTTCCGAGGGATGTCTGCTCGGCCGATTGTTTTATGTCTGAGTTCACCATTTCGGGCGAGTGATCTCTAACTGCAGGACTAATGCCTCGTCTACCGTCAACCGAGCAGGATAACCGCTCAGCCATTATTCTTTCGCGTTTTGCTTTGAGAGAGTCGGAAGCTCGGCGTCGAGCCGAGCTATTGAGATGCCGGGTTGGCTCTCCTCTAACCGATCGGGGGGTAATTCGCCCGACCGGGCGCCTGCAGGGCGTTGACCACCTTGACCTCCCGCTGGACGAGCCCCCTACCATCGGATCACATGCCTTCCCTTTAAGTCTAGTCGAAGGAGGCTGAAAGTCCGACTGACTGGACCAACAGTCTAGTACGGGGTTGGTCAGTTGACATGGACGCTAAAAGATGCTCCGATCGGCTCATTCCAAAGTGGCGAACATCCCGGACCGTGCTCCCATATGCCAAGCGACGACTCACACGCTGGCACTTGATACTATTGTTACTTCGTGTCCTGGTCCGCAGGTGGTCAAAGTTGACGTCATCCAAATTACCTCCAAATTCATGCAAATCCTTGCCATTAAGGCCGAGCACGCGGGTTATGACGCTCATTAAATGCGCCCAATGGACGGATGCCACGTATCACTGCCGCTTTTGCCTTACGATCGAAGGGTTTGTGGTGACGTGACAGGCGACCGTTCAAAATCAACGGCCAGATGCGCGCGTTGGTCTCCGCGACCTAGATCGGATGGCCCCGATCGGCCGCGCCCATCTTTATAAAGCTTCAGCGCCACCGCTTCTTCTTCTGCGTTTTGTTCTTTCTCCGGTGACCTTGTTTGCTTCCAGTGTTCCGTTCCAGCGTTCCGGCGACTCCCAGCTTTCTCCTCCAGCGATCTGTTTCCCTGTAAGCTCTAACTTCTATTTCCTTGTCTTTTCTTCTGGCTTTTACCGCTTTCCGGTGTTCCATCGTTTCGTTTAGTGAGCTCCTTATCAATCCTTCTTTGCTTCTCCGTCGACCCCCTTAGCAAATCCTTCTGTTTCTCTTATTTTCTGACCATGGCCAGTTCCTCTCAGCCAGTCGACTCGGCCCCTGGTCCCTGGTATACAACCATGGAGACCAGGTTCGACGCGGGTGATGCCGCACACCTTATCAATGCCTTTGACCTCCCGTCCGACCACGAGATCGTCCTGGCTAGACCGTCCGATCGGCGACACAACCAGTTGACCGACGCTATCTATTTCTTTCGAGACTAGTTTGTGGCTGGTCTTCAGTTTCCCATCCATCCATTCATAACCGAAGTCTATAATTTCTTTCGCATCTCGCTCGCCCAGCTCGTCCCTAATTCTTTTTGCCTGTTGTGCAGCGTGGTGGTGTTGTTCCGAGTGCACAACATCCCACTGACCCCTCAGGTCTTCCATTATTTTTACTATCCTAAACAATCCGAGCTGGGCATGTATCTCTTCCAATCCCGGATCGGCTTAGTGTTTTTCGATAGGATGCCTTCTTCCAATAAGCACTGGAAGGAGTATTTCTTTTACGTCAAATTCCTCGAGCGACCATGCTTTCGCACCCGATGGCAGATCGCTCTGCCACCTCCGCCCGAACTGAAGAGGTACAAGACCCAGCCAGATTACTTCCACGCTGCTAACATGTTAGCCGGTCTGAAGTTCGACATTCACAAATTGCTTCCAGAGGGAGTAATGTACATCTTCGGGCTGAGTCCGAGCTGCGTAAAGCTTCCGAGCAGCCTAGGTAAAAAATTCCTTAAACCTTCTTCCTTTAAGTCTAACTGATTCTGTTTTTCTTTTGCAGCTGACATTACGATACGAGCTCGAGCTGCCAGTATAATGAAGGCCAAGCAGACCGAGATTGAGGTAGCTGCAGCCAAGGAGATGGAACGGCTTGGCTTGACCCCGGTCGGCTCGCAGGAGGTCACAGCTAGAGAAACTGCCATTGCAGGCGATGGGACCACCGAACAGACGCCAAGCGTGGGCGGGACCACTGACCCAGGGGTGGCCCAAGAGGTGCCCCCTATCATTCAAGCTGAGGGATCAGGGTCCTCGGGTGACGATGTGCCGCTCACCCGCAAGAGACACCGAGCCGACATGCCCTCCCGATCCGCCACGTCGGTCGTGCAAACTTCTGCAGGAGGCGTCCCATCTACAGCTCCCACAACAGTGGAGGCTACCTCCTCCGATCGGACCCCATCTGTGGCTGAGCTGCAGGAGCCACTTCCCGTGCAGCCACTCACCTCCCTTCCTCCGGCTTGGAGGAGGATAACTCGCTCAACCATCCATCCTGTTCGTCTAGACCAGTCCGGTCCGTCTGCCTCTGCCCAATCAATGCCGGGCGGGAGGCAATTCATCACCGCCACCCTTTGTCTGTCGACCAAGGATCTTCGCTCGCCAGGCGACCAGCCCGAATCTCCTCAACTCCAAGTCTACATCCGAGGTCAGCTCGGCCGCGTCTGGGAGGAGGCGAGGGCATGAGTAGCTATGAAGTCCCCGGGCGCGCTGGCAGACAGTCATCTGGAAATGTCCACTGGGGTTAGTTCTCTTATCTCGCTTTATAAATTGTCTTCGATCGACACTAATGTCTGTTTGCAGTATTGGGTGGAGGGCATCGCCATGTGCCAACGGCTGGCGCAGGTGGAGGACGAGCTGAAGAAGCTCAAACTTTCTAAGGAGGCTTCTTCTTCTCAGGGACCATCGGTTGGTCGTCTGAAAGCCGACCTAGAAAGGTCTCAACATCTCTTCGTCGAGGAGCAGCAGAAGTCGACCGAGCAGGCTAGCAGAATGAGCTAGATCGAGGTCAACTGAAGACCTATGATAGGAAGCTGGAGTTGGCCTCCACGAGGAAGCAACGGACCATCGCCGACCTAAAAGAAAAGAACAAGAAAATTAGGCGATTGGCCGAGAAGCTGAAGGAAGCAGAGAACTTCCTGGTTGTTGAGCGGGAGAGCCGCTCGGCCAAGGAGAGTGAACTACAAGGCCATGTGAAGCGCCTTGAAGATGAGCTGATGGCGTCGCGTGCTGCTTTGAAGACCTACCAGGAGGCTGAGCCAGCTTACTTTGCCGCCATGAAGCATCAATACCTCCGCTCGGAGCCCTTTCTGGAGAAGGCAACGGACCGTATTATCCATTTGTTCGAGCTGGCCATTACCGCCACGCTTGCCCAACTGCAGGTGAACGGCCACCTCCCTAAAGGTTTCTCCGACTGAGATGTCAACCGAGTCCAGCTCCTAGAGGGTATTCCCAACGAGGCCTTTGAATATATCGAGTGAGCGAGGAGCCGCTAATTTTTTTGAAAGCCTTGTCTTTTGTAAGCCTTAATGGCCTTCCTGCCATTCGGCAATGTCTATGAATGAAATCTTTTTGTCTCTTTCATATGCTGTCGGTTGGCTGTGTATGTAGTCGTGTAGTCCCGATCGGTAATGACACCCATGTTATTATTGAGATATTCGCTTAGGATCATACTTTTAAGGTTTACAACCGTCGTTCGACTTCAGCTTGCTTGCTTGTGTTAGATGATTTTCATTGGCCAGGGTTTAATGTCACCACTCGACGGTATTCCGAGCGGATATTTATAGTCTCCGCGTCGACTCTAGGGTTTAACGTCGCCGCTCGACGGTCTTCCGAGCGGGGTATTTATGGTCGTCGCTTCGATCCTGAGATTTATAATCACCGCTCGACAGTCTTCCGAGGGGGGTATTTATGGTCGCTGCTTTGACCCTGAGGTTTATAGTCGTCGCTCAACTCTTGGGTTTAACGTCGCCGGTCTTCCGAGCGGGGTATTTATGGTCACCGTTTCGACCCTGGGGTTTATAATCGCCGCTCGACTCATGGGTTTAACGTTGCAGCTCGACGATCTTTCGAGCGAGGTATTTATGGTCACCGCTTCGACCCTGGGGTTTATAGTCGCCACTCCCTCTTATGTTTAACGTCGCCGCTTGACGGTCTTTCGAGCAGGGTATTTATGGTCACCGCTTCGACCCTAGGGTTTAACGTCGCTACTCCACGATCTTCCGAGCGGGGTATTTATAGTCGCCGCTTCGACTCTAGGGTTTATAGTCGCTGCTCGACTCTTGGGTTTAACGTCGCCTCTCGACTGTCTTCCGAGCGGGGTATTTATGGTCGTCGCTTCGACCCTAGGATTTAACGTCGCTGCTCGACGGTCTTCCGAGCGGGGTATTTATAGTCGTCGCTTCGACTCTGGGGTTTATAATCGCCGCTCGACTCTAGGGTTTAACGTCGCCGCTCAATGGTCTTCCGAGCGGGGTATTTATGATCACCGCTTTGACCCTAGGAGTTAACGTCGCCGCTCGACAGTCTTCCGAGTGTGGTATTTATAGTCGTCGCTTCGACCCTGAGGTTTATAGTCGCCGCTCAACTCTTGGGTTTAGCGTCACTGCTGACGGTCTTTCGAGCGGGGTATTTATGATCACCGCTTCGACCCTAGGATTTAACGTCGCCGCTCGACAGTCTTCCAAGCGGGGTATTTATAGTCGCCGCTTCGACCTTGGGGTTTATAGTCGCCGCTCGACTCTTGGGTTTAACGTCGCCGCTCGACGGTTTTTCGAGTGGGGTATTTATGGTCGCCGCTTCGACCCTAGGGTTTAACATCGCCGCTCGACGGTCTTCTGAGCGGGGTATTTATAGTCGCCGCTTTGACCCTGGGGTTTATAGTCGCCGCTCAATTCTTGGATTTAACATCGCCGCTCGACGGTCTTCCGAGAGGGATATTTATGGTCGCCGCTTCGACCCTAGGGTTTAACGTCGCCGCTCGACGGTCTGGTGAGGTCTTGAGGACTGGTCGTTCGGCGATAAATTCAGCGAACATTGCACTTTTGGTTTTCAGCCTGTAATGAAAAGGCACAGGAAAATGCAAAGGTACAGGATATTAGTTACATTATCGCACCTTTCATCCAACTCGGTATGGCTGCAGGTGGTTAGCACTCTACGGGCGCTCTAATCGCCACCCGTTCTCATCTTCAAAGTAATATGCCCCCGAGCAGAGCTTTTCCACAACCTGGGATGGTCAAGCCCATGGGGCCTCCAGCTTGGTGATGTCGCTGACCGGTTTGACTTTCTTCCAAACGAAGTCCCTGACCTGAAATGATCTGGGTACCACTCGCCTATTATAGTTCTGCTTCATTCTTTGTCAATATGCCATCAGCCGGACGACTGCCTTGGCTCGCATCCCGTCCACCAGGTCTAGCTCCAATTGCCTCCGTTCGACGTTGTCCTCGCTGTAGCGTTGGATCCGGTCGGACTCTATTCCGACCTCGACCGGAATGACGGCTTCTCCCTCGTATACCAAGTGGAATGGGGTGACCCCCATCCCTTCCTTAGTCGTTGTGCAGATTGCCCATAATACACCTGGCAGCTCGTCCACCTAGCTTCCCCCTTCATGATCGAGCCGAGCTCGAAGGATCCGTAAGATTTCATGATTCGTTACCTCGGCTTGCCCGTTACTTTGCAGGTATGCTACAGAGGTGAAGGCCTGTTGGATGTCGTACCCCTCGCACCATTCCTTTAGCTGCTGACTTGAGAACTGCCTCCCATTGTCAGAAATGAGCCGACGGGAAATGTCAAACCGATAGATAATATGCTGCCAGATGAACTTCATGACTATCTGTTCAGTTATTTTTGCTAACGGCTCAGCTTCGACCCACTTGGAGAAATAGTCGACTGCCACCAGTAAGAATTTTCGTTGCCCGGGTGCCATAGGAAATAACCCTACGATGTCCATGCTCCATTGGTCGAACGGGCAGGACACGATGGAGGACTTCATCTCTTCCGTCGGTCGATGCGAAAAGCTATGGTATTTTTAGCAGGACAGACACATGCTGACTATCCGAGTGGCGTCTTCTTGGAGTGCTGGCCAAAAGTACCTGGCTAAAATTACCTTTCTTGCTAATGAGTGGCCGCCTGAATGTCCTCCGCAGGACCCTTGATGCACCTCTTGTAGTATATAGTCGATATCTTCTGGACCGACACACTTAAGTAAAGGCCTGGAGAATGCTTTCTTATAAAGTTGTTCTCCGATCAGGACAAAATGACCAGCCCTCCTTCGAAGTAGATGCGCTTCCTCCCGATCGGAGGGTGTGGCCCCGGACTTCAAGAATTTCGTTATGCCCGTCCGCCAGTCATAGGGAAAGGTGAGCCCTTCCATCCTGTCTACATGAGCTACTAGAGCTACCTGTTTGATCGGTTGCTGAATGACGACCGACGATATGGAACTAGCGAGCTTGGCTAAATCATCAGCAGCTTGATTTTCTAATCGGGGAATCTTCTGTATGACCACTTCCTCGAAGTTGCTCTTTAGCCTCTCAAATGCCTCGGTGTAGAGTCTGAGCCTTGGGTTGCTTATCTCGAAGTTTCCAGCAAGTTGCTGAGCGGCTAGCTGAGAATCTGAGTGGATCAACACCTTGATGGCTCCCATATGTCGAGCAGCCTGTAAGCCGGCTATAAGGGCCTCATACTTGGCCTCATTATTTGTTGCCCGATAGTCTAGCCGGACGGCCAGATGGATCCGTTCATCCCGAGGAGAAACTAGCAGTACACCAATTCCTCCTCCTCGCCGTGTGGACGACCCGTCCACATATAATCCACCACGTGGCCTCAGGCTCGAGGCTTTGCACTTCGATGACAAAATCTGCCAATGACTGTGCCTTAATAGTTGTTTGGGGTTGATACTGGATGTCGAATTCACTAAGCTCTGTCGTCCACTTGATCAACCGTCCGGACGCTTATGGGTTGAGGAGGACTCGTCCAACAGGACTGTTGGTCCTTAATATGATAGTGTGTGCGAGGAAGTATGAGCGAAGCCTCCGAGCGGCTAGTATTAATGTGAATGCGAGCTTTTCGAGACCGGTGTAGCGAGATTCAGTGTCTTTCAATATATGCCTCAAGAAGTATACAGGCTGCTCCTCACCGTTCGGCCTTACAAGAGCCGAGTCGATCGCATGCTCGGTTGAGGATAGGTAAATCCTTAGGGGCTCACCAGCAACCGGCTTGGCGAGCACAGGCAGAGAATTGAGATAAGACTTGAGTTCTTCAAACGCCCGATCACATTCTTTGCCCCATTGAAACTTTGTGGCTCGGCGAAGGATTTTAAAAAAGGGTAGGCTCCGGTCGACCGATTTTGAGATGAACCTTGATAAAGATGTTATCCGTCCGATAAGGTGTTGGGCTTCTTTCAGATTTCTTGGAGGCAGCATATCTTGGAGCGCTTTTACTTTGCTGGGGTTGGCCTCAATCCCCCGCTCTGTGACTATATATCCCAAGAAACACTCGCTCCTCGCGCTGAACAGACACTTTTGGGGATTCAGTTTTATTCCATACGTTCGGAAGGTCTGATAGGTCTCCTTGATATCTTTGCAAAGATCAGTAGCTCGGAGGGATTTAATTAGCATATCATCAACGTATACCTCTATATTGCGATCGATCTGCCTCCTGAACACTTTGTTTATAAGCCGCTGGTAGGTAGCTCCCGCATTTTTCAATTCGAACAGCATAACGTTATAACAATAGGTGTCATCGCCGTGATGAAGCTCACCTTCTCCTGATCTTCCCGGGCGAGCGGCACCTGATGATATCCTTGGTATGCATCTAGCATGCATATCAGCTTGCACCCAACGGTCGAGTCCACCATCTGATCGATTCTCGGTAGTGGATAAAAGTCCTTCGGGCATGCTTTGTTCAGGTCCCAAAAGTCGATGCAGACCCTTCACTTGTTGTTCAGCTTGGAGACGAGTACTACGTTCGCTAGCCAGCTCGGGAATTGGACCTCCCATATGTGGTCGGCCTCCAACAGCTTCTCGACGTCTGCCCGGATAATCTGATTCTGCTCGGCGCTGAAATCTCTTTTTCTTTGCTTTACCGACCGAGCATCTGGTCGGACATAAAGCTCATGTTGCGCGACGCTAGGAGAAATGTCGGGTAGCTCATGCGTTGACCACGTGAAGACATCATGGTTCTGCTGGAGGCAGCTGATCAGCTCGACTTTCTGCTCGATTCCCAGATCAGATGCTATGAAAGTCATCACCTCTGGCTGGCAGAGATGTATCTACACTTCCTCCTTTTCTTTATAAACTAAGGTAGGGGACTTCTCAGTTATGGCCTTTACCTCGATTCGCGGGGTCTTCCGAGAAGACCTAGCCTCCGTCCTGACCATCTCGACGTAGCATCGCTGAGCCATCAGCTGGTCCCCCTTCACTTCTCCTACGCGATCCTCGACCGGGAATTTGATCTTCTGGTAAAAGTTGAAACGACCGTGCGGAACTCATTGAGGGTCGGCCGACCCAAAATGACGTTATATGCTGAGAGGGTCTCTACTACGATGAAGTTAGTTACTCTTGTCCTCCGGAGGGGCTCCTCTTCGAGCGACACGGCCAATTTGATCTGGCCGAGGGCTGGACTTCGTTGCCCGTGAACCCATATAGGGGGGTTGTCAGTGGTAGCCGCCCCGCGCGATCGATCTGAAGTTGGTCGAATGCCTTCTTGAAGATAATGTTGACCGAACTCCCTGTGTCAATGAAGATGCGATGAATAGTATAATTCGCTATTACCTCTCGGATGATGAGGGCATCGTCGTGCGACACTTCGACTCCCTCGAGATCCCTTGGGCCGAAACTGATCTCGGGCCCGCTTGCCTTTTCCTTGCTGTAACCGATGGCGTGGATCTTTAGCCGCTGGGCGTGTGACTTGCAGGCTCGGTTAGAGTCTTCGTCGGTCGGTCTTCCCGCTATGATGTTGATCTCCCCCCGAGCGATGTTGCTCCTATTTTCTTCTTCCCGAGCGGAGGGCCTAGCTAGCTCGTGTGAGTCCTGGGGCTGATCGCCACTTCTAGCGAACGATGGTGCTTCCGATCGGGCGACCGTCTGATCGATCACCGCTCGGTATCTTGGTGTCGTTGCTCGGGCGAGGGCGATCGGCGACGATAGTTCCTCGGGGCTGGCTGGATGCCCGGGGCAAATCCCCGACAGTCTCGTGTATTGTGGCTGGCATACTAGTGGAAAAAAAAACATGGGAGTCTATACCTTTCCCCTCAGCTTTGGTCACTCCGAAGCCACATGCTGAACGGCGTGCGACCTGACTTCTTGATGGGGCCTCATCCCTTCTGTTCGGGGTCCTCTGGGTGGTTGATGATTAACCGGCTGCCTTCGCTCGGTCGGTGCAGCAGGTTCGGTCGGAGCCTCCTTCCTTTGGGTTGCCTGGGCCTCCTCTACATTGATATACTCGCTTGCCTTCTTCAGTATATGATCATAATCGCGAGGTGGCTTTCGGATGAGCGAGCGGAAGAAATCACCATCGATAAGCCCTTGGGTGAAGGCATGCATCATGGTTTCGGAGGAGACCGTGGGGATGTCCATTGCCGCTTGGTTGAAGCGTTGGATGTAGGCTCGGAGGGTCTCTCTCGGCCCCTGTTTCATAGAAAATAGGCTGACATTTGTCTTCTGATAACGTCTGCTGCTAGCGAAGTGGTGGAGAAAAGCCATTCGGAAGTCCTTGAAGCTTTTGATCGACCCGTCCGGTAGCCTCCGGAACCAGTGTTGTGCCAAGCCCGATAACGTCGTGAGAAAGACTCTGCATTTGACTCCATCCGTATATTGATGAAGAGTTGCAGCATTGTCAAACTTGCCCAGGTGGTCGTCCGGGTCCATTGATCCATTATACTCCCCGATCGTCAGAGGAGCATAATGCCTGGGTAGCGGATCCTGCAAAATTACCTTGGAGAATTGGCGGTTGATTCGTTCGGGCGACAATTCGGCTCGAGGGGCTTTCCTCTTCCTTGCATCCCGAGCTGGAGCTTCATCCGACGAAGATCCCTGGTCTTGATGAACTTGTGCAATTTCTGAGGGCGTCAGGAACAAAGCTCGATGGAATGGGATTGGGGCGGGCGGCGCTTCTGCTTGGGTATTGGTCAGACCTTTGTTCTATCCCCATATGGAGAGTTGCTCTGGCTGGTCTTCGTGCGCCGCTCGGCCTCCCGACACTGAAGTCACTTGCTGCCCCATTCGTTCGGCTAATGCCTTTTGCTGCTGCTACTCCACGATTTTTGCTGCCCGCGCCTGGATGAGCGCATCGAGCTCCTCTGGAGAGAGCGTCACGGTGTGAGGTCTTCCAGCTTCCTCCATCTTCAACTAGACTAGACGACACCAATTTGATCTTGTCCGAGTGCTGAGTCGATGGTCGTTGGGGACGTGGCGCTCTCGTTGACTCCGCATGGCTCTCCGATTGACGTAGACCTTTGGCGAGAACCTGCAAGCACAAAATTGGGCCAGGAAGGGGTTCCCGGCGACGACCCTCCGACGCTCAAGTCAGCTCCTGGCGATAAGAAATCGAAAGAGAGTGATGAGAACTATAGCTACAGTGATGAATAGCGCATACCTCCGTTGGAGTATGAAGTTCCTTATATAGGGTTTCTCAGGGGCACGGACACGCTCATCGAGGCGTGCATGACCCTCAAAGTATACCTGAAATGGGCGTGTCAGAAAAGCGTGTCTGTCTCCATACCTCAACAGTACAAGCATATCTCTGACGTAACAGTGGAAGCTTCCACCGTACGATTCTTTGTCTGACCATGCCACGGACTCTGCTGCTGACCATGCCTCCTGTTGACGGAATGAGTCTCTAGGAAGATATTGCTAACCACTCTTTGTCCTTTACCAGTCTGCGCGGATGGGCCGTTCGGCCAATGCCCTCCCTGGGCCGAGCGGCGGTCACCTCGACTAGTGCCCTTCCGAGGGATGTCTGCTCGGCCGGTTGTTTTATGTCTGAGTTCACCATTTCGGGCGAGTGATCTCTAACTGCAGGACTAATGCCTCATCTACCGTCAGCTGAGCGGGATAACCGCTCGGCCATTATTCTTTCGCGTTTTGCTTTAAGAGCGTCGGAAACTCAGCGTCGAGCCGAGCTATTGAGATGTCGGGTTGGCTCTCCTCCAGCCGATTGGGGGGTAATTTGCTCGACCGGGCGCCTGCAGGGCGTTGACCACCTTGACCTCCTGCTGGACGCCCCCCCCCCACCCTTTTACCACCGGATCAACTTACATTATCCATATTAATTTTTCTATAATATTTTTAAAATTTAAGGTAAATCATCAACTTTATTAAATCTAGATAATTATTTTTCACTACACTATATCGGCTATCTTAAAATTTTTATTATCTTTATTTTTTATTATTTTCTTCTCACTTTTATTTTTTTATTATTTTTCTTTCTCCTATATGTGAGGGATCGGTGGCCGGCTTGAAGGGAGGTTGGATAGACGACACCCCTAAATAATCGCTTCCTACACTTGTTAGTTTACGCAGCGGAAATGCAAACTAATATGAATACAAAGAAAGCTAAAGACAAGAAAGAAATCAAACCAAGCTACCCGATCATTTAATATGGTTCGGAGATTACTTGCTCCTACTCCACGGCGTGTCCTTGAGGTGGACGATCCCTATCCGTTGGTGGATTAGCCCCCGACAAACTCCGGCTATCTCAAGTCGTTCCTTGTGGGTGGAGAAACCTCACCACAACACCAACCAAGACTCTTGAGACTAGTAGACTACTAATTAGGGTTTACCATCACTAATTTCGTCAGAGATAACCAAGCTTCCAAGCCTTGGTTATATAGGCCGCAGGTTGAAAACCCCGCATACCAGTCAACTGCCAAAACATGCAGTCGACTACCTTCTGTGGAAATTCGACCGTTACATCCAACGGTTTGATACCAGTCGACTGCTAAAACTAGCAGTCGACTGCTCCACACTGACCAAACGAACAGAAGCATTATGTTCGCTCCCAGTAGATTGACCGGTCGACTACACCAGTCGACTGCTAAAACATGCAGTCGACTGCTACAGTAGCGCTACAGTAACGCTACAATACTGCTACAGTAACACTATAGTAAAATCCTAAAACTAGGATTTTACTCCGAGTACAATCTCTCGTGCACTCGTACCCTCGCCTTTATGACTCACTTGACACTTCTTTGCACCATTGATCTCTTACCTTCAAGCCTACTTCATTTGGCTCTCGTCCCTCGGATGCATTCAAGCTCGTGGCTCGTCCCCAGTGCCATCCTTCGTGTATGCCTCGAAGTCACTTCCCTCTGCCCTTGTCCTCCCTGTATTGTCCACGGTCCCTCGGATGCTCCATCCTTCACCGGACCCGAAGCCATTAACCTGAGTCACATGTGTATCCTGCAAACCTGCACAACTCAAATACACATATCAAATACAAGGATGAACTTAACTTAAACCTTTTGCCCAAACACCAAAACACATGGTCGCACGGACCATTGAGATTACTCCAACACTATGATCTACTTTTCATTATCTAATTCATTCCTTTTATTTTTTCTCTCTCCCAAAATAAGTAATATTTTAATGTTTAGGAAGATTTCATTTTCTAAATTTAAATAATTACTATTTATAAAATCTAAATTTAGAGAAAGAATAGGGTAATTGATGTAAAGATTTTTTAAATAAAATTTAAAATTTAAGATAAATCAGGGCTCATATCTATAAATTTGTTTTCATATATGTATTTATAATTATTTAATATTTTGAATGATGTTTAATGAGAAAATTTAAATGGAAAATGAATAAAATAGAATCAAATTTAAATATCCTTAAAGGGCATTTTAAAATATTTTCAATAATTAGTTTATATATATATATATATATATTTATAAATCAACAAATATATTTTTTTAGTTATTAGAAAAGTAAAAAAAAAAGATACTTCAACAATCTCCATTTCTAATAGAAAAATATTATCACAATTTATGTGAAAACTAAGAGAAATAATTACAACGAGGAATAACTGTGTAATAAGTTATATCATAATTTATTAAAAAAAATAATTTACAGAGGAAAAAATCTTCTCAAAGGAAAAGTTAGATTTTTTCCCTCTACGTATCATTACTCGTTTGTTTACATATTCATCCAAAACATATATTACAATTAAAATAATATAATTGTGACAAAAAAAAATAAATCCTCGCGATAAGAATCTCTTCTCAATGTTAAGAATCATCCTTCTATGTTGCTACCATTATCATCCGACTTTTGTCATCTTTATCATCTAATCCATGTTATAATCATTGTTGTCATCATCATCTCCATCCATCTCCTCTTCCTCTTCCTCTTCATTATCTCCATCCATCTCCTCTTCCTCTTCCTCTTCATCATCGGAATTGTGTGCCTCTATCATCTATATATAGACAAAGCACACACAAAAGGAAAGGCAATGATGCATATAAATAACTTGCTGATTTATCAAAAAAAGGTATTTGTATATTGAAAACAGAGGGCGTATGTTTTCCATACCAAGACATTTGGCATATGTTGTTGTTCATTGTACCCCTTCTTAAACAAACGACACATGTAGAGCTTCACTTGTTCGAGGGTGGCTGGTAACCCCTGAACTCAAGATTAGGGCATGCTTTTATAATTAAAGAATCTCAATGTTGGAGAGTTTACAATCTCTAAAGTCTTCAGTCAAGGTATTCGTTTCTGCGACAGACGAACTGATTCCACTTCTTCAATAGATAATATCAAGTGTTGAAGCATTGGAAAGCAAGACTTGGACATCCACTCACTATGTTCCTGACTACTGATGTCAATTTTTAAATTTGTCAGTGAAACCCAATATGAAACGTCAAGTGCACCACAACCAAGTAAACTCATTTCTTTCACCGAAGGCAACAAGAAGGGCCACTTTGGAAAGTTGATCAACTTTGAACATTCATAAATTTCAATAAAATGGAGATTAGGGAAATCTCCACTCTCTATTCCATCCCATGCTTTCCAATTTTTCATTCTGCTAAATAGCAAGCGTTTTAGAGAGGGAAATGCAATTTTGTAGAGATGGAAATGGCTCTAGCATGGAGGAAATTCCAGAACGCACATGTTGAACGCCATCCATCTGCCATATATTAAGCTCTACCTGAGAAGATGGAGATGGTATTAGCATGGAGCAAAATTCACGTCCCACATGTTGAACGCCATCCATCCCATCTATCTCAAGCTCTTCTAGAGAAGGAAATTGACCAAACGGTGGAAGTTTACTGCAATTCTTACAATCTTTTAGAACCAACTTGGTCAACTTAGTGAAGGATGAAGCACCCACCCATCCAACAAATTTGACACCTCGATATTCGGTTATTTTAAGGGTCTTGAGATTGACATGTGGTTCCAGATACTCGAGCTGCCACTCTGCCTTTTGATATTTTTTGGAACACTTAAAAGCATCGTCATACCAATCAGGCCAACTTAAATTCAAAGAATCAAGATACTTTTTTGTCTTCAGAGAGAATCTTGAGTTTGAAAAATTGTTCACATGACCTATATTATCAATGGAGATGCTTCCTCCAAGTTTCATCAAACTATTCAATTCTCATATGTTGCAATGCTCTTCTTCATGACTAAAGTGGCTGAGTGTCTGCAAGTTAGTCAAGTTTCCAATTCCAGATGGAAGAAAGGCAACTTGGTGAGAAAACCAAAGATGACGTAGGTTTATCAAATTTCCAATGTGACTTGGGAGTTTATAAACACATCCAGCATGGAGAATTTGTAAGTTGTAAAGGTTGCATATGGACTCTGGAAGACTCCTGACATCAGAATATTCTATAGAAAGGTAACACAGTAGTTTGAGGTTGCCCAATGAATCCGGTAGCACTGCGATGCCGGTGTAGTTTAAATAAAGTGCTCGTATGTATTTTAATTTTTCAAAAAGATCCTCAAGGACTCCAAAATTTATGACTTGCATTATACTAGGAAACATCTCCTCGAAGCGGTTTTTAATAAGAAGTATCCGCAGAAGTTTTATTTGTTGAAGATTAATATCTTTGATCACTTTAATGTTTTCACCATTGACCGATAAGTGTCGAATCTCTTGTAATTTCTTTCTGTCGAAATTGTTATCAATCACACAGAGGCATTCATCCTGTGCTACATGTTGTGCAAGATCGTGAGCAAGATCATGCATCGAAAAATAATGTTGTGCAAGATCGTGAACAAGATCATGCATCGAAAAATAAGACCCTGTTTTAGGATTTAACATTGACCTCTCAACCAATCTTTTTATGTAATCACTGCCAATGTCCTCAGCTCTCTATCTCCATCAAGAGGAAAAATACCTTGTGGCATCCATAATTGGACTATTCTTTTTGAAGATAAACTTGTGTCTTTGGGAAATAAGGACAAGTATTGGAAGCATCTTTTAAGTTGTATCGGCATGCAATCATATGATATTTGAAGTGCAAGTAAAACTTCAATATTTCTGTCATCTAACTTCCATATCTCACTTTCTATGATGTCCGTCCATGATTCTTTATCTTCTTCATTTCTTAAAGCACCCCCGATCAACTTGGCAGCCATGGGGCAAGCCTTTGCACTTCTCTACTATCCTCCGACCGATGTCTTCAAGATCTGGACGTAAGCTTCTATCCGCTCCTTCCAAAGTGACTTTCTTGAACAATGACCAGCACACATCAAAAGGTAAGACATTCAAGTTCAGACTGTCTCTTGTTGTCTGCATAATACGAGCAACAGAATGATTCCGAGTAGTTACTATAACTTTACCTGCAATAGCCGATAGCAGCGGCTTTTTTAATTGTTCCCAAAGACAAAAGTTATCATTCCAAACATCATCTAATACCAGTAAGAACCTTTTCCCCTGCAGTTTCTCTTGTAGTGCATCGTTGGAGCTCATCTAGTTCTTCATGAACTTTCACTTTTGTGAATGATTGAAGAATTTTCTCAGTCAAACTAACAACATGAAAATTTTCAGATACACAAACCCATCCTGTTAAATCGAAATAGCTTTTCACTCTTTGATCATTATAGACAAGCTGAGCCAGTGTTGTTTTACCCAGTCCCCCCATCCCAATTACAGCAATTACAGAGACTCCATTTCCTGTTGTATCATCCTCTGACAGCAGCCATTTAACCAGCACATCTTTTTCCTCTTCTCTTCCAAGAACATCTGATTCAACCACTAAAGAGCCTGTTTCTCGGTTCATATCTGAGAGCATGGGGCTTCTCTTTCTTTTTCCAGCCTTCTTAGGCAACTTTAGGAGTTTCCACTCCTTGGTGATCTCATCAAACCTTTTCCTTATCACTGCGGCTTTATTTGCTAGTTCATCCTGTTGGGTTCATAATAATGTATCGAAACATCGAATAGAAATCATGAATCCAAACATCGAAATTATAGATTACAGTATGAATTCTAAAGATTCATGCACAGGATCTTGTTAATTATCCAGTTTACAGCATATAAAATTAAACTGAAAACAACGGAAAAATCAAAAAAGTAATTGAGGTATAATTCACAAAATTAATCACTCTTCAGAATCGCGTACCTCATGTGCCCCGCTGTTGTTCTCATGCAATTGTTTGGAACGCAACACCTCGTACTCGTACTCTTCTACTACGTCTTCGGCATCATAGGCAACATCTTTGAGCTCGCTAAGCCAAAGCTTCTCCGAGTGACTTTTTGCATGATTCTCCTCCTCTGACTCTGAGTCAGCAAGTTTGGCTTGGATTCTCCTCATCGTCTCTGTCAGCTTACTCATCTCTTGTTCAATATTGTTGTGTGGCGACGAAGAAGAAGATGATGCTGACGGTGAAGCCAAGCCATGTAGCTTGGCTACCATCGTGGTGAACATGGAAGACAGGAATACGCCTCCTCCTCCGGCCATTGTTCTTCCCTGTTTCTCGTTGGAAATTAATTTTAGGCAGGCGCTAGGCAGACTAGGAAGGAGCGGACTTATGGTCAATCAAGGGATGTATAAAATACATAAAATACCATAGGCAATGCATCAAGTCTCCCATGAGGTAGAATGCACAACCACTCCTTGGACTAATTGGCATCTATGCGTGTTCATTACGCACCTCTGTTTTATTTTTTAAAAGGTAATTTCATTGCAAACTCCGCCCCCTCTTTTTTTATGAATAATTATTTCTTATAAATTTAAAATAATTTCTTAACGAGAATAAAACTATTTTTACCATCAAATATGAAAGTAATTATTTATGTGAATTTATAAAAACTGATTCGGCAGAACATAAATCTAAGCTTAATGGGTTGGCAGAGCTTAAATCTAACGTTGATGGATTGTCAGAGTTTAAATCTAATATTAATTAAGATTTTTTTACTTAGCTTATTAGTTAGTATCACAATGAATTTATCAGGCAGGGTATTAATCATAATAAATATATCATTTTTATTCTAATTAAGTTAATTTGTTATACCGTAAAGCAACAATATTAATTCAATAATAATATGTTAAGCATTTTCCATGATTTGTTTTGACCATACTAATTTTAAGGTTGGGTAATATGATTTAAATTAGATGTGTATTTGATGTTAGTGCATAAAGTGTAGAAGATTTTTAATTATATCGATCAACGAATAGAGATCGGAGATTGAATGCGCTAGAGTAAAATGTCCTATGTGATTTTTCTATCTGTATCTTATCATGAGACCAATGATACTCATCGCTTAGGATCAATGATATTATTTTTTACTCTAATTGGAGATTGAACTTAAATGTTGAATATCATGGATGGATTGAGAAGCTAGGAAGGACTTAAGCCTCATGGGTAGGATGTGTAATTCCTATATTGGATTGCAATGATTGTAATCTTGATTTTGTTGTTAAATTAGAATTCTTTAATTTTATAAATTTTTTAGGTAGATGTCAGACTCTAATTAGGTTAGGATGCCCCCAAGTAGTGATTGTTGAGAGGATCAAATCTATGAGCTTAATTATGATGGGTTTATGCAAAATTATACCATGAGTAAGAGAAACTTCCTAGGCAATGTTAGTAATCTAGAATAGGGTTTTTAGTTGAGTGGGGTAGGTCAATTGATTATCTAGGATTGATAGTCAATTAGATGTCGAGTTTAAGTGACAAAATATTTTTATTTGAGTAAAAATCAACTAAAATAGTTTTCAAATCAACTTGAAGAATGATGAATTGATTGAATGGATACTTTAATTGATTGGAATTATCTAATTGGTCAATACTAAAATGTTTGGTCTAACAGTTATATTTGGGGTTGTGTCATTACTAGCAATTTAGACTTGGAAGTAACATTGGAGCTAATGTCATATAAGCTTTTGAAGAACTTTTGGGTACTCTAACACTTCAATCTTACATATATCTGCTATGCTTCATTTCTATAAGTGCCAAAAGCATATCTAAGAGCTTCAATAAATTTGAAAGACTTTAACTCTATCAAATTTTCCTTAGATGTTCATTTCTAGATTTTTGAAATTTGTTAATAAAAATCTCAATTAATATCAAACTTGTAAAGCATATGAAATCTCATTGGTATGGGTGTTTTGCCTTAATGGTATTATCCTCATTTAAAGAAGTTTATATCATTGCCTTTTGTAAAAGGTATATTATATTAGTAGCATTCCTTCTACTTAGTGGCACACCAAAAGTGTTTTAGGCTATGAATTAGAAGAGTTTTTCTAATCATATTATCTTTTCTGTTAACATTATTGTTGAAAATTTAATGTAAATGAGAAATTAAATCTTGATCGTTGGATCAAGATTGACAAATCTTGTTCATTCAACTTGAAAGGTTTAAGTGCCCTTTAGATGGTTAAATCTCATTCATTGATTTCTAAAATGCGACATCTAATGAAGAGGTAGTGTGTCTCTTAAGAAAGGATGTGATCTACACCATCTAATTTAAAATGGATGGATGAGATCTAATTGAACCAAGAGGTTCTTATACCCTTTCATTTAGTATAAATAAGGTCTCTCACATCCTCATTTCAATCACTAAATTCCTTCCAAGTAAAGTAAGCATTGCATTCCATACTTACATTGAAGAGTTCGAGAACCTTCTTTTGTTCGTAGGTCTTATGATTTGCAGTGCTGCTATCGCAAGATAAAATCGTTGTATATTGGAAGATGATTGCTATGTTCAGTGAGCACCGTGTGCTAGACAAATTAGTCTTAAAGAGATAGAGTCTAACTTTAACCTCGACTTCGCCAAAACGATGATATACCGTTATTCTATTTGTGCTCAAATTGCACCACTACAAGTTCTTCTAATCATATTATCTTTTGTGTTAACATTATTAGATGATTCATTTAGCCTTTGCTTCTACATGAACATTTTCTTTACTTTGACTATCATAATTATAAGTTATCATACACCCATGCTTTGGACTAGTGTTATAATTTCAATGTGTTTTGAACAAGATATTTGTATACTTTAACTCAACCACACAAAAAAAGTCTAACATGAACAATTGATCAATTTTAAAAATTCAAGTTTTGTGCTTAAATAATACTATTCCTCTAAATCAATTCCATAATTTCGATTCCATTTTTACAAAGGAATATATTTGACATATCTTACCTTCAAATTACATATTTGAAAATCTCATAATTAATTCAACATCATGAAACAAATTATTAATATTGTTCCGATTGCTATAAAGTCGCTTCAGTGTAAAGTTTGATAGCAGCACGAAACGAATGTCCCTATGCTCAGCCCACTGACAGTCTGACACCCGTCCATTCCTCTCGACTCTGTCTAGATCTAATCAGGATTGAAAACGACGGTCCAAAACCGTATATTTAAACATCGACTTTAATCATTCAAATCGATTATGGTTTACTGTTCAGGGCTGCTGATTTATAATTTGTAAGGGTTCAAGAAGATTCAAAATTATTATTATTTTTAAAAAAACATTTAAAAATATAAATTTATATAAAAAATCCAAGGAACAACCGTTGGAATGGGAGTCAGATCTAAATATATATACCATAAAAATTATATCTTTTAATAAATTTTATATGTCCCTTATAACTTTTACCGTATATATATAATTAACAAATTTTATTCTTTAATAAATTTATTATTGGATATATAATACTATAAATTTAATATTAAATAAAAACTAAAACTATTGAGTAATTAATATTAAGAAAGTTAAATAGATTAATAAATTTAACGAGGAAAAAGATTGAATAGTTGCATATACAAAAAACTTAAGATAAATAGGTTGTAAATTAACTTTAATAATAGATGGGTAGAATAGTTGACATAAAAAAATCAAGATAAATAGGTTAAAAAAATAACTTTAATAGAAAATTAAAATATAATATAATTCAAGACAAATAAATAAAAAAATTAATATTAATAGAAACCTAAAATATGTTAATTAATATTATTAAAATATTATTAAATAAAACAATTAGATTTAAAAAATCTAAATAAAAAATTAATTTATTTTATTGAGCATACTTTAAACTTGCAATTTTTACCGATTTATTGGGGGACTAACCGGTAACCAACCTGCCTAGAGATGGGTCAATTATGGGTTGGTCTCAATGAACCGAGTCAATGGATAACTGGTTCATTGACCCAATTATGGATCCAAGATTCAGCCTACGATAAAGTCTAGCTATGTATCTCTATCGTCACTTGTATCTATAAATTTGATTCCCAGAGAGGCGGCATCGACCGAAGCCTCATGCAAAAGCCAAAGTACTTGCTTCGACCAACCATAGCAATGCTCTCCTTCTTCCCCTCCTCTTTGTCTCGTTCTCTTCTGATCTCCTTCCTTCCGCCTCATATTTTACATGTCTCATCCCTATTTCTCCCTCCTCACCCTCACTTTTCTTCTCCCCAACCCTTTCTCCCTCTCCCTCTTCACTTTTCATTTCCCCAACCCTCGACATCTTGGACTCCTTCCCACCTAGAGGTGAGCAATCAGTTAATAACTGAACAATTTAAACTAGAATCTAACAAATTGATTTTTTTTTTACTTAACCGAACCGATCAAACTTTTGCCAAAAAATTTAAACAAATTGAATCGATAAAACATCGTTTAAATCAATCAAATATTGAAATAATTAAACTTTCGATTAAATAAAGACTCGGGAGAGGAGGGGAATCACGAAATATGGAATTAGGAATTTTAAACACTCGGTTCTAGTTTAGATATATCTGAATTTGGTTTAATTGATTTAATCAAATTTGAATTTTTAAAAATGAGAGTGAATCGATTTGATCAAAATTACTGATATTTTAAGAAACATAAATAAATTTTTAAATTAATCGAACTAAACTTTTTTTTTACTTCAATCAGTTCAGTCTATTAATCCAGTTTAACCGATCTTTTGCTCACTCCTATTCCCATCTACCACGTCGCAGGGCTCAGACCCAAGGTCCACATGGAGGCCCCTAGGAGGATTGGAACAGATTCAATGATTTTGGGTTCGGTAATTTACCAAAGGACACACGTGGAAATCTAAATTTACCAAAAGGTGTACACTACTTTGGTATTTACCAAATAGCGTACTTTTTTAAAAGCATTTCCTATTTTACCCTCCTGATAATTTGACTTTTTCTACTATTTTTCTTTCGACAATTTACCAAAGGGCGCACGTGAAAATCTAAATTTACCAAAAGGCGTACACTACATTGGTATTTACCAAAGAGCGCACTTTTTTAAAAGCATTTCCTATTTTACCCTCCTGACAATTTGACTTTTTCTATTGTTTTTCTTTTCTTCACTATATTTCTCTCTCTTCTCTGTCGACAGAAGATAGGAATAACATTAGTTAATTTTTAATCACATTTTAATACATTTGAAGAAGCCAAAATAAATAATGGACATCATATTTAGACTCCTTGTAATTTTAGAAATCCACAGGAACTGAAATAGGTGTAATCAGAGCTTTCTAGGTCGATCAGTGGATTTCGATCAAAATCCACTAATGGACCTAGAGAGCTCCGATTGCACTCATTTCAGTTTCTATGGATTTCTAAAATTACAAGGAGTTCAAATATGGTGTACATTATTTATTTTGACTTTTTATAGATGTTAACAAGCAAAATTAAAGAATCAGCATAAAAGCCCACGTTGGGCTTGATATAGAATCAGATCAGGCCCAGCGTGGGCCTGATATCATTCCATATCAGGCCCACGTTGGGCCTTATTTGAGTCCATATCAGGCCCAATGTGGGTTTTTTTGCCGATTCTTTGATTTTACTTGTTAACATCTATAAAAAGCCAAAATAAATAATGGACACCATATTTGAACTCCTTGCAATTTTAGAAATCCATAGAAACTGAAATGGGTGCAATCGGAGCTCTCTAGGTCCATCAGTGGGTTTTGACCGAAACCCACTGACTCATTTCAGTTTCTATGAATTTCTAAAATTACAAGGAGTTAAAATATGGTGTCCATTATTATTTTTGGCACTCCTAGTGGTAGACCAGAGGTTTTGAAAATCCTAAATCTCTCTTTATTTCTTTTTTTTATTTTTTTTATTTTTTGTTGTTACTAGGCCTGATATCTCCCATATCAGGCCCACATTGGGCCTGATATGAAGAGATATCAGGCCCAACGTGGGCATGATATCTCTTCATATCAGGCCTAAACAAAAAAAAAGGAAAAAAAAAAGAAAGAGAGATTTAGGATTTTTCAAAACCTCTGGTCCATCACTAGAAGTATCAAAAATAATAATGGACACCATATTTTCACTCCTTGTAATTTTAGAAATTCATAGAAACTGAAATAGGTGCAATCGGAGCTCTCTAGGTCCATCAGTGGGTTTTGACTTTTTATAGATGTTAACAAGTAAAATCAAAGAATCGGTAAAAAGGCCCACATTGGGCCTGATATGGACTCAAATCAGGCTCAGCGTGGGCCTGATATGGAATGATATCAGACCCACGTTGGGCCTGATATGATTCCATATCAGGCCCAACGTGGGCTTTTATGTCGATTCTTTGATTTTGCTTGTTAACATCTATAAAAAGCCAAAATAAATAATGTACACCATATTTGAACTCCTTGCAATTTTAGAAATCCATAGAAACTGAAATGAGTACAATCGGAGCTCTCTAGGTCCATCAGTGGATTTTGACCGAACTCATTCATCGACCTAGAAAGCTCTGATTGCACCCATTTCAATTCCTGTGGATTTCTAAAATTACAAGGAGTCTAAATATGGTGTCCATTATTTATTTTGACTTCTTTAAATGTATTAAAATGTGATTAAAAATTGATTAATGTTATTCCTATCTTCTTCCGACAGAGAAGAGAGAGAAGAGAGAGAAATATAGTGAAGAAAAGAAAAATAGTAGAAAAAGTCAAATTATCAGGAGGATAAAATAGGAAATGCTTTTAAAAAAGTGCACTCTTTGGTAAATACCAAAGTAGCGTACACCTTTTGATAAATTTAAATTTCCACGTGCGCTTTTTGATAAATTGCCGTTTTGGGTTTAATTTTGCTGTGGCTGGTTTGTTATTTCCCTATCATCTTGGAGTGGCTAAGTTCCTTCTCAAGAAAGGATACATCAAGGTGATTTTATCTCTTTGTGATTTATGAATTTTTAGTTAGTTGAATAATCTTTGATAAGTTAAGTATTTCTTTGAATGTAAGAAAAATCTACATTTAGGAAGCGGCAGATCTAGTTTTGCCATCTATCGTATCTATGAATTCAACTCCCGGAGAGACGGCATGGATATACTCACCTTGGCCTACCGTGGTGATACTCTTCTTCTTCCCCTCCTCTTTATCTTGTCATTTTCTCATTTGATCTCCTTCCCTCCACCTTATATTCTACAACACGTCTGATCACTCCCATTTCTCCACCTTCAGCTTCAACTTTTGTCTCCCTGACCCTTTCTCCCCCTCCACCCTCACCAAATCAATTTTTTTTTTTTTTTTTGACTTTACCAAATGATCAATCTTTCCTATAAAAATCAAACAAACATGAACAAATAAAACATGACTAAATCCATAGAAACCCGAAATAATTGCACTTTCGGTTAAATCAAGATTTGGGAGGAGAGGTGGGTCACAAATAATGGAATTAAGAATTTTAAACTACCAATTCTGTTTGAGCATAGTCAAATTCGATTTAATTGGTTTAATTGAATTTATAATTTTAAAATAAGGCCAAACCGATTTGACAAAAAACTAATATTTTAAGAAAAAAAAATTAATTTCTGAGTTAACCAAACTAAACTTTTAACTTCAATCGTTTAGTTAATTTTTCTATTATCATCTCGGAGTGGCTCAGTTCCTTTCCGAGAAAGAATACATCGATTTGTCATTTTGTAAGTTTTTGAATTTTTAGTTAATTGAATAATTTTTTATGAATTAAGCATTTCTCCGTTGGTATGAAAAGACTACATTATTCTTTAGTTAGTTTATGATGTCAGGAATTATTCTTTTGTTGATCATACAGGAGAAGGAGAAAGACTTATAAATAAATATATTGAAATAACTTTTTTTTAATGTCTCATTTTCTCTCGCACAACATCATGGTTAGAATCCTGGGAATATATGTCACTTTCCAATTTGTCCTCATTTATAATGAAGGCAATATTACGAGGGGCAAGAAAAAAATATAAAAAATTTGATATATCATACATGCAGAATTAAAATATATTAAATTATATTAATATTATCGATATATCTAAAATTTCGATATAATATTATATTATATCAAATTTTTTATATCAATATTGGTATATTATATATACCATACTGATATCAAAATTTTAATATAAATGATATAAAATTTTTAGCATAACAAAAATTTGATATACAAAAAATTTGATATACAATATTTTTTATACTGATTTTTTTATACAATATATGGTATATAGATTTAATATTCGGTATACCATATCGAATACACCTAATTTAATATTTGAAATTTTATTAATTCATTGCATGGAACTCTAAAAGTGAGGGCCATTAACCTACCTAACTTATTTTTTTTTAATAGTTTTATTCTTTTCATGTTTCTGACTTTTGATATCGTTTAATTAATTTATTTTTTATTTGATGGTCAGTTGTATACAATACATTTAAGTAATCATTATGTCATATTTTAATTTATATTTTTTTTCAGAATATTCGGTGATAAGAAGGCTGCTGGTTCAACTATACATTTTATTATTCTTCTTTTATATATATACGGAATCATTTTCTTTTTTTTCTCTTAAAAAAAGATAAATATATAATTATTTGACATGTCTTCGGTTTTTGGAGGAGAACTCAACGTGAGGGTCTAGACATGGTCTTGGATGTCAGACAAGAGAAATGACATGTCTTCCTCACTTTGATGAATAAGCGAAAAAAGTGAATTAAGGGCCTAGTTTCTCACAAGCAAATTGTCTTCTATAAAAGAAAGAAAGCTGAGAGATTCTTGTCTTTCCAATAATATTTACCTCATCATTTTTTTTTTATAATCTAAGTATTCAATACTTGGAACGGATTAATTCTTATTAATCTGGTACCAGAGAAGTTTTCCATTAAACACTAGGATAAATCAATAATTACTCATGATTATCTATCTAGAGTGGCTAACATTCTTAGATTTGTCATCCTATTACAGAAAATATCATGTAGTGCACCGTAGTTGGGATTCAAACCTTAGATGCCTTAATTAACCGCTAAAGTACTTGATTGCCTGCACCATTGCTTGGGGGTATGTTTTGCCTGATCCTATGAAATGATGCGGATTTCAAGTTGATTTTACTGATACATTCAATTGAGTGTGTCCAAACTTCATGAGCCCATACTTGTAAATGGTGTTAAGAGTTTTATGGAAAGTAATAATATTACATCCCTCATCGTCCCTCATAGTGAAATGAAGAAAGTGAATCATTATGATTGGGAGGTCTCTCTAGATTGGAGAGATTTTATTCCTAAGAGATTTGATCCTTATTCTCATGTGACAACCTATCACTCAAATATAAATTCGACTATACCCGTGGGGCTTAGAAAAGTCACATTCGATCATTGATAGTTTGGTAAAATGAATTTATTTTTCTTAAAAAAGGTGTACGGCAAGGTTTCAGTATCAACCTACTTTTTCCTATTTGTTGTATATATGCAATTAATCCTATAAAGATTATAATGTACTGAATATTCTAACAACTGATTTCTATTCAAGACTAAAGTCATTGACTGATCTTAAATTTTATTCTCATTGCCTATCAACATATACCAAAGCAAACTTATTATACAGATCATAAACATCTAAAAACAAAACCATGGTTGTTCCTTGTTACTCATTGATTATTTTCTATGATCTAAAATAGTAAAATGGGTAATGAAGTATTGAAAGACCTCTATCTTAATATACTCTTCCATGAGTCAATATATCAATTTAGCCATTGAACATCCATTATAATGCACAAAGGAAGACGAATGTTGATATGTTGATTTCATAAAGAGAAGTCCCGTGCACGAAACTTCCATATTGCAAGGTCCTAGACATGGATCGGATCACATTAGATCTATTATACACAGTCTTACTTTACACTGCAATAGGTTGATTCTACAACTTGAACCCGTGACCACAAGGTCACACGATATCAACTTGATCGATATGCCAAGACTTCCCCTTCATGAGTGTTGATTTCATAACCTACAAACAGGGCCGTCTCTAGAAAATTAGAGGCCCTAGGCTAATTTTTAGATGACAATCCTATATAATATTTTTAATTAAATATAAAAATATTACATATGAGCCGATAATTAAATGCACATGCTTATCACTAATATTCAATATGCTACGTGAATTTATTAAATTAAAAAATGTCATATAAACACTAAATGACGATTTCAAATCGTGAATTGATTAAAATTAATAAAAAGATATATTAATAATAAAAAAAGACTTGTTTAAGGTTTTTTTGGTTAAAAATAAAATATTTTTTGGTCTGTCAAAAAAATTGATCCATTATCAAATTTAATAAAATCCTCAAATATAAATATAAAATCTTAATAATATTAATGTCCCTAGAATAGGGAGGCCCTAGGCAGCTGCCTAGGCTACCTCCCCCTGGAGCCGGCCTTGCCTTTAAATACACAACAAAATCATATTGGTTTGTGCTAGGTAGCATATTATTTGAAAAGGAAGTCACATTTCGATTAAACAAGTTTGGAAGTCTATCACACAAGTAAGAAACCCTAAACCAATAGAATGCTAAGCTCCAAATATATTTTTCCAAAGTTGAGAAATTAAAGGTATGCTCTCCTTTTGTCATAAAAGAAAAAATTCACAACTACGAGGACGATCAATGAGTTATCAGGTAGTGAGTTTTATTAAGTGAATCTCCCACCACTACAAGAAAGTAGATATTTTGCGACGATATTTTATCGTCGCTAACAATATTTTATCGTCGCTGAAAAATATTTGAGACGATAAAATTTCGTCGCTAGAGTCGTCGTGATAAGCTTGTCGTAAACCTATATTAGCGACGAATTTTCTATTCTCGTCGCTAATATGTTTGCGACGTCAAATATTTGTCGCTAAAGTAAATTACTTCGCCGTAAACTATTTAACGACGATTTAATTCGTATCGTTGCTATAGTTAGCTTTAACGACGAAATTATTTATTACGTCGCTAATATATTCCCTACGATTTATATATATTCGTTGCTAAAAACTACGTCCCCAGTTTCGATATTATCCCATGCGACTGTTTGCGGGGATTTTACTAAAATCGTCGCTAACCATATGGTTAGCGACGAGTTTTATGCAAAAATCGTCGCTAACCGTTGGTTTTAAAAAAAAAATATTTCCATTTATATCCTCTGTACAGATTTATATACATACCCATCATCGCAACTATAACAACAAATTCTCAAATACTCTAACATTTAACTCATACTTCAACACAAATATAATAACAATTTTCACAATCCAAATTCAAATCATATTCACAACCAACAATCCAACCAAGTTCACAACCAACAATCCAAGCAAGTTCACAACTAAAAATCCAAACAAGTTCAAAACAATTCCAGAACATCATGTTTCTATACAAAAGTCTACAACATCAAAGCTTAAGATGGAGGAGGAGGAGGTGGAGCTGAAGATGAATCCTGGATCAAGGAATCTAATGCTCCAGGTGCCAATCGGTTAAGTATTTGTTCAAACATATTTTGTCTTGATTTAATTGATGCTAACTCATCTTGGGTCGATTCAAGTATTTCACGTAATGCAGCATTAGTTGATCTAGATGAGGATGTAGCATCTGAAGAAGTAGACCTAACTGGCTCCGGCCCACTTCCAAGTCCTCTGATGTATCTAGACCGAGTACCGAGAACCTAATACAAAATTTTGAAGATAATAAAACATATGATATGATATGATATGATATGATGATATATTGAGTATGTGGATAAGAGTTAAACTCAACAGTAAATAACAACCAAATAAGAAGATATTGAAAAGTAATATAAGAAAAGCATGAATATAAAAGAGCTTCAAAAGCATTCCTGCAAGTCAAAGTAAGTGACTCGACTGAATAAACTAAGAAAATGAATATAGCAATCTAATGACTATTTTATATGAAATACTTTAAATAGAACACTACCATCAGTGGGAGCTTATAAATCTCTAATTAAAGCTGTCCAGCAGCTTGTTGCTCCCGGGAGGAAGGATTTTATCCCGTTGAAGATCTTAATGATCTGCCAACTGATTGCTGAGTCCAAGAGGAGTAAAGCTGTCCAGCAGTTTATTACCTTTAGGATTTGCAGAAATGATTTCTCTTTTTTATCTCACTACATTATATATATATTTATGTAACTCCAAGAGGAGTAAAGCTCCAATTCTTGTTCTACTCTGTGCTGGATCACGAAATATTTATTTTAGTATTTGATGGAAGCAGATCGATTAGGAACCATAGTATTACAACATCAAAACAAAAGAACACACTGGTACATAAAAGTAATTACAGGGGAAATTTTCTTAAATAATCGGAGTTAAAAAACTTGAGTGTGGTACCTGCAATTGACAATTCCGAAGTATTACGCAAAACTTCAATACTGTAAATTTGAAGGAAACTATATAAAAATGCTAATGATCTTCATAACTATATAATTTAACTCAATCACAGATGTTAATGCGAAACGTAGAGGAATTAATGGTAATATTTCACCTATTGAAAATAATGTAAAATAGGATGAGTGAACACATATAACAAATCCAAAGACACAAATGAATGACTAACAAGACTACTTTAATCAGTGATTATATATATATTCTTACTTGTTTAAGTGATTATCAGTCTATCAAGACTACTTTAATAAGTTGAAAATAAGTTGACTACTTTAACAAGACGACATGTCATATATATTTTGAAAAAATGAAAATTGTATCGGCAGTTATTAAATAATATTCTCACGGACCTGATCACAAACTGTATCTACAATTTGGACTACATCGATGCCATCTTCTAGATTTTGTGATAGAATACACTCATCACGTAGTCTCACCATATCATCCTACAAAAAGTAAATATGTCAAAAATAGTGTAAAAAATAATTATGCACGGTTAAGAACAAATTCACTAAATAAGATCATAATATACATATGCAGTTTTTGCTGTGTCCCCAATCCACCCTTTCTTCGGGCTATAATGAGTTTCATTAAAGACAGTAATCCGATCTTTTCTTTGTGACTGATCGGTCTAAAAAAAATAATGTGTTAATATTTTAATCAACAAACAATATAAGATAATTATAAAATATACACTTACACCGTCGTAACTATACTGAATGAATGATTTAGAACCTCCGCGATGGTTATATGGGAGTTTTCCTCGATTTTCGACTTTTATTGCAGATCGTTTCTGCAACACAAAATTTTGTATAAACAAAACAATAGTTATAGAATAAATAGTTAAATTTTTATATAAATAAGACATTTGTTATAGAATGAGTTACCTGAAATGCCTCAGATTCAAATAGAGTACACATATAGTCCCAATCATCTTGAGTCTCACAGAACTCAATCGGAATATGCTGTCGGCGCTCAGCAGGAGGAAGGTGTGATAGCTTCTTATAATGGTTATGTATTTTAGATCTATTGTCTCTATATCGTGCACTCATCAATCGGTCGGTCTCCTTCATGATCGACGATGAACCCTCCTGAAAACTTATATCAAAAGCAGTCTGAAAAAATAAATTTCTTTTGCACATGGTTAGTAATAAAGGAGTGGTTATAAATATGTTGAATTACTTATACTTACTGATATTCTATCATATATCATCCTTTTATTTTCAGCGGGGATGTGCTTCCAGCTCTTAGCTTGTAAGGGAGCAAACTTCTTTACCGAGAGGCCTAACTCGGTCATAAATGAAGCTGCATTAGGGTCAATGGGATGCCCATCGCTTTGACGGAAAGTAACCGGCAATCTACCCCGATCACTTATCTGGCATCGCAGCCGATCAGAATGTGTGCCACGTGTCTCCCTACGTATTGGTCGACCTGTAAATGCAATAGTGTTAACAATTAACAGATGAAATATTTAAATAAAATTTTTGTAAATTAAATACAAAACAACTAACCACTGGAAGAACTATCATCAATAGGTGTGTCCAAAACTGGTAAATGCTCAATCCTCTTAGGCGGCATGGCTGTCGCATATTCATCATATATAGATCAACAAATATCCATCAACATATATGGATATCTACAAGTAATGAATTAAAAATAAAGAAAAACATATATACCATGTTCATAAAAATTAATCACCACTATCATCTGAAAGAGATAATTGATCATCTGTGTCACTATCAATTTCAATATCTTCATCCTCATCGTTAAGAAAACTTTGAGCATCCCTAGCAAGCTCCACTTGCGCATTTGACATATTTATATGTTGATGCTCAACATCTAATCTACAAAGTTGGGATATCTCTAATTCTTCACCAACTACTAAAGTTGCTTCATTAGAAGAATTATCTTGGTTAGTCTCAATATTGAAATTATTTCTGGATTCAATTTCTTCTGATACTTCATCAACTTCAGTTACTTCGTATATATCTCGGTGTTGAACCTTCTGCACTACCATCCAATGACCTCCACGCTTTATATCATTTAAATAATAAACTTGGTTTGCTTGGTTGGCCAAAATGAATGGGTCATCAGCGTACCATGTTTTAGAAGTGTCAATAGATAACAACCCAAACTCTTCAATTATTGATTTCTTTTTCGGATTACATTGGAACCATTCACACCAAAATAATTGTACTTTATATCTGAAAGAGTAAAATAGTTGAACAACATCCTTCAACACTCCAAAAAAATCTAAATTGTCCCCGTCATTAGATGATGGTACGCTAACCCCGCTGTTCTGAGTAGTTCTGCGAGCATCACGAGATCTTGTATGGTATCGAATACCATTTACAATGCAGGCATCATACAATTGAACTTCAAGATCAGGTCCCATTCCTAAATAATATAACTCGTTTGTGATTTCTGAATTTGTTAAATTCTTTAACTTTATCATTCTATCCCTAAACCATTGTGGGAAATCTCGCTCATGGTATTAGAGAAGTTGATTTGAATGAACTTTATGTAACAGAAGTTGTAGATGTTCACTGTAGAAAAAAATAATTATTTTACAATTGTATAATGAAGTATAAACAATAAAATTACATAATGTAAAAACTTACTTTCTATATTGGTCAACTTCCTTACAATTGTTGAGAATATACCAATATGCTTTCTTATACAAAGTCAAAGGCAATTTCAGATTATGTGGATTGTTAAATACTCTTGTTTGTTGTGAGAAAACACTTAAATTGCATGTTACTGGTTGAACATCTTGGTTTCGTTCTGGCCTACTAAATCTTGTCTCAATTTGACTCATATATAATGAACTGAAAGTCAATGCCTCGTTTACAATATACCCTTCTGCAATAGATCCTTCAGGCCTTGCTTTATTACGAACATACTTTTTTAGTCTGCCCAAATATCGTTCAAAAGGATACATCCATCGTGAAGGAACAGGTCCAACTAACATGGCTTCACGAGGTAAATGAACTGCCAAATGAACCATAATGTCAAAAAATGCTGGAGGAAATATTTGTTCCATCTTACATAATATGAAGATTATTTCCTCCTCCATTTTGCATAAGTCTGCTAAGTGTAAAGATCTTGCAGTTAGCTTTTTGAAAAAAATCAGATAACTCAATTAGTGTGCCGCATATGTCTTTTGGAAAGAATTTTCGTACGGCCATTGGAAGTATTCTTTGCAACAAAACATGACAATCATGTGATTTTAGTCCATGTAACTTTCCATCATTTGCATTTACATTTCTAGATATATTAGCAGCATATCCATCAGGAAACTTCACGGATTTTAAAAATTGACAAAATTCACGTCTTTCTTCTAATGTCAATGTGTAACTTGCATATGGTTTACTAAATTTGTCTCCAACTTTCTTTAAATGCAATTCACTTCTAATTCCCATATCTTGCAAGTCTAGCCTTGCTTTAAATGTATCCTTTGACTTTCCATCTATATTAAATAATGTGCCAACCAAAGCGTCGCAGATGTTTTTTTCTATGTGCATCACATCTAAATTGTGTCTCAACTTTAAATCTGGCCAATACTTTAACTCAAAAAATATAGACTTTTTTACCCAATTGGTTTCATCCAAAGATCGCTGCCGCTTTTTACTTAATGTAGGATCCTTACTGAATGTCACTTGGGGTAATGCATTTAACTGTGCTAAAATCTCATAACCATTAAGTCTTCGTGGTGGTCCTTCTTGTTCAACCTTTCCATTGAAATTCTTATTTCTACGCCATGGGTGTTGCACATTCAAGAATCGACGCTGGCATGTATAGCATATTTTACTCCATAATCTTTGGGATTTAGTTTCATCAAGACATACTGGACATGCTTTATAACCCTTTGTGCTCCATCCAGATATTGTTCCATATGCTGGAAAGTCATGAATGGTCCACATCACAGCAGCATGTAATTGAAATACTTGTTCAGTCGATGCATCATATGTTTCCACCCCATCATCCCATAGCTCCTTCAATTCGTTGATCAAAGGTCGTAAGTACACATCTATCTCTTTCCCAGGTGATTTAGGACCAGGAATTAAAAGAGACATTATCAAATATGATGGCTTCATCATTTTCCAAGGTGGTAAATTATAATTTACAAGTATAACAGGCCACATACTATAAGCATTTGACATGTTTCCAAATGGATTAAAACCATCAATAACCAACCCTAAGCAAATATTTCGTGGATCACTAGCAAATATTTCATGTGATGTGTCAAAATCTTTCCATGATTCACAATCTGCTGGATGTCTTAATACACCATTTGTTTCAACATGTTTTTCTTTATGTCATCTCATATCTTTTGCTGTATGTTTGGCAATAAACAACCGCTTAAGTTTGGTCTTCAAAGGAAAATATTGAAGAATTTTCTGAGCATTCTTTTTCTTATTCATCCCATTATACTTGTATCTGGGCTTCTTGCACACTGGACATATATCTTTATTCTCGTGCTCACCCCAAAATAATATACAATCATTCTTACATGCATGTATCTTCTCATATGTCAACCCTAAATCTTTTAACATTTTTTTTTTGCTTCATAATGAGAGTTTGGAATCACATTCGGTTTTGGAAATGCCTCTTGCAATAACTGAAGTAACATATCAAAAGATTTATTGCTCCACCCATTTAACACCTTCATATGCATTAACTTGACCAAAAAATTGAATGCAGAAAAATTAGTACAATTGTGATACAACTCTTTTTGTGCTTCTTCAAACATTGAGGTATAACTTCCTCTAATATCATCTGCATTAATCATCTGATTGAGGTCCACTGGTATTAATATTTTCTGCATTTCTTAAATCAGTAAACATATCTTCAAAATCATCTTCTTCAAAACCACAATCATCTTCCTCTTCATTGACAATATTTATATTAATAGATGATGTAGTAGCTTCTCCGTGAAAGTTCCAAACTTTATATAATTTATCAAATCCCCACCAATAAAGATGTCCTCGAACATAATCCAACTCATATTTAAACAAATTGCCACACCTTCTACATGGACAACGAATTTTGGATAAATTCAAACTTATCATATAATTCTCTGCCACCTTTAAAAACTGATTTAGCCCATTTATATATTCAGGCTCAATCCGATTCTCAATCATTATCCAACTTTTATCCATATTTATAACCTGAATAAATATATAAAAAATTTCATATTTTCAATAAAATAATTCTAAAATTAATTAATAACATCAAAATAATCCTAAAATTATCATCTAAGCATTAAAATAATCCTAAAATTATCATCTAAGCGTTGAGGTTAACAAAGGAAAAAAAATAAATTGGATTCAAAGATTTGAATTCTGAAGGAAAAAAGAGTAAAAAGGTATCACCACCTAAGCCAAACTGACATAAGTGAACATGAAGACTTGAAGTCCAAAATGTCATATTAAACAAATAAAAAACTAAAGTATGACCAGAATATATCACAAAAGGATAGACACAAAATATTACAATTCTAAATTAGGTATAGCTACTATAATCACCTAGAGACAAGGTTACCAGTGGTTTTATCTGAGACAAAAGTTGGTAACATAGAGATTATTTTTTTTCTATGTTTCTATATGTTTGTGTGGTGAAAAGATTTATATTTTGTATGTCATTTGTTCTAAATGATGGTGAAACTATCTTCTTTTGTTTTGACTGGATTTGTTGTTTTTTGTATGATTTTCAAGTCTGGAAATGTGTCTAAATTCAATATTTTCAATTTTTGATATTATGTTGTTATTAACCACTGGTATTATTTGCTCATGGGCACATTAGCTTTGGATGGTCAGTATGTTCATTTTATGAATATAAGAGATTTTATTTTACAATGAATGCACAGAGCTTATTTGAACGGATTTTTACATGTGACCTATTTTCAGTGACCTATTTTTTGACATGGATTATTAGAGATTTTCAGTGATATATTTTTTGACATGGATTATTTACGTGTGACCTATTTTCAGTGACCTTATTTGAACGGATTAACAAAGCTTCACTGATTTTTACATGTGACCTATTTTTAGTGTTAATCATTGAACGATGAGTACTACAAACATTTTCAATAAATCAAATCTACAACTAGATTTTGTGGTTTCAGATGGTTAAATTAAAAGAGAGTGAATATACCTTACTCACAAGTAGCAGATTTCCAGATGGGGTAGTGTCGGTTGCCAAATCGCCAGAAATAAGAGGGAAGATGAACCTAGATGTGGTGCTTCCGTAAACAATAAACAGACAAGGGGCAAGAGGAACCGTGGATGGTGGCCCGCTGGAAAGTAAAAATGCAAGGGAAAGGCGTCGGAGTCGTCGGAGTCGCCAGAGGAGAAGTGCGGTGTAGGATGGCGCAGGAGAAGGGAGCAGGAGGATTCCGTAAGAGTCGCTGGAGTCGCCGGAGAAGAGGAAGGCATGGAGAAGAAGAGAAGTTGTGGCGCGAGGAGAAAGGTCGCGGCGTGGAGAAGAAGAGAAGTCGGGTCGGGGAAATTAGGGATTTTTAGTGACTTTTAGCGGCGAGTTACTCGATTTCGTCGCTAAGGTTATGTTAGCGAATATATTAGCGACGATTTTAGTATATTTCATTGCTAATATACGAATATTAGTGATATTCTTTCCCACCTTTATCATATTAATTAACGACAAACTTCATATTTCGCCGTTAAATAAATAGCGACGATTTATTTTCCACATATTCGTCGCTAACACATTTTTTTATCAAAAAAATTATTTTAAAAAAAATATTCGCGACAAATTAAAATGTCATCGCAAATTGCGATGATTTGCTTCGAAATTTAATTTCGTCGTTAAAAATTCGTAACTATTTTACTAATTTTTTGTAGTGCACACTCATTCATTCTGTTTTATTTAGTTTAGATTAATTAATAAATTGAACATAACTTTTGTACAAAATCTCAAATCAATCATAACATTTATAAATATTCATGTCTATCTCAACATTTAGATTCTCGTTTCAAATTTATCACCCATCTGCATTCCACCTGTGCGTTAAATTGGTGATGTGGCCAATGGTAATGACATGGAATGTCAAATCAATCAATTTGTCTATATCATCTGCAAAACCACGTTATCAACTTTAGTCGGGAAAAAAAAGACAATGAAAGCATTGGTTTGTAAATACCCTCTTTTTTCACTTAAGTTGGTGACGTGGCATGACTAGCGCCCAATCAGCACAAGAGGTGGACAAATTTGTTGGTTCCCCACATTATTAACAGATCGCCAATTTAATGGCCAATGGACAGAGCTAAGATGAATGATAGATTTGAAAACACTAAAACATTGTGATAGATTTGAAAAGTTTTAAACATTATAAGATAATTGAACTTTCATAGATTCGATCCTATTATTTTAAAAGTTGTGATAAGTTTATTAATTAACTATATTTTATAGTAAGAACAATAGTTTCTTATTTGGCTATTTATTTTTTCATTGGATCCAACAGACAAAATGTATCAAATTCTCCCATTAATGGATTTTATAGAGGAATCATGATAGAGTTGTTCTTGCACAATGAACCTTGAGTTGTTACTTAGGACATGTTATCCGTCTATCTTATGAGATCGCGCGTGACAAATTTTTCAACGAGTCGAAGTCCCTCCTCTACCAGCACTGAAATGTAGATATATGTCTGCTCTAAACTCTGCAGCATAGAAGAAAGAGGCAAGTATATAACGACGGGTGTGATGAACAAGTTCCTCGAGAAGGAAGGGAATAAGGTGTTGGATACGATTTTGCAAACCAAAATCTTGGTGCCATTGATCATTGAAAGTCAAGTTTGACTTCAAAATCAAAATCTACGTTTCGCGTAAATACATCTGGACTATTAATTTGCTCAAAACAGATTACGGGTGAATGAGAAATTAATTGCTCAAAGATGTGTTCAAATTAACATTAAGGAAAAAGATGAGGTTTTAGTCCCACATCGTTAACCGGCGAGAGCCAGTGTTTCCTTATATGTGTTGCTATGTTAATGTTGTTAATACAAAAGCACAGGTTCTCTCTACCCTTGGGTGAGCAGGTGCTCGGACCTGCGAGCCCGCCACGCACGCAATGGGCACTTTGTTGGCACACTTTGCACTTCGCATCGTCGCGAGGAGCTTTAATTTATTCTCCACGTGGCGGTGGCGTGGCATGTCGGGTGACGAGGCAATGCCTATGTGACACGTGACTGTGTAGAGAGCAATGACTGGATTGGGCGAACCGATGGTGACCATCGGATCAAAGGTGAGGGCAGATTGCAAGTAGATGCGATCTGGAGCATCGGATTCTAATCTGGCCTTGAAAAGGAAGGGTTGATCTGAAGCGTCGGATTCAATGTTGTAATCTGATGGCTGAGATCAAGATGAGATCTGAAGAGTTACTTCAGATCAAGGGACGAGATCATATCAGAATCTGAAGAGTTATATCTCTTCAGATCTGATGGTTGAGATTAAAAGCCCATTAAAGGGTTATACCTTTTCAAAATGAACGATCCAGATCAGTCCAAACCAAGGGTTACTTACCTCTTCACCCAATATAAATAGATCTCTCTCCTTCTTGGAAATCATTCATTCGAAAAGCATTTGCATTCAAACCATTCATCCATCTCTTGCATAAGAAGAGTCTAAAAAGCCTACGAGAAGGTTCGCCGGTCTCAAAATTTGAAGTGCTACTATTTCGAGACGTCGTCATTGTATCTTGAGAACGAATTGCTGCTATCCGTGAGCACCATAATAGAGCAATATTGTTTTACGGAGATAGTGTCGAACACTAGCCTCGACGACAACTCAGTTTGCTTCCTCCCGACAGCAATCTCCCGGAAGTCCCGACAGCAATCTCCTGACAGCCGACTAAAATAGACAATGTCAAATACCGAGGAGCAAATCCAGAGGTTCGAGGACCTCACAATCGTAAAACGATATCGGCAAACTGATTTGGCCGAGATCAACGATGTACCAACCGCCATCCCTCATGTTAAGAAGCCGGAGAAATTCAACGGAGCCGACTTCAAAAGATGGCAGCAGAAGATACTGTTTTACTTAACCACATTGAACCTTGTACAGTTTATGCGTGAAGACCCGCCAACCGCTACGGAAGATAATTCCGGTAGTAAGGCTGCTCGCGATGCGTGGTCACATGGCGACTTCCTGTGCCGCAATTATGTTCTTAATGCGTTGGACAATACACTATATAACGTATATTGCATGATGGAGACAGCCAAATCTCTGTGGGAATCGCTACAGAAGAAATACAAAACCGAAAATGCCGGACTGAAGAAATTCATTGTCGGCCGGTTTTTGGATTTCAAAATGGTGGATTCCAAAAGCGTCACGTCTCAAGTCCAAGACATGCAACTGATAATGCATGATCTGGACGCCGAAGGAATGTCGCTGAACGAGTCGTTCAAGGTTGCTGCGATAATCGAGAAACTCCCTCCGTCATGGAAGGATTTCAAAAATTACCTAAAGCACAAGCAAAAGGAGATGAGACTTGAATACCTTAGCCTGCGGTTGCGAATAGAGTCGGATAATTTTGGAGGATAATCAAAAATTATCCGACTCTAGAGGAACGAAGCGGACAGTCGATGAGATGTCCAACCTGATGGAACCAAAAGCCAAGAAGCTGAAACAACTGAAACTGAAGGCTCAAGGCAAGAAGTTCAAGGGCACGTGCTACAACTGTGGAAAGTCAGGACACATGTCCAAAGACTGCAGACGCCCGAAGAAGACAACCAAGAGTCAGAAGAATGTTGTGAACCAGGTCACAACTTCTGCTGACATAGATCTCAGCACCATGGATCTCACTGCGGTCATGTTTGAAACCAACATGGAGGACAACCTGAAGCAGTGGTGGATCGATACTGGAGCAACCCGTCATGTCTGTTCTGACAAGGCGATGTTCTCCAACTACACCCCGATAAGTGGAAGAAAGCTCTATATGGGCAATTCCATGACGTCCCCGATTGTTGGACTCGGAAAAGTAGTTCTAAAAATGACGTCTGGGAAGGAGCTAACTCTCATTGATGTGCTCCATGTTCCCGACATCAGGAAGAACTTAGTTTATGGATCGACATTTGTTAAAGCCGGATTCAAACTAGTGTTCCAGTCCAACAACTTTGTACTTACGAAGAACGGTGTCTTCGTAGTAAAGGGGTATTTGGAACAAAATTTGTTCAAGATGATTGTAATGACTGTACACCATGATTTTGATGATAATAAAATAAAAGCTTCTAGCTATGTTATTGAGTGTTTCAATTTATGGCATGATCGGCTTGGGCATGTCAATAATAATACTCTGAAACATCTCGTCAAACTAAATTTATTATCAAACATCGATGTTGATGAAACACACAAATGTGAAGTGTGCGTGGAAGCGAAAATGACGAGACTACCTTTTCATTCGGTGGAAAGGTCGACGGCTCCTCTAGAATTAGTACATAGTGATCTATGTGACTTAAAATTCGTGCAAACTAGAGGAGGTAAAAAGTACTTCATTACTTTTATCGATAACTGCACGAGGTTCTATTATGTCTTTATTTTAAAAAGTAAAGACGAAGCCCTAGAAGCTTTCAGAATCTATAAAACGGAAGTTGAGAATCAACTTGATAAATGAATTAAAATAATTCGTAGCGATAGAGGTGAAGAATATGGTGTACCGTTTGATGAATTCTGTTCAGAATCTAGAATTATCCATCAGACAATGGTGCCTTACTCACCTTAATTGAATGGTGTTGTCGAACGTAAAAATCGGGCACTAAAGGAGATGATGAATGCTTTGTTGATAAATTCAGGCTTACCCTAGAACTTGTGGGGAAAAGCCATTTTATCAGCAAACCACATTCTTAACAAAATCCCTCACAAGAAAAATGATAAAATGTCATATGAACTATGGAAAGGCCATGAGCCATCGTACAAATACTTGAAAGTGTGGGGGTGCTTAGCAAAGGTCGAAGTACCTAAGCCAAAGTAAGTTAAGATCGGACCCAAAACGTTCGATGTGATATTTGTTGGATATGCCCAAAATAGTATTGCATATCATTTTATAGTTCATAAGTCAGACATTCCTGATATTCATTTGGGTACAACCATAAAATCTCGAAATGCAATATTCTTTGAAAACGTGTTCCTAAATAAGAAGGGAAATGTTCAAAGTAATGACAACGGAAGTTCTAACAAAGATGATGTTCCAGAACTTAGTTGTCAGAAAAGGGCTATTGACAATCAAAGCGAAGAGCCACGTTGGAACAAACGGGCTAGAGTTAAGAAATCGTTCGGGCCAGATTTCATGACGTTTATGTCAGAAATGGACCCAAGAACATTAAGCGAAGCTCTCTCTGGTCCCGACGTCCCACTGTGGAAGGAAGCTGTCAATAATGAAATCGAGTCCATCATGAATAACCATACTTGGGAATTAGTAGACCTTCCTTCTGGTATTAAACCATTAGGTTGTAAATGGATATTAAAACGCAAGTATAAAGCTGATGGATTGATTAACAAGTATAAGGCCAGACTTGTAGCCAAAGGGTACAAGCAAAAGTAATGCCTTGATTACTTCGATACCTACTCAACGGTGACAAGGATTATGTCCATACGAGTGTTGATAGACATTGCAACATTGTATGACCTTGAAATACACCAAATAGATGTTAAGACTGTATTATTAAATAGTGAGTTGGAAGAAGAAATTTACATGGAGCAACCCGAGGGGTTCGTAGCTCCTGGAAATGAAGGAAAGATGTGTCGACGTGTTAAGTTGTTGTACGGACTTAAACAAGAGCTAAATCAATGACACGAAAAATTTGACAAAATAATGATGTCAAACGAATTCAGAATAAATGAATGTGATAAATGCATTTATGTCAAAAGCACACCTAAAAGTTATGTAATCGTCTGTCTATACGTAGATGACATGCTCATAATGGGAAATAATCATGATGTAATCATGAGTACTAAGAAAATGTTGACCAATAATTTCGATATGAAGGATATGAGTCTAGCAGAAGTCATATTGGGAATTAAAATTCTCAGGAATTCTGATGGGATAGTTTTAACACAATCCCATTATGTAGAGTCAGTATTGAAAAGATTTAATGCATACGATCTCTCTACTGTAAAAACTCCTATGGATCTAAGTCAACCAGGGCCGACCCTGGAGGAGGGCGGCACTGGACGATGGCCCTGGGCCCAAATTTTTTTTTTTTAATATTATGTATTATAGACATGTAATTGGAGCCTTGAATAGTTGAACCCAAATTCATATTTCAGAATCTTTTGATATTGTCTTTTACTTTTATCTTTTTAGGCATGTAATTGGGGCCTTGAGTAGTTGGGGCCCAAATTTATTTTGAATTTTTTTTCACCTCGGACCTCCTCTGTAGAAGGACCGGAGCTGAAGTCAACACTTAGCAAAAAACCATGGTGAGCTCATATCGCAATTGGAATATTCTCGGATAATTAGTAGTTTGATGTATCACAAACTGCACACGTCCGGATATTGCTTGTGTGGTCAACAAACTGAGTCATTTTACGAGCAATCCAAATAACACCCATTAAAAAGCACTTATGCGAGTTCTTAGATATTTAAAATATACTATGAACTACGGATTACATTACGGAAAGTATCCTGCAGTATTGGAGGGATATTGTAATGCTAATTGGATATCAGATACAAAAGACTCTAAATCCACTAGTGGATATGTATTCACGATTGGTGGGGGAGCAGTATCTTGGAAATCCACTAAGCAAACGTGCATAGCTCGGTCAACAATGGAATCCGAGTTTATAGCACTTGACAAAGCAGCTGAAGAAGCTGAATGACTGCGAAATTTCTTGGAAGATGTTCCGAGCTGGACGAAACATGTGCCAGCCGTACTTATCCATTGTGATAGTCAATCAGAAATTGGAAGGGCACAGAGTAGTATGTGTAATGGTAAGTCATAACATATACATCGTCGACACCATTAAGCAGTTGATCTTGAACAGAGTGATTGTAATCGACTATGTCAAATCTAAGGATAATTTGGCAGATCCCCTTACGAAGGGGCTAAGTCGAGATCAAGTATATACTGCTCATCAAGAGGAATGAGATTAAAAATCTACAACTAAAAACGACTGTAGCGGTAACCCAGCCTTGTTGACTGGAGATCCCAAGATCTTGGTTCAATGGGACAACGAAGTTACAGAAGTTGTGTAACAGCACAAGAGAAATGATTATATCTACTATCCCAATTCTAGGATGATTTGGTGTCGTCTTACCACATGTAGTGAGGATAAATTTATGTTTTTCCTGACTTCTATACCTTATAAAGGTGGAGTATGGTGGGATACTCTTGATAGAAATGTCACCTATGTGAGTGTGAAGACAGACCGCTTTAATGAAATACTCATGAATCGAAGATGGTGTCCATGGCCGAAACGGAACCAACCATAAGAACCAAAAGTGGGTGAGATAAGTCTCTGTGTGGGTGTTATTGTCTTAGTATACACCAACAGCTAAGTAGTTCAAGACATCATGTTCACTGCGAAGCCTAGTATGCTCGATAGCATTCCACTACGAAAGGTTTAAAGCCACAAGGTACCTTTCCCGATACATTGACTTATCGATTGGACTCTTGTAAAGTGTCAGCATGCATATATGCACTACATGCATTAATTTTCATTCATGTGGGGGATTGTTGGATATGATTTTGCAAACCAAAATCTTGGTGCCATCGATCGTTGAAAGTCAAGTTTGACTTCAAAATCGAAATCTACGTTTCGCGTAGATAAATCTGGACTATTAATTTTCTCAAAACCGATTATGGGTAAATGAGAAATTAATTGTTCAAAGATGTGCTCAAATTAACATTAAGGAAAAAAGATGGAGTTTTAGTCCCACATCGTTAACCGGCGAGAGCCAGCGTTTCCTTATATGTGTTGCTGTGTTAATGTTGTTAATACAAAAGCACAGGCACTCTCTACCCTTGGGCGAGCAGGTGCACCCGCCATGCGCGCAATGAGCACTTTGTTGGCGCACTTTGCACTTCGCATCGTCGTGAGGAGCTTTAATTATGCTCCACATGGCGGTGACGTGGCATGGTCGGTGACGCCACGTGGCGGTGACATTGCATGTCAAGTGACGAGGCAGTGCCTATGTGGCACGTGACTGTGTAGAGATCAATAACTGGATTGAGCGAACAGATGGTGACCGTCGGATCAAAGATGAGGACATATCGCAAGCAAATGCAATCTGGAGCGTCGGATTCGATATGAAGCGTCGGATTAAATGTTGTAATTTGACGGCTGAGATCAAGATGAGATATGAAGAGTTATATCTCTTCAGATCTTGAGATTAAAAGACATCTGAAGAGTTATATCTCTTCAGATAACTGAGATCAAAAGACTATTAAAGGGTTATACATTTTCAAAATGAACGATCCAAATCAGTCTAAACCAAGGTTACTTACCTCTCTCCTTCTTGGAAATCATTCATTCGAAAAGCATTTGCATTCAAACCATTCATCCATCTCTTGCATAAGAAGAGTCTAAAAAGCCTACGAGAAGGCTCGTCGGTCTCAAAATTTGAAGTGCTACTATTTCGAGTCGTCGTTGTATCTTGGGAATGAATTGCTACTATCCGTGAGCACCGTAGCGGAGCAATATCGTTTTACGGAGATAATGTCGAACACTAGCCTCGACGACAACTTAGTTTGCTTCCTCTCGGCAGCAATCTCCCGAAAGTCTCGACAGTCGACTATGTCAAATACCGAAGAGCAAATTCAGAGGTTTGAGGACCTCACATAAGGTCCATGGTGGCAAAAGGTCCATGAACCTAGGATGGTAAGCTTTTTGAGAGATAGATGTTTTCACCCATGGTGATGGTCATGACATTCAATTGAATCAAACCGACAAGACTGAGGAAGAGGATGCAGACAACCTTGTCACCAACATCGGGATGGGGCAAAGTGACGATTCTCTTGCAATTACTAGGAAAGACAAAGAACTTGTGGAGATATCTTATCGGGCAGTGTAGTCTGCACCTTCATGTACGCAGTGCTGACTCAGAGAAAAAAGGTAAAGGGTCCTGTGCCCTCGATGATGGAAGCTCAATCACCTTGATGCTTTTTGGACAGGTTATCCTAACTCTGTAGCATCCAAAATCCTTTTGTTCCTTTAAAATTTGAAATGTCTTCTAGGTCCGACTATACTTCACTATGACTGAGTTGTGTTTTTTTTTTTTATTCAAGAATCATGAAGATATTATTTTTTTTATTCCGGAAAGTCAGTCTTGTTTTTTTTTTTTTTTAATGTTCATGTAATTCAGTCGACTCAGTTATGGATCCGTATTACATGTTAGTCAAGATTGTTCAACTCTTTCTTTCAAGGATTGCATATTAATATGTTTGTTATTTTTGCTTCTGTCAATTTTGGGCTGATAAAATTTCACCAAAAATTGTGAACATTTCCGGTTAGGGACGAGCAAAAATTGAGAATTTGAATTTAAAAATTAATCCAGTTATTTCATAATTTCAATTGATTAAAAAAAATTATTTTGAATATTTTGATTAGCGTTTAATTTTACAGTTTCTAATTAGATCATACCGAATAAATCAAAATTTAACACTACTATCATGTTAATTTTCAAAAATTAAAACCATAGCTGATTGAGATCTAACACCTCAACCAATTTTTATTGAAAAAAATGTGATCGATTCATTCAAAAAAAAATAATTTATTTGATTTCGATTTAATTTCATTCGATTTTAAACTGATTTCTGACTATAAAATTTAAATTCAATAACAGAAAAAATTAATTTGGTTGTAAACTTAAAAATTATATAATACATTATTAATTGCTCAGATAATAAGCCACAGACTCTATAGAGTTGTTTTTTTTTTAAATAATGAATATTTTCTCAGTTTTTTCATTTTCTAATTTCTAAAAAAATAATTTAAAATTGAATAAAATTTAAAATATTAATCATCGGTTTTTTTTAACATTAGAGTATAATAAAATTCATTTTTTACATGAAAATATTTAACTTTCCTCAAAAAAAAAATGGAAATAAAAAACAATGAGTTGTTTCATTTATATGTGCATGTTTTGTTACCGTTTTTTAATTACTATATTGAGGTTAGTGCAAAGATTATAATTGAATCACGAACACGTAATATGAAAATTATAAAACTAAAGGATTCCAATTGAGGAATCACAACCTAAAGATAGGATCTATCCAAAATAACACTATGCAAAATGGATTACAACTTATAACTACGATACATTAAACTCATACAGGTGATTATAAAATTAGGAAATTTGAATGTCTATGCATAATATAATTCTTACTTCAAGAATCTTTTTCTAAGGACTTCAAGGACCTCCTCCATTTTTACATCCTTAAGCTTGAGCAATACCGTTGCATGGTATATCAGATCTGCCATCTCTGATGCAGTTCGAGTCTTGTCTTCATTTTGGAGCAATGTTTCTACGAGCTCTGAGGCCTCTTCTCTGAAAGCATAGGATCCAAAACACCGTAATGCATTATTCAACATGTAAAGTATCAGCTAAGAACAACAAAGTGAATTAAGCGTTAGTTTAAACAGGTCGAACAAGATCTCATCTTAATCAAGCTCCAACTCCAAGGAAGCCATAGTTAAAAGAAACAATAAACATCTTAATGATATTGAATAAACTTTTCTATGGTTCATTTTTCATTCGAATTCACGGCTTCAACTCTAATTGATTCAATTTACCAACTATTAAATTCACAAACTATCTTCAATCATAATAATCTCATTTTATTATTATTTTTTTAACGTTCCTCACTCTTCTTGCCTAAACCAAGTTGTGATTGATTGGTTTCTATCATAAACAAAATAATTTGGAACCCATCATTTGTTAAAGAAACTTAATTAGAATTTTAAAAATTTGTAAATATATCTACATCGAGATTGATCAAAGTGCAGTCTTATTATCCTAAATCATTATACATCATTCTTCTACATATCATATGACTATCATATGTTTTACCTTCTTATTTTTGCTGATTCATTATGTATATTATGCATGATCCTTTTTTTAGATACTTTATCTGTAGAGATAATTGAAGATTAAATTAGTATAAGGTTGGATACAGATATGTGAGCATATGCAATACAGCGAGTCAGCATAGCATAGGCCGAATGCCATACTTAAACAAGACTGTTTACAATACATATTGAGACAAAGATATTATGTATCAGTAAACATGTAAAAAGATAAAATTAACATACATATAATACCTCAAGCATATAGGAGATACTGTATTAAATCTTAAACATGCATACAAACAAGATATGGATCGATTAGCATTAATGTTCATGATCATGTTCACAAGTTCTACTAATGAACAATTTATGATTCTTCATAAACATTCACAAGTCAAAAATGCTAAGTTCATGTTTGGGTTTGGCTTATTGCCCAAGCTTAATGATTCTATCAAGGTTTTTTTTATGTTTATTGAACAAACATGGTCGAGCTCTTATTGAGTGGAGTATCAAATCTGTTTGTGAAGTTTGACTCACTTACAGCCATATTGAATACTCACCAACTCTGGATTTACCAATCTTGGCTTGAACAAGTACCATCTTCCATGTAGTAGAATAGTTTGGAAAGATACAAATAACAAGATAAGTTGTTGTACCACACAAAAGAAGCAGTATAGTTTGTACCTACTCAAGTTTAGTTTGTACCTACTCAAGGTTCTCCATTGTTAAACTGCTATTATACAGATATCATAGTTATTAAAAACTTATCAATTTGTTAAATCTCATCAGGGTCAACCACACACAAACATTAATTTAGAGTGAACTAAATCTCATGGCATTTTTAATTCATTGACTAAATACCAATTGATATCAAGCTTCAATATATCAGGACCCTTGTCTTTTGACAAAATTGTCGGGTCAATATATCCCTGAGGACTGAGGTCCAAAAAATGGTTGGCAAAGAACAATAGAAACTAACCCAACATGAACTGGAAAATTATATCAACCGCGATATACAAAAAAATAATTCCCAGTTCTGCATGAGTTGTATGTGACAGTAATGAAGACACACACCTGACTTTGGAGCAAAGTAACTCGTTGTCAAGAAGCAACTTCTTCGTCCATGATGATTTTCCATTTTTCAATGAGTCGATTTCATCCTTGCATTGTGAAATTGTAGCCTCCAATGAGTATAAGGTTGTAGATGCTAGATGATCTTGGATGGACTGTAAGCAATGATGTAGATAGACTACCACAAGATTCCAAAATAACCAAGAAGCGTAGCAGAAAGAAGATACTAAACAGTCTTGAGAAATGTCTAGATTACAAACCTCTTGATCATCCAAAAGATCATATACAGACGAATAGTAACAGGTCTCTACTCCAGTATGGCAGGTTGGTCCAAGAGGCTTCCCAAGGTATATGATCTAAACAAAGGTAGTAAAAGTAATGCATCAAAATCTTTGATCAAACACAACACTAAATTATCTTCTGAAAGCTTACTGAATCATGATCACAATCAAGAAAAATGTCATGGACATTTATGAAATTCATAGAGGTCTCTCCCTTCGTCCACAAGGTTGACCTTGATTTACTGTAGAAAGTTGCCTTCTGAGACGCAATGGTAACTGCGAGTGCTTCTTTGTTGGCAAAACCCAGCATCAAAATAGCTCCAGTGTCCACGTTTTGTGCAATAGCAGCTGCCAACCCTTTGCTGTCCCATTTGACACTTCTAATAGTGTTTCTACCTGAGCTATATCCTTCATTTAGTTACCTTGGCGTCGCTCGTTCCTTTGTGTAGTTCGACTAGCTTGTCCCATAATTCCTTCGCATTTTGGTGTGGACCCACTCGGTTCAGCTCTTCTCTCGTCAGCCCGCATTGTAGTGTGTTGAGGACTTTGAAGTCTGTTAAGACTTTCTTTTTCATGTTCGAAGTCTACTGTTATGGGTCCAGTGGATTTCCGGAGTTGTCGATCGACGCCCTGTAGCCTCTGGTGACGCTAAACCACTGGTCGAAGTCGGTCTTTAGATAAATCTCCATTCACTTCTTCTAGTAGGGAAAGTCATCACCGTTGAATAGAAGGGGACGGACAGTGTTATATCCTTCGTTCAAGGCTATAGATCTTGTACACAAGAAAACGAGGAGAGAAATCTCAATACTTGGACTTGGATTAGTAGTGCGGGAATAAATTAAAAAGAATCTAAAACTGAATTGGTGTTGCACCAGTTCAGTTTAATTGCTACGAAAAACTTCCAAAAATGTAATGATACCAGTTTGGATTATAACGTAAAACTTAAAGCCGAAATAAACTGAAAAAGAATTTCACCCCCCTTTGTCTGACTGATGGTTGCACCAAATCAGAACGGTACCTGCTCTGATACCACTTGTTGGATCGTGAAAAGTCGCTAGAGGGGGGGGGGGGTTAATAGCGATTGAAAAAATATCATAGCAAAATCGAGTGCACAGCGGAAAAGAAAAATAAAACAATGCTAGCACGAACTAATTTACTTGGTTCGAAGCCTTCTACTCCAAGGCCCGCACTCGTCGAGTGCTTTCGTTAGGCAATCACTAGCAGTTAATAAAAATGTTACAAATGTAAATACAGGAACTTTAAAGAGAAAATACCAACAACAATAAAAGAAAGAAGATTTTAGCAGCAAGTTGTCGGAGAAGCAGCGTCGCAGGAGCACAGTGCAGTAGAGCAGTGGTTGGAAGACGTTGTTGTTGTTTTGTTCCAGGGCTCACCCTCCTATATAGCAAGCTCCGGGCGCCCGGATCCCCCTGGACTCTGACGTAGCTCAGCCAACCAGAGCGCTCCACGTTGTGATGAGTGCGAGGAGATAGAATTTGCATTCCGAGCGCCTGGAACTTCTTGCAAGAAAACGTTACTCTGAGGCAAATGCAAATTATACTATCCTGTAAAATAAAGTGCTAGCACAGTTATAATAAAAGAGTAGTCATTAGATTTTGTCTCACCGAGACCGGAATCTAATTAAGATCTCAACTTAGATTTCTGAAATGGTTCTAAGTTGGATCAGTGCCTAAGTTCCTTAATCGGGAACGTATCCTCACCAAGTCATTCCTCTCCAGTGACTTATCTTAACTTACTTGTCAGACGTCCGGTTAGCCCATCGACCCATCTGGACTTCGTGCCAGCTATCAGGTCAGTCCGTCAACCTAGCTGGACATTGTGCCAGACATCTGGTCAGCCCATCGACCTGTTTGGACTTCGTGCCAGCTATCCGATCGACCCGTCAACCTAGCTGAGCTTCGTGCTAGACATCCGGTCAGCCCGTCGACCTGTCTGGGCTTCATGCAAGCTATCTGGTCTACCCATCGACCTAGCTGGGCTTCTCATGCACACTTAGTAAAAGTGTTAGATCGCAATGAAACTAACTTAACCTATTTTTTCATTCATCAAAACCTGAGTTAGACTGTTAGTGCTAATCGCACCAACATGTTTTCAAACTTTGGGTTGAAAGCAACGCCGATGTCCGCCCCCGGTCGGTCCAGGTCGCGGGGTGTGATACATAGGGTGCTTGATATTACTTTTTACTCCAAGAAATTAGAGATTGAACTTAGATGATGAATATCATGGATCGATTGAGAAGCTAGGAAGGACTTAAGCCTCATGGGTAGTCATAGAGTTTCGAGAAGAACCGAAGATGATGTGTAAATCCTATATTGGATTACAATGGTTGTAATCTTGATTTTGTTGTTAAATTAGAATTCTTTAATTTTATAAATATTTTAGGTAGATGTTAGACTCTAATTAGGTTAGGATGTCCCTAATTAGTGATTATTGAGAGGCTCAAATCTATAACCTTATGATTGGTTTATGCAAAATTATACCATGAGTAAGAGAAACTTCCTAGGCAATGTTAGTAATCTAGAATAGGGTTTCTAGTTGAGTGGGGTAGGTCAGTTGATTATCTAGGATTGATAGTTGATTAGCTATCGAGTTTAAGTGCTAAAATATTTTTATTTGAGTAAAAATCAACTTAAATAGTTTTCTAATCAAGTAGAAGAATGATGAATTTGTTGGTGCAGGTTGTACCAGAATCAAACCTAAGTTTTGTTGTTGTCAACGATTCAAGTTAAGTCTTGTTGTGATCTAACAAATTGACCAAGTGTGCAGGCTATTTACTCAACCGGGAAAGACCTAGTTGGAGCTAGGCAAGAGATGTTTTAGCAGATCATGGAACCCAGGTGAAAGTCCAAGTAGGTCGAGAGGACCTGACACTTGACGGTGTGATCGAGAGGTTTGGAGGACCGAAAATCAAGAGAAAAGTCATGGTGAGCCGATCAAGGCTAAGTGAAAAATCCAAACTAGATCTGGAGGATCAATGCTTGGTAGGTAGGTTGAGATAAACAGCTGGAGGAGCGACAGTAAGATCGGGTTCCAGAAGGGAACAACCTAAGGTTGTTTATCCAATTGAAGAAACCGAGAAGGTTTCCAATTTGAGATCAAGACAGTTGAACTGTCTCTTACTACTCATGCATTTTATATAACTGCGCTAACATCTGTTTTGCAGGACTATATTATCTAACACTATTTTGTAGGAATGGTCGGATCGGTCAATCGAACGCAAGGATCGGTCGACCGAACCTGGTTGACTCAACACAGATCAATTATGTCAGCAACGATCAGAAGCAAAAGGAAAATACACTGATCGGTCGACCGAACGATCAACATTAAAGACAACAATAAATGCAAATCTCGACAAATCTCGATAAACAGGGAAGGAGCCTGTTCGGTCGACCGAAAGGAGACATCGGTCGACTGAACCCTTAATGGTCATTAATTGCTGAAGATCGAATCAATGTCGGATTCCAGCCAGGAAGGAAGGGAGCTGGTTCGGTCGACCGAACCCAGGGATCGGTCGACCAAACATTGACGGTTCTTATAAAAAGAGCTCGAGGTCCGAGGTAAAAGACAACTCTCTGTTCTGCTTCGAAAATCATCTGTGCAAACTTCTGCTACTGCTCTACGACTCGCAAGCTGCTCCATCCAGAAGTGCCGACCAAGCTTCGTCTTCAATCAATTGTCGGTATATTTTATTTTAGAAAAGCTTACATTGTACTTAATTCAAGTAAGATAGTAGGCGGTTACTATCTTACTCATCTTTTGTACGCACTGCTTCTTTCCGAGGTTTTCGGAAAGAAGAGATTTAGTGGATTGCCCATCGGTGCGGTCAAGGATCGTAGACCTTGGAGTAGGAGTCGACCTAAGCTTCGAACCAAGTAATTGAACTGTTCTTTATTTTTCCGCTGTACAACTTTGTCCTTAACAAGAAAAAGAAAAGTTTTAAAAGCACGATATTCCCCCCCCCCCCCCCCCTCTCAATCGCACTCATCTGATCCACCAATTGGTATCAGAGCCTCGTAAGCTCTGAAATTACTTAATTATTTTTCAAAGTACCTTTTAAAACTTTTCTTTCATGTATACTTTTTCTTTTAGTTTTTTCTTTTTTCTCTTATTTTTTTTTAGTACTGCCAATCCCAAGATGAAAGTCTTGGAAATTGGTTGTTATTTTTTAATTCAAGGATGTCAAACTCCTACCAAGAATGATATAGTACTGTTAGGCCTCCTCTCTTCAAAGGGGAGAACTTTAGGTATTAGAAGAACAGAATGGAATGTTACCTTAAGTCTGATGTTGAGCTTTAGTCCAAGATACTGAAAGGTTACTTACCTCCCACAAAAGATGGAACGCCACTAGAGCCTGAAGAGTGGACTCCTCCAATGATCAATAAGGCACAACTAAATTTCAAGGCGATCAATACCATTCAGTGCGGGCTCACAATAGAGGAGTTGAACCGAGTCAGCCCCTATGACAACGCTAAGGAATTGTGGGACTGCCTAGTAAAACTACACAAAGGGACTGACGAGTCTAAGGTAAATAAAAGGGACTTACTTTTAAATAATTTATTCAATATTAAAAAGCTCCCCGAAGAGACGGCTTCGCAACTACACGCTCGACTGAAGGACATTCTCAACGGCCTTCATCTGATCGGACACAACCTGGAAAATCACGACACAATAAGGTACACATTAAATGCTTTTCCGCGGAATGCTTTGTGGGTATCAATTGTAGATGCTTACAAAGTTTCTAAGGATCTTTCAATTCTTAAGTTAAATGAGTTATTTTATGAATTGGAATTACATGAACAATCTAACGTAAGCCATGTCGAGGAAGGAGTCGCTTTGTATGCAGGTCCAAGCAAGGAAACTAAACCAAGAACAAAGATCGAGTCAGAAAGTGAGTCAGACTCTGACTCAACCAATGAAGAAGAACTAGTTAACATGGTTCGGAGATTGCTGACGAAGAAGAAATTCAGAAGAAGTACCAAAAAGACACCACTCAACCAGATGCAAAATAAATCAGAAATGATTTGTTACGGATGCAACAAGAAGGGGCATTTCAAAAACGAATGCCCAAATCGGAAGGAAGAAAGGCCCAAGTCGACAAGAAGAAAGAAAGCCCTCCAAGTGACATGGGATGAGACTTCTTCTGACGAATCTAGCACGAAACAAACAAAGCACTTGAGCCATCTTGCATTTATGGCAAGAAATGAAGATTCCGACTCCGAGTCCGATGAAGAGTATGAATCCGAGATCAACATCGAATCCGAGAAAAGCCACGGATCCACATCCGTTTCCGAAGGTCCAAATATGATAACAATTTATTCAAAGTCTAACTTACTTAAAGTAATTAAATGCTTATTTAAAAATTGTCAAAATCTGAAAAACAAAATAATTTGTTACTTAAGGAAATAGACCACCTTAATAAGCAAGTTAACTTGAGTGACTCGACTAACCAAGTTTAAGTCGGAACTTCAACTTAAGTTGAAAAACTTGAGGAGAAAAATTTCAACTTGAAGGGTCAAGTCAAGCGACTCAAGAAAATGTTAGAAAAGTTTAAAATGGGATCAAAGTGTCTAAATATGGTACTTAGATCGCAACGAGCCGTGTACAACAAATCGGGACTTGGTTATAAATCAAATCAAACAAATAAATCATATTTATCCTTAATTAGTCAAAATGTCAAAAGTCAAGTCTAAGCATGAGTCCAAATAAAATATTTAACCAAACCAATTAAACCAAATCTCTATTTGATCCCTAAAAGTCAGATTCATTACTTAGGTTGACCATATCTAAGCTATGACTCGGGGGAGCAATTAGAAAGACAATACAACCAACATGATTAACTAATTTTACACACTTAGGATTAGGTTTACTTTCTACTTAGAACGGTTAGATAAAAAAGGTTTACCAAACCCTACAATATAGCATCGGAATGGATTGTGATGATAGTACGTTAAGGAAGCTCTGTCGAAGGCATGTCTAGGCTGAATCTTGTGTATTCTACCTGGTGCACTAGACTTAGTGTATCTAACCGAAGCTATCCCAGTCAAACAAGGGCTAGTTAGATCAAAATATAGTATTAAGTTTTTTGCCAGAAACAGTTTGGAAAGTATTCAGCAAGTGGTCCACCGTTGACACACAAGAAGGTCATATGCCTTGTCACTGAACTGAAAACTTATCCTTAGGAAGCATGCTTGATTAACTCAAAGTTAAATTTGAATCTAACATGGGTTCAATAACCTTTTTCAAACTTAAATAATTTCAAACTTAATTAATTTCAAACTTAAATAATTTCAAACATAATTAATTTAAAAGTTAATTAAAATTTATTTTTAAAAAACTTATTTCAAATTTATTTTAAAAAATAAAATAATAAAATAAAAAATAAAAAAAACTTAATTTAATTTAAAACATTATTACAAACTTAATTAAAATTTATTTTAAAACTTAATTAAAAAAACTTTTAAATCATTAACTAAAACTTAATTAAAAACTTAGAATTAAACGAGGATTCTGTCGACCGAACAATAGGTTTGGTCAACCGAACAAAAAAAATGTTTAATTTATCAGTTGACCAAACCCTTTTATATATCGATCGAAAGAGTAAATTGTCACTTCATGATTCAATTATTCGGTCGACCGAATATTGGTTTCGTCGACCGAACATCTAACTTATATGTCTATAAGAGTAAATTTATTGGTTGACCGAACACTATTCCAGTCGATCGAACATTGATTACCAGGTCAGAAAGGACATCGTGTTAAAGGGATCAGTCGACCATACCCTGTATCGGTCGACCGATCCAACTCTATAAATATGCTGGTCGGGCAGCCACCGAGTCTAATCCAACTCCTCTTATCCTTGTCTTCTTCTCCACCATAGAAGTCGTTGTTAGGATGTATACTAAAAGTCTATCTTTTGGTATAAACATTTATCTAGAAATAAGAATCACATTGGTCAAATGTCTACATTTATGATAAATGTAATTATTCAATTAATTTATATTGTAGATAACATGGTGTGTGGTGTCACACACAGAAGATCATATTATCGGTTCTTTATAAATTATAAACAGTAGCTTACTACCAAGATGGAAAGGAACAAACCATTGGAAGGTCGTAGTGTAATTAGGTATTAGTTTATCTTAACTATATAATTACACTAGCACACTTAGAGTGTATTGAGTAGGATCATTTGAGGTTGCTTCTTTTATACTGACTTTATAAAGGAACAAAGACATCAGTTATTATGGAAATGCGTGCTCTCAATCCTAATATAATAACAAGCACATATATTTGATATTTATTTCTTTAATTTATCAATGGGTGAGATTTAGTTCGATAAATCAATAAGCCCGATAAGTTGGGAAATGATATCACTTATAGTGTGTGTTGTTGATTATAGAAGGAAACTGTGTCCTAGTGATCTAGGTTGAGAATGTCCCCAAGAGGAGCTCATAAGGATTGTTATGTTAAACCCTGCAGGTGGACTTAGTCCGACATGACAATGAAGTTGAGTGGTACTACTCTTGGAGCTAGATATTAATTAAGTGAGTTGTCAGTAACTTACTTAATTAGTGGACATTCGACATCTTAAACACAGGGAGACTAACACACTCATAATAAGAAGGAGCCCAAAATGTAATTTGGGATTGGTGCGGTAGTTCAATAATAGTTCTCTAGTGGAATGAATTATTATTGATAAAATTAAGTTGTGTGTTCGGGGCGAGCACGGGATGCTTAATTTTATCGGGAGACCAAAACCAATTCCTCCTCTCGATCCCTATCGTAGCCTCTTAATTATAAAGTACTATACCCACTTATACTCACCTTCTTACCCATCCCATAGGGGCCGGCCAAACTAGCTTGGAGACCAAGCTAGGGCCGGCCAAAGTTTGGTTCATGGGTGCTTCAAGGTGGCCGGCCCTAGCTTGGGTTCAAGCTTGGTGTGGCCGGCCCAAATTAAAATAAAAGGATTTTTATTTTTTAAAATTTTTTCTTATGTGGATAACATGATTTAAAAAAGAGTTTAAAAATATGAATCTTTCCTTTTATAAGATTCTACAAAAGATTAAGAGAAGAGCTAAATCTCTTTCCTTATTTGTAGATTAAAAGGTTGATTTTAATTTTGGTAAAAACTTTCCTTTTTAATCATGTTCATGATTTAAAAGAAAGTTTAAAAATTAAAAATTCTCTTTTATTAGTTTCTACAAAAGATTAAGAAAAGATTTGATATCTTTCGTTATTTGTAGATTGAAAAGAGATTTTAATTTTTAAAGATAACTTTCCTTTTTGGAAAATTATCCACATGTTTAAAAGAAAGATTTTAATTTATAAAATTTTCTTTTTATTAACCAATCATGAAGGGATAAAAATTATTGAAAAATTTTATAAATTTCCGGAAGCAAATAAGGAAGTTTTAATTTGTGTTTAAAATTTTATTTGCTTGGAGATTTGTATATGGCCGGCCATTGTAAATTGAGAAGAGAAAAATTATTTTTAATTAAATAAATATTTCCTTTTCATGGCAAAAGAATTAAGGAAGTTTTTATTTAAATTTCCTTATTTGCCAAGACCAAGGATTATAAAAGAGGGGGTAGAGGTGCCTTCATGGGTGAACGACTCTATTATTTTCTCCTCTCTTTTTCTCCTTGGGTGTGGCCGGCCCCTCCTCTTTCTTTCTTCTCCATCTTGTGGCCGAACCTCTTCATGCTCTTGGAGTTTTAATTGGTGGCCGGATTCTAGCTTGAAGAAGAAGGAGAGAAAGCTTGCATCCCTTGGAGCTTGGTTGGTGGAAAAAGTTCTTCATCCTTTGGAAGTTTTTGCTTGGCCGAAACTTGAAGGAAGAAGAAGAAGGTGCTAGGTGGTTCTTGTCTCGGAAGATCATTGCCCACACAATGTCCGAGGTTAGAAGAGGAATACGATAGAAGATCAAGAGGTCTTTGTCTTCAAAAGAAAGGTATAACTAGTAATGTTTTTCCGCATCATGCTAGTTTTATTTATTTGTAAAAATACCAAATACAAGAGGCATACGATTCTAGTATTTCGAATTTGTTTTCGATGTTGTGTTCTTTTGTTTTTTCTTTTCCTTGTGATTTGATTGTTCTTTTCGGTTGACCTAAAGTTATTTAAGGAAATTAAATATTAACTTTCCTTAAAAGGCTTTGTCTAGTGGATGGTGGTTGTTCCCATATCCAAGAAGGTCATGTGCCTCGCCACGTCAGTACTGGGAGCCAATTTTGGAAACTAATATTTAATGAAATTAATAACCTAGGTGATTTGGATCGAACGTGTTAAGTTTCGCAGGAGATCCGAGTCTAAACCTAAAAGAACAAATAGATTAAACTTTGGATCAAACGTGTTAAGTTCCGCAGGCGATCCAAGTTTAATTTAAAAGAACACATGGTAGCTAGGAAAAGGTTCGGACCTTTGTACAAAATTTTTGTACAATGGAACCATTAGGTTTTCCGAGTAGCAACCAATAGTCGTTTCACCGATTCTAGCTTCCCTCGGAGCGCGATAATGCCTCAGTAATTCCTTCATATATTCTTTTCTTATCTACTAACATATTGCTAATTTTTCTCCCCTTATGTTAGAGAAAAAAGTAGAACAATTGTACAATGGAAGGCTAGCTCTCTTAATCCTAGTCAGGACCCTAGGTTTTCCACCAAAGAATTACGGCAATCTTTTCCAATAAAAAATTTAAGGTGATACGAACTCGTTCTTGACATTCAATTCTATCAAACCTACTATCCTGAGGCCATAGACATCACACAACACTTTCAACTTGATAGCACTGTCTTTTGCCGGCATGCATACAATCCTATTCTATTTTCTGAATTTTATCACAACTTGTGTGAACTAGACCCCCATCACTATAAGACTAGGGTTGTCGCCCAGGAGATGTTGTTTGATCTTGATATGATTCTTAGATTTTTATGAATATGACCTTTTGTCAACCGTATCTTTTTCAGTGCCTTGCTTCTTGACATCCTGCCTGCTCCCTTCGCTCATCTGACCCTTGACATTATGTATGCTAATTTCTTTGAGGGACCACGTCCTAAGATGGTTGTGTCCTGCATTCATCCATTCACTAAAAAGATGTCCACTATACCCCTCAGTCCGGCAAACAACACTTTTTATAAGATGGTTGTGTCCTGCATTCATCCCTTGTCATCTAGGGATCAGGGAGTCCATTCTTTTCTGATATATGCACTGAGACATAGACTAGATTTTGATATAGGTTACTGGGTGTTCAGATCTATCATCTATTATTCGGGGTACAACACCTCGAATAAAGTTCACATGATTCAGTGTCATGTTCTCACTACCTATATTGCTTCTCTAGGTGTAGGAGTTCATCGAGGTGAGTTGATTGTGTTATCTGATTTAGATCTTGTCGGGATTAGGCAATTGTCTTTAACTAGGATTAAGACTAGCGCCGAGGGCCTTGTATACAAACAGACCCATCCACATTACATTCCACCGGTTGCCGAGGAAGCTATTGCTGAAGATGATCCGATCACAGTCGATGTGCCTCCTCCACCGATTATTGATCCAAGATTTGCCATGATACCTTATTTTGACTTTGCTCAGAGCAGTTCATATGTGCCTCTTCCATCGACTAGTGACTTCTTTACCCGTCTTCGATATTGACATTTTTAGTCAGTTTACCTCTTTAGAGATGAAGATGGATGATCAGTACAACTCACTCCAAGGTCAAATTATAGACTTTTGTCAAGAGATGATGGATCGTACTGATGCATTAGAGAGAGAGCAGAGGAGAATGTTTGATTATTTTCAAGCTGATGGTGAGGATGAGGATGAGTGACCTCTAGGACTTATTATTTTTTATTATTGTACCTATGGGATACTTTGCATTATGTCTATGTATGCTTTTGGATTATTAATCTTCAGTACTAATCTTTCTTAAGTATTGATTGATTACTTTTTACATGTTGTTTTATAGAGTAGATTTCTTGACATGTTTTTAAAAATATTACTTAGTAGTTTTTCAAATTATTTTTATAAAAATCCTCCTTTCAAATTTTGGTTTTCAAAACCTATTTCAAATCTTTTATCTTTCTTGAATAGCCTAGGTTTTTTCCGTAGAATTACATGATCCTATAGTTTTAGGAGCCAGCATCTCACAAGCACACTAGGATTCCTTGCTTGTACAACTTAGAATGGGTGGGATGCTTAGCACTTAGCCTAAGATTTCAGATGCTTAAGTCAGTGCATCACTATAAATCTAGGCTTTAAGCAACATACATTGATCAATTTGAAGTTCACTAGCTAGTAACAACCTAGTTAGTCCCAAATGCTCAAATTGACCAACCTGAGTCAATAGCTTCTATCTTGTGGTAGTTAACTTTGTACAAAAGTTGGACATTTCATCATAAGGACTTTCTTTTTAGTTCTTAAACCATGCTTGGACTTTTAGGATTTTGTCAAATTTAGGGGGAGCTTCAAACAAAATTTTAATTTTTTTAAATCTTTTCCTTTACAAAATTATTTTCCTTACATAATTTTGACCACTTTTCCCTTAGAAATTTTCAAAATTGTACGTATACTATAATTTTGAAAACCTTTTTCAAAATTTTCCTTAGTGACTCTTCAAAAATTTTAAACTTCTAAAGTTTTTTCAAAATTATTTGGCTTTGCTAAAACTCATTTTCATAATTATATGCTTAAGTTTTCTAAAATTTTCAAAATTTCTTGACTTTTCAATTATTTTTTTCTTAAACATTATTTTTGAAAATGTTTCCTAATTTTTATTTTGCAGAATTTTTCTTTGAATCTTGTTTACATTCCGATATATTATCTTTCCAAATCGAGATTCTTACTAATCTTTTCTTTCTTCAATTTTTACTTAGTTTTTTTTTTAAAAAAAATTGCTATCTAGGGTTTGAATGTTTCCCCTATTTTTGATGTGTGTAAAAGGGGGAGAAATAGTTATTTCAGAGGGGGTTATTTAACTCAGGGGGAGAGTTAAAAGTTAAAAATGCTTGTTTATTTAATTTATGCACATTTTAACTTAACTTTGAACCTTGGTTGCCAAACATCAAAAAGGGGGAGACTATTGGTGCAGGTTGCACCAGAATCAAACCTAAGTTTTGATGTTGTCAAAGGTTCAAGTTAAGTCTTGTTGTGATCTAACAAGTTGACCAAGTGTGTAGGTTGATTACTCAATCGGGAAAGACCTAGTTGGAGGTTAGGCAGGAGAAGTCTTAGTAGATCGTGGAACCCAGGTGAAAGACCAAGTAGGTCGAGAGGACTTGACGCTTGGCGGTGTGATTGAGAGGTTTGGAGGACCGAAGATCAAGAGAAAAGTCCTGGCGAGCCGATCAAGGCTAAGTGAAAAGTCCAAACAAGATCTAAAGAATCAATGTTTGGCAGGTAGGTTGAGGTAAACAACTGGGGGAGTGATAAGCGATATCTGTCACACTCGTAAATCAAATTAACAATGTATTTCCACTGAACCCCTTAATTTTGCAATAATGTTGTAGTAACGAGCCCAGGATCGAACCTCGAGGAACTAATGGTAGGATGTAATTTTAGGATCGTATTTTATTCTCATTTTTGGGGTTTTTAATATGAAATTGGGGTTTAAACTTGAATCTAAATCTAACAAAAGTGAAGCACAACAATAAAGAAATTAATCTAAAGCAAGAGTGAAACCTAACTATGTGCCAATGATCAAAGCATAACACATTGTCACCATACATTATAATTAAACCATCAACACACTTAAACTTAATATGAAATAATGAAACGCAATTAAATCTGATCTACAACACCAATTAAAACCCTAACTTAAAACTACCCAACTAAACAATTAATCAAGCACAAATTAAACACAATTAAACTTCAACAAGGTAATGAAATGCTAAATTACTTGGATAAAAACATAACAAACATAAAAATAAATTTGTATCAAGCTACAAAACAGGAATAAAATGAAATTAACCCTAACCGAACCAACTCACAACCATTCTCTACAAGTTTCACACTCTTGCCGTCACACAAGAGTGTCAAAGTCGAGAACACCCAATTCTGGACCTCAGTGGAGAATCTCTACAACGTATCAGCTCGAGGAATGCTCAACAGTGCCGACGGACCACCCCCGACACACTGTGAGCACCTCAAAACCAATCACCTGCTCGAAAATGCTGGAAATATGAAAATCTGGTCTCTGGATCTGGGATGAAGATGCGGATGATGGATTGTGGTCGGATGAAGCTCAGTTACTCTGGAGGACCACCGCCGAACGTTTCTGATGGGAATCGGAGCTCAGATTTGGAGGAACACCTCCAAATCTGGCGGGAACAGAGGCTTGCCAAGATGAGAATTCCACCGGAGAGAACACCTGCCGATGGCTCCAGCTGATCCGGATGATGCTGCCAAGAAGCTCTCCACCGAGGTTGAAGCTTGAGAGAACGATTGGAGAAAGGAAAGGGGCCGAAATATGGAAGAAGATGCCGCGGAACGAAGCTGCGCTGTGGAGGAGTCGACGAAGCCTGGAAGCTACTGTAGCTTCTGTTTTGAATCTGTTCCAGATCTGAACGGACGGCTGAAATCGATTTGGCGCTTGATCAACGGTGAAAAGCCACCCAAAATCCGACCCGGAGGTACTGATCTTCATCTAGGGTCTGGATCTAATCTCCCTGGATCGACCAGATCTTCACTAGATGGTTCAGATCTTCCCAATCTTCGATGAACGACCCAGATTAATTCGGCTTGATCAATGGCTGTATGAACTCCGATTTAATTCAAAACCTCTGGATCTTCATCTATGGATGAGATCTCCTCCTTATTAGGTTGGATGGGCCAGATCTTCAACGGATGGTTCAGATCTCTCTTGTTCTTGATGAACGGCCCATAATGCTCCAAAGCTTGATTGTGTCGTTTAAGCTCTGATTCAAGCCCAATTTCGGTTCAAATAGATCCACATCCACGATCATTTGATGCCTACAAAATAAGAATCAAATATTAGCATCAAATAACACAAAAATAATATCATTTGTAATTAAGTCCAAAATCGGTACAATGCATAAAATATGATGTAACCATGATTTAAACCTATGAAATCAACATCAAACCATGCATATATGAATTAAAATAATACAGTAAAATCATGGTTATCAAATCCCCCACACTTAGTCTTGAATGTCCCGTGCAAGTAAAGAAAACTAAAAATCATCTCTACACAAAAATTCCCTAGCAATACCTAGAAGATAGTAAAAGGAATTTAAGTAAGACCATCTAAATATCACAAATAATCATGAATACAATCCAAACAATAATCAGTAGGTATGGTAGTTTCAATCCAATTGAAAAAATTAAACAAGTTGCAATCTCACAAGGGATTTACCTATTCTATCTCTCACACTCAAACATGTGTATAAGTGGAGCTCACTCAATGCAACTCACAACATTTCACTACCATAAGCTTGCTTATTTTCTAATTCTCCACCACTATAGAACATAGCATACATGAATCAAAAGGATTTCATCAACAAAAATTGAAATGAAAGTAAGAAGAGCAATCGAAATGAATGAAATAGGCAAAAGAAAAGAATTTAGTGAAAAATTGAGGAGATAAGAGTATTGGAGGAATATACTTGATGAGTTGACCAATTTTGATGTGTAAAGAGATAAATACCATTTGTCATCACCAATTCAAAAGATCAAGCTAACCTCTCCTTCAATTTGATGGCAAACCGAAATTTTTGATACTCTATCTCCACTCTTGATACTCTCTTGATAGCTCAATTAATCTCACATCAATTTATAATGAAAAACTCCCTCCCCTACACTGAAAGTATTGGCCGTCTCGGGCAATGAAACAAATCTTGCTATACACATACTTGATACTCGTCAAGCTATTGTTTTTTGCAACTTCTCTTCTATTCCTCTGTTTCTGTCTTTGGCAGATTCAATAAGGATGTGCATTTCTATTGCATTGGTAGAAGACCAAATCAAATTCCATTAACCACCAAATGCAGCTTTGATCACAAAATTCAACACTAATAACACAGCTCCAATTCCAGAGAATTTCAGTTCTTGCACCATTTCCATTCCATATATCAGTTCCAGAAATCAGCACATCTCCTGCATATTAACTTACATGCATTTCTGCTCATTTTTTTCAAAATTTATAACTCCTGCATTTCTGCACAGCAATCTTAAATTTCTGTCCTTCATTTCTGATGACGAACATTATGCTTCTCAATTCTGATTTCAAAGCTGCAAGTGAAGTTTATATTCTGATTTCCAGAATTCAGAATATACAGAACTCATAGCAGCTGCACATTTCCAGAATTCAGCTTCTTTTCACACAGAATTTCTATTTCAGAATTCAAGTTCAAAACTTAAAGTTCAAGGGATCCACTCAATACTGGTTAAGCATGAATTAAATCAATGAGTTCCAAGTCATTACTGATAAGAAATGGCACATGGATTTCTCACAAGCATTTGCATCAAATTCAGCTTCAAAACTCAGATATTTTGCAATGCTATCACATTGAAGTAATTAGGAAGTTAGTCCCGAAATTCAAGTCAATAGCAACAGCAATATCAGAAATTCAGATTCGCGAATAGAAAATCATATCAACATGCTTTCCAAGAACTTAAACATTGCCACTAAATGCAGGTTCATAGCATCAGAAGCCCCCTTTTCCTTTTCTTCCTCTATTATCAAACAAGTTGGGTGCAACATCAGTAGCAACAATCTGGAATTTAGTCTCTCTATTTCTTAAAACTCAACTCAAAAATTACTGCTAGGGCAGTACCACATCAAAACTCCAGTGATACTTTAATTTCAAAAATCTCACCAAGCATTCAATAGACCACGAATGTTCTGATTTGAGCATGTTTCTGCAGATTGAGGATCATTCAGTTTTACACAATTTCCGGCCACCAAAAATTCCAGCATCATATTCATTTACAGCAAAGTGTTTCTGTTCTGTTGCTTCTGCTCAGAATTACAGCAACATATTTGATAACTTTGTCATGCATGTAGTAGAAGACATAAAGAGACCAGAACACCATTTGTTACTGAAAGTACAAGAGCTCCACTTGAGTTTTTCAATGACTTAGTGCTGCTCCAAAAATTTTGGTACTCATTTGATACACAAATTGTTCCAGCTTCCCAGCAGTGATTAGATGAATAAACCACCTCTGAAATTACTACATTTCAGTTCAGAAATCTGTTCAGTTGTAGAGTTTCAATAAGTTTGCACAGAACATGTTACATTCACATTCCAGGTCACTTTTACTGCAGAAACATATATGAACCTCCTGGATTAAGCTTCATCACTACATAAATTGCTCTACTAGTTCTTTTCTTGCATTCCTTCAAATCCAGAAATTAGCTCATTTTTTTTAAAAAAAATCTACCCCTGCAAATTTAGCTACAAGATTTCTATGAGCTCTTCTCAGATTTCATTTCTTGAACTCTATTTCAGAAACAACTAGTTGCTGGAATTTTGGTTTAAAATTCAGAGACTGCTGAAACTTGACTTGCTGGAGTTTCTGCACTATCATCCTACTGCTTAGATGGAGGAATTGCTAACTATACCAACTGCTATAATCCAATTTCAGAAATTGAATTTCAAGAATGCTCACTGATATTGGTACAAAACTTGTATCAAGCACTCTGATTTTAATCCATTAGGAAAAAAACTTCATTTATGAACAAAACTATGAAAATAGATTCACTGAGTTCACAGAAATCCTGCTCTTATAATTCACACCTCAACTAACAATTCTTGCTTTTCAGTTATTTTATGAGATTGCAATTTCAGTTCTGTCCAGTTCCATTAAATTTCACGCATCCATGATTCACTTTCACAGAACTCTTCTGATCACTTATTTTAGCATCAAAATGCAGCCTCCAAATTTCTGCACAGATTTGATGGCCTTGAGAGGAGATCCCATTTATCATTGAATGTACAAACTTTGATGTCAATTTGTTACTGATCAAAAACAGCATAGAAGTTCACCATTAAATATGTACTGGTTGATACATGGGTATCATTTCTGTAGAATTCAATATTACAGAAATTTCACTTCGGATTCTTGGTTTTGGGAATCAAAAGCACATTTCAATACAATCTAGACAGAGTTTCAGAATCCACTTCTGGAATTACAACACATAAATCCTTGAACTCAATAACCTTAGCCTTCTCAAATCATATTTCATCACAAGAAGTCTAATTTCATAAATCAGCTTCTTTGAATCCCAAATTTTTTTCAGAAATCACCACTATTGGTGCAGCAACAATTCATAGATAAACTTCTTCATTTCTGAATTTACAGTTTTTTTTCTTCTTCAGAATTCAGTTCCAAAGAAATTCATCTACTTCCCTTCCTCCATTATATTTACATGTTTAAATCATGGAAGATTTTAGTGGATTAGCAACCCAATTGGTGAATGAAAACCAAGTGCTCCATATGGATATTTACAGGCCTGAGGCTTATAACAGAATCTAGCACAAAACTGATACACCAATTCAAATTCGAATTCTGCATATTTTACAAAATTCCAGCACTTCTTTATTTACTTGACAGCTCTCAGTCAATGAATTCAAATCTCAGCTTCCAGATTTTTGTTTCTCAGATAAGGAATTAAGAGTTCAGCTTGAAATTCGCAATGAATTGACTTAGTTTTGTCTCTGTTCTGTTGCATCTGCTGTACAGAATCATGACTTGTATCAACATTGTCTTATTTACCCACTAAAAATCTAAATATTTCTTCATCTTGCTCCTTAAGACTCTTCACAATGTATAACCTAAAACTTTTCAGGTTTCTACAGTTTCATCTCATTACAATTCTCTTCCCAATTTGGCACTAAAGGCCGAATTTATTTCTATAGCTTTTCCTTTCTGTGTCTGTTTTTTTTTCCTGTGGTTCTTCATCAGTTACATATTTCACACAGTTGCAACAGAAAAGGTCAAAATTTCAGAAGTTGAGCAGCATAAAAAAACTAATCTGTTCAAAATCAACATTTAGAGTTGGCACAATGCTAAGTTCTGATTCCATTTCCAGCAGGTTCATTTTTGGTTTTTCAACCTTCCACCTCACTCCCTTGCAACTATCAATACTGAATTCAGGAACTCAAAAGGTTTTGAATTAGATTCCAGAATCTTACATCCTGATCAGTAAATAGATTGATAAATTTGTATCATTGCATTACTGATTTTCAATTTCTGAGAAGATGTATGTTCCAAAATTCAGCATTTAGTTTCAGTTTTCCTCTAATAACTTGCAAACAACATTTCATTCCCGAAATCTGCAAAGCAGCTCCAAAAACTACAAGACAGCTTCCAATCACAACTTCAACAACAACTTCCTTTTCTGTGTTTTTTTTACTTCAATCTTTTCATCCTGCAGATTACCAACAGCACTTAAATGTTCCAAACAATTTCCCTGAAATCATTACTCACAGCAGTAGCAATTTTCAAAAATCAGAAATGTCTATGGTTGTTGTTACTGCCCTTCCTAATGCATTGGCAATTCTTCATCAGTTATTAAATCCTCCCAAATATTCTGAATTGTTGAGAGCTGAAATACTACCTCTAAAAACCTGCAATCCAGAATCCTGTAACTGCAAATTCAGAATTCCATTAGCTCCGCACTGCACATAGGTTAAAACTTATTCCTGATCAGCAAGAAATTGGCACAACATGTCGAGATTGATATATTCATATTTATGTGTTTTACTGATATGAAATTCATGAGCAGCTTCTGTATCTGATTAAAGAACTGAAATCAGAATAGAAATCAAAACTGATTTTGGCACAAATAATCCATAAAATGACACACACTCAACCCTGATACAACCCTTGTATTCTGATCTTCAAGTGCAGAATTTTCAGATTCATTCGCATCTTCTTGACATGATAAATCATCTAGCAATTCCAATAAATCATACAAAGAAAACTCTTTTCACTTGCTCAAAAATCAAAGGTCTATTCTCATGAAGCCATCCAAAACCTTCAACATCTTCAAATGTATACCAATCATTCCCCACACTTAAACCTTTACCCATCTTGCAAAATCTAACTCATCAAGAATTCAACCAAAACTCTAAATAAAATAGAGCAAGCAAAGATAATCAAAGGTTAAAAATGCTAGATGAGAATTAAAGAAAATTATGGGGAAAGAATTTGGAAATCATGAGGGAACAAGAATGAAGAATGTCCTTCATTTCCATGCATAATATGCTATTGTGACTTTGAAAAGAAATTAAGCAAGTTCTAGAGTTCAATTGCTATGAGTACATGCCACACAAAAATATAATAGAGTTTAGGCTTGTGGTGGTCCTCACTAGGTATTTTATTGCAATCTACTTAATTAATCAAAATGGAATCCACTACCATATTAACCAATATTATGTAAGTAAAGAATCCAATAATGTTAATGACCTAAAATTGATGATCAAATTTAAGAGAATTTTACCATCTTAAAAGTATCACTAGAAAAATTCATGGAGAATTTTATTCAAATGACATGCTATGTATACCAACTAAATGCAAAATGTAAAAACAAAGTGCAAATGCAAAGTATGAAACCAAAGAAAAGTATTAAAAATTTATTAACAAGACATGAATTAAAATGCAAAAGAAAGCGAAATTGGAACCAACTCCCCTTTAATTCCCGGTGGTTGAAGAAGGTTTAGAAGTAGAATCCACCCTGGAAGTGGAGTAATCATGGTTCTACTTAAATTCTTTTTATTCATCCTTTTTCCCTTGAAATTTTTTTTCTAGAGGTCGTAGACAGTTCAGATTTAATACCCATTTCAAACATCTATTGTGTCCTGTAAAAGTAAAGATAAGCAACACATTCCGAACACTATCATGAAAAGATAAATGGGTATCACATTCTACAAATTCAATTAATGGTACCTCTATGAAATTTTCGGATAATTCACAAGAAATTCTCACCTTATCGTGTTGAAAAGTACCTAGAGGTTCTAGAATGGTGTTTATTACCTCCTCATCATCAACTAAATGCTCAGACTCTAGTTCTGGTGAATGTTCAACTTCCTGGAGTGATTCTTGGGTGTTTGTCTCCATAGCACAAGTCCCTACACTTACATCCTCAATTCTTGGTGATTCTTGAGGTAATGCTTCCAGTAAGCATTCCCCTACACTTAAATCATCTTCTGCATCAATACCTGCATCATCAACAACATCTAAAGCAACATCATTAGTAGAATCAAAAGTATTTTCAACTACATCATCATCACAACAATAAAAAGTACTTAAAGAATCTAATGAAGAAGTAGATATAGTGTCAGTCCTGACAAGAGCTCCACAATCTAACTCCTCACTGGCATTTTGTGTTTGTAATTGGTTGATGGATAATGCAATCTGATCTAACTGACTCTGAATATTCTGTATCCTTGCAAATTGTTGCTCTTGATGCTCACTCATTTGTTGAATAACTTCATTACATTTCCAAATTGACTCTGCAAATTGTTCTTGTACAACCTCATACTGATATTCAGGCGCATAAATCCCAGTTTCAGGCTAATAATAATAACTCTGACTCCAATCTCCAAAACGCTGATAATATGGGTCCATGATAAAAAGAATTTCCTGTTCTTACACTAAAATACTAGCAAATAAAATCAGTAGACTCAGGAACAAATAAAATCAACACATGGATATATAAGCATGAAAGCAATTGAAACAAAATTCCTAGGTTTTCCAAAATAAAAACAATCCTAAAATTACCAAACACTGCATATCATTCTGTGTTCCCCGGCAACGGTGCCAAAATTTGATAAGCGATATCTGTCACACTCGTAAATCAAATTAACAATGTATTTCCACTGAACCCCTTAATTTCGCAATAATGTTGTAGTAACGAGCCCAGGATCGAACCTCGTGGAACTAACGGTAGGATGTAATTTTAGGATCGTATTTTTTCTCATTTTTGGAGTTTTTAATATGGAATTGGGGGTTTAAACTTGAATCTAAATCTAACAAAAGTGAAGCACAACAATAAAGAAATTAATCTAAAGCAAGAGTGAAACCTAACTATGTGTCAATGATCAAACCATAACGCATTGTCACCCTACATTATAATTAAACCATCAACACACTTAAACTAAATATGAAATAATGAAACGTAATTAAATCTGATCTACAGCACCAATTAAAACCCTAACTTAAAACTACCCAACTAAACAATTAATCAAGCACAAATTAAACATAATTAAACTTCAAGAAGGTAATGAAATGCTAAATTACTTGCATAAAAATATAACAAACATAAAAATAAATCTCTATCAAGCTACAAAATAGGAATAAAATGTAATTAACCCTAACTGAACCAACTCACAACCATTCGCTACAAGTTTCACACTCTCCATCACACAAGAGTGTCAAAGTCGAGAACACCCAACTCTGGACCTCAGCGGAGAAGCTTTACAGCGTATCAGCTCGAGGAATGCTTAACAGTGCCGACGGACCACCCCCGACACGCTGTGAACACCTCAAAACCAATCATCGGCCCGAAAATGCTGGAAATCTGATCTCTGGATCTGGAATGAAGATGCGGATGATGGATTGTGGTCGGATGAAGCTTAGTAACGCTGGAGGACCACCGCCGAACGTTTCTGATGGGAATCAGAGCTCAGATTTGGAGGAACACCTCCAAATATGGCGGGAACAGAGGTTTGCCGAGATGAGAATTCCGCCGGAGAGAACACCCGCCGATGGCTCCAGCTGATCGGGATGATACTGCCAAGAAGCTCTCCACCGAGGTTGAAGCTTAGAGAACGATCAGAGAAAGGAAAGGGGCCGAAATCCGGAAGAAGATGCCGCGGAACGAAGCTGCACTGTGGAGGAGTCGACAAAGCCTGGAAGCTACTGTAGCTTCTGTTTTGGATCTGTTCTAGATCTGAACGGGTGGCTGAAATCGATTTGGCACTTGATCAACGGTGAAAAGCTATCTAAAATCCGATCCGGAGGTACTGATCTTCATCTAGGGTCTGGATTTTCGCTCCCTTAGGTCGGATCAACCAGATCTTCACTGGATGGTTCAGATCTTCCCAATCTTCGATGAACAGTCCAGATTAATTCGACTTGATCAATGGCTGTATGAACTCCGATCCGATTCAAAACCTCTGGATCTTCATCAATGGATGAGATCTCCTCCTCATTAGGTTGGATGGGCCAGATCTTCAACGGATGGTTCAGATCTCTCATGTTCTTGATGAACGACCCATAATGCTCCAAAGCTTGATCGTGTCGTTTAAGCTCCGATTCGAGCCCAATTTTGGTTCAAATAGATCCACATCCACGATCCTTTGATGCCTACAAAATAAGAATCAAATATTAGCATCAAATAACACAAAAATAAGATCATTTGTAATTAAGTCCAAAATCGATACAATGCATAAAATATGATGTAACCATGATTTAAACCTATGAAATCAACATCAAACCATGAATATAAGAATTAAAATAATACAGTAAAATCATGGTTATCAGGGAGCAACAGTGAGGTCGGGTTCTAGAAGGGAACAACCTAAGGTCACTCATCCAACTGAAGAAACCGGGAAGATTTTCAAGTTGAGATCAAGACAGTTGAACTGTCTCTTACTACTCATGCATTTTATATAACCATGCTAACATCTGTTTTGCAGGACTATATTATCTAACATATTTTGTAGGAACGGCTGAATCGGTCGACCGAACCAGGTTGACTCAGCACATATCAATTCTGTCAGTAATGATCATAACCAAAAGGAAAATACACTGATCGGTTGACCGAACCAGAGGATCGGTCGACCGAATGATCAACATTAAAGACGACAATAAATGAAAATCTCAACAAATCTCGACGAATAGGGAAGAAACCTATTCGATCGACCGAAAGGAGTGATCGGTCAACCGAACCCTTAATGGTCATTAATTGCCGAAGATCGAATCAGCGCCGGATTTCATCCAGGAAGGAAGGGAGCTGGTTCAGTCGACCGAACCTAGGGATCAGTTAACCAAACATCGACGGTTCTTATAAAAAGAGCTCGAGGTCCGAGGAAAAAGACAACTCTCTGTTCTGCTTCGAAAATCATCTGTGCAAACTTCTGCTACTGCTCTACGACTCGCAAGATCCTCCATCTAGAAGTGCCGACCAAGCTTCGTCTTCAATCAATTGTCAGTATATTTTATTTTAGAAAAGCTTGCATTATACTTAATTCAAGTAAGATAGTAGGCCGTTACTATCTTTCTTATCTTTTGTACGCACTACTTCTTTTGTAAAATATGGCAACAAAATAATAATTAAAAATAGGGTTATTTGACAAATAATCTTATTAGATTTTTAGAAATTTTTAGAAATTTTCTGGAAATTAATTGGAGCTCGTATGACGTATTTTGAGAAGATACATTTATGGACTTAAGAAAAAGTTTGTTTGGAATACCCAAAGATGGGAGTTCATTGAGAAACTAATCTAGGACTTAATCAAATATACCTAGGTTTACAAATCCTCTCTTTTATTTCCTCACCCGCGTGCCCTAAAACCCACGCCGACACCTTCCTCTCCCGATTCTCCCTTCGCGTTGAACCACCGTCGAGCCCTCACCCTGTGTCGCCGCACTCCCTCGCACGAGCACCCTTAGTCGCCGCCGGCGTCTCCCCCTCGTCGACACCCGAGCACCGCCGGCACTCACGGGGCCACCACAACCCGATCGCTCCCTCACGCGAGCACCGCAGTGCCGCCCCTCCTCTGCCCAGCGCTGTCGACGCCATCGGATGCCACACTGCCCATCGGATTGTTTAGGTATGTTTTGTGTGGAAATCTTATGGAATGTGTAGGATTTGGGAGGTTTATTGGGAGTTGGCGTATAGAATGATTTCGAAGGATGCCCTTATTTCTTCAATGAATCTTTGTGTCCGGTTTTCTGCTCTAGTTTTAGGAGGAATGTGATTGGTTTTCGATGTGGCTTTATTTCTGTGTAGCGATTTCGATTACTTGGAACAGATTTGAGAAGTTTCGGAGACCGATCAGCCTTCCTTGCATTATCCTACTGGATGTTTTTGGTTGAAAATAGTTTGGATTTGTTTCTTTTGCGATTTTGCTCTTGGTGAAGGTGTTGAAAATTTTTGGAATAAACTTAGTTAGATTGTAACCTTTTCGTTGTGGGTCTTGTTCTTCAAAGTTGTGGTAACATCCTGACAGATTTGGAGGTGGCTAAACAATTTTACAGTTGCTCTTGATGTTCTGGGATTGACTTTAGATTTATGGACAGATTTGAGTCATTTAGGATAGCTATACATTGTGCTTTGATCTCTAGGGTTGGCTGTGGTATTGTCAAACAGTTTGGAAGAGGTTAAAATGGCTTTTTATGGTGCTTTTATTTTTGGGTGTTGGTAGTTTTGATTCTGATTTGGAGCTGTGCTTACTTCCTTCGTGTAGAATGAATTATGAATGGATTTGGAAGTTCGTAACTCATTTCTTTTGAAGCGTTTTATTGGTTGCAACAGAGTTCGGATTTGATACTTTATCTTTGGTTGTTAATGCTCTCTAAATTTTGCTTGCTTAAGCTAGATAGTTGTAGCAGCATCTGGATTTAATTCTATGCTTTTCGCTGATGTTTTCCAATGTGTACTAGTTTGAGGTCTTACCTATAGTAAATTGATGCTGGGTTCTTCTTGTGGTAGTTGAGGATGTTGTAACATATTTGAGTGGATTGGGGATTGTCTCTGTTGTTGCTTTATTTTTCATGATGGTTCCAGACTTCTAGTATCGATTGGTAGAACGAGATTTGGGAGTTGTTTAGTTAGTTACTTCCTATGTAATTAGCTAAATATATTATGTGATCGCAGGACTTTGTTTCGAGACGAGTGTCTCGACGTAGGATTTTCGGACACGATCTACGTATAAAGGCGGGTACTTCTTGCTCGTTTTCTTTTAGTACTTTGACCTTAGTGCATGAATTATTTTGAATAAGGATTGTTTACCTTAACTCCACTCTTACTTTCCTGCGCTTGATACTTCCACGCAATCTTTGAGAAATTCGTTTCTATCTCCATACAGTCTCTTCTTGTTGTCCATGATCCGTAACAGATACTAAATATCATATTTGTATACTTTAACTGTTGCTTATTTATGTACGATATTGAGCATGCTGGCTTCATGTAGCATACCTGTTTCTGCTTATATATATATATGATGACTGTTGCATTTTTCGCACCATGTCATTGCATGCATGCCGCATCCTCGGCCACTCGAGAGAGTGGTAGCTGGAGTTGATGCTGCTTGTCCTGTCGTGCCGCACTCGGCCACTCGTGTGAGTGGTAGCTGGAGTTACGAGCAGCAGGGACCCCGTCGCAGATGTAGCTAGTTAGCTACTATGCAACTGTCCCCTCGGCCACTCGTGTGAGTGGTAGCTGGAGTGTTGTACAGTCTGTCACTGACTCGGCCTCTCGACCATACAGGGGTCATGGTGCAGAGAGGTGGGCGGGAGTGACCATCCGTGCATACGCTGTTGTTATTATATTTGTTTTGGTTGCTGTTGTTTATATATGCTGTTATTGCCTACTGCTGTTGTTCACACATGCTGATATGCTTACTCGTGTTGAGATATACTCTCATTATAGATGTTTAGACATTGGTTCATTCATTGGGAATTTGTATATACCTTCCTCATTACCTCTATAGTTATGAGCAGTATTGTAGCAGATTAGTACCAGTTCTGGCCTACTATACCTAGCCTAGGATATGGTTTCAGGTATGAGCATTTATTTTGGTTCTATTGTAGTATCTGCTATTTCCACTTATGAGACTGTATACTGTTGATACTCTCTACTTATATGTTATGTTCATGCACTATCTCTTTCCTTACCCGCTGAGTTCCAATACTCACCACCCTACAAAATGGTTTCTTTCGCCAGGTAACAGGTAGATGAGTCATGGATGCTTGGAGAGACGCCGGCTGCCAGTCCTGGGTCCTACGTCACACTCGAGGATAGTTTTCGTTTTGGTTTTGTTATCGTTTGGGGTGGTATATTGATTTTGTGTATTCTGTTTTTCAACAAGTCGATGTGAATTTTGGGTCAAGTCTGTGATGACAGGTATTTTTGTTAGTGTCGTTGTTGGTTTTACGTTTGTATCGTTTTATGTCTTCCGCTGCTGTGTATTTACGTTCAGCCGTGTAGGCTTATTAAACTGCGTGGTTGTATTTATTTTTGTCCAGCCGGGTAGGCTGAGTATGTTAAACTGTGTGTTCTATTGTTTATATTTTGTATATATATATTCCAACCGAGTGTGGCTGAGGTATATTTTGTATGTAGAACTGTTTCAGATTGTCACCCGTACAGGGGAGATGTTGTCGGATTTTTGTCTGGCAGGGACTCCTCTGGGGCATGACAACTTCTTTACGAGGTTTTCGGAAAGAAGAGACTTAGTGGATTGCCCATCACTGCGGTCAAGGATCGCGGGCCTTGGAGTAGGAGTCGACCTAGGCTTCAAATCAAGTAACCGAACTGTTCTTTATTTTCCATTGTATGACTTTGTGTTTAACAAGAAAAAGAAAAATTTTAAAAGCGCGATATTCACCCCTCCTATTACACTCATCTAATCCAACAAAATTGATTGAATAGATACTTTAATTGATTGGAGGTATCTAATCGGTTCATACTAAAATGTTTTGTCTAACATTTATATTTGGGGTTGTGTCAATACTAGCAATTTAGACTTGGAAATAAACATTGGAGCAAATGTAATAAGCTTTTGAAGAACTTTTGGGTACTCTAACACTTCAATCTTTCATATATTTGCTATGCTTCATTTCTATAAGTGCCAAAAGCAGATCCAAGTGCTTCAATAAGTTTGAAAGACTTTAACTCTATCAAATTTCCTTAGGTGTTCATTTCTATCTTTTAGAAATTTGTTATGAAATATCTCAATTAATACCAAAATTATGATGCTTATGAAATCTCATTGGTATAGGTGTTTTGCCTTCATGGTGTTATCCTCATTTAAAGAAGTTTATCAAATTGCCTCTTGTAAAAGGTATATTATAGTAGTAGCATTCCTTCTACTAGTGGTACACCAAAAGTGTTTTAGGCTATGAATTAGAAGAGTTCTTCTAATCATATTATCTTTTGTGTTAACATTATTAGATGATTCATTTAGCCTTTGCTTCTACATGAACATTTTCTTTGCTTTGATTATCATAATTATAAGTTATCATACACCCATGCTTTGGACTAGTGTTAGAATTTCAATGTGTTTTGAACAAGATATGTGTATACTTTAATTCAACCACATGAATATAAAATAAAATAATATAATATAATATAACATAAATTATATTATATATTTATATAAAATTAAAATAATTAACATATTTTATTTTTTAATGGAACTAAACAATGAAATTATGTTTGATTACATCACATGCATGACCCATTTATAACTCCTCTAATCTATTTAATTCAATGTGTTTAGGGTTTTTTATAAAGTATAACATAATTACAGCCGTTGGATCAAAACGGCATACTCCTGGGGAATCATTGATTTGTAGGGGAAGATGTGCCATTAAGTCGTAAAAAAAACGTGCCCCAGAGGCCATTTTAGAGAACGAGGAGCGGTGTCACGTGACATTCACTCATAAATAGATACTTATAATGGAAGTGACAGCCAAATCATTCCGTTGCCAAAGCGCCTCACCTCACGCCCTTGGTATTCTCCTCCGAATAGCCCTCCTTTGACTTAAAAAATGTGGCTAAGTGTGTAAGGCATAAAGGAGAACATGCATTCCCGAGCGAGCCTAAGGGAAGGGATGAGCAAACAAGAACTAAACTTGGGTCAAGTCAATTGGTTACACCTCATTCGACTAGATTTAAAGAGGAGGCTAGTGATACAGGTTATAACGAGCGGACCCAAGATGTGACATGGCGATCAAAGTTAAGGGAAGAGAACATCCCCCACCTTGCTTCGTCGCTCGCTGAGCACTAAAGCTCTCAGCTTCAGCCCAACTAGGTTATAAGTCGGGCGAGAGAAGGCCGACCGACCCTTAAGCTAAGCGAACATAAGGAGCCTAGTACTTCACTCTTGGACTGAAAAGATAACATATCCGGTCATTCAATAGCCAACCGGGTTTAAAAGTGGTTGCCCTTATAGGTCGTTCAGAAGGTTCGACCTATCTCATAGCAGACTGGCTATATGAGCAGGCAGAATAAGGGTCAGCTCTCTGATGTTTATAAATCTCTCTATACATGTCCGACCAAATAAAAGGTTGGTTGGGCTTAAGGCACTTAGCCTCACAAATCCATCTATGTATGCCCATTTAGTTAAAAGGTCGGTTGAGCTTGAGACACTTGGGTTCATATTGCTTCTCGAACGGACTTCCAGCACACCAGATACATCATATTATTCTCCGAATGAACTTCTATTATTCAACATCTATCAGAGCAGTTTAATGCAATAATAAGTATAAAGATGGTTGGCCTTATTGGCCGGCCGGGATATACTCATAATCTCCAAACAGATTTCTAGCATGCACTGTATAACTAAGCAAGTAATCGGCTTAATACGAAGACAAGCATAAAATCGGTTGGCCTTACACTTTGGCCGAGTTACACTCCGCAAACAGAATAACGATCATATGTCAGAGAATATTCTTCTAAAACTTTCTTTAGGGATTATTATGTCTTTTATTAGCCGACCACTTATGATAACATATTCCTTCAGCTATCACAACAAGGATATAAGTTACAAATGACAAAAAAAGGTATACATATGGATAAATGGAAGATTCCTAGGATAATTATTACATATTGCCTAGGTGATTCACTTTCTATTACTCAACAACCTCTGACATTTTGACATTCTAGGTCACCTCATGATTACAGAGGTTATAAGAGGTGGTATATAAAGGAGGTTCTCTCTGTGGGCAAGGTACACATTTTACAACATCTGAGCCTTATTCTACTGTTCTTCATTCACTCATCCAGATACATACAGACTTGAGCATTGGAGGGCCTTTGCAAGGGACTCCCTCCTTGGTTTTTGGGCACTGACGTTCTATTTACTCATCTGGGTGTGCGCAATATCGAAAGGAAACTCACCCTTAAAGTAAAATGTCTTGTTCCAGTCAACTATCAAGTCACCATTGTCAGCGCGCCATCTCTCCAGTTTCAAGCAGGATCATCCGATCTGTGAAATAATTTAAACAGATTGTGTTGGACCCTTGGCATATGGCTAGAAGGGTGTGAAGAGCCATTAAGATGAATCTACCTTTCTCGTTCTTTCAACGTTTAGTTAAAACACGTTAATAAAGAAAGGAAATACGAGACTACTGAGGTTACTTGGTTTGCAACCGAGGAGGTTGCTAATTCAAGGCAAATGAAGTGCGTTTACTAGACTCCTTTGACACAAGTCAGCGGCGGAGATCTTGTATAAGACGTTGACAGTTAAAAGAATAAAAAACAGAATGAATATTTTGAGTATAGAAGAAATGTTATCAAAACTAGGTGAACCAGGACTCTATTTATAGTGCTCTAGTCAAGTCTATCCATTGTTGACGTGGAGGACTCCAAGCACCTGGATGGTGATCCGGCCGCCTCCAGCATAGGAAACTCTATCTCCATGCAATGGCTTCGTAACTGCGCTGGGATAAAATTTTATCCACGTCTATGTGCCTAGATTGATCAAGGCGCCCGGACCATTGTTGATGTGGACCCAAAAGTGATCCACAACAACGACTTTGCCATGAGACACTTGTTTGATGCCTTGATGGTTTGGTCGCCCTAATGGTCCGGGCGCCTAAACCATTCAGCCAAGTGCTGAATCGTCCGACGCCTTCTTTAGTTGTTCGCTTCTTCTCCGGTTGCTTGGGTGATGCTCCGACCTTCTAGAGTTGAGCTCACGCCCGAGCCCAACTCTGGCCTTCTCCTCGAGCAGTCTTCCGCTCCGGCTTCTCATCCCTCAGAAACATCACGTGCATCATTCTCGCTCCACTGCATACTCTTCCTGAGCTTCTCATCCCTCGGATGTACCGAGCTCGTCGACTCGCTTCTCGTGTCATCTTTCTCTTTCACTAAGTCTTCTGCTTGACTTCTTGTATTCCTAAGTTCCTGCAAACTCAGATGCAAGACATCAAATACACAAAGCCTAACTTAACTTGGTTGACCACATCAAAACCAACACGGGGTACTTACAATTTTTTTTCTTTTTTATGTGAATCAACCCAAGTTAAGTTAGTGTTAAAATAAAATAGTAAACTAAATAAATAATGCAATTTAGTACGTTTAATTTGTAAATTAAAGTAATTTATTAAAAAAATTATATCTCCCCCTAGACTTAATCTTATTTCTTCTCCTTTAATCATATTAAAAATAAGGGTAATCAAAAAAATCTGAGAAAAACTCTAAGGGTTATTGAAACAGTGAATAGTTTTTTTTTAAAATTATGGGAATTATTTTGTAAAAATCTAAATTTTTACAATTTAAAAACTATTGTTTGAAAGAATAATTTTAAAATTATTTTTAAAATTTGAAAAGTTCTAAAAAATTTTGTCACTATTAAACACAATAATCCAGAATAGTGATAAAATTTTCACAAATAACCATAATTAATATAAGTTATAATAAATTATTGTATATAGAGAGAGATAATTTTCTAAAATAAATGTTTAAAAATAGATTTTGAGCGGTTCGAAAAATTTTGCAACTTTTTATATGTAAAGTAGAAAGTATATACGTAGAAAAAATAGATCTTGAAAGATTGACCTATTGAAAATTTTAATTAAAAATTAATATTTTTAAAAAAATCATAGAAAATTCATTATTCGTCAAAAGTTTTTAAATTTTTTATACTGATAAATAATAAATTCTTTTTTCAAGAAAAAATTGAAATCTAATTAATTTTGAATAGAAGGGTTTATTTGAAAATTTATCCAATTTTAAGCATGTAAAGAAAATATTAAGGTAAATTAAAATTAAAACATGCATAATGATTTAAGCTAAGCATAATTTATGAATCCAATATGAATTTCTACTCATTGGATTAATCAAGAATTTTCTTAGAATATATTTTCTTATTATTTTTCTAATTTGACTTTTATGATATTTAAAATACCAATTAAGCCCTTGAAAATTTATGAATTTGTGAACATGTGACCTGCCAATTGTTATAGTTTGTGAATTTTAACTTATAAAAGTTATAATATATCATCAAATAATATGTCTATTATAAAATAAAATAATATAAATTATATTGTATATTTATATAAAATTAAAATAATTAATATATTTTGTTTTTTAATGGAACTAAACAATGAAATTTTGTTTGATTACATCACATGCATGATCTATTTATAACTCATCTAATCTATTTAATTAAAGTAGTCATAAAGAAGCTAATTCAGTTCTAAATGTGTTGCGTGTGAGTTGAAGATTTTAAATTGCTTACTATAAATGGGTTAGGGTCAAGTTTTGATTAAATGAGCTTTGAGTCAATGAGATACAACTTATTTATAACTCATTTACCTCACCCCTAGTTGTGGTATTGATACTACACAAGTTTATCTCGTTCACTTTGTCTTCGTTAAGCATAGAATTAAGCTCAAGCTCCACAAGTTGTTTTATTCATGTGAATGACGCTATTCGTTATTGGGTGAGGAATAAGTTTTAATCTTGAAGTTAAAATATGAAAAGTCATGTGATAGTATTAATTAGTCAACCTTTGAATAGGTTCACATAAAAGGTCTCTACCTTGATGGAATTCATGAGTGATTTACATATATAGATGATTCAATTGTTTTGAGGGATCTTAAAAGGTAATTAATTCTTCATCATCGTTCATTCTATTAATTAGCTATTTTGTTAATTGATGTTTCATAATACATACTAACACATACGTGGATAAATAATGCCATATTTTATAATGTTATTTAGATGACACCTTTTTGTATCTTCTCCGCGTTTAACAAACTGAGAATTAATATGTAGAAATTTATCTCATAAATTGTACTCTATGCATTGAATCCCACTCAATCAACATCATATACATCCTTACTATATTTTCTTATTAATTATTTAAGGTTTTAGATTGGTATAATACATCTTTAATCATTTAATGATTATTATATTGGATTTAATTATAGCTCATGTTTTGGGTCTATAATGACTTAGAACAAGACTATGTCTATAATCTCTTTATCCATATTTATATTTATAATTATTTAATATTTTGAATGATGTTTAATGAGAAAATAATTTAAATGGAAAATGAATAAAAGATAATCAAATTTAAATATCGTTAAACGGAATTTTAAAATATTGTCAACAATTATATATATATATATATATATATATATATATATATCAACAAATATATTTTTTCAATTTTAGAAAAGTAAAAAAAATGATACGCCAACAATCTCTAGTTCTAATAAAAAACTGTTATCACAATTTTTGTGAAAACTAAAAAAAATTATAACGAGGAATACACTGTGTAATAAGTTATATCATAATTTGTTTACATATGCATGTTCATCCAAAACATATATTGCAATTAAAATAATATGATTGAAAAAAAAAATGGATCCTCGTGATAAGAATCTCCTCAATGTTAAGAATCATCCTTCTTCTATGTTGCTACCATTATCATTGTTGTCATCATCCTCTCCATCCATCTCCTCTTCCTCTTCATCATTGACATACATCTCCTCTTGTTCTTCCTCTTCCTCTTCATCATTGACATCCATCTCCTCTTGTTCTTCCTCTTGTTTTTGTTAGAATTTTTCGGGCCACGAAAACCGCTTTTCGCGTCGCGGAAACCCCGAAACACCCTAGCCAAGGATCTCGTGCAAAGAAAAATCCGATTCGAAAAATTCCACGTATTTATATCATGCTTAATACCCGAATATGTTAGATCTACTCCTAGATCTATAGTTTAAAGAAAAACTACCTTTGATGCGTGCCCTTCGCTTATCCCGCTCGACTAAGGTTGAAGTTGGATCTAGAGGGCACAAAGTAGAGCCCCTCTATATGTGTCCACACAAGCAATTAGGTGGAGAAGATGACCGAAACAAGGTGTGCTAGCACCTATGTGGTTTTCGGCCAAGAAGAGGAGGAAGAGAGGGAGAAGTTGCCGAGAGCACCAAGGAAAAAGAAGAATCAAAAAAATTGAATTCAAAAATTCAATCAATCCACCATATCATGTGGCCGGCCACATAAATGTCATTAAGTGGGCAATTAATGCTCTTAATTGCCCCCTTAATGTGGCCGGCCACTCATGGGTAACCTCCCATGAGGTGGCAAGCATGAGGTGGCATGGTGATGTGTAGCATCCCCATTGGTTCTCCCATGCCACCTCATCAAATGTGGTGGCATCCAAGTCAAGTCAATATTGACTTTCAACCTTCCTAATTTGGCCAAAGTCAAACATGACCAAATTAACTCCCTTAATTGATTTATCCAACATTTGGATCATACTTGAGTCTAACTCATAGTCAAGTCAAACTTGTGGATTTAGGTCAAGTCAAACTTGCCTTTTATAGACTTTCCATATTTAGCCAAGTCAAACTTGACTTCATCTTTCCTCTTGGTTCATCATATGAACTAGTCTCCATCTATTGCTCTATGTGTGTGACCCTATAGGTTCTTGTCAACGTTGGCAATGTCCCTAAATCCAATTAGGGACATAAGCAATGAGAGGTATCTAGCAACACATCATTGCTACCCAAGTTACAAGAATGTTGAGATCCAACATCACCAATATGACTAATAATTGTGACTCTCACAATATGTGACATTGTCCTTCTATCCTTGATATCTAGATTGATCTTATATGAGGCATAGACCGTGTCATCCTCCAATCAATCTAAGTGTCTTGAACTCCAAGTAGACTCACTATAATCAAATAAGCACAATATCACATATTGCCTTATTTGGGCATGGCCATGCACTTAGTGATCTCACTCTATCAAGACTATGATATCACTCTTGTAATATAGGAGGGATAGATCCCATCTACATCACTCACATCCCTCCGCATAATTTGTTACATACCCAGTAATCGCCTTTATAGTCCACCCAGTTACGGGTGACGTTTGACGAAACCAAAGTACATAACTCCTTATGTAGGGAACCATGGTGACTTCAGGTCTAAGGACTAAAGTCATACTAATAGTCACTTGAGAAAGTATATGACACTCATATAACGATCCATGATACTTTCTCATGGCGGGTCATTCAGTATACATTCTCCAATGTATACCCATGTGTCAACTTGATATCTCATATCCATGACTTGTGAGATCAAGTCATCATGTTGACCTACATGCTAGTCTCAATGCATTAACATTGTCCTTCTATGTTAATACTTGACTAGGAATAATTAAGTGTAGTGTTCTCTATATCATCTCACTATCGATTTAACTAATCGATTGATATAGATATGAACCTACTACCCTAGGACATTATTATACTTATTTATATAGCACAAATACACACAAGTATAATAATCACAATGCCTTTATTTATATATCAGAAATATATGTACAAGAATATGATACAAAGAGTCCAAAAAGTAACCATCACATGATTGGCTCTAGGGCTCTCACTAACAATCTCCCACTAGCACTAGTGCCAATCGTAGTATCTAATACCCAATGACCTAGTGTGACCATCATGCTTAGTCCGTGCAAAGCCTTGGTCAAGGGATCCGCGACGTTAGCCTCTGTGGGTACTCAAAATCTTCACATCTCCTCGATCGATGATCTCGAATGAGATGGAAGCGTAGTAGTATATGCTTTGTCCACTGGTGAGCGAGGTTCCTTAGCTGCGCAATAGCTCCATTGTTGTCGCAGTAGAGCTCTACGGATCGATATGCTAGGAACCACCCCAAGCTCAGAAATGAACTTGCGGATCCAACGCTCTCACGCCTCGATGCGAATATACTCACCTCCGTTGTAGAATCGCAATCGTGTCCGTTGAACTCTTCCACCACGGCTCCACCATTCAAGCGTAACACGAACCCCGATCGCGATCAGAATCATCCAGTGGTTTGGAAGCTAGCATCGGTGTAACCCTTTACAACTAGATGCTCATCACCTCCAAATATCAAGAAATAATCCTTAGTCCTTCTCAAGTACTTAAGGATATTCTTGACCGCAATCCAGTGATGCTCACCTGGATCTGACTGGTATCTGCTCGTCATGCTCAAAGCATACGAGACATCAGGACGAGTACATAACATGGCGTACATGATAGATCCTATGGCCGAGGCATAGGGGATCTTATCCATGCGGTCCCTCTCCTCTCTAGAAGAGGGACTTTGAGTCTTCGAAAGACTCACACCATGTGACATCGGCAGATTTCCCTTCTTGGAATTCTGCATGGCAAACCGAAGTAATACCGTGTCAATGTATATATTCGACTTAGGCCAAGCAATCTCTTAGATCTATCTCTATAGATCTTAATGCCTAGAATGCAGGTCGCTTCACCTAAGTCTTCATTGAGAAACAATTCCCCAGCCAAGTCTTCACAGCTGTAGCGAGGAAATGTCGTTCCAATGAGAAGTATGTCATCCACATACAATACGAGGAAGACAATCGTGCTCCCACTAACCCTCTTGTAGACACAGGTTCTTCATTCTTGATGAAACCAAACTGCTTGATTGCATCATCGAATCGAAGATTCCAGCCCGAGAGGCTTGCTTGCACTATAAATGGCCCTATGCACCTACATACTGCTAGTATGTGGATCTAAAAACCCTCAGTGTCATGTACACATCCTCGAGGAGGTTTCCATTCGAAACGCTGTCTTGACATCCATCGCCGAATCTCATAATCATGGTAGGTTGCAATAGCAAGCATAATCCGAATGGACTTAAACATCGCTATGGAGAGAAGGTTTCATCATAGTCAATACCATGAATATGCTTGAAACCTTTAGCTACCAGTCTACCTTTATAGGTATGAGTAAGTCCGTCCATGTTAGTCTTTCTCTTAAAGACCCACTTACACCCAATAGGTTTGACCCCTTGGTGGATCAACCAAGGTCCAAACTTGGTTGGTGTACATGGAATCCATTTCGATCTCATGGCTTCTAGCCATGACTCGAATCTGGGCTCATCACCTCGATAGGTGGTAGGCTCATTCTCAATGAGCATAACGTCATCTGGTCGAGCAAGAGAAATGAGTATCTCTCGGTGACGACGTACCCTATCGACCTGCGAAGAGGTAGGTCTACATGAGCAGGTTGTTGTTCCACAACTTCTTGTGCAACAATCTCATCATCCACAACTCTTTGTGGTTCTGCTCAATATCCATCAATGGCTCAGTGTTTTGGTCGTTGTCTTGAACTTCTTTAAGATCAAACGAACTACCACTAGCCTTTCTAGAAACAAAGTCTCTTTCTAGAAAGACCCCAGTCTTAGCAACAAACACTTTGTGCTGACTAGGAATGTAGAACTAATATCCCTTAGTTTCCTTGGGATATCCTATAAAATAACACTTATCAGATTTGGGTCCCAGTTTGTCTGAGACTTGACGTCTAACGTAAGCCTCACAACCCCAAACCCTCATGAAAGACATCTTGGGACTCCTCCCAGTCCATATCGTATATGGTGTCTTCATGACCGCCTTTGATGGAACACGGTTAAATGTGAACGCTGCCGTGTCCAGAGCATATCCCCAAAAGGATATAGGAAGATCTGCGTGACTCATCATAGATCGTACCATATCTAATAAGGTACGATTCCTCCTTTCAGATACACCATTCCACTGTGGTGTTCCAGGAGGAGTGAGTTGGGATAGAATCCCACACTCTGCTAGATAGTCACTAAACTCATGGCTTAAGTATTCTCCACCTCGATCTGATCGAAGTATCTTAATACTTTTGCCGAGCTGGTTTTGTACTTCATTTCTGAATTCCTTGAACTTTTCAAAGGATTCAGACTTATGTGTCATCAAGTACACATAACCATATCTACTGAAGTCGTCAGTAAATGTGATAAAGTACCTATAACCACCTCGAGCAGCGATATTGAAAGGCCACATACATCACTATGTATGAGTCCTAGCAAGTCTGTCGCTCTCTCGCTATGTCCACTAAAGGGAGTCTTGGTCATCTTGCCTAGAAGGCATGACTCACATGTCTCATATGATTCAAAATCAAATGAGTCCAGCAAACCATCCTTATGGAGCTGGGACAAGCGACTCTCGTTTATGTGGCCTAGGCGGCAATGCCAGAGATAGGTTGGGTTCAACTCATTTGATCTCAACCTCTTGGTACTCACGTTATAGATAGGGCTCTCTAAATCTAGAATATAGAGGCCATTCATCAGATGTGCACTAGAACATATCTTTCAAATAAACAGAACAACATTTGTCCTTTATTATGAATGAAAAACCTTTATTATCTAAACAGGAAACTGAAATAATATTCTTTGTTAGTGCAGGGACATAACAACAATTATCTAGTTCCAATACAAGCCCAGGGGGCAGAGATAGAAAATATGTTCCTACAGCAACAGCAGCAACCCTTGCTCCATTGCCTACTCGTAGGTCCACCTCGCCCTTTGCCAATGCCCTGCTACTTCTCAGCGCCTGCACATTAGTACAAATGTGAGATGCACATCCAGTATCTAATACCCATGATGTAGAAATAGAAAGGTTGACTTCTATAACATTTATACCTGAAGTAGAAGCCTCGCTTCTTTTCTTCTTAAGATCCTCCAGGTAGATCTTGCAGTTCCTCTTCCAGTGCCCTGTCTGACCACAGTGGAAGTAGGTAGCATCCTTTTGCACCCCGCCCTTGGGTTTGAGTGCTGAAGAGCTGGCTTTGCCCTTGGTCTGGGTCTTACCCTTACCCTTGGGCTTCCACTTGCCCTTACCCTTGCCCTTTTGTACCATCAGGACGGTACTGGTCTTGGTAGTGGTGAGATTGGGCTCAGCAGTTCTCAACATGTTGAGCATCTCGGGCAGTGGTTTGTCTAATTCGTTCATGTTATAGTTCATGACGAATTGACGGTAACTTGCCGGCAACGATTGCAGGATCAAGTCAGTGGCCAGCTCTTGGCCCAATGGGAACCCCAACCTCTCTAGGTTCTCGACGTACCCAATCATCTTGAGTACGTGAGTTCCTACAGGGGTTCCCTCTTTCATCTTACATGAAAAGAGGGCCTGAGTCACTTCAAACCTCTCATGCCTGGCTTGCCCTTGATATAATTGCTTAAGATGGCCAATCATATCAAAGGCATTCATGTTCTCGTGTTGCTTCTGAAGCTCAGAGGACATGCAGCATAGCATTAGGCACGACACGTCTAACGCATCGTCTTGATGCTTCTGATGAGCATCCTTAATGCTACGAGCGGCAGAGGCTGGTGGTGCTTCAGGAACTGCTTGCTCCAGAACGTACAGCTTACGTTCCTGCATGAGGACTATCCTCAGGTTCCTATACCAGTCCAGGAAGTTAGCTCCTGTGAGCTTGTCCTTCTCAAGGACAGATCGTAGGGAGAGAGTGTTCGCGTTTGGTGACATGGCAATCTACAACATATTAAACATGCAGAAAATCAATATCATATTCTATCATCTAATTAGGCCTTTAATTAAATGATGCTCCCACTGAATTTTGTAGGACAAGATCCACATCATACTACATCTTGAGTCAGCTTTGGCTGAATCGCCCAAGACCTAGTATGATCGGTAGGTAGCTAATTACCAATTACATCTCCATGCAACTCTTGTTTATAGGATCAAGATTTAACTTTTACAAATAATCTTGAGTTAGCTTTGGCTAAATCGCCCAAGATTATTTATAAACGTGATCTTGTCCTATCTTTCCAACTATTGGAATACGCCTATAGCTTCACTCGATCCAATTGAGCTTTGCTAGCTACTCAATCTAACCCGAGCGTGATAGGCGGGACCAAGGTTGTCCCTCCGCATCCCACCAAGATTAAATGCGTTGCTCTGCTTTGGCAGATACGACAATCGCATATGATCGAGGTAGTGATGGGTATCATGGCCCGGTAGGCGTTTACGAGTTGATTTCGATTTAGATCTAATCTAATCGACGATGTGCATCATATTTAGGCGTAAATTAAATATAATTTAAATCCTAAATGTGTATTGTGCACATCAAGATGTGGTTCCCACATCACATGTGCATCACATACACTCATGCATATTCTATTCTACACAAACATGCATCACATACACATAAGCAAAAATAAAATATATACATTTAAATTATGTGATTGGTCATGGCCCTACTAGGATCCTCTCTAGCCAAAGAGAAGATCCAATGGTCATCCTAGGGTCTAGGTGGCAGCTTCTCCAAGCTCCTCCTTCCGATCCCCATGTGTTGCCGGCATGCTCCCGCGAGTCCGTCTTCTCCGGAATTTCGTCATCTTCAAATTTTGTACATTACAAAATTTATACTCGAGTTACATTCGAGTCTTAAAACTAATTTTTACAGAAATAAAATAATGGAAAAAGGCAACACGCAGGTCGCATCCACAATACAGCACACACAACACATGACGGCATGCAGGCCGTATTATGAATTACACGCATAATTTTTCATAAAAATTCTGGGACTTGGGCCATGACCAACACATACTGTACATAATTCAGAATTGTGTATTTTTTTTTTTTATTTAAAATTTTTCTACTGATTTTTCTGAATTTTTGAGTCCCTTCTCCACGGTGGTCCCGCTAAGCGGGTTTCGGGCGTAATCGCGGCACAAGGCCCCTTGCGGGGTTAGGGGCAGCGCCCCTATTCGCGAAATAACCTTCGCGAGTGTCCTCTTGCGATTATACAGCGCCCTTTTTCGCTGTCCCAAAATCTATTTGGGTGAAACTTGCCGTTTCGGAGAAATTTTTCTCGGTGACAAAAGTGTACAAGTGCTTCGCACTCGTTCTTTCGCCTCTACGAGAAAAATACCCAAAAATTCCTAAAATTTAGAAAAATCACAGAAACTTAAAAGCATCTAAATTTTGTATCTAATACAGGAAAAAATAAATACGTGCTTCGCACGATGGCTCTGATACCACTGTTAGAATTTTTCGGGCCACGAAAACCGCTTTTCGCGTCGCGGAAACCCCGAAACACCCTAGCCAAGGATCTCGTGCAAAGAAAAATCCGATTCAAAAAATTCCATGTATTTATATCATGCTTAATACCCGAATATGTTAGATCTACTCCTAGATCTATAGTTTAAAGAAAAACTACCTTTGATGCGTGCCCTTCGCTTATCCCGCTCGACTAAGGTTGAAGTTGGATCTAGAGGGCACAAAGTAGAGCCCCTCTATATGTGTCCACACAAGCAATTAGGTGGAGAAGATGACCGAAACAAGGTGTGCTAGCACCTATGTGGTTTTCGGCCAAGAAGAGGAGGAAGAGAGGGAGAGGTTGCCGAGAGCACCAAGGAAGAAGAAGAATCAAAAATTAATTGAATTCAAAAATTCAATCAATCCACCATATCATGTGGCCGGCCACATAAATGTCATTAAGTGGGCAATTAATGCTCTTAATTGCCCCCTTAATGTGGCCGGCCACTCATGGGTAACCTCCCATGAGGTGGCAAGCATGAGGTGGCATGGTGATGTGTAGCATCCCCATTGGTTCTCCCATGCCACCTCATCAAATGTGGTGGCATCCAAGTCAAGTCAATATTGACTTTCAACCTTCCTAATTTGGCCAAAGTCAAACATGACCAAATTAACTCCCTTAATTGATTTATCCAACATTTGGATCATACTTGAGTCTAACTCATAGTCAAGTCAAACTTGTGGATTTAGGTCAAGTCAAACTTGCCTTTTATAGACTTTCCATATTTAGCCAAGTCAAACTTGACTTCATCTTTCCTCTTGGTTCATCATATGAACTAGTCTCCATCTATTGCTCTATGTGTGTGACCCTATAGGTTCTTGTCAACGTTGGCAATGTCCCTAAATCCAATTAGGGACATAAGCAATGAGAGGTATCTAGCAACACATCATTGCTACCCAAGTTACAAGAATATTGAGATCCAACATCACCAATATGACTAATAATTGTGACTCTCACAATATGTGACATTGTCCTTCTATCCTTGATATCTAGATTGATCTTATATGAGGCATAGACCGTGTCATCCTCCAATCAATCTAAGTGTCTTGAACTCAAGTAGACTCACTATAATCAAATAAGCACAATATCACATATTGCCTTATTTGGGCATGGCCATGCACTTAGTGATCTCACTCTATCAAGACTATGATATCACTCCTGTAATATAGGAGGGATAGATCCCATCTACATCACTCACATCCGCATAATTTGTTACATACCCAGAATCGCCTTTATAGTCCACCGATTCGGGTGACGTTTGACGAAACCAAAGTACATAACTCCTTATGTAGGGAACCATGGTGACTTCAGGTCTAAGGACTAAAGTCATACTAATAGTCACTTGAGAAAGTATATGACACTCATATAACGATCCATGATACTTTCTCATGGCGGGTCATTCAGTATACATTCTCCAATGTATACCCATGTGTCAACTTGATATCTCATATCCATGACTTGTGAGATCAAGTCATCATGTTGACCTACATGCTAGTCTCAATGCATTAACATTGTCCTTCTATGTTAATACTTGACTAGGAATAATTAAGTGTAGTGTTCTCTATATCATCTCACTATCGATTTAACTAATCGATTGATATAGATATGAACCTACTACCCTAGGACATTATTATACTTATTTATATAGCACAAATACACACAAGTATAATAATCACAATGCCTTTATTTATATATCAGAAATATATGTACAAGAATATGATACAAAGAGTCCAAAAAGTAACCATCACATGATTGGCTCTAGGGCTCTCACTAACAGTTTTTCCTCTTCCTCTTCCTCTTCATCATTGACATCCATCTCCTCTTCCTCTTCATCTTCATCTTCATCTTCATCTTCATCATCGGAATTGTGTGCCTCTATCATCTATATATCAATGATAACATAGACAAAGCACACACAAAAGGAAAGACAATGATGCATATAAATGACTTTATGATTTATTAAAAAAAAAGTATTTGTATATTGAAAAGAGAGGGCGTATGTTTTCCATACCAAGTCATTTGGCATATGCTGTCGTTCTTTGTACCCCTTCTCAAACAAACTACAACGGTAGAGCTTCACTTGTTCGAGGGTGGCTGGTAACCCCTTGAACTCAAGATTAGGGCATGCTTCTATAATTAAAGAATTCAAGGAGGTGAGGTTTTTTAACCCTGCAACAACTCTCAATGTTGGAGAGTTTCTAATCTCTAAAGTCTTCAGTGAAGGTATTCGTTCCTGTGACAGACGAACTGATTTCACTTCTTTAATGAATAATATCAAGTGTTGAAGAATTGGAAAGCAAGACTTGGACATCCACTCACTATGTTCCTGACTACTGATGCCAATTTTTAAATTTGTCAGTGAAAACCAACATGGAACATCAAGTTCACCACAACTAACTAATACCATTTCTTTCACCCAAGGCAACAAGGGCCACTTTGGAAAGTTGATCAGCTTTGAACATTCATAAATTTCAATAACATGGAGATTGGGGAAATCTCCACTCTGTATTCCATCCCACGCTTTCCAATTTTTCATTCTGCTAAATAGCAATAATTTAAGAGAGGGAAATGCAATTTTGTAGGAAGATGAAAATGGCTCTAGCGTGGAGGAAATTCCAGATCCCACATGTTGAACGCCATCCATCTGCCAAATATTAAGCTCTACCTGAGAAGATGGAGATGGTATTAGCATGGAGCAAAATTCACGTCCCACATGTTGTACGCCATCCATCCCAGCTATCTCAAGCTCTTCTAGAGAAGGAAGTTGACCCAACGGTGGAAGTTTACTACAATTCTTACAATCTTTTAGAATCAACTTGATCAATTTAGTGAAGGATGAAGCGCCCACCCATCCAACAAATTTGACACCTGGATATTTGGTTATTTTAAGGCTCTTGAGATTGACATGCGGTTCGAGGTACTCGAGTTGCAACTGTACCTTCTTTTCATTTTTTTCAGAATAGTCAAAAACATTGTCATACCAAGCACACCAATTTAACTTCAAAGAATCAAGATACTTTTTTGTCTTCAGAGGGCATTTTGAGTTTGAAAAATTGTTCAAATAACCTACATTAAAAATGTAGATACTTCCTCCAAGTTTCATCAAACTATTCAATTCTCATATGTTGCAAAGCTCTTCTTCATGATGGCAAAAAAGTGGATACTCTCCCCCAGGGCAATGCTCTTCTTCATGACTGATGTTGAAGTGGCTGAGTGTCTGTAAGTTGGTCAAGTTTCCAATTCCAGATGGAAGAAAGTCAACATTTCGAGAAAGCCAAAGATGACGTAGGTTTATCAAATTTCCAATGTGCCTTGGGAGTATATAAACAGTTCCAGCATGGAGAATTTGTAAGTTGTAAAGGTTGCATATGGACTCTGGAAGACTCCTGACATGAGTGTTTTCTATAGAAAGGTAACGGAGTAGTTTGAGGTTGCCCAATGAATCCGGTAGCTCTGCGATGCCAATGGAGTGTAAAGAAAGTGCTCGTATGTATTTCAATTTTTCGAAAAGATCCTCAAGGACTCCAGAATTTATGGCAGGTCTTGGAATAAAAATCATCTCCTCAAAGGGGTTTCTAAGAAGAAGTACTGTCCGCAGAAGCTTTAGTCGTTGAAGATTAATATCTTTGATCACCTTAATATTTTCACTATCGAACGATAAGTGTCGAATCTCTTGTAATTTCTTTCTGTCGAAATTGTCATCAATCACACAGAGGCATTCATCCTGCGCTACATACTGTGCAAGATCGTGAACAAGATCATGCATCCAAAAATAAGACCCTGCTTTAGGATTTAACATTGACCTCTCAACCAATCTTTTTATGTAATCACTGCCAATGTCCTCAGCCGTCTTATCTCCATCAAGAGGAAAAATACCTTGTGACATCCATAATTGGACTATTCTTTTTGAAGATACACTTTTGAGTTTGGGAAATAAGGAAAAGTATTGGAAGCATCTTTTAAGTTGTATCGGCATGCAATCATATGATATTTGAAGTGCTGGTAAAACTTCAATATTTCTGTCATCTAACTTCCATATCTCACTTTCTATGATGTCCGTCCATGATTCTTTATCTTCTTCATTTCTTAAAGCACCCCCCATCAACTTGGCAGCCAAGGGCAAGCCTTTGCACTTCTCTACTATCCTCCGACCGATGTCTTCAAGATCTGGACGTAAGCTTCTCTCCGCTCCTCCCAAAGTGACTTTCTTGAACAATGACCAGCACACATCAAAAGGTAAGACATTCAACTTCAGACTGTCTCTTGTTGTCTGCATAATACGAGCAACAGAATGATTCCGAGTAGTTACTATAACTTTACCTGCAATAGCCGATAGCAGCGGCTTTTTTAATTGTTCCCAAAGACAAAAGTTATCATTCCAAACATCATCTAATACCAGTAAGAACCTTTTCCCCTGCAGTTTCTCTTGTAGTGCACTTTGGAGCTCATCGAGTTCTTCATGAACTTTCACTTTTGTAAATGATTGCAGGATCTTCTCTGTCAAACTAACAACATGAAAATTTTCAGATACACAGACCCATCCTGTTAAATCGAAATAGCTTTTCACTCTTTGATCATTATAGACAAGCTGAGCCAGTGTTGTTTTACCCAGTCCCCCCATCCCAATTACAGCAATTACAGAAACTCCATTTCCTGTTGTATCATCATCCTCTGACAGCAGCCATTTAACCAGCATATCCTTTTCCTCTTCTCTTCCAAGAACATCTGATTCGACCACTAAAGAGCCTGTTTCTCGGTTCATATCTAAGAGCACGGGGCTTCTCTTTCTTTTTCCAGCGTTCTTAGGCAACTTTAGGAGTTTCCACTCCTTGGTGATCTCATCAAACCTTTTCCTTATCTCTGCGGCTTTATTTGCTAGTTCATCCTGTTGGGTTCATAATAATGAATCTAAACATCGAATAGAAATCATGAATCCAAACATCGAAATTATAGATTACAGTATGAATTCTAAAAGATTCATGCACAGCATCTTGTTAATTATCCAGTTTACAGCATATAAAATTAAACTGAAAACAACGGAAAAATCAAAAAAGTAATTGAGGTATAATTCACAAAATTAATCACTCTTCAGAATCGCGTACCTCATGTGCCCCGCTGTTGTTCTCATGCAATTGTTTGGAACGCAACACCTCGTACTCGTACTCTTCTACTACGTCTTCGGCATCATAGGCAATACCTTTGAGCTCGCTAAGCCAAAGCTCCTCCGAGTGACTTTTTACACAATTCTCCTCCTCTGAGTCATCAAGTTTGGCTTGGATTCTCCTCATCGTCTCTGTCAACTTACTCATCTCTTGTTCAATAGTGTTGTGTGGCGACGAAGAAGAAGATGATATTGTTGACGGTGAAGCCAAGCCATGTAGCTTGGCTACCATCGTGGTGAACATGGAAGACAGGACGCCTCCTCCTCCGGCCATTGTTCTTCCGTGTTTCTTCTTGGAAATTAATTTTAGGTAGGCGCTAGGCTGACTAGGAAGGAGCCGACTTATGGTAAATTAAGGTAGAATGCACAACCACTCTTTGGACTAATTGGCATCTGTGCGTGTTCGTTACGCACCTCTGTTTTATTTTTTAAAAGGTAATTTCATTGCAAACTCTGCCCCCTCTTTTTTTATGAATAATTATTTCTTATAAATTTAAAATTATTTCTTAACGAGAATAAAACTATTTTTACCATCGAATATGAAAGTAATTACTTTATGTGAATTTATAAAAACTGATTCGGCAGAGCATAAATCTAAGCTTAGTGGGTTTTGGCAGAGCTTAAATCTAACGTTAATGGGTTGGCAGAGTTTAAATCTAATATTTATTAAGGTTCTTTTACTTAGTAGCATTCCTTCTACTAGTGGCACACCAAAAGTGTCTTAGGCTTTGAATTAGAAGTGTTCTTCTAATCATATTATCTTTTGTATTAACATTATTGTTGAAAATTATTTAATAAAAATAAGAAATTAAATCTTCATCGTTGGATTAAGATAATTGCACCACTACAAGTTCTTCCAATCATATTATCTTTTGGGTTAACATTATTAGATGATTCATTTTTTTTTTGCTTTGACTATCATAATTATAAGTTATCATACCCTATACTTTGGACTAATGTTAGAATTTCAATTTGTTTTGAACAAAGATATTTGTATACTTTAATTCAACCACAAAAAGAGTCATGAACAATTGATCAATATTTAAAATTCAAGTTTTGTGCTTAAATAACATTATTCCTCTAAATCAATTCCATAATTTCGATTCCATTTAAAATCACGAAACATATTATTATATTGTTCCGATTGCTATAAAGTCGCTTCAGTGTAAAGTTTGATAGCAGCGCGAAGGCCTATGCTCAGCCCACTGACAGTCGTTCATTCTTCTCGACTCTGTCTAGATCCATGGTGGCAACACTCATGCGCTGGCCATTAGACCGTCCCGAGAAGACGACTCTATCTAGATCCAATCAGGATTGAGAACGACAATTCAAAACCATATATTTAAACATGGACTCTAATCATCCAAAACGATTTTGATTTATAGTTTAGAGCTTCTGATTTATAATTTGTAATGGCTCAAGAAGATTCAAAATTATTATTGTTTTTTAAAAAATATTTTAAAATATAAATTTATATAAAAAATTCCAAGGAACCATGAATGACCGGAATGGTCCGGTCAGATCTAAATATATATACCATAAAAATTATATCTTTTAATTAATTTTATACGTCCCTTATAATTTTTACCGTATATATAGAATTTTATTGTTAAACATAAACAAATTATATTCCTTAATAAATTTATTATTAGATATATTATACTATAAATTTAATATTAAATAAAAACTAAAATCATTGAGTAATTAATATTAAAAAAGGTAAATAGATTAATAAATTTAACGAGGAAAAAGATTGAATAGTTGCATATAAAAAAAACTTAAGATAAATAGGTTGTAAATTAACTTTAATAATAGATGGGTAGAACAGTTCAACATCAAAAAATTAAGATAAATAAGTTAAACAATTAACTTTAATAGAAAATTAAAATATAATATAATTCAAGACAAATAAATTAAAAAAATTAGTAGAAACCAAAAATATGTTAATTAATATTATTAAAGTATTACTAAAATATTATTAAATAAAAAATAGATTTAAAAAACTAAATAAAAAATTAATTTATTTGATTGAGCAAACTTTAAACTTGAAATTTTTGCCGATTCATTGGGGGACCAACCGGTAACCGGCCTGCCAAGAGATGGGTCTTGTAAGTGCCAAAGCATACTTGCTTTGACCAATCATAGCAATGCTCTCCTTCCCCTCTTCTTTGTCTCGTTCTCTTCTCTGCTGATCTCCTTCCTTCCTCCTCATATTTTACATGTCTCATCCCTATTTCTCCCTCCTCACCCTCACTTTTCTTCTCCCCAACCCTTTCTCTCTCTCCACCTTCACTTTTCATTTCCCCAACTCTCGACATGACTCCTTCCCACCTGAAGGTGAACAGTCAATTAATAACCGAATAATTTAAACTAGAATTGAACTAATTGATTTTTTAATTAACCAAACCGATCGAATTTTTGCCAAAAAAATTCAAACAAATTGAATCGATAAAACATTGGTTAAATTAGTCAAATATCGAAATAATTAAACTTCCAGTTAAATCAGTACTCGGGAGGGGAGGAGAATCATGAATTATAGAATTAAGAATTTTAAACACCCGGTTCTAATTTAGATATATCTGAATTTGGTTTAATCGATTTAACCAAATTTGAATTTTTAAAAGCAAGAGCGAATCGATTTGACTAAAGTTAGTGATATTTAAGAAAAAAATTAAATTTTTAAATTAACCGAATTGAACTTTTTTACTTCAATCAATTCGGTCTATTAATCAGATTTAACCGATCTTTTGCTCACCCCTATTCCCATCTACCACGTCGCAGGGCTTAGACCCAAGGTCCGCATGGAGACCCCGAGGAGGATTGGAAGAGATTTAATGATTTTGGGTTTAATTTTGCTTTGGTTGATTTGTTATTTCCCTATCATCTCGGAGGGGCTAAGTTCGGGCTAAGTTCTTTCTCGAGAAAGGATACATCAAGTGATTTTATCCCTTTGTGATTTATGAAGTTTTAGTTAGTTAAATAATCTCCGATAAGTTAAGCATTTCTTTGAATGTAAGAAAAAACTACATTTAGGAAGCGACATGTCTAGTTTTGCCACCTCTCGTATCTATGAATTCAACTCCGGGAGAGACAACATGGATATATGCCTTGCGTAAGCGTCGAAGCATACTCACCTTGGCCTACCATGGAGATGATCTTCTTCATCCCCTCCTCTCTATCTTGTCCTCTTCTCCTTCGATCTCCTTCACTCCACCTTAGAATTCATAACACGTCTTATCACCCCATTTCTCCCCCTTCAACCTCAACTTTTGTCTCCCTAACCCTTTATCCCACTCCGCCCCCACTTTGCATCTCCCCAACCCTCGACGTCATGAACTCATTCCCATATAAATAGGGGTGAGTAATTGCTTAATAACCAAAGACCAAATTGCTTAAACCAAATAGAACAAATCAAGTTTTTTTTTACTTAACAAAATGGCCAAACTTTCCTATAAAAATCAAACAAACATGAACAAATAAAACATCAATTAAACTCGTAGAAACACGAAATAATTGAACTTTCGGTTTAATCCGGATTTGGGAGGAGAGGTGGGTAACAAATTATGGAATTAAAAATTTTTAACTCCCAATTCCGGTTCGGGCATAGTCAAATTCGATTTAATTGGTTTAATCAAATTTAAAATTTTAAAACAAGGCCGAACCGATTTGACCAAAAAAAACTAATATTTTTTTTAAAAAATTAATTTCTAAATTTACCGAATTAAACTTTTAACTTTGATTGTTTGGTTAATTTGATTTAATCAAGTTTTTGATCACCCCTACTTCATGCACCACATCATCTACGCTCGGACCCAACGTCCTCATGGAGACCCCAAGGAGTAGCGGAATAAATTCAGTAGCCTAGGTTTAGTTTTTCTATGGCTGGCTCATTTTCTTCTCGAGAAAGAATACATCGATTTGTCTCTTGTAAGTTCTAAATTTTTAGTTAATTGAATAATTTTTGATAAATTAAGCATTTCTTCATTGGTAAGAAAAGACTACATTTGTTAGTTATGATGCCAGGATTATTCTTTTGTTGATCATACATATAGAAAGGCGTATAAATAAATATTTTAAAATAACTTTTTTTTAATGTCTCATCTTCACAACATCTTGAGAATTACTTGTTAGGATCCTTCGTACTCGGCTAGAGAGGGGGGGTGTGAATAGCCGCCCCAAATCGATCGCGTTTCTTCCTACAATTCGTTAGCGCAGCGGAAAAACAAACAAGGAAACGAAAACAAGAAGATCAAACCTCAACGCGTCGATGTAACGAGGTTCGGAAATGATACTCCTACTCCTCGGCGTGTCCGTAAGGTGGACGAAGCCTCTCAATCCGTCGGTGGATGAGTCCCCGGAGAACCGGCTAATAATATACTCCTTGTGGGTGGAGAAACCTCACCACAATCTTTTGCAACAGCAAACAAAGGAGTACAACAATAGAGACAACAAACAAGAACAATAGAAATTGTAAAACACTTGCTTGCCTCTTGTTGTCGACTGGAACCTTGATGAAGCAACTTCTCGGATCCAACAACTAGAACACAGGAAACTCACGCAGAGCTTCAGCAGCGAGAGCTCAAGAAAGCTCAAGAGCACACCAGCAGCTCAAGAGTAGCAGAAGCTCAAGAAGAAAGGAAGAAGGCGCCCTGTAGAAGCCCTCGACCCTTTATACCTGCGAAGAGAAGTGGAAACTAGCCGAGAAGTAGAACCCCGATCGGTCTACGGACCGATCAGACTGTCGATCGCCCCCGATCGACCGCCGCTGCACGTAGCCCATCAGCAGACGATCGGCCGTGGACCGATCAGATACCGGATCGGTCCCGCACCGATCCTAACTCCGGCCGTGCTTCCGCGACATCGTCTCCTGATCGGTCCCCGCATCGATCAGACGGCCTCGATCGGCCGTGGACCGATCACCGCCTTTCTTCGCCTCTGTTGGCGATCGGTCACCGATCGACAAGAATCAACAGAGCTTGATATCGATCGGTCATCGACCGATCGAGAAAATATAGACACCGGATCGGTCCGGTGACCGATCCGAGCTTGGTTTTGCCCAAACCAAGTCCCAAGACTTCCAAACCAATATCCGTCAACCTTGACCTATTGGTACTTCATCCCTAGCATCCGGTCACTCCCTTGACTGCTAGACTCCTCGCCAAGTATCCGGTCAATCCTTTGACCTACTTGGACTTTCCAACACCGAAGTCCGATCATCCCCGATCCATCCGGATTTTCCCTTGCTCGGCTTCACTCACGGGACTTTCACCGGCTTCACTCACGATTTCCACACCGCCTAACATCCCGATTAGGACTTTCTCACCGCCTGGCTTCACTCACCAGGGACTTTCCCTGCTCGGCTTCACTCACCGTGACTTTCCACACCGCCTAACATCCCGCTTAGGACTTTCCCATTCACCTAGCTTCACTCACTAGGATTTTCACCGCTTCACTCACCAGATTTTCTCGAATGCCCGGCTTCACTCACCGGACTTTCACCTTCACCTAGCTTCACTCACTAGGATTTTCACCGGGTTCACTCACCAGGATTTCCATCCGCCGCTTCACTCACGGACTTTTCCCGTGCCAAGTCTCCATACTTGACTTTTCACGTGCTCCATGCTTGGACTTTTCCAGCCAAGTCTCCATACTTGGACTTTTCCAGTGCCAAGCTCCCTGCTTGGACTTTTCCGTGCCAAGTCTCCATACTTGGACTTTTCCCGAATCAGGTCAACCAGGTCAACCTTGACCTACGGTTGCACCAATAATCTCCCAAACATCTATTCTTGTCCCACATCAAGAATAGAACTCTCTCACGAGTGTCAAACATCAACATGCAACACAACTAGGTCAACCTTGACCTAAGGTTGCACCGACAATCTTCCCAAGTCAAACATCAAAATACAACTCGAGTTACGTCAACTCGAGTCGGGTCAACCAGGTCAACCTTGACCTAAGGTTGCACCAACAATCTCCCCCTTTTTGATGTTTGACAAAACCATAATCAAGTTAGGTTAAACCGATAACCTTAACTCAGGTTTTCCAATGTTCTTCCTTGAACATTCTTTCCAAACTCCAATATTCTCCCTTGAGCGTTTCTCCCCCAAACTTAGGTTAACCCGATAACCTAACTTGGGTTCCCCAATAATTCTCCCCCTTTTTGACACACATCAAAAAGAATTCCAATGTTCTTCCTTGAACATTCCTTGACATTCTTCCCCTAGCTTAGGTTAACCCGATAACCTAACTTGGGTTCTCCAATAATTCTCCAATGACTACTCTCCCCTTTTTGACACACATCAAAAAGGAAAAAGGAGGGTATCAAGGTCAAGAGTTTCTTCCTAATGAAAGTCTCATACCTTTCATTTGAAACTCTTAATTTCCCCCTTGATACTAAACTCAACAATCAACTTAGTGATAATCCCATATCACTAATCCTTAAAAGTCTTTTGGAGTAAAAACTCCCCCTAAAAGTCAACTCCCCCTTGACAATTAGGTAAAACTTCCCCTAAAGGTCAACTCCCCCTTGACCATTGCACCAACAATGTCTTGGCGAGTTTCAAACCTTTAGAAATCCACAAAACCCAACTTCCAGCTGAAATTTCAGACCAACAGCTGAAAATCAAAACCTGGCATGCACTGATCGGTCCCCAGACCGATCAGAATCCCCCTGGATCGGTCCCCAGACCGATCCATACTCTGAAATCAGAGATTTCTGATTTCCCTTCCCGGAAATTCAGAAACTCCTAATAAATTCCAGAAAATTCCAAAAATCGTAAAATTTTGAGGATACACTCCTCATACCATATACTATCACGGAAAAATAATTTTCTATGAAAATAGTTTCCATTTTTCAATTTTGATACAAAGTTCAAAAACTTTGAAATAGTTCAAGTTTAACTCAACTTTGTATCACAATGTTCAATGATGAATGCTATCACTAGGAAAGCTTCATCAAGGTTTTTCAAATCAATTTTAAAATGCTTTTAAAATCATTTGAATTTAGGACCATAATCTTAGGGCTATATGCACATGACTTGTACACAAGCTTTCCCTATGATCCCAATTTTCTTGGATTAGGCTCATCTAGGTACAAGAACTATGCACCTTGATCCTAACTCATGATCCTAATATCTCACACACATTTAAAGTGTATCAACACACATCCAAGTCAATTTTGATGTGAGATATGGGTTTAGGTATCTTAGACTAAGGTCTCATGCATTTTCTAAACACAAATTTGATCTCAATATCAAAGTGTGTTTTTCATCCTTAAATCAATTCAATTGATTACTAATGCAAGAGATGATGACATGGCATAAAATGGTATCATCAATGAAAACATGTGCCAATGTCATGATGTCATGGCATAAAGTTTGAAACGAAACTAACACATGACATATAGATAACCTAAGCATTATCATGACATTTCAAATGATAATAAAATAAATATGATGTCATGGCATGACATATGGCAACCAATCATGGCAAGTTAGCACAAATAAAATACCTAAATCCCTATCTAAGTATCCTTAGCCTTAGCTAACTTAAAATCTAACCCTAGATTGCCCATATATCCCTAAGAGAAAACCAAAATCCCAATTATGGTATTTCTCTAGGTTTTCTTAAATTGTGCCAAATAAGATTAAAATCGATATTTTTCAAATATGACACAATTTACTCTTCAAGGAGTAAACGATAATTCCTTTTCATTTTCAAAGGTTCACAAAATCTTGAAAATGCTCCTTGAGTGTCAATTTCCTCAAAGTTGGGTTAACTACCCTTCTTATTGGAGTTGACACTCTCTAACCCATTTATGGGGTAGAGAAGATGCTCCTAGGAACCCAATACCTATTTGAGCTCATTGGGTTCACTAAATATTCACTAGGGATGACTTCCCTAGCAACCCTCCTAATGACCCTCTTAGGCTTTGTAGCCTTGGTCGTTTGGGTCTCGTCAAGGTCAACTATAGGGGTGACTCCCCTTGTAACCTTGGTAATGGTCTTCCTAGCCCTAGGTTTTGTTTCATAATCGAATGGAACATTGTGGTAAGTGGGCTTGACCATTTGGGACTTAGGTTTGTGACCCAAACCTTTCTTGTCCTTGGACTTGGGTTTTTGACCCCTAGACCCTAGAGTCAAATCCTCAAGAGCCTTTTCTAGAGAGTCAAGTCTTGACCTCAAGACTTGATTTTCTTTCTCTAATACCTCAAGCTTTAATTTATCATTTTTCTTTGAGGTATTCCTAGGCATATGTCTAGATGATTTTGGATTCCTACCTAGGTTTTCCTTAGCCTTAGATGGGCTAATTCTAGGGTTGGCTTTCCTAGTGTTATCCTTATCTAGGCTCACATGTTTGGCACCTAAGCATGTGTATCGATTTCTATAATTAACATGCTTATCATTCTTGACAATAGCAATAAGGCTACTAGCATGCATCCTACTAGAATTGCAAGAATGTGCCTTAGAGATTACCTTAGGGTTTGCCCTAGCTCCCCCTATACATGTGCTCGATCTCTTGTCCTTGTGAGATTGCCTCCCTCTCGGACATTGGCTCCGATAATGTCCGCTTGCATTGGAAGCACACCACGTGCTCCTTGCCCTTGCGTGTTGGGACTCCGGCTTCCTTGACCTTTGGCGCCGGTGGAGTCTTTCTAACTCTCTTTGGACATTTACTCTTGTAATGTCCATACTCCCTACACTCAAAGCACATTATGTGTAATTTGCTAGAAATTAAAATGCTTGAGTTACCTAGGTTTGAGGGTGGATGAAAGCTCTCTTCTTCATCCCTTCCGGAGGTAGACGCTTCTTCTTCTTCTTGCTCCGAACTTGAAGAAGAACTCTCCTCCTCTTCTTCTTTAGATGTTGAGTGGCCCTCAACTTCTAAATCTTCTCCTCCATGATGTGAGCTACTTGGCTCACTTAGCTCCTCTTCATGGCTTGAATTTGAGCTTCCCTCATGGAACTTGGCCAAGTTATCCCACAACTCCTTGGCATCGTTATATCCACCTATCCTACACAAAACATCATTAGGTAAAGAAAATTCAATGATTTTCGTTACCTCATCGTTGATGGTTGATTGGTGGATTTGCTCCTTCGTCCACCCCTTCTTCTTGAGAGGTTTTCCTTCTTCATCCTCCGGAGGAGTGAAACCTACTTGCACACACCTCCAATTCTCAAGATTAGTCATAAGAAAATATTTCATTCTTACCTTCCAAAACGCGAAGTCATCGCGATCGTAGAAGGGTGGAATCGTGATATCCTCTCCGAGTTGATCCATCTCTAGCTTGTGCTCCCTCGGGTGTTAATCCGGCGAAGAGCGACCTGGCTCTGATACCACTTGTTAGGATCCTTCGTACTCGGCTAGAGAGGGGGGGTGTGAATAGCCGCCCCAAATCGATCGCGTTTCTTCCTACAATTCGTTAGCGCAGCGGAAAAACAAACAAGGAAACGAAAACAAGAAGATCAAACCTCAACGCGTCGATGTAACGAGGTTCGGAGATGATACTCCTACTCCTCGGCGTGTCCGTAAGGTGGACGAAGCCTCTCAATCCGTCGGTGGATGAGTCCCCGGAGAACCGGCTAATAATATACTCCTTGTGGGTGGAGAAACCTCACCACAATCTTTTGCAACAGCAAACAAAGGAGTACAACAATAGAGACAACAAACAAGAACAATAGAAATTGTAAAACACTTGCTTGCCTCTTGTTGTCGATTGAAACCTTGATGAAGCAACAGCCAACAGCTAGAACACCAGCAGGAAACTCACGCAGAGCTTCAGCAGAGAGCTCAGGAAAGCTCAAGAGCACACCAGCTGCTCAGTGAAGAGCGAAGCTCAAGAAGAAAGGAAGAAGGCGCCCTGTAGAAGCCCTCCTTTATACCTGCGAAGGAGAAACAATGAAGAAACTAGCCGCTTGCGCGCAACGGTTAGAACTCGATCGGTCCACGGACCGATCAGACTCGTCGATCGCTCCCGCATCGATCGGTACGAGCCTCATGCGTACTCGATCGGTCGCGGACCGATCGATACCTGGATCGGTCCACGCATCGATCCTAACTCGGCCGTGCTTCCGCGACATCGTCTCCCGATCGGTCCCCGCATCGATCAGACCCTCGATGCGTGGACCGATCACCGCTTTCTTTCGCCTCTGTTCGCTGATCGGTCACCGTATCGACAAGAATCAACAGAGCTTGTATCCGATCGGTCATCGACCGATCGAGAAAATATAGACACCGGATCGGTCGGTGACCGATCCGAGCTTGGTTTTTGCCCAAACCAAGTCCCAAGACTTCAAACCAATATCCGGTCAACCTTGACCTATTGGTACTTCATCCCTAGCATCCGGTCACTCCTTGACTGCTAGAACTCCCCAAGTATCCGGTCAATCCTTTGACCTACTTGGACTTTCCAACACCGAAGTCCGATCATCCCCGATCCATCTGGATTTTCCCCGGCTTCACTCACGGGACTTTCACCGCCTCACTCACCAGGATTTCCACACCGCCTAACATCCAGTTAGGACTTTCTCACCGCCTGGCTTCACTCACGGGACTTTCCCATGCCTGGCTTCACTCACCGGGACTTTCCACACCGCCTAACATCCCAGTTAGGACTTTCCTATTCACCTAGCTTCACTCACTAGGATTTTCACCGCTTCTTCAAGGATTTTCCCGAATGCCCGGCTTCACTCACCGGACTTTCACCTTCACCTAGCTTCACTCACTAGGATTTTCACCGGATTCACTCACCAGGATTTCCTTCCGCTCCATCACCGGACTTTTCCCGTGCAAGTCTCCATACTTGACTTTTCACGTGCCAAGCTCGACTTTTCCAGTGCCAAGTCTCCATACTTGGACTTTTCCAGTGCCAAGCTCCCTGCTTGGACTTTTCCGTGCCAAGTCTCCATACTTGGACTTTTCCCGAATCAGGTCAACCAGGTCAACCTTGACCTACGGTTGCACAAATAATCTCCCAAACATCTATTCTTGTCCCACATCAAGAATAGAACTCTCTCACGAGTGTCAAACATCAACATGCAACACAACTAGGTCAACCTTGACCTAAGGTTGCACCGACAATCTTCCCAAGTCAAACATCAAAATACAACTCGAGTTACGTCAACTCGAGTCGGGTCAACCAGGTCAACCTTGACCTAAGGTTGCACCAACATTACTAAGAATAGATATCACTTTCTAATTTGTCCTCATTTATAATGACAAGGCAATATTACGAAAGGCAAGAAAAAATATAAAAAATTTGATACATCGTACATGCGGTGTTAAAATATATCAAATTATATTAATATTATTAGTATATCTAAAATTTCGATGCAATATTATATTATATCAATTTTTTTATATCAATATTGGTATATTACATATACCATACTGGTATTAAAATTTTAATATAAATGGTATAAAATTTTTAGCATAACAAAGATTTAGTATACGAAAAATTTGATATACAATATTTTTTATACTGATTTTTTTTGATACAATACATACCTAACTTAATTTTTTTTAAGTAGTTTAATTCTTTTCAAGTTTCTGACTTTTGATATCGTTTAATTTATTATTTTTTTATTTTGATGGTTAGTTGTATACAATATATTTAAGTAATCATTATGTCATATTTATAAATCTTTTGGCCAATGGATGTATACTCTTTGATGACAATCTAATGACATTTCTCATTATATTTTTTTTATCAGAATATTCGGTGATAAGAAAGCTGTTGGTTCAGCTATAAATTTTATTATTCTTCTTTTATATAGATACGGAAACGTTTTCTTTTTTTTCCTCTTAAAAAGAGATAATAAGAGATAATATGCAATTATTTGACATGTCTTCAGTTTTTGAAGGAGAATTCAATGTAGATTTTAGACATGGTCTTGGATGTCAGACAAGAGGAATTGTCTTCCTCACTTTGATGGATAAGAGAAGAGTGAATTAAGGGCCCACAAGCAAATTGTCTTCTGTAAAAGGAGCAAAGCTAGGAGATTATTGTCTTTCCAACAATGTTTTACCTCATTATTTTTTTTATAATAGGTATTCAATACTTGGAATTGATTAATTCTTATTGATCCGGTACCATGAAAATTTCCCACCCGGCACTAAGATAAATCAAGAAGCACTCACACTTGTCTATCTAGAATGGCCAACGTTCTTAGATTTGTCATCATATTAGAGAAAAATATCATATAGTGTGTCATAGTTGAGATTCAACCCTTAGATGCCTTAATTAACCGCTAAAGTACTTGATTGCCTGCACCATTGCTTGAGGGTATGTTTTGCCTTATCCTATGAAATGATGAGGATTTCAAGTTGATTTTACTTATATATGCATTCAATTGAGTGTGTCTAAATCTCATGAGCTCATACTTGTAAATGGTGTTAGGAGTTTTATGGAAAGTTATACTCATGTGGTAAAAGGTAACTCCTCATCTTAAACATCATCACCATCCGCCTCATAGTGAAATGAAGGAAGTGATCTATATAGATTGGAGAGATTTTATTCCCTAAGTGATTTGATCCTTATTCTCATATGACAATTTATCACTCAAATATCAATTCGATTATACCCATGGGGCTTATGAAAAGCCACATTTGATCATTGATAGTTTGGTAAAATGGATTCATTTTTCTTAAAAAGGAGTAGGGCAAGGTTTAATTATCAACGTACTTTTTCCTATTTGTTGTACATATGCAATTAATCCTATAAAGATTATAATGTATTGAATATTCTAACAACTGATTTCTATCCAAGACTAAAGCGACTGAGACGGAGTACTGACTAATCTTAAAGTTTATTCTCATTGCGTATCAACATATACCAAAGCAAACTTATTATACAGATCATATACATCTAAAAATAAAACCATGGTTGTTCCTTGTTACTCATTGATCATTTTCTATGATCTAAAATAATAAAATGGGTAATCAAGTATTGAAAGACCTCTATTGTAAGATACTCTTCCATGAGTCAACACATCAATGAACCTTGAGACATGTTATCAGTCTGTCTTATGAGATCGCGCGTGTCTTATTATTTTCTATGATCGCATTAATCTGCTTTATTCCTTGCCTTTCTCGTTCAAGATTCATGTGCTATTCTTGTAACAGAATTCTGTTTCGTAATCATGATGGAGTTGTTCTTGCACAATGAACCTTGAGTTGCTACTTAGGACATGTTATCCGTCTGTCTTTTGAGATCGCGCGTGCGTGATAAATTTTTCAACGAGTCGAAGTCCCTCCTCTACCAATTCATTTTTGTGACTGTGAAGAACACTGCACGCAACTGAAACCATCAATGAAACGTACGAAACCATCAATGAAACGTACATATATGTCTACTCTAAACTCGGCAGCATATAAGAAAGAGCAAGTATATAACGACGGGTGTGACGAACAAGTTCCTCGAGAAGGAAGGGAATAAAGGAAGACAGGGCTCCTCCGGCCATTGTTCTTCCCTGTTTCTTCTTGGAAATTTTAGGTAGGCGCTAGGCAGACTAGGAAGGAGAGGACTTACGGTAAATTAAGGGATGTTTAAAATACATAAACTACCAAAATCAATGCATCAAGTCTCACATGAGGTAGAATGCACAACCACTCTATGGACTAATTGGCATCTATGTGTGTTCGTTACGCACCTCTGTTTTATTTTTTTAAAGGTAATTTCATTGCAAACTCTGCCCCCTCTTTTTTTATGAATAATTATTTCTTATAAATTTAAAATTATTTCTTAACGAGAATCAAACTGTTTTTACCATCGAATATGAAAATAATTATGTTATGTGAATTTATAAAAACTGATTCGGCAGAGCATAAATCTAAGCTTAATGGGTTGGCAGAGCTCTTAAATCTAACGTTAATAGGTTGGCATAGTTTAAATCTAATATTAATTAAGGGTTTTTACTTAGTTTATTAGTTAGTATCACAATGAATTTATCAGGCAGGATATTAATCATAATAAATATATCATTTTTATTCTAATTAAGTTTGTTATATCATAAAGCAACAATATTAATTGTAGGGTTAATAACTTTAAACCCCCTTGTATTTTATAAGAGGTTGTATTTTGCCCCCCTCTATTTAAAAAACTACACTTAACCTCTTTTTGATATACGTAAAAAAGAAAAACAAAGTAAATAACCAAAATAATTCTAATCTAAATTAGACTTTTAGAAGAAAATAAAAAATAAAAATAAAAATAATTTCGTAAAATCGTTGAAAGTTAACATTAACCCAACCTTATTCATATATAGATCCAAAATCTCACTTGTTCTAGAAAAAAATATCCTTACAAAATTAACACATGCACCAGCATAAATAATAGAAAAATAACAACTCCCTGAAAGAGATAATCAGTTAAAAACTCATTTCATCAAACAAAAAAAACTTGAATTCTAAATTGACGAATCAAAATTAAATAAAGATAGAATAAAGTTTATCACTAAAAATTAAAATAAAGATTCTCTAATTTTTTTTTATAAATCATCAAAGGGTCTTCATTTTGATTTTTCATGATAAACTTTATTCTATCTTTATTTTTTTGTTTGGTGGAATGAGGTTTTTGACTGAGTATCCCTCTCAGAGTTGTTATTTTTCTGTTATTTATGTTGATGCATGTGTGAATTTTGTGAGAATATTTTTTCTAGGAACAAGTGAGATTTTGGGCCTATATATAAATCAGGTTAGGTTAATGTTAAGATTTCAACGATCTTACGGGATTATTTTTATAGTAGGATTATTTTGATCATATATTTTGTTTTTCCTTTTTTACTTATGTCAAAGGGGGGTTAAGTGTAGTTTTTTAAATATAGAGGGGGGGGGGGGGGGGGGGGGGTAAAATGCAACCTGCTATAAAATAGAAGGGGTTTAAAATTATTAACCCAATATAATGAGTGTTTTGCCATAATGGTGTTATCATCATTTAAAGAAGTTTATCTCATTGCCTTTTGTAAAAGGTATATTATATTAGTAGCATTCCTTCTACTAGTGGCACACCAAAAGCGTTTTAGACTATGAATTAGAAGTGTTCTTCTAATCATATTATCTTTTGTGTTAACATTATTAGATGATTCATTTAGCCTTTTTGCTTCTACATGAACATTTTCTTTGTTTTGACTATCATAATTATAAGTTATCAAACACCCATGCTTTGGACTAGTGTTAGAATTTCAATGTGTTTTGAACAAGATATTTGTATACTTTAATTCAACCACAAAGAGAGTCTAACAGGAACAATTGATCAATTTTTAAAATTCAAGTTTTGTGCTTAAATAACATCATTCCTCTAAATCAATTCCATAATTTCGATTCCGTTTTTACAAAGGACCTTAAAGTTTAAATAGTCAGATGCATAGAGATTTCTATGGCGACTAGTTGCCATTGGATACTTAGGAATCCAACAACAAAAAATATATTTGACATATCTTACCTTCAAATTACAAAGATTTTGAAAATCTCATAATTAATTCAAATTCACGAAACACATTATTAATATTGTTCCGATTGCTCTAAAGTCACTTTAGTGTAAAGTTTGAAAGTAGCGCGAAGTGAATGTGCCTGTGCTCAGTCCACTGACACCCATCCATTCCTCTCGACTCTGTCTAGATGCAATCAGGATTGAAACGACAATTCAAAACTGTATATTTAAACATCGACTTTAATCATTCAAATCAATTATGGTTTACCGTTCAAGGCTGCTAATTTATAATTTGTGACGGCTCAAGAAGATTCAAAATTATCAGCCGGAATGTGTCCTGTCAGATCTAAATACATATACCATAAAAATTATATCTTTTAATTAATTTTATAGGTCACTTATAACTTTTACCGTATATATATATAATTTTATTGTTAAACACAACCAAATTATATTCCTTAATAAATTTATTATTAGATATATTATAGTATAAATTTAATATTAAATAAAAACTAAAACCATTGAGTAATTAATATTAAGAAAGTTAAATAGATTAATAAATTTAACAAGGAAAAAGATTGAATAGTTGCATATAAAAAAAAATTAAGATAAATAGGTTGTAAATTAACTTTAGTAATGGATGGGTAGAATAATTCCACATAAAAAAATTAAGATAAATAGGTTAAACAATTAACTTTAATAGAAAATTAAACTATAATATAATTCAAGACAAATAAATAAAAAAATTAGTAGAAACCTAAAATATGTTAATTAATATTATTAAAATATTATTAAATAAATAAATTAGATTTAAAAATATAAATTAAAAATTAATTTATTTTATTCAGCAGACTTTAAAATTGTGATTTTTGCCGATTCATTTGGGAACCAACTTGAAACCGGCCTGCCTAGAGATGGGTCAATTATGGGTGGTCTTAGTGAACCGAGTCCATGGATAACTGGTTCGTTGACCCAGTTATGGATTCAGGATCCGGCCTACGACCAGGTCTAACTTTGTGCCTCTATCGTCGCCCATATCTATAAATTTGATTTCAAGAGAGGCGGCGTTGACTGAAGCCTCCTGTAAGTGCCAAAGCATACTTGCTTCGCCCAACCATAGCAATGCTGTCCTTTTTCCCCTTCTCTTTGTCTCATTGTCTTCTCTGCTCATCTCCTTCCTTCTGCCACATATTTTACATGTTTCATTCCTATTTCTCCCTCCTCACCCTCACTTTTCTTCTCCCCAACCCTTTCTCCCTCTGCACCTTCACTTTTCATTTCCCCAACCCTCAACATCGTGGACTCCTTCCTGTTAGGACCAAAAGTAGCTAGAGGGGGGGTGAATAGCTCGTCGCGTTCGCTCGGTGCTCGGCGTTGCTTGTTCCTTCAAAGATGTGCAGCGGAAAATACAGAAACAAACACACAACGCTAACACGGTTGGTTTTACTTGGTATCCACCTCACAAGAGGTGACTAATCCAAGGATCCACACCAACACACACACCCTCCACTAAATAAAACTCTCCTTTATGGTAACTACCAAAGGCGGAGAAGCCCTACAAGACTCAATACAAGAAGAGAGGGAAAGGATACAAGAAATACAAGCTTACAAGCTTACAATGAGTACAAAACCCTAACCCTAGCTTCTCTTCTTGGCTTTGATCCGCCTCTTGACTTGGAGAGCTTCCAAGATCCTTCAAGAACTGGCGATCTGAGCTTTGTGAGCGCTGTGGAGGAGTTGGCGAGAGCTCTGGAGTGAATCAGTGAAGTGCTTGCCGCAGCCATCGAACGCCTGCAGCTATAAACGATGTCAACGGTCGGATCCCAATCGATCGGGGAGGCTTTGGATCAATCCACGGATCGATCCAGAGCGCCTCTGTGCTCTGGAAACGCGCCTGGATCGATCCACGGATCGATCCAGCGCTTATCGCGCGAAGCAGCCGCGTCCCAATCGATCCACTGATCGATTGGGACCTCTGGATCGATCCACGGATCGATCCAGAAGCTCTCTGTTCGCTGGGACAGGTCTGGATCGATCCACTGATCGATCCAGAGCCTGGATCGATCCACTGATCGATCCAACACTTGATTTTTGTCCAAAACCAAGTCCCAAACCTCCCAAACCAACATCCGGTCAACCTTGACCTGTTGGTATGTCATGCCTAGCATCTAGTCACTCCCTTGACCTGCTAGGACTCCCTTACCAAGTGTCCGGTCAATCCCTTTGACCCACTTGGACTTTTCTCTGTGCCAAGTATCCGGTCAATCCCTTTGACCTACTTGAACTTTTCTTTCATGCCAAGTATCCAGTCAATCCTTTGACCTACTTGGACTTCCCAGCACCAGATGTCCGATCATCCTTAATCCATCTGGATTTTCCCTTGCCTGGCTTCACTCACCAGGGCTTTCACCTAGCTTCACTCACTAGGGTTTTCCATCTGCCTAGCTTCACTCACTAGGACTTTCACCTGGCTTCACTCACCAGGATTTCCATCTGCCTAGCTTCACTCACTAGGACTTTCACCTGGCTTCACTCACCAGGATTTCCATCTGCCTAGCTTCACTCACTAGGACTTCCTTCTGCCTGGCTTCACTCACCAGGACTTCTCTTCTGCCTGGCTTCACTCACCAGAACTTTCATACTGCCTAGCTTCACTCACTAGGTCTTTCATTTTGCCTAACATCCCAGTTAGGACTTCCCAGTCAAGTATCCAGTCAACTTTGACCTACTTGACTCTTCTTCAATCAATATCTTATTGTCAAACATCTAAACCCAAACCAAGACTCAGCTTGGTTACCCAGGTCAACCTTGACCTGAGGGATATTGCACCAACAATCTCCCCCTTTTTGATGTTTGACAATACCACAATAACACTTACAATCCCATATGTAAGTTAGGCTAATCCCATAGCCTCCTTCTTCATGCCACTAGGTAATGAAAGCATAAATTTAACCATACATTCTCCCCCTATTGGCACACATCAACCCATCGTTGGACACACATCAACCTATGCTCCAATTCTGGGCACACTTCAACAAATCCATTTGTTGAAGACTCTCCCCCTGAAGAGTTGCTCATCGTTGTTCACAACATCACTCGTTGTGATTAACACGATAATGAAGGTCCCATACCCTTCATTTATCCTTAACTTCTCCCTCAATGTAGACAACTACTCAACCTTGAGCATTACCTACCACTTGAGTGTCCACTTGAAATAATGAGGATATCCACTCCCCATTTCTCCCCATTTCAAGTTTAAATGCTCAACCTTGAGCAAGTTCACAACAGAAGGTTAACCACCTTCCAAGGTTCATGAAAAATAATTTTCATGTCTTTAAAGAGTCCCTCCCCCTAAAGACATGGTGGTAACTTCTGTCATTGCACCAACAATGACTTGGAATCCCTAAACCTTTAGGAAACCCAAATTTAGAAGTTTTGAGGTTCAAATATTCAAAATTTGAAACAACCTCAACCTAAACTTCTACTTAGTCTTCGTTAACCAATCCATCCTTGTTTTCAACATGAAAACACCCTTTGTATGTATACAAATGTATTTAAGGGGTTTGGAATGGTTACCTAGACTCAAAGAGGTTCAAAGATGCTGAAATCAGGCCTTCCCAACCAAAATTCGCAATCGATTGAGTTGGGTTCCAATCGATTGAACCTTCGAATCGATCCACCGATCGATTCAGACTCCCTGGATCGATCGGCGATCGATCCAGTGAGCTTCTGCTCGAATTACCGTTTGAATCGATCCATGGATCGATTCATGGAACTCAATTGATCCATGGATCGATCGAGACTCGATAGTTGCTGAAATTCCATTTCAGTCAACTTCAGAAACCCCTAGAAAATTCTACAAAAATCCAAAAATTATGAAATTTCGTGTAGAGATTATTTAGGGCATACTTAATCATGGAAAAATAGCTTTCTATGAAAATACATTATATTTTCAAAGATTGACACAAACTTGAAAACTTGCAAACACTTTAGTGTTTTTCTTCAAGTTTGTGTCTAACTATTCAATGGTGATTACTATCAAAAGATAGCCTTCACCAAGGTTTTCCAAAAACATTTTAAAAACATTTTCAAAACCAATATCCCATCATGTTCCTTGGGCATAATGCACATGACTTGTACATTAGCTTTCCCAATGATGAGAAAACACATAACTATGTGTTTTGATGAATTTAAAACTCAAAGGAATGCACTAAATCAACATCTTGAGCTTTGATCATCATCCTAATATCTCACTTGTATATAATATGCACTAAAACACATACAAGTCACCTTAGAGGTCTTTGTGAGATGTAAAATTTGATTTTGCCCTATTCTAGGGATCATGCATATCTATCTAGGCATTTTAGAGATATTAGACATCCACCCAGGATGTCACTTGTTAATAAGTGTCGTTAAATGCCATTCATCCTTAATTACAAGGAATTAAACTAAATGCATGATTATGTTATGGCATACATCAACAGAAAATAATTTTCAAAAGAAAATATCCTATTACTACATGATGTATGAATGTCATGACATGATATTTTTGGATTTTTCATAATAAAACATGAATGCAAAAATAGACATGATGTCATGGCATATGATGGGCAAACAATCATGGCAAGGTTTAGCATAAATAAAATATACCTAGATTAACTATCTAAGTATCCTTAAAGTCTTAGCTAAACTTACAACTTAAACCTAGATTGCCCTAAAGTGCTTCAAGAGAGTGCCAAAACCTAAATTGGCACTTCTAATTTCCTTGATTTAATGTATGTCAATTGAAAGTAAACATGTCCTCAAATGTTGGCATATTCCATTTTTCCTCAAGAGTAGCACTTTTAAATTAAGGCTTAGTTTGCCTTTAATTTCCTAAGAACATACCAAAATCCCAACTTGGTAGTTCTTGTGTTTTCTCAAATTTGTGTCACTTTAAAATAAAATCAATACTTCTCCAGTTTGGCACATTTACTCTTTCAAGGAGTAATCAAAAGGTCCATTTCATTTTCAAAGGTTAACTAAAACCTTGAAAATGCTCCTTGAGTGTCAATTTCCTCAAAGTTGGGTTAACTATCCTTCTAATCGGAGTTGACACTCTCTAACCCATCTATGGGGTAGAGAAGATGCTCCTAGGAACCCAACACCTATTGGTGCTCCTTGGATGCTCTAGGTACTCACTAGGGATAACTTCCCTAGATACCTTCCTAGTGACCTTGTTGGGCTTCTTAGAAGCCTTGGTCACACTTTCTAGGTCAACTCTAGGGATAACCTCCCTTGTGACCTTGTTTGTGACTTTCTTAGACTTCTTAGAAGTCTTAGTCACATTTATTGTAAAAATACTCTTAGGGATGACTTCCCTAGTATTCTTAGCTTGACCACTAGACCTAGGGTTTGTTCCATAACTATATGGAACTCTATGGTAAGAGGGCACATCCTTCTTAGCCTTTGGTTTGTATCCCAAACCTCTATGGCCATTGGATGACTTTTGTATCCCTAAACCTAGGTTATGCTCATTTTGCCCTAATAGGATATTTTCCATCCTTTTTAGAGTCTTTTCCATTTTATCAAGTCTTGACCTCAAGACTTGATTTTCTCTCACTAAGTCCTTAGTATTTGACCCATGAGCATTTTTGTTTCTAGGCTTGTATCTAAGATCCTTAGAGTTTTCGCCTAGATTTTTACCTACATTCCTAGCCTTAGGGATAGTAGTTTTGGCATGTAGGGCCACATGCTTTTCCTTAAAGCCCTCATGCTTCCTATTCTTATGGTAAATCGCATTAAAATGATAAAAATTTGACCTAGCATGCTTTTTACCATTTTGCAAGGGAATAGGCTCAACGAAAGTTACCTTCCTTTTTACCTTGGAGGCTCCCCCTTGACTAGTGCCTCCTTGAGCCTTGACCATCTTCTTCCCCTTGGGGCATTGACTTCGGTAATGCCCTTTTTGTTGACACAAGAAGCACACAATGTGCTCCTTGCTCTTCTTTGTCCCGGGGGTGGTCTCCTTGGGCTTCTCCTTGCCCTTTTGTGCCACTTGGCCCTTCTTCTTGGCCAAGTTGGGACACTTGCTCTTATAGTGCCCATGTTCCCTACACTCAAAACATATTATATGATTTTTATTTTTAATTGAAACATTTATACCTTCTTGTATAGGGATGGCACTTGCTCCTCCATTTGATATTTCTTGAATTTCGGAGGTGGCACCATCTTCTTCTTCTTCACTTGACCCGGATGTAGAAGCTTCTCCTTCTTCTTGATCCGGCGTCACCAAAAATTGCTCCCCCTCAATCCTAGAGGTGGAGGCTTCATCATCTTGAACATGAAACAAGGAGTATGCTCCCTCCTTGTTCCCTTCGGTGCATTCCCTTGAGGATGAAGCTTCTTGGATTTCCTCTTCTTCGGAGGTTGAGCATCTCTCAACCTCGGAGTCCTCCTCTTGGTCTTGCTCCAAAGAGTCACCCTCTCTGGATTCTTCATTATCTTGTACAGTGGAGGGGATCTCTTCATGAAACTTAGCCAATTTGCACCAAAGTTCCTTTGCATCTTCAAATTCTCCAATTTTGCAAAGAATGGTGCTTGGCAATAAATTGACCAAAAGCTTGGTCACTTTGTCATTTGCCTCGCACCTTTGGACTTGCTCCGGGCTCCATTTGCTTTTCTTTAGAACTTTGCCCTTTGAATTTCTTGGAGCCTTGAAGCCTTCCATTAGAGCAAACCATTGCTCTATCTCCATCATCAAGAAATTTTCAATTCTTGATCTCCAAGAATCGAAGCTTGTGGATGTGTATGGTGGAGCCACCCTTGTATCAAATCCAAGTCCATCTTGGAATTGCATCTTGAAGTTGAGCTTCTTGAATTCTTTGACTTTGATGAATTTGCTCCAACTTCTTCACCCTCTAGCTTTTCTTGTTATGCTTGACCCTTCCGGCGATGATTCCGGTGAAGAGCGGCCTTGCTCTGATACCACTTGTTAGGACCAAAAGTAGCTAGAGGGGGGGGTGAATAGCTCGTTGCGTTCGCTCGGTGCTCGGCGTTGCTTGTTCCTTCAAAGATGTGCAGCGGAAAATACAGAAACAAACACACAACGCTAACACGGTTGGTTTTACTTGGTATCCACCTCACAAGAGGTGACTAATCCAAGGATCCACACCAACACACACATCCTCCACTAAATAAAACTCTCCTTTATGGTAACTACCAAAGGCGGAGAAGCCCTACAAGACTCAATACAAGAAGAGAGGGAAAGGATACAAGAAATACAAGCTTACAAGCTTACAATGAGTACAAAACCCTAACCCTACCTTCTTTTCTTGGCTTTGATCCGCCTCTTGACTTGGAGAGCTTCCAAGATCCTTCAAGAACTGGCGATCTGAGCTTTGTGAGCGTTGTGGAGGAGTTGGCGAGAGCTCTGGAGTGAATCAGTGAAGTTCTTGCCGCAGCCATCGAACGCCTGCAGCTATAAACGATGTCAACGGTCGGATCCCGATCGATTCGAATGTTCCCAATCGATTGGGGAGGCTTTGGATCGATCCACGGATCGATCCAGAGCGCCTCTGTGCTCTGGAAACGTGCCTGGATCGATCCACGGATCGATCCAGCGCTTATCGCGCGAAGCAGCCGCGTCCCAATCGATCCACTGATCGATTGGGACCTCTGGATCGATCCACGGATCGATCCAGAAGCTCTCTGTTCGCTGGGACAGGTCTGGATCGATCCACTGATCGATCCAGAGCCTGGATCGATCCACTGATCGATCCAGCACTTGATTTTTGTCCAAAACCAAGTCCCAAACCTCCCAAACCAACATCCGGTCAACCTTGACCTGTTGGTATGTCATGCCTAGCATCTAGTCACTCCCTTGACCTGCTAGGACTCCCTTACCAAGTGTCCGGTCAATCCCTTTGACTCACTTGGACTTTTCTCTGTGCCAAGTATCCGGTCAATCCCTTTGACCTACTTGGACTTTTCTTTCATGCCAAGTATCCAGTCAATCCTTTGACCTACTTGGACTTCCCAGCACCAGATGTCCGATCATCCTTGATCCATCTGAATTTTTCCTTGCCTGGCTTCACTCACCAGGGCTTTCACCTAGCTTCACTCACTAGGGTTTTCCATCTGCCTAGCTTCACTCACTAGGACTTTCACCTGGCTTCACTCACCAGGATTTCCATCTGCCTAGCTTCACTCACTAGGACTTTCACCTGGCTTTACTCACCAGGATTTCCATCTGCCTAGCTTCACTCACTAGGACTTCCTTCTGCCTGGCTTCACTCACCAGGACTTCTCTTCTGCCTGGCTTCACTCACCAGAACTTTCATACTGCCTAGCTTCACTCACTAGGTCTTTCATTTTGCCTAACATCCCAGTTAGGACTTCCCAGTCAAGTATCCAGTCAACTTTGACCTACTTGACTCTTCTTCAATCAATATCTTATTGTCAAACATCTAAACCCAAACCAAGACTCAGCTTGGTTACCCAGGTCAACCTTGACCTGAGGGATATTGCACCAACACTTCCCACCTAGAGGCGAGCAATCAGTTAATAACCGAACAATTTAAATTAGAATCGAACAAATTGATTTTTTTTCTTAACCGAGCCGATCGAACTTTTACCAAAAAAATTTGAACAAATTGAATCGATAAAATATCATTTAAATCAGTCAAATATCGAAATCATTAAACTTTCGGTTAAATAGGGACTCGGGAGGGGACGGGAATCACGAATTATGGAATTAGGAATTTTAAACACCCGGTTCTAGTTTAGACATATTTGAATTTGGTTTAATCGATTTAATCGAATTTGAAATTTTAAAAGTGAGAGTGAATCGATTTGACCAAAATTACTGATATTTTAAGGAAAAAAATTAAATTTTCAAATTAACAAAACTGAACTTTTTTACTTCAATCGGTATATTAATCCAATTTAACTAATCTTTTGCTCACCCCTATTCCCATCTACCACATCACAGGGCTCAGACCCAAGGTCCGCATTGAGGCCCCAAGGAGGATTGGAAGAGATTCAATTATCTTGGGTTTAATTTTGCTATGGATGGTTTATTATTTCCCTACCATCTAGGAGTGGCTAAGTTCCTTCTCGAGAAAGGATACATCAAGGTGATTTTATCTCTTTGTGATTTATGAATTTTTAGTTAGTTGAATAATCTCTGATAAGTTAAGCATTTCTTTAAATGTAAGAAAAATCTACATTTAGGAAGCGGGAGGTCTAGTTTTGCCATCTTCCGTATCTATGAATTCAACTCCAGGAGAGACGGCATGGATATATGCCTTGTGTAAGCATCGAAGCATACTCACCTTGGCCTACCATGGTGATGCTCTTCTTCTTCCCCTCCTCTCTATCTTATCCTCTTCTCCTTCGATCCCCTTCCCTCCATCTTAGATTCCACGACAAGTCTGATCACTCCCATTTCTCCCACTTCAACCTCAACTTTTGTCTCCCTAACCCTTTCTCCCCCTCTTCCCTCACTTTGTGTCTCTCCAACCCTCGACGTCATGATTCTCATGAACTCCTTCCCATATAACTAGGGGGTGACTAATTGGTTAATAACCAAAGACCGAACTGCTTAAACCAAATAGAACAAATCAAGTTTTTTTTTTATTTAACCAAATGACCAAGCTTTCCTATAAAAATCAAACAAACATGAACAAATAAAACATCAATTAAATTCATAGAAACCTGAAATAATATAACTTTCGGTTAAATCAATATTCGGGAGGAGATGTGAGTCACGAATTATGAAATTAAGAATTTTAAACTCCCAATTTCGGTTTAGACATAGTCAAATTTAGTTTAATTGGTTTAATCGAATTTAAAATTTTAAAATGAAGCTGAACGGATTTGACCAAAAAAACTAATATTTAAAAAAAAAATTAATTTATGAATTAATCGAATTAAACTTTTAACTTCGATTGTTTGGTTAATTTGATTTAATGGATCTTTTGCTCACCCCTGCTCCCATGCACCACATTATCTACTTTTGGACCCAAGGTCCTCATGAAGACCCTAAGGAGTAGCGGAATAGATTCAGTAGCCTAGGTTTAGTTTTTCTATGGATGGTTTATTAATTTTCCTACTATTACCTCGGAGTGGCTCAGATCCTTCTCGAGAAAGAATACATCGATTTGTTTCTTTATAAGTTCTGAATTTTTAGTTAATTGAATAATTTTTGATGAATTAAGCATTTCTTTGTTGGTAAGAAAAGCTACATTTTCTTTAGTTAGTTTATGATGTCATGGATTATTCTTTTGTTGATGGAGAAAGGCGTATAAATAAATATTTTGAAATCACTTTTTTTTTTAATGTCTCATCTTCTCGCGCGCAACATCATCTTGAGAATTCCTGGAAATAGATGTCACTTTCCAATCTGTCCTCATTTATAACGAAGGCAATATTACAAAGGGCAAGAAAAAAATATAAAAAAATTTGATATACCATACATGTATTAAAATATATTAAATTATATTAATATTATCGGTATATCTAGAATTTTGATACAATATTATATTATATCAAATTTTTTATATCAATATTGGTATATTATATATACCATATCAAAATTTTAATATAAACGGTATAAAATTTTTAGCATAACAAAAATTCGGTATACTAAAAATTTAATATACAATGTTTTTTATACTGATTTTTTAATACAATATATGGTATATAGATTTAATATTCGGTATACCATATCGAATACACCTAATTTTACATTTGAAATTTTATTGTTTCATTGCATGGAACAAGCCATTAACCTACCTAACTAATTGTTTTAAAAATAGTTTGATTCTTTTCAAGTTTCTGATTTGTGACATCGTTTAATTTTTTTTTAATTTTGATGGTTAGTTGTATACAATGCATTTAAGTAATCATTATGTCATATTTATAAATCCTTTTGGCTAATGGATGTATACTCTGTGATGACAATCTAATGACATTTCTCATTATATCTTCTTTCAGAATATTGAGTGATAAGAAAACTGTTGGTTTAACTATACATTTTATTATTCATCTTTTATATACATACAAAATCGTTTCTTTTTTTTCTCTTAAAAAAAAAAAAGACAAATATGCAATTATTTGACATGCCTTCGCTTTTTGGAGGAGAACTCAACGTAATGTTCTAGACATGGTCTTGGATGTTATACAAGAGAAATGACATATCTTCCTCACTTTGATGGATAAGAGAAAAAAGTGAATTAAGTGCATAGTTTCTCACAAGCAAATTGTCTTCTATAAAAGGAACTAAACTAGCAGTTTTTTTTGCCTTTCCAACAATGTTTTACCTCATCAATTTTTTTTATAATCTAGGTATTCGATACTTTGAATCAATTAATTTTTATTGATCCGGTATCACATAAGTTTCCCACCAGATACTAGGATAAATTGAGAAACACTCGCAGTGATTGTCTATCTTGTGTGACTAACGTTCTTGGATTTGTCATTCTATTAAAGAAAAATATCATATAGTACACTATAGTTAGGATTCAAAGCTTAGATGTCTTAATTAACCACTAAAGTACCTGATTGTCTGCACCATTGTTTGGGGGTATGTTTTGCCTGATCCTATGAAATGATATAGATTTCAAGTTGATTTTACTGATGCATTCAATTGAGTGTGTCAAAACCTCATGAGCCCATACTTGTAAATGGTGTTAGGAGTTTTATGGAAAGTCATACTCATGTGGTAAAAAGTGACTCGCTCATCCTAAACATCCATCATTGTCTATGCCATAGTGAAATGAAGGAATTGAATCATTGTGATCGAGAGCTCTCTCTAGATTGGATAGATTTTATTCCTTAAGGAATTTGATCCTTATTCTCAGATGACAATCTATCACTCAAGTATCAATTCGACTATATCTGTGAGGCTTATGAAAAGCCACATTCGATAATTGATAGTTTGGTAAAATGGATTCATTTTTCTTAAAAAGGTGTAGGGCAAGGTTTAATTATCAACCTACTTTTTCCTATTTGTTGTATATATGCAATTAATCCTATAAAGATTATAATGTATTGAATATTCTAACAATTGATTTCTATCCAAGACTCAAGTGACTGATTTGATCTTAAAGTTTATTCTCATTGCATATCAATATATACCAAAGCAAACTTATTATATAGATCATATACATCTAATTAAAACAAAACCATGGTTGTTCCTTGTTACTCATTGATTATTTTCTATGATCTAAAATAGTAAAATGGGTAATCAAGTATTGAAAGACCTCTATCTTAAGGTACTCTTCCATGAGTCAATACATCAATTTAGCCATTGAACATCCATTATAATGCACAAAGGAAGATGAATGTTGATATGTTGATTTCATAAAGAGAAGTCCGTGCATGAAACTCCCATAATGCGAGGTCCCAGATAGAGGTCGGATCATATTAGATCCATTATATACAGTTTTACCTTACACTACAATAAGCCGATTTTACAACTTGAACCTGTGACCACAAGGTCACACGACATCAACTTGATCAATATGCCAAGACTTCCTGATGCAGGAGAAGATTTAAAATTAGATTTTTAAAAAAATTAGTTATACGTTAATTAAATTTAGTTTATATTTACTTTTGTCCTAAATCTTAGGAATAAGTTTTGATAGTTAATTTATCCTAGATCTTAGGGAATAAGTCTAGTTAGTTATTTTTTTGTTTAGATTTTTTTGAGAGTTTTGAGAGCTATATAAACCTATGCTTAGATGATGTTTGGGGACAAGTTATTTTGATATTGAATCAATTAGTTTCACTTAAACCACGTTACGGCTACATCTCTTTTGTTCTTTATTTTCCGCTCTTATTTTCTCAAGAAGGTTTTTAAACCTATCTTAAGCTACTTCTTATTTCGTTACTTTTCTATTGTTTCTTCTTAATCCTTCTATAACTTCACGCCCCAGAATAATTTATATTCTGTTCGGCGTCAGTTGGCATCAGAGCCCATTAAAGGTAAATCCGCTACCTTAGCGGCTCTCTAGTGTCGGCCCCACGGATATGGAGGGAGGTTCATGCAGGTACACAAACCATAGGCGCATGACGGATAAACCCCAGATCATCAGTTCCTGAGAATCGACCCCTAGCCATTACGCCAGAGATACATGCACCCACCGTTTGCGCTACGCCGGGGGGGGAGGGGCAGTGTTAGAGCCCATTAAGATCCAATGGAGGGTCATCGTGGACGTGTCATGATCGTGAAAGGTAGGTTTTGGCTGAGGAAGCCTCACATCGTGATCGTAGCACCCAAGACGAGATTCGATATCTACAAAGACAAGTCACAAAGTTATTTCGACATCTAGCGACAAGAGAACATAAGGATCGCAAGTTCTTTATTCCCCTTTTAAAAAATCTCTAATTTCTAATCGAGAAGAGTTGTCCAAGCACAAGTTTGGTTTCAAGAAATGCGAGTTCAACCACCCCACCACCTATAACTTTGAGAGAACACCAACTCCCCAGCGCCTCTACGCCCCCCCTTCCTCTCGCGGCAGCGGAGACAACCATGAGGATGCGGACCTCGACAATATCGATTACAACCAGTCCTACTCTCTCGATCATCTAATCGCAGGACGTAGCGAAGACGACGACAAGATTGAATTATTCGGTGATCCAATTTACGACGAAGATGAGATCGAAGCACTAGGCGAACCGATATTTGATGATGAAATTGATGAGGTACTTTATGATGATGACCATGAGATTTTGGTCTTATTTGAAGATCCAGTTTATGCCGCATCGAAAGACAATGCGAAGAAAAGGGAGACTATGGATGTTGAAGACATTATTTTAAACTTGAGGACAAGTTCTTTTCAACCTGGGGCATCTGATGAGGAGCATCCAGTGACACAGTCATCTTGTACCATCCAACATGGCTATATTCCCCTTGGAGTTGTTATGAGAAGAAAATAAAGCTATTAACTTTCCTTTTGAATCTAGAAGAAGGACGATCGAGGCTACTTACAAGAAAGATAATGAGTTCGTGGTCTCCTGATGTGGTTGCACTCTATTCGGAGTCTGGACGAGATGAAATCCCTTTAGATTTGTGTATCAAGGAGCACGAATTCAAGTGGATTGAAGTGGCTACAACTAGTTTTCAACTGGTGAAGGAAAAGATGACCGAAGCACCCGTTCTAGCACTTCCAGAGTTCACCTATACGCTGAAGCATCAATCCAGGAGTCTCAATCGTGTTGCAGATGCTCTAAGTTGTCATTTGTCCCTGCTTACTACCATTAACGTTGTTGGCTTTGGATGTTTCTTAGATATACAGCACATTATTAGTGAATTGCATACGAAGAACACTTTGACCGAGATAAGACATTAGACCTCATCTCTTCCGACTTCTATTGGACCAAGCTAACCAGTGTCGTAGCTCATTTCGTGGGTCGTTGCTTTGTTTGTCAGCAATCTAAGGGAACCCTCACCAATGCTGATTCTATTCTAGTTGTGGTGGACCGATTCTCCAAGATGACTCGCTTTGTGGCGTGTAGAAAAACCATGGATGCTGTTCGGATTGCCACCCTCTTCGTCAAAGAAATTGTGTGTTTACACAGTATTCCTCAAACTCTTACTTCGGATCATGATACTAAATTTGTCGGTCAATTTTAGAAGACTTTATGGGAAAAGCTAGAGACGAAGCTAAACTTCAGCAGCGTCCTCAGAGGATGGTCAGACCGAGGTACTGAATCAGATCTTAGGAAATCTTCTGAGATGTCTCACAGGAACCAAACTAAGCCAATGGGATCAGGTTTTACCACATGCAGAATTCTCATACAACTGATCAAAGAACATGACCATTGGTTTGAATCCTTTCAAAGTTGTTTGTCGACGAAACTCATCCGGGGTACTGGATTTAGTCCCTATTTCACGTTCCGGACAAGCTAACCCTAAGGTTGAGGAGATGGTCGAGTATCTTCGGGTCATTCATGAGCAAGTTAAGCAAGCTATTCAATTAGAAAGCAACATCGAATACAAAATCAGGGTAGATCGGCATCGACGTCAGGTTCTTTTTGACATTGGTGATATGGTTTGGGTTGTATTAACTAGTGACCGTTTCCCTGTTGGTGAATGCAACAAGCTCAAAGATCGAAAGATTAGACCTTGCGAGATACTATAGAAAAGATTAATAACAATGTCTACAGGTTGTGACTTCCTAGTCATTTAAAAAACTATGATGTTTTTAATATAAAACACCTAAGTTCTGGAGTCGGATACACCCACCCTAAACTCGAGGATGAGTTCTCTTCAACTCCAGGCGATTGATGTAGGAGAGGATCTAAAATTGGTTTTTTTTAAAAAAAAAAGTAGTTATCCGTTAATTAAGTTTAGTTTATATTTAATTTTGTCCTAAATCTTAGGAACCAAGTCTTGATAGTTAATTTATCCTAGATCTTACGGAATAAGTCTAGTTAGTTATTTTTCTATTTAGATTTTTTTGAGAGTTTTGAGAGCTATATAAACCTATGCTTAGATGATGTTTTAGGATAAGTTATTTTGATATTGAATCAATTGGTTTCGCTTAAGCCGCGTTACGACTATATCTCTTTTGTTCTTTTTTTCCGCTCTTATTTTCTCAAGAAGGTTTTTAAACCTATCTTGAACTACTTCTTATTTCGTTACTTCTCTCTTATTTCTTCTTAATTCCTCTTCACGCCCTAGAATAATCTATATTTTGCCCGGCATCACTTCCCCTTCACGAGTGTTGATTTCATAACCTACAAATACACAACAAAATCATATTGGTTTGTGCTAGGTAGCATATTATTTGAAAAGGAAGGTACATTTGGATTAAACAAGTTTGGAAGTCTATCACACAAGTCAGAAACCCTAAACCAATAGAATGCTAAGCTCCAAATATAATTTTCCAAAGTTAAGAAATTAAAGGTATGCTCTCCTTTTGCCATAAAAGAAACAAAATTCACAACTACGAGGACGATCAATGAGTTATTAGGTAATGAGTTTTATTAAGTGAATCTCCCACACTCTTTCATTCTATTTTATTTGGTTTGGATTAATTAATAAATGGAACATAACTTTTGTACAAAATCTCAAATCAATCATAACATTTATAAAAATTCATGTATATCTCAACATTTAGGTTCTAGTTTCAAATTTATCATCCATCTGCATTCTACCTGTGCATTAAATTGGTGATGACATGGAATGTCAAATCAATCAATTTGTTGATATCATCAACAATGCCACGTCAACAACTTTAGTCGGAAAAAAAAAGTAGATGAAAGTATTGGTTTGTAAATATTCTCTTTTTTTCACTTAAGTTGGACAAATAATGTGGCATGACTAGTGCCTAATCAGCACACAAATTTGTTGGTTCACAGCATTATTAACAGATCTCCAATTTAATGGCCAATGGACAGAGCTAAGATGAATGATAGATTTGAAGCTAACACTAAAACATTGTGATAGATTTGAAAAGTTTTAAATAGTGTAAACATAATTGAACTTTCGTAGATTCGATCCTATTATTTAAAAGGTTGTGATAGGTTTATTAATTAACTATTTTTTTATAGTAAGAACAATAGTTTCTTATTTGCCTATTTATTTTTTCATGGGATCCAACAGGCAAAATGTATCAAATTCTCCTATTAATGGATTTCCTAGCTAGAGGAACCTTCCTTGCCTTTCTCGTTCAAGATTCATATGCTATTCTTGTAACAGAATTCTGTTCCGTAATCATGATAGAGTTGTTCTTGCACAATGAACCTTGAGTTGCTACTTAGGACATGTTATCCGTCTATCTTTTGAGATCGCGCGTGATAAATTTTTCAACGAGTCGAAGTCCCTCCTCTACCAATGCATTTTTGTAACTGTGAAGAACACTGCAGGCCAACTGAAACCATCAATGAAACGTAGATATATGTCTGCTCTAAACTCTGCAGCATATAAGAAAGAGGCAAGTATATAACGACGGGTGATGAACAAGTTTCTCGAGAAGGAAGGGAATAAGGTTCATGAACCTAGGATGGTAAGCTTTTTGAGAGAGAGATCTTGGTACCCATGGTGATGGTCATGGCATTCAATTGAAGCAAACTGACAAGACTCAGGAAGAGGATGCAGACAACCTTGTCACCAACATCGGGATGCTTTGGCGTAGCCAAGATTTAAAAATACCTGGGGCTGATTGTCGGCATTGGTGTTCCGCCGATGATGGTTGTGGCTAAGTTGTGATGATAGGGCGGAGTCAATGTCGCTTGTAGCAGGGAGAACAACAATGACAAAACTATCAATAAGGATATAGCAATGAATGTGATGTCGTGGTGGTCAAAGAGGAAGGTAGCGATGGTAGGTCGTGGTTGTGACTGCGACAATGTCCAACAGATATAACGCACTAATAAGGAGAAGGTTTGCTGCGGTTATGCTAGTCATGTCGCGGCTAGATGCATGTAAGGAGGGACAAGGAAGGCGGTGGCATCGGCTGCTTGTGAGGCAGATAGAGCAATACATGTAGGGAGGTGAAGTAGGAAATAAGGAAAAATTTAGATTTAATTAAAATTTTTAGCAATTCAATTGGGAAAAATAAAGATTAAAATGAAAATACTATAAATCATATGGACTAAAATAAAATGAGGATGAAATTAAAATAAAATTTTACTTGTAAGTTTTTAAAATGGGTGGGACTGGAGCCCACCCTAGCTCAAGGGTGGCTCCGCCCCTTGAACAAAGTGGCTCAAGGGTAGCTCAAGGGTGGCTTCACCAAAAATTGTGAACGTTTACGATTAGGGAGGAGCAAAAAATTAAGAATTCGAATTTAAAAATTAATTCAGTTATTTCATAATTTCAATTTTTTATTTTGAATATTTTGATTTGCGTTTAATTTTACAGTTTCTAATTAGATTATACTGAATAAATCAAAATTTAATACTACTATCATGTTAATTTTCAAAAATTAAAACCATAGTTGATTGAAATCAGCACTAGATCTAACACCACATCCAATTTTTATTGGAAAAAATTTGGTTGATTAATTCAAAAAAAAATAAATTTATTAGATTTCGATTTAATTTCATTCAATTTTAAACTGATTTCTGACTCTATAAAATTTAAATTCAATAAGAGGAAAAATTAATTTGGTTGTCAACTTAAAAACTATATAATACATTAGTAATTGCTCAGATAATAAACCACAGACTCTATAGAGTTGTTTTTTTAAAAAAAAATAAATAAAGTAATGAATATTTTCTCGGTTTTTCAATTTATAATTTTCTAAAAAAATAATTTAAAATTGAATAAAGTATAAAATATTAATCATCGGGTTTTTGCTAACATTAGTGTATAATAAAATTCATTTTTTACATGAAAATATTTAATTTTCCTAAAAAAAAGAAAAAATGGAAATAAAAAACAATGAGTTGTTTCATTTATATGTGCATGTTGAGGTTAGTGCAAAGATTATAATTGAACATGAACACGTAACATGAAAATTATAAAACTAAAGGATTCCAATTGAGGAATTACAACTCATTACTCCCGCAAAGATAGGATCTATCCAAAAAAACACTATCAAAATGGATTACAACTTATAACTACGATACATTGAACTCATACAGGTGATGATAAAATTAGGAAATTTGAATGTCCATGCATAATAATTCTTACTTCAAGAAACATAATTAAGGATAAAGATTGTCATGTTCGAGCTTGGATCCTTGTACCTGGCTTAGCCATTGATTCAGCTTTGGTTGCTAGACCTCTTTCGGCTGCTCTTTTCCTCGATGCCCGACTGAGAGAATCTTTTTCTAAGGACTTCAAGGACCTCCTCCATTTTTACATCCTTAAGCTTGAGCAATACCATTGCATGGTATATCAGATCTGCCATCTCTGATGCAGTTCGAGTCTTGTCTTCATTTTGGAGCAATGTTTCTACGAGCTCTGAGGCCTCTTCTCTGAAAGCATAGGATCCAAAACACCGTAATGCATTATTCAACATGTAAAGTAGCAGCTAAGAACAACAAAGTGAATTAAGCGTTAGTTTTAACAGATCGAGCAAGATCTCAAGTTCATCAAGCTCCAACTCTAAGGAAGCCACCATTAAAAGAAACAATAAACATCTTAATGATATTCATTTTTCATTCACGGCTTCAACTCTAATTGATTCAATTTACCAACTATTAAATTCACAAACTATCTTCAATCATAATAATCTCATTTTATTATTATTTTTTTAACGTTCCTCACTCTTCTTGCCTAAACCAAGTTGTGATTGATTGGTTTCATCATAAACAAAATAATTTGGAATCCATCATTTGTTAAAGAAACTTAATTGGAATTTAAAAAATTTGTAAATAGATCTACATCGAGATTGATCAAAGTGCAGTCTTATTATCCTAAATCATTATACATCATTCTTCTACATATCATATCACGTTTGACTAACATATGTTTTACCTTCTTACTTTTGCTGATTCATTATGTACATTATGCATGATCCTTTTTTTAGATACTTTATCTGTAGATAATTGAAGATTAAATTAGTATAAGGTTGCATACAGATATGTGAGCATATGCAATACAGTGAATCAGCATAACATAGGCTGAATGCCATACTTAAACAAGAGTGTTTACAATACATATTGAGACAAAGATATTATGTATCATAAACATGTAAAAAGATAAAATTAACATACATATAATACCTCAAGCATATAGGAGATACTAAATATTAAATCTTAAACATGCATACAAACAAGATATGGATTAGCATTGTTCAAGAAATGTTCACAAGTTTTATTAATGAACAATTTATGATTCTTCATAAGCATTCGCAAGTCAAAATGCTAAGTTCATGTTTGGCTTATTGCCCAAGCTTAATGATTCTATCAAGGTTTTTTTATGTTTATTGAACAAACATGGTCGAGCTCTTATTGAGTGGAGTATCAAATCTGTTTGTGAAGTTTGACTCACTTACAGCCATATTGAATACTCACCAACTCTGGATTTACCAATCTTGGCTTGAACAAGTACCATCTTCCATGTAGTAGACAATAGTTTGGAAAGATACAAATAACAAGATAAGTTGTTGTACCACCCAAAAGAAGCAGTATAGTTTGTACCTACTCAAGGTTCTCCATTGTTAAACTGCTATTATACAGATATCATAGTTATTAAAAACTTATCAATTTGTTAAATCTCATGAGTCAACCATACACAAACATAAATTTAGAGTGAATTAAATCTCATGGCATTTTTAATTCATTGACTAAATACCAATTGATATCAAGCTTCAATATATCAGGACCCTTGTCTTTTGACAAAATTGTCAAGTCAATATATCCCTGAGGTCGAAAAAATGGTTGGCAAAGAAAAAATATAAGCTAACCCAACATGAACTGGAAAATTATATCAACTGCAATTAAAATTTATTTTAAAACTTAATTAAATCATTAACTAAAACTTAATTAAAAACTTAGAATTAAACGAGGATTCTATCGACCGAACGATAGGTTCGGTCAACCGAACAAAAAAAAAAGTTTAATTTATCAGCTAACCAAACCCTTTTATATATCGATCGAAAGAGTAAATTGTCACTTCATGATTCAATTATTCGGTCGACTGAATATTGATTTCGTCGACCGAACATCTAACTTATATGTCTATAAGAGTAAATTTATCGGTCAACCGAACACTATTCCAGTCGATCGAACATTGATTACCAGGTCAGAAAGGATGTCGTGTTAAAGGGATCGGTCGACCATACCCTGTATCGGTCGACCGATCCAACTCTATAAATATGCTGGTCGGGCGGCCACCGAGTCTCATCCAACTCCTCTTATCCTTGTCTTCTTCTCCACCATAGAAGTCGTTTCACCGATTCTAGCTTCCCTCGGAGCGCGATAATGCCTCAGTAATTCCTTCATATATTCTTTTCTTATCTACTAACATATTGCTAATTTTCCCCCCTTATGTTAGAGAAAAAAAGTAGAACAATTGTACAATGGAAGGCTAGCTCTCTTAATCTCAGTCAGGACCCTAGGTTTTCCACCAAAGAATTAAGACAATCTTTTCCAATAAAAAATTTAAGGTGATAGGGACTCGTTGTCTTGACATTCAATTCTATCAAACCTACTGTCCTGAGGCCATAGACATCACACAACACTTTCAACTTGATAGCACTGTCTTTTGCCGGCATGCATACAATCCTATTCTATGTTCTGAATTTTATCACAACTTGTGTGAACTAGACCCCCATCACTATAAGACTAGGGTTGCCGCCCGGGAGATGTTGTTTGATCTTGATATGATTCTTAGATTTTTATGAATATGACCTTTTGTCAACCGTATCTTTTTCAGTGCCTTGCTTCTTGACATCCTGCCTGCTCCCTTCGCTCATCTGACCCTTGACATCATGTATGCTAATTTCTTTGAAGGACCACGCCCTAAAATGGTTGTGTCCTGCATTCATCCATTCACTAAAAAGATGTCCACTATACCCCTCAGTCCGACAAACAACACTTTTTATAAGATGGTTGTGTCCTGCATTCATCCCTTGTCATCTAGGGATCAGGGAGTCCATCTTTTTCTGATATATGCACTAAGACATAGACTAGATTTTGATATAGGTTACTAAGTGTTCAGATCTATCATCTATTATTCGGGGTACAACACCTCGAATAAAGTTCACATGATTCAGTGTCATGTTCTCACTACCTATATTGCTTCTCTAGGAGTAGGAGTTCATCGAGGTGAGTTGATTGTGTTATCTGATTTAGATCTTGTCGGGATTAGGCAATTGTCTTTAACTAGGATTAAGACTAGCGCCGAGGGCCTTGTGTACAAACGGACCCATCCACATTACATTCCACCAGTTGCCGAGGAAGCTATTGCTGAAGATGATCCGATCATAGTCGATGTGCCTCCTCCACCGATTATTGATCCAGGATTTGCCATGACGCCTTATTTTGACTTTGCTCAGAGCAGTTCATATGTGCCTCTTCCACCGACTAGTGACTTCTTTACCCGTCTTCGATATTGACATTTTTAGTCAGTTTACCTCTTTAGAGATGAAGATGGATGATCAATACAACTCTCTCCAAGGTCAAATTATAGACTTTTGTCAAGAGATGACGGATCGTACTGATGCATTAGAGAGAGAGCAGAGGAGAATGTTTGATTATTTTCAAGCTGATGGTGAGGATGAGGATGAGTGACCTCTAGGACTTATTATTTTTGATTATTATACCTATGGGATACTTTGCATTATGTCTATGTATGCTTTTGGATTATTAATCTTCAGTACTAATCTTTCTTAAGTATTGATTGATTACTTTTTACATGTTGTTTTATAGAGTAGATTTCTTGACATGTTTTTAAAAATATTACTTAGTAGTTTTTCAAATTATTTTTGTAAAAATCCTCCTTTCAAATTTTGGTTTTCAAAACCTATTTCAAATCTTTTATCTTTCTTGAATAGCCTAGGTTTTTTCCGTAGAATTGCATGATCCTATAGTTTTAGGAGCCAGCATCTCACAAGCACAGTAGGATTCCTTGCTTGTACAACTTAGAATGGGTGGGATGTTTAGAACTTAGCCTAAGATTTCAGATGCTTAAGTCAGTGCATCACTATAAATCTAGGCTTTAAGCAACATACATTGATCAATTTGAAGTTCACTAGCTAGTAACAACCTAGTTAGTCCCAAATGCTCAAATTGACCAACCTGAGTCAATAGCTTCTATCTTGTGGTAGTTAATTTTGTACAAAAGTTGGACATTTCATCATAAGGACTTTCTTTTTAGTTCTTAAACCATGCTTGGACTTTTAGGATTTTGTCAAATTTAGGGGGAGCTTCAAACAAAATTTTAATTTTTTTAAATCTTTTCCTTTACAAAATTATTTTCCTTACATAATTTTGACCACTTTTCCCTTAGAAAATTTCAAAATTGTAAGCATACTATAATTTTGAAAAACTTTTTCAAAATTTTCCTTAGTGACTCTTCAAAATTTTTAAACTTCTAAAGTTTTTTCAAAATTATTTGGCTTTGCTAAAACTTATTTTCAAAATTATATGCTTAAGTTTTCTAAAATTTTCAAAATTTCTTGACTTTTCAATTATTTTTTTCTTAAACATTATTTTTGAAAATGTTTCCTAATTTTTATTTTGCAGAATTTTTCTTTGAATCTTGTTTACATTCCGATATATTATCTTTCCAAATCTAGATTCTTACTAATCTTTTCTTTCTTCAATTTTTACTTAGTTTTTTTTTTTAAAAAAAATTCTATCTAGGGTTTGAATGTTTCCCCTATTTTTGATGTGTGTAAAAGGGGGAGAGATAGTTATTTCAGGGGGAGTTATTTAACTCAGGGGGAGAGTTAAAAGTTAAAAATGCTTGTTTATTTAATTTATGCACATTTTAACTTAACTTTGAACCTTGGTTGCAAAACATCAAAATGGGGGAGACTATTGGTGTAGGTTGCACCAGAATCAAACCTAACTTTTGATGTTGTCAAAGATTTAAGTTAAGTCTTGTTGTGATCTAACAAGTTGACCAAGTGTGTAGGTTGATTACTCAACTGGGAAAGACCTAGTTGGAGGTTAGGCAGGAGAAGTCTTAGCAGATCGTGGAACCCAGGTGAAAGTCCAAGTAGGTCGAGAGGACTTGAGGCTTGGCGGTGTGATTGAGAGGTTTGGAGGACCGAAGATCAAGAGAAAAGTCCTGGCGAGCCGATCAAGGCTAAGTGAAAAGTCCAAACAAGATCTAAAGGATCAATGTTTGGCAGGTAGGTTGAGGTAACAACTGGGGGAGTGATAAGCGATATCTGTCACACTCGTAAATCAAATTAACAATGTATTTCCACTGAACCCCTTAATTTTGCAATAATGTTGTAGTAACGAGCCCAGGATCGAACCTCGAGGAACTAACAGTAGGATGTAATTTTAGGATCATATTTTATTCTCATTTTTGGGATTTTTAATATGAAATTGGGGGTTTAAACTTTAATCTAAATCTAACAAAAGTGAAGCACAACAATAAAGAAATTAATCTAAAGCAAGAGTGAAATCTAACTATGTGCCAATGATCAAACCATAACGCATTGTCACCCTACATTATAATTAAACCATCAACACACTTAAACTAAATATGAAATAACGAAACGCAATTAAATCTGATCTACAGCACCAATTAAAACCCTAACTTAAAACTACCCAACTAAACAATTAATCAAGCACAAATTAAACACAATTAAACTTCAACAAGGTAATGAAATGCTAAATTACTAGCATAAAAACATAACAAACATAAAAATAAATTTGTATCAAGCTACAAAACAGGAATAAAATGAAATTAACCCTAACCGAACCAACTCATAACCATTCTCTACAAGTTTCACACTCTTGCCGTCACACAAGAGTGTCAAAGTCGAGAACACCCAATTCTGGACCTCAGCAGAGAAGCTCTACAGCGTATCAGCTCGAGGAATGCTCAACAGTGCCGACGGACCACCCCTAACACACTGTGAGCACCTCAAAACCAATCACCTGCTCGAAAATGCTAGAAATATGAAAATCTGGTCTCTGGATCTGGGATGAAGATGTAGATGATGGATTGTGGTTGGATGAAGCTCAGTAACGCTGGAGGACCACCGCTGAACGTTTCTGATGGGAATCGGAGCTCAGATTTGGAGGAACACCTCCAAATCTGGCGGGAACAGAGGCTTGCTGAGATGAGAATTCCACCGGAGAGAACACCTGCCGATGGCTCCAGCTGATCGGGATGATGCTGCCAAGAAGCTCTCCATCGAGGTTGAAGCTTGAGAGAACGATCGGAGAAAGGAAAGGGGCCGAAATATGGAAGAAGATGCCGCGGAACGAAGCTGCGCTGTGGAGGAGTTGACGAAGCATGGAAGCTACTGTAGCTTCTGTTTTGAATCTGTTCCAGATCTGAACGGACGGCTGAAATCGATTTGGCGCTTGATCAACGGTGAAAAGCCACCCAAAATCCGATCTGGAGGTACTGATCTTCATCTAGGGTCTGGATCTACTCTCCCTTAGGTCGGATCGACCAGATCTTCACTAGATGGTTCAGATCTTCCCAATCTTTGATGAACGGTCCAGATTAATTCAGCTTGATCAATGGCTGTATGAACTCCGATTTGATTCAAAACCTCTGGATCTTCATCTATGGATGAGATCTCCTCCTTATTAGGTTGGATGGCCCAGATCTTCAACGGATGGTTCAGATCTCTCCTGTTCTTGATGAACGGCCCATAATGCTCCAAAGCTTGATCGTGTCGTTTAAGCTCCGATTAAAGCCCAATTTCGGTTCAAATAGATCCACATCCACGATCGTTTGATGCCTACAAAATAAAAATCAAATATTAGCATCAAATAACACACAAATAAGATCATTTGTAAATAAGTCTAAAATCGGTACAATGCATAAAATATGATGTAACTATGATTTAAACCTATGAAATCAACATCAAATCATGCATATATGAATTAAAATAATATAGTAAAATCATGGTTATCAAATCCCCCACACTTAGTCTTGAATGTCCCGTGCAAGTAAAGAAAACTAAAATTCATCTCTACACAAAAATTTCCTAGCAATACCTAGAAGATAGTAAAAGGAATTTAAGTAAGACCATCTAAAGATCACAAATAATCATGAATACAATCCAAACAATAATCAGTAGGTATGGTTGTTTCAATCCAATTGAAAAAATTAAGCAAGTTGCAATCTCACAAGGGATTTACCTATTCTATCTCTCACACTCAAACATGTGTATAAGTGGCGCTCACACAATGCAACTCACAACATTTCACTACCATAAGCTTGCTTATTTTCTAATTCTCCACCACTATAGAACATAGCATACATGAATCAAAAGGATTTCATCAACAAGAATTGAAATGAAAGCAAGAAGAGCAATCGAAATGAATGAAATAGGCAAAAGAAAAGAATTTAGTGAAAAATTGAGGAGATAAGAGTATTGGAGGAATATACTTGATGAGTTGACCAATTTTGATGTGTAAAGAGATAAATACCATTTGTCATCATCAATTCAAAAGATCAAGCTAACCTCTCCTTCAATTTGATGGCAAACCGAAATTCTTGATACTTTATCTCCACTCTTGATACTCTCTTGCTTGCCGCTTCAATTTTTTTCTCTGTTTTCTTCACTGTTTTTCCATTCCAATTTCAGCACTTTGAAAGCTCAATTAATCTCACATCAATTTATAATGAAGAACTCCCTCCCCCACACTGAAAGTATTGGCCATCTCGGGCAATGAAACAAATCTTGCTATACACATACTTGATATTCGTCAAGCTATTGTTTTTTGCAACTTCTCTTCTATTCCTCTGTTTCTGTCTTTGGCAGATTCAATAAGGATGTGCATTTCTATTGCATTAGTAGAAGACCAAATCAAATTCCATTAACCACCAAATGCAGCTTTGATCACAAAATTCAGCACTAATAACACAGCTCCAATTCCAGAGAATTTCAGTTCTTGCACCATTTCCATTCCATAGATCAGTTCCAGAAATCAGCACATCTCCTGCATATTAGCTTACATGCATTTCTGCTCATTTTTTTCAAATTTTATAACTCCTGCATTTCTGCACAGCAATCTTAAATTTCTGTCCTTCATTTCTGATGACGAACACTATGCTTCTCAATTCTGATTTCAAAGCTGCAAGTGAAGTTTATATTCTGATTTCCAGAATTCAGAATATACAGAACTCATAGCAGCTGCACATTTCCAGAATTCAGCTTCTTTTCACACAGAATTTCTGTTTCAGAATTCAAGTTCAAAAATTAAAGTTCAAGGGATCCACTCAATACTGGTTAAGCATGAATTAAATCAATGAGTTCCAAGTCATTGCTGATAAGAAATGGCACATGGATTTCTCACAAGCATTTGCATCAAATTCAGCTTCAAAACTCAGATATTTTGCAATGCTATCACATTGAAGTAATTAGGAAGTTAGTCCCGAAATTCAAGTCAATAGCAACAGCAATATCAGAAATTCAGATTCGTGAATAGAAAATCATATCAACAAGCTTTCCAAGAATTTAAACATTGCCACTAAATGCAGGTTCATAGCATCAGAAGCCCCCTTTTCCTTTTCTTCCTCTATTATCAAACAAGTTGGGTGCAACATCAGTGGCAACAATCTGGAATTTAGTCTCTCCATTTCTTAAAACTCAGCTCAAAAATTACTGCTAGGGCAGTACCACATCAAAACTCCAGTGATACTTTAATTTCAGAAATCTCACCAAGCATTCAATAGATAAAGGACCAACTGTATTCTGCAGTAATCCAGCTAATCCACTTTAAAGCTGACCATGAATCTTCTGATTTGAGCATGTTTCTGCAGAATGAGGATCATTCAGTTTTACACAATTTCTGGCCACCAAAAATTCCAGCATCATATTCATTTACAGCAAAGTGTTTCTGTTGTGTTGCTTCTGCTCAGAATTACAGCAACATATTTGATAACTCTGTCATGCATGTAGTAGAAGACATAAAGAGACCAGAACACCATTTGTTACTGAAAGTACAAGAGCTCCACTTGAGTTTTTCAATGACTTAGTGCTGCTCCAAAATTTTTGGTACTCATTTGATACACAAATTGTTCCAGCTTCCCAGCAGTGATTAGATGAATAAACCACCTCTGAAATCACTGCATTTCAGTTCAGAAATCTGTTCAGTTGTAGAGTTTCAATAAGTTTGCACAGAACATGTTACATTCACGTTCCAGGTCACTTTTACTGCAGAAACATATATGAACCTCCTGGATTAAGCTTCATCACTGCATAAATTGCTCTACTAGTTCTTTTCTTGCATTCCTTCAAATCCAGAAATTAGCTCATTTTTTTAAAAAAAATTCTACCCCTGCAAATTTAGCTACAAGATTTCTATGAGCTCTTCTCAGATTTCATTTCTTGAACTCTATTTCAGAAAAAACTAGTTGCTGGAATTTTGGTTTAAAATTCAGAGACTGCTGAAACTTGACTTGCTAGAATTTCTGCACTATCATCCTACTGCTCAGATGGAGGAATTGCTAACTATACCAACTGCTATAATCTAATTTCAGAAATTAAATTTCAAGAATGCTCACTAATATTGGTACAAAACTTGTATCAAGCACTCTGATTTTAATCCATTAGGATAAAAACTTCATTTATGAACAAAACTATGAAAATAGATTCACTGAGTTCACAGAAATCCTGCTCTTATAATTCACACCTCAACTAACAATTCTTGCTTTTCAGTTATTTTATGAGATTGCAATTTCAGTTCTGTCCAGTTCCATTAAATTTCACGCATCCATGATTCACTTTCACAAAACTCTTCTGATCACTGATTTTAGCATCAAAATGCAGCCTCTAAATTTCTGCACAGATTTGATGGCCTTGAGAGGAGATCCCATTTATCATTGAATGTACAAACTTTGATGTCAATTTGTTACTGATCAAAAACAGCATTGAAGTTCACCATTAAATATGTACTGGTTGATACATGGGTATCATTTCTGTAGAATTCAATATTACAGAAATTTCACTTCGGATTCTTGGTTCTGGAAATCAAAAGCACATTTCAATACAATCTAGACAGAGTTTCAGAATCCACATCTGGAATTACAGCACATAAATCCCTGAACTCAATAACCTCAACCTTCTCAAATCATATTTCATCACAAGAAGTCTAATTTCAGAAATCAGCGTCTTTGAATCCCAAATTTTTTTCAGAAATCACCACTATTGGTGCAGCAACAATTCATAGATAAACTTCTTCATTTCTGAATTTACAGTTTTTTTTCTTCTTCAGAATTCAGTTCCAAAGAAATTCATCTACTCCCCTTCCTCCATTATATTTACATGTTTAAATCATGGAAGATTTTAGTAGATTAGCAACCCAATTGGTGAATGAAAACCAAGTGCTCCATATGGATATTTACAGGCCTGAGGCTTATAACAGAATCTAGCACAAAACTGATACTCCAATTCAAATTCGAATTCTGCACATTTTGCAAAATTCCAGCACTTCTTTATTTATTTGATAGCTCTCAGTCAATGAATTCAAATCTCAGCTTCCAGATTTTTGTTTCTCAGATAAGGAATTAAGAGTTCATCTTGAAATTCCCAATGAATTGAGTTAGTTTTGTCTCTGTTCTGTTGCATCTGCTATACAGAATCATGACTTGTATCAACATTGCCTTGTTTACCCACTAAAAATCTCAATATTTCTTCATCTTGCTCCTTAAGACTCTTCACAATGCATAACCTAAAACTTTTCAGGTTTCTACAGTTTCATCTCATTACAATTCTCTTCCCAATTTGGCACTAAAGGCCCAATTTATTTCTGCAGCTTTTCCTTTCTGTGTCTATTTTTTTTTCCTGTGGTTCTTCATCAGTTACATATTTCACACAGTTGTAACAGAAAAGGTCAAAATTTCAGAAGTTGAGCAGCATAAAATAACTAATCTATTCAAAATCAACATTTAGAGTTGGCACAATGCTAAGTTCTGATTCCATTTCCAGCAGGTTCATTTTTGGTTTTTCAACCTTCCACCTCACTCCCTTGCAACTATCAATATTGAATTCAGGAACTCAAAAGGTTTTGAATTAGAATCCAGAATCTTACATCCTGATCAGTAAATAGATTGATAAATTTGTATCATTGCATTACTGATTTTCAATTTCTGAGAAGATGTATGTTCCAAAATTCAGCATTTAGTTTCAGTTTTCCTCTAATAACTTGCAAACAACATTTCATTCCTGAAATCTGCAAAGCAGCTCCAAAAACTACAAGACAGCTTCCAATCACAACTTCAACAACAACTTCCTTTTCTGTGTTTTTTTTTTCTTCAATCTTTTCATCCTGCAGATTACCAACAGCACTTAAATGTTCCAAACAATTTCCCTGAAATCATTACTCACAGCAGCAGCAATTTTCAAAAATCAGAAATGTCTATGGATGTTGTTACTGCCCTTCCTAATGCATTGGCAATTCTTCATCAGTTATTAAATCCTCCCAAATATTTCTGAATTGTTGAGAGCTGAAATACTACCTCTAAAAACCTGCAATCCAGAATCCTGTAACTGCAAATTCAGAATTCCATTAGCTCTACACTGCACATAGGTTAAAACTTATTCCTGATCAGCAAGAAATTGGCACAACATGTCGAGATTGATATATTCATATTTATGTGTTTTACTGATATGAAATTCATGAGCAGCTTTTGTATCTTATTAAATAACTGAAATCAGAATAGAAATCAAAACTGATTTTGGCACAAATAATCCATAAAATGGCACACACTCAACCCTGATACAACCCTTGTATTCTGATCTTCAAGTGCAGAATTTTCAGCTTCATTCGCATCTTCTTGACATGATAAATCATCCAGCAATTCCAATAAATCATACAAAGAAAACTCTTTTCACTTGCTCAAAAATCAAAGGTCTATTCTCATGAAGCCATCCAAAACCTTCAACATCTTCAAATGTATACCAATCATCCCCCACACTTAAACCTTTACCCATCTTGCAAAATCTAACTCATCAAGAATTCAACCAAAACTCTAAATAAAATAGAGCAAGCAAAGATAATCAAAGGTTAAAAATGCTAGATGAGAATTAAAGAAAATTATGGGGAAAGAATTTGGAAATCATGAGGGAACAAGAATGAAGAATGTCCTTCATTTCCATGCATAATATGCTATTGTGACTTTGAAAAGAAATTAAGCAAGTTCTAGAGTTCAATTGCTATGAGTACATGCCACACAAAAATATAATAGAGTTTAGGCTTGTGGTGGTCCTCACTAGGTATTTTATTGCAATCTACTTAATTAATCAAAATGGAATCCACCATATTAATCAATATTATGTAAGTAAAGAATCCAATAATGTTACATGACCTAAAATTGATGATTAAATTTAAGAGACTTTTACCATCTTAAAAGTATCACTAGAAAAATTCATGGAGAATTTTATTCAAATGACATGCTATGTATACCAACTAAATGCAAAGTATGGAAGCAAATATGAAATAAAATGCAAAATGTAAAAACAAAGTGCAAATGCAAAGTATGAAACCAAAGAAACGTATTAAAAATTTATTAACAAGACATGAATTAAAATGCAAAAGAAAGCGAAATTGGAACCAACTCCCCTTTAATTCCCGGTAGTTGAAGAAGGTTTAGAAGTAGAATCCACCCTGGAAGTGGAGTAATCATGGTTCCACTTAAATTCTTTTTATTCATCCTTTTTCCCTTGAAATTTTTTTTCTAGAGGTCGTAGACAGTTCAGATTTAATACCCATTTCAAACATCTATTGTGTCCTGTAAAAGTAAAGATAAGCAACACATTCCGAACACTATCATGAAAAGATAAATGAGTATCACATTCTACAAATTCAATTAATGGTACCTCTATGAAATTTTCGGATAATTCACAAGAAATTCTCACCTTATCGTGTTGAAAAGTCCCTAGAGGTTCTAGAATGGTGTTTATTACCTCCTCATCATCAACTAAATGCTCAGACTCTAGTTCTGGTGAATGTTCAACTTCCTGGAGTGATTCTTGGGTGTTTGGCTCCATAGCACAAGTCCCTACACTTACATCCTCAATTCTTGGTGATTCTTGAGGTAATGCTTCCAGTAAGCATTCCCCTACACTTAAATCATCTTCTGCATCAATACCTGCATCATCAACAACATCTAAAGCAACATCATTAGTAGAATCAAAAGTATTTTCAACTACATCATCATCACAACAATAAAAAGTACTTAAAAAATTTAATAAAGAAGTAGATGCAGTGTCAGGCCTGACAAGAGCTCCACAATCTAACTCCTCACTGGCATTTTGTGTTTGTAATTGGTTGATGGATAATGCAATATGATCTAACTGACTTTGAATATTCTGTATCCTTGCAAATTTTTGCTCTTGATGCTCACTCATTTGTTGAATAACTTCATTACATTTCCAAATTGACTCTGCAAATTGTTCTTGTACAACCTCATACTGATATTCAGGCGCATAAATCCCAGTCTTAGGATAATAATAATAATTCTGACTCCAATCTCCAAAACGCTGATAATATGGGTCCATGATAAAAAGAATTTCCTGTTCTTACACTAAAATATTAGCAAATAAAATTAGTAGACTCAGGAACAAATAAAATCAACACACGGATATATAAGCATGAAAGCAATTGAAACAAAATTTCTAGGTTTTCCAAAATAAAAACAATCCTAAAATTACCAAACACTGCATATCATTCTGTGTTCCCCGACAACGGCGCCAAAATTTGATAAGCGATATCTGTCACACTCGTAAATCAAATTAACAATATATTTCCACTGAACCCCTTAATTTTGCAATAATGTTGTAGTAACGAGCCCAGGATCGAACCTCGAGGAACTAACGGTAGGATGTAATTTTAGGATCGTATTTTATTCTCAATTTTGGAGTTTTTAATATGGAATTGGGGGTTTAAACTTGAATCTAAATCTAACAAAAGTGAAGCACAACAATAAAGAAATTAATCTAAAGCAAGAGTGAAACCTAACTATGTGCCAATGATCAAACCATAACGCATTGTCACCCTACATTATAATTAAACCATCAACACACTTAAACTAAATATGAAATAATGAAACACAATTAAATCTGATCTACAGCACCAATTAAAACCCTAACTTAAAACTACCCAACTAAACAATTAATCAAGCACAAATTAAACACAATTAAACTTCAACAAGGTAATGAAATGCTAAATTACTTGCAAAAAAATATAACAAACATAAAAATAAATCTGTATCAAGCTACAAAACAGGAATAAATGAAATTAACCCTAACTGAACCAACTCACAACCATTCTCTACAAGTTTCACACTCTCCGTCACACAAGAGTGTCAAAGTTGAGAACAGCCAACTCTGGACCTCAGCGGAGAAGCTCTACAGCGTATCAGCTCGAGGAATGCTTAACAGTGCCGACGGACCACCCCCGACACGCTGTGAACACCTCAAAACCAATCACCGGCCCGAAAATGCTGGAAATCTGAAAATCTAGTCTCTGGATCTGGGATGAAGATGCGGATGATGGATTGTGGTCGGTTGAAGCTCAGTAACGCTGGAGGACCACCGCCGAACGTTTCTGATGGGAATCAGAGCTCAGATTTGGAGAAACACCTCCAAATCTAGCAGGAACAGAGGCTTGCCGAGATGAGAATTCCGCCGGAGAGAACACCCGCCGATGGCTCCAGCTGATCGGGATGATGCTGCCAAGAAGCTCTCCACCGAGGTTGAAGCTTGAGAGAACGATCGGAGAAAGGAAAGGGGCCGAAATCTGGAAGAAGACGCCGCGGAACGAAGCTGCACTGTGGAGGAGTCGACGAAGCCTGGAAGCTACTGTAGCTTCTGTTTTGGATCTGTTCTAGATCTGAACGGGCGGCTGAAATTGATTTGGCACTTGATCAACGGTGAAAAGCTATCCAAAATCCGATCCGGAGGTACTGATCTTCATCTAGGGTCTGGATCTACGCTCCCTTAGGTCGGATCGACCAGATCATCACTGGATGGTTCAGATCTTCCCAATCTTCGATGAACGGTCTAGATTAATTTGACTTGATCAATAGCTGTATGAACTCCGATCTGATTCAAAACCTCTGGATCTTCATCTATGGATGAGATCTCCTCCTCATTAGGTTGGATGGGCCAGATCTTCAACGGATGGTTCAGATCTCTCATGTTCTTGATGAACGGCCCATAATGCTCCAAAGCTTGATCGTGTCGTTTAAGCTCCGATTCGAGCCCAATTTTGGTTCAGATAGATCCACATCCACGATCCTTTGATGCCTACAAAATAAGAATCAAATATTAGCATGAAATAACACAAAAATAAGATTATTTGCAATTAAGTCCAAAATCGATACAATGCATAAAATATGATGTAACCATGATTTAAACCTATGAAATCAACATCAAACCATGCATATATGAATTAAAATAATACAGTAAAATCATGGTTATCAGGGAGCGACAGTGAGGTCGGGTTCCAGAAGGGAACAACCTAAGGTCGCTGATCCAACTGAAGAAACCGGAAAGATTTTCAAGTTGAGATCAAGACAGTTGAACTGTCTCTTACTACTCATGCATTTTATATAACCATGCTAACATCTATTTTGCAGGACTATATTATCTAACATATTTTGTAGGAACGGCTGAATCAGTCGACTAAACCAGGTTGACTCAGCACAGATCAATTCTGTCAGTAATGATCATAACCAAAAGGAAAATACACTGATCGGTTGACCGAACCAGAGGATCGGTCGACCGAATGATCAACATTAAAGATGACAGTAAATGCAAATCTCAACAAATCTCGACGAATAGGGAAGAAACCTATTCGATTGACCGAAAGGAGTGATCGGTCAACCGAACCCTTAATGGTCATTAATTGCCGAAGATCGAATTAGCGCCGGATTTCATCCGGGAAGGAAGGGAGCTTGTTCAGTTGACCGAACCTAGGGATCAGTTAACCGAACATCGACGGTTCTTATAAAAAGAGCTCGAGGTCTGAGGCAAAAGACAACTCTCTATTCTGCTTCGAAAATCATCTGTGTAAACTTCTGCTACTGCTCTACGACTCGCAAGCTGCTCCATCTAGAAGTGCCGACCAAGCTTCGTCTTCAATCAATTGTCAGTATATTTTATTTTAGAAAAGCTTGCATTGTACTTAATTCAAGTAAGATAGTAGGTTGTTACTATCTTACTTATCTTTTGTACGCACTACTTCTTTACGAGATTTTCGGAAAGAAGAGACTTAGTGGATTGCCCATCGCTGCGGTTAAGGATCGCGGGCCTTGGAGTAGGAGTCAACCTATGCTTCAAACCAAGTAACCGAACTGTTCTTTATTTTCCATTGTATGGCTTTGTGTTTAACAAGAAAAAGAAAAGTTTTAAAAGCGCAATATTCACCCCTCCTATTACACTCATCTGATCCAACAAAATTGATTGAATAGATACTTTAATTGATTGGAGGTATCTAATTGGTTGATACTAAAATGTTTTGTCTAACATTTATATTTGGGGTTGTGTCAATACTAGCAATTTAGACTTGGAAGTAAACATTGGAGCAAATGTCATATAAGCTTTTGAAGAACTTTTGGGTACTCTAACACTTCAATCTTTCATATATTTGCTATGCTTCATTTCTATAAGTGCCAAAAGCAGATCCAAGTGCTTCAATAAGTTTGAAAGACTTTAACTCTATCAAATTTCCTTAGGTGTTCATTTCTATCTTTTAGAAATTTGTTATGAAATATCTCAATTAATACCAAAATTATGAAGCTTATGAAATCTCATTGGTATAGGTGTTTTGCCTTCATGGTGTTATCCTCATTTAAAGAAGTTTATCAAATTGCCTCTTGTAAAAGGTATATTATAGTAGTAGCATTCCTTCTACTAGTGTTTTAGGCTATGAATTAGAAGAGTTCTTCTAATCATATTATCTTTTGTGTTAACATTATTAGATGATTCATTTAGCCTTTACTTCTACATGAACATTTTCTTTGCTTTGACTATCATAATTATAAGTTATCATACACCCATGCTTTGGACTAGTGTTAGAATTTCAATGTGTTTTGAACAAGATATGTGTATACTTTAATTCAACCACATGAATATAAAATAAAATAATATAATATAATATAACATAAATTATATTATATATTTATATAAAAATAAAATAATTAACATATTTTATTTTTTAATGGAACTAAACAATGAAATTCTGTTTGATTACATCACATGCATGACCCATTTATAACTCCTCTAATCTATTTAATTCAATGTGTTTAGGGTTTTTTTATAAAGTATAACATAATTACAGCCGTTGGATCATAACGGCATACTCCTGGGGAATCATTGATTTGTAGGGGAAGATGTTGTTGGTGCAACGGAGGCCGGCAAGAGGGGGGTGAATTGCTGTAAACAAAAAGTAACTATACCCTCCTCGTACTTTCAACTCAGTTAGTGCAATAGTTAACAAAATAATAAATCAATAAAAAGAGACTCAGGAATTATCCTGGTTACAACCAAGGAGGTTGTTAATCCAGGGCAGTAAAAGCGCACTAAAAGAAACTCTCCTTTGCTGAAGGCGGAGAAGCCTTTTACACTTTCAAAAGCTCAGAACTATTGCTAGGAAACACTACAGATTGAATGCTTGAGTTGTTATTGAATTCCTAGCTCCAGGGGCCTTTATATAGCTCCTGAAAAGTCTATCCCGAGGGTCCAAGGCTGTAACGACCCACCTTCTACTAACTAAACTGTAAGGCTGATCGTCACATTATGCTGTGCTAAACTATTCCTTGACCATCACTAGAACTAGATGCGGAAGCTGTGCTAATTAAAATTTTTGCTAACTATTATCGTTTCTTGGTTCTACATGTGCTAAGGGGTGTAATCTAAGCTATTCATGTCATTATTACCACCCCTTATGGTCAAGGAACTTAACTAAGGGTTTCTAACTAATATCAGGCCTTCCAATCGATCCACGGATCGATTGGAATGGTCGAACCGATCCGGAGATCGATTCAGAGGGCTACTGTATCCGGGACATGGGTTGGATCAATCCAGTGATCGATCCAGCATGCTACTGTGCTCGGGCAATATTCTGGATCGATCGGCTGATCGATCCAGACCGGTCAATCGATCCAGTGATCGATCCCAGAGCAGTCTGTTCGCGACAGAAGGCATCCGGATCGATCGGCTGATCGATCCAGGAGCTTACTGTTCGCGGAACACGCTGCCAATCGATCCATTGATCGATTGATGGCCCTCAATCGATCCACCGATCGATTGGGGTTTCTGATTTCGCAGCAGAACTCTGATTTCAGCACTTGGGCGTGCCAAAATCTCACATATGAGTTATACACTACCTGAGAAACATTCTAATGACATAAAACTAGTATTCTAAACTTAACATGACACATAGTTCACTGATTCATAGCATTACATTGTAAGACCGTTGGATTCGATAGAGGGGGGGGTGAATATCGATTCGATAAAGATGAGTATAAACGCAGCGGAAAACTAAAATAGACACAGGTGTTTTTTACTTCGTTCGGAGCCTGTGACGACTCCTACTCGAAGGCCCGTACTCCGTGAGTACTTTCGTTGGGCAATCACTATCAATTCGAATGAAGATTACAAATAAGTACAAGAATTGACAGAAATAAAATACCGACAAGAGAAGAAGAGTTAGACTTTAAGAAAGCGCTTTGTCGGAATAGCCTCGTGGCGTCGCAGGAGCGTAGAGCAGCAGAGCAAGCAGTAAGTTTTCAGTGCAGACTTGATTTCTTTGAAGCTCCTACCTGGGGCTTCTTTTATATGCTGTCCCGGGCGCCTGGATCCCTTCCGGGCGCCTGGAACGTGACGTAGCTGCACGAACCATGATGCTCCACGTGGCGACGACTCGACTGGATGAAATTTACCTTCCGGGCGCCCGGATGCCTTCCGGGCGCCCGGACCTCCGGGCGCCCGGATGCCTTCCGGGCGCCCGGACCTCCGGGCGCCCGGATCCCCTCCGGGTGCCCGGACCACCTTGTTTCAGAAAGCTCCTTTTTCCTGCAAAACAGGGTTAGTCCGAGGCAAATATGTATCCTGTAAAACAGATTGTTAGCATAGTTAAAGTTCAATAGATGGATAAGAAAGAGTATGACTTAGATTACGTCTTTCCGAGACCGGAATCTAGTCACGATCTCGACTTAGATATCCGAAATGGATCTAAGCCGGATCGACGCCTAATGTCCCCTTCCCGGGAACGCGAGTCACTTCCCTCCGGTGACTTACCTTACTTACCGCGACGTCCGGCCCCTTCGACTGTCGGACTTCTCGCCTATCCGGTCGACCTAGCCGGACTTCTCGCCAAGCGTCCGGCCAGCCCGTCGACCGCTTGGACTTCTCGCCACTATCCGGTCAGCCCGTCGACCTAGTGGACTTCTCGCCAAGCGTCCGGTCGGCCGTCGACCGCTTGGACTTCTTGCCACTATCCGGTCACTGTCGACCTAGTCGGACTTCGTGCACATCCGGTCACCGTCGGACTTTTCCACATTTGATCAAAGTGTCAGACAACAACACAACTAACTTAACCTATTTGTCATTCATCAAAACCTGGGTTAGACCGTTAGTGCTACCCGCACCAACAATCTCCCCCTTTTTGATAGAATGACAACCTGGTTAAGTTAGTGAAAACATATGCAAGAAACAACATGCATTTATGTGGTTTTAAAGTTTGTTAGTATGTATTTTCAAATTGGTTTAGCTAACTTAACCACCTAACCCTCCTCCCCCTTTGGCATTCATCAAAAAATGAACAAAGGTAAATAATCATAGTGAAGACTTACTGTAACTGGTAATCAAATTTTGAAAGATAACTAAGTTTGGTTCAAAATTTGAAAGATAAAAGTGCAATTTTTAACACCAAGTTAAAAAATAGTCAAGTTGACTTGGGGTAGACAAGTTGAGTTTTGAAAAGTTAAAGTTAATCAAGTTTAACTTTTCAAGCGTGTAGAAATTTTCAAGACAGGTTTTTCAAATTTACTTTTTATGTTTAAGTAACATTTAATTTTCAAAAAGGTAAATTTTTCAACTTCGATTTTTTCAAACAAAGCAAAAATTAAACTTTTCAAGAAATAAAATTTTTGCCAAAATTAATTTTTAAGGCTAATTTTGAAATAGTTAATTTTTCAAATCAGGTTTGAAAATTAGGTGGGATTAAACTTAGTTAAATTTAACTTTTTGAAAACTGGTGTTTTAAAAATAAGTTAGTTTTAAAATAGATGTAAAAAAGTATGTTTCAAACACACAAAATTTTAATTAATTTCTCCCCCTGAACTTGATACTTAAAAGTTTGAAAATATTTGCTAAAAATATTCAAAGTAATTTTTTTTTTAAATGAGGTAGAATTTTCTAGAGAGATTTTAAAGAGAAGATTAAAAAAATAACGCTTAAGGAGATAATTAAAAAATAAACCTCCCCCTGAATTTGATATTCCTTTAATTTGATATTCCTTTAATTTATTAATCCTCCTTATTTATTAATTTTTCTAGGGGATTTAAAAGAAATTGAACCTCCCCCTGAATTGGTTACTCCCCTTAATTTAATATCTCCCCTTTAATACTAAGGTTTGGTTGTGTTAAATTTCAAAGCCCTAACACATTTGTCTAATTTAGTAATACATATATTATTATCTCTGTATCCTTGGTATAACTGTTTATTTGAATTTGATTAATCAATTATTAATTAATTTTAGATTCAGGTGCTTAACTTTAGTTTAAGGTTAAATAAGATAAGATTTTATTAATTCAATAACAGTTAAGTATTATCAATAATTTATTGATTAGTTTTCACTTGATTTAATAATTTAATACTTAGTGAAATAATTTAAATTTCATATTACTTGATTGAGCTGGTCAACGAAAGTGTTAGTTATAATTATGATTATTAAAAAAAAATTTAAAGGGATTACTAAAACAGCATTTAAAAGGAATTTAAAATGATTTTTATAATATGTTTTATGTCAATTAACATATGTTTGATTCAGTTTTGATTTTAGATTTAAATTAATATTAGTGGTTAATTTAAGTTTAAGTTTAATTTCAAGTTCTAAGTTAAAAATTTTAATTTTAATTTTAATTTCAATATTAAGTTTTAATTTAAGATTTAATTTTTAGTTAAGTCAAATTAAAAATTAATTTTAAGGTTAAAATGATGTTTAAGATTAAAAATGAGTTTAAAGTCAAAATAATAATTTTTAAAGTGAAAATAATCTATAGAAATAATTTATTATTACTATTTTTAAGTTAACAAAATTTCATTCAAAATGATACAAAATTTTTAGATAGTTTTAAAATGATTTTTAAAATATTTTTTAAATGATTTTTAAAAGTTTTTTTTTTTAAATAATTTTTGAAATAATTTTTAAGTTAAAATAATTTTTAAAATAACAATAATTTTTAAAAGGTTTTAAAAGAATTTTTTAAAAGAATTTTAAAGTTTTTTTAAATGATTTTTAAAAGAGTTTTAAAATTTTTAAAATGTTTTAAAATAATTTTAAAAAAAATTTAAAATGATTTTTAAAAGAGTTTTTAAAATAATTTTTAAAATGTTTTAAAATAATTTTTAAAAGAATTTTTAAAGTTTAAAATGATTTTTAAAATAGTTTTTAAAATGTTTTAAAATAATTTTTTTTTTTAACGTTTAAAATGATTTTTAAAAGAGTTTTTAAAATGTTTTAAAATAATTTTTAAAAGAATTTTTAAAGAGTTTTTAAAGAATTTTTAAAAAGTTTTTTAAAGAATTTTAAAAAATAGTTTTTAAAGAATTTTAAAAATAGTTTTTTAAAGAAATTTAAAAATAGTTTTTAAAGAATTTTAAAAATAGTTTTTAAAGAATTTTACAAATAGTTTTTTAAAGAATTTTTCAAATAATTCTTAAAGAATTTTAAAAATAGTTTTTTAAGAATTTTTAAAATAGTTTTTAAAGAATTTTAAAAATAGTTTTTTAAAGAATTTTTAAAATTGTTTTTTAAAGAATTTTTAAAATAGTTTTTAAAGAATTTTTAAAATAGTTTTTAAAGAATTTTTAAAATAATTTTTAAATATAGTTTTTAAAGAATTTTTAAAATAGATTTTAAAGAATTTTTAAAATAGTTTTTAAAGAATTTTTAAAATAATTTTTAAATATAGTTTTTAAAGAATTTTTAAAATAGTTTTTTAAAGAATTTTTAAAATAGATTTTAAAGAATTTTTAAAATAGTTTTTAAAGAATTTTTAAAATAGTTTTTTTAAGGAATTTTTAAAATAGATTTTAAAGAATTTTTAAAATAGTTTTTTAAGAATTTTTAAAATAGATTTTAAAGAATTTTTAAAATAGATTTTAAAGAATTTTTAAAATAGTTTTTTAAAGAATTTTTAAAATAGATTTTAAAGAATTTTTAAAATAGTTTTTAAAGAATTTTTTAAAATAGTTTTTAAAGAATTTTTAAAAATAGTTTTTAAAGAATTTTTAAAAATAGTTTTTAAAGAATTTTTAAAAATAGTTTTTAAAGAATTTTTAAAATGGTTTTTAAAGAATTTTTAAAATGGTTTTTAAAGTTATTATAATTTGAATTTGAAATTCGAAATTTAATTTTAATTAAATTTAATTTAATTTGAAATTTGAAAATTAATTTTAATTTAATTTGAAATTCGAAATTTAATTTTAATTAATTTTAATTTAATTTGAAATTTGAAAATTAATTTTAATTTGAAAATTATTTAATTTAATCCTTATTCATCTCACCCGATCTAGATTATCAATCAGGGAATCCTATAATTTTGTGAGATGAATTAGATTTAATTATAGAGTTTGGTTTAACTTGTGTTAGATTCAGGTTTAGCTTTGGTCTCAACAAATAGGCATTCTTCGGATAAACTTCTAAGCTTGGTGAGTCACCTGGACATCATTAGAAGTAACCAACCCTTCGAGGTTTTCCGAATAGTCCTATCCACGGAGCTTAGTACCAAACCTTGGTCTACCTAGTTAGGATCCGTAAGGGGTAGCTTCGGTCAGTTCCACTTGGCCAAATGCACCAGATCGAAGCCATATCTTTCTAGACATACGCCCAAGCTTCCCAACGTACTATCATCCAAAACTTCACCAATACTACTTGTCAAGTTAAACTTTTGTCCTTGTTTATTCTATTCCTAACTACCCCGGGTAGGTTGGTTTTGGTACCCCACCGTAAGTTTGTTTGGTTACCTGTAAATTATTTTGGAGGTGCCACTATTCAGGAGCCTCCCCTAAATTGTTGATTTTATTTTTAAGATTTCTTGTATAATTAGAGTTAGTTTTAGTTAAGTTTTAATGTTTAATTTGTAATTTAAATTTAAGTTTTAATTTTGAATTAATTAAATTGGTCAAATTATCTTTCTTTAAAAGAGTATATTTAATATTTAAATTTTCTTTCAATTTTAATTGTATTGGGTTAATTGACTTATCTTTCTTTAGTAGCTTATTTTTAAAGTTTAGGTTTTTATTTAATTTTGAGTTAATTAAATTGTTTGAATTATATTTCTTTAAGGGTTTGTCTTTTAACTTTTTATTAATTGTTAATTTTGAATTTTCTAGATTATTTTTGTTTAATATGTTATCTTTAACATTTAATTTTAAGTTTGTTAACTTCCGTTTTGATTTTATCAAAGTGTTTGATTTTATCCTTATATTTTCTTTACCTTTTAAGTTGATATAATTAGTGGAATTTATTAAATAAGTCTTATCATTAAAATTTAATTTTTTGTTAACTAAATTATCTTGGGTTTGGATAGAATTTTCTAGATTGATATTGTCTAGATTATTAAACAATTTATTAATTGTGTCTAGATTGATATTGACCTTGTCATCCTTTTTGTTTGAATTTTCAAATTTGTTTAGGTTTAAATTCGAATTTTTAGATTTATTAATTATTTTCAGATTTTCTGTATTTTCTAAATTAATTATATTTGTTTTATCAGAAAATATCCTAGGGTATTTTAGTATTTTCTGTAAATTATATTTGTTTTATCAGAAAATGTCCTAGGGGTATTTTCGCAAGTATTGTCATGTACACTATTTTCACATATACTTTCAGATATATCCAAATTAACATGCACATATTTTAAACTACTACTAGCAAGGGTGTTTTGGTAAATATTACTAACCTTGAGCGCAACCCCTAATTCAGCAGGCTTCTCCGTTGGATCTGACTCGAGTCCGGATTCGACTTTAACTTGATCTTCTAGCTCCATTGGCGTCTCGTGAAGCTTGATCAACTGGGTCCACAGCTCATATGCATTCTTGTATTTTTCTAGTCTGCATATGATATTGTTAGGTAAAATATTACAAATAATTTTACTTACGTTTTTATTCAGTTCCGAGTTCTGAGAAGGTTTTTTCAATATTAGCATATAATCGATATCTACGCTTCCTAAGAAGCATTCCATTCTTCGCCTCCAGTAGTTGAAATCTTCATCGTACGGTGGTGGTTCATTGGGGTTCCATCCTTCTTGAAAAGACATTGTTCTTGCACACAATGAAACAAAGACAAAATCCCAAGACTTGGTCTTGGATTAGCAGTGCTGGAAAAAATAATATTTCACTATTTTTTTTTTAAAAAAAATAAAATATTATTAAAATATTAATAAAAAATATTATCTCAAATTTTTGAAAATGTAATATTTTGTCGATACTAAATAATAGTGAAAAGATGACGATGTATTTTTCAAAAACAGTTTTGGAGGGAAAAAACGAAAGGCGTAAGGTTTTATTTTAAAGACAAACGATATTTAATTTTTCTTTCAAAAAGTCCCCCCTTTGCCTGATTGGTGGTTGCACCAAATCAGAGCGGTACCGGCTCTGATACCACTTGTAAGACCGTTGAATTCGATAGAGGGGGGGTGAATATCGATTCGATAAAGATGAGTATAAACGCAGTGGAAAACTAAAATAGACACAGGTGTTTTTTACTTCGTTCGGAGCCTGTGACGACTCCTACTCGAAGGCCCGTACTCCGTGAGTACTTTCGTTGGGCAATCACTATCAATTCGAATGAAGATTACAAATAAGTACAAGAATTGACAGAAATAAAATACCGACAAGAGAAGAAGAGTTAGACTTTAAGAAAGCGCTTTGTCGGAATAGCCTCGTGGCGTCGCAGGAGCGTAGAGCAAGCAGTAAGTTTTCAGTGCAGACTTGATTTTTTTGAAGCTCCTACCTGGGGCTTCTTTTATATGCTGTCCCGGGCGCCTGGATCCCTTCCGGGCGCCTGGAACGTGACGTAGCTGCACGAACCATGATGCTCCACGTGGCGACGACTCGGCTGGATGAAATTTACCTTCCGGGCGCCCGGATGCCTTCCGGGCGCCCGGACCTCCGGGCGCCCGGATCCCCTCCGGGCGCCCGGACCACCTTGTTTCAGAAAGCTCCTTTTTCCTGCAAAACAGGGTTAGTCCGAGGCAAATATGTATCCTGTAAAACAGATTGTTAGCACAGTTAAAGTTCAATAGATGGATAAGAAAGAGTATGACTTAGATTCCGTCTTTCCGAGACCGGAATCTAGTCACGATCTCGACTTAGATATCCGAAATGGATCTAAGCCGGATCGACGCCTAATGTCCCCTTCCCGGGAACGCGTCCTCACAGTCACTCCCCTCCAGTGACTTACCTTACTTACCTGCCAGACGTCCGGTCAGCCCTTCGACCCGTCTGGACTTCTCGCCAGCTATCCGGTCAGCCCGTCGACCTAGCTGGACTTCTCGCCAAGCGTCCGGTCAGCCCGTCGACCCGCTTGGACTTCTCGCCAGCTATCCGGTCAGCCCGTCGACCTAGCTGGACTTCTCGCCAAGCGTCCGGTCAGCCCGTCGACCCGCTTGGACATCTTGCCAGCTATCCGGTCAGCCCGTCGACCTAGCTGGACTTCGTGCCAGACATCCGGTCAGCCCGTCGACCTGTCTGGACTTTTCCTGCACACTTGATCAAAGTGTCAGACAACAACACAACTAACTTAACCTATTTGTCATTCTATCAAAACCTGGGTTAGACCGTTAGTGCTACCCGCACCAACATACATGACTAAACGTGCATGGAAGTAAAAATACTAAAGAGTTCTACGGTTTAAACTTTCTAAGTCCCCTAAGAATCTTTTATTCCAGTTCCTGCCACACACACCATCTCTGCATTGGCCTCCAGCTTCCTCTGCTAGTCCATCTTTCCCTTACCTTTATCTGCAGTATAAGGAAAATAGAATCTGTAAGCTTAAAGCTTAGTAAGAAACCATCTACCTCACTAAAACATGCAACGATGCAAACATGCTTTTAAAGAATGCTATTTGAAAACATATACTGGCATGACATACTATGGTTGCAAGCATAAACTGAAATAACTGAATATGCATACTGATCATGGCATGGCAACTAATTATATGAATCAATAAAGATAACTGAACGGAACATATAATAAGCTAAACTGATACTGAATTCCAACTCAACTAACATAACTAATTTGAGCTTTGAATACTAATTCATAATAAGTGAAAATACATAATCATGCTGTTTGGGCCCGGCAACTGTACTTGCTGTGCGCGCATCCCTAACTAGACCCGGGTTTGCAAGTCCCGAATTTAGTAGGGTTAACTAGGTTATCTAAACCTAGGGACGACTGTGGGAGTCCAACCCAATGGATATCTGATCCAGTACAGTGCCAGTGAAAATAAAATACTGAATATAGCTAACTATTTTAACTTGCCGTTTCTAGGTTATCTGAACCTAGAGTTAGGTTGTCTGAACCTAGATGCGACTGTGGGAGCCCACCCATTGGACCGTGGTCCCATATAAGCTAAAATAAACTGATTTAAATGCTTCTAATGCATTTAACTGAGCTATTAAAATGCTTAATTTACAACTTAACTTAACTAGCTATTTTATCGAACACCTAGTGTACCCCAACTCTCCCCTCTATTAGGGAGACCACTTCTAGGCACCCGACAACGTCTAGGGACCCCCACTGAAGAGGGAATACGTGTCCGGCCCATCTAGAAGCACTCACTAAATCCCTAAATCTGCGAGGAGAGTCAAATTCACCCTATGCGTCGATAAAAACTGCATATAGCTAAACTAGTGCGTATAAAACCAAACGGAGCTACTTATACTGCAGGTGAGGGGTTTCTTACCTTGTGTGCTAGATTTCTTACAAATCTAATCGCCAGAAATTCTGGTGGAGACGACTTCTCGACGATTCGCTCGCGTCCACGTGCTCTACTCGCGGAGGGGAACGTCCTTGTGCTGAAATCATCGCCGGAAAGTGACCTTGGGACCCTAGGGAGAGAACCCTAGGTATCCTTGTGTTTGGCGCCGAGAGAGGGAGGAGAAGAGGGGATCGGCGTGAGTTAGGGTGAGGAGAAGAAAGTTGCCGAACCAAACTCTAAAATAAACCAAACCAACTTATGTTTTCCTATTTATATTAAGTGGGTATTTTGGCCCAACTCAATTATAAATATATTTGATTCTCCTTTCTCTCAGCACGACCCTGCTGGGTTCACCGGTTACTAAGGCTAACTAAATGTTTAGCGGACCCGAGGGGTCCCGGGTTCGATTCCTGCTTAAACCATTTTACTTTTCTATTTATTTTTGCTACTTCCGATACTCCAAAAATTCTAGAAAAATATCTAATAATTCTAGAAAAATCATAGAACATTCCTAAAATAGTTTTGAGAATTTTCGGGCGTTACAAAGGCGCCTCCAACAAGGTTCAAGGCGCCTCCAGCTCGGTCTGCGGATAAAACTTTATCCGTAGCATAAATGGTCAAATTTGACCTGTTGAAGGCGCCTTCAACAGGGTTGAAGGCGCCTTCATGATGGAGGCGCCTCCAAGCCTGCAGGAGGCGCCTCCAAGCTGGCAGCACTGTTTCCAGCTCGGTTTTTCCAGCTTCTGACGCTTCGTTCTTTTGGGTGATTGCGGCCAACCGGAATAGGGCTCACCCGAACCCAATTCCCGGCCTTCTCCTCGAGCAGCCTTCCGTCCCGGCTTAACGTCCCTCAAACGCCGCGCACGCTCTTCACGCCCACCGGGAGTACTCTTCCGCAGCTCTCTCATCCTTCGGACGCACCGAGCCCGTCCGCTCCCTTCCCGTGCCGTCCTTCTCGCTAGCTGCGTCTTCCGCTCGACTTCCTGTGTTCCTAAGCTCCTGCACACTCAGACACAGGGATCAAACACAGCAGGACCTAACTAACTTGGTTGATCACATCAAAACTACCACGGGGTCCAACAATCTCCCCCTTTTTGATGTGTATCAACCCAAGTTCAAGTTAGGGTTGAAAATAAACATGAACAGTAATTTTAAAGAAAAAATTACTAAACTAACAAGTTAAGTATAATTTTTGCAATTAGAAAAAATTGCAACAATTTATATAAAAAAAAATTGCAACACTTTTTAGAAAAACAAATTAACTTTTCTCTAACTCCTTTATATAAAAAAAAAATTGCAACACTTTTTAAAAAAACAAATTAACATTTCTCTAACTCCCCCTAAACTTGTACTTTTCTCTCCCCCTTTGATCACAGCAAAAAAATAAACTTAGCAAAAAATTGCTAAGTTATAATGAATTTTCCAAAAAAAAATTCTAAGTAAAAAAGATCCTAAGGAAAAATGAATTTTTTTAAAAAAATTTCAAGTTAAATTGAATTAAAAAGAATTCTAAGCAAGAATGAACTTTTTAGAATATTATAAAACAAATTTCTAAGTTTAAGCTGAATAAATTTCTAAGTCAAATGAATGAACTTTTTGAATTTTCCAGAAGAAAATTTCTAACCCAAAAAAAAATAAGTTAGAAAAATTTTTTTTTGTTTATTTTAACAAATTTTTGATAAACTTTCAAAGCATTATTTAATTCTTGTTTAATGCTTTTTCAGAAAGTTAATTAAACATTTTCTTTCAATATTTTAGCTTCTGGCGAGGCACTAGGCCTTCTTGGTTATTGGAGCAACAACCACTTCCTTAGACAAAGCTTCCATAAAGAATTTCAATGTTTAATTTTCTCACTGTAAGCTTTTAATTTTTTTGAAAAATTAATTAAGCACAAATTTTGGAACCCAATGGAGGTTTCTACCTACAGGATTATTCAGATACTTAGGGGGTACATAATTTTTGGGTATTCTTCTAAGTTGACCCTGATGGTTTCTAATGTACCAGTTCAATTTTCCATAAACTTTAATTTTTGAATTTGGAAATCTATTTAAACATGTATTATTTCTTAATTTCTCAATTTCTAATTTTAGATTTTTATTTTCAGATTTCAAATTTTCATTTTCTTTTTCTAATTGATCTAATTCTTTAGACAAAGCTTTAATAAACTCAAAAGACTGTTTAGAGTTTAGGGCGCGTACCTTACTTACCTCATCTTGCGATGCTCCCCCTTCACCATTGCTTTCTCCTTCTGATGTTCCTCCCCCTTCATCTATACTCATTTCTAAGCTAGACGTTTCTTCTAGCTGATGGTTGGCCATCAGTCCTAGTCCCGAGAATTCTTCGACTTCGGAGTCAGAGGACGACGAATCATCCCATGTGGCCTTTAGATTGTGTTTGGGTCGAGTGGGCTTCTTGCTCCTTTCCTTACTTTTGCTCTTCAGTTTTGGACAGTCATCTTTGATATGTCCTTCTTCGTTGCAATTGTAGCAACGAACCACCCTTTTCTTTCGCTAGAGCTTTTTCGACTGCAATCTAAATTTGTTAGAATTTACAAATTTATTAAACCGTCTTACCAGTAGTGCCGCTTCGGATTCGTCGATCGAAGCTTCGGAATCGGGATCGTCCCTCCTTGCTTGTAGGGCGACGTCGAGGTTTGACTTCACTACTTCTTTAGGCTCTGCAATCCGAGACTCGTGAAGTTCAAAGGTAGAAAACAAACTGTCTAAGGTACTTACCTCAAGGTCCTTAGAGATGTAGTAAGCATCTACTAAGGACGCCCATTCTGGAGTCCTCGGGAAGGCGTTGAGCGCGTACCGGATGGAGTCTCGGTTCGTTACCGTTTCGCCGAGATTCGTCAGTTGCGTTATCAGCTCCTTGATCCGTGCTTGAGATGCGCTACCTTCTCGCCGGTGTTCATTCGGAGATTCGTTAGTTGTGTTCGAAGAATGTCGCGCCTCGCTAGCTTTGCTTCCGAGGTGCCTTCGTGGAGCTCTAGGAATTTCTCCCAGAGGTCTTTTGCGGAGTCGTAGCTTCCGATCCGACGTACCTCTTGGGGCAGAAGAACACTGAGCAAGTGAAACTCAGCTTTTCCATTCGCCACGAAATCCGCCTGCTCCTTCTTCGTCCATTGGAACTCTTCTTTGTCTTTAGGAGCTGCAAAACCGTATTTCATTGTTAGTAAGATATCGAACTCGGTTTTGAAGAATACCTCCATTTTTCGCTTCCATGTAGCGAAGTCTCCGTCAAACTTCGGGGGATGGATGTTCGCTCCGGCCATCGTCTTGATCGTAGTGCTTCAGTTGGCGGTTAGTCCTTCTAAGGCTATCAGGCTCTGATACCACTTGTTGGTGCAGCGGAGGCCAGCAAGAGGGGGGTGAATTGTTGTAAACAAAAAGTAACTATACCCTCCTCGTACTTTCAACTCAGTTAGTGCAATAATTAACAAAATAATAAATCAATAAAAAGAGACTCAGGAATTAACCTGGTTACAACCAAGGAGGCTGTTAATCCAGGGCAGTAAAAGCGCACTAAAAGAAACTCTCCTTTGCTGAAGGCGGAGAAGCCTTTTACACTTTCAAAAGCTCAGAACTATTGCTAGGAAACACTACAGATTGAATGCTTGAGTTGTTATTGAATTCCTAGCTCCAAGGGCCTTTATATAGCTCCTGAAAAGTCTATCCCGAGGGTCCAAGGCGCCTCCAACAAGGTTCAAGGCGCCTCCAGCTCGGTCAGCGGATAAAACTTTATCCGTAGCATAAATGGTCAAATTTGACCAGTTGAAGGCGCCTTCAACTGAGTTGAAGGCGCCTCCAAGCTGGCAGCACTGTTTCCAGCTCGGTTTTTCCAGCTTCCGACGCTTCGTTCTTTTGGGTGATTGCGGCCAACCGGAATAGGGCTCACCCGAACCCAATTCCCGGCCTTCTCCTCGAGCAGTCTTCCGTCCCGGCTTAACGTCCCTCAAACGCCGCGCACGCTCTTCACGCCCACCGGGAGTACTCTTCCGCAGCTCTCTCGTCCTTCGGACGCACCGAACCCGTCGGCTCCCTTCCCGTGCCGTCCTTCTCGCTAGCTGCGTCTTCCGCTCGACTTCCTGTGTTTCTAAGCTCCTGCACACTCAGACACAGGGATCAAACACAACAGGACCTAACCAACTTGGTTGATCACATCAAAACTACCACGGGGTCCAACAGATGTGCCATTAAGTCGTAAAAAAACATGCCCCAGAGGCCATTTTAGAGAACGAGGAGCGGTGTCACGTGACATTCACTCATAAATAGATATTTATAATGGAAGTGACAGCCAAATCATTCCGTTGCCAAAGCGCCTCACCTCACGCCCTTGGTATTCTCCTCCGAATAGCCTTCCTTTGATTGACAGTTTTTAAAAAATGTGGCTAAGTGTGTAAGGCATAAAGGAGAACATGCATTCCCGAGCTAGCCTAAGGGAAGGGATGAGCAAACAAGAACTAAACTTGGGTCAAGTCAATTGGTTACACCTCATTCGACTAGATTTAAAGAGGACGCTAGCGATATAGGTTATAACGAGCGGACCCAAGATGTGACATGGCGATCAAAGTTAAGGGAAGAGAACATCCCCCACCTTGCTTCGTCGCTCGCTGAGCACTAAAGCTCTTAGCTTCAGCCCGACTAGGTTATAAGTCGGGCGAGAGAAGGCCGACTGACCCTTAAGCTAAGCGAACATAAGGAGCCTAGTACTTCACTCTTGGACTGAAAAGATAACATATCCGGTCATTCAATAGCCAATCAGGTTTAAAAGTGGTTGCCCTTATAGGTCGTTCGGAAGGTTTGACTTATCTCATAGCAGACTGGCTATATGAGCAGGCAGAATAAGGGTCAGCTCTCTGATGTTTATAAATCTCTCTATACATATCCGACCAAATAAAAGGTTGGTTGGGCTTAAGGCACTTAGCCTCACAAATCCATCTATATATGCCCATTTAGGTAAAAGGTCGGTTGAGCTTGAGACACTTGGGTTCATATTTCTTCTCGAACGGACTTCCAGCACGCCAGATACATCATATTATTCTCCGAATGAACTTCTATTATTCAACATCTATTAGAGCAGTTTAATGCAATAATAGGTATAAAGATGGTTGGCCTTATTGGCCGGCCGGGATATACTCATAATATCCAAACAGATTTCTAGCATGCACTGTATAACTAAGCAAGTAATCGGCTTAATACGAAGACAAGCATAAAACCGGTTGGCCTTACACTCTGGCCGAGTTACACTCCGCAAACAGAATAACGATCATATGTCAGAGAATATTCTTCTAAAACTTTCTTTAGGGATTATTATGTCTTTTATTAGCCGACCACTTATGATAACATATTCCTTCAGCTATCACAACAAGGATATAAGTTACAAATGACAAAAGAGGTATACATATGGATAAATGGAAGATTTCTAGGATAATTATTACATATTGCCTAGGTGATTCACTTTCTATTACTCAACAACCTCTGACATTTTGACATTCTAGGTCACCTCATGATTACAGAGGTTATGAGAGGTGGTATATAAAGGGGGTTCTCTCTGTGGGCAAGGTACACATTTTACAGCATCTGAGCCTTATTCTACTGTTCTTCATTCACTCATCTAGATACATACTGACTTGAGCATTGGAGGGCCTTTGCAAAGGACTCCCTCCTTGGTTTTTGGGCACTGACGTTCTATTTACTCATATGGGTGTGCGCAAGATCGAAAGGAAACTCACCCTTAAAGTAAAATGTCTTGTTCCAGTCAACTATCTAGTCACCATTGCCAGCGCGCCATCTCTCCAGTTTCAAGCAGGATCATCCGGTCTGTCAAATAATTTAAACAGATTGTGTTGGACCCTTGGCATATGGCTAGAAGGGTGTGAAGAGCCCTGTAATTAAGATGAATCTACCTTTCACGTTCTTTCAACGTTTAGTTAAAACACGTTAATAAAGAAAGGAAATACGAGACTACTGAGGTTACTTGGTTTGCAACCGGGGAGGTTGCTAATTCAAGGCAAATGAAGTGCGTTTACTAGACTCCTTTGACACAAGTCAGCGGCGGAGAACTTGTATAAGACGTTGACAGTTAAAAGAATAAAGAACAGAATGAATATTTTCAGTATAGAAGAAATGTTATCAAAACTAGGTGAACCAGGACTCTATTTATAGTGCTCTAGTCAAGTCTATCCATTGTTGATGTGGAGGACTCCAGGCACCTGGATGGTGATCCGGCCGCCTCCAGCATAGGAAACTCTATCTCCATGCAATGGCTTCGTAACTACGCTGGGATAAAATTTTATCCACGTCTATGTGCCTAGATTGATCAAGACGCCCGGACCATTGTTGATGTGGACCCAAAAGTGATCCACAACAACGACTTTGCCATGAGACACTTGTTTGGTGCCTTGATGGTTTGGTCGCCCTAATGGTCCGGGCGCCTGAACCATTCAGCCAAGTGCTGACTCGTCCGACGCCTTCTTTAGTTGTTCACTTCTTCTCCGGTTGCTTGGGTGATGCTCCGACCTTCCAGAGTTGAGCTCACGCCCGAGCCCAACTCTGGCCTTCTCCTCGAGCAGTCTTCCGCTCCGGCTTCTCATCTCTGAGAAACATCACGCGCATCATTCTCGCTCCACTGCATACTCTTCCTCAGCTTCTCATCCCTCGGATGTACCGAACTCGTCGACTCGCTTCTCGTGTCATCTTTCTCTTTCACTAAGTCTTCTGCTTGACTTCTTGTGTTCCTAAGTTCCTGCACACTCAGATGCAAGACATCAAATACACAAAGCCTAACTTAACTTGGTTGACCACATCAAAACCAACATGGGGTACTTACAATTTTTTTCTTTTTTATGTGAATCAACCCAAGTTAAGTTAGTGTTAAAATAAAATAGTAAACTAAATAAATAATGCAATTTAGTACATTTAATTTGTAAATTAAAGTAATTTATTAAAAAATTTATATCTCTCCCTAGACTTAATCTTATTTCTCCTCCTTTAATCATATTAAAAATAAGGGTAATCAAAAAAATCTGAGAAAAACTCTTAGGGTTATTGAAACAGTGAATAGTTTTTTAAAAAAATTATGGGAATTATTTTGTAAAAATCTAAATTTTTACAATTTAAAAACTATTGTTTGAAAGAATAATTTTAAAATTATTTTTAAACTTTGAAAAGTTCTAAAAAATTTTGTCACTATTAAACACAATAATCCAGAATAGTGATAAAATTTTCACAAATAACCATAATTAATATAAGTTATAATAAATTATTGTATATAGAGAGAGGTAATTTTCTAAAATAATTGTTTAAAAATAGATTTTGAGCGGTTCAAAAAATTTTGCAACTTTTTATATGTAAAGTAGAAAGTATATACGTAGAAAAAATAGATCTTGAAAGATTGATCTATTGAAAATTTTAATATTAAAAATTAATATTTTTTAAAAAATCATAGAAAATTCATTATTCGTCAAAAGTTTTTAAATTTTTTATACTAATAAATAATAAATTCTTTTTTCAAGGAAAAATTGAAATCTAATTAATTTTGAATAGAAGGGTTTATTTAAAAATTTATCCAATTTTAAGCATGTAAAGAAAATATTAAGGTAAATTAAAATTAAAACATACATAATGATTTAAGCTAAGCATAATTTATGAATCCAATATAAATTTCTACTCACTGGATTAATCAAGAATTTTCTTAGAATATATTTTCTTGTTATTTTTCTAATTTGACTTTTGTGATATTTAAAATACCAATTAAGCCCTTGAAAATTTATGAATTTCTGAACATGTGAACCTGCCAATTGTTATAGTTTGTCAATTTTAACTTATAAAAGTTATAATATATCATCAAATAATATGTCTATTATAAAATAAAATAATATAAATTATATTGTATATTTATATAAAATTAAAATAATTAATATATTTTGTTTTTTAATGGAAATAAACAATGAAATTTTGTTTGATTACATCACATGCATGATCTATTTATAACTCATCTAATCTATTTAATTAAAGTAGTCCTAAAGAAGCTAATTCAGTTCTAAATGTGTTGCGTGTGAGTTGAAGATTTTAAATTGCTTACTATAAATGGGTTAGGGTAAGTTTTGATTAAATGAGTTTTGAGTCAATGAGATACAACTTATTTATAACTCATTTACCTAAATTATCACCCCTAGTTGTGGTATTGATACTACACAAGTTTATCTCGTTCACTTTGTCTTCGTTAAGCATAGAATTAAGCTCAAGCTCCACAAGTTGTTTTATTCATGTGAATGACGCTATTCGTTATTGGGTGAGGAATAAGTTTTAATCTTGAAGTTAAAATATGGAAAGTCATTTGATAGTATTAATTAGTCAACCTTTGAATAGGTTCTCATAAAAGGTCTCTACCTTGATGGAATCATGAGTGATTTACATATATAGAGGATTCAGCTGTTTTGAGGGCTCTTAAAAGGTAATTAATTTTTCATCATTGTTCATTCTATTAATTAGCTATTTTGTTAATTGATGTTTCATAATATATACTAACACGTACGTGGACAAATAATGTCATAATTTACATTGTTATTTGGACGACTCCTTTCTGTACCTTCTCCGCGTTTAATAAACTGAGAATTAATATGTAGAAATTTATCTCATAAATTGTACTCTATGCATTGAATCCCACTCAATCAACATCATATACATCCTTACTATATTTTCTTATTAATTATTTAAGGTTTTAGATTGGTATAATACATCTTTAATCATTTAACGATTATTATATTGGATTTAATTATAGCTCATGTTTTGGGTCTATAATGACTTAGAACAAGACTATGTCTATAATCTCTTTATCCATATTTATATTTATAATTATTTAATATTTTGAATGATGTTTAATGAGAAAATAATTTAAATGGAAAATGAATAAAAGATAATCAAATTTAAATATCGTTAAACGGAATTTTAAAATATTGTCAACAATTATATATATATATATATATATATATATATATATATATATATATATATATATCAACAAATATATTTTTCAATTTTAGAAAAGTAAAAAAAATGATACGCCAATAATCTCTAGTTCTAATAAAAAACTGTCATCACAATTTTTGTGAAAACTAAAAAAAATTATAACGAGGAATACGCTGTGTAATAAGTTATATCATAATTTGTTTACATATGCATGTTCATCCAAAACATATATTGCAATTAAAATAATATGATTGAAAAAAAAATGGATCCTCGTGATTGTTGGAAAAAGGAATTATTGGAGAAGAAATAAAAGATTATAGAAGAAAAAATGTGAAAGAGGTGAAGAATCTCTACGTTGAGAGGAGGAGAATAAAACAAAACACACAACTTACTTCATTCATTGAAAAAAGGTACATATTTATAGGCTTATTGGATAAGCACTAATAATCAAGATTTTTTTTTTTAATTCTATCTCTACGAAACTCTTATCCTATCTTGACAACTCAACAATCCTATCACAAAGTTTGGTCAAACTTGTCACCTCATCCTTCTATCTTCACAAATTTTATCAACATTAAAATAAAGTTTAATCTCTAACACCCCCTCTTAAACTTTATTTTGTGACTCCAAGTAGATTCCGCATCTTGATGAAATCTTCAAATTTAAGTGGCTTTGTAAAGATGTCAGCAACTTGATCTTTGGTCTTCACATGGACTAGCTCAACATCTTTGTTTTTCACATGTTCCCGAATAGAATGAAAGTGTATATCAATATGTTTACTTCTTTGATGATATACTGGATTCTTCCCCAATGCAATTGTCGATTTGTTGTCAATGCAAATTTGAGTTGCTTCACTTTGTTCAAATTTTATCTCCTTTAGCAAGCTTCTTAGCCATATAGCATGACTAACACATGAGGATGCAGCAATGTACTCTGCTTCACAAGTGGAAAGAGTAACAATAGGTTGTTTCTTTGACATCCAAGAAAATGTCGTATCTCCAACGAAAAATGCAAAGCCGGAAGTGCTTCTCCGGTCATCACAATCTCCACCCCAATCACTATCTGAATATCCAACAAGCTGAGATTTATTAGAATGAGAATAAAATAGTCCATGATACATAGTACCTCGGACATAACGAAGGATTCGCTTGGCTGCCTTCCAATGAGTCTCTTTAGGCTCTTCCATGAACCTGCTCACAAGACCGACTCCATATAATATATCCGTGTTAGGATGTATACTAAAAGCCTATCTTTTGCTATAAACATTTATCTAGAAATAAGAATCACATTGGTCAAATGTCTACATTTACGATAAATGTAGTTGCTCAATTAATTTATATTGTAGATAACATGGTGTGTGGTGACACACACAGAAGATCATGTTATCGGTTCCTTATAAATTATAAACAGTAGCTCACGACCAAGATGGAAAGGAACAAACCATTGGAAGATCGTAGTGTAATTAGGTATTAGTTTATCTTAACTATATAATTACACTAGTACACTTAGAGTGTATTGAGTAGGACCATTTGAGGTCGTTCCTTTTATACTGACTTTATGAAAGAACAAAGACCTCAGTTATTATGGAAGTGTGTGCTCTTAATCCTAATATAATAACAAGCACATATATTTGATATTTATTTCTTTAATTTATCAATGAGTGAGATTTAGTTCGATGAATCAATAAGCCCGATAAGTTGGGAAATGATATCACTTATAGTGTGTGTTGTTGATTATAGAAGGAAACTATGTCCTAGTAATCTAGGTTGATAATGTCCCCAAGATGAGCTCATAAAGATTGTCATGTTAAACCCTGCAGGTGGACTTAGTCCGACATGACGATAAGGTTGAGTGGTACTATTCTTGGATTAAGATATTAATTAAATGAGTTGTCAGTAACTCACTTAATTAGTGGACATTCGATATCTTAAACACAGGGAGACTAACACACTCATAATAAGAAAGAGCCCAAAAATGTAATTTGGGATTGGTGCGGTAGTTCAATAATAGTTCTCTAGTGGAATGAATTATTATTGATAAAATTAAGTTGTGTGTTCGGGGCGAACACGGGATGCTTAATTTTATCGGGAGACCAAAATCAATTCCTCCTCTCGGTCCCTATCGTAGCCTCTTATTTATAGAGTACTATACCCACCTATACCCACCTTCTATACCCACCTAAAGGGGCCGGCCAAGCTAGCTTGGATTCAAGCTAGGGCCGGCCTAAGCATGGTTTAGGGTGGCTGGCCCTAGCTTGAACCCAAGCTAGAGGGGGCCGACCATATTAAATTAAAAAGAATTTTAATTTTAATTTTTATTATGTGGAAGATATAATTTATTAAAGAGAATTAAAATTAAAATATCTCTCTTGTAAAGGATCTACAAAAGATTAAAGAAAGAGATTAAATCTCTTTCCTTATTTGTAGATTGGTGAGATATTTTATTTTCTCTTTAAAAATTATTCACATGTTGAAAAATTAAAATTATAGAAATTTCTTTTTATCAACCATGAAGAGATTTTTGAAAAGAAATTTTATTTTTAAAATTTCCGGAAACAAATTAGAAAGTTTTAATTTGTTGATTAAAACTTGTCTAATTTATTCCTCCATGATGTGGCCGGCCATTATAGTTTAATTGGGAAATTTTATTTTATTTTTCTCAATTAAATCATGTCAAGGAAATTAAGGAAATTTTATTGTAATTAAATTTCCTAATTTACCAAGACCAAGGATTATAAAAGAGGGGGTAGAGGAGGCTTCATTGTGAACAACCTCTATTATTTCTCTCCCACTTTTCCTTGGTGTTGTGGCCGGCCATCATCCTCTCCCTCTCTTCCTCTTGTGGTGGCCGAATCCTTCATCTCCCTTGGAGCTCTTGTGGTGGCCGGATACTACTTGGAGAAGAACAAGAAGAAGGAGAGAAAGCTTGCATCTCTTGGAGCTTAGTTGATGTTTTGTTCTTCATCCTTGGTAAAGCTTCCTTATTGTGGCCGAACCTAGCTAGGAGGAGAAGAAAGTGGTTGATGTTTTCTCATCTCGGAAGATCATTGCCCACACAACGTCCGAGGTTAGAAGAGGAATACGGTAGAAGATCAAGAGGTTTTTCTAGAAGGTATAACTAGTAATTTTTCCTTTCCGCATCATACTAGTTATTTATGGAAATAATACCAAATACAAGAGGCTTATGATTCTAGTATTTCGAATACGTTTTTTGATGTTATGTTCTTTTGTTTTATTTATCCTTGTGATTTGATTGTTCTTTTCGGTAAACCTAAAGTTATTTTAGGAAATTAAATATTAGCTTTCCATAAAAGGTTTTGTCTAGTCGGTGGTGGTTGCTCCCATATCCAAGAAGGTCGTGTGCCTCGCTACGTCAGTACTGGGAACCAATTATGGAAATTAATATTTAATGGAATTAATAACTTAAGGTGATTTGGGTCGAACGTGTTAAGTTCCGCAAGAGACCCAAGTCAAAACCTAAAAGAACAAATAGATTAAGTTTTGGATCAAACGTGTTAAGTTCCGCAGGCGATCCAAGATTAAATTTAAAAGAACACATGGTAGCTAGGAGAAGGTTCAGACCTTTGTACAAAATTTTTGTACAGTGGAACCTCTAGGTTTTCCGAGTAGCAACCAACAATTGGTATCAGAGCTAGGGTTTTGCCTCTGTGTATTTGGTATTAGTTTAACTATGCACATGTCATACATAATTTAGGCAGGATAATAGTAGAATGTGCTAACTTTGTGGATGCAGGATCCAACTATTATGGCTTATAGTTATTATGTGTGTGATTGGACCCTTGGACATGTCAAGGGCATTTTATTGTGTGTGCATGATTGTATTATAAAATACAGTAGGAGCTGTATTTAGTTTTATTAGGATTTTATCTTTTAATCTAGTTACATGTACATTCCTTTTATGGAATATAGGATCGATGGATGTAAATTTTATTTTATGTTCGATCTAGTTTACATGTACATTCCTTCGAGGAATATATGATCGAAAAACGTAAAATTCTATTTATGTCGCGGATCGAATCTTGCAAGGCGTGAAACCTTTTGAGGACCAGAGGCGCAGCGGAACAAGGAGCAAGATGGATGCGACAACTAGACCCAGTGGCGGTGGCTTGGCGACACACGGAGGACAGCAATAGATAAAAGCCATAATAGTTGAAAATTAGTTTTTCTATTTATTGCTTTTTATGCTGTGTTGTGTGTGCTTGTTAGTATGCATGTTAGGTAGACTAGCATAGGCAAAATTCCTCACTTTAAATAACTAAGTGGGAGAGGGATTTATTTTAAATAAATTCCACGGTCTCCATTACTAGTTTATAAGTGATGCAACAAGCTTGCGCATTGGCTCTGAGTGCCTTCCTCCATATCGGATGAGCTTGTTTGCGGATCACTAGATTAAACTTCCATTTTGGATGACTATAGGAAGTTAATTAAGAGCGTGTGATCTTCCCCATCGGAAGGGGCATAATCTTATTAATGGACTTAGTGTCAAGTAATGGTATACACTTAGGCACGTCTAATAGTATCCTCCCCATCGGAGTCACTGCTATTATTTGTGTGACTGAAGAAAACCAACCATTAATTTGTCAAATAAATAGGTTGACAAGATAATAAAATTAAAAACCCCTCTTACAAATGTTTGATTTTGTATACGTCCACACTACGTGGCATACAAAATTCACGGTGTTTGAGGTAATTTTATTTGTCATAAAGATTTATTGACAAGATAATTAATGGGTAAACCCCTCTTCTTACAAATGTTTAAATTTTGTATACGTCCACACTATCGTGACATGCAAAATTCACGGTGTTTGAGGTGTTGGTGAATTTAAATAATATTGTTTGAGGAATCAATGTTATTTTAAATTCAAAAAGTTTTGACCAAATATTTGATCAAAGACAGATCAACTATTAATTTTATTCGTCATAAAGTAAAGTTGACGAGATAATAAAATTAATGAATAAAATATCCTCTTCGATTTTGTATATGTTCACACTATCGTGGCATACAAAATTCATGGGGATTTTAAGGAGTTGATCTTGACCAAATATTTTAATGATTCTTAGGATTTAAAATGTTTGTCAATCCCCTAGTAGTCATACTATAGAAAAGACTTAATAGTCTCAATTGTAATGATTGGAAATAGGACTTGGACATTAAGGTAGACTGTCTTCTTAGAATTAAGAACAATATAGGTGTATTTAATTCATTAGTTGAAACATATTTAGTGGTGTTATCTACCAGAACCTGGAGTGTAGATACAGATGCCATTAATCATGTCCGCAATTCATTGCAGGGTTCCAGAAAACCCGGCAACTAAATGAAAATTAAAACACCGTCCACATGGGCACTACTGTAAAAATGGTAGCTGTTGCAGTGGGGGATGTTTATCTTTTGATAAGAATAAAACATGGATTTTTGAGTAATTGTCTTTACGCACCAAGTTTAGAAAGAACTAGTTTTCAGTTTTTAAACTATTCAAAGAACTTGATATTCTATCTCTTTTAATAACAAAGTTGTTATTAAGAAAAAGAGGGAAGTTATCTGTTCTGGTACATTAGTTGGCAATTTATAAATCCAATAACTCTCATGATGCAACAAATGGAAATTAGTAACACATCTTCTAACTTTAAGAGAAAGTAACCTTCGGAAATGAACCAATTATATCTTTGGTATCTAAGGCTAGGTTATATTAACTTGAGTAGGATTCATTGGTAGCTGATGAACTTTTGGGTTCATTGGTAGTGAAAATCTTTCTAACCTGCGAGTCTTACTTGGAAGGAAAAATAACCAAGAAGCTTTTAAGTCTAAGGGGTTTGGAGCCAAAGATATATAAGAATAGGTTCATTCTGATTTGTGAAGACTTTTTGACTATCCAGGCAAGAGGTTGTTTCAAATATTTCGTCTATTTTATAGACATCTATTTAAGATACAGATACATTTACTTGATGTGCCACAAGTCTAAGTGCTTTGATTAGTTCAAAGAGTACGAAGCTGATATAGAGAAACGTCAAAGTAAAAGTATCAAGACACTACGGTGAGATCGTAGTGGCAAGTACCTCTTGGGAGAATTTAGGAGTCACTTATCAGAAGTAGGGATTCAATCCCAACTAACTGCACCTGGTACACCCCTACAGAATGGTGTAGAAAAAGGAATGTATAGGACTCTTATGGAAATAAGTAGATTGATGATGAGTTATTACCAAATTCATTTTAAGGATATACTCTGGAAACGGAAGTGAATATAGTACCTTCCAAAGTCAGAACTCTCTACTCATTTAGAATTGCTGAATATGCATAAGCCTATTTCAAAGCATATTCGGATTCGGGTAGTCCAACACATATGCAGAAGAAAGACAATGATAAGTTGGATAGGAATTCACTTGTTTGTGGGTTATCCTAGAGAAATGAAAGTAGGTTTATAGTCTTAAAAATCAGAAGGTCATTGTTAGCATCAATGACCGATTTTTAGAAAAGGACTATGTAATAAACCATGTGCCCATAAGAAAATTTGTTCTTAAGGAAATAATAAAAGACATGTCTAATCTAGTACCAATTGTACAAGATGAGATACCACAAGGAAACTGCAACACGTATCACAAATGATACACAATTGCAGAAAGTGCCTTGTCGTAGTGGGAGGGTTGTTAGGCAACCTAAAAGGATTCATATTTTGGGAGAGTTTTTTGGACTTGATCCCTGGAGGACATGAACCTGATCTCCGGACATATGACGAAGTACTCCAAGATAAAGATGCAACATCTTGGCAAAGAGTAATGAATAATAGAATTAGAATATATGTATTCTAATAAAATCTGGAAGCTTGTAGAAACACCAAATAGTGTAAAAGTCTTTGGGTGTAAAAAGGTCAATAATAGGAAAAGAGGGATAGACAGGAAGGTAGAAACTTTCAAAAGTAAGGCTAGATGAAAAAGGAAACTTTTTCACTGGTTGCCATGCTTAAGTCCATCCGGATTCTTTTATCTATTTGGCAAGTGGATGTCAAGACAAGCATTCCTTAATAGAAGTCTTGAAGAAAGCATCCATATAAAGCAACCAGAAGGGTTCATTGTAAAGGGCTAAGAGCATCTTGTGTGCAAGTTCAATCAGTCTATGGACTGAGGCAAAGCTTCAAGATCTTGGAACATCCAGTTTATCAAAGTAATCCAGACCTATGGATTTATTGAGTAAACGGATAAGTCTTGTGTATACAAAATGTGTGATGGAAACGTGGTGGTGTTTCTTGTACTATACGTAGATAACATTTTTGGTAGTCGGAAATAATATCAAAATGTTGTCAGAAGTAAGGGTATGGTTATCCAAATAATTCGATATAAAGGACTTGGGAGAATGTATATATTTTTGAGATCAAAGTAATAAGGGATCGCAAGAAAAAAATATATATTACTTATCCCAAGCTTAATACATTGGAAAAATCCTTGCTCGTTTTTAGCATGCAAAACTCCTAGAAAGGTTTCTTACCTTTTAAGCATGGAGTGTCTTTATCTAAAGAGATGTCTCCGATGACATCAAAGGAGATTGAGGACATGTAGGCAGTTCTTTATGCTTCGGCAGTTAGACAACCTAATGTGTGCTATGCACGAGATCAGAAATCTGTTTTGCCAAGTGCATAGTTAGCAGATATCAAAGTAACCCTAGACAAGGACATTGGACTGCAGTAAAGCATATATTAAAAGTACCTTAGAGGCACTAGAGATTATATGCTAGCTTACAAGGTAGTTAATTTGGTTCCTGTAGGATTGCACGGATTTTGACTTCCAATCGGATAGGGACAATAATAAGTCGACCTCGGGATTTTGTGTTTACTTTAGGAGGAAAAGTCATAACTATGGAAGAGTGATAAGCATAGGTGTTTTTCTGGACTCAACCATAGAAGCTGAGTATATGGCAAGCCTCTGAGGTAGCCATAAAAGATGAATGACTTAATAACCTCAAGATAGACTTAGATATGATTTCTAGTTTGTCCAAAGATTATTACAATTTATTGTAATAATAATGGTGCAGTAGCAAACTTGAAGAAACCATGAGTCTATAAGGCAAGTAAACACAATAGAGCGCAAGTACTACCCAATACGAGAAATTGTATAACGAGGAGAAGTTGTTGCCGCCTAGATTGCATCAGATGATAACCTAAGGTCCTTAAGGCAAGAGCTTTTTGAAAGGCTTGGGAATCAGATGTATGGCAGCAGATACAGCAGCTTAGTCTTTTAGTATAAGTGGGAGATTGTTAGGATGTATACTAAAAGCCTAGCTTTTGGTATAAACATTTATCTAGAAATAAGAATCACATTGGTCAAATGTCTACATTTACGATAAATGTAGTTGCTCAATTAATTTATATTGTAGATAACATGGTGTGTGGTGACACACACAGAAGATCATGTTATCGGTTCCTTATAAATTATAAACAGTAGCTCACGACCAAGATGGAAAGGAACAAACCATTGGAAGGTCGTAGTGTAATTAGGTATTAGTTTATCTTAACTATATAATTACACTAGTACACTTAGAGTGTATTAAGTAGGACCATTTGAGGTCGTTCCTTTTATACTGACTTTATGAAAAAACAAAGACCTCAGTTATTATGGAAGTGTGTGCTCTTAATCCTAATATAATAACAAGCACATATATTTGATATTTATTTCTTTAATTTATCAATGGGTGAGATTTAGTTCGATGAATCAATAAGCCCGATAAGTTGGGAAATGATATCACTTATAGTGTGTGTTGTTGATTATAGAAGGAAACTGTGTCCTAGTAATCTAGGTTGATAATGCCCCCAAGATGAGCTCATAAAGATTGTCATGTTAAACCCTGCAGGTGGACTTAGTCCGACATGACGATAAGGTTGAGTGGTACTATTCTTGGATTAAGATATTAATTAAATGAGTTGTCAGTAACTCACTTAATTAGTGGACATTCGACATCTTAAACACAGGGAGACTAACACACTCATAATAAGAAGGAGCCCAAAAATATAATTTGGGACTGGTGCGGTAGTTCAATAATAGTTCTCTAGTGGAATGAATTATTATTGATAAAATTAAGTTGTGTGTTCGGGGCGAACACGGGATGCTTAATTTTATCGGGAGACCAAAACCAATTCCTCCTCTTAGTCCCTATCGTAGCCTCTTATTTATAGAATACTATACCCACCCATACCCACCTTCTATACCCACCTAAAGGGGGCCGGCCAAGCTAGCTTGGAATCAAGCTAGGGCCGGCCTAAGCATGGTTTAAGGTGGCCGGCCCTAGCTTGAACCCAAGCTAGAGGGGGCCGGCCATATTAAATTTAAAAGAATTTTAATTTTTATTTTTATTATGTGGAAGATATAATTTATTAAAGAGAATTAAAATTAAAATATCTCTCTTGTAAAGGATCTACAAAAGATTAAAGAAAGAGATTAAATCTCTTTCCTTATTTGTAGATTGGTGAGATATTTTATTTTCTCTTTAAAAATTATTCACATGTTGAAAAATTAAAATTATAGAAATTTCTTTTTATCAACCATGAAGAGATTTTTGAAGAGAAATTTTATTTTTAAAATTTTCGGAAACAAATTAGGAAGTTTTAATTTGTTGATTAAAACTTGTCTAATTTATTCCTCCATGATGTGGCCGGCCATTATAGTTTAATTGGGAAATTTTATTTTATTTTTATCAATTAAATCATGTCAAGGAAATTAAGGAAATTTTATTGTAATTAAATTTCCTAATTTACCAAGACCAAGGATTATAAAAGAGGGGGTAGAGGAGGCTTCATTGTGAACAACCTCTATTATTTCTCTCCCACTTTTCCTTGGTGTTGTGGCCGGCCATCATCCTCTCCCTCGCTTCCTCTTGTGGTGGCCGAATCCTTCATCTCCCTTGGAGCTCTTGTGGTGGTCGGATACTACTTGGAGAAGAAGAAGAAGAAGGAGAGAAAGCTTGCATCTCTTGGAGCTTGGTTGATGTTTTGTTCTTCATCCTTGGTAAAGCTTCCTTATTGTGGCCGAACCTAGCTAGGAGGAGAAGAAGGTGGTTGGTGTTTTCTCATCTCGGAAGATCGTTGCCCACACAACGTTCGAGGTTAGAAGAGGAATACGGTAGAAGATCAAGAGGTCTTTCTAGAAGGTATAACTAGTAATTTTTCCTTTCCGCATCATACTAGTTATTTATGAAAATAATACCAAATACAAGAGGCTTACGATTCTAGTATTTCGAATATGTTTTTCAATGTTATGTTCTTTTATTTTATTTATCCTTGTGATTTGATTGTTCTTTTCGGTTAACCTAAAGTTATTTTAGGAAATTAAATATTAGCTTTCCATAAAAGGTTTTGTCTAGTCGGTGGTGGTTGCTCCCATATCCAAGAAGGTCGTGTGCCTCGCCACGTCAGTACTGGGAACCAATTATGGAAATTAATATTTAATGGAATTAATAACTTAAGGTGATTTGGGTCGAACGTGTTAAGTTCCGCAGGAGACCCAAGTCAAAACTTAAAAAAACGAATAGATTAAGTTTTGGATCAAACGTGTTAAGTTCCGCAGGCGATCCAAAATTTAATTTAAAAGAACACATGGTAGCTAGGAGAAGGTTTAGACCTTTGTACAAAATTTTTGTACAGTGAAACCTCTAGGTTTTTCGAGTAGCAACCAACAATCCGATCGAGTGCAAGTTAGGTATCGCAAGCTTCCCACCAAACTTTTGAAACGTGTGGGATCAACCGTCTTTCCTTCGTCATTCTTGGATAGCTTTGTTCCGCAGTCCACCGGTGTGTTAACTGGATTACAATCATCCATTCTAAATCTCTTGAGAACCTCCTTTGCATATTGTTCTTGAGTCATAAATATGCCATCAACTCCTTGTTTCACCTCCAAGCCGAGAAAGTAGGACATAAGTCCCATATCGGTCATATCGAATGCTTTTGCCATAGCTTCCTTAAAAGATTTTATCATTTGAGGCGAACTTCCTGTCACGATTAGATCATCTACATATAATGATACCAATAAGATGTTATCATTGTCTGCTCTTACATAAAGAGCATGCTCATATGGGCATTACATAAAGCCATTTTCTTTGAAGTATGCATCAATTCTTGAATTCCATGCTCTCGGTGCTTGCTTCAAGCCATAGAGAGCTTTCTTCAACTTCAACACCTTTCTTTCTTGCCCCCTCTTGATGTAGCCAGCCGGTTGTTCAATATAGACTTTTTCTTCTAAGTAGCCATTAAGAAATGCCGATTTAACATCAAGCTAAAATATTTGCCATTTTAGTTGAGCGGCTAAAGAGATTATCAACCTTATAGTCTCTATTCGGGCAACGGGAGCAAACACTTCTTCGTAGTCAATGTCGGCTTTTTGTTTGTAACCTTTTGCCACAAGTCGCGCTTTGTAATTTTCTGTTTCTCCTTGAGCTTTTTTCTTCACTTTATAAACCCACTTCACACCAATGGGTTTATGGCCATCGGGCAAAGTAGTAAGATGCCAAGTTTCATTCTTCTTAATTGCTTTCATCTCTTCATCCATGGCTTTCTTCCATTTGCTATCTTTAATAGCTTCTTCAAAAGATACAATTTCTTCATTAGCATAAAGACAAATGAGATTAAGTGGAGTTGTCACCTCGTATATTTCTTGAAGACTTCTTGTCTTTTGTGGTGGAGGATCTTCTTCATCCAAGGGTGATGAAGAAGTAGGCGATGGTGGTGGAGTTGGTTCTTTCTCCTTCACTTGTTCTTCTTCTTGAATCATCACCATATTAGTGTTCCAATTCCAAGCACCATCTTCTTGAAATTCAACATCTCTACTTATGATAATCATTTTGTTCACTGGATTATAGAGTCTGTAAGCCTTCGATCTTGCATCGTAGCCAATGAAAATGCAAGGTAAGCTTTTGTCATCAAGCTTCGTTCTTCTTTGATCTGGAATGTGTGCATAGGCAATATACCCGAAAATCTTCAAATGAGATACAGATGGCTTGTATCCGGTTCATGCTTCTTGAGGTGTAATTCCTTCTAAATTTCTTGTAGGAGATCTATTTAGCAAATACACCGCACAGTTTACAGCTTCAGCCCAAAATTCTTTGGGTACTTCTTTCGTTTTGAGCATACTTCGAACCATGTCGAGAATAGTTCGGTTCTTCCTTTCAGCAACTCCATTTTGTTGAGGGGAGTAAGGTGCTGTCAAAGGCCTCCAGATGCCATGATTTTTGCAGAATTTTTCAAATTCTTTTGAGGTGAATTCACCACCACGATCTGACCGCATTGCCTTGATAGTATAGCTGTTGGTTGCTACTCGGAAAACCTATAGGTTCCACTGTACAAAAAATTTTGTACAAATGTCTGAACCTTTTCCTAGCTACCATGTGTTCTTTTAAAATAAATTTTGGATCGCCTGCGGAACTTAACACGTTTGATCCAAAACTTAATCTATTTGTTCTTTTAGGTTTTGACTTGGATCTCCTGCGGAACTTAACACGTTCGACCCAAGTCTCCTTAAGTTATTAATTCCATTAAATATTAATTTCCATAATTGGTTCCCAGTAACGACGTGGCGAGGCACATGGCCTTCTTGGATATGGGAGCAACCACCACCGACTAGACAAAACCTTTTATAGAAAGCTAATATTTAATTTCCTAAAATAACTTTAGGTTAACCAAAGAGAACAATCAAATCACAAGAAAAAGAAAAAACAAAAGAACACAACATCGAAAAACATATTCAAAATTCTAGAACGTAAGCCTCTTGTATTTGGTATTATTTCCATAAATAACTAGCATGATGCAGAAAGAAAAATTACTAGTTATACATTGTAGAAAAACCTCTTGATCTTCTACCGTATTCCTCTTCTAACCTCGGACGTTGTGTGGGCAACGATCTTCCGAGATGAGAAACCACCAAGCACCTTCTTCTCCTCCTAGCTAGGTTCGGCCAAAACAAGAAAGCTTCACCAAGGAAGAAGAAAAACACCAACCAAGCTCCAAGAGATGCAAGCTTCCTCTCCTTCTTCTTCTTCTTCTCCAAGTAGTATCCGGCCACCACAAGAGCTCCAAGGGAAGAGAAGGGTTCGACCACCACAAGAGGAAGAGGGAGAAAGGATGGCCGGCCACACCAAGGAACAAAAGAGGGAGAGAAATAATAGATGTTGTCACCATGAAGGCACCCTCACCCTTTCTTTTATATTCCTTGGCCTAGACAAATTAGGAAATTTAATTACAATAAAATTTCCTTAATTTCCTTAACATGATTTAATTGAGAAAAATAAAACAAAATTTCCCAATTAAATCTACATTGGTCGGCCACATCATTGGAGAACAAATTGGACAAGTTTCAATCAACAATTAAAACTTCCTAATTTGTTTCCGGAAATTTTAAAAATTAAAATTATTCTTAAAAGATCTCTTCATGGTTGATAAAAGGAAATTTCTATAATTTTAATTTTCTCAACATGTGGATAATTTTTAAAGAGAAAATAAAATAACTCACCAATCTACAAATAAGGAAAGAGATCTAATCTCTTTCTTTAATCTTTTGTAGATCGTTTACAAGAGAGATATTTTAATTTTAATTCTCTTTAATAAATTATTTCTTCCACATAATAAAAACTAAAATTAAAATCCCTTTTTAATTTAATTTGGCCGGCCCCCACTAGCTTGGGTTCAAGCTAGGGCCGGCCACCCAATTTTATACCTAGGCGGCCCTAGCTTGTTTCCCAAGCTAGCTTGGCCGGCCCTATTGAGTGGGTATAGAAGGTGGGTATAAGTGGGTATAGAACTCTACAAATAAGAGGCTACGATAGGGACCGAGAGGAGGAATTGGTTTTGGTCTCCGATAAAATTAAGCCGTGTTCGCCCCGAACACACAACTTAATTTTATCAATGATAATTCATTCCACTAGAGAACTATCATTGAACTACCGCACCAATCCCAAATTACATTTTTGGGCTCCTTCTTATTATGAGCGTGTTAGTCTCCCTATGTTTAAGATATCGAATGTCCACTAATTAAGTGAGTTACTGACAACTCATTTAATTAATATTTAAGTCCAAGAGTAGTACCACTCAACGTTATTATCATGTCGGACTAAGTCCACCTGTAGGGTTTAACATGACAATCCTTATGAGCTCCTCTTGAGGACATTATCAACCTAGTATCTCTAGGACACAGTTTCCTTCTATAATCAACAACACACACTATAAGTGATACCATTTCCCAACTTATCGGGCTTATTGATTCATCGAACTAAATCTCACCCATTGATAAATTAAAGAAATAAATATCAAATATATGTGCTTGTTATTATATTAGGATTAAGAGCACACACTTCCATAATAACTGAGGTCTTTGTTCCTTCATGAAGTCAGTATAAAAGGAACGACCTCAAATGGTCCTACTCAATACACTCTAAGTGTACTAGTGTAATTATATAGTTAAGATAAACTAATACCTAATTACACTACGACCTTCCAATGGTTTGCTCCTTTCCATCTTGGTCGTGAGCTACTGTTTATAATTTATAAGGAACCAATAACATGATCTTCTGTGTGTGACACCACACACCATATTATCTACAATATAAATTAATTGAGCAACTACATTTATCATAAATGTAGACATTTGACCAATGTGATTCTTATTTCTAGATAAATATTTATACCAAAAGTTAGACTTTTAGTATACACTCTAACAATTTCCCACTTATACTAAAAGACTAAGCTGCCATATCTGCTGTCATACATCTGATTCCCATGCCTTTCAAAAAGCTCTTGCCTTAAGGACCTTAGGTTATCATCTGATGCAATCTAGGCGGCAACAACTTCTCCTCGTTATACAATTTCTCGTATTGGGTAGTACTTGCGCTCTATTGTGTTTACTTGCCTTATAGACTCATGGTTTCTTCGAGTTTGTTACTGCACCATTATTATTACAATAAATTGTAATAATCTTTGGATAAACTAGAAATCATATCTAAGTCTATCTTGAGGTAATTAAGTCATTCAGCTTTTATGGCTACCTCAGAGGCTTGCCATATACTCAGCTTCTATGGTGGAGTCCAGAAAAAACACCTATGCTTATCACTCTTCCATAGTTATGACTTTTCCTCCTAACACAAAACCCCGAGGTCGACTTATTATTGTCCCTATCCGATTGGAAGTCAAAATCCGTGTAACCCACAGGGACCAAATTAACTGCCTTGTAAGCTAGCATATAATCTCTAGCGCCTCTAAGGTACTTTAATATATGCTTTACTGCAGTCCAATGTCCTTGTCTAGGGTTACTTTGATATCTGCTAACTATGCCCTTGGCAAAACAGATTTCTGATCTCGTGTATAGCATACATTAGGTTGTCTAACTGCCGAAGCATAAAGAATTGCCTACATGTCCTCAATCTCCTTTGATGTCATCGGAGACATCTCTTTAGATAAAGACACTCCATGCTTAAAAGGTAAGAAACCTTTTGAGGAGTTTTGCATGCTTAAAACGAGCAAGGATTTTCCGATGTATCAAGCTTGGGATAAGTAAAATATATTTTTTTTTCTTTTGATCCCTTATCACTTTGATCTCAAAAATATATACATTCTCCCAAGTCCTTTATATTGAATTATTTGGACAACCATACCCTTACTTATGACAACATTTTGATATTGTTTCCAACTACCAAAAATGTTATCTACGTATAGTACAAGAAATACCACCATGTTTCCATCACACCTTTTATATACACAAGACTTATCCGTTTACTCAATAAATCCATAGGTCTGGATTACTTTGATAAACCGGATGTTCCAAGACCTTGAAGCTTTGCCTCAGTCCATAGACTGATTGAGCTTGCACACAAGGTGCTCTTAGCCCTTTACAATGAACCCTTCTGGTTGCTTTATATGGATACTTTCATCAAGACTTCCATTCAAGAATGCTGTCTTGACATCCACTTGCCAAATAGATAAAAGAATCCGGATAGACTTAAGCATGACTACCAGTGAAAAAGTTTCCTTTTTCATCAAGCCTTGCTTTGAAAGTTACTACCTTCCTTTCTATCCCTCTTTTCCTATTATAGTCCTTTTTACACCCAACGACTTTTACATCATTTGGTGATTCTACAAGCTTCTAGATTTTATTAGAATACATATATTCTAATTTTGTTATTCATTACTCTTTGCCAAGATGCTGCATCTTTATCTTGGAGTGCTTCATTATATGACCGGAGATCAGGTTCATGTCCTCCCGGGATCGAGTCCAAAAACTCTCCCAAAACATGAACCTATTTAGGTTGCCTAACAACCCTCCCACTACAACAAGGCACTTTCTGCAATTGTGTATCATTTGTGATACATGTTGCAGTTTCCTTGTGGTATCTCATCTTGTACAGTTGGTACTAGATTAGACATGCCTTTTATTATTTCTTTAAGAACAAATTTTCTTATGGGCACATGGTTTATTACATAGTCTTTTTCTAAAAATCGGTCATTGATGCTAACAATGACCTTCTGATTTTTAAGACTATAAACTTACTTTCATTTTACTAGGATAACCCACAAACAAGTGAATTTCTGTCCAACTTATCATTGTCTCTCTTCTGCATATGTGCTGGACTACCCGAATCCGAATATGCTTCGAAATAGGCTTACGCCTATTCAGCAATTCTATATGAGTAGAGAGTTCTGACTTTTAGAAGGTACTATATTCACTCCCATTTCCAGAGTATATCCTTAAAATGATTTTGATAATATTCTTAATAACTCATCAATCTACTTATTTCCATAAGAGTCCTATACCTTCCTCTTTCTACACCATCCTGTTGGGGTATACCAGGTGTTGTTAGTTGGGATTGAATCCCTACTTCTGATAAGTGACTCCTAAAATCTCCCAAAAAGGTACTTGCCACTACGATCTCACCGTAGTGTCTTGATACATTTACTTTGACGTTTCTCTACATCAGCCTCGTACTCTTTGAACTAATCAAAGCACTTAGACTTGCAGCACATCAAGTAAATATATCTGTATCTCAAATAGTTGTCTATAAAATAGACGAGATATTTGAAAATACCTTTTGTCTGGATAGTCATAGGATCACACAAATCAGAATGAACCAATTCCTATATATCTTTGGCTCCATACCCCATAGACTTAAAAGCTCCTTGGTTATTTTCCTTCCAAGTAAGACTCGCAGGTTGGAAAGATTTCCACTACTAATGAACCCAAAAGTTCATCAGCTACCAATGAATCCTACTTAAGTTAATATAACCTAGCCTTAGATGTCAAAGATATAATTGGTTCATTTTCGAAGGTTGCTTTCTCTTAAGTTAGAAGATGTGTTATTAATTTCCATTTGTTGCATCGTGGGAGTTATTGAATTATAATTTGTCAACCAACATACCAGAATAGATAACTTGCCTATTTTTCTTGATAACAACTTTGTTATCAAAATAGACACAATATCTATTCTATAATAGTTTAGAAACTGAAATCAGGTTCTTTCTAAACTTAGTATGTAAAGACAATTCCTAATAATCCAAATTTTATTCCTATTAGAGAATAAGCCTCTCCCACTGCAACAGCTGCTACTTTTGCAGTAGTGCCTATGTGGACGGTGTTTTTTATTTTTATTTAGTTGTCGGATTTCCTGGAACCCTGCAATGAATTACAGACATGATCAGTGGCTCCCATCTCTACACACCAGGTACCGGTAGATAACTCCACTAAACATGTATCAACTAATGAATAAAATACACCTATATTGTTCTTAGTTCTAAGAGGACAGTCTACCTTAATGTCCAAATCCTATTTCCAATCAATTATAATTGGGACCACTAAGTCTATCCTAAAGTATATCAGCTAGGGATTGACCATCATCCTAAGAATCACAAAAATATTTGGTTAAGACCAACTCCTTAAAAATCCCCATGAATTTTGTATGCCACGTTAGTGTGGACGTATACAAATTCAAAGAGTAAATTTTATCATTTAATTTTATTATCTCGTCAACCTTACTTTATGACGAATAAAATTAATAGTTGGTCTATCTTTAATCAAATATTTGGTCAAGACTCTAAATTTAAAATAATATTGATTCCTCTAACAATACTATTTAAATTTACCAACACCTCAAAACACCGTGAATTTTGCATGCCACGTTAGTGTGGACATATACAAAATCAACATTTGTAAGAGGAGGGTTTTACCCATTAACTATCTTGTCAACGTAACTTTATGACAAATAAAATTATCTCAAACACCGTTAATTTTGTATGCCACGTTAGTGTGGACGTATACAAAATCAATCATTTGTAAGAGGGGTTTTAACCCTTTAATTCTATTATCTTGTCAACCTAGTTTTATGACAAATTAATAGTTGGTTTCATTTGGTCACACAAATAATAGCAATGTCTCATGGGGAGGATACTATTAGATGTGTCTAAGTGTATACCATTACTTGACACTAAGTCCATTAATAAGATTATGCCCCTTCCGTTGGGGAAGATCACACGCTCTTAATTAACTTCCTATAGTCATCCAAAAATGGAAGTCTGTTCTAGTGATCCACAAACAAGCTCATCCGTTATGGAGGAAGGCACTCAGAGCCAACGCGCAAGCTTGTTTGCATCACTTACAAACCAGTAATGGAGACCATGGGATTTATTTAAAAATCCCTCTCCCACTTAGTTATTTATTAATGAGGAATTTTAACTATGCTAGCCTACTAAACTTGTAAACTAACATGCACACACAACACAATATAAAAGCAATAAATAGAAAATCTAATTTTCAACTATTATGGCTTTTATCTCTAGTTGTCCTCCGTGTGTTGTCATCCCAAGCTGCTGCCATATTTGGCCACTGCCACCGGGTCTAGCTGTCGCATCCATCTTGCTCCTAGTTCCGCTGCGCCTCTGGTCCATAGAAGGTTCCACGCTTTGCAAGATTCGATTCGCGACATAAATAGAATTTTACATTTTTGATCCAATATTCCATAAAAGGAATGTACATGTATCTAGATCAAAAATAAAATCCTAATAAAACTAAATACAGCTCCTGCTGTATTTTAATACAATCATGTACACACATATAAATGCCCTTGACATGTCCAATGGTCCAATCACACACATAATAATTAAAAGCAATAATAGTTGGATCCTGCATCCACAAAGTTAGCATATCCTACTATTAACTTGCCTAAATTATGTATGACATGTGCATAATTAACCTAATACCAAATACACAGAGGCAAAACCCTAGCTCTGATACCAATTGTTGATTGCTACTCGGAAAACCTATAGGTTCCACTGTACAAAAAATTTTGTACAAAGGTCTGAACCTTTTCCTAGCTACCATGTGTTCTTTTAAATTAAATTTTGGATCGCCTGTGGAACTTAACACGTTTGATCCAAAACTTAATCTATTTGTTCTTTTAGGTTTTGACTTGGATCTCCTGCGGAACTTAACACGTTCGACCCAAGTCTCCTTAAGTTATTAATTCCATTAAATATTAATTTCCATAATTTGTTCCCAGTACTGACGTGGCGAGGCACATGGCCTTCTTGGATATGGGAGCAACCACCACCGACTAGACAAAACCTTTTATAGAAAGCTAATATTTAATTTCCTAAAATAACTTTAGGTTAACCAAAGAGAACAATCAAATCACAAGGAAAAGAAAAAACAAAAGAACACAACATCAAAAAACATATTCGAAATTCTAGAACGTAAGCCTCTTGTATTTGGTATTATTTCCATAAATAACTAGCATGATGCAGAAAGAAAAATTACTAGTTATACCTTGTAGAAAAACCTCTTGGTCTTCTACCGTATTCCTCTTCTAACCTCGGACGTTGTGTGGGCAACGATCTTCCGAGATGAGAAACCACCAAGCACCTTCTTCTCCTCCTAGCTAGGTTCGGCCAAAACAAGAAAGCTTCACCAAGGAAGAAGAAAAACACCAACCAAGCTCCAAGAGATGCAAGCTTCCTCTCCTTCTTCTTCTTCTTCTCCAAGTAGTATCCGGCCACCACAAGAGCTCCAAGGGAAGAGAAGGGTTCGGCCACCACAAGAGGAAGAGGGAGAAAGGATGGCCGGCCACACCAAGGAACAAAAGAGGGAGAGAAATAATAGATGTTGTCACCATGAAGGCACCCTCACCCTTTCTTTTATATTCCTTGGCCTAGGCAAATTAGGAAATTTAATTACAATAAAATTTCCTTAATTTTCTTAACATGATTTAATTGAGAAAAATAAAACAAAATTTCCCAATTAAATCTACATTGGCCGGCCACATCATTGGAGAACAAATTGGACAAGTTTCAATCAACAATTAAAACTTCCTAATTTGTTTCCAGAAATTTTAAAAATTAAAATTTCTCTTAAAAAATCTCTTCATGGTTGATAAAAGGAAATTTCTATAATTTTAATTTTCTCAACATGTGGATAATTTTTAAAGAGAAAATAAAATAACTCACCAATCTACAAATAAGGAAAGAGATCTAATCTCTTTCTTTAATCTTTTGTAGATCGTTTACAAGAGAGATATTTTAATTTTAATTCTCTTTAATAAATTATTTCTTCCACATAATAAAAATTAAAATTAAAATCTCTTTTTAATTTAATTTGGCCGGCCCCCACTAGCTTGGGTTCAAGCTAGGGCCGGCCACCCAATTTTATACCTAGGCCGGCCCTAGCTTGTTTCCCAAGCTAGCTTGGCCGGCCCCTATTGGGTGGGTATAGAAGGTGGGTATAAGTGGGTATAGAACTCTACAAATAAGAGGCTACGATAGAGAATTGGTTTTGGTCTCCTGATAAAATTAAGCATCCCGTGTTCGCCCCGAACACACAACTTAATTTTATCAATGATAATTCATTCCACTAGAGAACTATCATTGAACTACCGCACCAATCCCAAATTACATTTTTGGGCTCCTTCTTATTATGAGCGTGTTAGTCTCCCTGTGTTTAAGATATCGAATGTCCACTAATTAAGTGAGTTACTGACAACTCATTTAATTAATATCTAAGTCCAAGAGTAGTACCACTCAACCTTATTATCATGTCGGACTAAGTCCACCTGCAGGGTTTAACATGACAATCCTTATGCGCTCCTCTTGAGGACATTATCAACCTAGTATCTCTAGGACACAGTTTCCTTATATAATCAACAACACACACTATAAGTGATACCATTTCCCAACTTATCGGGCTTATTAATTCATCGAACTAAATCTCACCCATTGATAAATTAAAGAAATAAATATCAAATATATGTGCTTGTTATTATATTAGGATTAAGAGCACACACTTCCATAATAACTGAGGTCTTTGTTCCTTCATGAAGTCAGTATAAAAGGAACGACCTCAAATGGTCCTACTCAATACACTCTAAGTGTACTAGTGTAATTATATAGTTAAGATAAACTAATACCTAATTATACTACGACCTTCCAATGGTATGCTCCTTTCCATCTTGGTCGTGAGCTACAGTTTATAATTTATAAGGAACCAATAACATGATATTCTGTGTGTGACACCACACACCATATTATCTACAATATAAATTAATTGAGCAACTACATTTATCATAAATGTAGATATTTGACCAATGTGATTCTTATTTCTAGATAAATATTTATACCAAAAGCTAGGCTTTTAGTATACACTCTAACAGCCAGATTGATTTTCTACCAATCCTTTGAATTCCTTGAACTTCTCAAAAGCATCGTCTTTATTCATCAAAAGATAGACCCAAGTTTTCCTGTTAAAATCATCAAAAAAGGTTAGAAAATATCGACGACCTCCAAAGGAGGTCGGAGTGATTGGCCCACATATATCCGTATGAATGAGTTCAAGAGGCTTCTTAGCTCGATTGTGCGATTCATTCGGAAAACTTGCTCTAGGATGTTTGCCAAGAATACACCCTTCACAGATATCATTTTGAGCATTAATATGAGGAAGACCATTCACCATTCCTTTGCTTGAGAGAAGCTTTAGAGCTCTGAAGTTTACATGCCCGTACCTCATATGCCATAGCCATGTAATATCCTTTATGCATGCACTTAAGCATTTTGCAGTAACATGCTTAATATCAAGAGAAAACATCCTATTTTTAGACATAGGAATATGAGCAATAAGTTTGCTTTGCTTTCTCAGACGAAGACTACCATCTTTTAGTTGCATATTAAAACCTTTCTCAAGCAATTGTCCAAGACTAATAATATTTGTTTTCATGTCAGGCACATAATAAACATCAGTGATGTATGTGTGAGATCCATCTTTAAGTTTGATAAGAATCTTACCAACGCCTCTTACTTGGATTTTGGACGCGTCTCCAAATGAAACTTGTCCATTCACCATTTCATCCAACTCGACAAACATATCTTTACGCCCGTACATATGATTGCTTGCCCTGGAGTCTAAATACCACAAATTCTTGTTTGTGGAATCTCCATCCTTTCTTGCTAGCAAAACTATAGCATTGCCATTGTCTTCTTTTGACGCGTAATTAGCATTCCCTTGCACATTGTTAGAGCGACATTCCGTTGCATAATGACCAAATTTGTTGCAAGTATAACATCTTACATTTCTTTTGTCATACCTTTGGTCTCTACCTTGATTGTTGTCTTTACTTCTTCCTTGGCCTCGAGCAAAGCCCCTGCCACAACCTCTACCTCGGCCACGTCCACGGAAGTTACCACGACCACCGCCATTTTCTTGCGAACCTTCGGTCTTTGACTCTTCTTTCTGGTCAATAATGGTGAGCTTGGTTTGTAGAGCCTGCTCCATAGGCTCTCTCCTTCTTCTTTGCATTCTTGCTTCATGAGTTTGTATGGAGCTTAATAATTCTTGCACCTTCATTTCCTTCACATCTTTTGATTCTTCTATAGCCGCAACTACATAGTCGTACCTTGGTTCCAACGAGCGTAGAATTTTTTCTACGACACGACTATCTTCAATGTTATCTTCATTTCTTCTCAATTGGTTGACAATAACCAATACCCTTGTAAAGTAGTCTGATACATTTTCGGACTCTTTCATCTCCAACGATTCAAATTCCCCTCTCAGGATTTGAAGACGAATACTTTTTGCTCTTTCATCACCTTTGTATGCTACTTGTAGCATCTCCCATGCCTTTTTGAAAGTTGTAGCTTCGGCTACTTTCTCAAAAGTAGCTTCATCAAGAGCTTTATAAATAAAGAAAAGAGCTTTTTTATCTTTTCTCTTTTGTTCCGCCATTGCCATCTTTTCTGTCTCCGTTTGGTTGACTCCTTCTTGAGGCGCTTTATAGCCTCTTTCAACAATATCCCACAAGCCTTCGCTCTCCAGTGAGGCACTCATTTGGATACTCCAATTGCCATACTTCAAATCAATAAGACGAGGGATAGGAAGCATCGACATGACTCTGATACCACTTTGTTGGAAAAAGGAATTATTGGAGAAGAAATAAAAGATTATAGAAGGAAAAATGTGGAAGAGGTGAAGAATCTCTACGTGGAGAGGAGGAGAATAAAACAAAACACACAACTTACTTCATTCATTGAAAAAAGATACATATTTATAGGCTTATTGGATAAGCACTAATAATCAAGAATTTTTTTTTTTAATTCTATCTCTACGAAACTCTTATCCTATTTTGACAACTCAACAATCCTTTCACAAAGTTTGGTCAAACTTGCCACCTCATCCTTCTATCTTCACAAATTTTATCAACATTAAAATAAAGTTTAATCTCTAACAGTGATAAGAATCTCCTCAATGTTATGAATCATCCTTCTTCTATGTTGCTACCATTATCATTGTTGTCATCATCCTCTCCATCCATCTCCTCTTCCTCTTCATCATTGACATACATCTCCTCTTGTTCTTCCTCTTCCTCTTCATCATTGACATCCATCTCCTCTTGTTCTTCCTCTTGTTTTTCCTCTTCCTCTTCCTCTTCCTCTTCATCTTCATCATCGGAATTGTGTGCCTCTATCATCTATATATCAATGATAACATAGACAAAGCACACACAAAAGGAAAGACAATGATGCATATAAATGACTTTATGATTTATTAAAAAAAATGTATTTGTATATTGAAAAGAGAGGGCGTATGTTTTCCATACCAAGTCATTTGGCATATGCTGTTGTTCTTTGTACCCCTTCTCAAACAAACTAGAACGGGAGAGCTTCACTTGTTCGAGGGTGGCTGGTAACCCCTTGAACTCAAGATTAGGGCATGCTTCTATAATTAAAGAATTCAAGGAGGTGAGGTTTTTTAACCCTGCAACAACTCTCAATGTTGGAGAGTTTCTAATCTCTAAAGTCTTCAGTGAAGGTATTCGTTTCTGTGACAGACGAACTGATTCCACTTCTTCAATAGATAATATCAAGTGTTGAAGCATTGGAAAGCAAGACTTGGACATCCACTCACTATGTTCCTGACTATTGATGTCAATTTTTAAATTTGTCAGTGAAACCCAATATGAAACATCAAGTGCACCACAACCAAGTAAACTCATTTCTTTCACCGAAGGCAACAAGGGCCACTTTGGAAAGTTGATCAGCTTTGAACATTCATAAATTTCAATAAAATGGAGATTGGGGAAATCTCCACTCTGTATTCCATCCCACGCTTTCCAATTTTTCATGCTGCTAAATAGCAATAATTTAAGAGAGGGAAATGCAATTTTGTAGGAAGATGAAAATGGCTCTAGCGTGGAGGAAATTCCAGATCCCACATGTTGAACGTCATCCATCTTCCAAATATTAAGCTCTCCCTGAGAAGATGGAGATGGTATTAGCATGGAGCAAAATTCACGTCCCACATGTTGTACGCCATCCATCCCAATTATCTCAAGCTCTTCTAGAGAAGGAAGTTGACCCAACGGTGGAAGTTTACTACAATTCTTACAATTTCTTAGAATCAACTTGATCAATTTAGTGAAGGATGAAGCGCCCACCCATCCAACAAATTTGATTCCTGGATATTTGGTTATTTCAAGGGTCTTGAGATTGACATGCGGTTCCAGGTACTCGAGCTGCCACTCTGCCTTCTTTTCATCAGCATAGTCAAACCAATCGTACCAATATAACTCCAAAGAATCAAGATACTTTTTTGTCTTCAGAGGAAATTTTGAGTTTGAAAAATTATTCACCTCACCTATATTATCAATGGAGATGCTTCCTCCAAGTTTCATCAAACTATTCAATTCTCCTATGTTGCAATGCTCTTCTTCACGACTAACGCTGAAGTGGTTGAGTGTCTGCAAGTTGGTCAAGTTTCCAATTCCAGATGGAAGAAAGACAACTTGGTGAGAAAACCAAAGATGACGTAGGTTTATCAAATTTCCAATGTGCCTTGGGAGTGTATAAACACTTTCAGCATGGAGAATTTGTAAGTTGTAAAGGTTGCATATGGACTCTGGAAGACTCCTGACATTAGTATATTCTATAGAAAGGTAACGCAGTAGTTTGAGGTTGCCCAATGAATCCGGTAGCTTTGTGATGTTCATATAGTTCAAATCAAGTGCACGTATGTATTTCAATTTTTGGAAAAGATTGTCAGACTCTAAAAAATTTGTCTTGTCTTGGCAAAGCTGTCCCCCAAAAGCAGTATCTAATAAGAATTGTCCGCAGAAGTTTTAGTTGTTGAAGATTAATATTTTTGATCACCTTAATGTTTTCACCATTGACCGATAAGTGTCGAATCTCTTGTAATTTCTTTCTGTCGAAATTGTTATCAATCACACAGAGGCATTCATCCTGCGCTACATATTGTGCAAGATCGTGAACAAGATCATGCATCGAAAAATAAGACCCTTCTTCAGGATTTAACATTGACCTCTCAACCAATCTTTTTATGTAATCACTGCCAATGTCCTCAGCTCTCTTATCTCCATCAAGAGGAAAAATACCTTGTGGCATCCATAATTGGACTATTCTTTTTGAAGATAAACTTGTGTCTTTGGGAAATAAGGACAAGTATTGGAAGCATCTTTTAAGTTGTATCAGCATGCAATCATATGATATTTGAAGTGCTGGTGAAACTTCAATATTTCTGTCATCTAACTTCCATATCTCACTTTCTATGATGTCCGTCCATGATTCTTTATCTTCTTCATTTCTTAAAGCACCCCCGATCAACTTGGCAGCCAAGGGCAAGCCTTTGCACTTCTCTACTATCCTCCGACCGATGTCTTCAAGATCTGGACGTAAGCTTCTATCCGCTCCTCCCAAAGTGACTTTCTTGAACAATGACCAGCACACATCAAAAGGTAAGACATTCAACTTCAGACTGTCTCTTGTTGTCTGCATAATACGAGCAACAGAATGATTCCGAGTAGTTACTATAACTTTACCTGCAATAGCCGATAGCAGCGGCTTTTTTAATTGTTCCCAAAGACAAAAGTTATCATTCCAAACATCATCTAATACCAGTAAGAACCTTTTCCCCTGCAAATTCTCTTGTAGTGCACGTTGGAGCTCATCTAGTTCTTCATGAACTTTCACTTTTGTGAATGATTGTAGAATTTTCTCAGTCAAACTAACAACATGAAAATTTTCAGATACACAGACCCATCCTGTTAAATCGAAATAGCTTTTCACTCTCTGATCATTATAGACAAGCTGAGCCAGTGTTGTTTTACCCAGTCCCCCCATCCCAATTACAGCAATTACAGAAACTCCATTTCCTGTTGTATCATCTTCTGACAGCAGCCATTTAACCAGCACATCTTTTTCCTCTTCTCTTCCAAGAACATCTGATTCAACCACTAAAGAGCCTGTTTCTCGGTTCATATCTGAGAGCATGGGGCTTCTCTTTCTTTTTCCAGCCTTCTTAGGCAACTTTAGGAGTTTCCACTCCTTGGTGATCTCATCAAACCTTTTTCTTATCTCTGCGGCTTTATTTGCTAGTTCATCCTGTTGGGTTCATAATAATGTATCGAAACATCGAAATTATAGATTACAGTATGAATTCTAAAAGATTCATGCACAGCATCTTGTTATTTATCCAATTTATAGCTACCGCCGCCCGGAAAATCTTCTGATGAAATGTAGAAACCGCCGCCCGAAACTCATGCAAGGCCGGTTGACCCAAAATGACGTTGTAAGAAGAGGGTGAGTCAACTACAAGGAAAGTGCTCCTCCTGGTTCTGACCAATGACTCGCTTCCCAAAGAAATTGCCAGCTTGATCTGACCCATGGACCTTACTTCATTACAGTAAATCCATATAGAGAAGTAGCCACCGGCTGGAGCTCGCTGGCATCAATCTGCATTTCTTCGAAAACCGACCTGAACAAGATGTTTACCGAGCTGCCAGTATCCACGAAGACTCTGGCCACTCGGCTGTTGACTATAATAGCTTTGATGATGAGAGCATCATCGTGGGGCAACTCCAGTCCATCCAGGTCTTACGGTCTGAAACTAATGACCAGACCAGCAGCCTGCTCCTGGCTGCACCCTATTGCATGGATCTCCAACCGGCCCTCATGAGACTTGCGCGCCCGGCCTGAATCTCCGTCGGTGGGACCTCCAGAGATCATGCCTATGTCTCTTATATCCGCGTTACCCCGATTTTCTGCCTCGCGGGCTTCTCCTGGTTCTCCAGTGTGCCCTTGTGGTTGCATGCTTGGCCCCTCTTGCTCAGCTCGGGGTCGACTAGCCTGCCCTGCTGCATTGCGCTGTTCCTCCATCATTCGCTGGACTTGAGGAGCCAACTCAGGTAGTGGCAGACCCAGCTCAGCAGCTCGCCGGGAATCATGGGCAAATTGGAAACAGTCATTGGTGGCGTGCGTGTGAGACCGATGATATGTGCAATAGCGCGGTCCCCAAGGTCCAGGTCGAGGGACCTGAACTGCAGCTACACGTGGCATCGGTCGGGCATCCTGCCTGGGTTGGAAAGTTGGTCGAGCATCCCGAGCACGCGGGAGAGGTTGATCGGGCGTTTGAGGTGCTCTTCTCTCCGGTCTATAAGCCACGAGAGGTGGCTTGTCCGCTTTCCTTCGCGCCGCCTGCGCTTCTTCCACGTTGATGTAGCTGGCCGCCTTATCCAGCATCTCATTGAAATTCTTTACGGGATTTCTAATGAGATCCCTAAAGAACTCTCCCTAAGTCAACCATGGGAGAAGACACTCATAAGTATTTTGGACATGGCCGAGGGAACGTCCTGAGCCACTTGATTGAAGCGCTTGATATAGCTTCTCAGTGGCTCGGTAGACCCCTGCTTGAGAGCGAACAAACAGTGATTAGTATTTTGATATTTCCTGCTGCTAGCGAAGTGGCGCAGGAATGCAATCTTGAAGTCAGAGAAACACGTGATGGACCCGTGTGGCAGTCCATCGAACCATTTCTGGGCAAAGCTCGATAGAGTGTTCAGGAACACGCGACATTTAACTGTGTCGCTATATTGGTGTAGCAGGGCTGTGTTCCTGAATTTGCGGAGGTGGTCTTCAGGATCTTTACTACCATCGTATTCCCCAATAGCAGGGGGTCGGTACCCTTTAGGTAGCTTTTCTTCCAAGATTTTGGAAGAGAAAGACACTTTCTTTTCCGGTTCTGACCGGTGTTCACCGCGTGGGATGATAGCCTTTCCCTTCTTTGAATCTTTGGGTAATGAACTTTCAGCCACAGAAACTTGGGGTTGCTCCTTTTTGGCTATAATATCCAGGCTCGGGTTGATAATAACCCTGGCCCGTCTCCCTGCAGAAAGCAGGGGGAAACTCCAAAGGTTGTTTTCGTTTAGAGTCTCGATCAGAGGCGTGAGTAGGTTCTTTAGAAACCTTAGATAGCTTTTTTAGTCGAGATGCGGTTGTTTGCTGCTTTTCATAGGCCGCCCGCTTCTTAGCCTCCTTGAAGAGCTCGTATTCTCCTGCAGTCATTGTCACATTGATTCTACCCGAGTCCTCCATCGTCACGTTCCGGATCAGGTAAGGAAGTTCCCACAGACGACGTCAAATTTGATCCCGTCCGGAAGCTGAGTCGGACAGAGGCGGGCTATGCTGGAGTCGGTGTTGACGGAAAGTCGTCTAGAGTCGGGTCGATTTGGCACCTCCTGAGAAGGCGTCCCCGAGCGGATGACGGGGAGTGATGATGAGGCTAGGGTCATGCACACGCTCAGACAAGCACCCGGGTTATTAGAGACCAGAAACTTGGAAAAAAGTTCCCGGGTCAAGCCGGGTCAGGCCCTCCGACGCTCAAGTTAGGTATTTTTTTCCCCAGAAACACAGAAAAAGGATGAAAAGTAAAGGACAAGTATGAAATGACGAGTGAGCGTACTTGTGTAAGGGACAAAGCATCCCTTTTTATACTACAACGGGTGCTTCTGAAGTCTGACAGATGTCAAGGAATGTCGGATGTCAGGCTTTGTCTGGTAGTGAATGATACGTGGCACCCTCCCATAGGCTAGCGGAAGAACCGAAGGGGCAATGAGCCCCCGACCGTTGACATATTCTCTGACACTCTGATTATTTTCTGACAGGTGGTTACGATTCCCTTGTTTGCTTGTCATGTAGTGCCTGGTCTCCTCAGTCCGTGATCCCTAGGTTGGCTTTGTACTTGTCGCCCCGACCTGTAAGCGCAGACCTTTATCTATCCCGTGTTCGCTGTCTTCTGAATCCAAACCTGTACGTCCAGACCTATTTTGTGTGTCTTATCTTGCAAACTCCCGACCTGCCTTACCTTGTATCACTTCCAGACCTGTGCATCTGGCCTTGTCCTACACATCTCATCTTGCAGACTCCTGACCTGCCTTACCTTATATCGCTTCCAGACCTGCGCATTTGTCCTTATTCTACGCCTCTCATCTTGCAAACTCCCAACCTGCCTTACCTTGTATCTTTTCCAGACCTATGCATCTGGTCTTGTTCTGTGTCTCATATTGCAGATTCCCGACCCGCCTTACCTTCTATCGCGCCGTGTATCGCGACCTGTATGCCTTCGGTTTTGCTTATCCCGCTTCCAAACCTATATGTCTGTCTGACTCCGTCTGACTTAACCTGTATGCCTTAGCTTGACTCTGTCTCTCCAGGCCCTGTAACCTGACCTGTACGCCTCCCTCCAATTCTACTTATCCTGGTCCTGCATCCGACCTGTACGCTTCTGCCCATATAGTGTGCCGCAAGACTATAAGTCCTAACCTGTATCCTTGGTTGGCATATCCCGACCTGTACTCTTTAGTCCCTGTGTCTAGTGCCACAAGGTTATAAGTCTTGACCTGTATCCTTGGTTGGCATATTCCGACTTGTACGCTTTAGTCCCTGTGTCCAGTGTCACAAGGTTATAAGTCTTGTCCTATATCCTTGGTTGGCATATCCCGACCTGTACGCTTTGATCCCCGTATCGTGTATCGCAAGGCTATAAGTCCTGACCTATATCCTCGGTTGGCATATCCCGACCTGTACGCTTTAGTCCCTGTACCCAGTGCCACAAGGTTATAAGTCCTGTCCTGTATCCTTGGTTGGTATATCCCTACTTGTACGCTTTGATCCCCGTATCGTGTGCCGCAAGGCTATAAGTCCTGACCTGTATCCTCGGTTGACATATCCCGACCTGTACGCTTTAGTCTCTATGCCCAGTGCCACAAGGTTATAAGTCCTGTCCTGTATCCTTGGTTGACATATCCTGACCTGTACGCTTTGATCCCCGTATCGTGTGCCGCAAGGCTATAAGTCCTGACTTGTATCCTCAGTTGGCATATCCCGACCTGTACGCTTTAGTCCCTATGCCTAGTGCCACAAGGTTATAAGTCCTGTCCTATATCTTTGGTTGGCATATCCCGTCTTGTACACTTTGATCCCCGTATCATGTGCCGCAAGGCTATAAGTCCTGACCTGTATCCTTGGTTGGCACATCTCGACTTGCACGCTTTAGTCCCCGTATCGTATGCTGTAAGGCTATAAGCCCTGACCTGTATCCTTGGTTAGCACGTCCCGACCTATACGCTTGGCCCTGTATTTTCCAATAGGTCCGTCCCTGTATTTTCCGACCAGACTTGTATTTTTCGACCGAACCTATGTTTTCCTACTGACACGTCTTGACCGGCCCGAACTCTTATTTACCAGGCGGACCCAGCCTTCGACTGCTGCTCCTATCAACCCTGGGTCATTTTTTAATCTGAACCGAGCCCTCTGTTTTCCACCTATGCTTCCACCTAGGCGGGGTTTTTGACCGCTACATGGGCAGACCTTTGACTATGACGTAGGCTTGACTTCTGACTTCCATGCAAGCTTGACTTTTGACTGCCTCGTAGGCTTGACCTCTGACCTTCTCGTGATTTGACCCCTGCCCACGTCCGCTAACTGACCCCACAATCATGCACCGTATCACAAGCCTCCCCCTCAAGTCTAGTAGAACGAGGCGCTAGTCCGACTGTCTAGACCCAAGTCCAATAGTTGCCTGACCTGGTCCTTGCATCTCTCGACTTGCTGACCTTTCTCCCTATACTTTGTTCCGAACTTATCCTCCTTTCTAAAAGATATGTGAGAGTTCACTATTCACGTGTGGATTCTTCAGCTTCTGCCCATGACACTTTCTCATAAATGACGCACTATTTCCTAAGTGTCGTCTCAAGTTACGAGATAATCCCTTTACCTTCCCCTTCCTTATAAGAGGGTTGTGCATACTTCCATTTTCCTTTTAAGCTCTCCCTCGTACTCATGGAATCGGACGAGTTATCCTCTTTACGCCATCAACTCGCTCTAAAAGAAGAAGCCTTGCTTGAAATGACCCTAAGTAGGGGCCTTCAAACTTCACTCCGTAGGGAAATGGAAGAGCTCTGGCAAGCTACCAAATCCAGGACTCGAGCCGAGCTAGCTTTAAAACACAAGGCATGTGCAGACTTGAACAGCCAGACCCATTATATCGCCTACCTGAAACTGCGACATGAGGATGATATATCTCTCCTGCAAGAGGAAGGCCGGATAAAGGATGAAACCATTGACCAACTGCAAACCACCATCAAGCTTATCAAAGAAGAACTAGCTCAAGCTTAGATGCATCTGGTGAAAAGGGGTCAGGCCTCGGGAGCTGGATCTTGTAATAATAATTTAGACTGAGAAAAGTTCTTCTCTTTGTAGGTCTGTATTTTAACTTCTATTAAATAATATTCCTAGCACTGTCTACTTTAAGGGTTGTAGGATCTGTATTTCCTTGTTTATCACAATATTAGAAAAAATAAGTTTAAAAAAGGATAATCTGCTTACCATCTCTTACCAAAAAGGGGCTGGAGAGTAGTGGTTTGTACAAACTTGCCTGTTTGCATCTCGTATTAGCAACAAAAATACAGCTATAAGGCTGTTGAGTACGAAAAAATATCGTGGGCTGGAGAGTAGTGGTTTGTACAAACTTGCCAAGAGAGTCGTTGATCGTGAGAGCAGGCTCACTTATAACTTGTACTAAGGCGAGAGTCTGGGACAACGACCAGGGCAGTCGTTAGGCGTGAGAGCATGCTCACTTATAACTCGCACTCGGGCGAGAGTCTGGGACCCAACTGGGGCGGTCGTTGGACGTAAGAGCATGCTCACTTATAACTCGCACTGGGACGAGAGTCTGGGACCCGACCTGGACGGTCGTTAGGCGTGAGAGCATGCTCACTTATAACTCGCACTGAGGCAAGAGTCTGGGACCCGACCTGGACGATCGTTGGGCGTGAGAGCATGCTCACTTATAACTCGTACTGAGGCGAGAGTCTGGGACATCGACCTGGACAGTCGTTGGGCATGAGAGCATGCTCACCTATAACTCGCACTGAGGCGAGAGTCTGGGACCCGACCAGGATGGTCGTTGGGCGTGAGAGCATGCTCACTTATAACTCGCACTGAGGCGAAAGTCTGGGACACCGACCTGGATGGTCGTGTTGGTGCGGTTAGCACTAGCGATTTAACCGAGGTTTTGATGAATGACAAATTAGGTTAAGTTAGTTTGTTGTTGTTTGACACTTTGATCGAGTGTGCAGGAGAAGTCCAGACAGGTCGACGGGCTGACCGGATGTCTGGCACGAAGCCCAGCTAGGTCGACGGGCTGATCGAATAGCTGGCACGAAGTCCAAGCGGGTCGACGGGCTGACCGGACGCTTAGGCACAAAGTCCAGCTAGGTCGACGGGCTGACCGGATAGCTGGCACGAAGTCCAGACGGGTCGACGGGCTGACCGGACGTCTGACAGGTAAGTGAGGTAAGTCACTGGAGGGGAGTGACTGCGAGGACACGTTCTCGGGAAGGGAACATTAGGCGTCGATCCGGCTTAGATCCATTTCGGATATCTAAGTCGAGATCGTGACTAGATTCCGGTCTCGGAAAGACGGAATCTAAGTCATATCCTTTTTTATTAATTTGTTGAACTTTAACTGTGCTAACAATCTGTTTTACAGGATATATATTTGCTTCGGACTAACTCTATTTTGCAGGAGGAGTTCCTGGAAATAGGAGGTCCGGGCGCCCGGAAGGGATCCGGGCACCCGGAGGTAAGTTTTATCCAAACTCGCGCGTCACCACGTGGAGCTTGATGGTTGGACCTGCCACGTCCCACCAGGGCGCCCGGAAGGGATCCGGGGCGCCCCGAGCTTCATATAAAAGAAGGGTTAGAGGGGAGCTTCAGAACAACATCAGAAAGAAAGTCTTCTACTGCTTGCTCTACTGCTTTGCGCTCTAGCGACGCTAACAAAGATCCGGCAATACGCTCCTTTCCTTTTCTTTAATTCTTGTCGGTATTTTTCTTTATTTTGCTAGCATTTCTGTACTATTAAATTGTAATCATTTTCGAACTGCTAGTGATTGTCCAACGAAAGTACTCACGGAGTACGGGCCTTCGAGTAGGAGTCGTCACAGGCTCCGAACGAAGTAAAAACACCGTGTTCAGTTTGTCTAAGTTTTTTCTGCTGCGCTTAACTCTTATTAACGCTGGTTTTTCGAATCGATATTCACCCCCCCTCTATCGACGTTTCACGATCTAACAAGTGGTATCAGAGCAGGTATCGCTCTGATTTGGTGCAACCACCAATCAGACAGGGGGTGAAAATATTTTTTTTTTTGCTTTACGCTTGATTCTAATTTGATATTAATTTGGGAGTTTTCTTTTTCTTCTCGTTGCAATTAAATCTAAATTGGTGCAACATCAATTTAGATACAACTATTATTTTTTCCCGCACTACTAATCCAAGACCAAGTCTTGGGATATTTTTTTTTGTTTACTTGTGTGCAGAATGTCTCAACTAGAAGGCTTCAGCACAGTACGTCCTCCCCTATTCAACGGGGATGACTTTTCCTACTGGAAGAAAAGAATGGAGGTGTACCTAAAGACGGATTACGATCAGTGGTTCAACGTTATAAAGGCGTACCGAACTCCAGTCGACAACTCTGGAAATCCACTAGACCCGGAACAGTGGACTCCGGACATGAGGAAAAAGGCATCAACAGAAAACAAGGCAATCAACACGCTACATTGCGGCCTAACACGAGAAGAGCTGAATCGCGTCGGACCACATCAGAATGCCAAAGAATTGTGGGACAAACTGATCGAGTTGCACGAAGGAACGAGCGACGCGAAGGTAACAAAAAGCGACCTACTTTTAAATAAAATATTTAATATAAAAATGCAGGAAGGGGAAACGGCAAGTCAACTGCATGCAAGAATCAAGGACGTCCTCAACGGACTCCACGCGATAGGCCACCAGATGGATAACAGAGATTTAATAAGGTACGCACTAAATGCCTTTCCTCGTAATAACTTGTGGGCATCAATCGTAGATGCCTACAAAATTTCGAAAAATCTATCTAAGTTAAAATTAGACGAGCTTTTCTGTGAGTTAGAATTATATGAACAAACTAATGCTGGAGCCGAGAAAGGTATTGCTTTATTTGCAGGCTCATCCAAAGAAAAGAAGAGCAAGCCTGAATCTGAAGAAGATTCTGATCAAGATACCGAAGACGAAGAACACCTGGTGAACCTGGTAAGAAAAATGTTCACCAGGAGAAAAAGAAGCTTCAGCAAGAAGGACCTTCAAAAGATTAGTTCTCCCTCGGAACAAAAGAACGTAACGTGCTTCGGATGCAATAAAAAGGGGCACTACAAGAACGAATGCCCAAGACTAAAGTTCGACAAACCGAAGCCAACCAAAAAGAAGGCCCTCAAAGCAACGTGGGATGACTCCTCGGACGAATCAGAGGCAGAAGAGCAGAAACACCAGAGCCACCTCGCGCTGATGGCCCGCGAAGCTGAAACGGAAGACGAGTCGGAAGATGAAGATGGGTCTGAACCCGAATCAAGCCACGAGTCCGTACTCGTTTCCGAAGGCCCGGATGAGGTACATTTTAATTTAAACAAAAAGTTTTTTAAAATTATTTCCTGCTTAAATAGTAAGTTAATTAAAATAGAAAATGAAAACAAATCACTCCTTGAGGAAAATCAAGGCCTCAAGGAACAAATAAAAAATTTAAATCCAACTCAAGATCTAATACTTGAAGAGAATTCATCATTAAAATCAGAAATTAATAACTTAAAAGAAATACTAGAGAAATTCACTACAAGATCAAAAAAATCTAGACTTAATCCTGAACAATCAAAAAGCATGTTATAATAAAACCGGACTTGGATACAAGTCGAACTCAAATAAAACCTTTAAGTCATTAATAACCCAATACAAATCAACTAATCAAGCTTGGGTTCCGAAAGCGTGTTTGACCACGCAAGTAGGAATGAATCAATATTACATACCTAAAGAAAAAATATATTACATAAACTCGAATAAACCAAATCAAAAACCAAAATACAAGTCAAAGAAATCAAAAACTCAACAAAATATAAATTATCACCAAGTTAATTATAATTATAAAAGAAATCGACTCAAACCTAAAACGAAAATTTAAATTAAAGGCCAATAATTCAGGGGGAGGCTCCAGAATAGCTGACACCTTCAAAACTAACTTACCCGACAGGGTAACCTAAACAAACTAACCCGGCAGGGTAATTAGGATTAGTTAAAAAGAGACCAAGTTTAACTTGAATCATGGTACTGGTGAAGTTTTTGGATGATAGTACGTTAGGGAAGCTTGGGCATCGCATGTCTAGAAAGATATGGTTTCGATCTAGTGCATTTGGCCAAGTGGAACTGACCGAAGCTACCCTTGAATGGATCCTAACTAGTTAGACCAAGATTTAGTACTAAGTTCCGTGGATAGTACTATTCGGAAAACCTCGAAAGGTTGGTTACTTCTAATGACGTCCATGTGACTCACCAAGCTTAGAAGTTTATCCGAAGAATGCCTATTTGTAGAGACCAAAGCTAAACCTGAATCTAACACAAGTTAAACCAAACTCCATAATTAAAATCCAACCCATCTCACAAAATTATAGGATTCCCTGAATGAAAACTTAAATCGGGTGAGATGACTAAGGATCAAAATTAAAATTAAATTTCAAATTTCAAATTAAATTAAAATTAAATTGTGAATTTCAAATTAAATTAAAATTAAAATTTGAATTTCAAATTTAAATTAAATTTCGAATTCAAACTAAATTTCTTTTAAATCCATTTTAAACTTTAAAAATTATTTTAACTTTTAAATTAATTTTAAAAATAAAAGACTAACCTTAATTCCTACTCATTGTAGGAAACCAAGTAGATTTTGGACAGTGGTTGCTCCAAACACATGACTGGAGATCACACCAAGTTCACTCAACTCACTTACAAAAGCTTAGGAACAATTGTCTTTGGAAACAACGGCAAACTCAAGGTAATCGGAATAGGTAATATTGAATTAAAAATAGATTTCATAATTACAAATGTTCTACTTGTCGAGAATTTTAAATACAATCTCCTGAGTATAAGTCAATTGTGTGACACTAGGTATAAGGTTAAATTTCTATCCACAGAGTGTTTAATCAAACATCTAGATAATCCTACTATAAGTCTAAAAGGTTTTAGAAAAGACAACATCAATGCTATCAACTTAACTACCTCTTCAATTAAGTGTTATTTAACACAAAAAGAAGAAACTTGGTTATGGCATAGGAGAATGTCTCACACCAACTTTAGAAATATAAGTAAATTAAATGGACTAGTGAGAGGCTTACCGAAATTACCTAACCTAGATTCAACCATATGTAATGCTTGTCAACAAGGTAAACAAACAAAATCCACTCACAAACCAACCAATCAGCCACAAACCAATTCGATATTAGAACTTCTACATTTAGACCTTTTTGACTCCCATGGAGTCAAATCCATAAATGGAAACTTATACTGCTTAGTAATAATAGATGACTATTTTAGATTTACTTGGGTTAAATTCTTAAAACATAAAGACGAAACTTTTGAAATCTTTGCAAACTTTTGCAAACAAATTGAAAACGAAAAAGATATTAAAATTAAAAGAATTAGGAGTGACAACGGGGGAGAATTTAAAAATCATAATTTCAACAAGTTCTGTCTTGAGAATGGCTACTATCACGAATTCTCGTGTCCTAAAATCCCCTAACAAAATGGAATTGTAGAAAGAAAAAATAGAACTTTATTAGAAGCCTCTAGAACTATGTTAAATGAGTATAACTTACCTAAATATTTTTGGGGAGAAGCTGTTAGTACAGTCTGCTATGTACAAAACAGAACAACATTAAATAAAAGACATAATAAAACTTTCTTTGAAATATTTTATAACAAACAACCCAACATAAAATATTTTAAAGTATTTGGGTGTCCAACCTACATCTTAAATACTAGAGAACACTTAGGAAAATTTACCTCTAAAGTAGAAAATAAAATTTTTGTAGGATATTCTCTAAACAGTAGGGGTTACAGAATATATAATAAAATTACGCTAAAAATTGAGGAAACCACAAATGTAAAATTTGAAGAAACCCAAGAACAAACTCAACTTCAACCTGTTGAAAATAATAATACTGAAGAAACCAATCAATCCCTAGATCATGAAGAAGACGAACACACTCAAGCAAATCAACCTCCTAGAACTATAAGAATCAACCCTAACCATCCAACTGATCAAATAATTGGTGACCCAGACCTAAGGGTTCAGACCAGATCATCATTTAGGAACCTAAGTCAAATTTCCCTGATTTCAAAAATTGAACCCAAAACTATAGCTGAATCCCTACTTGATCCAGATTGGATCATCGCTATGCAAGAGGAACTAGCTCAATTTGAGCGTAATGAAGTCTGGGATCTAGTACCACCACCTAAAGATAAGAAAATAATAGAAACAAAATGGGTATTTAGAAACAAATTAAGTGAATCTGGGGAAATTACTAGAAATAAGGCTAGGCTAGTTGCCAAGGGGTTCAGCCAAGTTAAAGGACTTGAGTACGATGAAACCTATGCCCCAGTAGCCAGGTTAGAATCCATTAGAATGTTACTAAGTTATGCAGCCCATAAGGGATTCAAACTATATCAAATGGATGTTAAGTCAGCCTTTCTCAATGGACTGATAAAAGAAGAAGTTTATGTAGGTCAGCCTCTTGGATTTGAGAATCTAGAACATCCTGATTATGTTTTTAAATTAAAGAAAGCATTATATGGACTTAAACAAGCACCGAGGGCATGGTATGAAAGACTAACATCTTACTTAACATCCAAAGGATTCAACCAAGGTCAAATTGACCCAACCTTGTTTGTTAAATTACTAAAGAATGACATATTTATAGCACAAATATATGTAGATGATATAATATTTGGTTCAACTAACTCAGACTTTTTATAAGATCTAATTTATCAACCTAATGGAACAAGAATTTGAAATGAGTTTAGTAGGAAAATTGACATATTTTCTAGGGTTACAAATTAAACAAACAAATGAAGGAAATTACATTTATCAACATAAATACACTAAAGAATTGCTTAAAAAATTCGGAATGAAAAATACAAAAGAAATAAAAACACCCATGGCAGTAAACACAATCTTAGACAATGACCCAAATGAAAAACCAGTAGATCTAAAGTATTATAGAAGTGCAATAGGCAGTCTACTCTACTTAACTGCAAGTCGACCTGATATCTTATTTGCAGTTAGTATGTGTGCAAGATACCAAACCTGTGCTAAAGAATCTTATTTGACTCAAGTCAAAAGGATTTTTAGATATCTTAAGAGAACAACAAACGTAGGAATTTGGTATCCTAGAACCAGTGACTTTGAATTAATAGGATATTCTGATTCAGATTATGCTGGATGCAAATTAGTCCGCAAAAGCATAAGTGGTGGATGTCAACTACTAGGCCCATCACTTGTTTGCTGGTTCAGTAGGAAGCAACATTGTGTTGCACTATCTACAACTGAGTCAGAATACATAGCCATAGGAGAATGTGTAGCCCAATTATTATGGATGATGCACACTTTAAAAGATTTCAACTTAAAAATCACAAATGTCAAAGTTTTAATTGACAATATCAGCTCAATAAATTTAACAAAAATCCAGTGCATCATTCAAGAACCAAACACATTGAAATCAGGCACCACTTTATCAGGGATCATGTCACTAAGGGTGACATTGAACTCAAATACGTTGAGTCCAAGTCAAACTTAGCTGGCATATTCACTAAACCACTCCCTGAAAGTGAATTTAGCAATTTACGTAGAAAACTAGGAATGTGCTTAATAGACTAGGAGTTTCAAATTTCAAAAATATTTTCAAAAATGGTTATTCTCAAATTATAGGTTAAAACATACTTTGTTTTCAAAACTTTCCTATTTTTTTAGATTTTAAAATGTATTTTTAGCCTTAGACTAGTTTAAAATCCTTAGAAAGTATGTACCCATAGGACTAGTTTTGAGCATCTCACCAAAACCCTAGGCTTACCTTGCTTGTGTTTGACGAACATAGAAAGGGGTGAGATGTATAGGCCACTTGCCTAAGACTTAAGATGCTTATTTCAGTGCATCGACATAAGTCCGGGCGTTAAATACAAAATATACATTAATCAAGTTAAGGTTGAACTTAACTTGACTAACCAAGTGAAAGCTGCTATCTTCTGATTCGTCAGTCAGTAACAAATTGGTTAGACATTTGATTTAATGTCAGGTTCAGGGGGAGAAATAAAACTACTTCAGTTTTTCAAAGTGAATTTTTAAACTTATTTTTGAAAATCAAAGTCTAAACTCAACTTGGTTAAAAAATGTGTATTTTTTATTTTGAAAAAGAATTTTACAAAATTTATTTTAGCAAATATTTTCAACATTTTATGCTTGTGATTGAAAAATGTTTTCTTAAATATTTCTTAAACTTATTTTTGAAAACTAACTCTTATAAAACTAAGTTATTTTATGTTTTTTTCTTAGATTTTGAAAATTATATCTAACTTAGTTTTGAAAATCTGATTTGAAAAGTAAAATTTTACAAAAATTAGTTTTAAAAATTACTTTGTTATTGAAAATTGTGGAAATTAGATTTTTCAACACTTAAGTCTACAAACTAAGCTTCTCAAAATCATTTTCCTTAATCAGTTTTGAAAAATAGATTTTTTTTTCAAACTCAGTTTTGGAATTTTAAGTTTGAAAACTTATGTTTGAAAACTTAGTTTTTTTTCCCAAAGATTTAAGAAATAAAAGCAAAATAATCTATGCTTTAAATTCCCCCAGATTAACTTGTCATTATTTCTTACTTTGTCCGAAATCTATGTTTATGCTTAATCCATGCTTATTTTTGATGAATGCCAAAGGGGGAGGGTTAGGTGGTTAAGTTAGCTGAACTAAACTGAAAATACAAACTAACTTAAAAACCACATAAATGCATGTTTCTTGCATATATTTTCACTAACTTAACCAGATTATCATTCCATCAAAAATGGGGAGATTGTTGGTGCGGTTAGCACTAACGATTTAACTCAGGTTTTGATGAATGACAAATTAGGTTAAGTTAGTTTGTTGTTGTCTGACACTTTGATCGAGTGTGCAGGTAAAGTCCAGACAGGTCGACGGGCTGACCGGATGTCTGGCACGAAGCCCAGCTAGGTCGACCGGCTGATCGGATAGCTGACACGAAGTCCAAGCGGGTCGACGGGCTGACCGGACGCTTAGGTACAAAGTCCAGCTAGGTCGACGGGCTGACCGGATAGCTGGCACGAAGTCCAGACGGGTCGACGGGCTGACCAGACGTCTGACAGGTATGTGAGGTAAGTCACTGGAGGGGAGTGACTGCGAGGACACGTTCCCGGGAAGGGAACATTAGGCGTCGATCCGGCTTAGATCCATTTCGGATATCTAAGTCGAGATCGTGACTAGATTCCGGTCTCGAAAAGATGGAATCTAAGTCATACTCTTTTTTATTAATTTGTTGAACTTTAACTGTGCTAACAATCTGTTTTACAGGATATATATTTGCCTTGGACTAACTCTATTTTGCAGGAGAAGGAGTTCCTGGAAATAGGAGTTCTGGGCGCCCGGAGGTCCAGGCGCTCGGAAGGGATCCGGGCGCCCAGAGGTAAGTTTTATCCAAACTCACGCGTCGCCACGTGGAGCTTGATGGTTGGACCTTCCACGTCCCACTAGGGTGCCCGGAAGGGATCCGGGGCGCTCCGAGCTTCATATAAAAGAAAGGTCAGAGGGGAGCTTCAGAACAACATCAGAAAGAAAGTCTTCTACTGCTTGCTCTACTGCTCTGCGCTCCAGCGAAGCTAACAAAGATCCGACAATACGCTCCTTTCCTTTTCTTTAATTCTTGTCGGTATTTTTCTTTATTTTGCTAGCATTTCTGTACTATTAAATTATAATAATTTTCGAACTGCTAGTGATTGCCCAACGAAAGTACTCATGGAGTACGGGCCTTCGAGTAGGAGTCGTCACAGGCTCCGAACGAAGTAAAAACACCGTGTTTAGTTTGTCTAAGTTTTTTCCGCTGCGCTTAACTCTTATTAACGCTGGTTTTCTGAATCGATATTCACCCCCCTATCGACGTTTCACGATCCAACAGGTCGTTGGGCGTGAGAGCATGCTCACTTATAATTTGTACTGAGGCAAGAGTCTTGGGCACCGACCTGGACGGACGTTGGGCGTGAGAGCATGCTCACTTATAACTCACATTGAGGCGAGAGTCTGGGACCCGACCTGGGCGGTCGTTGGGCGTGAGAGCATGTTCACTTATAACTCGCACTGAGGTGAGAGTCTGGGACCAGACCTGGGCGGTCGTTGGGCGTGAGAGCATGCTCACTTATAATTCGCACTAGGCGAGAGTCTGGGACCCGACCTGGACGATCGTTGGGCATGAGAGCATGCTCACTTATAACTCGCACTAGGGCGAGAGCCTAGGACCCGACCTGGGCGGTCGTTGGGCTTGAGAGCATTCTCACTTATAAGTCGCACTGGGGCGAGAGTCTGGGACACCGACCTGGACGGTCATTGGGCGTGAGAGCATGCTCACTTATAACTCGCACTAAGGCGAGAGTCTGGGACCTGACCTGGACAGTCATTGGGCGTGAGAGCATGCTCACTTATAACTCGCATTGGGGCGAGAGTCTGGGACATCGACCTGGATGATCGTTGGGCGTGAGAGCATGCTCACTTATAACTCGCACTGAGGCGAAAGTCTGAGACCCGACTGTTAGAGTGTATACTAAAAGCCTAGCTTTTGTATAAACATTTATTTAGAAATAAAGAATCACAATGATCAAATATCTACATTTATTTGTTAAATGTAATTTGTTTAATTAATTTATATAGTAGACAACATGGTGTGTGGTGTCACACACAGAAGATCATGTTGTCGGTTCTTTATAAATTATAAACAGTTGCTCACAACTAAAATGGAAAGGAACAAACCGTTGAAGTAGTCATTGTGTAATTATGTATTAGTTTATCTTAACTAATAAATTACACTGATACACTCCAAGTGTATTGAGTATGATCATTTTAAGTAAGTTCTTTTTGTACTGACTTTATAAAAGAACTAGACCTTAGTTATTATGGAAGTGTGTGCTCTTAATCCTAATATAATAACAAACACATATATTTAGTATTTATTTCTTTGACTTATCAATGTGTGAGATTTAGCTCGATAAATCAATAAGCCCGATAAGTTAGGAAATGATGTTACTTATAGTGTGTGTTGTTGATTATAGAAGGAAACTGTGTCCTAGTAATCTATGTTGAGAATGACCCCAAGAGGAGCTCATAAGGATTGTCATTTTAAACCCTGCAGGTGGACTTAGTCCGACATGACGATAAGGTTGAGTGGTACTACTCTTGGACTAAGATATTAATTAAGTGAGTTGTCAGTAACTCATTTAATTAGTGGACATTTATTATCTTAAACACAGAGAGACTAACACACTAATAATAAGAAGGAGCCCAAAATGTAATTTGGGATTGGTGCGGTAGTTCAATAACAGTTCTTTAGTGGAATGAATTATTATTGATGAAATTAAGTTATGTGTTCGGGGCGAACACGAGATGCTTAATTTCATCGGGAGACCAAAACCAATTCCTCCTCTCGGTCCCTATCGTAGCCTCTTAATTATAGAGTACTATACCCACCTTCTTACCCATCCTATAGGGGCCGACCAAGCTAGCTTGGAGTCCAAGCTAGGGCCGGCCAAAGGCATGGTTCATGGGTTCATGAGGTGGCCGACCCTAGCTTGAACCCAAGCTTAGGTGGCCGACCCTATTAAAATAAAAAGGAATTTTATCTTTTAAATTTTTCTTATGTGGATTCCATGGTTTTAAAAGAGAGTTTAAAATTTAAATCTTTCCTTTTATAGCTTTCTACAAAAGATTAAGAAAAGATTTGAAATCTTTTCTTATTTGTAGATTGAAAGGTAGATTTTAATTTTGAGAAACTTTCCTTTTTTAACCATGTTCATGATTTAAAAGAGAGTTTAAAAATTAAATATTCTCTTTTATTAGTTTCTATAAAAGATTAAGAAAAGATTTGATATCTTTCCTTATTTGTAGATTGAAAGGAGATTTTAATTTTTAGAGATAACTTTTCTTTCTGGAAATCATCCACATGTTTAAAAGAAAAATTTTAATTTATAAAATTTCCTTTTTACAAACCACCATGAAGGAAAAAATTATTGGAGAAATTTTTATAAATTTCCGGAAATAAATTAGAAAATTTTAATTTTTGTGTTAATTAAAACTCTCCTTGTTATGGAGATAAAAGTGGCTGGCCATGATGTTTAAGAGAAAAAAATTGATTTTAAAATTAATTAATTTTTCTTTTCATGGCAAAAGAAGTAAGGAAGTTTTTATTTAAATTTCATTATTTGCCAAGGATTATAAAAGAGGGGGTAGAGGTGCTTTCATGGCTAGAGAACTCTATTCTTTTTCTTCCTCTCTTTTCCTCCTTGGTGTGGCCAACCCTAGGGTCTCTTCTCTTCTTATTCTCTTCTCTTCCTCCTTTGTGGCCGGCGGCATCAACACAAGAGAAATCCATGGTGGCCGGTTCTAGCTAGGAGAAGAAGGAGAGAAAGGAGTTTTTTTGTTTCTAGAATCCCATGGAGCTTGGTGGTGGTGGCCGGACCTCTACTTCTCTTGGAGAATTATGGTGGCCGAATCTTGCTTGGAGAAGAAGGTGGCTTTGGTGGATTCTCATCGTGGTAGATCGTTGTTCATACAACGTCCGGGATAAGAAGAGGAATACGGTAGAAGATCAAGAGGTTATTTGCTTACAAAGAAAGGTATAACTAGTAATTATTTTCTGCATCATACTAGTTTTCTTTGTATAGTTATTTTTGGAAATACCAAACACAAGAGGCATATGATTCTAGAGTTTTCGGATTTGTTTCGAAGTTGTATTTCTTTTCTTTTATTTTTTGAATTTGTGATTCGATTGTTCTTTTTGGTTAAACCTAGAGTTATTTAAGGAAATTAAATATTAGCTTTCCTTAAAATGCTTTGTTTAGGCGGTGGTAGTTGCTCCCATATCCAAGAAGGCCATGTGCCTCGTCATGCAGTCCTGGACGCCAATTTTGGAAATTAATATTTAATGGAATTAATAACATAGGTGGATTTTGATCAATAGTGTTAAGTTCCGCTTGCGATCCAAATCTAAACCATTAAGAACAGATAAGTTAAATTTAGAATCAATGATGTTAAGTTCCGTCTGCGATTCCTAATTTAACTTCTAAAGAACACAATAGGTTATTTAAGGAAAGATTCGATACTTGTACAAAATTTTTGTACAGTGAAACTGGTACGATTTTCCTAGGACTAACCAACACCGACTTGGGCAGTCGTTGGGCGTGAGAGCATGCTCACTTATAACTCGCACTGAGGCGAGAGTCTGGGACCCGACCTGGATGGTCATTGGGTGTGAGAGCATGCTCACTTATAAATCGCACCGGGGCGAGAGCCTGGTACTCGACCTGGGCGGTCGTTGGGCGTGAGAGCATGTTCACTTATAACTTGCACAGGGGCGAGAGTCTGGGACACCGACCTGGACGGCCCGAAGAAATTCTTCTTGGCTGATTCAGGAAGTGGATTGATGATGGCAGCCCGGTCTGGATACCGTTCCGGGAATTCCCGCCTGGGTGGTGACTAGCTAGCTATTCGCTACTCGCGCTATTTCCTGCACATACCTCAAGCAAATTTTAATTAGAACCACATTTGTTTACTTCTAATATAAAGAAGCACCAAATTCAAATTCTTGTGTCCCTTCATTTTCCTTCCTCTTTCCCGAGGTGGTTTTATAATCATGACGCATGGTCTCGCTTTTCCCAAGGTAACTGCATGGTTGCCTTTCTTGCTGACGTACGCTCTTCGCGCGCCGGAATGAAGCTGTATCCCTTTTGATGATTTCCTTGTCACATCCATCATTAAGACCTTTTTAATACCTTTCCTAGGGAAACGACATGTGTCCCATGACCCTATACCGCCACTGTGGATGATCAGTGCCTTTTAGCACGCTACCCTAGATCCGACGACTCAAGTTACTGTGCCTTATTTTCTCCTTTCGATGTTTCCGAGGGGCTCTCTTTATAAGCCTTAAAGGTTGTCCGTCGTCACCTCCTCATCTTACTGTCATTCTTCGGCTCTGGCGCTTCTTGCTCTATCTCTTAAGTTCTTCCCCGACTGCTACTTGCAAGCACTTTTTCCCTTCGTCTTCGTCATCCTCCTTATTCAATTCTCCGATGGCGGAAGGTAACATAGCCCCCTGGTATTCGTATTACGTATCCGACATAGATAGTAGTGACCTAGCTATGATTCGGGAAAACCTACGTCTCCCTGGTGAGTATCAACTGTGTGCTCCCAGACCGATTGAGCACCCTTCCTCCCCTCCTCAAGGTTTTCTAACCTTCTTCAAGGACCAACTCTTGGGAGGTCTCTGCTTTCCTCTTCATCCCATATTCTCTTCTCTGAGTCAATACTTTAAGGTCCCTCTTTCACAATTCGCGCCTAATGCAATTCGTGCCATCTGTGGCATGGTCATCCTCTGTAGGGTGTACCAGATTCCGTTAACCACCGAACTTTTCCACCATTTCTATTCATTGAAACGCTCGGAGCCTGGTGTGTTCATGGTACAATCTAGGGTTGGGTGCAAATTCTTCTCCGATATGTCTTCTTCCAACAAAGGTCGGAAATCCTACTTTTTCTTTATCCGTCTGCCCGGGTTGGTGGCCTGGCCGACCCAATGGCAATCCGCTCTGCCCTCCCCCTTTGAGTTACGCGACCATACTCATCATCCGGCCTGCCATACGACCATCGAGAAACTACAGGGAGTGCAACTTCTTTTTTCTGTGATATTACGAGAAGGTTTCTTGCACTTCTTCGGACTCAGTCTGGTACCAGCGGACATCGGAGCTCCATTTGGTAAGATATTGCTCTTCCCTCTATCGGTCCTCACTAACTGAAGTATTTCCTTCTTGCTTTGCAAAGGCCGCTATGTTCCGGGCCTACTCAAAAGGGTCATCCCGAAAGCCCAGCCACCTTCTGAAGAACATAGGTGACGAAGTGGCTAAGGGCCTGGCTGATTCTTAAGCTACCTCTTCCCACGAACATGTAGAAGAACCTTCAGCATCCTCCACCCCTTTGCTTTTGCCAGCGGGCCTTTCTGAAGCTGTCCCTGCAGCCTTGGAGCCCATTGAGGAAGATCGGGCTCCCTCTCCTCCTCTAGACAAACGCTTGCGACTTAAGTGCAAGCGCAAGAGAGTTGCTCCTGCGGCCTCACCTTCACCGATTCCTCCCCTCGAACAGGCTCCTAAGGTTCCCCGAACACACCTACAAGTAGCAGGAACTTCTGTTCAGGAATCTCCCCGAGTGGCAGAAATACCAGCCCCTACTCCCGTCCGGGTCCTGGCTCCCGAGCAGATCGGTCTTTCTTCTGGAGCTACCGGAGACCGGCCCGGGAGTTCTGCGATTCCCTCTGATCTCCCAGCCGCCCCCTCTTCATCAGCCGCACACACTCAGACGCAGCCTCCCAGGAATGAGCAGGATTTCGCAGCCACTTGGGGCCTACCCTCTGTCGCCGGATTAGAATCAGACCCAGCGGGGACTTCATTGGGGGCAGATGTCCCCCCGGTCAGTGGCAAAATTTTTCTACATGGAGACCTAGCCACCCTTTGGCGATCCGCCAATGAGCAATTTTGTGGGGGCTCTCGGTGGGAGAGTCTAGATCTGGCCACCCAACACATCATATCGGTGAGCTCTCCTCTTCTCCATTTAATTCTTGTCATCATTGCTAATTTTCTTCTGGTTACTGAGCAGGCTTGCTCTAGTGGCCTGCGCCTGACCCAATTTGCCACAGACCTGCTCCGAGAAATTGAGTCGCTGAAGGCTCGTGTCCGGGAATTGGAGTTGCCGCTGACTCCTCGTGTCCGGGAATTGGAGTTGCCGCTGACTCCTTGTGACCCCTTTGATCCTCTGGACTCTTACTTATACACGATTGAGGGCTCGACTCAGACCGCTAGGGACTTGGCTCAGGAAAACACTGAGAAAATAAAAGAACTGCAGTCGACCCTGCAGACCAGCGACTCGAAGCTGAATTCAGAGGGGCAGCGTCGCCGTCAGCTGACAAATGAGTTAAAGGAGAAGAACTCTAAATTGGCCTCTCTTTCTGTAGACCTGAAGGCCCTCCAGGAGTCTCATGCAGCCCTATAAAAAGACCTAGAGATTGGCCAAGCAGATCTAGCAGCTAGTACTGACCGGGAAAATACTTTCAAGGCTCAGCAGACTCAGGATCAGGCCACCATTAAGTCCCTCCAGGTAGGTTTCCACAAAGCACAGACAGAGGCTTCCACATTAAAATAAGAGAAGGCACTGGCCTTGGCCTCTACAGAGAAAGTGCAGGCAGAGCTGGTAGGGTACCAGGCCGGCGAAGGTGAGCGTCTCAAAGCTTATCGAATTTCTTATGTCAAGTCTCCCCTGTTCCAAAAGAAGATAGGTGATTTTGCTGACCAGATGCTCTGTTACAGCGGGAAGGGGGGGGGGGGGTAGGCTCAGTGCGCCAACTATTTGAGCAAAAACTTCTTTGCTCCGATAACAACTTTATGACTCTTCCAGCTCCTCTTCCGAGTGATGTGCTTCCTTCAGGCCCTCCTCCGGACTCTCAGACTTAATGTAACCCTTTCTGTGTGTGATTTTGAAATTTAATAGACTCGCTTGTGTGCTCTGTGTTCAAATATGTTAAAACTTAGGGAATTCCTTGATCTATATTTGTTTAGATATTTGTTGAGACTGATATAAACTTAAGAAACTATCTAGTGGGCATCTTGATTTTGTGAATTCTGGGTTATGTTCCCTGGTCTCAGATCTACTTGCTCTTCATTCTGGGATCTATTTGCTTTCTAACCTGGGACTTGCTTATTTCCTGACCTGGCATTTGTTTTGAGCTAGATGACGTTCTGAATGTAGCCCATGGAACTTTGTTCTCTGTCCCACGCTAGCTTCTGAGCTGGATTCGTTCCTTAATGAAAATAGATCCCGGGTTAGATTCATCCCTTAACGAAACTGGTTCCCGAGCTGGATTCCTCCGTTACTCGAAACTAACTCCCAAGCTGGATTAATCCCTTAGCGAAACTAAAAACATATCTTACCACGGAACCCATACCGTTTTCTAATGCAACACCGTTCTTTCCCGAGGTAACGCATGATGACTCTCATACATCAGACCATCTACAGTATCCTCGCTTTCCGTGAGGATCTGATGGCTTGTTTTACTTCGCTCTTCCGAATCGCTTTTATTATGGGTCGTTGGATGACAGTTTGACCCTTTTGCCCTCATGGATGGTGGCTATAAATAGGTTACCGCCGCCATTCCCTGAAGCTTTTTCCTCTGCGCTTTCTCTATTATCGCCCTCTGCTCTCTTTCCCCTTGCTTCCTGGTACTCTCTGTTCTTTGCTTCATCCTTTTGTTCCTGGCTTCCACTTAAGCTTTCCCCATGGCTTTCCCCAACATCATTTACCCTCCTGGAGTCTCCACTTTTGATGGCATGGACTTGGATGATCTTCGCTTTACCTACGAAATCTCCAGGGACCTGCATATTATCATCCCCACTACACTGCACAAAGCATCGGCCCCTCCGACAGGCGATGTGACCTTTTATAAGGAACAGTTCGTGGCTGGGCTTCACCTCCCCATCCATCCTTTATTTTTTAATGTAAGTCATTATTTTCGAATTTCTTTGGGCCAGCTGACCTCTAACTTGATAAAGATTCTGTGCGGCTTTGTGATCCTATGCGAAGTCTGTGAGATTTCCTGGTCCGCTCGCTTCTTCCACTACTTCTTCACCCCTTGCCAACATAGTGAAGGTTTATTCCGTTTCCAAGCCCATACTAGAACCACCTTCTTTTGTCTTATTCCTTCCTCTGATCCATCATGGAAGGATAAGTACTTCTTCCTCAGATTCCCCTCCGCTGTAGAATGGCCTACCGATTGGCAGCGCATCCTCCCGCCGTTGCCTTATGTAGGGGACTTCAGTACTGACCCCTTGTTCACGGACTCTTTGGCTCAGCTGAGGGGTTGGCGGCTAGACCTGACAAGGCTACTATCCGAGGATTTGTTGGCCTCTTCAGACTGAGTCGCATCCCTGCTACTGAGTTGCCCCATTCTCTGGGTGAGTTTTGTATGCCCTTGAGTTGTTTCGCTGTTATTTGGTGGAATGACTACAATTCTGATTTTCTTGTGCAGCTAACACCTTGCTCCGCGCATCAGAGGTCCAGCCTCTCCCTTTAAGTGAATAAGAGATAATGCGTAAGAGTAGGATGATACTAGACAGGAGGCTCCTTCCTCATGCTGTCTCTGCTAGACTGGGAGCTACTCCTATTGTCCTTCCCAGATCAGCCTCTCAACCTTCTATCCGCCCGACCACCCGACCTCCTTCAAGGTGGGATGACATTCCCTCTGCCAGTCCCTCCTTCCGAGTGGTCTCTGTTGGATCGTGAAATGTCGATAGAGGAGGGGGGGGGTGAATATAGATTCGAAAAACCAGCGTTAATAAGAGTTAAGTGTAGCAGAATAATAAAGACTGAGACAAACTGAACATAGTGTTTTTTACTTCGTTCGGAGCCTGTGACGACTCCTACTCAAAGGCCCGTACTCCGTGAGTACTTTCGTTGGGAAATTCACTAGCAATTCGAAATAATGATTACAAAAATAGTACAATGAATGCTAATGAAAATTAAAACAAATACCGACAAGAAAGAAAAGGAAGGAGCGTAGTGTCAGAGTTTTGTTAGCGTCGCAGAAGCGGAGAGCAGTAGAAGACTTTTCTTTTTCCGTTGTTGTACTGAAGCTCCCCTCTGACCCTTCTTTTATATGATGCTCGGGGTGCCCTGGTGAGACGTGGAAAGTCTAACCAGCGAGCTCCAAGTGGCGACGCGCGATCAGGATGATTTTTGCCTCCAGGGCGCCCGGATCCCTTCCGGGCGCCCGGACCTCCGGGCGCCCGGACCACCTTTTTCCAGCGAACAGCTTTCCTGCAAAACAAGGTTAGTCCGAGACAAGTAATTCCTGCAAAATAAAGTGTTAGTTCAATTTTATGAATTTAGTATAAGAAGTATGACTTAGATTCCGTCTTTCCGAGACCGGAATCTAGTCATGATCTCGACTTAGATATCCGAAATGGATCTAAGCCGGATCGACACCTAATGTTCCCTTCCCAGGAACGCGTCCTCGCAGTCACTCCCCTCCAGTGACTTACCTCACTTACCTGCCAGATGTCTGGTCAGCCCTTCGACTCGTCTGGACTTCTCGCCAGCTATCCGGTCAGCCCGTCGACCTAGCTGGACTTCTCGCCAAGCGTCCAGTCAGCCCGTCGACCAGCTTGGACTTCTCGCCAGCTATCCGGTCAGCCTGTCGACCTAGCTGGGCTTCGTTCCAGACATCCGGTCAGCCCGTCGACCTGTCTAGACTTCTCCTGCATACTCGATCAGAGTGTTAGACAACAACAGACTAACTTAACCTGATTTGTCATTCATCAAAACCTGGGTTAAATCGTTAGTGCTAACCGCACCAACAATCTCCCCCTTTTTGATTGAATGACAACCTGGTTAAGTTAGTGAAAACATATGCACGAAAAAACAAGCATTTAAAGGGTTTTTTTTTTAAGTTAGTTTGTATTTTCAACTCTGGTTAGCTAACTTAACCACCTAACCCTCCCCCTTTGACATTCATCAAAAATAAGCATTGATTAAATAAGCATAGATTTTTGAAATGACAAGATAAGCAGATAAAGAGAAATAATGTTAAGATAATCTGGAGGAGTTTAAACTTTTGAAAAACTTGTTTAAAGCATTAGCTTTTAGATTTTAGAAAAATAGCTAAGTCTAAATAGACAAAAACACAAGTGTATAAGTTTTAAATTTCAAGATCAAATTTTCAAAACTAGTTTCAATTTTGAAATGTTTTTCAAATAAGTTTTTGAAACTCAATTTTGAAACTTAATTTGAAATGCTAAGAAATTTATTTTTCAACACTAAGTTTGTAAAAGGTTTACAAAATGATTTTGAGAAACTTAGGTTTTGAAAAACTTTAATTTCCATAATTTTCAAAGCAATTTTGAAACTAACTTTCAAATTGTCAAAATCAAGTAAAATCAAATTTTGAGAACTAGATTTTTGAGTTTAATTTTCAAAACTAAGTTAAGTCTAATATTCAAATTTTCAATAAAAAGTGAAACCTCAAAACAACTTGATTTCGTTTGCAAACATAGTTTTAAAATATTCAAAGTAGACTAAGGAGTTTTTTTTTAAAATCCTTTTTCAGAATCAACTTTTCAAAAAATTTGCATATTTTCAATCAAGTTGAAAAAGTAATTTTAAAGTTTAATTTGAAAAACTGAAGTCGTTTTATTTCTCCCCCTGAACCTGACATTAAATCAAATGTCTAACTAGTTTGTTATTGACTGACTTATCAAAAGATAGTTGCTTTCACTTGGTTAGTCAAGTTAAGGTCAACCTTAACTTGATTAATATATATTTTGTATTTAATGCCCAGACTTATGTCGATGCACTGAAATAAGCATCTTAAGTCTTAGGCAGGTGGCCTATGCATCTCACCCCTTTCTATGTTCATCAAACACACGCAAGGTAAGCCTAGGATTTTGGTGAGATGCTAAAAAACTAGCCCTATGGGTACATGTTCTCTAAGGATTTTAAACTAGTCTAAGGCTAAAACTTTATTAAAAATCTAAAAATAGGAAAGTTTTGAAAACGAAATATGTTTTATCCTATAATTTGAAAATAATCATTTTTGAAAATATTTTTGAAATTTGAAACTCCTAGTCTATTAGACACATCCCTAGTTTTCTACGTAAATGGCTAAATTCATAGGGAGTGGTTTAGTGAGTATGTCAGCTAAGTTTGACTTGGACTCAATGTATTTGAGCTCAATGTCACCCTTAGTAACATGATCCATGATAAAGTGGTGTCTGATTTCAATGTGTTTGGTTCGTGAATGATGCACTGGATTTTTTGTTAAATTTATTGAGCTAATATTGTCAATTAAAACTTTTACATTTGTGATTTTTAAGTTGAAATCTTTTAAGGTGTGCATCATCCATAATAATTGGGCTACACATTCTCCTATGGCTATGTATTCTGACTCAGTTGTAGATAGTGCAACACAATGTTACTTTCTACTGAACCAGCTAACAAGTGATGGGCCTAGTAGTTGACATCCACCACTTATGCTTTTGCGGTCTAATTTGCATCCAGCATAATCTGAATCAGAATATCCTATTAATTCAAAGTCACTGGTTCTAGGATACCAAATTCCTACGTTTGTTGTTCCCTTAAGATATCTAAAAATCCTTTTGACTTGAGTCAAATGAGATTCTTTAGCACAGGTTTGGTATCTTGCACACATACTAACTGCAAATAAGATATCAGGTCGACTTGTAGTTAAGTAGAGTACACTGCCTATTGCACTTCTATAATACTTTAGATCTACTGGTTTTTCATTTGGGTCATTGTCTAAGATTGTGTTTACTGCCATGAGTGTTTTTATTTCTTTTGTATTTTCCATTCCGAACTTTTTAAGTAATTCTTTAGTGTATTTTTGTTGATAAATGTAATTTCCTTCATTTGTTTGTTTAATTTGTAATCCTAGAAAATATGACAATTTTCCTACTAAACTCATTTCAAATTCTTGTTCCATCAGGTTGATAAATTCTTATAAAAAGTCTGAGTTAGTTGAACCAAATATTATATCATCTACATATATTTGTGCTATAAATATGTCATTTTTTAGTAATTTAACAAACAAGGTTGGGTCAATTTGACCTTGGTTGAATCCTTTGGATGTTAAGTAAGATGTCAGCCTTTCATACCATGCCCTCGGTGCTTGTTTAAGTCCATATAATGCTTTCTTTAATTTAAAAACATAATCAGGATGTTCTAGATTTTCAAATCCAGGAGGCTGACCTACATAAACTTTTTCTTTTATTAGTCCATTGAGAAAAGCTGATTTAACATCCATTTGATATAGTTTGAATCCCTTATGGGTCGCATAACTTAGTAACATTCTAATGGATTCTAATCTGGCTACTGGAGCATAGGTTTCATCGTAGTCAAGTCCTTCAACTTGACTGAACCCTTTGGAAACTAGCCTAGCTTTATTCCTAGTAATTTCCCCAGATTCACTTAATTTGTTTCTAAATACCCATTTTGTTTCTATTATTTTCTTGTCTTTAGGTGGTGGTACTAGATCCCAAACTTCATTACGCTCAAATTGAGCTAGTTTCTCTTGCATAGCGATGATCCAATCTGGATCAAGTAGGGATTCAGCTATAATTTTGGGTTCAATTTTTGAAATCAGGGAAATTTGACTTAGGTTCCTAAATGATGATCTGGTCTGAACCCTTAGGTCTGGGTCACCAATTATTTGATCAGTTGGATGGTTAGGGTTGATTCTTATAGTTCTAGGAGGTTGATTTGCTTGAGTGTGTTCGTCTTCTTCATGATCTAGGGATTGATTGGTTTCTTCAGTATTATTATTTTCAACAGGTTGAAGTTGAGTTTGTTCTTGGGTTTATTCAAATTTTACATTTGTGGTTTCCTCGATTTTTACCGTAATTTTATTATATATTCTGTAACCCCTACTGTTTAGAGAATATCCTACAAAAATTTCATTTTCTACTTTAGAGGTAAATTTTCCTAAGTGTTCTCTAGTATTTAAGATGTAGGCTGGACATCCAAATACTTTGAAATATTTTATGTTGGGTTGTTTGTTATAGAATATTTCAAAGAAGGTTTTATTATGTCTTTTATTTAATGTTGTTCTATTTTGCACATAGCAGGTTGTGTTTTGCCCAAAAATATTTAGGTAGGTTATATTCATTTAACATAGTTCTAGAGGCTTCTAGTAAAGTTCTATTTTTTCTTTCTACAATTCCATTTTGTTCGGGGGTTTTAGGACACGAAAATTCGTGATGGTAGCCATTCTCAAGACAGAACTTGTTGAAATTATGATTTTTAAATTCTCCCCCGTTGTCACTTCTAAATCTTTTAATTTTAATATCTTTTTCGTTTTCAATTTGTTTGCAAAAGTTTGCAAAGATTTCAAAAGTTTCGTCTTTATGTTTTAAGAATTTAACCCAAGTAAACCTAGAATAGTCATCTATTATTACTAAGCAGTATAAGTTTCCATTTATGGATTTAACCCCATGGGAGTCAAAAAGGTCTAAATGTAGAAGTTCTAATATCGAGTGGGTTTGTGGTTGATTGGTTGGTTTGTGAGTGGATTTTGTTTGTTTACCTTGTTGACAAGCATTACATATGGTTGAATCTAGGTTAGGTAATTTCGGTAAGCCTCTCACTAGTCCATTTAGTTTGCTTATATTTCTAAAATTGGTGTGAGACATTCTCCTATGCCATAACCAAGTCTCTTCTTTTTGTGTTAAATAACACTTAATTGAAGAGGTGGTTAAGTTGATAGCATAGATGTTGTCTTTTCTAAAACATTTTAGGCTTATAGTAGGATTATCTAGATGTTTGATTAAACACTCTGTGGATAGAAATTTAACCTTATACCTAGTATCACACAATTGACTTATACTCAGGAGATTGTATTTAAAATTCTCGACAAGTAGAACATTTGTAATTATGAAATCTATTTTTAATTCAATATTACCTATCCCGATTACCTTGAGTTTGCCGTTGTTTCCAAAGGCAACTATTCCTAAGCTTTTGTAAGTGAGTTGAGTGAACTTGGTGTGATCTCCAGTCATGTGTTTGGAGCAACCACTGTCCAAAATCCACTTGGTTTCCTACAATGAGTAGGAATTAAAGTTAAATTTACAATAATTTTTTTTAAAATAGTTTTTGAGATAAAATAATTTTTAAAACTTGGATTTTAAAATTAAAAGTAAATCAATTGTAATTCATTTTAGTTATTTTAATTCGAAATTTGATTAGTTCAAAATTTAACTGATTCAGTTCGAAATTTAATTTGAAATTCAAAATTTAATTTAATTAATTCAATTTGAAATTTAATTTATTTAACTCGAAATTTAATTAATTTACTTTAATTAATTTAATTCAAAATTTTAGTTTTAATTTATTAGAAATTTAAATTTGAAATTTAATTAATTTATTTAATACGAAATTTAATTTGAATTTGAATTTGAATTTTAATTAATTTGATTTGAATTTAATTTTGATCCTTAGTCATCTCACCCGATCTAAGTTTTCAATCAGGGAATCCTATAATTTTGTGAGATGGGTTGGATTTTAATTATGGAGTTTTGATTTAACTTGTGTTAGATTCAGGTTTAGTTTTGGTCTCTACAAACAGACATTCTTCGGATAAACTTCTAAGCTTGGTGAGTCACCTGGACGTCATTAGAAGTAACCAACCTTTCAAGATTTTCCGAATAGTCCTATCCATGGAGCTTAGTACTAAATCTTGGTCTAACTGGTTAGGATTCATTTAAGGGTAGCTTCGGTCAGTTCTACTTGGCCAAATGCACCAGATCGAAACCATATCTTTCTAGACATGCGATGCCCAAGCTTCCCTAACGTACTATCATCCAAAAATTTCACCAGTACCATGATTCAAGTTAAACTTGGTCTCTTTTTAACTAATCCTGATTACCCTGCCGGGTTAGTTTGTTTAGGTTACCCTGTCGGGTAAGTTAGTTTTGGAGGTGTCAGCTATTCTAGAGCCTCCCCCTGAATTATTGGCCATTAATTTAAATTTTGGTTTTAGGTTTGTGTCGATTTCTTTTATAGTTATAATTAACTTGGTGATAATTTATATTTTGTTGATTTTTAAATTTTGATTTCTTTGATTTGTGTTTTGGGTTTTGATTTAGTTTATTCGAGTTAATATAGTATATTTTTTCTTTAGGTATGTAATATTGATTAATTCCTACTTGCGTGGTCAAACATACTTTCGGAACCCAAGCTTGATTAGTTGATTTGTATTGAGTTATTAATGACTTAAAAGTTTTATTTGAATTCGACTTGTATCCAAGTCCGGTTTTATTATAACATGCTTTTTGATTGTTCATGATTAAGTCTAGATTTTTTTATCTTGTAGTGAATTTCTCTAGTATTTCTTTTAAGTTATTGATTTCTGATTTTAATGTTGAGTTCTCTTCAAGTATTATATCTTGAGTTGGATTTAAATTTTTTATTTGTTCCTTGAGGTCTTGATTTTCCTCAAGGAGTGATTTGTTTTCATTTTATATTTTAATTAACTTACTATTTAAGCAAGAAATCATTTTAAAGGATTTTTTGTTTAAATTAAAATATACCTCATCCGGGCCTTCGGAAGCGAGTACAGACTCGTGGCTTGATTCGGGTTCAGACCCGTCTTCATCTTCCGACTCGTCTTCTGTTTCAGCTTCGCGGGCCATCAGCGCGAGGTGGCTCTGGTGTTTCTGCTCTTCTCCCTCCGATTCGTCCGAGGAGTCGCCCCACGTTACTTTGAGGGCCTTCTTTTTGGTTGGCTTCGGTTTGTCAAACTTCAGTCTTGGGCATTCGTTCTTGTAGTGCCCCTTTTTATTGCATCCGAAGCACGTCACGTTCTTTTGTTCTGAGGGAGAACTGATCTTTTGAAGGTCCTTCTTGCTGAAGTTTCTTTTTCTCCTGGTGAACATTTTTCTTACCAGGTTCACCAGGTGTTCTTCGTCTTCGGAATCTTGATCAGAATCTTCTTCAGATTCTGGCTTGCTCTTCTTTTCTTTGGATGAGCCTGCAAATAAAGCAATACCTTTCTCGACTCCAGCATTAGTTTGTTCATGTAATTCTAACTCACAAAAAAGCTCGTCTAATTTTAACTTAGATAAATTTTTCGAAATTTTGTAGGCATCTACGATTGATGCCCACAAGCTATTACGAGGAAAAGCATTTAGTGCGTACCTTATTAAATCTCTGTTCTCCATCTGGTGGTCTATCGCGTGGAGTCCGTTGAGGACGTCCTTGATTCTTGCATGCAGTTGACTTGCCGTTTCCCCTTCCTGCATTTTTATATTGAATATTTTATTTAAAAGTAGGTCTCTTTTTGTTACCTTTGCGTCGCTTGTTCCTTCGTGCAACTCGATCAGTTTGTCCCATAATTTTTTAGCATTCTGATGTGGTCCGACCCGGTTCAGCTCTTCTCGTGTTAGGCCGCAGTGTAGCGTATTGATCGCTTTGTTTGCTCTCGACGCCTTTTTCCTCATGTCCGGAGTCCACTGTTCCGTGTCTAGTGGATTTCCGGATTTGTCGGTTGGAGCTCGGTAGGCCTTTATAACGCTGAACCACTGATCGTAGTTTGTCTTTAGGTATACTTCCATTCTTTTCTTCCAGTACGAGAAGTCATCCCCGTTGAATAAGGGAGGTCGTACTGTGCTAAATCCTTCTAGTTGAGACATCCTGCACACAAGTAAACAAAGAGAAAAAATATTCCAAGACTTGGTCTTGGATTAGTAGTGCGGGAAAAAATAATAGCTGTATCTAAATTGGTGTTGTGCCAATTTAGATTTAATTGCAACAAGAAGAAAAGTTTCTAAATTAATAATAATATCAACTTAGAATTAAGCGTAAAGCAAAAAGAAAAAAAATAATATTTTCACCCCCTGTCTGATTGGTAGTTGCACCAAATCAGAGCGGTACCGGCTCTGATACCACTTGTTGGATCGTGAAATGTTGATAGAGGGGGGGGGGTAATATCGATTCGAAAAACCAGCGTTAATAAGAGTTAAGTGCAGCGGAATAATAAAGACTGAGACAAACTGAACACAGTATTTTTTACTTCGTTCGGAGCCTGTGACGACTCCTACTCGAAGGCCCGTACTCCGTGAGTACTTTCGTTGGGCAATTCACTAGCAATTCAAAATAATGATTACAAAAACAGTACAATGAATGCTAATGAAAATTAAAACAAATACCGACAAGAAAGAAAAGGAAGGAGCGTAGTGTCGGAGCTTTGTTAGAGTCGCAGAAGCGCAGAGCAGTAGAAGACTTTTCTTTTTCTGTTGTTGTACTGAAGCTCCCCTCTGACCCTTCTTTTATATGATGCTCGGGGCGCCCTGGATTCCTTCCGGGCGCCCTGGTGAGACGTGGCAAGTCCAACCAGCGAGCTCCATGAATCCCCTCCGGGCGCCCGGACCACCTTTTTCCAGCGAACAGCTTTCCTGCAAAGCAAGGTTAGTCCGAGACAAGTAATTCCTGCAAAATAAAGTGTTAGTTCAGTTTTATGAATTTAGTATAAGAAGTATGACTTAGATTCCGTCTTTCCGAGACCGGAATCTAGTCACGATCTCGACTTAGATATCCGAAATGGATCTAAGCCGGATCGACGCCTAATGTTCCCTTCCCGGGAACACGTCCTCGCAGTCACTCCCCTCCAGTGACTTACCTCACTTACCTGCCAGACGTCTGGTCAGCCCTTCGACTCGTCTGGACTTCTCGCCAGCTATCCGGTCAGCCCGTCGACCTAGCTGGACTTCTCGCCAAGCGTCCGGTCAGCCCGTCGACCAGCTTGGACTTCTCGCCAGCTATCCGGTCAGTCCGTCGACCTAGCTAGGCTTCGTGCTAGACATTCGGTCAGCCCGTCGACCTGTCTGGACTTCTCCTGCATACTCGATCAGAGTGTTAGACAACAACAGACTAACTTAACCTGATTTGTCATTCATCAAAACCTGGGTTAAATCGTTAGTGCTAACCGCACCAATAGTCTCCAGGGCAGCCCGGCAAGAACGCTCTGTTGATCCTGCCCGGGCTGCTCCTTCCTCAGCTCGTCGATCCCGGTCGCCCCCCGAAGATTACGACTCAGACGACCAACCCCTGATATTTCGAAGAAGGCGTACGCAACCAACTCCAAACCTGGGAGCAGGAGGCGTTGGTAGCTCATCTGCGGGTCCAGTCTCTCGGTCTCTCGTTCTCCCTGTGCCGGCTCCCAGTCCCACCACCATTGCGGATCCTCCCTACCAACTCATTCTGCCGAACCCGTCCCTACTCCACAAGCGCTGGGTGACTTGGCGGGTCCTTCAGTTATCCCTCCTCCGAATGAATCACAACCGGGGCCATCTCACCCTACTGCTTCCCCCCCCCCCCCCCCGACTGCCTCCGCTTCGCAACCACAAGGCTTCTCTTACCGCCGATACTATTCCACCAAGCCTTCGGAGTTGGAGATGAGGCGCCAAAAGGATGCCCCACCAGTCATCTTACTTTGAGAGGTGAACTAGCTACCTGTTGGGAGCAGAGCTTTCAGACGATGGAGAATATATCCGTTCCCGACAAAATGAAGAGGTTTTCTGAATTGTATGTCCAAGTAAGCTTCACTTATTCATGCGACCAAGCTTCTTCTCTTTTTAAACTCTTTCTTCCTTGACTCAGGCTCATGTTGAATCCCTGGTGATAAATCAAATGCTCCACCTAAATTATCACCGTAGTCAGGTATTATCGGACGGGTGGCTGAACTGGAGCTGCAATTAAATGACCCTGCAGCAGCTGGTCGCGCCCAAAGGGCTGAGATAGCAGCCTTGAAGAGGGCCAATGCTCAACATTGTCAGGCTCTGCGGACGACCATCGAAGAGAAAAGTCAGGCTGAGGGTCTTCATAAGCAGCAGGTAGAGCAACTGACCCAGGAGCTAAAAGGCAAAGAGACCCTTTTACAAGAATAGAGCAAAACAATGGAATCTTAGGCCGCTGAAATAACTACTCTGAAAACTGAGCTGTCTCAGGCTTGTTCTGGTCTTGCTGGAGTCACCTTAGCTCTGGAGATATACAGAGCAGGGGAAGATGAGCGTTGTAAGCTGAGTCGGGAGGCCTACCTCCATTCTTTAGAATTTGGCGCTCAGGTAGGGGACCGCTTTGTGGTCTCTGTCTCTTCTGGTGCAGCAGGCGTTGTGCGGCAACTTTATGAACAAGGATATCTCAAGTCTACCCCTCCCACGGATTTCCTGGATCATCATCGCATCTTGGACGAGATGCCTGATGAAGTTTTTTCTACTTTTAAGTAATTTGTACATGTACATGCTATGAATGGAACTATTCTCTTATAATGAATGTTATGTTTCACTTCTGACCATCTGCTTTTTCAATGATTTACAAAAGATAAAGACGTAACAATATTGCCCGGGCAAACAATTTTAATAATTGACTAAATGTGTTCCCGACCTGCCCTATCCTCCCACGGCCCTGCATTTAGCCCTGCCCTTATAGAGACCAAGCTTTCCGGAAAATGAAGCTGTCTAGGTACGGTAAGGCTGAAGGTAATTTGCGCTCCAAGGCCGTTATAGATTCCTACCCCGGTCATCCTATAAGTAGTACGTGCCTAATGCCAGCTTCCTAATAATTTTGTAGGGCCCATCCCATTGAGGTGTGAGCTTAGTTACATCTCCCACAGACTTCACTCGCTTCCAGACCAGGTTCCCTTCCCCAAAGAAGCGAGGAACCACCTTCTTGTCATAATTCTGTCTTATCCTTTGTTGATAAGCAAATAACCGGGCTGCTGTTTGTTCGGGCGTTTCACTGATGTGGTCAAACTCTGCCATTCGTCGCTCGACGTTCTCTTCATCGTAGAGCATTCTCCTTGTTGAAGATACCCCAACCTCCACAGGCACCACTGCTTCACTCCCGTAGACCAGGTGAAATAGAGTAAGGCCTGTGCTTTCCCGAGGTGTCGTGCGGTACGTCCAAAGAATGCTTTGTAGCTCTTCAACCCAGTCTCCCCCGACGTGGTCTAGTTTGATCTTCAATCCTCATACAATTTATCGGTTGATAATCTCGGTCTGCCCGTTGCTTTGTGGGTATGCTACAGAGGTGAAGGCCTGAGTAATCCCAAATCCTTGACACTAGGCCTGGATCTTCCGACCTTGAAATTGCCTTCCATTGTCTGATACTAGCTTATGGGGTATGCCGAACCTGCACAGGATGCTCCACCATAAAAATTGAATAACTACTCTCTCCGTAATCCTGGCCAGGGCTTCAGCTTCCACCCACTTGGAGAAGTAGTCCACAACCACCAGTAGGAACTGCCTTTGACCTGATGCCATAGGAAAGGGTCCAACGATGTCCATACCCCATTGATCGAAAGGGCAGTAAACTATGGAGGTCTTTAACACTGAGGTAGGCATATGCGTCAGATTCTGGTGTTTCTGACAGGACAGGCAAGTGTTCACAAGTTGTTGGGCATCCTTCTGTAGAGTGGGCCAGAAATGCCCAGCCAGCAACACTTTACGGGCTAATGTTCGGCCTCCAGCATGACTGTCACAGCATTCCAAATTCATCTCTCGCAAGACCTAATCTGCCTCTTCTATGCCTATACATTTGAGTAAAGATCTGGAGAATGCATGCTTGTACAATTGATCTCCTATCATGGTGTAGGAATGAGCCTTTTTCCTGACCAGTCGTGCCTGCTCCAGGTCTGTCGGCAAAGCACCTTGTTGAAGATAGCTAATCACTGGTGCTCACCAGTCAATAACCCCGTCCATGTTATTTTGTAGGTCTATCTGAGCTATGAGGAAAGTTTGCGCTGTTGACCTATCCAATATCCATGTGGTCAAGGAGCTAGCCATCTTGGCTAATTCGTCAGCCCTACCATTTTCTACTCTGGGAATCTTGCTTATCGTGACTTCCTTGAATTCTTGCTTCATTTTCTCATACGCCTCCTGATACAGTTGCAACTTGTCGCTATTGATTTCGAAGTTGTCAGTTACTTGCTGAGTTACTAATTAGGAATCCGAATAAATAACGACTCTCGCAGCTCCCACATGTCGGGCTGCTTGCAGGCCTGCCTGTTAGAGTGTATACTAAAAGTCTAGCTTTTGTAAACATTTATTTGTTGAAATAAAAGAATCACATTGGTTAATATCTGTATTTATTTGTTAAATGTAATTGTTCAATTAATTTGTATAGTAGACAACATGAAGTGTGGTGTCACACTCAGAAGATTATGTTGTCGGTTCTCTATAAATTATAAACAGTTTCTCACGACTAAGATAGAAAGGAACAAACTATCAGAATAGTCGTAGTGTAATTAAGTATTAGTTTATCTTGACTAATAAATTACACTGATACACTTTAATTGACTGAGTATGATCATTTATGTAAGTTCTTTTTGTACTGACTTAGTAAAAGAACTAGACCTTAGCTATTATGGAAGTGTGTGCTCTTAATCCTAATATAATAACAAGCACATATATTTAATGTTTATTTCTTTGACTTATCAAAGGGTGAGGTTTAGCTCGATAAATTAATATGCCCGATAAGTTGGGAAATGATATTACTTATAGTGTGTATTGTTGATTATAGAAGGAATCTGTGTCCTAGTTATCTAGGTTGAGAATGTCCCCAAGAGGAGCTCATAAGGATTGTCATGTTAAACCCTACAGGTGGACTTAGTTCGACATGACAATAAAGTTGAGTGGTACTACTCTTGGAGCTAGATATTAATTAAGTTATCAGTAACTTACTTAATTAGTGGACATTCGTAATCTTAAACACAGGGAGACTAACACACTCATAATAAAAAGGAGCCCATAATGTAATTTGGGATTGGTGCGGTAGTGCGGTAATAACTCTCTAGTGGAATGAGTTATTATCGATGAACTTGAGTTGTGTGTTCGGGGCGAGCACGGGATACTCAAGCTCATCAGAAGGCCAAAACCAATTTCTCCTCTAGGTCCCTGTCGTAGCCTCATTAGAGCCTCAAGTCCATCCAAAGAAAGGTCCATCTTGGTGTCCAAGAAGGGGGTCGGTCCATTGCTTGGTGACCAAGCAATGGCCGGCCACATCTCCTCTTAAAGGGACGACCCTATTGCTTGGTGACCAAGCTAGTAGGGGCCGACCACAATATTCAAACATGGAGGGTTGTTTTTGAATTTTTTAAAATCTTCTCTTTGTAGAAACTATGAGTTTTAAAAGAGAGATTTTAATTTTAAAAACTTTCCTTATTTGAATTTGGATACATGTTTTAATAGAGAGTTTTAAAAGTTTTAAAAATTTCTTTTTTTAACCATCCTCATGGTTTAAGAAAAAAAGGAAGATAAGTTTTAAAATTAAAATTTTCTATCATTATGTTAAAAAAAAAAATTTATAAGAGAAGTTTTAAATTTTAAAACATGGTTTTAATTTTTAAAACTTTCCTTTTTTAACTCTAGGAAAGAGAGCTTGTAAAATTTTATAAGAGTTTTTTCTTCTTGTAAAATTTTATAAAAAAATTATTTTTTCTTTCCTAAATATGGTGGCCGGCCACCTTGCTTGGTGCCCAAGCAAGGGGTCGGCCAAACTCAATCCTAAACCAAATAAGATTGATCACAACCATTGATTTGGTGATTGATTCAATCAAGAGGAAAGAAAAGGAAAAATTAAAAGGGAAACGGAAAAACTCTTCGATGATTTTATTTTTTGTAAAAAGTTTTCCCTTATTTGCCTTGGGCAAGTAATATAAAAGAAGAGGTGAGGGGGCTTCATGAGACAACTCTTATTCTTTGGCTTGGAGGCTCTCTTGGTGGCCGACCCCTCTCTCCCTCTCTTCTCCCTTTGGTCTCTTTTCTATTGTGGTGGTGGTGGCCGAATATTACAAGGAGGAGAAACTCTTTTGGGTGATATTCATCTTGGAGGATCGTCGCCCACATGACGTCTAAGGCGAGGCGAGGAATACGGCAGAAGATCTCGAGGTCATTAGTTTACAAAGAAAAGGTATAACTAGTAATTTTCTTCTGCATCATACTAGTTATTTTCTTTGTAAGAATTCTAAATACAAGAGGCAATTAGATCTAGTTTTTCGAATTTATTTTTCGAGTTTATGTTTTCTTCTTTTTCGAATTTGTGATTTGATTGTTCCTTTTGGTTAACATAGAGTTATTTAAGAAATTAAATATTAGCTTTCCTTAAAAGGCTTTGCCTAGGCGGTGGTGGTTGCTCCCATATCCAAGAAGGTCATGTGCCTCGCAATGCAGTCCTGGAAGCCAATTTTGGAAATTAATATTTAATGAAATTAATAACCTAGGTAGATTTGAATCAATAGTGTTAAGTTCCGCTTGCGATTCAAATCTAAACCATTAAGAACAGATAAGTTAAATTTGGAAACAATGATGTTAAGTTCCGTCTGTGATTCCTAATTTAACTTCTAAAGAACACAATAGGTTATTTAAGAAAAGGTTCGACACTTGTACAAAAAATTTTGTACAGTAGAACCGGTATGTTTTCCTAGGATTAACCAACAATTGGTATCGGAGCTAGGGTTTGCCTCTGTGTGTTTAGAATTCAAATAGGTTATGCACATGTCATACATAATTTAGGCAAGATAATAGTAGGATGTGCTAACTCTTTGGTTGCAGGCTCCAACTATTATGGCTTATTGATATTGTGTGTGATTGGACCCTTGGACATGTCAAGGGAATTATTTTGTGTGTGCATGATTGTATGTAACTAATACAGCATGAGCTGTATTAGCCCTAGGATTTTAGAATTTTATTTTTGATCTAGATTACATGTACATTCCCTCGTGGAATATAGGATTGATATATGTAAAATTCTATTTTTGTCGCGGATCGAATTCTTGCTAGGCGTGGTACTTTTGGAGCACCAGAGGCGCAGCGGAATAAGAGGCAAGATGGATGCGACGACTCGACCCGATGGCGGTGGCTAAAGATGGCAGCAGCTAGGGTTGGTGCACATGGAGGACAGTAACAGAAAAAAAGACCATAATAGTTAGAAAATAATTTCCATATTTATTGCTTTTATTTACTGTGATGTGTATGTTGGTTGCTACTCGGAAAGCCTAACGATTCCACTGTACAAAATTTTTTGTACAAAGGTCTGAACCTTTTCCTAGCTACCAAGTGTTCTTTTAAATTAAACTCGGATCGCCTGCGGAACTTAACACGTTTGATCCTAAGTTTAATTTATTTGTTCTTTTAGGTTTAGACTTGGATCTCCTGCGGAACTTAACACGTTCGATCCAAATCACCTAGGTTATTAATTTCATTAAATATTAATTTCCAAAATTGGCTTCCAGGACTGCATAGCGAGACACATGACCTTCTTGGATATGGGAACAACCACCACCGCCTAGACAAAGCCTTTTAAGGAAAGCTAATATTTAATTTCCTTAAATAACTTTAGGTCAACCAAAAGGAACAATCAAATCACAAGGAAAAGAAAAATAAAAGAATACAACATCGAAAACTAATTCGAAATACTAGAATCGCATGCCTCTTGTATTTGGTATTTTTACATGAAGATAAAACTAACATGATGCAGAAAACAATATTAGTTATACCTTACTTAGTAGATAATGACCTCTTGATCTTCTACCGTATTCCTCTTCTAATCTCGGACGTTGTGTAGGCAACGATCTTCCGAGACGAGAACCACCAAGGTGTTGGGACCGAAAAGTAGCTAGAGGGGGGGGTGAATAGCTCGTCGCGTGCTCGTTGCTCGGCGTTGCTTGTTTCTTGTAAGATGCGCAGCGGAAAATACAGAAACAAACCACACAATGCTAACAAGGTTGGTTTACTTGGTATCTATCTCACAAGAGGTGACTAGTCCAAGGATCCACACCTACACACACACCCTCCACTAATAAAACTCTCCTTTATGGTAACTACCAAGGGCGGAGAAACCCTACAAGACTCAATACAAGAAGAAAGGGAAAGGTAATGAAATACAAGCTTACAAGCTTACAATGAGAGCAAAAACCCTAACCCTAGTTTCTTCTTCTTGCTTTGATCCGCCTCTTGACTTGGAAGAGCCTCCAAGAACCTTCAAGAACTGGCGATCTAGAGCTTAAGGAGAGCTGTGTAGAAGCTGGTGAAGATCTGAAATGAATCGGTGAAGAGATGCCGCAGCCATCGCACGCCTGCAGCTCAAATACGACGCAACGGTCGGATCCCGATCGATTCGAAAGCTCCCAATCGATCGGGGAGGCTTTGGATCGATTCACAGATCGATCCAGAGCGCCTCTGTGCTCTGGGAAAACGTCTGGATCGATCCACGGATCGATCCAGTGCTTATCGCGCGAACCAGTAGCGTCTCAATCGATCAGCTGATCGATTTGAGACCTCTGGATCGATCCACAGATCGATCCAGAGGCTCTCTGTTCGCTGGGAAAAACCTGGATCGGTCCACTGATCGATCCAGCTCTTGGTTTTTGCCCAAAACCAAGTCCCAAGCCTCTCAAACCAGCATCCGGTCAACCTTGACCTGTTGGTACATCATGCCTAGCATCTGGTCACTTCCTTGACCTGCTAGGGCTCCCCACCAAGTGTCCGGTCAATCCCTTTGACCCACTTGGACTTTTTCTCTTCGTACCAAGTATCCGGTCACTCCCTTGACCTACTTGGACTTTTTCTCTTCGTGCCAAGTATCCGGTCACTCCCTTGACCTACTTGGACTTCCTCAACACCAGATGTCCGATCATCCTTGATCCATCTGGATTTTCACTTGCCTGGCTTCACTCACCAGGACTTTCACCTGGCTTCACTCACCAGGATTTCCTTCTGCCTAGCTTCACTCACTAGGGCTTTCCATCTGCCTAGTTTTACTCACTAGGACTTTCACCTGGCTTCACTCACCAGGATTTCCTTCTGCCTAGCTTCACTCACTAGGACTTTCACCTGGCTTCACTCACCAGGATTTCCTTCTGCCTAGCTTCACTCACTAGGACTTTCCATCTGCCTAACTTTCCAATTAGGACTTCCCAGTCAGGTATCCGGTCACCCTTGACCTACTTGACTCTTCTTCATCCACACTGATCAGTCCCTGATCAGAATCTCCCCACATGAGCAACTGCACCTGCATTGTTCATGTGACAACATGTATTGTCAAACATCGAAACTATGACCAAGACTCAAGCTTGGTCAAACCAGTCAACCTTGACCTAAGGGATATTGCACCAACAATCTCCCCCTTTTTGATGTTTGGCAATACCTTTAAATTAGGACCACCCTGAGTTAAGCTGATCTCATAGCCTTAACTCTCTTCATGCCAAAGTATGAATGTTGGTTCCCTTCATTCTCCCCCTATGAGCTCCCCCATAGGTAATGAAGGCCTAACTTAAACCACACATTCTCCCCCTATTGGCACACATCAACCCATCTTTGAGCACACATCAACCCATGCCTCAATTTTGGGCACACTTCAACAAATGCCCCATTGTTGAAAACTCTCCCCCTGAAGAGTTGCTCATCGTTGTTCACAACTTCACTCGTTGTGGTCAACACGATAATGAAGGTCCCATACCCTTCATTATCCTTAACCCTACATTCTCCCCCAATGTAGGCAAATGCCCATCCTTGAGCATTATCCACTAGAAACCACTTGAACAATGAGGATATCCACTCCCCATTAAAGTTCAAACGCTCAACCTTGAGCATGTTCTTAACAGAAGGTTAACCACCTTCCAAGGTTCATGAAAAATAATTTTCATGTCTTTAAAGAGTCCCTCCCCCTAAAGACATGGTGGTAACTACTGTCATTGCACCAACAATGACTTGGAATCCCTAAAACTTTAGGAAACCCAAATTTTAGAAATTTTGAGGTTCAAATATTCAAAATTTGAAACAAACCTCAACCTAAACTTCAACTTAGCCTTCCTAAACCAATCCATCCTTGTTTTCAACATGAAAACACCCTCTAAAGGTATATAAACGTGTCTTGAGAGGTTAGGAATGGTTATATTGACTAAACTAGGTTTAGAGTGCTGAAATCAGACCTTCCCAGCCATAATCAGCGTTCTGGATCGATTGGAGTTGGGTTCCAATCGATTCAACCTATCTGAATCGATCTACTGATCGATTCAGGATGTGTGGATCGATCGGCTGATCGATCCAGCGAGCTTCTGCTCGCTAGAAATTACCTTCTGAATCGATCCACGGATCGATTCAGGCACTCCAATCGATTCATGGATTGATTGGAGCTCTGATAGTTGTTGAAATTCAAAATCAACCAACTTCAGAAATCCCTAGAAAATTCTACAAAAATCCAAAAATCATGAAATTTCGTGTAGACATTATTTAGGATATACATTATCAAGGAAAAATAGTTTTCTATGAAAATACATCATATTTTCAAAGATTGACATAAACTTGAAAACTTGCTAAAATTTTAGTGTTTTCTTCAAGTTTGTGTCTAACTATTCAATGGTGATTACTATCAAAAGATAGCCTTCACCAAGGTTTTCCAAAAGCATTTTAAAACAATTTTCAAAAACCAATATCCCATCATATTCTTTGGGCTTAAAGCACATGACTTGTACATTAGCTTTCCCAATGATGGGAACACACATAACTATGTGTTTTGATGAACCTAAAACTCAAAAGAATGTACTAAATCAACATCTTGAGTTTTGTTCATCTTCCTAACATCTCACTTGTATCTAATGTCCATTGAAACACATACAAGTCACCTTGTAGTCCTTGTGAGATGTGAGATTTTGGTTTTTGCCCTATTCTAGGGATCATGCATATCTATCTAGGCATTTTAGAGATATTAGACATCCACCTAGGATGTCACTTGTTAATAAGTGTTGTTAAATGCCGTTTGTCCTTAATTATAAGGAATTAAACTTAATGCATGATTATGTTATGGCATACATCAAAAGGAAATAATTTTTAAAAGAAAATATCCTATAACTACATGATGTATGAATGTCATGACATGGTATTTTTGGATTTTTCATAATAGAAAAAATAAAACATGATGCCATGGCATATAATGGGCAAACAATCATGGCAAGGTTTAGCATAAATAAAATATACCTAGATTACCTTTCTAAATATCCTTAACCACTTAGCTAACTCAAAATATACCACTTGTTTTAACTTAAAACGTTAAACCTAGATTGCCCTAAATGCTTCAAAGAAATGCCAAAACCTAAATTGACATTTTTATTTCTCTTGATTTGTTTATGCCACTTAAAAATTAAGCATATCCTCAAATGTTGGCATATTCCATTTTTCCTCAAGAGTAATCACATAAATCAAGGCCCGGATTGCCTTAAATTTCTAAGAGAATACCAAAATCCCAACTTGGTATTTCTCTAGGTTTTCCCAATTTATGCCATTTTAAGATAAAATCAATTTTTCCACCATTAGGCACATTTTACTCTTTCAAGGAGTAAATAATAATTCCATTTCATTTTCAAAGGTTAAAAAAAACATTGAAAATGCTCCTTGAGTGTCAATTTCCTCAAAGTTGGGTTAACTACCCTTCTAATCGGAGTTGACACTCTCTAACCCATCTATAGGGTAGAGAAGATGCTCCTAGAAACCCAACACCTATTGGTGCTCCTTGGATGCTCTAGGTACTCACTAGGGATAACTTCCCTAGATACCTTCCTAGTGACCTTGTTGGGCTTCTTAGAAGCCTTGGTCACATTTTCTAGGTCAACTCTAGGGATAGCCTCCCTTGTGGCCTTGTTAGTGACTTTCTTAGACTTCTTAGAAGTCTTAGTCACTTTGGTTGCAAAGATACTTCTAGGGATATCTTCCCTTGTATCCTTGACTTGACCTCTAGACTTAGGGTTTGTTCCATAACTGTATGGAACCCTATGATAACTAGGAACATCCTTTTTTACTTTGGGTTTATATCCCAAACCTCTATGGCCATTTGATGGCTTTTGTACCCCTAAACCTATGTTATGCTCATTTTGCCCTAATAGGATATTTTCCAATCTTTTTTAGGGTCTTTTCTAATTTATCAAGTCTTGACCTCAAGACTTGATTTTCCCTCACTAAGTCCTTAGTATTTAATTTTTCATTTGATCCATGAGCATTTTTATTCTTGGGCTTGTATCTATTATCCTTAGTGTTCTTGCCCAAATGTCTATCTACCTTCCTAACTTTAGGTTGGGTAGTCTTGGCATGTAGGGCCACATGCTTTTCCTTAATGCCCTCATGCTTTCTATTCTTATGGTAAATTGCATTAAAATGATAAAAATTAGAACTATCATGCTTTTTACCATAACGTAAAGGGGTAGGCTCAATAAATGTTACCTTCTTCTTTACCTTGGAGGCTCCCCCTTGACTAGTGCCTCCTTGAGCCTTGACCATCTTCTTCCCCTTGGGGCATTGACTTCGGTAATGCCCTTTTTGTTGACACAAGAAGCACACAATGTGCTCCTTGCTCTTCTTTGTCCCGGGGATGGTCTCCTTGGGCTTCTCCTTGCCCTTTTGTGTCACTTGACACTTCTTCTTGGCCAATTTGGGGCACTTGCTCTTGTAGTGCCCATGTTCCCTACATTCAAAGCATATAATATGATTTTTATTATTAATTGAAATGTTTATACCTTTTCTTGTAGGGGTGGCATCTTCTCCTTTTGATCCGGAGGTAGAAGCTTCCTTTTGATCCGAAGATATTCCTCCATTCGATTTTGCTTGACTTGCGGAGGTGGAAGCTTCTTTATCCTCATCTTCTCTTGACCCGGATGTGGAGGATTCTTCTTGCTCTTACTCCGGTGTCAATGAAGATTGCTCCCCCTCAATCCTAGAGGTGGAAGCTTCACCTTCTTCTTCATCCTCTTGTACATGAAACAAGGAATATGCTCCTTCCTTGCTCTTTTGATTGCACTCCTTTGAGGATGAAGCTTCTTGGACTTCCTCTTCTTCGGAAGTTGAGCATCTCTCAACTTTGGAGTCCTCCTCTTGATCTTGCTCCAATGAGTCACCCTCTTTGGATTCCTCTTGATTCGGTACAGTGGAGGGTTCTTCATGGATTGTTGCCAATTTGCTCCAAAGCTCCTTGGCATCGTTGAATTCTCCGATTTGAGCCAAAATGTGGCTAGGCAATAAGTTGACCAAAAGCTTGGTCAGTTTATCATTTGCCTCACTCCTTTGAATTTGCTCCAAGCTCCATTTGCTTTTCTTGAGAAGCTTGCCCTTGGAGTTTGTTGGAGCTTTGAAGCCTTCCATTAGAGCAAACCATTGCTCTATCTCCATCATAAGAAAATTTTTGATTCTTGATTTCCAAGAATCGAAGCTTATGGATGTGTACGGTGGAGCCACCCTTGTGTCAAATCCAAGTCCATCTTGGAATTGCATCTTGAAGTTGAGCTTCTTGAAATCTTTGACTTTTGATGAATTTGCTTCAACTTCTTCACCCTCTAGCTTTGCTTGTTTTGTTTGCCCCTTCCGGCGATGATTCCGGTGAAGAGCGACCTCGCTCTGATACCACTTGTTGGGACCGAAAAGTAGCTAGAGGGGGGGTGAATAGCTCGTCGCGTGCTCGTTGCTTGGCGTTGCTTGTTTCTTCTAAGATGCGCAGCGGAAAATACAGAAACAAACCACACAACGCTAACAAGGTTGGTTTACTTGGTATCCACCTCACAAGAGGTGACTAGTCCAAGGATCCACACCTACACACACACCCTCCACTAATAAAACTCTCCTTTATGGTAACTACCAAGGGCGGAGAAACCCTACAAGACTCAATACAAGAAGAAAGGGAAAGGTAATGAAATACAAGCTTACAAGCTTACAATGAGAGCAAAAACCCTAACCCTAGTTTCTTCTTCTTGCTTTGATCCGCCTCTTGACTTGGAAGAGCCTCCAAGAACCTTCAAGAACTGGCGATCTAGAGCTTGAGGAGAGCTGTGTAGAAGCTGGTGAAGATCTGAAATGAATCGGTGAAGAGATGCCGCAGCCATCGCACGCCTGCAGCTCAAATACGACGCAACGGTCGGATCCCGATCGATTCGAAAGCTCCCAATCGATCGGGGAGGCTTTGGATCGATTCACGGATCGATCCAGAGCGCCTCTGTGCTCTGGGAAAATGTCTGGATCGATCCACGGATCGATCCAGTGCTTATCGCGCGAACCAGTAGTGTCTCAATCGATCGGCTGATCGATTTGAGACCTCTGGATCGATCCACGGATCGATCCAGAGGCTCTCTGTTCGCTGGGAAAACCTGGATCGATCCACTGATCGATCCAGCTCTTGGTTTTTGCCCAAAACCAAGTCCCAAGCCTCTCAAACCAGCATCCGGTCAACCTTGACCTGTTGGTACATCATGCCTAGCATCTGGTCACTTCCTTGACCTGCTAGGGCTCCCCACCAAGTGTCCGGTCAATCCCTTTGACCCACTTGGACTTTTTCTCTTCGTACCAAGTATCCGGTCACTCCCTTGACCTACTTGGACTTTTTCTCTTCGTGCCAAGTATCCGGTCACTCCCTTGACCTACTTGGACTTCCTCAACACCAGATGTCCAATCATCCTTGATCCATCTAGATTTTCACTTGCCTGGCTTCACTCACCAGGACTTTCACCTGGCTTCACTCACCAGGATTTCCTTCTGCCTAGCTTCACTCACTAGGGCTTTCCATCTACCTACTTTTACTCACTAGGACTTTCACCTGACTTCACTCACCAAGATTTCCTTCTGCCTAGCTTCACTCACTAGGACTTTCACCTAGCTTCACTCACCAGGGTTTCCTTCTGCCTAGCTTCACTCACTAGGACTTTCACGTAGCTTCACTCACCAGGATTTCCTTCTGCCTAGCTTCACTCACTAGGACTTTCCATCTGCCTAACTTTCCAGTTAGGACTTCCCAGTCAGGTATCCGGTCATCCTTGACCTACTTGACTCTTCTTTATCCACACTGATCAGTCCCTGATCAGAATCTCCCCACATGAGCAACTGCACCTGCATTGTTCATGTGACAACATGTATTGTCAAACATCGAAACTATGACCAAGACTCAAGCTTGGTCAAACCAGTCAACCTTGACCTAAGGGATATTGCACCAACACAAGGCACCTTCTTCTTCCCTCCTTCAAGTTTCGGCCAAGCAAAAACTTCCAAAGGATGAAGAACTTTTTCCACCAACCAAGCTCCAAGGGATGCAAGAAACAAGCCTCCTTTCTCTCCTTTTCTCCAAGCTAGATCCGGCCACCTTTATGTCTCCAAGAGATGATGAAGTCTCGGCCACAAGAAGGAGAAGAGATAAGGAGAAGGGGAGAACCTCTAGGGGCCGGCCACACCAAGGAAGAAAAGAGAGGAAGAAAAAGAATAGAGTTGTTCACCATGAAGACACCTCTACCCCCTCTTTTATAATCCTTGGTCTTGACAAATAAGGAAATTTAAATAAAAACTTCCTTAATTCTTTTGTCAAGAAAAAGAAAATTTATTTAATTAAAAATAATTTCCTCTTCTCCAATTTATTTGGCCGGCCACCTACAATCCCCAAATCAAGGAAAGTTTTAATTAAAACAAGAATTAAAACTTCCTAATTTATTTCCGGAAATTTATAAAAATTTCTCCAATAATTTTTATCCCTTCATGATTGGTTAAAAAGGAAATTTTATAAATTAAAACCTTTCTTTTAAACATGTGGAGAATTTCCAAAAAGAAAAGTTATCACTAAAAATTAAAATCTCCTTTCAATCTACAAATAAGGAAAGATATCAAATCTTTTCTTAATATTTTGTAGAAACTAATAAAAGAGAATTTTTTTAATTTTTAAACTTTCTTTTAAATCATGAACATGATTAAAAGTAAAGTTTTTACCAAAATTAAAATCAACCTTTTAATCTACAAATAAGAAAAGAGATTTAGCTCTTCTCTTAATCTTTTGTAGAATCTTAAAAGGAAAAATTTAAATTTTTAAACTCTCTTTTAAATCATGTTATCCACATAAGAAAAATTTTTAAAATTAAAATTCCTTTTTATTTTAATAGGGTCGACCACCTAAGCTTGAGTTCAAGCTAGGGCTGGCCACATGAATTTACCCATGAACCAAACCATGGCCGACCCTAGCTTGGTCTCCAAGCTAGCTTGGCCGACCCCTATAGGATGGGTAAGAAGATGGGTATAGTACTCTATAATTAAGAGGCTACGATAGGGACCGAGAGGAGGAATTGGTTTTGGTCTCCCGATGAAATTAAGCATCCCGTGTTCGCCCCGAAATACGGGATCATGTTGTCTCCCGATGGATAGGGACCGAGAGTGTATACTAAAAGCCTAGCTTTTGTAAACATTTATTTGTTGAAATAAAAGAATCACATTGGTCAATATCTTCATTTATTTGTTAAATATAATTGTTCAATTAATTTATATAGTAGACAACATGGAGTGTGGTGTCACACTTATAGGTTCCACTGTACAAAAATTTTGTACAAAGGTCTGAACCTTTTCCTAGCTACCATGTGTTCTTTTAAATTAAATTTTGGATCGCCTGCGGAACTTAACACGTTTGATCCAAAACTTAATCTATTTGTTCTTTTAGGTTTTGACTTGGATCTCCTGCGGAACTTAACACGTTCGACCCAAGTCTCCTTAAGTTATTAATTCCATTAAATATTAATTTCCGTAAAAGGTTCCCAGTACTGACGTGGCGAGGCACATGACCTTCTTGGATATGGGAGCAACCACCACCGACTAGACAAAACCTTTAATAGAAAGCTAATATTTAATTTCCTAAAATAACTTTAGGTTAACCAAAGAGAACAATCAAATCACAAGGAAAAGAAAAAACAAAAGAACACAACTTCAAAAAAACATATTCAAAATTCTAGAACGTAAGCCTCTTGTATTTGGTATTATTTCCATAAATAACTAGCATGATGCGGAAATAGAAATTACTAGTTATACCTTGTAGAAAAACCTCTTGATCTTCTACCGTATTCCTCTTCTAACCTCGGACGTTGTGTGGGCAACGATCTACCGAGATGAGAAACCACCAACCACCTTCTTCTCCTCCAAGCAAGGTTCGGCCACAAAGGAAGAACTTCACCAAAGAAGAAAATCAAAATACTAACCAAGCTCCAAGAGATGCTAACTTTCTCTCCTTCTTCTTCTTCTTCTCCAAGTAGTATCCGGCCACCACAAGAACTCCAAGAGAGATGAAGTATTCGGCCACCACAAGAGGAAGAGAGGGAGAGGGTAATGGCCGGCCACAACACCAAGGAAAAAGGGAGAGAAAACAATAGAGGTTGTATCTCATGAAGGCACCCCTACCCCTTCTTTTATATTCCTTGGCCTAGGCAAATTAGGAAATTTAATTACAATAAAACTTCCTTAATTTTTCTTGATATGAATTAATTGAGAAAAATAAAACAAAATTTCCCAATTAACTTGAGATGGCCGGCCACATCATTGGAAACAAAAGAGGACAAGTTTTAATCAACAATTAAAACTTCCTAATTTGTTTCCGGAAATTTTAAAAAATAAAATTTCTCTTTAAAATCTCTTCATGGTTAATAAAAGGAAATATCTATAATTTTAATTTTATTAACATGTGAATAATTTTAAAGAGAAAATAAAACATCTCTCCAATCTACAAATAAGGAAAGAGATCTAATCTCTTTCTTTAATCTTTTGTAAATCTTTTACAAGAGAGATATTTTAATTTTAATTCTCTTTTAAATTAAATCTTCCACATAATAATAAACATTAAAATTAAATTTTCTTTTTAATTAATTATGGCCGGCCCTACTAGCTTGGGTTCAAGCTAGGGCCGGCCACAAGCTTGGTTCCCAAGCTAGCTTGGCCGGCCCCTTTAGGTGGGTATAGAAGGTGGGTATATGTGGGTATAGTACTCTATAAATAAGAGGCTACGATAGGGACCGAGAGGAGGAATTGGTTTTGGTCTCGATAAAATTAAGCATCCCATGTTCGCCCGAACACACAACTTAATTTTATCAATGATAATTCATTCCACTAGAGAACTATCATTGAACTACCGCACCAATCCCAAATTATATTTTGGGCTCCTTCTTATTATGAGTGTGTTAGTCTCCTGTGTTTAAGATATCGAATGTCCACTAATTAAGTGAGTTACCGACAACTCATTTAATTAATATCTAAGTCCAAGAGTAGTACCACTCAACCTTATCGTCATGTCGGACTAAGTCCACTGCGGGTTTAACATGACAATCTTTATGAGCTCCTCTTGAGGACATTATCAACCTAGTATCTCTAGGACATTTCCTTCTATAATCAACAACACACACTATAAGTGATACCATTTCCCAACTTATCGGGTTTATTGATTCAACGAACTAAATCTCACCCATTGATAAATTAAAGAAATGAATATCTAATATATGTGCTTGTTATTATATTAGGATTAAGAGCACACACTTCCATAATAACTAAGGTCTTTGTTCCTTTATAAAGTCAGTATAAAAGAAACGACCTCAAATGGTCCTACTCAATACACTCTGAGTGTACTAGTGTAATTATATAGTCAAGATAAACTAATACCTAATTACACTACGACCTTCTAATGGTTTGTTCCTTTTCCATTTTGGTCGTGAGCTACTGTTTATAATTTATAAGGTACTGATAACATCATCTTCTGTATGTGACACCACATACTATGTTATCTACAATATAAATTAAATGAACAACTACAAACAAATGTAGACAATTAGACCAAATGTGATTCTTTATTCATAATAAATGTTTACAAAGCTTAGGCTTTCAGTATACATTCCAACACCCTATAGGATGGGTAAGAAGATGGGTATAGTACTCTATAATTAAGAGGCTACGATAGGGACCGAGAGGAGGAATTGGTTTTGGTCTCCCGATGAAATTAAGCATCCCGTGTTCGCCCCGAAATACGGGATCATGTTGTCTCCCGATGGATAGGGACCGAGAGTGTATACTAAAAGCCTAGCTTTTGTAAACATTTATTTGTTGAAATAAAAGAATCACATTGGTCAATATCTTCATTTATTTGTTAAATATAATTGTTCAATTAATTTATATAGTAGACAACATGGAGTGTGGTGTCACACTCAGAAGATCATGTTGTCGGTTCTCTATAAATTATAAATAGTTGCTCACGACTAAGATAGAAAGGAACAAACTATCAGAATAGTTGTAGTGTAATTAAGCATTAGTTTATCTTGACTAATAAATTACACTAATACACTTTAAGTGTATTGAGTAGGACCATTTAGGTGAGTTCTTTTTGTACTGACTTAGTAAAAGAACTAGACCTTAGCTATTATTGAAGTGTGTGCTCTTAATCCTAATATAATAACAAGCACATATATTTAATATTTATTTCTTTGACTTATCAAAGGGTGAGATTTAGCTCGATAAATTAATATGCCCGATAAGTTGGGAAATAATATTACTCATAGTGTGTATTGTTGATTATAGAAGGAATCTGTGTCCTAGTTATCTAGGTTGAGAATGTCCCTAAGAGGAGCTCATAAGGATTGCCATGTTAAACCCTGCAGGTGGACTTAGTCCGACATGACAATAAAGTTGAGTGGTACTACTCTTGAAGCTAGATATTAATTAAGTTGTCAGTAACTTACTTAATTAGTAACTTAATTACTTACTCTTGGAGCCATAAGTACTAATCCATAAACCAACTTTTCCAGAGCTGTGTATCGAGACTCAGCTCCCTTTAATAAATGACTGAAAAAATACACTGGCCTCTATACATTGTCTTGCTCTTTTACTAATACTGCCCCCACGGCCTCGGGGGTAGCTGACAGGTAGACCCAGAGTGGCTCCCCTGCGACAGGTTTGAATAAAGAGGGCAAGGTCTCCATATATGTCTTTAATTCTTCAAAGGCTCGCGTGCATTCTTCATCCCACTGGAACTTAGAAGCTTTTCGAAGAAATTTGAAGAAGGGCGTCGCTTTATCTACCGACCTGGAGATAAAACGGGGCAGGGCTATTATCCTGCCGCTAGCTTCTGAGCCTCCTTCAAGTTCTGGGGAGCCTTCATATCCCGGAGTACTCGGACCTTCTTTGGATTGGCTTCAATTCCTTGCTCAGTAACAAGATAGCCCAAGAACTTCCCTCCCTTAGCTCCAAATAAGCACTTCAAAGGATTTAATTTCAACTCGTACTGTCGTGAGGTGTCGCAAGTCTCTTCTACATTAACTATCATATTTTCAGCCAAGGCAGACTTGATGAGTATGTTATCCACATAGACTTCCACGTTACGCCCGGCCTGCTCTCGGAAGATTTTGTCCATCATTTGTTGGTAGGTAGCTCCAACGTTTCTGAGTCCGAAAGGCATAACAGTATAACTGAAAGTACCATCAGCCATAATGAAACTAACCTTTTCTTGATATTCTACGGCTAAAGGGATTTGATGGTACTCCTGATAAGCGTCCAACATACAGATTCTTTCACAACCAACTGTCGAGTCTACCAGCTGGTCAATTCTGGGCAAGGGGTAGCAGTCTTTAGGGTTGGCTCGATTGAGATCCCGGAAATCTATGCAGACCCTCCATTTATTATTGGGTTTTGCTACCAAGACCACATTGGAAAGCTAGGACGGGAATTGTACTTCACGAACATGCCCTGCTTTCTTAAGCTGGTCCACTTCAGTTCTGATAATTTTATTCTGGTTGGCCGAGAAATTTCTCTTCTTTTGCTTTACCAGCCGGGCATCTGGCAGGAGATGCAACTTGTGCTCCACCACTTCAGGCTTGACCCCTGGTAACTCTTCGGTGGACTAGGCAAAGACATCTCTATTGCGGCTCAGGCACTGAACCAGTTCTTCTTTGAGCTCGGGAGGTAAGTCACCTGCTACCCGAGTAAGACTCTCTGGGCATTCGACATAGAGCTGGATTTCCTCCTAGGGAATGGGTTCTTCGGTCAGAGGTAGGGGTTCTTCCTAGAAGGCGTGCATAGCTCCATCCTGAGTCCTCTGTGCTTTGCGAGCTTCTACCTTAACCATGTTAATGTAGCATCACCGAGAGACCCGCTGTTCTCCCCTAACTTCCCCGACCGGGAATTTAATCTTCTGATGAAATGTAGAAACCGCCGCCCGGAACTCATGCAAGGTCGGTCGGCCCAAAAAGACGTTGTAAGAAGAGGGCGAGTTAACTACAAGGAAAGTGCTCCTCCTGGTTTTGACCAATGGCTCGCTTCCCAAAGATATGGTCAGCTTGATCTGACCCATGGGCCTTACTTCATTACCAGTAAAGCCATATAGAGAAGTAGCCATCGGCTGGAGCTCGCTGACATCAATCTGCATTTCTTCGAAAGTCGACCTGAACAAGACGTTTACCGAGCTGCCACTATCCACGAAGACTCTGGCCACTCGGCTATTGGCTATAATAGCTTTGATGATGAGAGCATCATCGTGGGGTAACTCCAGTCCTTCCAGGTCTTGCGGTCCAAAACTAATGATCGGACCAGCAGCCTGCTCCTGGCTGCACCCTATTGCATGGATCTCCAACCGGCGCTCATGAGACTTGCGCGCCCGGCCTGAATCTCCGTCAGTGGGACCTCCAGAGATCATGCCTATGTCTCTTATAGCCGCGTTATCCTGATTTTTTGCCTCGTGGGCTTCTCCTGGTTCTCCAGTGCGCCCTTGTGGTTGCATGCTTGGCCCCTCCTGCTTAGCTCGGGGTCGACTAGCCTGCCCTGCTGCATTGCGCTGTTCCTCCATCATTCACTAGACCTGAGGAGCCAACTCAGGTGGTGGCAGACCCAGCTTAGCAGCTCGTCGTGAATCACGGGCAAATTGGAAACATTCATTGGTGGCGTGCGTGTGGGACCGATGATAGGTGCAATAGCGCGGTCCCCAAGGTCCAGGTCGATGGACCTGAACTGCAGCTACATGTGGCACCGGTCGGGCATCCTGCCCGGGTTGGAAAGTTGGTCGAGCATCCCGAGCACGCGGGAGAGGTTGAGCGGGCGATTGAGGTGCTCTTCTCTCCGGCCTGTTAGCAGCGAGAGGTGGCTTGTCGGCTTTCCTTCGCGCCGCCTACGCTTCTTCCACGTTGATGTAGCTGGCCACCTTCTCCAGCATCTCATCGAAATTCTTTACGGGATTTCTAATGAGATCCCTAAAGAACTCTCCCTCAGTCAGCCCATGAGAGAAGGCACTCATAAGTATTTCGGGCGTGGCCAAGGGAACGTCCTGAGTCACTTGATTGAAGCGCTTGATATAGCTTCTTAGTGGCTCGACAGACCCCTGCTTGAGAGCGAACAAACAGTGATCAGTCTTTTGATACTTCCCGCTGCTAGCGAAGTGGCGCAGGAATGCAATCTTGAAGTCAGAGAAACACGTGATGGACCCGTGTGGCAGTCCATCAAACCATTTCTGGGTAGAGCCTGACAAAGTGTTCAAAAACACGCAACATTTAACGGCGTCGCTGTATTGGTGTAGCAGGGCTATGTTCCTGAATTTGCGGAGGTGCTCTTCAGGATCTTTACTACCATCGTATTCCCCAATAGCAGGGGGCCGATACCCTTTAGGTAGCTTTTCTTCCAAGATTTTGGAAGAGAAAGGCACTTTCTCTTCCGGTTCCAACCGGTGTTCGCCGCGCGGGATGATAGCCTTTCCCTTCTTTGAATCTTTGGGTAACGAACTTTCAGCCACAGAAACTTGAGGTTGCTCCTTGTGGCTATAAGATCTAGGCTCGGGTTGATAATAACCCTGGCCCGACTCCCTGTAGAAAGCAGGGGGAAACTCTAAAGGTTGTTTTCGTTTAGAGCCTCGATCAGAGGCGTGAGCAGGTTCTTTAGAAACCTCAGGTAGCTTTTTTGGTCGAGATGCGGTTGTTTGCTGCTTTTCCAAGGTTGCCCGCTTCTTGGCCTCCTTGAAGAGATTGTATTCTCCTGCGGTCATTGTTACATTGATTCTGTCCGAGTCCTCCATCGTCACGTTCCGGATCAGGTAAGGAAGATTCCCAAAGATGGCGCCAAATTTGATCCCGTCCGGAAGCTGAGTCGGACAGAGGCGGGCTATGCTGGAGTCGGTGTTAACGGAAAGTCGTCCGGAGTCGGGTCGATCTGGCACCTCTTGAGAAGGCATCCTCGAGCGGATGACGGGGAGTGATGACGAGGATAGGGTCCTGCACACGCTCAGACAAGCACCCGAGTCGTCAGAGACCAGAAACCAGGGAAAAGTCCCCGGATCAGGCCCTTCGACGCTCAAGTCAGGTGCTTTTTTTCCCAGAAATACAGAGAAAGGACGAAAAGTAAAGGACAAGTGTGAAATAACGAGTGAGCGTACCTGCATAAGGGACAAAACATCCCTTTTTATACTGCAACGGGTGCTTCTGTAGTCTGACGGATGTCAGGGAATGTCGGATGTCAGGCTTTGTCTGGCGGTGAATGATGTGCGGCACCCTCCCATAGGCTGGCGGAAGAACCAAAGGGGCAATGAGCCCCCAACCATTGGCATATTCTCTGACACTCTGATTATTCTCTAACAGGTGGTTACGATTTCCTTGTTTGCTTATCGTGTAGTGCCTGGTCTCCTCAGTCCGTGATCCCTAGGCTATCTTTGTACTTGTCGCCCCGACCTGTAAGCGCAGACCTTTATCTATCCCGTGTTTGCCGTCTTCTGAATCCAGACCTGTACATCCATACCTGTTTTATGTGTCTTATCTTGCAAACTCCCGACTTGCCTTATCTTGTGTCACTTCCAGACCTGTGCATCTGGCCTTGTCCTACGCATCTCATCTTGTAGACTCCCGACCTGCCTTATCTTGTATCGCTTCCAGACCTGCGCATCTGTCCTTATTCTACGCCTCTCATCTTGCAAACTCCCGACCTGCCTTACCTTGTATCATTTCCAGACCTGTGCATCTGGTCTTGTTCTGTGTCTCATATTGCAGATTCCCGACCTACCTTACCTTCTATCACGCCGTGTTTCACGACCTGTATACCTTCGATTTTGCTTATCTCGCTTCCAAACCTATATGTTTGTCTGACTCCGTCTGACCTGACCTGTATACCTTAGCTTGACTCTGTCTCTCCGGGCCCTGTATCCTGACCTGTACGCCTCTCTCCAACTCTGCTTATCCTAGTCCTACATCCGACCTATACGCTTCTGCCCATATAGTGTGCCGCAAGGCTATAAGTCCTAACCTGTATCCTTGGTTGATATATCCCGGCTTGTACACTTTAGTTCCTGTGTCTAGTGCCACAAGGTTATAAGTCCTGACCTGTATCCTTGGTTGACATATCCCGACCTGTACGCTTTGATCCCCGTATCGTGTGTCGCAAGGCTATAAGTCCTGACCTGTATCCTCAGTTGGCATATCCTGACCTGTACGCTTTAGTCCCTGTGCCCAGTGCCACAAGGTTATAAGTCATGTCCTGTACCCTTGGTTGGCATATCCCAACCTGTACACTTTGATCCCCGTATTGTGTGCCGCAAGGCTATAAGTCCTGACCTGTATCCTTGGTTGGCATGTCCCGACTTGCACGCTTTAGACCCCGTATCGTGTGTCGCAAGGCTATAAGCCCTGACCTGTATCCTTGGTTAGCACGTCCCGACTTGTACGCTCGGCCCTGTATTTTCCAACAGGCCCGTCCCTGTATTTTCCGACCAGACTTGTATTTTTCGACCGAACCTGTGTTTTCTGATTGACACGTCTTGACCGGCCCGAACCCTTATTTACCAGGCGGACCCAGCCTCCGACTGCTGCTCCTATCAACCTTGGGTCATTTTGTAATCTAAATCGGGCCCTCTATTTTCCACCTAAGCTTCCACCTAGCCACCTAGGCGGGGTTTTTGACCGCCACATGGGCAGACCTTTGACTATGACGTAGGCTTGACTTCTGAATACCACACAAGCTTGACTTTTGACTACCCGTAGGCTTGACCTCTGACCTTCTCAGGGATTTGACCCCTGACCACATCCACTAACTGACCCAATAATCATGCACCGTATCACTTGTAAATTTAAAATTATTTCATAACGTGAATAAAACTATTTTTACCATCGAATATGAATGTAATTACTTTATGTGTATTTATGAAAACTGATTCGGCAGAGCATAAATCTAAGCTTAATGGGTTGGCAGAGCATAAATCTAACGTTAATGGGTTGGCAGAGTTTAAATTTAATATTAATTAAGGTTTTTTTACTTATTTTATTAGTAAGTATCACAATGAATTTATCAGCCAGGATATTAATCATAATAAATATATCATTTTTATTCTAATTAAGTTTGTTACACCGTAAAGCAACAATATTAATTGTATGAGTGTTTTGCCATAATGGGGTTATCCTCATTTAAAGAAGTTTATCTCATTGCCTTTTGTAATTAAAAGGTATATTATATTGCTAGCATTCCTTCTACTAGTGGCATGATTCATTTAGATGCATGATTCATTTTTATTCTAATCATATTATCTTTTGTGTTAACATTATTAGATGCATGATTCATTTAGCCTTTGCTTCTACATGAACATTTTCTTTGCTTTGACCATCATAATTATAAGTTATCATCATATACCCATGCTTTGGACTAGTGCTACAATTTCAATGTGTTTTGAACAAGATATTTGTATACTTTAATTCAACCACAAAAAGAGTCTAACATTGTGACAAAAAAGTGAATACATTCACTCCCAGCATCCCCATCAATCCGTCCCAAGACTTATACGGAGAAGATAAATCATAAAAAGAGTCTAACATGAACAATTAATCAATTTTTAAAATTCAAGTTTTGTGCTTAAATAACATTATTCCTCTAAATCAATTCCATAATTTCGATTCCATTTTTACAAAGGAATATATTTGACATATCTTACCTTCAAATTACATATTTTGAAAATCTCATAATTAATTCAAAATCACGAAACACATTATTAATATTGTTACTGATTGCTATAAAGTCGCTTAAGTGTAAAGTTCGATAGCAGCACGAAGCGAACGTGCTTGTGCTCAACCCACTGACACCCGTCCATTCCTCTCGACTCTATCTAGTCCAATCAGGATTGAAAACGACGACAATTCAAAACCGTATATTTAAACATGGACTTTAACCAATCAAAACAATATTATGGTTTACAGTTTAAGAAGATTCAAGATTATTATTATTTTTTAAAAAAATATTTAAAAATATAAATTTATATAAAAAATTCCAAGGAACCATGAACGGCCGGAATGGGTCAGGTCAGATCTAAATATATATACCATAAAAATTTTATCTTTTAATTAATTTTATAGGTCCCTTATAACTTTTACCGTGTATATATAATTTTATTGTTAAACACAAACAAATTATATTCCTTAATAAATTTATTATTAGACATATTATACTATAAATTTAATATTAAATAAAAATTAAAACCATTGAGTAATTAATATTAAGAAAGTTAAACAGATTAATAAATCTAACGAGGAAAAAGATTGAAGAGTTGGATATAAAAAAACTTAAGATAAATAGGTTGTAAATTAACTTTAATAATAGATGGGTAGAATAGTTTCACATAAATTTTAATTAAGATAAATAGGTTAAACAATTAACTTTAATAGAAAATTTAAATATAATATAATTCAAGACAAATAAATAAAAAAATTAGTAGAAACCTAAAATATGTCAATTAAGATTATTAAAATATTATTAAATAAAAAATTAGATTTAAAAATCTAAATAAAAAATTAATTTATTTTATTGAGCAGACTTTAAACTTGCGATTTTTACCGATTCATTGGAGGACCAACCGGTAACCAGCCTACCTAGAGATTGGTCAATTATGAGTTGGTCCCAGTGAACCGAGTCAATGGATAATTGATTCGTTGACCCAGTTACGGATCTAGGATCTGGCTTACAGCCGGGTCTAGCTCTGTACCTCTGTCGTCGCCTGTATCTATAAATTTGATTCTCAGAAAAGCAGCATTGATCGAAGCCTCCTGTAAGTGCCAAAGCATAGTTGCTTCGACCAACCATAGCAATGCTCTCCTTCTTCCCTTCCGCTTTATCTCGTTCTATTCTCTGCTGATCTCCTTCCTTCCGCCTCATATTTTACATGTCTCATCCCTATTTCTCCCCTCTCACCGTCACTTTTCTTCTCCCCAACCCTTTCTCCCTCTCCACCTTCACTTTTCATTTCCCCAACCCTTGATATCATGGACTCCTTCCCACCTAGAGGTGAGCAATCAGTTAATAATTAAACAATTTAAACTAGAATCGAATAAATTTATTTTTTTTACTTAACCGAATCGATCGAACTTTTGTCAAAAAATTTGAACAAATTGAATCGATAAAACATCAGTTAAATCAGTCAAATATCGAAATAATTAAACTTTCGGTTAAATCGAGACTTGGGGGAGGGGGGAATCTCGAATTATGGAATTAGAAATTTTAATCATCCGATTCTAGTTTAGACATATCTAAATTTGGTTTAAACGAATTAACCGAATTTGACTTAAAAGTGAGAGCAAATCAATTTAACCAAAATTATTGATATTTTAAGGAAAAAAATTTAAATTTTAAATGAACTGAACTAAACTTTTTTACTTCAATCAGTTCAGTCTATTAATCCGGTTTAACCTATCTTTTGCTCACCCCTATTCCCATCTACCACGTCGCAGGGCTTAGACCCAAGGTCTGCATGGAGGACCCGAGGAGGATTAGAAGAGATTCAATGATTTGGGTTTAATTTTGCTATGGTTGGTTTGTTATTTCCCTATCATCTCGGAGTGGCTAAGTTCCTTCTCGAGCAAGGATACATCAAGGTGATTTATCTCTTTGTGATTTATGAATTTTTAGTTAGTTGAATAATCTCCGATAAGTTAAGCATTTCCTTGAATGTAAGAAAAATCTACATTTAGGAAGTGGCAGGTCTAGATTTACCATCTCTCGTATCTATGAATTCAACTCCGGGAGAGATGGCATGGATATATGCCTTGTGTAAGCGTCGAAGCATACTCACCTTGGCCTACTATGGTGATGCTCTTTGTTGACGAGTGGCTCATATTTGGATGAAGGGATGTCATGGAAGAAAAATCTGTTAAGATTTTTTGTAATAAAATTCTATTAAGATTTTATATAACAGAATTTTGTTATGTTTTTCATAACAAATTCTGTTACGTTTTTACCGGGTCTGGGGGTTTAGCAGTATTTATAGGGATCATTGTAAATCCATTGTAGATCAGACAACACAAGAATCATTAGATGTGATTCTCTTGTGTAGAAGAGAATTCTAATAAAGCTTCGGCCGTTTTGTGGAGTAGGCAAGTCGCCGAACCACGGTAACTCTTTTTCTTTCTCTTCTTCTTCTCCTTCCTGGTGTTTGCTCTCTTTTGTGCGTCTTTGTCTTGTTGTTCCGCGCGATCTCTTTTCTCTCTTCCTCTTCTTCCGTGGTTCAGAAAGGTTGAGAGGTATTGCCCTCTCTTTGCACAACAATTGGTATCAGAGCTCCAGGTTCTTGGCAGATTTCTTCAACATGTCGGGGACGACTTCTGCGAAGTTTGATATGGTGAAGTTTGACGGAACCGAAAACTTTGGATTATGGCAGAGAAGGGTCAAGGACTTGTTGGTGCAACAAGGCATGGTGAAGGCGCTAGGAGAAAGAAAATCGGAAAGCATGGAGAAATCAGATTGGGAAGAACTTCAGGCGAAGGCAGTAGCAACAATCAGGCTTTGTCTTACGGATGACGTGATGTACCATGTCATGGACGAGGAGTCACCGGTGATAGTTTGGCAAAAGCTGGAAAGCCGGTACATGTCAAAATCATTGACAAACAAGCTGTATCTCAAGCAGAAATTATTCGGGCTGAAGATGACAGAAGGAACCGATCTGAGCCAGCACATCAACGTATTCAACCAGATTGTAAGTGATCTGAAGCGGATTGATGTGAAGATCGAAGACGAAGACAAGACGCTGATGTTGTTGAATTCTCTACCTTCATCTCCTACGTACGAGAATTTGGTTACTACTTTGATGTGGGGTAAGGAAACTCTCAAATTGGAGGAGATCACAAGTGCGTTGCTAGGTTTTCACCAAAGGAAGAAAACAAGCGATGAAATTTCTCAAGGAGAAGGACTTGTGGTAAATAGCAACCAAGAGCGTGGTAGGAGCAAATCTCGACATGGATATGACAACAACAACAAGACTCGTTCTAAGTCGAGAAGGAAGAAGGTGATCACGTGCTACAAATGTGGAGGTAAAGGTCATATCAAGAGAAATTGTCCAGAGATAAAGAAATATGTTGCAGAGAACAAAAGTAGTTCGGCAAAGTCTGCAAACATAGTTGAAGAAGAAAATTCAGAAAGCGGTGATGGAGATATGCTATCAGTTATGTCAAGTTCGGAGCAGCTGACGGATGCATGGATTTTAGACTCTGCATGTTCATATCACATGACTCCAAACAAGGATTGGTTTGACACCTATAGGGCAGTGGATTCTGGTTCAGTGTTGATGGGAAACGATGCATCATGCAAGGTTATCGGCATAGGGAATGTCAGAATCAAGATGTTTGATGGTGTGATCAGAACTTTATGTGATGTCAGATATATACCAGAGCTAAGGAAGAACTTGATCTCACTAGGCACACTGGATGGTATTGGTTGTAATTACAAATCAGTGAGCGGGGTGATGAAAGTCAGCAAGGGAGCTCTGACGGTAATGAAAGGACAAAAGGTAGCAGGAAACATCTACAAGTTGATAGGGACTACAGTTGTAGGTGGAGTTGCCTCGGTGGAGTCTGAATCAGATAGTACTGTCTTGTGGCATATGCGGCTAGGGCATATGGGTGAACGTGGGATGCTAGAACTTCACAAGAGAGATTTGTTGAAGGGTGTCAAAACGTGCAAGCTTGAATTCTGCAAATTCTGTGTTCTTGGGAAACAGAGCAAAGTGCAATTTAAGACGGCAACAAACAAGACGGAAGGGATTCTGGACTACATACATACGGATCTCTGGGGACCGGCCAGTGTAGCATCACGTGGAGGGCACTTGTATTTTGTGAGTTTTACTGATGATTTCTCACGAAAGGTATGGGTATACTTTATGCGTCACAAGTCAGAAACTTTTGCAAAGTTTAAATTGTGGAAAACTGAAGTAGAGAACCAGACCGGAAGGAAGATCAAATGCCTTAGGTCAGATAATGGGACTGAGTACACAGATTCAAAGTTTCAGGAATTCTGTGAGCAGCATGGGGGCACTTCTCGGTTCGCAGGACACCTCAGCAGAATGGGGTAGCGGAAAGGTTGAACAGGACAATCATTGAGAAGGCAAGATGTCTCAGGCTGAATGCAGGGCTTGCAAAGAATTTCTGGGCGGAAGCAGTTAACATGGCATGTTATCTCATTAATAGATCACCAAGGGCAGCACTAGAAGGCAAAGTATCAGAGGAAGTATGGACAGGGAATCAAGTAGAATACTCTCATCTTCGAGTTTTTGGATGTCCAGCCTATATGCACATATCTAGTGAGGAAATATCAAAGCTGGATGCAAAGTCAAAGCAATGCATTTTTCTGGGCTATCAGAAAGGAGTTAAAGGCTTCAAGCTTTGGGATCCTAAGGCAAACAAGGTGGTGATCAGCAGAGATGTGGTGTTTGACGAGAAAGCTATGTTACAACGTACTCAGGAAGAAGGAAAGGAAACACCACAAAGCAACAAAGAGAAAGATATTGTGCAGGTGGAGCTAGAGACTCATGACTTCGATGATTCTAGCTCAGAGCACATGGAGCATCGCACTATAGCTAGTGGTAGAACGAGACGAGTCGTAAAACCACCCACTAGATACGGATTCGAAGACTTGGTATCTTATGCACTTACCACTAGTAGCGGAGACCCTACATCTTTTCAGGAGGCAATACATAGCTCTGGTGGACGGGTGCTATGGCAGAGGAGATGGAGTCGTTGCATAAGAACCAAACGTGGGATCTAGTGGAACTTCCTGAAGGAGAGAAAGCTATAGGGTGCAAGTGGATATTCAAGAAGAAAGAAGCAATGTCAGAGGGAGAAGAAGTGAAGTTTAAGGTTCGGTTGGTAGCAAAGGGGTATTCACAAAGAAAGGGGATTGACTATGAAGAAATTTTCTCTCCAGTGGTAAGACATACGTCAATTAGAGCGGTAATGGCTTTGGTGGCACATCACGATTTGTATTTGGAGCAAATGGATGTGAAGACGGCATTTCTTCATGGAAATTTGGAGGAGCAGATTTTTATGTCACAACCTGAGGGATTTAGTCAGTCCAGACAAGAGCAGTTGGTTTGTAAGTTGAAGAAATCGCTCTATGGGCTGAAACAATCTCCTAGGCAATGGTACAAACGTTTTGATTCATACATGATTCAAAACGGATATAGGAGATGCGAGTATGACAGCTGCATATATGTGAAGGGCCTTGAAGATGAATCACTGATTTTCTTACTACTATACGTAGATGACATGCTCATTGTTGTGAAGAAGATGAGAGAGGTTGACAAATTGAAGAGGCTACTGAGCAAGGAATTTGACATGAAAGATTTGGGAGAGGCCAAGAAGATTCTTGGGATGGAGATTCACAGGAATAGAGTTGCAGGGAGATTATGGTTGTCTCAACGTAGCTATGTGGAGACTGCAAAGTCGGTGAGCACACCCCTGGCGCATCACTTCAAGTTATCCAGTACACAGTGTCCAAAGACGGATGACGAGATCCAAGAGATGTCAAAGGTTCCTTATGCCAGTGCAGTTGGTTGTCTGATGTATGCCATGGTTTGCACGAGACCAGATTTAGCGCAAGCAGTTAGTATGGTAAGCAAGTTTCTCTCAAATCCTGGTCGACCACATTGGGATGCAGTGAAATGGATTTTCAGATACTTGAGAAATACAACTAATTATGGCATCATGTTCAGTAGACAACCGGAAGATCCTTTAGTTGCTGGGTACGTAGATGCAGACTATGCAGGAGATTTAGATAACAGGAGGTCTACTACAGGATACGTATTCACTGTGGCAGGAGGACCTATTTGTTGGAAATCTATGATACAATCTATTGTTGCATTGTCTACTACGGAATCGGAGTACATGGCAGCAGCTGAAGCAGCGAAGGAAGCTTTATGGCTTACAGGGTTGGTCAGAGAACTGAGTGTTCAGCAAGGTGGAGTCAAGTTGTTATGCGATAGTCAGAGTGCTATCTATTTGGCGAAGAATCAGGTGTATCATGCGAGAACCAAACACATTGATGTGAGGTTTCACAAGATCAGAGAGTTGATTGCTTCCGGGGAAATTCAACTTGAGAAGGTTCACACTGCAGACAATGCTGCAGATATGCTGACAAAGCCAGTGACCACAGAGAAGTTTAAGCATTGCTTGAACTTGATCCATATCTCTAGATGCTAGAGGAAGGAAGCCCAGACCTAGAGATCCAGATGGAGTTTTGTCCAGATATTCGTATTCTTCGAAGGGGTGAATATTCGCCAAGGTGGAGATTGTTGACGAGTGGCTCATATTTGGATGAAGGGATGTCATGGAAGAAAAATCTGTTAAGATTTTTCGTAATAAAATTCTGTTAAGATTTTATATAACAGAATTTTGTTATATTTTTCATAACAAATTCTGTTACGTTTTTACCGGGTCTGGGGGTTTAGCAGTATTTATAGGGATCATTGTAAACCTATTGTAGATCAGACAACACAAGAATCATTAGATGTGATTCTCTTGTGTAGAAGAGAATTCTAATAAAGCTTCGGCCGTTTTGTGGAGTAGGCAAGTCGCCGAACCACGGTAACTCTTTTTCTTTCTCTTCTTCTTCTCCTTCCTGGTGTTTGCTCTCTTTTGTGCGTCTTTGTCTTGTTGTTCCGCGCGATCTCTTTTCTCTCTTCCTCTTCTTCCGCGGTTCAGAAAGGTTGAGAGGTATTGCCCTCTCTTTGCACAACACTCTTCTTCTTCCCCTCCTCTCTATCTTGTCCTCTTCTCCTTCGATCTCTTTCCCTCCCCTTCAACCTCAACTTTTGTCTCCCTAACCCTTTCTCCCTCTCCGCCCTCACTTTGCGTCTCTCCAACCCTCAACGTCATGAACTCCTTCCCATATAATTAGGGGTGAGTAATTGGTTAATAACCAAAGACTGAACTTCTTAAACCAAATAGAAATCAAACAAACATGAACAAATAAAATATCGATTAAATTCGTAGAAACTTGAAATAATTAAATTTTCAGTTAAATCAAAATTCGGGAGGAGAGGTGGGTCACGAATTATGTGATAGGATCTTTGTGTTAGGCTAGAAGGGGGACGAATAGCCTTTCTTCCAAATTGTTACCTACAATTCGTTAGCGGAAGCACAAAAGGAAGTAAAATTGAAAAACAATAAGAAGACAAGGCTAACTCCTCGATTTACTTGGTCTCCACCTCCTTGAGGTGACTAATCCAAGGCGCACACACACCCTATCAAGCTCCAATATGAACTTCTCCTTCTTGTTATCACAAACGAAGGTGGAGAACCCTTTACAAGGTTGCCTCTTCCTCTTACAAGATGAGATCTAGGCTTAGGAGGAGGAGACTCAAAATCTTTTGCTTTGAAATCACTTGGAGAGCTCTCTTTTTGCTTAGCACAATGAGTATACAAGAGTTGTATTTGCTTCAGTGTATCTCCCCTTTTTATTTGTCTTAAAAAATAGTCGTTTCTCATGTGATCGTCGCCGTCGATCGATTGAGCACATCTCCAATCGATTCAAATATAGCCGTTGAGCGTCGTCACGATCGATTGGGCCAACATTGGATCGATTTAGCCGCATATTTCATAAGTACAGAAGTGGATTCAATCGATCGGCCGATCGATTGGTTACCTCCAATCGATCGACTGATCGATTCAAAATCACATAGCTCTTTTGTGCAGAAGCCTTGTGAATCGATCGACCGATCGATTGGTTATCTCCAATCGATCGGCTGATCGATCCAGGTTCGCACTGTGCTCTTGCGCAGAAAGCATATGAATCGATCGGCCGATCGATTGGATTTCTCCAATCAATCAATGGATCGATTCAAAAACCTTCTGTGCTCTCGCGCAGAGGCTATCAATCGATCAACCGATCGATTGGTTTCCTCCGATCGATTGGTTTCGGCTGATCGATTCAGCAGTATTCTATTCCATAGTTATGCGCCTCAATCGATTTACCAATCGATTACTTGCTAGTTTCCCAACTAATACCTCGTGCCAGATGACCGCATTCCTAAACTTTCTTGCCAAGACTCCGGTCCTCGACCTTCTTGGACTTCTCTTGCCTTACACCCAGTCTTCTGACCTGCAAGGACTTTTCCTGCCAAGACTCCGGTACTCAGCCTTTTTGGACTTCTTCCTGCAAAACTTGCAGCACATGCTAGATCCAAACGTATTAACCTAAACTTAGTTGTCAATACATTGAAAACATCCAGGGCATGATTGCACCAACAATCCCCCCCTTTTTTGATGTTTGACAATATATTTAAGTTTAGGCTAATTTCCAATACACCATAATAATAAGATGATAAGCAGTAAATAGCAATAGGCATGAGCTAACAGTAAATGATAATTTTGTTATTAACTACGCATAAAATTCATCTTACTTGATCATAAGCAATAATAGCAAATTCATATATGACTAAGCATGAATCTCCTTCCTAATTAAGCATAAACGTCAACTTACTTCTCCCCCTTTGTCAAATATCAAAACAAAAACTCCCCCTTAATTGGTGCACTAAACAAACACGATAAACCCACTCCCCCTAAATCATACAAATGTCAACATAAGATAACAATCTGGATTCAAAAAATGAAAGATAATAGAGAGAAGCAGTATATCATATATCCAAACACTACAACAAAAACTGCAAACGACAACACCCCTACAACAACGGTTTTAAGAGAAAGCGTTGCGTATTTGCTCAAAGACAACGATTTTTGCCAAAACCGTTGTCTTTGGACTCCCCATTAAATATAAAAGACAATGGGTTTTGGAAAAACTGTTGTCATTGAGCGATTTCTTTTTGAATCAACAACACTTTTTACAACAGTTTTCTAAATCCGTTGTCTTTAAGCGCTTTTTTAGGGGCTACGATAACAGTTTTGATAAAATCATTGCCTTTAACTTTATTCGTTTCGTCATTTCCCTCTCTCCGCAAATCTTTTTGGCGGCTTATTTTCCCCTTCGCATTCCTGAACCCTAAGCCATTTTTCTTTCCCTCTCCCCATACCATCTCTTCACGCCATCCTGTCAACCGCGCGACAGTAAGGGGTGCCGTCTCCGCTGGATCTGCCTCCATGACGGTGTGCTCTCTTTTCGTTTCTTGGTGAGCGAGTTTCTAAGCTCGACGAGTACCTTCCACTGCTACTTCTTTGGCTCTTTGACTCCGTATTTCGCATGCGTTTTCTCTTCCAATCTATTCTGATCTTCTCTTTACTAGCTTTCTTCCTTTTTCTTGCTGCTGTGGCTTTAGGGTTGGTTTCCCGCTAGCTGCGGATTTGAGTGAGGAATGGGGGAGTCATCGCGGGCGACGGAGCAGTGAGTGGATAGGGCCCGCCGCCAGGTGGTTGCGGGGACTTCTCGGCGGGAAGAAGACAGGCGTCGACGAGCTCCCGGCGGACCACAAGGAGAAGCGCAGATGGGGCTTCGGCAAGTCCTCTCTCTCTCTCTAGATTGCAGGAGCGATTGACGAACACTACAGAGAGGTGTGGATCGGCGAACACAGTTTTATAATCTGAGAGCAGCAGTGATTCGTCGACGGTTACGGGTAATTAATAATCCTTCTTCTGTCATCTTCTTCGTCACCGATTCCTTAAAAACTGGAGTTTGAGCTTTTGATCGAAATCTGATTTTTACTCTTTTGGAGGCCCATATTTGAGTTAATTTTAGCTTTTTATTCTCTTCGATTGTTGACTCTTGCCCTGTTGATTATTATCGAAATCTGGTTTACATTGAAGACGATTCCCCAATATGTTGGATCGGTTCGAAATTGATATTATCGCTCAATGTCCAATTCATGCTTTCGTTGTTTTTTTCTTCCTATATCAAGGAACTTTAGTTTGACAGTTATTTAACACATTCCTAAATGATTCTTATTTCTGCAGTTTTTTCCTTCCTGGATCAAATTGTTCTTAGCTATTACTTTATTTCCTATTCAGTATTATTTAGAGTGTTGTCCTTTACACCTTTTATTATTCAGCATTACTGTCACCAAGTTTGACTTGAACCAATATGCGGTATTCTAGCATAATCTACCGACTTTCATATGTACATACATTTTAAACAGATTTTTGACAGATTTTCAATCATCAAAGAAGCATTGCATTTGTCAGATAAGCCTTCTTTCTCATTGTATTGTAAGTTGTTATAATTCGTTGCTCTTTTGTAGAATAATTTGATTTTGTGTACTTTTTTAATGAGGGTTAGTTTGAGTAATCAACTAATTTTAATTTTGATTTCTATGAATTTAAGGATTTCAGTTTATTATCACTAAAAACATACATATGAAAGTTAATGTTAGCAATACCAAAATATCCTTGAATATAGTATTTAATATTAGTGTTTTAACTATTGTGTGCTCCTTAATCAAATGCAAACAATATTATAGATAATGTTTGACAGTTCAAGCAATTAAGTTTGGTGTCGGAAATTATACCATTGGTAAGGAAAAGTATTATACAATTTGACAAATTGAATTAACTAAATGTTTGATATCTATGTTTCTGCATATTTTATTTACCTTCTTGGTGTTCCCATTCTATTAAAATGCAAATAAATTTCCTCTACCTTTAAATAACACTTCAAAAGATGGCTGAACTTCATTTGGGATCATTTTGAATTATTTTGTAAATTCTAAGGTTGATTATTTTCTTTTTATCACTCTCTCATTTTAAAATCAGTTCTGAATTCTTCTTTTCTTTAGTTCCTGTATCTACTGCTAGTTTTTATTACATTAGTTCCTATTTTTAGACCATTAAGCCTAACTCCCTCACTATTTAAGTATAAATGCAGGTGCACATGGTAGTTTCTTATGTCACTTTCTATAAAAGGTTTAAAGGTGATTGATATGGTGCTCATAGAAGTTACCAAGACAACTCTAAGTTGGTTAAATTGCTTGTATTGCATAAGTTTGTATTGCATAAGTTTGTATTGAATAAGTTTTTTTAAGGGTTTGAAAATTTTCATCATGTGATTGCTCTATTTTGACGCGTGGAGGCATGTTCTTCTTTGGACAATCGATAACTTTGATGAATGTTGTGCTATTCATGTTTCCAGTTATAAGAGTTATCTTAGATTTTTTTTCTCTAGTTTCCTTACCGAAATGTTGTCTTGTGAAACTCTTCAGTGATGCTTTATTGAAAGAAATTAAGGCGACGGTAGTTCGACATTTAGATACTTTGACTGTAAGTGGCTCAACTTATTGTCCTTTATCAAACACTTAGTTTCTTGATGATTTCTGAGCTGAGTAAAATCATTGGTATAAGATGGAAACTATAAAAGCAGGCAATAAGGGCTATACTGCAGAGATTTTAGTTGTCACGTACAATCGACATACGGAGGATGTAGATGACCAATCAAAGTTTAGGATACTTCTGGTAAGCAGTATGAATTTACATCTGGCAGATATTTACATGGTGAAGTAATAATAGCATCAAGTTGTGCTAAATAAGAGGTACTAAACTTGGATACCCAAAGTAATTATGGTACTTTCTTTGCATCTAACTCATTTTCACAGTGAAGAGTTTATCTAAAATTTAAATATTCTAAAAGTGAAAAAAACTTAAAGTCATTCAAGTTGTATGATATCCTTTGCATGATGTTTAATGCAATTTTGTCAGATTTTAATGGTTCATATTTGTGACAGAACATTCCTTGTATTCCAGAGCTTTGGACAGCATGGGAGAGAACTTATTACCTCTGAGGTAGCTTGGCAACTACTTTCTATTTTAGCCAAAGAACGTAATATGCAAAGAGTGGATCTTATGTTCATCCAAAAACTGCTGGATAGCCTTGTCATAAAGGTAACATAAAACAAGAACTTGAAAGAAACCTTTTGACAGATCATACAAATACTAAATCCTGGAATCACCAGTCATTTGTTAGTTTTACACTTTTCTTAGATAAATTGTTTTTAGATCTTTGTAATTTCAAGTCATACCAGAACTCTGAACTGGATGATATGCATTAGTCACCTGAAAATATCTTTCATTTTATCCCTCTCATTTTAAAATCAGTTCTAAATTCTCCTTTTCTTTAGTTCCTATATCTGCTATTAGGTTTTATTACATTAGTTCCTATTTTTAGACCATTAAGCCTAACTCCCTCACTATTGAAGTATGAATGCAGGTGCACATGGTAGTTTCTTATGTCACTTTCTATAAAAGGTTTAAAGGTGATTGATATGGTGCACATGGAAGTTACCAAGACAACTCTAAGTTGGTTAAATTGCTTGTATTGCATAAGTTTCTATTGCATAAGTTTTATTTCTTAGAGATTATAAGTTTGTATTGCATAAGTTTGTATTGAATAAGTTTTTCTCTTCCGTTTTACAGACATTGAGTGTTGTCATGGAATTCTGGAAATCCTTCTCTCATGTCCAGATATTAGAGCTATGCGAAATATTTATTCTCTGGTTACAGTTCATGCAGTACTTACTACAATTCTCTTTTTTCTTATATTTTATATTTTTTTTGATATGTTTTGTTTAATTTTTCTCTTGTAGGCACGTAACTCGGGCAATTCGTGAGGATTGAGATTTTTGATGCAAGGAGTGAGCTTTGTTAGGTTCTATCTTGCCTTGCTAATGTGTAAAAGCCATATGGAGAACAAAAATGGAAAACATGTGATTTATGGTTTGATACTACTAAGTTTGATGAGTACAACTCAATTTGTATATTTTAGCTATCATATTTTGGATTTAGTTTTGTATGGGTGGTTGTTTATATTAAATAAAGATCGGTTGTTTGGTATTATCATGTTACATCATGAACATTAAAGACAACGATTAAAAACGTTGTAAAAAGTACGTAACCACAACGGATTTTTTTTTTTGTAAAAAGTGATAAAAGACAACGGTTTTATCCGTTGTAAAATATATTAAAATTATATACCACAACGTTTATATCTATTGTAAAAAGAGTCTACCACAACGGTTTATATCTGTTGTAAAAAGAGTCTACCACAACGGTTTATATCTGTTGTCGAAATTATCTACCACAACGGTTTTAAAACGTTGTCGTATCCTTCGTAAATAAATTTTGAGCATATAAACAACAACGGATAAAAACCATTGTCGAATGTCTACAAAGACAACGGATTCAAAACCGTTGTCGCAGGGCAATACATTCTACAACACCCTCAGTTACAACGGTTTTTTGACCCTACGACAACGGATAATATTCGTTGTCGTTTGCAGTTTTTGTTGTAGTGAAAATAAAGTGAAGTTCACAAAAGATACTTCACAACAAACATTCATATAACATACAAGACCACACGTTATAGAGGTACAAAGAACTCAAAAGTATCATCTCCCTGAGAAGTAGGAGCAGGATCAGAAATGTCAATGGGATCAGGAGGGGCAAATGTAGTAGCAGGAGCAAGAACATCAGCAGACGCAACAACATCCGCAGCAAAAGGAACAGACGAAGACGGGTGACTCGTCACCCAAGAGCTCACCAAATCCACCAGAGTATCTAGAGTCGCCTGCATCACGTCAACCTTGGTGGTCAGGGCAGCCATCTCCATATACAGTTCCTCAAGACGGGTATCCACAGACTCCTCGAATGTCAGAGAATCAGGCTCCGCAATATCCTCCTTGACATCAGCTGCCGCAGGAACTAGTGCCTGTGTGGCTCCCCTTTGGCGAGCCCTGGGTCCCTCACCAAGAGCACGCCCATCGCGCCATCGGACTCTCGCTGGACCAACCGCTAATCCCGTCTTCGTGAAAGAGCGTGAGGAAATCTGAGAGTAGGCAACGGTCATGTGCTCCAACCGCCCCCGAGAGACATCTACCTCCATGAACTCCAGCCAGTCAATGATAAGATGACCGAAGGGCATGTGAATCATCTACTGCATCGGCTGAGTAAAATGAATAATGCAATGAAATATGTTCAGAGCAATGTTGATGTCAAGGGAATGTCGTATGACATATAATGCAAACATGTGAGAGGGTCGAAGAGCGGCCAAGGCGCATGAGACAATGGGAAAGAGACAGTTAATGATCACTTTAAACAGGGCGGCGTTCTCAACCGATAACTCAAGAGAAGAGAAATAAGTTATCTGTGCATTTGGCCCGTCCAGACGAGGACGACCAAAAAGGGTCTGATGCATAGATGCAATGCTGATATGCTCAAAGGGTGGAGGTAACTCATCAGGAAGTGTGGGATAGAAAATAAAATCATTTTCGGATGGTAGACACCCTAGAAAGGACTGAAGGATCGCACAAGAAAAGTCCAAACTTCGCTTTGCAACGCGAGTGTGATAGTGGACACCATCAGAAGTGTGCAAGTTGTTATAGAATTCAGATACAAGGCTTATATTTATACTCCTCTCACAAGAGAAAATTGACTCAAGTTTATAGTGCTTGAAGAGGGAATAGATATCAAAGCAAGAGTCCTTATAGAATTGAAGATCAACAGATCTAGGGGTTATAAGCTTAAACGTGTGCTTGCTAAAGGCTTGCTGCATAGCAGCATTAGGGAAACGCTGATCAGTGGGAGGGAGAGGCCGAGAGGAACCCTCACCCGACTCACGGACCTTCTGTTTCTTCCTAAGGGTAACCAATGAAAAAGGAACAAGCAATGGCACGAGAATTTGCATTGCAACAGAAAATCCAAGGAAGAAAATGCAGTAAAATGCAAGGACAGGGCAGACAATGCAATGCATGAGTGAAATGCAATGCAACACACAAAAAAAACACACAAGACACATGTAGATTAGCAATCCAAGTATAGGAACAAGAATCAAAGAAAAATGGAGAAAAGAGGGAAGAAAGTACTTAGGGTTTGGAGTCCTCATCATGTGCACGACGCAGAGAGGAAGAAGGAGAGGCCCTGGTCGTAGAGAGAGGAGGAGCGGAAGTGGAGGAGGGATGAAAGAACGCCCTTCGTTGGAGAGGACCGTCGGAGAGGATGGCCAACGCAGGCGGAAGAGTCGCCGAGAGAATCACCCAGGCTAGGGCACGGACGAAGTCAAGAGGGAAAAGAGAGGAAATAAGAGTGGACTTAGGTCAACAGTGATTTAAGTTGGATTTCACATCCCCAATCGATCGACCGATCGATTAGGAGCAAGTGAATCGATCGGTTGATCGATTTACGAAGCCTCTGTGCAAAATCAGAAACACATCTTAATCGATCCATAGATCGATTCAAATGCGCTGAATTGATCCATTGATCGATTCAGATGGCCTCTGTGAAAATCGAAAATGCATTCCAATCGATCAATTGATCGATTGAGTTATGTTGAATCGATCCATTGATCTATTCAGATGTCCTCTGTGCATTCCGGAAAGGCATTTCAATCGATCCTTTGATCGATCGAAATACGCAGAATTGATCCATTGATCGATTAGACGCCTTTTGTGGTGAAGTGCGAGCTCCTCAATCGATTAACCGATCGATTGGGAATTCTGATATTACTGCATTTTTGAACACTTTCAGATCCAAGCTTTGGAAATGCACAAATAATTGTACACTACTCTAAAAATCATGAAATTTTGTGTAGACACTATATATGTCTCATATTATCAAGGAAAAATAAAGTTTGACAAAAATGGACTCTTATTAGTGAAGATTTACACAAAATTGAAAGTTGTCGAAAACTTCAATATTTTGGACAGTTCGTATCTAATTATTCAACGATAACTCCCATCCAAAGACAAACTTCAACAAGGGTTTCAAAAATAAGTTTTATAGGTATTTCAAATTAAATTTCTAACCATAATCGTAGGGCTAAGTGTACATGATTTGTACACTTACTTTCCCTATGATTGGACCAAAGTAATGTAGGATTAATGTTACTAGATGTCATATTGGCTCAAAGCAATGTATCATGACTAACATGTTGAACCAAAAGCATCATCCTAATCATCTTACATAATGTCTAATTGAAGAAGTACACAAGCAAGGCTTCTTAGGTCTATTGTGAGATGCAATGAGGTAAATTCTTAATGAGATATGGGATCATGTAATGCTATACTCACTATTCTACCAAATACATTCCAAGTTCTCTCCTAAGTGAGGTAAATTCCGCTTCGGGTAGTGGTTTGGTAAATATGTCGGCAAGATTTCACTTAGAATCAACATAATTTAGTATAATATCTCCTCTAGCCACATGATCCCTAATGAAGTGATGTTTCACTTCAATGTGCTTTGTCCTAGAGTGATGCACCGAATTTTTGGTTAAGTTAATGGTACTAACATTATCACACAATACTTTAACTTTGGAATAGTGAAGCTCATAATCTTCTAAAGTATGAATTATCCAAAGTAATTGAGCTACACAACTACCCATAGCTACACATTCGGCCTCGGTGGTAGATAAAGAGACACAAGGTTGCTTTCGACTACTCCAACTTACTAGGGAGGATCCAAGAAATTGACATCCACCACTAGTACTTTTCCTATCTAATTTGCAACTTGCATAATCGAAATCGGAGTATCCAATCAAATCAAAATTTTGAGTCCTAGGGTACCAAAGACCTACATTAAGGGTACTCTTGATGTATCTAAAAATTCTCTTTACCGCCACTAAATGAGATTCCTTGGCACATGATTGGTATCTTGCACACATACCGACCGCAAAGAGTATATCCGGTCTACTAGCGGTTAGGTATAACAAACTACCAATCATACTTCTATATTGCTTTGGGTATACTAATTTTCCTTCTTGATCACTATCTATTTTGGTATTAGTTCTCATAGGAGTAGATATTACCTTGGCATTTTCCAAACCAAATTTCTTGATAAGCTCCTTAGCAAATTTTGTTTGATAGACATATGTTCTTTCATTGGTTTGATTGACTTGCAATCCTAAGAAGAAACTTAGCTCTCCAACTAGACTCATCTCAAACTCACTTTCTATATGTTTAATGAAGTCTTGAAGAAGTTCATTATTTGTTGAACCAAAAATGATGTCATCAACATAAACTTGTGCAACAAAAATATCTCCATCCTTAGACTTTAAAAATAGGGTTGGGTCAATTGTTCCTCTTCTAAAGTCTTTGGAGATTAAGAAGGTTGAGAGTCTTTCATATCAAGCCCGGGGAGCTTGATTTAACCCATATAAGGCTTTCTTAAGTTTATAAACATGATTTGGGTAGTCTATGGCTTCAAATCCGGGTGGTTGTTCTACATACACTTCCTCCTTAATAAACTCATTTAGGAATGTTGATTTCACATCCATTTGATAAAGTTTAAAACTCATATAAGCAGCATATCCTAATAGGATCTGAATGGACTCTAATCGAGCAACCGGAGCATATGTTTCATCATAGTCAAGTCCTTCAACTTGATTAATGTAACGACCCAGCCCCTCGGCCCATTGGGTGGCCCAACTGGCGGCCCATTTGGCGGTCCCTTGGGCGGTCTAACTGGCGACCCCTTATGTCGTCAACCGACGACCCTTGGTCATGCCGTTACTCACTAGATTTTCTCACCCCTGGCCAGTGGATTTTTGTCTTCCTCAGGATTCGAACTCTAGACCTCCAGGCTAAGTACTAGAGTTTATGAATCCTGGTAGCCAAGTGAGTGCCACTGGACAAGAGTGGGAAGACCTAGTGAGTAACGACACGGCCAAGGGTCGTCGATCGACGATATAAGGGGTCGCCAGTTGGGCCGCCCAAGGGACCACCAAATGGGTCATCAGTTGGACCACCCAATGGGCCGAGGGGCCGGGTCGTTATAATAAAATAAATTATCATGCCCCAGAGGAGTCCCTGCCAGAGGAAATTCCGGCAGCACCTCCCCTGTACGGGTGACAATCTGAACCATTTCTATAGACACAATATATCTCAGCCACAAGCGGCTGAAATATACACACAACCACGCAGTTTATATGCAGCCTACTCGGCTGATACAATAAAAAAAACACAACCACGCAGTTATATGTAAATCTAACAGCCCACTTGGCTGTACCAAAACTAAACACAGCAGAAATACAATGGAAAACACATACAAACTAAAAATAAAGACTGCTAGCCAGCTAGACTTACACCACACAACAAAACAACACTCCAGAAATAAAACCGGAGCACAAAGCTAAATACACCGATACATAAAACAAATAAAACATAAATGGGAACGGTAAGTCTTCTGATGTGACGTGGGAACCGGCAGGCAGGATACTCCAAGTGACTCCATAAACAACCTGGTATTTGAAAAGATAGTGTCCACGGGGGTGAGTTCAACAACTCAGCAGATACCTAGTTGACATGTATAGTAAACTATAACAAATAGTAATAATTATGGAGTACAGTCTCCTGGACAAAAGTTAGAAATGCACAATAGAAAAGGCTGAAGAGAAATGTACTCACCAGGGCCTACTATCAGAATAGTCAGGTCGTCAGACCGAGAGTATCATAAATCATGTATGCATGTCAAACATATGCATCCATCGAAATGCAGCATATAAGTGCAGCAAACACAATCAGTAAATGCATAAATGCGCATGATGCCAATGACATGTCCTGGTCACCCCTACTGGCAGTCAACCGTCTCACACACGATGGTGAGACCGAGTGGGTAGGGCTATGACAACCGTGCACTCTGCCATCACTGCTCCTGATGAGTGACCGAGTGGACGGGATGCTGTCGAAGTACACCTATCCTCCTACCTCAAATCATAAGTGGGGGAGCACAATGCTCTCATCTCCCGGTACACAATGACGGGGAGGGATCCCGGCGTGCTACCACTCTGCAGTCACACTACCCATGAGCGTCCCAGCAGAGCACCACCGAGCATCTGCTGCAACACACCCTCCCTGAATATACCACTAACCCATGAGTGGTGGTGTGTGCAGATCCATGAAACTGACGATATGCTTGACAATAATGGAGCAGACTATCGCACAACATGCAATCATGCGAGATGATGCATGACACTAAACATGGTATATATATATATATATATATATGGTCAAATCCGAAGATCTAAGGTACACAAGTCAGGTATGGTATAAATAAAAACCTAGGTCCTGAACATAATAAGGTATGGTATGTCACTACCTCTATGAGCATATACATAATCATGTGGGTACTAACATAAAATGCATAACAGGTGAGCAAACAAGCATGTAACAGGTATCCGGTAGTGACATACCAAAACAAGGACGAACATAATTATTACTAAAGGCTATAACCTACTAAACATATCAACATGACATTATCAAAGATAAGTCAAGGTACCCGCCTCAATATGGATCGAGCTAAACAACCTCTGTGTCGAAGTGCTCATCCCGCGTCAAAGTCCTGTATCAAACATATAATGTATTTAGCTATATAGCTAAATAAAATCTCCAAACCTATTTAAGAATTTTATCCTTCCTTTATATTTTAAAAAATCCTTATGTACCAAGAACCCTAATTAAATTGAACTCAAAAATCAATTAGGATTAACTCCATTAACCCTAACCATTCCACTACTCGATTACACTAAAACCTACACATGAATCCAAGTTAACAATTATTGCTAACTCGACTACAAATCAAATTACCAAAGTATATCTAACTCCTACACCTCACCTCAAATCAAAAACTCGGTCGAACAAGGTGCTACTGGAGCCAAAGAGAATTCACATAACAACAACCTACAGGCTTCCACTCCACTGTTCAGATTAAGAAAAAGAGATTACGGCTTCAACCAAGCATTCCAACAACAACCTAATTCAAGAACATAATCTACTCATCTTACCTCAACCTCTCAGCCGTTCTTGCTACTGGAATCAAAGAGAGTTGCTGGATGGAGTTGCTGCCAGAACCAGGAACAACCCACAACACCCAAATTTCTAAATCCACCGAACAGCACAACCTACTAGAATCAATCGAATCAAGAAGGAATCAAGTAAGAAGATGACTGGAAATCAAATGGATCCTCTACCTCCAAGATCACTACTAGGCGACCTCGTGCTCACGCCGTCAGCCAGGGAAAATGATCGGGAATAATCGGGAAATCGGTAGAGGCAGAGGAGAGGCAGCACAGTGAGGCTAGGTGCTACGGTGGTGGAGAACTAGGGCACAACGTGGAGGCAGCCTATGCTCGGAAGAGGAGAAGAAGGGTCGGCGCTAGGGCTGAGGAGGAACGGCACCCGGCAATCAGTGGTGTTGGAGATCGAAACGACGTCAGTTGTCGGTGGCTTGCGCGTCGCCGGCGCTTGGGCAGGGAAGGAGAAGAGAGGAAGAGGGTGTCGGTAGTGCGCTAGGGAACAGGCGACGGTGCTGGGTTCCTGTGGCCGGTGATCGGCGCGCATAGGAGAAAAGATGAAGAAGATTGGGTTGGGACGGCTGCTTTCGCCAGTGAGTGGAGAAGAGAAGTAAGAGGAGGGAGGAGAAGAACCGTCTCAAGCAGTTAGGGCACGGATCGGGAGAAGGAGGCTCAGTGTCGGGCGCGTGGGTTCGGCGGGGGAGAAAGGAAATAAGAATAAAAGAAAAAGAGAATAAAAAGGAAAAGAAAAATAACTTTTCCTCACTTAAATGGGGCACCTTAAACAGGCTTTCCCAGGACCCAGTTTTTATCCTCGTAACCTAAGCCATACGAGCTCCGAAAAATTTCCAGAAAATTTTTTTAAAAAAATTCAGAAAATTCCCTTATGGTGATTTTCCCATTTTTGGTATTTTACAATTAAAGCCCCTAGCCACTAACCTATCTTTATTTCTAGTCACTTTTCTTTGATCATCCAATTTGTTCCTAAACACCCATTTTGTTGTAACAATTGTACTATCATTGGGTCTTGGAACTAATTTCCATATATCGCTTCTCTCAAATTGGTTCAACTCTTCTTACATTGCTAGAATCCAATCCATATCAACTAAAGCTTCATCAATTGATTTTGGTTCAAATTGTGATATTAGAGCAATTTGACTAGTATAATCTCTAAAGTAGGATCTAGTTCTTACCTCTTGGGTCACATCTCCAACTATTTGATCAATAGGAAGATTTTGATGATGCATTATGGTCCTCAAAGTTATGGAATCATCATCTTTGGGAGGATCATTGTCTATATTGTTTCTTTCATCATCCGAGCCATCTCTTCCTCCCCCTTGATCAATACCCCCTAAATGTAGATTTTGTATTTCTTTAGTAACGTCTTGATTTTGTTCACTTATATCCTTATCAATAGGGAATTTCCTAGGGTAAGTACTAGTGGATTCATCAAACTCAACATTGAATGATTCCTCAATCGTTTGAGTCCTTTTGTTGTATATTCTATATTCTCTACTAGTAGATGAGTATCCAACTAGAATTCCCTCATTAGACTTGGCCTCAAATTTTCCTAAGTCATCTTTAGTATTAAGAATATAAACCTTACAACCAAAGACTTTAAAATAGTGAATTGTAGGGATTTTGCCATTCCATAGTTCAAAAGGTGTTTTCCCTAAAAACTTATGAATCAAGACACGATTTAGAATGTAACAAGCGGTATTAACCGCTTTGGCCCACCAATAGCTTGGTAAGGAATATTCATTGAGCATGGTTCTAGCCGTCTCTTGTAAAGCTCGATTCTTCCTCTTGATTACACCATTTTGTTGAGGTGTTCTTAGACAAGAGAATTCATGCTTATAGCCATTTTCTAGACAAAACTTAGAAAAGTTCAAATTCTCGAACTCTCCACCATGATCACTCCTAATTCTATCAATTTTGAGGTTCTTTTCATTTTCTACCCTCTTGGTAAACCCTATAATTGTTTCTAAAGTTTCCCCCTTATGTTTTAAGAAATAAACCCAAGTATATCTAGAGTAATCATCTACTATCACCAAAAAATATTTGTTACCTACCAAGGAAGGTGTTCTATGACAATAAAAAGATTCAAAATGCAATAATTCTAACGGTAATGAAGTGCTAGTTAAGATTTTACCTTTGTGTGATGACTTTGATTGCTTACCCTCTTGGCATGCATCACACAATTTGTCCTTGATGTACTTGATCTTTGGTAGTCCCTTTACTAGGTCCATCTTGGCTACCTTGGCTATGTTCCACATATTGATATGTCCAAGTCTTCAATGCCATAGTCACCCTTCCTCTTCTTTTATATCAAACACTTAATAGAGGGGTTAGAAGCATATGAAAGATCAACATAATAAAGATTTACTTTTCTAAATCCTTTTAACACAATATTTTCAAGATTTTTGTGCTTAACTAAACACTTATCGGGGTGAAACTCTACATTATATCCGGCATCACATAATTGGCTAACACTAAGCAAATTAAACCCCATATTTTTAACCAACAAGACTTTATGAATGATGATTGTGGGTGATACCTCAATTGTACCTTTACCTATAATCTTGAGCTTCCCACTATTCTCAAATGATACCATTCCTTTCTTTATATAATTTATTGTGGAGAACTTGCTCACATCACCAGTCATATGTCTTGAGCAACCGCTATCCACAATCCACATACTTGCATCCTTCTTCTCTTCTACCTAAACAACATAAAATACACAACTCTTTGGTACCCATGCACTTGATTCGGAAATATCATTCAAATATTTCTTAGGCATCCAAGCTTGTCTTACCTTTCCTTTAGGATCCTTCTTAACATTGTTTCTAAGTGCATCATTTCTAGTACTATTGATTAGAGACATGTATGCAACTTCCTTTTCCTTAGGTTTATATCCTATTCCAGCTTTGTTGTAAATGACTCTTTGGTCTCTAATAATCATATCTAAATATTTGGATCAATTTGTGAACTTCTCTAGACATGCTCTTAACTCAATCACGTTATTCTTCAATTTTTCATTTTCTTCCTTGAGCATGCTTGACTCACTAGATGAACATGTATCATTTTTAATGGACTTAAGCTTTCCCTTCAAGGTCTTCACCTTAGATTGTGATTTAACAAAGACATTTTTAAGGTGATCAATAGTTTTATATAGAAATTCTACTTTGGGAGATTCTTTTACCTCATCATCACTTGATGATGATTCATCACTCGATTCCTCTTTATTTGATGAATCTTCTTCACTTGACACGTCCTCTTGACTTGATTCATCTTTGTCATCTTCAAAGGCCATGAAAGCCATATGTCGGGTGACATGACAAAGTTCATCTTCATCCGATGAGTCTATGCTTGGTGTATCCCATGTAGCTTGGGCCACCATAGCTTCCTTCTTCTTTTTCTCCTTCTTCTTCTCCTTTTCTTCTTTCTTCTTTAATTCCGGGCAATTTGGCTTGATGTGTCCTTTCTTATTACATCCATAACAAATGACATTAGTGTTAAAACTTGAACCTTGACTACTTTTACCTTTTGAGGGTTGGAACATTCTCTTCACATCCTTCCTTGTGAATTTCCTTGATCTTCCCATCATCTTCTTGACATAATGAGCCACTTTATTTGCCGACATTTCATCATCACTATCCGATGATTCTTGCTCGGATTCGGATGAAGAGGATTCCACTTTCTTTTCTTTCTTCTTTTTCTTCTCCTTCTTTTCTACAACAAGAGCTATACCTTTCTCTTTTGAAGTCATATTAGCTTGTTCATGAAGTTCAAATTCACAAAATAATTCATCAAGCTTAACTAGAGAAAGATCTCTAGAAACCTTATATGCATCAACCATTGATGCCCATAAGGTGGTTCTAGGAAAGGATTGAAGAACATACCTTACTAGGTCCCGATTATCAATTTTCTCACATATTACATGAAACTCATTTACTATCTCCTTGAACCTACCGTACATTTGACTCACGGTCTCATTGGTCTTCATAGTGAAAGTTTGAAGTTGCCCCAACAAGAGATCTCTCTTGGCTCTCCTTGATTCACTTGATCCTTCATTTAACTCAATGAGTTTTTCCCAAAGCTCTTTGGCGGAGTTGAATGGTCCTACTTTGCTTAGTTGCTCCTTTGAGAGTCCACATTGTAGGGTTGTTGTGGCCTTTGCATTTGCTTGGGCCTTCTTTGCCATCTCTTTTGCCCAATCCTTGGTTGAAAGAGGAGCTCCCGACCCATCCTTCGGTATCTTGAATCCATCTACAACACTAGACTAATTTTCAATGTCATTCATTAAATAATACTCCATCCTACCTTTCCAATATGCAAAGTCGTTGCCATCAAAGAAAGGTGGCCTTGCGGTGCTATATCCCTCTTGAGATGTCATTTTGATGCTTCAGTTGACGGTGAGGTCTTCCGATGCGAACTGGGCTCTGATACCAATTGATAGGATCTTTGTGTTAGGCTAGAAGGGGGGTGAATAGTATTTCTTCTAAATTGTTACCTACAATTCGTTAGCGGAAGCACAAAAGGAAGTAAAATTGAAAAGCAATAAGAAGACAAGGCTAACTCCTCAATTTACTTGGTCTCCACCTCCTTGAGGCGACTAATCCAAGGCACACACACACCCAATCAAGCTCCAATATGAACTTCTCCTTCTCGTTATCACAAACGAAGGTGGAGAAACCTTTACAAGGTTGCTTCTTCCTCTTAGAAGATGATATCTAGGCTTAGGAGGAGGCGACTCAAAATCTTTTGCTTTGAAATCACTTGGAGAGCTCTCTTTTTGCTTAGCACAATGAGTATACAAGAGTTGTATTTGCTTCAGTGCATCTCCCCTTTTTATTTGTCTTCAAAAATAGTCGTTTCTCACGTGATCGTCGCCGTCGATCGATTGAGCACATCTCCAATCGATTCAAATATAGCCATTGAGCGTCATCACGATCGATCGGGCCAACACTAGATCGATTCAGCCGCATATTTCATAAGTACAGAAGTGGATTCAATCGATCGACCGATCGATTGGTTACCTCCAATCGATTGGCTGATCGATTCAAAATTGCACTGCTCCTTCGTGCAGAAGCCTTGTGAATCGATCGACCGATCGATTGGTTATCTCCAATCGATCGGCTGATCGATCCAGGTTCGCACTGTACTCTTGCATAGAAAGCATGTGAATCAATCGGCCGATCGGTTGGATTCCTCCAATCAATCGGTGGATCGATTCAAAAACCTTCTATGCTCTCTCGCAGAGGCTATCAATCGATCGGTCGATCGATTGGTTTCCTCCAATTGATCGGCTGATCGATTCAGCAGTATTCTATTCCATAGTTATGCGCCTCGATTTACCAATCAATTGCTTGCTGATTTCCCAACTAATACCTCGTGCCAGATGACCGCATTCTTGGACTTTCTTGCCAAGACTCTGGTCCTCGACCTTATTGGACTTCTCTTGCCTTACACCCTGTCTTCTGACCTGCAAGGACTTTTCCTGCCAAGACTCTGGTACTCGACCTTCTTGGACTTCTTCCTGCAAAACTTGCAGCACACGTTAGATCCAAACGTATTAACCTAAACTTAAATAGTTGTCAATACATTGAAAACATCCAGAGCATGATTGCACCAACATTATGGAATTAAGAATTTTAAACTCCTAATTCCAATTTAGGCATAGTCAAATTCAATTTAATTGGTTTAATTGAATTAAAAATTTTAAAACGAGGCCAAACCAATTTGACCTAAAAAAAACTAATATTTTAAGAAAAAAATTAATTTATGAAGTAACTGAATTAAACTTTTAACTTCGATCGTTTAGTTAATTTGATTTAATCAATCTTTTGCTCACCTCTACTCCCATGCACCACATCATCTATCCTCGGACCCAACGTCTTCATGGAGACCTCAAGGAGTAGCGAAATAGATTCAGTAGCCTAGGTTTAGTTTTTCTATGGCTGGTTTATTATTTTCCTACTATCACCTAGGAGTGGCTCAGTTCCATCTCGAGAAAGAATACATCGATTTGTCTCTTTCTAAGTTCTGAATTTTTAGTTAATTGAATAATTTTTGATGAATTAAGCATTTCTTTGTTGGTAAGGAAAGACTACATTCTTTAATTAGTTTATGATGTCAGGGATTATTCGATCAAATAGGAGAAAGACGTATAAATAAATATTTTGAAGTGACTTTTTTTTAATGCCTCGTCTTCTTCAGCAAAACATCGTCTTGAAAATTCTAGGAATAGATGCCACTTTCCAATTTATCCTCGTATAATGAAGGCAATATTACGAAGGACAGGAAAAAATATAAAAAATTTGATATAACATACCTCCGGTATTAAAATATATCAAATTATATTAATATTATTGGTATATCTGAAATTTTGGTACAATATTATATTATATTAAATTTTTTATATCAATATTAGTATATTATGTAGGACCGTTAGATTCGATAGAGGGGGGGGTGAATATCGATTCGAAAAAGACGAGTATAAACGCAGCGGAAAAATAAAGTAGACACAGATGTTTTTACTTCGTTCGGAGCCTGTGACGACTCCTACTCGAAGGCCCGTGGTCCTTGACCACTTTCGTTGGGCAATCACTAACAAGTCGAAATATGATTATAGAATAAGTACAGGAAATGCTAGTAATAATAAAGCAATACCGACAAAGAAAAATTAAATAAACACCGGAGGAGCACTTTTGTCAGAGCGTTGTTGACGTCGCACTTGAACGTCGAGCAGCAAGACCAGCAGTAGAAGAGTTCTCAGTAAAAATTGATTCCTGAAGCTCCTGCCTGGGGCTTCTTTTATATGCTGTTCCGGGCGCCTGGATCCCTTCCGGGCGCCTGGAGTGTGACGTAACTGCTCAAACCAAGATGCTCCACGTGGCGATGACTTGGCTGGATAAAATTCACCTTCCGGGCGCCCGGACCTCCGGGCGCCCGGACCACCTTGTTCCAGAAAGACTCCTTTAGTCCGAGGCAAATATACATCCTGTAAAATAAATTGTTAGCACAGTTAAAGTTCAACAGATGGATAAAGAGAGTATGACTTAGATTCCGTCTTTCCGAGACCGGAATCTAGTCACGATCTCGACTTAGAGATCCGAAATGGATCTAAGCCGGATCGACGCCTAATGTCCCCTTCCCGGGAACGCGTCCTCACAGTCACTCCCCTCCAGTGACTTACCTCACTTACCTGCCAGACGTCCGGTCAGCCCGTCGACCCGTCTGGACTTCTCGCCAAGCGTCCGGTCAGCCCGTCGACCCGCTTGGACTTCTCGCCAGCTATCCGGTCAGCCCGTCGACCTAGCTGGACTTCTCGCCAAGCGTCCGGTCAGCCCGTCGACCCGCTTGGACTTCTCGCCAAGCGTCCGGTCAGCCCGTCGACCCGCTTGGACTTCTCGCCAGCTATCCGGTCAGCCCGTCGACCTAGCTGGACTTCGTGCCAGGCGTCCGGTTAGCCCGTCGACCCGCTTGGACTTCTCCTGCACACTCGATCAAAGTGTCAGACAAAAACAAACTAACTTAACCTGATTTGTCATTCATCAAAACCTGGGTTAAATCGTTAGTGCTAACCGCACCAACAATCTCCCCCTTTTTGATAGAATGACAACTTGGTTAAGTTAGTGAAAACATATGCAAGAACCATGCATTTATGTGGTTTTTAAGTTAGTTTGAATTTTCAGTTAGGTTCAGCTAACTTAACCTAACTTAACCACCTAACCCTCCCCCTTTGGCATTCATCAAAAATAACATGGATTAAGTAATTATAGACTTCAGACAAAAAAAATGTCAAGTTAATCTGGGAGAGTTTAAGCTTTTGAAAATTTGTTTAAAGAATTAGCTTTTAGCTTTTAGAAAGCTAGCTAAGTTTAGATAGTTTCATTTTCAAACATAAGTTTTCAAAAACCAAAATTCCAAAACTAAGTTTGAAAAATTTATTTTTCCAAAAACTGATTTATTTTTCAACACTAAGTTTGTAAACGATTTAATTTAAAACTTAAGTTTTGACAATGATTTAAGTTTGAAAAATCTAACTTTCATAATTTTCAACACTGAGTTTTTTTGCAAATCAAATTTCAGTTTGCAAATATTGATTTTGAACTTTACTTTTAGTTTTCAAAGGAGTTTGGTAGAACTAATTTTGATAAAGTAAAATAATTAAATCTAATTTTCAAAAATCAAAATTTTAAAGTTCAAAAGTACTAGTTTCAAAACCATGGTTTAAAATATTTGAAAAGTTGAGTTTTCAAAAACTAAGTAAAAAGGATAAAAAGTTTGTGATTTAAAAGAAACAATTTTGAGTTGATTAAAAAATTTTCACAATTTTAAGCAAGTTGATTTTGAAAATTGATTTTTAAACTTTGATTTTCAAAATTAAGGAAAATGATTTTGAGAAGCTTAGTTTGTAAACTTAAGTTTTGAAAAATCTAATTTCCACAATTTTCAAAACTAAGTTAAATCTAATTTTCAAAATCAATTTTCAATAAAAAGTAAAACCCAATTCTTAAAAACAACTTAGTTTTATAAGAGTTAGTTTTCAAAAGTAGGTTTAAGAAATTTTTAAGAAAACATTTTTCAAACAAAATTTAAAATATTTTATATAAAGGGAAATTTTTAATTAATTCCTCCCCCTGAACCTGACATAAAATTTGAAAATATTTGCTAAAAATATTCAAAGTAGATATATATTTATTTTTTAAATTGAGGTAGAATTTTCTAGAGAGATTTTAAAGAGAAGATTAAAAAATAACACTTCAGGAGATAATTAAAAAATAAACCTCCCCCTTAATTTGATACTCCTTTAATTTATTAATCCTCCTTATTTATTACTTCCCCTTAATATAAAATTTTACAACCGTAACATATTTTTGTACCTAAGTATTTTAGACGATTGTTCATTTAAATTTGACTAACCGTAATTAATGTTAGATTAAGTTGAAATAAATTAACCTTTAGTGTAATGTTAAGTAAGATAAGTTGTTATTAATTCAATAATTGATCAATATTAATAATTTATTGATTAAATTTTGCTATAATCTAAATTTTGTATTAATTGATGAAGGTGTTAGTTATAATTTAACTTTTCATTTACTTCCTTTTAAGTTGGATTGACTTAGTTTAAAGTTGGTGGTAATTTGAAGTTAAACTCGTTATTAAACAAGGTTAAGTAAGGTCCAATTTAAGTCAAACTTTAATTATGTTTTAATAAAAATAATTAATATTTTAAAGGTTGATTAAGAAAAATGACTTAGAGTAATTTTAATATTTTTACTAAGGTTAAACCTAGGTTCTGATCAAATCAAGCTTAGTTCTCAAATAAAGTTAAACTTAAATAGTTAAGTTCTACTTATTAATTACATAATTAAGTCTAAAGTTGAAGTTAACGGAATTTAAGTTTTTAAGTTAGGTGTCTAAGTTTTAAATGAATTTAAAAGAATTATAATAATTATTATTTTTAAGGGATTTCTAATAGGAATTTAATGACAATTAATATACGTTCAATTCAGTTTTGATTTTAGATTAAAATTAATATCAGTGATTAATTTAGCTTTAAGTATTAAGTTTAAGTTAAATTTTTAAGTTTTAATTTTCAGTTAGGTTAAATTAAGTAATAATTTTAAGGTTAAAATGATATTTAAGATTAAAAATGAGTTTAAAGTCAAAATAATAATTTTAAAGTGAAAATAGTCTATAGAAATAATTTATTATTATTACTATTTTTTTTTTAAGTTAAAAGAATTTTATTATAGTGAAAAAATAAGAAGAATTTTTCAAAATGATACATAATTTTTAAAATAGTTTTTAAATGATTTTTAATAATTTTTGAAATAATTTTTAAGTTAAAATAATTTAAAAAATATAATTTTTATATTAAAATAATTTTAAGTTAAAATAATTTTTAAGTTAAAATAATTTTTAAGTTAAAATAATTTTTAAGTTAAAATAATTTTTATGATAAATAATTTTTAAAATAACAATAATTTTTAAAAGGTTTTAAAAGAATTTTTAAAAGAATTTTTAAAGTTTTTGAAAATGATTTTTAAAAGAGTTTTTTAAAAATAATTTTTAAAATGTTTTAAAAGAATTTTTAAAAGTTTTTAAAATGATTTTTAAAAGTTTTTAAAATGATTTTTAAAATAGTTTTTTTTTTAAATAATTTTTAAAAGAATTTTTTAAAATTTTTAAAATGATTTTTAAAAGAGTTTTTTTTAAATAATTTTTAAAAGAATTTTTTTTTAAATTTTTTAAAATGATTTTTAAAATAGTTTTTTTTTTAAAATAATTTAAAAGAATTTTTTTTTTAAGTTTTTAAAATGATTTTTAAAAGAGTTTTTAAAATAATTTTTTAAAAAATTTGGAGATAATTTTAAAATAATTTTTAAGTTTAGAATAAAATTTTTAAGTTAAATATAAAATTTTTAAAGTTAAATTTAAAATTATTTTTTAAAGTTAATTTAATTTTTTTTAAAAAAAAATAATTTAGTTTTAATTCGAAATTTAATTCTTAATTAATTTTAATTTAATTTGAAAATTAATTTGATCCTTATTCATCTCACCCGATCTAGATTATCAATTAGGGAATCCTATAATTTTGTGAGATGAATTAGATTTAATTACAGAGTTTGGTTTAACTTTTGTTAGATTCAGGTTTAGCTTTGGTCTCAACAAATAGGCATTCTTCGGATAAACTTCTAAGCTTGGTGAGTCACTTGGACGTCATTAGAAGTAGCCAACCTTTCGAGGTTTTCCGAATAGTCCTATCCACGGAGCTTAGTATTAAACCTTGGTCTAACTAGTTAGGATCCATTTAAGGGTAGCTTCGGTCAGTTCCACTTGGCCAAATGCACCAGATCGAAGCCATATCTTTCTAGACATGCGATGCCCAAGCTTCCCTAACGTACTATCATCCAAAAACTTCACCAGTACCATAATTCAAGTTAAACTTGGTCTCTTTTAACTAACCTTAATTACCCTGCCGGGTAGTTTGTTTTGTTTACCCTTATCAGGTGGAGCTATTCTGGAGCCTCCCCCTAAATCATTGGTCTTTAATTTAAGATTTTTGTATAATTAGAGTTGGTTTTAGTTAAGTTGTAATGTTTAATTTGTTTTTAATTTTGAATTAATTAAATTGGTCAAATTATCTTTCTTTAAGAGGGTGTATTTAATATTTGAATGTTCTTCCAATTTCAATTTTATTGGGTTAATTGAATTATCTTTCTTTAATAGCTTATTTTTAAAGTTTAAGTTTTTATTTATTTTTAAATTTGAATTAACTAAACTGTTTGAATTATATTTTCTTAATGGTTTATCTTTTAGCTTTTTATTAATTGTTAATTTTGAAATTTCTAGATTATTTTTGTTTAATATGTTATCTTTAACATTTAGTTTTAAGTTTGTTAAATTCCGTTTTGATTTTATCAAAGTGTTTGATTTTATCCTTATATTTTCTTTGCCTTTTAAATTGATATGGTTAATTGAATTTATTAGATTAGTTTTATCTTTAAAGTTTAATTTCTTATTAATTAAATTATCTTGGTTTTGGATAGAATTTTCTAGATTAATATTGTCTAGATTAAATAATTTATTAATTTTATCTAGATCAATATTGACCTTGTCATCCTTTTTGTTTGAATTTTCAAATTTGTTTAGGTTTAAATTCAAATTTTTAGATTTATTAATTATTTTCAGATTTTTTGTATTTTCTAAATTAATTATATTTGTTTTATCAGAAAATATCCTAGAGGTATTTTTGCAAGTATTGTCATGTACACTATTTTCACATATACTTTCAGACATATCCAAATTAACAGTCGCATATTTTAAACTACTACTAGCAAGGGTGTTTTGGTAAATATTACTAACCTTGAGCGCAACCCCTAATTCAGCAGGCTTCTCCGTTGGATCTAACTCGAGTCCGGATTCGACTTTAACTTGATCTTCTAGCTCCATCGGTATCTCGTGAAGCTTGATCAACTGGGTCCACAGCTCATATGCATTCTTGTACTTTTCTAATCTGCATAAAATATTGTTAGGTAAAACATTACAAATAATGTTACTTACCTTTTTGTTCAGTTCCGAGTTTTGAGAAGGTTTCCTCAAAATTAGCATATAATCGATGTCTACGCTTCCTAAGAAGCATTCCATTAATCGCTTCCAGTAGTTGAAGTCTTCATGATCGTATGGTGGCGGTTCGCAGGGGTTCCGTCCTTCTAGAAGAGTCATAATTTCTTGCACACAGAGAAACAAACAAAAGATCCCAAGACTTGGTCTTGGATTAGCAGTGCCGAAAAAAAATAATATTTCACTATTTTCGAAAAAAAATAATAAAATATTATTAAAATATTAATAAAAAAATATTATTTCAAAATTTTGAAAATGTAATATCTTGTCAATACTAAGCAATGGTGAAGAGATGACGATGTATTTTTTCAAAAATAGTTTTGGAGGGAAAAAACGAAAGGCGTAAGGTTTTATTTTAAAGACAAACGATATCTAATTTTTCTTTCAAAAAGTCCCCCCTTTGCCTGATTGGTGGTTGCACCAAATCAGAGCGGTACCTGCTCTGATACCACTTGTAGGACCGTTAGATTCGATAGAGGGGGGGTGAATATCGATTCGCAAAACAAGAGTATAAGCGCAGCGGAAAAGTAAAATAGACACAGTTGTTTTACTTCGTTCGGAGCCTGTGACGACTCCTACTCGAAGGCCCGTGGTCCTTGACCACTTTCGTTGGGCAATCACTAGCAATTCGAAATAATGATTACAAAAGAATCGTACAGTGAATGCTAATGAAAACTAAAAACAAAATACCGACAAGAAGGGAAAAGAATGGAGCGAAGTGTCGGAGCTTTGTTGGCGTCGCACTGAACGTTGAGCAGCAAGACCAGCAGCAGAAGAATTCTCAGCTTGATTGATTGTTCCTGAAGCTCCTGTCTGGGGCTTCTTTTATATGCTGTTCCGGGCGCCTGGATTCCTTCCGGGCACCTGGAATGTGACGTAGCTGCACAAATCGTGATGCTCCATGTGGCGACGACTCGGCTGGATAGAATTTGCATTCCGGGCGCCCGGATCCCTTCCGGGCGCCCGGATCCCCTCCGGGCGCCCGGACCACCTTGTTCCAGAAATCTCCTTTTTCCTGCAAAACAAAGTTAGTCCGAGGCAATATATATCCTGCAAAACAGATTATTAGCACATTTGTAATAGTATGAATTGGCATAAGTTAGTATGACTTAGATTCCGTCTTTCCGAGACCGGAATCTAGTCACGATCTCGACTTAGACATCCGAAATGGATCTAAGCCGGATCGACGCCTAATGTCCCCTTCCCGGGAACGCGTCCTCATAGTCACTCCCCTCCAGTGACTTACCTCACTAACCTGCCAGACGTCCGGTCAGCCCGTCGACCCGTCTGGACTTCTCGCCAAGCGTCCGGTCAGCCCGTCGACCCGCTTGGACTTCTCGCCAGCTATCCGGTCGGCCCGTCGACCTAGCTGGATTTCTCGCCAGCTATCCGGTCAGCCCGTCGACCTGTCTGGACTTTTCCTGCACACTTGATCAAAGTGTCAGACAACAACAAAACTAACTTAACCTATTTGTCATTTATCAAAACCTGGGTTAGACCGTTAGTGCTACCCGCACCAACATATTACATATACGATACTAATATCAAAATTTTAATATAAACGATATAAAATTTTTAGCATAACGAAAATTAAAAATTTGATATACAATGTTTTTTATACTGACTTTTTTTGGTAAAATACATGATATATAGATTTAATATTTGGTATACCATATCGAATACATCTAATTTTATATTTTAAATTTTATTATTTCATTGCATGGAACTTGAGAGCCATTAACCTACCTAACTTAATTCTTTTTACGTAGTAGATTCTTTTCAAGTTTCTGACTTTTGATATCGTTTAATTTATTTTTTTATTTTGATGATTAGTTGTATACAATACATTTAAGTAATCATTATGTCATATTTATAAATCTTTTGGCCAATGGATGTATATCAAATAGACAATCTAATGACATTTTTTATTATATATTCTTTCAGAATATTCGGTGATAAGAAAGCGGTTGGTTTAGTTATACATTCTATTATTCTTCTTTATATAGATATGGAATCATTTTCTTTTTTTTTCTCTTTAAAAAAAAGACAAATATGCAATTATTTGACATGTCTTCGGTTTTTGGAAGAGAACTCAACCTAAGGTTCTAGACATGATCTTGTATCATCAGATAAGAGAAATGACATGTGTCTTCCTCACTTCGATGAATAAGAGAAAAGGTGAATTAAGGAACTAGTTTCTCAAAAGCAAATTGCCTTCTATAAAAGGAATAAAGCTGGGAGATTCTTACCTTTCTGATAATATTTTACCTCATCATTTTTTTATAATCTAGGTATTCAATACTTGAAACCGATTAATTTTTATTGATCCGGTACTATGAAAGTTTCCCACCAAACACTAGGATAAATCAAGAAACATTCATGGTTATTTATCTAGAGTTGCTAATGTTCTTAGATTTATCATTCTATTAGAGAAAAATATCATGTAGTGCACGTAGTTGGGTTTCAAACCTTAGATGCCTTAATTAACCATTAAAGTGCTTGATTGCTTGTACCATTGTTTGGAGGTATGTTTTGCCTGATCCTATGAAATGATACGGATTTCAAGTTGATTTTACTGATGCATTCAATTGAGTGTGTCCAAACCTCATGAGCCCATACTTGTAAATGGTGTTAGGAGTTTTATGAAAAGTTGTACTCATATGGTGAAATGAATCATTATGATCAAGAGGTCTCTCTAGATTGGAGAGATTTTATTCCCTAAGGAATTTGATCCTTATTCTTACATGACAATTTATCACTCAAGTATCAATTCGACTATACCTGTGGGCTTATGAAAAGCCACATTTGATCATTGATAGTTTAGTAAAATGGATTCATTTTTCTTAAAAAGGTGTAGGGCAAGGTTTAATTATCAACATACTTTTTCCTATTTGTTGTATACATGCAATTAATCCTATAAAGATTATAATGTATTGAATATTCTAACAACTAATTTCTATCCAAGACTAAAGTGACTGACTGATCTTAAAGTTTATTCTCAACATATACCAAAGCAAGCTTATTATACAGATCATATACATCTAAAAACAAAACCATGGTTGTTCCTTGTTACTCATTGCTTATTTTCTATGATCTAAAATAGTAAAATGGGTAATTAAGTATTGAAAGACCTCTATCTTAAGATACTCTTCCATGAGTCAATACATCAATTTAGAATACATCAATTTAGCCATTGAACATCCATTATAATGCACAAAGGAAGATGAATGTTGATATGTTGATTTCATAAAGAGAAGTCTCGTGCACGAAATTCCCACAATGTGAGATCTCAGACAGGGGTCGGATCACATTAGATCTATTATACATAGTCTTATATTACACTGCAATAGGCCGATTCTATAACTTGAACCTGTGACCACAAGGTCACACGATATCAACTTGATCGAAATGTTAAGACTTCCCCTTCATGAGTGTTGATTTCATAACCTACAAATACACAGCAAACCATATTGGTTTGTGCTAGGTAGCATATTATTTGAAAAGGAAGTCACATTTGGGTTAAACAAGTTTGGAAGTCCATCACACAAGTCAGAAACCCTAAACCAATAGAATGCTAAGCTCCAAATATATTTTTCCGAAGTTACAAAGTTAAAGGTATGCTTTCCTTTTGTCAGAAAAGAAAAAATTCACAACTACGAGAACGATCAATGAGTTATCAGGTAGTGAGTTTTATTAAGTGAATCTCTCACATTCATTCTTTCTATTTTATTTAGTTTGGGTTAATTAATAAATCGAACATAACTTTTGTACAAAATCTCAAATCAATCAGAATATTTATAAATATTCATGTCTGTCTCAACATTTAGGTTCTCGTTTCAAATTTATCATCCATCTGCATTCCACCGTGTGTTAAATTGGTGAAGTGACCAATGGCGATGACATAGAATGTCAAATTAATCAATTTGTCTATATCATCTACAATGCCATGTCAACAACTGAAGTTGGAAAAAAAAAAGACGATGAAAGCATTGGTTTGTAAATATCCTCCTTTTTTTCACTTAAGTTGGACAAATAATGTGGCATGACTAGTGCCTAATCAGCACAAGAGGTGGACTAATTTGTTGGTTCACCGCATTATTAATAGATCTCCAATTTAATAGTGTATGGATAGAGCTAAGATGAATGATAGATTTGAAGCTAACACTAAAACATTGTGATATATTTGAAAAGTTTTAAACAGTGAGTAACATAATTGAACTTCCGTAGATTCGATCCTATTATTTAAAAGGTTGTGTGATAGGTTTATTAATTAACTATTTTTTATAGTAAGAACAATAGTTTCTTATTTGCCTATTTATTTTTTCATTGGATCCAACAGGAAAAATGTATCAAATTCTCCCATTAATGGATTTCCTAGCTAGAGGAACCTTCCTTGCCTTTCTCGTTCAAGATTCATGTGCTATTCTTGTAATAGAATGATGTTCCGTAATCATGAACCTTGAGTTGTTCTTGCATAATGAACCTTGAGTTGTTACTTAGGACATGTTATCCGTGTGTCTTTTGAGATCGCGCGTGATAAATTTTTCAACGAGTCGAAGTCCCTCCTCTACCAATTCATTTTTGTGACTGTGAAGAACACTGTACGCCAACTGAAACCATCAATGAAATGTACGAAACCATCAATGAAACGTACATATACGTCTGCTCTAAACTCAGCAGCATATAAGAAAGAGCAAGTATATAACGACGGGTGTGACGAACAAGATCCTCGAGAAGGAAGGGAATAAAGGAATTAGTGGTTTACTCTGGATATTATGTTTAGTCATTCGATAGTTGATCGAGTTTAAGGATGATCAGTCTTATAAGTCGGTCGAAATATTTTGACTCATCTCATAATTGACTAGTCATAGGTTTGGGTGAGGGAAATGTCAAACTCCTTATTTTGTATGAGTCTCTCTCTACACATACTCGGTCGATCTTATTATTGGTTGCCCTTGTAGATTGTCATACGACAATATACTTGTTTATTTGTTCAGTCATAGAACTGAATGGGTTTATAGACTTGGCCAAATAGAAGTTTGACCGGGCCTAAGGTACTTAGCTTCGTATTGTTTCCTAAAATGGATTTCCAGCCTATATAATTTATCATATAACTTCTTGAACAGATTTTCAGTGTACCCAATGTATCATATTATTTTTCCAAATGGATTTCTAATAGCATTCAATACATAACAAAGCAGATTAATGCGAGGGCAAGCATAAAGACGACCACCTTATAGGACGACCAGGATATACTCAGCTGACAATAGGAGTAGAGAATCGTAACAGTATGTCAGAATAATAACTATATGTCAGAGAATATTCTATTAGAATCTTTTTCAATGATTATTGTGTCTCTCATCAGCCAACCACTTATGATAGCAAATTCCTTCAACGGCATAAGCTACACACAACAAAAAAGCAATACATTAGGATAGATGAAAGATTCTTCAGACAATTATTACATATTGTTTAAGTTGTACACTTTTCATTACCCAACAACCACTGACATTCTTTGCCACCTTATGATTATGGAGATTATGAAAGGTGGTATATTCGTCAAAGACTCCCTTAGTTTCTAGGCGCGGAAGCGCACCATCTATTTAGTTTTAAACAAGCCCATGGCTATGGTCATAGCATTCAATTGAATCAAACCGACAAGATGGAGGAAGAGGATGCAGGCAACCTTGTCACCAACATCGGGATGGGACAAAGTGACGATATTCTCTTGGAATGACAAAGAACCTGTGGAGATATCTTATCGGCCAGTGTAGTAAACGGTGCATTTAGCATTTCCAATATATTGCCAGCGTCAAAGTGACTTGAAGCAAATGATTCAGCCGAGATGACTGCTATGCCAAAGAAGAAGAAAATGCGATCATAGGGAGAGAGTTCGATCGGCGAATGTTATGGTTGAAGGAAATACCTTACTTGAAAAAACTGCATTAACAAGTCTCATCAAGGAATCAGGGAATGCAAATGGAGAAATTGTAGGTTTTCACATTGCAGAAACAAACCTGCATCAATATCAGAAACTACAATAGAAGCAAGACAGAGAACAATAGAACCTTCTGCAGACGCTAGCTTCTGTAGCGCAACCTTCTGCAGGACGAAACAAACCAAAACTTAAGAACACTCGAACAATCTTTGAGCAAATGCTCTTTTCTGGATTTTCAATAGATAGAGTTTTAGAAACCATTACATCATGAACCTTAAATAGACAAAACAAAAAGAAATGAAAAGACAACAAGACAAATGAAAGGACATCATTAACTCTAGACCATTAAAACTCATTTAATATCCATTATCTTCAGTATTCAATCTCCATTATTATCAACATTTATTCTCCATTGTCATCAGCCTTGAACCAACACCAACAAACTCCTCCTTGGATCAAGCGCTGATAGACACTCCAATCTTCTCTCGAAGCCACACAAATCTGCTCTGGTGAAAAGACTTGGTGAAGATATCGGCTAATTGATCTTCTGTAGCACAGTAGAACAATTCTACTTCTCCCATCTGCTGCACTTCTCTAAGATAATAATACTTCACATTAAAGTGTTTTGTTTTACCATGAAAAACTGGATTCTTTGAGATCGCCAGTGCAGCTTGGTTATCAACAGAAACTTTCGTTTCCTTCTCCATTATATAACTCATATCATTCAGAAGCTTCCTCAACCAAATAGATTGATTCACAACACTTGTTACCGCAACAAACTCAGCTTCTGTAGTCGATTGAGCTACAATTTCTTGTTTCTTCGAACACCATGAGAAACAAGCTGATCCTAGTGAAAAACAATACCCCGAAGTACTCTTTATATCATCTACAGAACCTGCCCAATCACTATAAGAAAATCCATAGAGCTCAAACTTGTTGGACCTTCTGTACCTTATTCCATAGGAACGCGTCCCCTCAAGATATCTAAGTACCCTCTTCACTGCTATCATGTTCACTTCACTAGCACAATGCATAAATCTTGAAAGTATACTTACTGGAAAAAGGATATCCGGCCGAGTTGCTGTCCAGTACATCAGACATCCGACCAAACTTCTGTAGAATGCATTGTCTGCAAGTGCAGAACCATCACTTTTGCTCAGTTTATCCTTCTGTGCCATAGGAGTTGCTACACTCTTGCACTTCTCCATCTGGAATCTCTTTAGAATCTCTCTCACATACTTCTTCTAACAAATAAAGATCTCTCCTGGAACTTGATTCACCTCCAAGCCAAGAAAAAATGTCATCTCTCTCAAATCTGTCATCTCAAACATCTGCATTAGACTCTGCTTCATCTTCTGTATCAGCTTCTGATAATTTCCTATAACCAAAAGATCATCTACATATAAGGAAATAATAATTACACTCAGATCAACCTTCCTAACATGCAGAGTATGCTCACTTCGACTTCTTTAAAACCCAACTCAATAAAATAATCATCAATCTTACTATACCAAGCTCTATGAGCTTGCTTGAAGCCATACAGAGCCTTCTTCAACCTGTACACCTTTTGTTCAGGCTCTACAACACAAAATCCTTCTGGCTGCCCAACACAAATCTCCTCCTGCAGAATATCATTAAGAAATACAGACTTTACATCAAGTTGGAATACCTTCCATTCCTTTTTAGCTGCAATTGCTAGTATCATCCTGATTGTATCTAGTCTCGCCACAGGAGCAAAGGTCTCTGAATAATCTACTCCCAAAACTTGAGAGTAGCCCTTCACAACAAGCCTAGCTTTATGCTTGTTCACAGAACCATCTAGGTTTAGCTTCGTTTTGTAAACCCATTTTACTCCAATGACCTTTCTGTCATGTGGTCTATCCACAAGTTCCCAAGTTTCATTTTTTTTTTCAAACATAGCTAGCTCCTCCTGCATTGCAGCTAGCCACCTTCTGTCTTTCTTTGCATCCTCAAAACTAGCAGGTCCCATTACTGCAACATTACATCTTTCATAAACATCAGTTAATGATCTCGTACCTCTTATTGGTGTATCATCAACAATTTGTTCAGAACTGAGTTGCTGCTCGATGTTCTGTCCCTCAGCATTCTGCTCCTCAGAATTCCGTTCCACTAAAACAGGCATCTTTGGTCTCGCAGCATTTTGCTCCTCAGGATTCCGTTCCACCAAAACAAGCATCTCTGACGTATGCTCAGAGACTGATTCTCTGCCCGACCAGATCCACTTTTCTTCTTCAAAGAACTTAACATCTCTGCTCATAATTACCTTTCCATTCTGTGGTTGATAAATTCTATAAGGCTTTGATTGTATACCAATGAAGATCCTAACTTCTGCCTTCTAGTCCAACTTATCTCTTCTCACAGAAGGAATATGTGTATAACACACACATCCAAACACCTTTAGATTCTTCATGATCGGTTTGACTCCATACCAAGCCTCATGAGGTGTCTTCATGCTTACTGACTTTGTAGGAAGTCTGTTCTGCAGAAACACTGCAGTATTATCAGCTTTTGCCCAAAACTTTGTTGGCATATCCTTCTCTTGCATCATGCATCTTGCCATCTCCATGATGTTTCTGTTCTTTCTCTCACTCGCACCATTTTGTTGTGGGGAATAAGGTACAGTAAACTGATGCTGCACTCTAGATTCTTCACAAATGGACCTGAAACTAGCAGAAGTATACTCTGTCCCATTGTCAGATCTCACAATCTGTATGGATCTACCACACTCATTTTCAACTTGCTTCTTAAACTTCTCAAATGTCTCTGCAACCTCAGACTTAGCCTTCAAGAAGTAAATCTAGCACATCCTAGAGAAATCATCTATAAAAATGATAAAATACTTACAACCATTTAAAGAAACCTCCGACATAGGTCCACAAACATCTGTGTGAATAAGCTGTAGCTTCTCACTGGCTCTCCAGCTCGAACTCTCAAAAGGAAGCCTCATATGCTTTCCAAGCACACACGTTCTACAGTCAGATGTATCCTTCTGCTGTAGAATTGGAAATCCAACTGGCATATCATTCTTCTGCAAAAACTCTATGCCCTTGCTGTGGAAATGCCCAGCCTTCTGTGCCAAAGTTCTGCTTCGTTATCTTGGGCTGCCATAGCTTGCTGACCCTATGACACGGGATCAATGGAGAAGCTCTTGTTTTTCATCTGAATCTTGAGTATCTCCTTCCCAGAAGAATCTGCTATCAAACAGAATCCTTCTTCGAGCATCACCTTGTACCCCTTCTGCACGAGTTGACCAACACTCAAAAGATTTTATCAATCTTAGGTACATACAATACATCACTTATCAACTTTCTACCTTTTAGACCATCAATGACTACATCTCCTCTTCCTTCAACATCGATGTAATCACCATTTCCGATCTTCACTTTAGCACAGAAACTTCGATCTAAATTTGCAAATGACTTCTCATCATACGACATGTGGTGGGTATATCCGCTATCCACCAACCAACTTCTACGAGTCACACCTATAGCAAAACAAGATGCTGTAAACATCAACTCTACCTCGTTATTTGCAGCACCTTAATCTTTCTCCTGACAAAACCTTGCAATATGCCCAAACTTATGACAATTATTGCACTTCACGTCTGGCCTCCTCCAACACTTGTAATGTGGATGATTTGTGCCTCCACAATGTTTGCAAAAATCAAACCTTTCTCTCTAATAAGCAGAACCACTCTCAGAAGGATGCCTCTGTTCAGAATGACCTTTGTTACTGCTTGAACCTTCTACATTCCCTTTCTGTTGGTTCCAAGACTTCTTTTCTCTTCTAGAAGCTCTCATCTAAGACCTTGCTGGTAAGGCTCCTTCCATGGCTTCTATGGGAACTTCCCTTCTCATCAACCTTCTTTGTTCTTGAGCTTTTAATGCACTCAACAACTCCGCCAACCTTATATCGGACAGATCCTTGTTGTTCTCCAGAGAGGCAATCGTAGCTTCAAACCTTTCTGGCAATGACACTAAAATCTTATGCACGATCCGGTCGTCCTTCATATCTGTGCCCAGAATTCTGATTCTGTTAGCCAGATTGATCAATCTATCTAAAAAATCCTTCACAGCCTCATTCTCGTTCATTTGTTGTCTCTCGAACTCCTGCATCAAATTCAAAGCCTTCATACCTCTTATATTCTCATCACCTTCGTATTCAATCTTCAGAAAATTCCAAATATCCTTCGCAGTTGGAAACTTCACGATCCTGTTGAATATAAAAGGTGACACTGCAGCATAAAGGCACGACTTCGCCTTCACCTTCCTTGTGATACTTTCCTTGTGAAACCGTATTTGATTGATTGTAGGATTGTCGGGGAGTGGGGTTACTTCATAATCATCCTTCACTGCTTCCCACAAGTCACTACCCTCCATGAAAGCGCTCATCTTCACCACCCACGCTTGATAGTTCTCCCCATCAAACACAGGAGGCGTCGTAGAAGAAAAACCGCTTCCGCTTGCTTCCATCTCCTTTTGTAGGACAGAAACAACCTTCCAAAAACTTCACAAGACTTCCACAGCTCCCGAAAGATCACTAAGTGCTCTGATACCACTTGTAAGTTTTCACGTTGCGAAAACAAACCTGCATCAATATCAGAAACTACAACAGAAGCAAGACAGAGAACAACAGAACCTTCTGCAGACGCTAGCTTCTGTAGTGCAACTTCTGCAGGACGAAACAAACCAAAACTTAAAAACACTCGAACAATCTTTGAGTAAATGCTCTTTTCTGGATTTTCAATAGACAGAGTTTTAGAAACCATTACATCACGAACCTTAAATAGACAAAACAAAAAGAAATGAAAGGACACCATTAACTCTAGACTATTAAAACTCATTTAATCTCTATTATCTTTAGTATTCAATCTCCATTATTATCAGTATTTATTCTCCATTGTCATCAGCCTTGAACCAACGCCAACAGAAACAGCACTCAGTAATAATAATATTGGAGACCATGATCAGAGCAACCATCAGGTGATCAGGGGAAAATCAACATTGGTGAAGTCTGCACCTTCGTGTGCAGTGCTGACTCAGAGAAAAAAGGTAAAGGGTCCTCTGTCCATCCACGTAGGAGATGATGGGAAGCTCAATCACCTTGATGCTTTTTGGACAGGTTATCCTAACTTTGTAGTATCCAAAATCCTCTTGTTCCTTTAAAATTTAAATGTTTAGTGTGGCTGAAGGAATTAGAAGAGAAAATCACAAAATTTGAAATGTCTTCTAGGTCCGACCATACTTCACTATGACTAAGTTGTGTTTTTTTTTTTAAATTCAAGAATCTTGAAGATAATATTTTTTTTTTATTCCGGAAAGTCAGTCTTGTTTTTTTTAATGTTCATGTAATTCAGTCGACTCATTTTATGGATCCGTATTGCATGTTAGTCAAGATTGTTCAACTCTTTCTTTCAAGGATTGCTTATTAATATGTTTGTTACTTTTGCTTCTGTCAATTTTGGGCTGATAAAATTTCACCAAAAATTGTGAACATTTACGGTTAGGGAGGAGCAAAAATTGAGAACTCGAATTTAAAAATTAATTCAGTTATTTCATAATTTCAATTGTTTAAAAAAAATATTATTTTGAATATTTTGATTTGCGTATAATTTTACAGTTTCTAATTAGATTATACCGAATAAATCAAAATTTAACACTACTATCATATTAATTTTCAAAAATTAAAACCATAGATGATTGAAATCAGCACTAGATCTAACACCACAACCAATTTTTATTGGAAAAAATTTGGTTGATTAATTCAAAAAATTTAAATTTATTAGATTTCGATTTAATTTCATTCCATTTTAATTAAACTGATTTCTGACTCTATAAAATTTAAATTCAATAAGAGGAAAAATTAATTTGGTTGTAACTTAAAAACTATATAATACATTATTAATTGCTCAGATAATAAGCCACGGACTCTATAGAGTTGTTTTTTTTTTTAAAAAAAAATAATGAATATTTTCTAGGTTTTTCAATTTCTAATTTTCTAAAAAATAATTTAAAATTGAATAAAATTTAAAATTTTAATCATTGGTTTTTTTTAACATTAATGTATAATAAAATTCATTTTTTACATGAAAATATTTAATTTTCCTCAAAAAAAAGAAAAAATTGAAATAAAAAACAATGAATTGTTTCATTTATATGTATGTTTTGTTTCCGTTTTTTAATTACTATATTGAGGTTAATGCAAAGATTATGATTGAATCACGAACACGTAACATGAAAATTATAAAACTAAAGGATTCCAATTGAGGAATCACAACTCATTACTCCCATAAAGATAGAATCTATCCAAAATAAAACTATCAAAATGGATTACAACTTATAACTACGATACATTAAACTCATACAGGTGATGATAAAATTAGGAAATTTGAATGTCCATGCATAATAATTCTTACTTCAAGAAACAATATAATTAAGGATAAAGATTGTCATGTTCGAGCTTGGATCGTTGTACCAGGCTTGGCCATTGATTCAGCTTGGGTTGCTAGACCTCTTTCGGCTGCTCTTTTCCTCGATGCCCGACTGAGAGAATCTTTTTCTAAGGACTTCATCCTTAAGCTTGAGCAATACCATTGCATGGTATATCAGATCTGCCATCTCTGATGCAGTTCGAGTCTTGTCTTCATTTTGGAGCAATGTTTCTACGAGCTCTGAGGCCTCTTCTCTGAAAGCATAGGATCCAAGACACCGTAATGCATTATTCAACATGTAAAGTACCAGCTAAGAACAACAAAGTGAATTAAGCGTTAGTTTAAACAGGTCGAACAAGATCTCATCTTAATCAAGCTCCAACTCCAAGGAAGCCATAGTTAAAAGAAACAATAAACATCTTAATGATATTGAATAAACTTTTCTATGGTTCATTTTTCATTCGAATTCACGGCTTCAACTCTAATTGATTCAATTTACCAACTATTAAATTCACAAACTATCTTCAATCATAATAATCTCATTTTATTATTATTTTTTTAACGTTCCTCACTCTTCTTGCCTAAACCAAGTTGTGATTGATTGGTTTCATCATAAACAAAATAATTTGGAATCCATCATTTGTTAAAGAAACTTAATTGGAATTTAAAAAATTTGTAAATAGATCTACATCGAGATTGATCAAAGTGCAGTCTTATTATCCTAAATCATTATACATCATTCTTCTACATATCATATCACGTTTGACTAACATATGTTTTACCTTCTTACTTTTGCTGATTCATTATGTACATTATGCATGATCCTTTTTTTAGATACTTTATCTGTAGATAATTGAAGATTAAATTAGTATAAGGTTGCATACAGATATGTGAGCATATGCAATACAGTGAATCAGCATAGCATAGGCTGAATGCCATACTTAAACAAGAGTGTTTACAATACATATTGAGACAAAGATATTATGTATCATAAACATGTAAAAAGATAAAATTAACATACATATAATACCTCAAGCATATAGGAGATACTAAATATTAAATCTTAAACATGCATACAAACAAGATATGGATTAGCATTGTTCATGAAATGTTCACAAGTTTTATTAATGAACAATTTATGATTCTTCATAAGCATTCACAAGTCAAAATGCTAAGTTCATGTTTGGCTTATTGCCCAAGCTTAATGATTCTATCAAGGTTTTTTTATGTTTATTGAACAAACATGGTCGAGCTCTTATTGAGTGGAGTATCAAATCTGTTTGTGAAGTTTGACTAACTTACAGCCATATTGAATACTCACTAACTCTGGATTTACCAATCTTGGCTTGAACAAGTACCATCTTCCATGTAGTAGACAATAGTTTGGAAAGATACAAATAACAAGATAAGTTGTTGTACCACCCAAAAGAAGCAGTATAGTTTGTACCTACTCAAGGTTCTCCATTGTTAAACTGCTATTATACAGATATCATAGTTATTAAAAACTTATCAATTTGTTAAATCTCATGAGTCAACCATACACAAACATAAATTTAGAGTGAATTAAATCTCATGGCATTTTTAATTCATTGACTAAATACCAATTGATATCAAGCTTCAATATATCAGGACCCTTGTCTTTTGACAAAATTGTCAAGTCAATATATCCCTGAGGTCGAAAAAATGGTTGGCAAAGAAAAAATATAAACTAACCCAACATGAACTGGAAAATTATATCAACTGCAATATACAAAAAAATAATTCCCAGTTCTGCATGAGTTGTATGTGACAGTAATGAAGACACACACCTGACTTTGGAGCAAAGTAACTCGTTGTCAAGAAGCAACTTCTTCGTCCATAATGATTTTCCATTTTTCAATGAGTCGTTTTCATCCTTGCGTTGTGAAATTGTAGCCGCCAATGAGTATAAAGTTGTAGATGCTAGATGATCTTGGATGGACTGTAAGCAATGATGGAGATAGACTACCACAAGATTGCAAAATAACCAAGAAGCGTAGCAGAAAGAAGATACTAAACAGTCTTGAGAAATGTCGAGATTACAAACCTCTTGATCATCCAAAAGATCATATACAGACGAATAGTAACAGGTCTCTACTCCAGTATGGCAGGTTGGTCCAACAGGCTTCCCAAGGTATATGATCAAAACAAAGGTAGTAAAAGTAATGCATCAAAATCTTTGATCAAACACAACACTAAATTATCTTCTGAAAGCTTACTGAATCATGATCACAATCAAGAAAAATGTCATGGACATTTATGAAATTCATAGAGGTCTCTCCCTTCATCCACAAGGTTGACCTTGATTTACTGTAGAAAGTTGCCTTTCGAGACACAATGGTAACTGAGAGTGCTTCTTTGTTCGCAAAACCCAGCATCAAAATAGCTCCAGTGTCCACGTTTTGTGCAATAGCAACTGCCAACCCTTTGCTGTCCCATTTGACACTGTCTAATAGTGTTTCTACCTGAGCTATATCCTTCGTTTAGTTACCTTGGCGTCGCTCGTTCTTTCATGTAGTTCGACTAGCTTGTCCCATAATTCCTTCGCATTTTGGTGTGGACCCACTCGGTTGAGCTCTTCTCTCGTCAGCCCGCATTGTAGTATGTTGAGGGCTTTGAAGTCCGTTAAGACTTTCCTTTTCATGTTCGGAGTCTACTGTTATGGGTCCAGTGGATTTCCGGAGTTATCGACCGACGCCCTGTAGCCTCTGGTGACGCTAAACCACTGGTCGAAGTCGGTCTTCAGATAAATCTCCATTCACTTCTTCTAGTAGGGAAAGTCATCACCGTTGAATAGAGGGGGACGGACAGTGTTATATCCTTCGTTCAGGGCTATAGATCTTGTACACAAGAAAACGAGGAGAGAAATCCCAAAACTTGGACTTGGATTAGTAGTGCGGGAATAAATTAAAAAGAATCTAAAACTGAATTGGTGTTACACCAGTTCAACTTAATTGCTACGAAAAACTTTCAAAAATGTAATGATACCAGTTTGGATTATAACGTAAAACTTAAAGCCGAAAAAAACTGAAAAAGAATTTCACCCCCTTTGTCTGACTGGTGGTTGCACCAAATCAGAACGATACCTGCTCTGATACCACTTGTTGGATCGTGAAAAGTCGCTAGAGGGGGACCGGGGGGGTGTTAATAGCGATCGAAAAAATATCATAGCAAAATCGAGTGCACAGCGGAAAAGAAAAATAAAACAATGCTAACACGAACTAATTTACTTGGTTCGAAGCCTTCGTCGACTTCTACTCCAAAGTCCGCACTCGTCGAGTGCTTTCGTTAGGCAATCACTAGCAGTTCATAAAAATGTTTCAAATGTAAATACAGGAACTTTAAAGAGAAAATACCAACAACAATAAAAGAAAGAAGATTTTAGCAGCAAGTTGTCGGAGAAGCAGCGTCGCAGGAGCACAGTGCAGTAGAGCAGTGGTTGGAAGACGTTGTTGTTGTTTTGTTCCAGGGCTCACCTTCCTATATAGCAAGCTCCGGGCGCCCGGATCTCCCTGGACTCTGACGTAGCTCAACCAACCAGAGCCCTCCACGTTGTGACGAGTGCGAGGAGATAGAATTTGCATTCTGAGCGCCTGGAACTTCCTGCAAGAAAACGTTATTCCGAGGCAAATGCAAATTATACTATCCTGTAAAATAAAGTGCTAGCACAGTTATAATAAAAGAGTAGTCATTAGATTTTGTCTCACCGAGACCGAAATCTAATTAAGATCTCAACTTAGATTTCTGAAATGGTTCTAAGTTGGATCAGTGCCTAAGTTCCTTAATCGGGAACGCATCCTCACCATGTCATTCCTCTCCAGTGACTTATCTTAACTTACCTGTCAGACGTCCGGTCAGCCCATCGATCCGTCTGGACTTCGTGCCAGCTATCAGGTCAGTCCGTCAACCTAGCTGGACATTGTGCCAGACATCTGGTCAGTCCATCGACCTGTTTGGACTTCGTGCTAGCTATCCGATCGACCCGTCAACCTAGCTGGGCTTCGTGCTAGATATCCGGTCAGCCCGTCGACCTATCTGGGTTTCATGCCAGCTATCTGGTCGACCCATCGACCTAGCTGGGCTTCTCATGCACACTTAGTAAAAGTGTTAGATCGCAATGAAACTAACTTAACCTATTTTTTCATTCATCAAAACCTGAGTTAGACTGTTAGTACTAACCACACCAACATGTTGTTTTCAAACTTTCGGTTGAAAGCAACGTCGATGTCCTCCCCCGGTCGGTCCGGGTCGCGGGGTGTGATACATAGTGTAATGACCAGGCCCATTTGGCGGCCCATTTGGCGGCCCATTTGGCGACCCTTGGGTCGTCGACTGTCGGCCCTTATGTCGTCGGCCCATTTGGTGACCTCTCATGTCGTCGACCGACGACCCTTGGCCGTGCTGTTACTCACTAGGACTTTCCACCACTGGCAGTGGATTTTTGCCTCCCCCAGGATTCGAACTCTAAACCTCCAGGCTTAAGTATTAGAGTTTATGAATCCTGATAACCAAGTGAGGTTTAGAGTTCGAATCCTGAGGGAGGCAAAAATCCACTGCCAGGGGTCGAAAGTCCTAGTGAGTAACGGCACGGCCAAGGGTCGTCGGTCGACGACATGAGAGGTCGCCAAATAGGCCGACGACATAAGGGTCGACAGTCAACGACCCAAGGGTCGCCAAATGGGCCGCCAAATGGGCCAAGAGGGCCGGGTCGTTACAATAAAAAGGCGTTGTAACGGCCCGACCCTCTTGGCTCATTTGGCGGCCCATTTGGTGACCCTTGGGTCGTCGACCATCGACCCTTATGTCGTCGGCTCATTTGGTGACCTCTCATGTCGTCGACCGACGACCCTTGGCCGTGCCATTACTCACTAGGACTTTCCACCCCTGGCAGTGGATTTTTGCCTCCCCCAGGATTCGAACTCTAAACCTCCAGGCTTAAGTATTAGAGTTTATGAATCCTGGTAACCAAGTGAGATCAAGGGTCGCCAAATGGGCCGACGACATAAGGGCCGACGGTCGACGACCCAAGGGTCGCCAAATGGGCCAAGAGGGGCGGGTCGTTACAATAAAAAGGTGTCTTTTATTGTAACGACCCGACCCATTTGGCGGCCCATTTGGCGACCCTCGGGTCGTCAACCGTCGACCGTCGGCCCTTATGTCGTCGGCCCATTTGGCCGTTACTCACTAAGACTTTCCACCCCTGGCCAGTGGATTTTTGTCTCCCCCAGGATTCGAACTCTAGACCTCCAGGCTTAAGTACTAGAATTTATGAATCCTGGTAACCAACTTGGTTACCAGGATTCATAAACTCTAATTCTTAAGCCTGGAGGTTTAGAGTTCAAATCCTAGGGGAGGCAAAAATCCACTGCCAGGGGTGGAAAGTCCTAGTGAGTAACGGTACGGCCAAGGGTCGTCGGTCGACGACATTAGAGGTCTCCAAATGGGCCGACGACATAAGGGCCGACGGTCGACGACATGAGAGGTCGCCAAATGGGCCGCCAAATGGGCCAGGAGGGCCGGGTCGTTACACATAGGGTGACTGATATTACTTTTTACTCCAAGAAATTAGAGATTGAATTTAGATGATGAATATCATGGATCGATTGAGAAGCTAGGAAGGACTTAAGCCTCATGGGTAGTCAGAGAGTTTCGAGAAGAACCGAAGATGATGTGTAAATCCTATATTGGATTACAATGGTTGTAATCTTGATTTTGTTGTTAAATTAGAATTCTTTAATTTTATAAATATTTTAGGTAGATGTTAGACTCTAATTAGGTTAGGATGTCCCTAATTAGTGATTATTGAGAGGCTCAAATCTATAACCTTATGATGGGTTTATGCAAAATTATACCATGAGTAAGAGAAACTTCCTAGGCAATATTAGTAATCTAGAATAGGGTTTCTAGTTGAGTGGGGTAGGTCAGTTGATTATCTAGGATTGATAGTTGATTAGCTATCGAGTTTAAGTGCTAAAATATTTTTATTTGAGTAAAAATCAACTTAAATAGTTTTCTAATCAAGTAGAAGAATGATGAATTTGTTGGTGCAGGTTGTACCAGAATCAAACCTAAGTTTTGTTGTTGTCAACGGTTCAAGTTAAGTCTTGTTGTGATCTAACAAATTGACCAAGTGTGCAGGTTGTTTACTCAACCGGGAAAAACCTAGTTGGAGGCTAGGCAAGAGATGTTTTAGCAGATCATGGAACCCAGGTGAAAGTCCAAGTAGGTCAAGAGGACCTGACACTTGGCGGTGTGATCGAGAGGTTTGGAGGACCGAAAATCAAGAGAAAAGTCATGGTGAGCCGATCAAGGCTAAGTGAAAAATCTAAACTAGATCTGGAGGATCAATGTTTGGCAGGTAGGTTGAGATAAACATCTGTAGGAGCGACAGTGAGGTCGAGTTCCAGAAGGGAACAACCTAAGGTTGTTGATCCAATTGAAGAAACCGAGAAGGTTTCCAAGTTGAGATCAAGACAGTTGAACTGTCTCTTACTACTCATGCATTTTATATAACTGTGCTAACATCTGTTTTGCAGGACTATATTATCTAACACTATTTTATATGAATGGTCGGATCGGTCGATCGAACGCAAGGATCGATCGACCGAACCAGGTTGACTCAACACAGATCAATTCTGTCAGCAACGATCAGAAGCAAAAGGAAAATACACTGATCGGTCGACCGAACGATCAACATTAAAGGCAACAATAAATACAAATCTCGCCAAATCTCGATAAACAGGGAAGGAGCCTGTTCGGTCGACCAAAAGGAGACATCGGTCGACCGAACCCTTAATGGTCATTAATTGCCGAAGATCGAATCAACGTCGGATTCCAGCCAACAAGGAAAGGAGCTGGTTCGGTCGACCGAACCCAGGGATCGGTCGACCAAACATTGACGGTTCTTATAAAAAGAGCTCGAGGTCCGAGGTAAAAGACAACTCTCTGTTCTGCTTCGAAAATCATCTGTGCAAACTTCTGCTACTGCTCTACGACTCGCAAGCTGCTCCATCCAGAAGTGCCGACCAAGGTTCGTCTTCAATCAATTGTCGGTATATTTTATTTTAGAAAAGCTTACATTGTACTTAATTCAAGTAAGATAGTTGGTGGTTACTATCTTACTCATCTTTTGTACGCACTGCTTCTTTCCGAGGTTTTCGGAAAGAAGAGACTTAGTGGATTGGCCATCGGTGCGGTCAAGGATCGCGGGCCTTGGAGTAGGAGTCGACCTAAGCTTCGAACCAAGTAATTGAACTGTTCTTTATTTTTCCGCTGTACAACTTTGTCCTTATCAAGAAAAAGAAAAGTTTTAAAAGCACGATATTCACCCCCCCCCCTCTCAATCGCACTCATCTGATCCACCAATTGGTATCAGAGCCTCGTAATCTCTGAAATTACTTAATTGTTTTTCAAAGTACCTTTTAAAACTTTTCTTTCATGTATACTTTTTCTTTTTGTTTTTTCTTTTATTGTCTTATTTTTTTCAGCACTGCCAATCCCAAGATGAAAGTCTTGGAAATTGGTTGTTATTTTTTAATTCAAGGATGTCAAACTCCTACCAAGAATGATATAGTACTGTTAGGCCTCCTCTCTTCAAAGGGGAGAACTTCAGGTATTAGAAGAACAGAATGGAATGTTACCTTAAGTCCGATGTTGAGCTTTGGTTCACGATACTGAAAGGTTACTTACCTCCCACAAAATATGGAACGCCACTAGAGCCTGAAGAGTGGACTCCTCCAATGATCAATAAGGCACAACTAAATTTCAAGGCGATCAATACCATTCAGTGCGGGCTCACAATAGAGGAGTTGAACCGAGTCGGCCCCTATGACAACGCTAAGGAATTGTGGGACTGCCTAGTAAAACTACACAAAGGGACTGACGAGTCTAAGGTAAATAAAAGGGACTTACTTTTAAATAATTTATTCAATATTAAAAAGCTCTCCGAAGAGACAGCTTCGCAACTACACGCTCGACTGAAGGACATTCTCAACGGCCTTCATATGATCGGACACAACCTGGAAAATCACGACACAATAAGGTACACATTAAATGCTTTTCCGCGGAATGCTTTGTGGGTATCAATTGTAGATGCTTACAAAGTTTCTAAGGATCTTTCAATTCTTAAGTTAAATGAGTTATTTTATGAATTGGAATTACATGAACAATCTAACGTAAGCCATGTCGTGGAAGGAGTCGCTTTGTATGCAGGTCCAAGCAAAGAAACTAAACCAAGAACAAAGATCGAGTCAGAAAGTGAGTCAGACTCTGACTCAACCAATGAAGAAGAACTAGTCAACATGGTCCGGAGATTGCTGACGAAGAAGAAATTCAGAAGAAGTACCAAAAAGGCACCACTCAACCAGATGCAAAATAAATCAGAAATGATTTGTTACGGATGCAACAAGAAGGGGCATTTCAAAAACGAATGCCCAAATCGGAAGGAAGAAAGGCCCAAGTCGACAAGAAGAAAGAAAGCCCTCCAAGTGACATGGGATGAGACTTCTTCTGACGAATCTGGCACGAAACAAACAAAGCACTTGAGCCATCTTGCATTTATGGCAAGAAATGAAGATTCCGACTCCGAGTCCGATGAAGAGTATGAGTCCGAGATCAACATCGAATCCGAGAAAAGCCACGGATCCGCATCCGTTTCCGAAGGTCCAAATATGGTAACAATTTATTCAAAGTCTAACTTACTTAAAGTAATTAAATGCTTATTTAAAATTGTCAAAATCTGAAAAATAGAATAACTTGTTACTTAAGAAAATAGACCACCTGAATAAGCAAGTTAACTTGAGTGACTCGACTAACCAAGTTCAAGTCGGAACTTCAACTTAAGTTGAAAAACTTGAGGAGAAAAATTTCAACTTGAAGGGTCAAGTCAAGCGACTCAAGAAAATGTTAGAAAAGTTTAAAATGGGATCCAAGTGTCTAAATATGGTACTTAGATCGCAACGAGCCGTGTACAACAAATCGGGACTTGGTTATAAACCAAATCAAACAAATAAATCATATCTATCCTTAATTAGTCAAAATGTCAAAAGTCAAGTCTAAGCATGAGTCCAAATAAAATATTTAACCAAACCAATTAAACCAAATCTCTATTTGATCCCTAAAAGTCAGATTCATTACTTAGGTAGACCATATCTAAGCTATGACTCGGGGGAGCAATTAGAAAGACAATACAACTAACATGATTAACTAATTTTACACACTTAGGATTATGTTTACTTTCTACTAAGAACGGTTAGATAAAAAAGATTTACCAAACCCTACAATATAGCATCGGAATAGATTGTGATGATAGTATGTTAAGGAAGCTTTGTCGAAGGCATGTCTAGGCTGAATCTTGTGTATTCTACTTGGTGCACTAGACTGAGTGTATCTAACCGAAGCTATCCCAGTCAAACATGGGCTAGTTAGATCAAAATTTAGTATTAAGTTTTTGGCCAGAAACAGTTTGGAAAGTATTCAGCAAGTGGTCCACCGTTGATACACAAGAAGGCCATATGTCTTGTCACTGAACTGAAAACTTATCCTTAGGAATCATGCTTGACTAACACAAAGTTAAATTTGAATCTAACATGGGTTCAATAACCTTTTTCAAACTTAAATAATTTCAAACTTAATTAAATAATTAATTTCAAACTTAATTAATTTCAAACTTAAATAATTTCAAACATAATTAATTTAAAAGTTAATTAAAATTTATTTTTAAAAAACTTATTTCAAATTTATTTTAAAAATAAAATAATAAAATAAAAAATAAAAAATAACTTAATTTAATTTAAAACATTATTACAAACTTAATTAAAATTTATTTTAAAACTTAATTTAAAAAACTTAATTAAATCATTAACTAAAACTTAATTAAAAACCTAGAATTAAACGAGGATTCTGTCGACCGAACGATAGGTTCGGTCGACCGAACAAAAAAAAATGTTTAATTTATCAGTTGACCAAACCCTTTTATATATCGATCGAAAGAGTAAATTGTCACTTCATGATTCAATTATTCAGTCGACCGAATATTGGTTTCGTCGACCGAACATCTAACTTATATGTCTATAAGAGTAAATTTATCGGTCGACCGAACACTATTCCAGTCGATCGAACATTGATTACCAGGTCAGAAAGGATGTCGTGTTAAAGGGATCGGTCGACCATACCCTGTATCGGTCGACCGATCCAACTCTATAAATATACTGGTCGGGCAGCCACCGAGTCTCATCCAACTCCTCTTATCCTTGTCTTCTTCTCCACCATAGAAGTCGTTTCACCGATTCTAGCTTCCCTCGGAGCGCGATAATGCCTCAGTAATTCTTTCATATATTCTTTTCTTATCTACTAACATATTGCTAATTTTTCCCCCCTTATGTTAGAGAAAAAAGTAGAACAATTGTACAATGGAAGACTAGCTCTCTTAATCCCAGTCAGGACCCTAGGTTTTCCACCAAAGAATTACGACAATCTTTTCCAATAAAAAATTTAAGGTGATAGGGACTCATTGTCTTGACATTCAATTCAATCAAACCTACTGTCCTGAGGCCATAGACATCACACAACACTTTCAACTTGATAGCACTGTCTTTTGTCAGCATGCATACAATCCTATTCTATGTTCTGAATTTTATCACAACTTGTGTGAACTAGACCCCCATCACTATAAGACTAGGGTTGCTGCCCGGGAGATGTTGTTTGATCTTGATATGATTCTTAGATTTTTATGAATATGAGCATTTGTCAACCGTATCTTTTTCAGTGCCTTGCTTCTTGACATCCTGCCTGCTCCCTTCGCTCATCTGACCCTTGACATTATGTATGCTAATTTCTTTGAAGGACCACGCCCTAAGATGGTTGTGTCCTGCATTCATCCATTCACTAAAAAGATGTCCACTATACCCCTCAGTCCGGCAAACAACACTTTTTATAAGATGGTTGTGTCCTGCATTCATCCCTTGTCATCTAGGGATCAGGGAGTCCATCTTTTTCTGATGTATGCACTGAGACATATACTAGAATTTGATATAGGTTACTAAGTGTTCAGATCTATCATCTATTATTCGGGGTACAACACCTCGAATAAAGTTCACATGATTCAGTGTCATGTTCTCACTACCTATATTGCTTCTCTAGGAGTAGGAGTTCATCGAGGTGAGTTGATTGTGTTATCTGATTTAGATCTTGTCGGGATTAGGCAATTGTCTTTAACTAGGATTAAGACTAGCGCCGAGGGCCTTGTGTACAAACGGACTCATCCACATTACATTCCACCGGTTGCCGAGGAAGCTATTGCTGAAGATGATCCGATCACAGTCGATGTGCCTCCTCCACCGATTATTGATCCAGGATTTGCCATGACGCCTTATTTTGACTTTGCTAAGAGCAGTTCATATGTGCCTCTTCCACCGACTAGTGACTTCTTTACCTGTCTTCGATATTGACATTTTTAGTCAGTTTACCTCTTTAGAGATGAAGATGGATGATCAGTACAACTCTCTCCAAGGTCAAATTATAGACTTTTGTCAAGAGATGACGGATCGTACTGATGCATTAGAGAGAGAGCAGAGGAGAATGTTTGATTATTTTCAAGCTGATGGTGAGGATGAGGATGAGTGACCTCTAGGACTTATTATTTTTTATTATTGTACCTATGGGATACTTTGCATTATGTCTATGTATGCTTTTGGATTATTAATCTTCAGTACTAATCTTTCTTAAGTATTGATTGATTACTTTTTACATGTTGTTTTATAGAGTAGATTTCTTGACATGTTTTTAAAAATATTACTTAGTAGTTTTTCAAATTATTTTTGTAAAAATCCTCCTTTCAAATTTTGGTTTTCAAAACCTATTTCAAATCTTTTATCTTTCTTGAATAGCCTAGGTTTTTTCCGTAGAATTGCATGATCCTATAGTTTTAGGAGCCAGCATCTCACAAGCACACTAGGATTCCTTGCTTGTACAACTTAGAATGGGTGGGATGCTTAGGACTTAGCCTAAGATTTCAGATGCTTAAGTCAGTGCATCACTATAAATTTAGGCTTTAAGCAACATACATTGATCAATTTGAAGTTCACTAGCTAGTAACAACCTAGTTAGTCCCAAACGCTCAAATTGACCAACCTGAGTCAATAGCTTCTATCTTGTGGTAGTTAATTTTGTACAAAAGTTGGACATTTCATCATAAGGACTTTCTTTTTAGTTCTTAAACCATGCTTGGACTTTTAGGATTTTGTCAAATTTAGGGGGAGCTTCAAACAAAATTTTAATTTTTTTAAATCTTTTCCTTTACAAAATTATTTTCCTTACATAATTTTGACCACTTTTCCCTTAGAAATTTTCAAAATTGTACGTATACTATAATTTTGAAAAACTTTTTCAAAATTTTCCTTAGTGACTCTTCAAAATTTTTAAACTTCTAAAGTTTTTTCAAAATTATTTGGCTTTGCTAAAACTTATTTTCAAAATTATATGCTTAAGTTTTCTAAAATTTTCAAAATTTCTTGACTTTTCAATTTTTTTTTTCTTAAACATTATTTTTGAAAATGTTTCCTAATTTTTATTTTGCAGAATTTTTCTTTGAATCTTGTTTACATTCCGATATATTATCTTTCCAAATCTAGATTCTTACTAATCTTTTCTTTCTTCAATTTTTACTTAGTTTTTTTTTAAAAAAAATTGCTATCTAGGGTTTGAATGTTTCCCCTATCTTTGATGTATGTAAAAGGGGGAGAAATAGTTATTTCAGGGGGAGTTATTTAACTCAGGGGGAGAGTTAAAAGTTAAAAATGCTTGTTTATTTAATTTATGCACATTTTAACTTAACTTTGAACCTTGGTTGCCAAACATCAAAAAGGGGGAGACTATTGGTGCAGGTTGCACCAGAATCAAACCTAAGTTTTGATGTTGTCAAAGATTTAAGTTAAGTCTTGTTGTGATCTAACAAGTTGACCAAGTGTGTAGGTTGATTACTCAACCGGGAAAGACCTAGTTGGAGGTTAGGCAGGAGAAGTCTTAGCAGATCGTGGAACTCAGGTGAAAGTCCAATTAGGTTGAGAGGACTTGACGCTTGGTGGTGTGATTGAGAGGTTTGGAGGACCGAAGATCAAGAGAAAAGTCCTGGCGAGCCGATCAAGGCTAAGTGAAAAGTCCAAACAAGATCTAAAGGATCAATATTTGGCAGGTAGGTTGAGGTAAACAACTGGGGGAGTGATAAGCGATATCTGTCACACTCGTAAATCAAATTAACAATGTATTTCCACCGAACCCCTTAATTTTACAATAATATTGTAGTAACGAGCCCAGGATCGAACCTCGAGGAACTAACAGTAGGATGTAATTTTAGGATCGTATTTTATTCTCATTTTTGGGATTTTTAATATGAAATTGGGGGTTTAAACTTGAATCTAAATCTAACAAAAGTGAAGCACAACAATAAAGAAATTAATCTAAAGCAAGAGTGAAACCTAACTATGTGACAATGATCAAACCATAACGCATTATCACCCTACATTATAATTAAACCATCAACACACTTAAACTAAATATGAAATAACGAAACGCGATTAAATCTGATCTACAGCACCAATTAAAACCCTAACTTAAAACTACCCAACTAAACAATTAATCAAGCACAAATTAAACACAATTAAACTTCAACAAGGTAATGAAATGTTAAATTACATGCATAAAAACATAACAAACATAAAAATAAATTTGTATCAAGCTACAAAATAGGAATAAAATGAAATTAACCCTAACCGAACCAACTCACAACCATTCTCTACAAGTTTCACACTCTTGCCGTCACACAAGAGTGTCAAAGTCGAGAACACCCAATTCTGGACCTCAGCGGAGAAGCTCTACAGCGTATCAGCTCGAGGAATGCTCAACAGTGCCGACGGACCACCCCTGACACACTGTGAGCACCTCAAAACCAATCACCTGCTCGAAAATGCTGGAAATCTGAAAATCTAGTCTCTGGATCTTGGATGAAGATGCAGATGATGGATTGTGGTCGGATGAAGCTCAGTAACGCTGGAGGACCACCGCCGAACGTTTCTGATGGGAATCGGAGCTCAGATTTGGAGGAACACCTCCAAATCTGGCGGGAACAGAGGCTTGCTGAGATGAGAATTCCACCGGAGAGAACACCTGCCGATGGCTCCAGCTGATCGGGATGATGCTGCTAAGAAGCTCTCCACCGAGGTTGAAGCTTGAGAGAATGATCGGAGAAAGGAAAGGGGCCAAAATATGGAAGAAGATGCCGCGGAACGAAGCTGCGCTGTGGAGGCGTTGACGAAGCCTGGAAGCTACTGTAGCTTCTGTTTTGAATCTGTTCCAGATCTGAACGGACGGCTGAAATTGATTTGGCGCTTGATCAACGGTGAAAAGCCACCCAAAATCCGATCCGGAGGTACTGATCTTCATCTAGGGTCTGGATCTACTCTCCCTTAGGTCAGATCGACCATATCTTCACTAGATGGTTCAGATCTTCCCAATCTTCGGTGAACGGTCCATATTAATTCAGCTTGATCAATGGCTGTATGAACTCCGATTTGATTCAAAACCTCTGGATCTTCATCTATGGATGAGATCTCCTCCTTATTAGGTTGGATGGCCCAGATCTTCAACGGATGGTTCAGATCTCTCCTGTTCTTGATGAACGGCCCATAATGCTCCAAAGCTTGATCGTGTCGTTTAAGCTCCGATTCAAGCCCAATTTCGGTTCAAATAGATCCACATCCACGATCGTTTGATGCCTACAAAATAAAAATCAAATATTAGCATCAAATAACACACAAATAAGATCATTTGTAATTAAGTCTAAAATCGGTACAATGCATAAAATATGATGTAACAATGATTTAAACCTATGAAATCAACATCAAATCATGCATATATGAATTAAAATAATACAGTAAAATCATGGTTATCAAATCCCCCACACTTAGTCTTGAATGTCTCGTGCAAGTAAAGAAAACTAAAATTCATCTCTACACAAAAATTCCCTAGCAATACCTAGAAGATAGTAAAAGGAATTTAAGTAAGACCATCTAAAGATCACAAATAATCATGAATACAATCCAAACAATAATCAGTAGGTATGGTTGTTTCAATCCAATTGAAAAAATTAAGCAAGTTGCAATCTCACAAGGGATTTACCTATTCTATCTCTCACACTCAAACATGTGTATAAGTGGCGCTCACTCAATGCAACTCACAACATTTCACTACCATAAGTTTGCTTATTTTCTAATTCTCCACCACTATAGAACATAGCATACATGAATCAAAAGGATTTCATCAACAAGAATTGAAATGAAAGCAAGAAGAGCAATCGAAATGAATGAAATAGGCAAAAGAAAAGAATTTAGTGAAAAATTGAGGAGATAAGAGTATTGGAGGAATATACTTGATGAGTTGACCAATTTTGATGTGTAAAGAGATAAATACCATTTGTCATCACCAATTCAAAAGATCAAGCTAACCTCTCCTTCAATTTGATGGCAAACCGAAATTCTTGATACTCTATCTCCACTCTTGATACTCTCTTGCTTGCCGCTTCAATTTTTTTCTCTGTTTTCTTCACTGTTTTTCCATTCCAATTTCAGCACTTTGAAAGCTCAATTAATCTCACATCAATTTATAATGAAGAACTCCCTCCCCCACACTGAAAGTATTGGCCATCTCGGGCAATGAAACAAATCTTTCTATACACATACTTGATACTCGTCAAGCTATTGTTTTTTGCAACTTCTCTTCTATTCCTCTGTTTCTGTCTTTGGCAGATTCAATAAGGATGTGCATTTCTATTGCATTAGTAGAAGACCAAATCAAATTCCATTAACCACCAAATGCAGCTTTGATCACAAAATTCAGCACTAATAACACAGCTCCAATTCCAGAGAATTTCAATTCTTGCACCATTTCCATTCCATAGATCAGTTCCAGAAACCAGCACATCTCCTGCATATTAACTTACATGCATTTCTGCTCATTTTTTTCAAATTTTATAACTCCTGCATTTCTGCACAGCAATCTTAAATTTCTGTCCTTCATTTCTGATGACGAACATTATGCTTCTCAATTCTGATTTCAAAGCTGCAAGTGAAGTTTATATTCTGATTTCCAGAATTCAGAATATACAGAACTCATAGCAGCTGCACATTTCCAGAATTCAGCTTCTTTTCACACAGAATTTCTGTTTCAGAATTCAAGTTCAAAAATTAAAGTTCAAGGGATCCACTCAATACTGGTTAAGCATGAATTAAATCAATGAGTTCCAAGTCATTGCTGATAAGAAATGGCACATGGATTTCTCACAAGCATTTGCATCAAATTCAGCTTCAAAACTCAGATATTTTGCAATGCTATCACATTGAAGTAATTAGGAAGTTAGTCCCGAAATTCAAGTCAATAGCAACAGCAATATCAGAAATTCAGATTCGTGAATAGAAAATCATATCAACAAGCTTTCCAAGAACTTAAACATTGCCACTAAATGCATGTTCATAGCATCAGAAGCCCCCTTTTCCTTTTCTTCCTCTATTATCAAACAAGTTGGGTGCAACATCAGTAGCAACAATCTGGAATTTAGTCTCTCCATTTCTTAAAACTCAGCTCAAAAATTACTGCTAGGGCAGTACCACATCAAAACTCCAGTGATACTTTAATTTCAGAAATCTCACCAAGCATTCAATAGATAAAGGACCAACTGTATTCTGCAGTAATCCAGCTAATCCACTTTAAAACTGACCACGAATGTTCTGATTTGAGCATGTTTCTGCAGATTGAGGATCATTCAGTTTTACACAATTTCCGGCCACCAAAAATTCCAGCATCATATTCATTTACAGCAAAGTGTTTCTGTTCTGTTGCTTCTGCTCAGAATTACAGCAACATATTTGATAACTCTGTCATGCATGTAGTAGAAGACATAAAGAGACCAGAACACCATTTGTTACTGAAAGTACAAGAGCTCCACTTGAGTTTTTCAATGACTTAGTGCTGCTCCAAAATTTTTGGTACTCATTTGATACACAAATTGTTCCAGCTTCCCAGCAGTGATTAGATGAATAAACCACCTCTGAAATCACTGCATTTCAGTTCAGAAATCTGTTTAGTTGTAGAGTTTCAATAAGTTTGCACAGAACATGTTACATTCACGTTCCAGGTCACTTTTACTGCAGAAACATATATGAACCTCCTGGATTAAGCTTCATCACTGCATAAATTTCTCTACTAGTTCTTTTCTTGCATTCCTTCAAATCCAGAAATTAGCTCATTTTTTTTTAAAAAATTCTACCCCTGCAAATTTAGCTACAAGATTTCTATGAGCTCTTCTCAGATTTCATTTCTTGAACTCTATTTCAGAAAAAACTAGTTGCTGGAATTTTGGTTTAAAATTCAGAGACTGCTGAAACTTGACTTGCTAGAATTTCTGCACTATCATCCTACTGCTCAGATGGAGGAATTGCTAACTATACCAACTGCTATAATCTAATTTCATAAATTAAATTTCAAGAATGCTCACTGATATTGGTACAAAACTTGTATCAAGCACTCTGATTTTAATCCATTAGGATAAAAACTTCATTTATGAACAAAACTATGAAAATAGATTCACTGAGTTCACAGAAATCCTGCTCTTATAATTCACACCTCAACTAACAATTCTTGCTTTTCAGTTATTTTATGAGATTGCAATTTCAGTTCTGTCCAGTTCCATTAAATTTCACACATCCATGATTCACTTTCACAGAACTCTTCTGATCACTGATTTTAGCATCAAAATGCAGCCTCTAAATTTCTGCACAGATTTGATGGCCTTGAGAGGAGATCCCATTTTTCATTGAATGTACAAACTTTGATGTCAATTTGTTACTGATCAAAAACAGCATAGAAGTTCACCATTAAATATGTACTGGTTGATACATGGGTATCATTTCTGTAGAATTCAATATTACAGAAATTTCACTTCGGATTCTTGGTTCTGGAAATCAAAAGCACATTTCAATACAATCTAGACAGAGTTTCAGAATCCACTTCTGGAATTACAGCACATAAATCCTTGAACTCAATAACCTCAACCTTCTCAAATCATATTTCATCACAAGAAGTCTAATTTCAAAAATCAGCTTCTTTGAATCCCAAATTTTTTTCAGAAATCACCACTATTGGTGCAGCAACAATTCATAGATAAACTTCTTCATTTCTGAATTTACAGTTTTTTTTCTTCTTCAGAATTCAGTTCCAAAGAAATTCATCTACTCCCCTTCCTCCATTATATTTACATGTTTAAATCATGGAAGATTTTAGTGGATTAGCAACCCAAATGGTGAATGAAAACCAAGTGCTCCATATGGATATTTACAGGCCTGAGGCTTATAACAGAATCTAGCACAAAATTGATACTCCAATTCAAATTCGAATTCTGCACATTTTGCAAAATTCCAGCACTTCTTTATTTATTTGGCAGCTCTGCACATTTTGCAAAATTCCAGCACTTCTTTATTTATTTGACAGCTCTCAGTCAATGAATTCAAATCTCAGCTTCCAGATTTTTGTTTCTCAGATAAGGAATTAAGAGTTCAGCTTGAAATTCCCAATGAATTGACTTAGTTTTGTCTCTGTTCTGTTGCATCTGCTGTACAGAATCATGACTTGTATCAACATTGCCTTGTTTACCCACTAAAAATCTCAATATTTCTTCATCTTGCTCCTTAAGACTCTTCACAATGCATAACCTAAAACTTTTCAGGTTTCTACAGTTTCATCTCATTACAATTCTCTTCCCAATTTGGCACTAAAGGCCCAATTTATTTCTGCAGCTTTTCCTTTCTGTGTCCATTTTTTTTTCCTGTGGTTCTTCATCAGTTGCATATTTCACACAGTTGTAACAGAAAAGGTCAAAATTTCAGAACTTGAGCAGCATAAAATAACTAATCTGTTCAAAATCAACATTTAGAGTTGGCACAATGCTAAGTTCTGATTCCATTTCCAGCAGGTTCATTTTTGGTTTTTCAACCTTCCACCTCACTCCCTTGCAACTATCAATATTGAATTCAGGAACTCAAAAGGTTTTGAATTAGAATCCAAAATCTTACATCCTGATCAGTAAATAGATTGATAAATTTGTATCATTGCATTACTGATTTTCAATTTCTGAGAAGATGTATGTTCCAAAGTTCAGCATTTAGTTTCAGTTTTCCTCTAATAACTTGCAAACAACATTTCATTCCCGAAATCTGCAAAGCAGCTCCAAAAACTACAAGACAGCTTCCAATAACAACTTCAACAACAACTTCCTTTTCTGTGTTTTTTTTTTCTTCAATCTTTTCATCCTGCAGATTACCAACAGCACTTAAATGTTCCAAACAATTTCCCTGAAATCATTACTCACAGCAGCAGCAATTTTCAAAAATCAGAAATGTCTATGGCTGTTGTTACTGCCCTTCCTAATGCATTGGCAATTCTTCATCAGTTATTAAATCCTCCCAAATATTTCTGAATTGTTGAGAGCTGAAATACTACCTCTAAAAACCTGCAATCCAGAATCCTGTAACTACAAATTCAGAATTCCATTAGCTCTGCACTGCACATAGGTTAAAACTTATTCCTGATCAGCAAGAAATTGGCACAACATGTCGAGATTGATATATTCATATTTATGTGTTTTACTGATATGAAATTCATGAGCAGCTTTTGTATCTTATTAAAGAACTGAAATCAGAATAGAAATCAAAACTGATTTTGGCACAAATAATCCATAAAATGGCACACACTCAACCCTGATACAACCCTTGTATTCTGATCTTCAAGTGCAGAATTTTCAGCTTCATTCGCATCTTCTTGACATGATAAATCATCCAGCAATTCCAATAAATCATACAAAGAAAACTCTTTTCACTTGCTCAAAAATCAAAGGTCTATTCTCATGAAGCCATCCAAAACCTTCAACATCTTCAAATGTATACCAATCATCCCCCACACTTAAACCTTTACCCATCTTGCAAAATCTAACTCATCAAGAATTCAACCAAAACTCTAAATAAAATAGAGCAAGCAAAGATAATCAAAGGTTAAAAATGCTAGATGAGAATTAAAGAAAATTATGGGGAAAGAATTTGGAAATCATGAGGGAACAAGAATGAAGAATGTCCTTCATTTCCATGCATAATATACTATTGTGACTTTGAAAAGAAATTAAGCAAGTTCTAGAGTTCAATTGCTATGAGTACATGCCACACAAAAATATAATAGAGTTTAGGCTTGTGGTGGTCCTCACTAGGTATTTTATTGCAATCTACTTAATTAATCAAAATGGAATCCACCATATTAATCAATATTATGTAAGTAAAGAATCCAATAATGTTACATGACCTAAAATTGATGATTAAATTTAAGAGACTTTTACCATCTTAAAAGTATCACTAGAAAAATTCATGGAGAATTTTATTCAAATGACATGCTATGTATACCAACTAAATGCAAAGTATGGAAGCAAATATGAAATAAAATGCAAAATATAAAAACAAAGTGCAAATGCAAAGTATGAAACCAAAGAAACGTATTAAAAATTTATTAACAAGACATGAATTAAAATGCAAAAGAAAGCGAAATTGGAACCAACTCCCCTTTAATTCCCGGTGGTTGAAGAAGGTTTAGAAGTAGAATCCACCCTGGAAGTGGAGTAATCATGGTTCCACTTAAATTCTTTTTATTCATCCTTTTTCCCTTGAAATTTTTTTTCTGGAGGTCGTAGATGGTTCAGATTTAATACCCATTTCAAACATCTATTGTGTCCTGTAAAAGTAAAGATAAGCAACACATTCTAAACACTATCATGAAAAGATAAATGGGTATCACATTCTACAAAGTCAATTAATGGTACCTCTATGAAATTTTCGGATAATTCACAAGAAATTCTCACCTTATCGTGTTGAAAAGTACCTAGAGGTTCTAGATGTTGGTGCAATATCCCTCAGGTCAAGGTTGACCTGGGTAACCAAGCTGAGTCTTGGTTTGGGTTTAGATGTTTGACAATAAGATATTGATTGAAGAAAAGTCAAGTAGGTCAAGGTTGACTGGATACTTGACTGGGAAGTCCTAACTGGGATGTTAGGCAAAGTGAAAGTCCTAGTGAGTGAAGCTAGGCAGATGGAAGTCCTAGTGAGTGAAGCTAGGCAGATGGAAATCCTGGTGAGTGAAGCCAGGTGAAAATCCTGGTGAGTGAAGCCAGGTGAAAGTCCTAGTGAGTGAAGCTAGGCAGATGGAAAACCCTGGTGAGTGAAGCCAGGTGAAAGTCCTAGTGAGTGAAGCTAGGCAGATGGAAAACCCTGGTGAGTGAAGCCAGGTGAAAGTCCTAGTGAGTGAAGCTAGGCAGATGGAAAACCCTGGTGAGTGAAGTCAGGTGAAAGTCCTAGTGAGTAAAGCTAGGCAGATGGAAAATCCTAGTGAGTGAAGCTAGGTGAAAGTCCTGGTGAGTGAAGCCAGGCAAGGGAAAATCCAGATGGATCAAGGATGATCGGACATCTGGTGTTGGGAAGTCCAAGTAGGTCAAAGGATTGACTGGATACTTGGTATGAAAGAAAAGTCCAAGTAGGTCAAAGGGATTGACCGGATACTTGGCACGAGAGAAAGTCCAAGTGGGTCAAAGGGATTGACCGGACACTTGGTAAGGGAGTCCTAGCAGTCGAGGAGTGACTAGATGCTAGGCGTGACATACCAACAGTCGAGGTTGACCGAATGTTGGTTAGGGATGTTTGGGACTTGGTTTTGGACAAAACCAAGTCTTGGATCGATCCGTGGATCGATCCGTGCCGGATCGATCGGTGGATCGATCCGGCTGGATCGATCGATGGATCGATCCGGCGAGCGATCCACGGATCGATCCGTGGATCGATCAGAGGTCCCAATCGATCGATGGATCGATTGGGACGCTCCGCGATAAGCGCCGGATCGATCCGTGGATCGATCCGCCGATAGGCGCTGGATCGATCCGTGGATCGATCCAAGCCTCCCGATCGATTGGGAACATTCGAATCGATCGGGATCCCACCGTTGGCGTCGTTTATAGCAGGCGTTCGATGGCTGCGCAAGATTTTCACCGATTCACTCCAGCTCTCCCTCCTCCGCGCTCTCTAAGATCAGATCGCCAGTTCTTGAAGGATCTTGGAAGCTTTCCAAGTCAAGAGGCGGATCAAAGGCAAGAAGAGAAACTAGGGTTAGGGTTTTGTACTCATTGTAAGCTTGTAAGCTTGTATTTTGTTTCCCTTTCCTTTCTTCTTGTACTGAGAGCCTTGTAGGGCTTCTCCGCCCTCGGTAGTTACCGAAAAGGAGTGTTTCCATAGTGGAGGGTGCGTGCGTGGTGTGGATCCTTGGACTAGTCACCTCTTGTGAGGTGGATACCAAGTAAACTCCTAGTGTTAGCGTGTTTGTGTTTGTTTATGTATTTTCCGCTGCGCATTCTTGAAGAAACAAGCAACAACAAGCAACACCGAGCACCGAGCGAACGCGACAAGCTATTCCCCCCCCCCCCCCCCCCCCCTCTAGCTAATTTTGGTCCTAACACTAGAATGGTGTTTATTACCTCCTCATCATCAACTAAATGCTCAGACTCTAGTTCTGGTGAATGTTCAACTTCCTGGAGTGATTCTTGGGTGTTTGGCTCCATAGCACAAGTCCCTACACTTATATCCTCAATTCTTGGTGATTCTTGAGGTAATGCTTCCAGTAAGCATTCCCCTACACTTAAATCATCTTCTGCATCAATACCTGCATCATCAACAACATCTAAAGCAACATCATTAGTAGAATCAAAAGTATTTTCAACTACATCATCATCACAACAATAAAAAGTACTTAAAGAATCTAATAAAGAAGTAGATGCAGTGTTAGGCCTGACAAGAGCTCCACAATCTAACTCCTCACTGGCATTTTGTGTTTATAATTGGTTGATGGATAATGCAATCTGATCTAACTGACTCTGAATATTCTGTATCCTTACAAATTGTTGCTCTTGATGCTCACTCATTTGTTGAATAACTTCATTACATTTCCAAATTGACTCTACAAATTGTTCTTGTACAACCTCATACTGATATTCAGGCTCATAAATCCCAGTCTTAGGCTAATAATAATAACTCTGACTCCAATCTCCAAAACGCTGATAATATGGGTCCATGATAAAAAGAATTTCCTGTTCTTACACTAAAATACTAGCAAATAAAATTAGTAGACTCAGGAACAAATAAAATCAACACATGGATATATAAGCATGAAAGCAATTGAAACAAAATTTCTAGGTTTTCCAAAATAAAAACAATCCTAAAATTACCAAACACTGCATATCATTCTGTGTTCCCCGGCAACAGCGCCAAAATTTGATAAGCGATATCTGTCACACTCGTAAATCAAATTAACAATGTATTTCCACTGAACCCCTTAATTTTGCAATAATGTTGTAGTAACGAGCCCAGGATCGAACCTCGAGGAACTAACGGTAGGATGTAATTTTAGGATCGTATTTTATTCTCATTTTTGGAGTTTTTAATATGGAATTGGGGGTTTAAACTTGAATCTAAATCTAACAAAAGTGAAGCACAACAATAAAGAAATTAATCTAAAGCAAGAGTGAAACCTAACTATGTGCCAATGATCAAACCATAACGCATTGTCACCCTACATTATAATTAAACCATCAACACACTTAAACTAAATATGAAATAATGAAACACAATTAAATCTGATCTACAGCACCAATTAAAACCCTAACTTAAAACTACCCAACTAAACAATTAATCAAGCACAAATTAAACACAATTAAACTTCAACAAGGTAATGAAATGCTAAATTACTTGCATAAAAATATAACAAACATAAAAATAAATCTGTATCAAGCTACAAAACAGGAATAAAATGAAATTAACCCTAACTGAACCAACTCACAACCATTCTCTACAAGTTTCACACTCTCCGTCACACAAGAGTGTCAAAGTCGAGAACACCCAACTCTGGACCTCAGAGGAGAAGCTCTACAGCGTATCAGCTCGAGGAATGCTTAACAGTGCCGACGGACCACCCCCGACACACTGTGAACACCTCAAAACCAATCACCGGCCCGAAAATGCTGGAAATATGAAAATCTGGTCTCTGGATCTGGGATGAAGATGCGGATGATGGATTGTGGTCGGATGAAGCTCAGTAACGCTGGAGGACCACCGTCGAACGTTTCTGATGGGAATCAGAGCTCAGATTTGGAGGAACACCTCCAAATCTAGCGGGAACAGAGGCTTTCCGAGATGAGAATTCCGCCGGAGAGAACACCCGCCGATGGCTCCAGCTGATCGGGATGATGCTACCAAGAAGCTCTCCACCGAGGTTGAAGCTTGAGAGAACGATCGGAGAAAGGAAAGGGGCCGAAATCTGGAAGAAGACGCCGCGGAACGAAGCTGCACTGTGGAGGAGTCGACGAAGCCTGGAAGCAACTGTAGCTTCTGTTTTGGATCTGTTCTAGATCTGAACGGGCGGCTGAAATTGATTTGGCACTTGATCAACGGTGAAATGCTATCCAAAATCCGATCCGGAGGTACTGATCTTCATCTAGGGTCTGGATCTACGCTCCCTTAGGTCGGATCGACCAGATCATCACTGGATGGTTCAGATCTGCCCAATCTTCGATGAACGGTCTAGATTAATTCGACTTGATCGATAGCTGTATGAACTCCGATCTGATTCAAAACCTCTAGATCTTCATCTATGGATGAGATCTCCTCCTCATTAGGTTGGATGGGCCAGATCTTCAACGGATGGTTCAGATCTCTCATGTTCTTGATGAACGTCCCATAATGCTCCAAAGCTTGATCGTGTCGTTTAAGCTCCGATTCGAGCCCAATTTCGGTTTAGATAGATCCACATCCACGATCCTTTGATGCCTACAAAATAAGAATCAAATATTAGCATGAAATAACACAAAAATAAGATCATTTGCAATTAAGTCCAAAATCGATACAATGCATAAAATATGATGTAACCATAATTTAAACCTATGAAATCAACATCAAACCATGCATATATGAATTAAAATAATACAGTAAAATCATGGTTATCAGGAAGCGACAGTGAGGTCTGTTAGGACCGAAAAGTAGCTAGAGGGGGTGAATAGCTTCGCGTGTGCTCGTCGAGCTTCGTTTCTTGTTTCTTCAAAGTGATGCGCAGCGGAATACAAAGAAACAAACTACAACAATGCTAACAATAGGATTTTACTTGGTATCCACCTCACAAGAGGTGACTAGTCCAAGGATCCACGCACACACACACACCTCCACTAATAGACACTCCTTTTCGGTAACTACCGAAGGCGAAGAAGCCCTACAAGACTCTCAATACAAGTAGAAGAAAGGGTAGTAAAGAATAAGCAAAAGCTTACAAGAGATGCAGTAAAAACCCTAGCTTCTTCTTCTTCTCGTTGCAAGTGCCTCTTGACTTGGATGAACCTCCAAGAACCTTCAAGAACTGGCGGTGAGGAGCTTAGAGAGTGCTGGGGAGGAGCTGTGATAAATCTGGAATGAATCGGTGAAGTCTTTTGAAGGAAATGAACGCCTGCGGCTTAAATCGACGCTAACGGTCGAATCCCGATCGATTGGAATGCTCCCAATCGATCGGGGAGGCTTTGGATCGATCCACGGATCGATCCAGAGCGCCTCTGTGCTCTGGAAAAACTTCTGGATCGATCCACGGATCGATCCAGCGCTTATCGCGCGAAGCAGCAGCGTCCCAATCGATCCACTGATCGATTGGGACCTCTGGATCGATCCACCGATCGATCCAGAGGGGTTCTGTTCGCGGGGACTCACCGGATCGATCGGTGGATCGATCCAGATCTGCTGGATCGATCCACGGATCAATCCAAACCTGCTGGATCAATCCACGGATCAATCCAAACCTGCTGGATCAATCGGCTGATCAATCCAGATCTTGGTTTTTGCCCAAAACCAAGCCCAAAGCCCCCTAAACCAACATCTAGTCAACCATGACTTGTTGGTACATAAGACCTAGCATCCGGTCACCCTTGACCAGCTAGGACTCTCTCACCAAGTGTCTGGTCAATCCCTTTGACCCACTTGGACTTTTCTCTTCTTGCCAAGTATCCGGTCACTCCCTAAGACCTACTTGGACTTTTCTTCCTCGTGCCAAGTATCCGGTCAATCCCTTTGACCTACTTGGACTCTCACCAGATGTCTGGTCAACCTTGACCCATCTGGATTTCTCTTGCCTGGCTTCACTCACCAGGACTTTCCCAATTGCCTAGCTTCACTCACTAGGTCTTTCACCTGGCTTCACTCACCAGGATTTTTCTCCTGCCTAGCTTCACTCACTAGGACTTCCCAATTGCCTAGCTTCACTCACTAGGTCTTTCACCTAGCTTCACTCACCAGGATTTTCCTCCTGCCTAGCTTCACTCACTAGGTCTTTCACCTGGCTTCACTCACCAGGATTTTCCTCCTGCCTAGCTTCACTCACTAGGACTTCCCAGTCAAGTATCCGGTCATCCTTGACCTACTTGACTCTTCTTCAATCAACCTTGCATTGTCAAACATCGAAACCCAAACCAAGACTCAAGCTTGGTCAACCAGGTCAACCTTGACCTGAGGGATGTTGCACTAACAATCTCCCCCTTTTTGATGTTTGACAATACCAACACTATCACTTACAATACCACATGTAAGTTAGGCTAATCCCATAGCCTAAACCTTCTTCATGCCACTAGGTAATGAATACATAAGTTAAGCCCTTCATTCTCCTCCTAAGAGGGCAAACTCCCTCTAGGTGATAATAGCCTAACTTACTCCCTTTCATTCTCCCCCTATTGGCACACATCAAACCATGCCCCATTTTTGGGCACACATCAACAAATTCACTTGTTGAAAACTCTCCCCCTGAAGAGTTGCTCATCGTTGTTCACAACTTCACTCGTTGTGATCAACACGATAATGAAGATCCCATACCCTTCATTATCCTTAACCCTACATTCTCCCCCAATGTAGGCAAATGCCCATCCTTGAGCATTATCCACTTGAAACCACTTGAACAATGAGGATATCCACTCCTCATTAAAGTTCAAACGCTCAACCTTGAGCATGATCTTAACGGAAGGTTAACCACCTTACAAGGTTCATGAAAAAAAATAATTTTCATGTCTTTAAAGAGTCCCTCCCCCTAAAGACATGGTGGTAACTTCTGTCATTGCACCAACAATGACTTGGAATCCTTAAAACTTTAGGAAACCCAATTTTAGAAGTTTTGAGGTTCAAATATTCAAAATTTGAAACAAACCTCAACCTAAACTTCAACTTAGCCTTCCTTAACCAATCCATCCTTATTTTTCACACGAAAACACCCTTTTTATGTATACACATGTATTTTTAGGGGTTTGGAAAGGTTATCTAGACTAAATTAGGTTTCAAGATGCTGAAATCAGGCTTTCCCAGCCAAAATCAGCAACTTGGATCGATTGGAGTTGGGTTCCAATCGATTGAACCTTTCTGAATCGATCCACTGATCGATTCAGACTTCCTGGATCGATCGGCTGATCGATCCAGCGAGCTTCTGCTCGCGGGAGACTTGCCTTCTGAATCGATCCACGGATCGATTCAGGCACTCCAATCGATCCATGGATCGATCGGAGCTCTGATAGTAGCTGAATTTCAAACTCAGCCAACTTCAGAAACCCCTAGAAAATTCTACAAAAATCCAAAAATCATGAAATTTCGTGTAGGCATTATTTAGGGCATATACTATCAAGGAAAAATAGTTTTCTATGAAAATACTTCATATTTTCAAAGATTGACACAACCTTGAAAACTTGCAAAAACTTTAGTGTTTTCTTCAAGATTGTGTCTAACTAGTCAATGGTGATTACTATCGAAAGATAGCCTTCACCAAGGTTTTCCAAAATCATTTTGAAAAACATTTTCAAAACCAATATCCCACCATGTTCCTTGGGCTTAATGCACATGACTTGTACATTAGCTTTCCCAATGATGGGAAAACACATAACTATGTGTTTTGATGAACTTAAAACTCAAAGAAATGCACTAAATCAACATGTTGAGTTTTGTTCATCATCCTAACATCTCACTTGTATCTATTGTGCACAAAACACATACAAGTCATCTTATAGGTCTTTGTGAGATGTAAATTTTGGTTTTGCCCTAATCTAGGGATCATGCATATCTATCTAGGCATTTTGTGGATATTGAACATCCACTTAGGATGTTACTTGTTAATACCACTTGTTGACAACACTTGTTGATAAATGCCATTTGTCCTTGCTTTTAAGGAATTAAACACAATGCATGATAATGTTATGGCATACATCAAAATGAAATAGCTTTCAAAAGAAAGATTCCTATAACTACATGATGTATGAATGTCATGACATGGTATTTTTGAATTTTTCATAATAAAACAAAAAAAAATAAAACATGATGCCATGACATATAATGGGCAAACAATCATGGCAAGGTTTAGCATAAATAAAATATACCTAGATTACCTTTCTAAGTATCCTTAACCACTTAGCTAACTCAAAATATACCACTTGTTTTAACTTAAAACGTTAAACCTAGATTGCCCTAAATGCTTCAAAGAAATGCCAAAACCTAAATTGACATTTCTATTTCTCTTGATTTGTTTATGCCACTTAAAAATTAAGCATATCCTCAAATGTTGGCATATTCCATTTTTCCTCAAGAGTAATCACATAAATCAGGGCCCGGATTGCCTTAAATTTCTAAGAGAATACCAAAATCCCAACTTGGTATTTCTCTAGGTTTTCCCAATTTATGCCATTTTAAGATAAAATCAATTTTTCCACCATTAGGCACATTTTACTCTTTCAAGGAGTAAATAATAATTCCATTTCATTTTCAAAGGTTAACAAAAACCTTGAAAATGCTCCTTGAATGTCAATTTCCTCAAAGTTGGGTTAACTACCCTTTTAATCGGAGTTGACACTCTATAACCCATCTATGGGGTAAAGAAGATGCTCCTAGGAACCCAACACCTATTGGTGCTCCTTGAATGCTCTAGGTACTCACTAGGGATAACTGTTGGTGCAGTAAGCACCAGATGATCGAACCTGAGTTTTGATTATGCCAAAGGGCTCAAAGTTAAGTGGTGGTGTTATCTAACAAAGTTCATGGAGCTTGCAGGAAAGTCCTAAGTGATACTTAGGCAAAAGTCCTAGCTGCGGTTAGGCAGGTAAAAACCCTAAGGGGTGGTAACCCTAGGTCATAGGGGGTGGTAACCCTATGCGGGAAGTCTTGGCAGGTCGATGGCTTCAGGCAAAAGTCCTAGGGGGTGGTAACCCTAGGTGGAAAGCCCTGGTGTCGCGAACCAGGTGAAAGTCTGAACTGGCCGGTGAAGCGGATGTTCAGCAGAAAGTCCGGAAGCATCGAGTGTCGAGCAAAAGTCCAGTCGATCTGGAGGATCACTGAGCAAAGGTAAATCTCACGAGTGGAGTAGGTGAGGACGTTCCCGTAGAGGAACAGTGGCGTCGGGTCGACCTAGGGTTCCGGTAGGAAATCGACAGTCAAGAGATCGTTAAATATTTCAATAGTTATATCATTGTTTTGTGCTAACTTTGTCTTGAGGGTATTTTGGGATTAACATATCTTGCAGGGACCAAAGTACAAAAAAGACCTCGGATGAACAGTGCCGAGGCGCCTCCATGGAGCTTGGAGGCGCCTCGGGTGCGAGCTAGGAAAAGGCCAGCGCAGCAGACTGGAGGCGCCTTGAATGGAGTTCAAGGCGCCTTGGACCGGAGGTTGAAGGCGCCTTGGATAGGCTGAAGGCGCCTTGAACCAGATAGAGTTCGACCAGGTCCGTGCTGATCCACGCGGGTGACTCGGCTCGTTCAAGGCGCCTTGGTGAACAGTATAAGGCGCCTTGAACCCCCTTTATAAGGAGTCTCGACCAGCAGCTTCAAAACACAACTTTCAAGTGATCTTACTGCTACAAGCTGCTCACAAGACGATTCCGAAGTGCTGTTGCGAGACATCGACGACCCGGAGCTCTGAATCTTCAAATTACGATATTGTCGTCGGTATAACTGTATTCTTTTTAATACTTTACTGTAATACTTGTACTTGTTGGTTGCTACTCGGAAAACCTATAGGTTCCACTGTACAAAAATTTTGTACAAAGGTCTGAACCTTTTCCTAGCTACCATGTGTTCTTTTAAATTAAATATTGGATCGCCTGCGGAACTTAACACGTTTGATCCAAAACTTAATCTATTTGTTTTTTTAGGTTTTGACTTGGATTTCCTGCGGAACTTAACACGTTCGACCCAAGTCTCCTTAAGTTATTAATTTCATTAAATATTAATTTCCATAAAAGGTTCCCAGTACTGACGTGGCGAGGCACATGGCCTTCTTGGATATGGGAGCAACCACCACCGACTAGACAAAACCTTTAATAGAAAGCTAATATTTAATTTCCTAAAATAACTTTAGGTTAACCAAAGAGAACAATCAAATCACAAGGAAAAGAAAAAACAAAAGAACACAACTTCGAAAAAACATATTCGAAATTCTAGAACATAAGCCTCTTGTATTTGGTATTATTTCCATAAATAACTAGCATGATGCGGAAATAGAAATTACTAGTTATACCTTGTAAAAAAAAACCTCTTGATCTTCTACCGTATTCCTCTTCTAACCTCGGACGTTGAGTGGGCAACGATCTTCCAAGATGAGAAACCACCAACCACCTTCTTCTCCTCCAAGCAAGGTTCGGCCACAAAAGAAAAGCTTTACCAAGGAGAAAAACCAAAATACTAACCAAGCTCCAAGAGATGCTAGCTTTCTCTCCTTCTTCTTCTTCTTCTCCGAGTAGTATCCGGCCACCACAAGAACTCCAAGGGAGAGGGAGAGGTTCGGCCACCACAAGAGGAAGAGAAGGAGATGATGGCCGGCCACACCAAGGAACAAAAGAGGGAGAGGAATAATAGATGTTGTTGTCTTGTGAAGGCACCCTCACCCCTTCTTTTATATTCCTTGGCCTAGGTAAATTAGGAAATTTAATTACAATAAATTTTCCTTAATTTCCTTGACATGATTTAATTGAGAAAAATAAAATAATATTTCCCAAATTAAACAATGATGGCCGGCCAAATCAATAGGAAGCAAATTGGACAAGTTTCAATCAACAATTAAAACTTTCCTTATTTGTTTCCGGAAATTTTAAAAAATAAAATTTCTCTTTAAAATCTCTTCATGGTTAATAAAAGGAAATATCTATAATTTTAATTTTATTAACATGTGAATAATTTTAAAGAGAAAACAAAACATCTCTCCAATCTACAAATAAGGAAAGAGATCTAATCTCTTTCTTTAATCTTTTGTAAATCTTTTACAAGAGAGATATTTTAATTTTAATTCTCTTTTAAATTAAATCTTCCACATAATAATAAACATTAAAATTAAATTTTCTTTTTAATTAATTATGGCCGGCCCTACTAGCTTGGGTTCAAGCTAGGGCCGGCCACAACTTAGGCCGGCCCTAGCTTAGTTCCCAAGCTAGCTTGGCTGGCCCCCTTTAGGTGGGTATAGAAGGTGGGTATATGTGGGTATAGTACTCTATAAATAAGAGGCTACGATAGGGACCGAGAGGAGGAATTGGTTTTGGTCTCCCGATAAAATTAAGCATCCCATGTTCGCCCCGAACACACAATTTAATTTTATCAATGATAATTCATTCCACTAGAGAACTATCATTGAACTATCGCACCAATCCCAAATTATATTTTTGGGCTCCTTCTTATTATGAGTGTGTTAGTCTCCCTGTGTTTAAGATATCGAATGTCCACTAATTAAGTGAGTTACTGACAACTCATTTAATTAATTTCTTAGTCCAAGAGTAGTACCACTCAACCTTATTATCATGTCGGACTATGTCCACCTGCAGGGTTTAACATGACAATCCTTATGAGCTCCTCTTGAGGACATTATCAACCTAGTATCACTAGGACACAGTTTCCTTCTATAATCAACAACACACACTATAAGTGATATCATTTCCCAACTTATCGGGCTTATTGATTCATCGAACTAAATCTCACCCATTGATAAATTAAAGAAATAAATATCAAATATATGTGCTTGTTATTATATTAGGATTAAGAGCACACACTTCCATAATAACTGAGGTCTTTGTTCCTTTATAAAGTCAGTATAAAAAGAACGACCTCAAATGGTCCTACTCAATACACTCTAAGTGTACTAGTGTAATTATATAGTTAAGATAAACTAACACCTAATTACACTACGACCTTCCAATGGTTTGTTCCTTTCCATCTTAGTCGTGAGCTACTGTTTATAATTTATAAGGAACCGATAACATGATCTTCTGTGTGTGACACCACACACCATGTTATCTACAATATAAATTAATTGAGCAACTACATTTATCATAAATGTAGACATTTGACCAATGTGATTCTTATTTCTAGATAAATGTTTATACCAAAAGCTAGACTTTTAGTATACACTCTAACAGTACTCTTGTCGAACTTATAGTTGTTGCCCACGGAAAGCGATCAAGGATCGCGGGCCTTCGAGTAGGAGTCGTCACAGGCTCCGAACGAAGTAAAAATCCCTTGTCTCTCTGTGTCATTTTATTCCGCTGCATTAACTCTTACGTTTTACGATTCCGATAATTGAACGATTATAGCCACGAGCGCTATTCACCCCCCCTCTAGCGCGTCTCGATCCAACAATTGGTATCAGAGCGGGGTCGTTTTGAATTGGTGCAACCACCTTTCAAAACAAATTTTTCGCAGTTTTTTCCGTTTTCGGAGTCGAATTAGAATTTAGCCTTATAGCTATATTCTAATTTTTGTTTCCCTCGAATCGACTTTTGCTCGAAGTAGGTGCAACACCACTAGAGTTCATTTTTTTTATTATTCTTTATTCCAGCACTACTAATCCAAGACTTAGTCTTGGAACATATTCTGTTGTTTTCTTTTGTTACATAATGGCCCAACAAGAGGGTTTCAGCACTGTACGTCCCCCGCTATTCTCCGGAGAGGATTTTGGCTACTGGAAGGGAAGAATGGAAACGTATCTAAAGATACAATTCGAAACGTGGATGATCATAAAGACGGGACTGAAACTGCCAATCGATGACAACTGCAAAACTACACCCTGCGAGAAGTGGGACACTTCTTTAATAAAAAAGGTGGAAGCCGACGCCAAAGCTACCTGCACCCTCCAGTGTGGTCTTACCAAGGAAGAACTCAATAGAGTTGGCCCGTTCTCCTCTGCAAAGGAGCTCTGGGAAAAGCTAATCGAACTCCACGAAGGCACTGACGACACCAAGGTAAGTAAAAGAGATCTTTTACTTAATAAATTATATAATCTAAAAATGCAGGAAGGCGAAACGGCGAGTTCTCTTCACGCGAGAATACAAGACATCCTTAACTCTCTTCACGGAATTGGCCAGAAGATAGAAAATCGGGACGTAATAAGGTATGCCCTAAACTCGTTTCCAAGGAATACATTGTGGGCATCAATGGTAGATGCCTACAAAGTTTCCAAGGATTTATCTTCTTTAAAACTAGATGAACTTTTTAGTGAATTTGAACTTCATGAGCAGACTAATGCACAGCCTACCGAGAAAGGTATTACGTTGGTTGCAGGTACAAGCCGAACCCGGGAACCGAGACCACGACGGAGAACCGAACCAGCATCGGAAGCTGAACAAGACTCTGACGATGAAGAAGGTGACATTACAACCGAGCTGGTAAACCTCGTGAAGAAGCTCTACAAGACGAAAGGATTCGACAAAAGAGATCTAAAGAAGGCAGTAAAATCAAAGGAAAGCCCACAAAATACAAAGATGAAGTTTGAAGTTACATGCTACGGGTGTAACCAAAAAGGGCACATCAAAACCAACTGCCCTAACCTGAAGGAGGTCAAAAAGCAAAGAAGGAAAAAGGTCCTTAAGGCAACATGGGACGAATCTTCATCGGAGGACGACGACGACGAGCTCGAACAAACGAGTCTACTCGCATTAATGGCCTGGGACCAAGTCGTCGAATACGGATGCGAGAGCGAGTCTGAGGCAGAGTCCGAGCAAAGCCACGGATCCGTATCCGTTTCCGAAGGACCAGACCCCGCTGTAAGTATCTCCCGGTTGAACATTTTAGTTAGCTATTTATTGCGCAAATTAGCTAAGTCAAACCTGAAAGTTAAGTCACTTCTAAAGGAAGTAAGTGTCCTTAAAGAAGTGGCTGACACCAAACCCTTCAGAGTCAGACTGAATTTCCAACTCAAGTTCAAAAACTTGAGGAAGAAAATTCAACTCTAACAAATCAGGTTAAAGATTTAGAAAATACCTTAGAACGGTTTACTTTGGGCTCCAAGAATTTGGACTTGATTCTTGGGATACAAAGAGCCGTCAACAACAGAACTGGGCTGGGATACAAAAGTAAATATAGATCTTATTTATCATTAATAAACAAACAAAGTATTAAATCAGTCCAAGCATGGGTCTCCAAGTCTAACTTGGTCAATCAAGTTGGACTTGGCCAATACTGGGTTCCGAAGAATCAAATATACTACCTCGATAGACCATATCGAGGCTATGATCCAGGGGGAGCAAAAAGAAAAACAATCCTAAAAATTTAAAATTCTAAATTCAAAATTAAAATTAAAATTCAAAATTCGAAATTGAAATTAAAATTAAATTCAAAATTCAAAATTAAATTATAAATTCAAAATTAAAATTAAAATTCAAAATTCGAAATTGAAATTAAAATTAACTTCAAAATTTAAAATTAAATTCAAGACTTGAAATTAAAACTCAAAAAAAAGATGGAGGATCCAGACTCGCTGGCACCCCCAACTAAACTACCCGGCAGGGTAACTGAACCTAATCTACCCGAAGTGGGTAAAACAATAGTAGATTACTCGGCAGGGTAATTAAGGTTAGATTAAAAGGCAAGGATTAACTTGACCCACAGTACTAGTGAAGTTTTTGGATGATAGTACGTTAGGGAAACTTGGGCATCGCATGTCTAGGAAGATATGGCTTCGACCTAGTGCATTTGGCCAAGTGGAACTGACCGAAGCTACCCTTAAATGGATCCTAACTAGTTAGACCAAGGTTTAGTACTAAGCTCAATGGGTAGGACTATTTGGAAAACCTCGAAGGCATGGTTACTTTAATGAGCTCCGTGTGACTCACCATAGCCCAGAAGTTTATCCAAAGAATGCTTACTTGTTGAAACCAAAGCTAAACCTGAATCTAACACAAAGTTAAACCTTACCCCAAAATTCAACCATAATTCATCTCACAACAATTATAGGGTTCCCTGATTGACAATTTAGATCGAGTGAGATGACTAAGAATTAAAAGTTCAAATTCAAAATTAAATTCGTAATTAATATCATGTTTGTTTTAATGAAATCAATTTTAAAATTATTTCAAAATCTTTTTCAAAAATCTTTTAAAATTATTTCAAAATCTTTTAAAAAACATTTCAAAATCTTTTAAAATTTATTTGTAAATTCTTTTAAAATTTATTTCAAAAATTATTCAAAATCATTTTAAAAATCTATTTAAAAAATCTTTCAAAATTATTTCAAAATCATTTTAAAATCTATTTCAAAAATCTTTCAAAATCATTTCAAAATCATTTTAAAATTATTTCAAAATCTTTTAAAAAATCTATTTCAAAAATCTTTCAAAATCAATTTAAAATCTTTTCAAAATCATTTTAAAAATCTTTTTAAAATCATCTCAAAAATCTTTCAAAATCATTTCAAAATCTTTTAAAAATCTATTTTAAAAATCTTTCAAAATTATTTCAAAATCAATTTAAAATCTTTTGAAAATCACAATTATTTAAAAATCATTTCAAAAATCTTTTAAAACTTAATTTCAAAATCATTTCAAAAATCTTTTGAAAATCAAAATTATTTAAAAATCATTTCAAAAATCTTTTAAAACTTAATTTAAAAATCATTTCAAAAATCTTTTGAAAATCAAAATTATTCAAAATCATTTCAAAAATCTTTTGAAAATCAATTTCAAAATTATTCAAAATCATTTCAAAAATCTTTTGAAAATCAATTTCAAAATTATTTAAAAATCATTTCAAAAATCTTTGAAAAACTTATATAAATGCTTTGAAAAAACTTTTGAAAAACTTATTTAAATCCTTTGAAAATTCATTTCAAAAATCTTTTGAAAATTCTTTTCAAAATCTTTTAAAATTAATTCAATTACTGTCAAAATATTAATTTAAAAGGATTTTAAAATATTTAATTATCAAATTCTGATTGCTAAAGTTAACTCTAATTAATTTTCAATAAATTCTCAAAAGTTTAGCATTTTCTCATTTGGAACTTAAATTTTCAATATTTTCAAATAATCTCATCTCAAACTCATTCATAAGCTGCACATGTTTGATAATCTAGAATGGATGAGCTGGAATTAGGATAATATAAAGTTCTTCTTATGCTTGTACTCTAAGACCCTAAGAATTTAATTTGGCATTAATTAAGGGGGAATGAACAGAGTCATGCTAGTACTTTAAGGCTAAACAAATTCCTTTAGAGCTCTGATACCCAATCAAGTTAAATAATTTAATTTGATTCATGCTTGGACACCTAAACTCAAAGAAGTTATTAAGGCATTAACTTAAAATCTAAATTATCTATGCAACAATTCTTTTCAAACACCTTATGAATTGAGCTAAGTACTTCACCTAAATTTTTTTTAAGTCTGAGTACTTAACTATGCTACCCCTTAGGGGGAGCTTAAATTAACTAGACTATTTCTCTTTTCTTAATTCTTTTTGATTTATGTCAAAGGGGGAGAGAAAAGTCAAAGTTAAGAAATCAAGAATGAAAGGGGGAGCATAAACTTTAAATTTTATTTATGCATTGATGCTTCTGGTTAACTTTCATTATTTATTCCTTTATTTAAAAGTTATGTTTTACTTAACTTTGAACCAAGATTGCCATAATCAAAAAGGGGGAGATTGTTGGTGCAGTGAGCACCAGATGATCGAACCTGAGTTTTGATTATGGCAAAGGGCTCAAAGTTAAGTGGTGGTGTTATCTAACAAAGTTCATGGAGCTTGCAGGAAAGTCCTAAGTGATACTTAGGCAAAAGTCCTAGCTGCGGTTAGGCAGGTAAAAACCCTAGGGGGTGGTAACCCTAGGTCATAGGGGGTGGTAACCCTATGCGGGAAGTCTTGGCAGGTTGATGGCTTCAGGCAAAAGTCCTAGGGGTGGTAACCCTAGGTGGAAAGCCACGGTGTCGCGAACGGTGAAAGTCTGAATCGGTGAAGCGGATGTTCAGCAGAAGTCCGGAAGCATCGAGTGTCGAGCAAAGTCCAATCGATCTAGAGGATCGTACTGGCAAAGTAAATCTCCGAGTGGAGTAGGTGAGGACGCGTTCCCGTAGAGGGAACAATAGGCGTCCGGTCGACCTAGGGTTTCCAGGAAACCCGAAGTCAGAATTAAGAGACGGTTAAATATTTCAATAGTTATATCATTGTTTTGTGCTAACTTTGTCTTGCGGTATTTTGGGATTAACATATCTTGCGGGACCAAAGTACAAAAAGACCTCGGATGAACAGTGCGAGGCGCCTCCATGGAGCTTGGGGGCGCCTCGAGAACAGACTGGAGGCGCCTTGAATGGAGTTCAAGGTGCCTTGGACCGGAGGTTGAAGGCGCCTTGGATAGGCTGAAGGCGCCTTGAACCAGATAGAGTTCGACCAGGTCCGTGCTGATCCACGCGGGTGACTCGGCTCGTTCAAGGCGCCTTGAACCCCCTTTATAAGGGGTCTCGACCGGCAGCTTCAAAACACAACTTTCAAGTGATCTTACTGCTACAAGCTGCTCACGAGACGATTCCGAAGTGCTGTTGCGAGACATCGACGACCCGGAGCTCTGAATCTTCAGATTACGATATTGTCGTCGGTATAACTGTATTCTTTTTAATACTTTACTGTAATACTTGTACTCTTGTCGAACTTATAGTTGTTGCCCACGGAAAGCGATCAAGGATCGCGGGCCTTCGAGTAGGAGTCGTCACAGGCTCCGAACGAAGTAAAAATCCCTTGTCTCTCTGTGTCATTTTATTCCGCTGCATTAACTCTTACGTTTTACGATTCCGATAATTGAACGATTATAGCCACGAGCGCTATTCACCCCCCCTCTAGCGCGTCTCGATCCAACAATAACTTCCCTAGATACCTTCCTAGTGACCTTGTTGGGCTTCATAGAAACCTTGGTCACATTTTCTAGGTCAACTCTAGGGATTGCTTCCCTTGTGACCTTGTTAGTGACTTTCTTAGACTTCTTAGAAGTCTTAGTCACTTTGGTTGCAAAGATACTTCTAGGGATATCTTCCCTTGTATTTTTGGTTTGCCCACTAGACTTAGGGCTTGTTCCATAACTATATGGAACCCTATGATAACTAGGCACATCCTTTTTGGCTTTGGGTTTGTATCCCAAACCTCTATGGCCATTGGATGACTTTTGTACCCCTAGACCTAGGCTATGCTCATTTTGCCCTTTTAGGATATTTTCCATCCTTTTTAGGGTCTTTTCAATTTTATCAAGCCTTGACCTCAAGACTTGATTTTCTATCACTAAGTCCTTAGTCTTTGGTTTTCCATTAACTTTATGAGCATTTTTATTTTTAGGCTTGTAGCTAAAATCCTTAGAGTTTTTGCCTAGACTTTTACCTACATTCCTAGCTCTAGGTGTGGTGGTTTTAGCATGAAAAGCTATATGTTTTTCCTTAACGCTATCATGCGTCCTATTTTCATGGTAAATAGCATTAAAATGATATAAGTTAGAACTATCATGCTTTTTACCATAATTTAAAGGGGTAGGCTCAATAAAAGTTACCTTCCTTTTTACCTTAGAGGCTCCCCCTTGACTTGAGCTTCCTCCTTGAGCCTTGACCATCTTCTTCCCCTTAGGGCATTGACTCCGGTAATGCCCCTTTTGATTGCAAGAGAAACACACAATGTGCTCCTTGCTCTTCTTTGTTCCGGGGATGGTCTCCTTGGGCTTCACCTTGCCCTTTTGTGCCACTTGGCCCTTCCTCTTGGCCAATTTAGGACACTTGCTCTTGTAGTGCCCATGTTCCCTACATTCAAAGCATATAATATGATTTTTATTATTAATTGAAATATTTATACCTTTGCTTGTAGGGGTGGCATCTTTTCCTTTGGATCTGGAGGTGGAAGCTTCCTCTTGATTGGACCTTGATTCCCCTCCATTTGATTTTTCTTGACTTGTGGAGGTAGAATCTTCTTCCTCCTCTTCGTCTCTTGACTCGGATGTAGAGGCTTCTCCTTCTTCTTGATCCGGCGTCACCAAGGATCGCTCCCCCTCAATCCTAGAGGTGGATGCTTCATCATCTTGAATATGAAACAAGGAGTATGCTCCCTCCTTGTTCCCTTCGATGCATTCCCTTGAGGATGAAGCTTCTTGGATTTCCTCTTCTTCGGAAGTTGAGCATCTCTCAACTTCGGAGTCCTCCTCTTGATCTTGCTCCAATGAGTCACCCTCTTTGGATTCTTCTTGGTTAGGTACAGTGGAGGGGATCTCTTCATGAAGCTTGGCCAATTTACTCCATAATTCCTTTGCATCTTCAACTTCTCCAATTTTACAAAGGATGGTGCTTGGCAATAAATTGACCAAAAGCTTGGTCACTTTGTCATTGTCCTCACACCTTTGGACTTGCTCTTGGCTCCACTTGCTCCTCTTGAGAACTTTGCCCTTTGAGTTTGTTGGAGTCTTGAAGCCTTCCATAAGAGCAAACCATTGCTCTATCTCCATCATAAGAAAATTTTTGATTCTTGATTTCCAAGAATCGAAGCTCGTGGAAGTGTATGGTGGAGCCACCCTCGTGTCGAATCCGAGCCCATCTTGGAATTCCATTGTAGAAGTTGAGCTTTTGAATTTCTTTGACTTTGACAATTTTGCTTCAACTTCTTCACCCTCTAGCTCTTCTTGTTATGCTTGACCCTTCCGGCGATGATTCCGGTGAAGAGCGACCTCGCTCTGATACCACTTGTTAGGACCGAAAAGTAGCTAGAGGGGGGGGTGAATAGCTTCGCGTGTGCTCGTCGAGCTTCGTTGCTTGTTTCTTCAAAGTGATGCGCAGCGGAATACAAAGAAACAAACTACAACAATGCTAACAATAGGATTTTACTTGGTATCCACCTCACAAGAGGTGACTAGTCCAAGGATCCACGCACACACACACACCTCCACTAATAAACACTCCTTTTCGGTAACTACCGAAGGAGGAGAAGCCCTACAAGACTCTCAATACAAGTAGAAGAAAGGGTAGCAAAGAATAAGCAAAAGCTTACAAGAGATGCAGTAAAAACCCTAGCTTCTTCTTCTTCTCGTTGCAACTCGCCTCTTGACTTGGATGAACCTCCAAGAACCTTCAAGAACTGGCGGTGAGGAGCTTAGAGAGTGCTGGGGAGGAGCTGTGATAAATCTGGAATGAATCGGTGAAGTCTTTTGAAGGAAATGAACGCCTGCGGCTTAAATCGACGCTAACGGTCGAATCCCGATCGATTGGAATGCTCCCAATCGATCGGGGAGGCTTCGGATCGATCCACGGATCGATCCAAAGCGCCTCTGTGCTCTGGAAAAACTTCTGGATCGATCCACGGATCGATCCAGCGCTTATCGCGCGAAGCAGCAGCGTCCCAATCGATCCACTGATCGATTGGGACCTCTGGATCGATCCACCGATCGATCCAGAGGGGTTCTGTTCGCGGGGACTCACCGGATCGATCGGTGGATCGATCCAGATCTTCTGGATCGATCCACTGATCGATCCAGATCTGCTGGATCGATCCACGGATCAATCCAAACCTGCTGGATCAATCCACGGATCAATCCAAACCTGCTGGATCAATCGGCTGATCAATCCAGATCTTGGTTTTTGCCCAAAACCAAGCCCAAAGCCCCCTAAACCAACATCTAGTCAACCATGACTTGTTGGTACATAAGACCTAGCATCCGGTCACCCTTGACCAGCTAGGACTCTCTCACCAAGTGTCTGGTCAATCCGTTTGACCCACTTGGACTTTTCTCTTCTTGCCAAGTATCCGGTCACTCCCTAAGACCTACTTGGACTTTTCTTCCTCGTGCCAAGTATCCGGTCAATCCCTTTGACCTACTTGGACTCTCACCAGATGTCTGGTCAACCTTGACCCATATGGATTTCTCTTGCCTGGCTTCACTCACCAGGACTTTCCCAATTGCCTAGCTTCACTCACTAGGTCTTTCACCTGGCTTCACTCACCAGGATTTTTCTCCTGCCTAGCTTCACTCACTAGGACTTCCCAATTGCCTAGCTTCACTCACTAGGTTTTTCACCTGGCTTCACTCACCAGGATTTTCCTCCTACCTAGCTTCACTCACTAGGTCTTTCACCTGGCTTCACTCACCAGGATTTTCCTCCTGCCTAGCTTCACTCACTAGGACTTCCCAGTCAAGTATCCGGTCATCCTTGACCTACTTGACTCTTCTTCAATCAACCTTGCATTGTCAAACATCGAAACTCAAACCAAGACTCAAGCTTGGTCAACTAGGTCAACCTTGACCTGAGGGATGTTGCACTAACAAGGTCGGGTTCCAGAAGGGAACAACCTAAGGTCGCTGATCCAACTGAAGAAACCGGAAAGATTTTCAAGTTGAGATCAAGACAGTTGAACTGTCTCTTACTACTCATGCATTTTATATAACCATGCTAACATCTGTTTTGCAGGACTATATTATCTAACATATTTTGTAGGAATGGCTGAATCAGTCGACCGAACCAGGTTGACTCAGTACAGATCAATTCTGTCAGTAATGATCATAACCAAAAGGAAAATACACCGATCGGTTGACCGAACCAGAGGATCGGTCGACCGAATGATCAACATTAAAGACGACAGTAAATGCAAATCTCAACAAATCTCGACGAATAGGGAAGAAACCTATTCGATTGACCGAAAGGAGTGATCGGTCAACCGAACCCTTAATGGTCATTAATTGCCGAAGATCGAATCAGCGCCGGATTTCATCCAGGAAGGAAGGGAGCTTGTTCAGTCGACCGAACCTAGGGATCAGTTAACCGAACATTGAAGGTTCTTATAAAAAGAGCTCGAGGTCCGAGGCAAAAGACAACTCTCTGTTCTGCTTTGAAAATCATCTGTGCAAACTTCTACTACTGCTCTACGACTCGCAAGCTGCTCCATCTAGAAGTGCCGACCAAGCTTCGTCTTCAATCAATTGTCAGTATATTTTATTTTAGAAAAGCTTGCATTGTACTTAATTCAAGTAAGATAGTAGGTTGTTACTATCTTACTTATCTTTTGTACGCACTACTTCTTTACGAGATTTTCGGAAAAAAGAGACTTAGTAGATTGCCCATCGCTGCGGTCAAGGATCGTGGGCCTTGGAGTAGGAGTCGACCTAGGCTTCAAACCAAGTAACCGAACTGTTCTTTATTTTCTGTTGTATGACTTTGTGTTTAACAAGAAAAAGAAAAGTTTTAAAAGCGCGATATTCACCCCTCCTATTACACTCATCTGATCCAACAAAATTGATTGAATAGATACTTTAATTGATTGGAGGTATCTAATTGGTTCATACTAAAATGTTTTGTCTAACATTTATATTTGGGGTTGTGTCAATACTAGCAATTTAGACTTGGAAGTAAACATTGGAGCAAATGTCATATAAGCTTTTGAAGAACTTTTGGGTACTCTAACACTTCAATCTTTCATATATTTGCTATGCTTCATTTCTATAAGTGCCAAAAGCAGATCCAAGTGCTTCAATAAGTTTGAAAGACTTTAACTCTATCAAATTTCCTTAGGTGTTCATTTCTATCTTTTAGAAATTTGTTATGAAATATCTCAATTAATACCAAAATTATGAAGCTTATGAATTCTCATTGGTATAGGTGTTTTGCCTTCATGGTGTTATCCTCATTTAAAGAAGTTTATCAAATTGCCTCTTGTAAAAGGTATATTATAGTAGTAGCATTCCTTCTACTAGTGTTTTAGGCTATGAATTAGAAGAGTTCTTCTAATCATATTATCTTTTGTGTTAACATTATTAGATGATTCATTTAGCCTTTGCTTCTACATGAACATTGTCTTTGCTTTGACTATCATAATTATAAGTTATCATACACCCATGCTTTGGACTAGTGTTAGAATTTCAATGTGTTTTGAACAAGATATGTGTATACTTTAATTCAACCACATGAATATAAAATAAAATAATATAATATAATATAACATAAATTATATTATATATTTATATAAAAATAAAATAATTAACATATTTTATTTTTTAATGGAACTAAACAATGAAATTCTGTTTGATTACATCACATGCATGACCCATTTATAACTCCTCTAATCTATTTAATTCAATGTGTTTAGGGTTTTTTTATAAAGTATAACATAATTACAGCCGTTGGATCATAACGGCATACTCCTGGGGAATCATTGATTTGTAGGGGAAGATGTTGTTGGTGCAACGGAGGCCGGCAAGAGGGGGGTGAATTGCTGTAAACAAAAAGTAACTATACCCTCCTCGTACTTTCAACTCAGTTAGTGCAATAGTTAACAAAATAATAAATCAATAAAAAGAGACTCAGGAATTATCCTGGTTACAACCAAGGAGGTTGTTAATCCAGGGCAGTAAAAGCGCACTAAAAGAAACTCTCCTTTGCTGAAGGCGGAGAAGCCTTTTACACTTTCAAAAGCTCAGAACTATTGCTAGGAAACACTACAGATTGAATGCTTGAGTTGTTATTGAATTCCTAGCTCCAGGGGCCTTTATATAGCTCCTGGAAAGTCTATCCCGAGGGTCCAAGGTGCCTCCAGCTTGGTCAGCGGATAAAACTTTATCCGTAGCATAAACGGTCAAATTTGACCTGTTGAAGGCGCCTTCATGATGGAGGCGCCTCCAAGTCTGCAGGAGGCGCCTCCAAGCTGGCAGCACTGTTTCCAGCTCGGTTTTTCCAGCTTCCGACGCTTCGTTCTTTTGGGTGATTACGGCCAACTAGAATAGGGCTCACCCGAACCCAATTCCTGGCCTTCTCCTCGAGCAGCCTTCCGTCCCGGCTTAACGTCCCTCAAACGCCGCGCACGCTCTTCACGCCCATCGGGAGTACTCTTCCGCAGCTCTCTCGTCCTTCGGGCGCACCGAGCCCGTCCGCTCCCTTCCCGTGCCGTCCTTCTCGCTAGCTGCGTCTTCCGCTCGACTTCCTGTGTTCCTAAGCTCCTGCACACTCAGACACAGGGATCAAACACAGCAGGACCTAACCAACTTGGTTGATCACATCAAAACTACCACGAGGTCCAACAATCTCCCCCTTTTTGATGTGTATCAATCCAAGTTCAAGTTAGGGTTGAAAATAAACATGAACAGTAATTTTAAAGAAAAAATTACTAAACTAACAAGTTAAGTATAATTTTTGCAATTAGAAAAAATTGCAACAATTTATATAAAAAAAAAATTGCAACACTTTTTAGAAAAACAAATTAACTTTTCTCTAACTCCTTTATATAAAAAAAAATTGCAACACTTTTTAGAAAAACAAATTAACATTTCTCTAACTCCCCCTAAACTTGTACTTTTCTCTCCCCCTTTGATAACAGCAAAAAAATAAACTTAGCAAAAAATTGCTAAGTTATAATGAATTTTCCAAAAAAAAATTCTAAGTAAAAAAAATCCTAAGGAAAAATGAATTTTTTAAAAAAAAAATTCAAGTTAAATTGAATTAAAAAAGAATTCTAAGCAAGAATGAACTTTTTAGAATATTATAAAACAAATTTCTAAGTTTAAGCTGAAAATATTTCTAAGTCAAATGAATGAACTTTTAGAATTTTCCAGAAGAAAATTTCTAACCCAAAAAAAAAAAAGTTAGAAAAAACTTTTTTTGTTTATTTTAACAAATTTACTTTCAAAGCATTATTTAATTCTTGTTTAATGCTTTTTCAGAAAGTTAATTAAACATTTTCTTTCAATACTTTAGCTTCCAGGTTGTGGCGAGGCACTAGGCCTTCTTGGTTATTGGAGCAACAACCACTTCCTTAGACAAAGCTTCCATAAAGAATTTCAATGTTTAATTTTCTCACTGTAAGCTTTTAATTTTTTTGAAAAATTAATTAAGCACAAATTTTGGAACCCAATGGAGGTTCCTACCTACAGGATTATTCAGATACTTAGGGGGTACATAATTTTTGGGTATTCTTCTAAGTTGACCCTGATGGTTTCTAATATACCAGTTCAATTTTCCATAAACTTTAATTTTTAAATTTGGAAATCTATTTAAACATGTATTATTTCTTAATTTCTCAATTTCTAATTTTAGATTTTTATTTTCAGATTTCAAATTTTCATTTCCTTTTTCTAATTGATCTAATTCTTTAGACAAAGCTTTAATAAACTCAAAAGACTGTTTAGAGTTTAGGGTGCGTACCTTACTTACCACATCTTGGGATGCTCCCCCTTCACCATTGCTTTCTCCTTCTGATGTTCCTCCCCCTTCATCTATGCTCATTTCTAAGCTAGACGTTTCTTCTAGCTGATGGTTGGCCATCAGTGCTAGTCCCGAGAATTCTTCGACTTCGGAGTCAGAGGACGACGAATCATCCCATGTGGCCTTTAGATTGTGTTTGGGTCGAGTGGGCTTCTTGCTCCTTTCCTTACTTTTGCTCTTCAGTTTTGGACAGTCATCTTTGATATGTCCTTCTTCGTTGCAATTGTAGCAACGAACCACCCTTTTCTTTCGCTAGAGCTTTTTCGACTGCAATCTAAATTTGTTAGAATTTACAAATTTATTAAACCGTCTTACCAGTAGTGCCGCTTCGGATTCGTCGATCGAAGCTTCGGAATCGGGATCGTCCCTCCTTGCTTGTAGGGCGACGTCGAGGTTTGACTTCACTACTTCTTTAGGCTCTGCAATCCGAGACTCGTGAAGTTCAAAGGTAGAAAACAAACTTTCTAAGGTACTTACCTCAAGGTCCTTAGAGATGTAGTAAGCATCTACTAAGGACGCCCATTCCGGAGTCCTCGGGAAGGCGTTGAGCGCGTACCGGATGGAGTCTCGGTTCGTTACCATTTCGCCGAGATTCGTCAGTTGCATTATCAGCTCCTTGATCCGTGCTTGGAAATGCGCTACCTTCTCGCCGGTGTTCATTCGGAGATTTGTTAGTTGTGTTCGAAGAATGTCGCGCCTCGCTAGCTTTGCTTCCGAGGTGCCTTCGTGGAGCTCTAGGAATTTCTCCCAGAGGTCTTTTGCGGAGTCGTAGCTTCCGATCCGACTTACCTCTTGCAGCAGAAGAACGCTGAGCAAGTGAAACTCAGCTTTTCCGTTCGCCACGAAATCCGCCTGCTCCTTCTTCGTTCATTGGAACTCTTCTTTGTCTTTAGGAGCTGCAAAACCGTATTTCATTGTTAGTAAGATATCGAACTCGGTTTTGAAGAATACCTCCATTTTTCGCTTCCATGTAGCGAAGTCTCCGTCAAACTTCGGGGGGTGGATGTTCGCTCCGGCCATCGTCTTGATCGTAGTGCTTCAGTTGGCGGTTAGTCCTTCTGAGGCTATCAGGCTCTGATACCACTTGTTGGTGCAGCGGAGGCCGGCAAGAGGGGGTGAATTGCTGTAAACAAAAAGTAACTATACCCTCCTCGTACTTTCAACTCAGTTAGTGCAATAGTTAACAAAATAATAAATCAATAAAAAGAGACTCAGGAATTAACCTGGTTACAACCAAGGAGGTTGTTAATCCAGAGCAGTAAAAGCGCACTAAAAGAAACTCTCCTTTGCTGAAGGCAGAGAAGCCTTTTACAATTTCAAAAGCTCAGAACTATTGCTAGGAAACACTACAGATTGAATGCTTGAGTTGTTATTGAATTCCTAGCTCCAGGGGCCTTTATATAGCTCCTGGAAAGTCTATCCCGAGGGTCCAAGGCGCCTCCAACAAGGTTCAAGGCGCCTCCAGCTCGGTCAGCGGATAAAACTTTATCTGTAGCATAAACGGTCAAATTTGACCTGTTGAAGGCGCCTTCAACAGGGTTGAAGGCGCCTTCAACAGGGTTGAAGGCGCCTTCATGATGGAGGTGCCTCCAAGCCTACTAGAGGCGCCTCCAAGCTGGCAGCACTATTTCCAGCTTGGTTTTTCCAGCTTCCGACGCTTCGTTCTTTTGGGTGATTACGGCCAACCAGAATAGGGCTCACCCGAACCCAATTCCCGGCCTTCTCCTCGAGCAGCCTTCCGTCCCGGCTTAACGTCCCTCGAACGCCGCGCACGCTCTTCACGCCCACCGGGAGTACTCTTCCGCAGCTCTCTCGTCCTTCGGACGCACCGAACCCGTCGGCTCCCTTCCCGTGTCGTCCTTCTTGCTCGCTGCGTCTTCCGCTCGACTTCCTGTGTTCCTAAGCTCCTGCACACTCAGACACATGGATCAAACACAGCAGGACCTAACCAACTTGGTTGATCACATCAAAACTACCACGGGGTCCAACAGATGTGCCATTAAGTCGTAAAAAAACGTGCCCCAGAGGCCATTTTAGAGAATGAGGAGCGGTGTCACGTGACATTCACTCATAAATAGATATTTATAATGGAAGTGACAGCCAAATCATTCCGTTGCCAAAGCGCCTCACCTCACGCCCTTTTTATTCTCCTCCGAATAGCCTTCCTTTGACTGACAGTTTTTAAAAAATGTGGCTAAGTGTGTAAGGCATAAAGGAGAACATGCATTCCCGAGCGAGCCTAAGGGAAGGGATGAGCAAACAAGAACTAAACTTGGGTCAAGTCAATTGGTTACACCTCATTCGACTAGATTTAAAGAGGAGGCTAGTGCTACAGGTTATAACGAGCGGACCCAAGATGTGACATGGTGATCAAAGTTAAGGGAAGAGAACATCCCCCACCTTGCTTCGTCGCTCACTGAGCACTAAAGCTCTCAGCTTCAGCCCGACTAGGTTATAAGTCGGGCGAGAGAAGGCCGACCGACCCTTAAGCTAAGCGAACATAAGGAGCCTAGTACTTCACTCTTGGACTGAAAAGATAACATATCCGGTCATTCAATAGCCAATCGAGTTTAAAAGTTGTTGCCCTTATAGGTCGTTCGGAAGGTTCGACTTATCTCATAGCAGACTGGCTATATGAGCAGGCAGAATAAGGGTCAGCTCTCTGATGTTTATAAATCTCTCTATACATATTCGACCAAATAAAAGGTTGGTTGGGCTTAAGGCACTTAGCCTCACAAATCCATCTATGTATGCCCATTTAGGTAAAAGGTCGGTTGAGCTTGAGACACTTGGGTTCATATTGCTTCTCGAACGGACTTCCAGCACGCCAGATACATCATATTATTCTCCGAATGAACTTCTATTATTCAACATCTATTAGAGCAGTTTAATGCAATAATAGGTATAAAGATGGTTGGCCTTATTGGCCGGCCGGGATATACTCATAATATCCAAACAGATTTCTAGCATGCACTGTATAACTAAGCAAGTAATCGGCTTAATACGAAGACAAGCATAAAACCGATTGGCCTTACACTCTGGCCGAGTTACACTCCGCAAACAGAATAACGATCATATGTCAGAGAATATTCTTCTAAAACTTTCTTTAGGGATTATTATGTCTTTTATTAGCCGACCACTTATGATAACATATTCCTTCAGCTATCACAACAAGGATATAAGTTACAAATGACAAAAGAGGTATACATATGGATAAATGGAAGATTCCTAGGATAATTATTACATATTGCCTAGGTGATTCACTTTCTATTACTCAACAACCTCTGACATTTTGACATTCTAGGTCACCTCATGATTACAGAGGTTATGAGAGGTGGTATATAAAGGGGGTTCTCTCTGTGGGCAAGGTACACATTTTACAGCATCTGAGCCTTATTCTACTGTTCTTCATTCACTCATCCAGATACATACTGACTTGAGCATTGGAGGGCCTTTGCAAGGGACTCCCTCCTTGGTTTTTGGGCACTGACGTTCTATTTACTCATCTGGGTGTGCGCAAGATCGAAAGGAAACTCACCCTTAAAGTAAAATGTCTTGTTCCAGTCAACTATCTAGTCACCATTGCCAGCGCGCCATCTCTCCAGTTTCAAGCAGGATCATCCGGTCTGTCAAATAATTTAAACAGATTGTGTTGGACCCTTGGCATATGGCTAGAAGGGTGTGAAGAGCCCTGTAATTAAGATGAATCTACCTTTCTCGTTCTTTTAACGTTTAGTTAAAACACGTTAATAAAGAAAGGAAATACGAGACTACTGAGGTTACTTGGTTTGCAACCGGGAAGGTTGCTAATTCAAGGCAAATGAAGTGCGTTTACTAGACTCCTTTGACACAAGTCAGCGGCGGAGAACTTGTATAAGACATTGACAGTTAAAAGAATAAAGAATAGAATGAATATTTTGAGTATAGAAGAAATGTTATCAAAACTAGGTGAACCAGGACTCTATTTTTAGTGCTCTAGTCAAGTCTATCCATTGTTGACGTGGAGGACTCCAGGCACCTGGATGGTGATCCGGCCGCCTCCAGCATAGGAAACTCTATCTCCATGCAATGGCTTCGTAACTGCGCTGGGATAAAATTTTATCCACGTCTATGTGCCTAGATTGATCAAGGCGCCCGGACCATTGTTGATGTGGACCCAAAAGTGATCCACAACAACGACTTTGCCATGAGACACTTGTTTGGTGCCTTGATGGTTTGGTCGCCCTAATGGTCCGGGCGCCTGAACCATTCAGCCAAGTGTTGACTCGTCCGACGCCTTCTTTAGTTGTTCGCTTCTTCTCCGGTTGCTTGGGCGATGCTCCGACCTTCCAGAGTTGAGCTCACGCCCGAGCCCAACTCTGGCCTTCTCCTCGAGCAGTCTTCCGCTCCGGCTTCTCATCTCTCAGAAACATCACGCGCATCGTTCTCGCTCCACTGTATACTCTTCCTCAGCTTCTCATCCCTCGGATGTACCGAGCTCGTCGACTCGCTTCTCGTGTCATCTTTCTCTTTCACTAAGTCTTCTGCTTGACTTCTTGTGTTCCTAAGTTCCTGCATACTCAGATGCAAGACATCAAATACACAAAGTCTAACTTAACTTGGTTGACCACATCAAAACCAACACGGGGTACTTACAATTTTTTTCTTTTTTATGTGAATCAACCCAAGTTAAGTTAGTGTTAAAATAAAATAGTAAACTAAATAAATAATGCAATTTAGTACATTTAATTTGTAAATTAAAGTAATTTATTAAAAAAATTATATCTCTTCCTAGACTTAATCTTATTTCTCCTCCTTTAATCATATTAAAAATAAGGGTAATCAAAAAAATCTGAGAAAAACTCTAACGGTTATTGAAACAGTGAATAGTTTTTAAAAAAAATTATGGGAATTATTTTGTAAAAATCTAAATTTTTACAATTTAAAAACTATTGTTTGAAAGAATAATTTTAAAATTATTTTTAAACTTTGAAAAGTTCTAAAAAATTTTGTCACTATTAAACACAATAATCCAGAATAGTGATAAAATTTTCACAAATAACCATAATTAATATAAGTTATAATAAATTATTGTATATAGAGAGAGGTAATTTTCTAAAATAAATGTTTAAAAATAGATTTTGAGCGGTTCAAAAAATTTTGCAACTTTTTATATGTAAAGTAGAAAGTATATACGTAGAAAAAATAGATCTTGAAAGATTGACCTATTGAAAATTTTAATATTAAAAATTAATATTTTAAAAAAATCATAGAAAATTCATTATTCGTCAAAAGTTTTTAAATTTTTTATACTGATAAATAATAAATTCTTTTTTCAAGGAAAAATTGAAATCTAATTAATTTTGAATAGAAGGGTTTATTTGAAAATTTATCCAATTTTAAGCATGTAAAGAAAATATTAAGGTAAATTAAAATTAAAACATACATAATGATTTAAGCTAAGCATAATTTATAAATCCAATATAAATTTCTACTCACTGGATTAATCAAGAATTTTCTTAGAATATATTTTCTTGTTATTTTTCTAATTTGACTTTTGTGATATTTAAAATACCAATTAAGCCCTTGAAAATTTATGAATTTGTGAACATGTGAACCTGCCAATTGTTATAGTTTGTCAATTTTAACTTATAAAAGTTATAATATATCATCAAATAATATGTCTATTATAAAATAAAATAATATAAATTATATTGTATATTTATATAAAATTAAAATAATTAATATATTTTGTTTTTTAATGGAAATAAACAATAAAATTTTGTTTGATTACATCACATGCATGATCTATTTATAACTCATCTAATCTATTTAATTAAAGTAGTCATAAAGAAGCTAATTCAGTTCTAAATGTGTTGCGTGTGAGTTGAAGATTTTAAATTGCTTACTATAAATGGGTTAGGGTCAAGTTTTGATTAAATGAGCTTTGAGTCAATGAGATACAACTTATTTATAACTCATTTACCTCACCCCTAGTCGTGGTATTGATACTACACAAGTTTATCTCGTTCACTTTGTCTTCGTTAAGCATAGAATTAAGCTCAAGCTCCACAAGTTGTTTTATTCATGTGAATGACGCTATTCGTTATTGGGTGAGGAATAAGTTTTAATCTTGAAGTTAAAATATGGAAAGTCATTTGATAGTATTAATTAGTCAACCTTTGAATAGGTTCACATAAAAGGTCTATACCTTGATGGAATCATGAGTGATTTACATATATAGAGGATTCAGCTGTTTTGAGAGCTCTTAAAAGGTAATTAATTTTTCATCATTGTTCATTCTATTAATTAGCTATTTTGTTAATTGATGTTTCATAATATATACTAACACGTACGTGGACAAATAATGTCATATTTTACAATGTTATTTGGACGACTCCTTTCTGTACCTTCTACGTGTTTAATAAACTGAGAATTAATATGTAGAAATTTATCTCATAAGTTGTACTCTATGCATTGAATCCCACTCAATCAACATCATATACATCCTTACTATATTTTCTTTAATCATTTAACGATTATTATATTGGATTTAATTATAGCTCATGTTTTGGGTCTATAATGACTTAGAACAAGACTATGTCTATAATCTCTTTATCCATATTTGTATTTATAATTATTTAATATTTTGAATGATGTTTAATGAGAAAATAATTTAAATGAAAAATGAATAAAAGATAATCAAATTTAAATATCGTTAAACGGAATTTTAAAATATTGTCAACAATTATATATATATATATCAACAAATATAATTTTTCAGTTTTAGAAAAGTAAAAAAAAATGATAGGCCAACAATCTCTAGTTCTAATAAAAAACTGTTATCACAATTTTTGTGAAAACTAAAAAAAATTATAACAAGGAATACCCTGTGTAATAAGTTATATCATAATTTGTTTACATATGTATGTTCATCCAAAACATATATTGCAATTAAAATAATATGATTGAAAAAAAAAAATGGATCCTCGTGATAAGAATCTCCTCAATGTTAAGAATCATCCATCTTCTATGTTGCTACCATTATCATTGTTGTCATCATCCTCTCCATCCATCTCCTCTTCCTCTTCATCATTGGCATACATCTCCTCTTGTTCTTCCTGTTCCTCTTCATCATTGACATCTATCTCCTCTTGTTCGTCCTCTTCCTCTTCCTCTTCCTCTTCATCATTGACATCCATCTCCTCTTCCTCTTCCTCTTCCTCTTCATCTTCATCATCGGAATTGTGTGCCTCTATCATCTATATATCAATGATAACATAGACAAAGCACACAAAAAGGAAAGACAATGATGCATATAAATGACTTTATGATTTATTACAAAAAAGTATTTGTATATTGAAAAGAGAGGGCGTATGTTTTCCATACCAAGTCATTTGGCATATGCTGTTGTTCTTTGTACCCCTTCTCAAACAAACTAGAACGGGAGAGCTTCACTTGTTCGAGGGTGGCTGGTAACCCCTTGAACTCAAGATTAGGGCATGCTTCTATAATTAAAGAATTCAAGGAGGTGAGGTTTTTTAACCCTGCAACAACTCTCAATGTTGGAGAGTTTCTAATCTCTAAAGTCTTCAGTGAAGGTATTCGTTCCTGTGACAGACGAACTGATTTCACTTCTTTAAAGAATAATATCAAGTGTTGAAGAATTGGAAAGCAAGACTTGGACATCCACTCACTATGTTCCTGACTACTGATACCAATTTTTAAATTTGTCAGTGAAAACCAACATGGAACATCAAGTGCACCACAACTAACTAATACCATTTCTTTCACCGAAGGCAGCAAGGGCCACTTTGGAAAGTTGATCAGCTTTGAACATTCAAAAATTTCAATAACATGGAGATTGGGGAAATCTCCACTCTGTATTCCATCCCACGCTTTCCAATTTTTCATTCTGCTAAATAGCAATAATTTAAGAGAGGGAAATGCAATTTTGTAGGAAGATGAAAATGGCTCTAGCGTGGAGGAAATTCCAGATCCCACATGTTGAACGCCATCCATCTGCCAAATATTAAGCTCTACCTGAGAAGATGGAGATGGTATTAGCATGGAGCAAAATTCACGTCCCACATGTTGTACGCCATCCATCCCAGCTATCTCAAGCTCTTCTAGAGAAGGAAGTTGACCCAACGGTGGAAGTTTACTACAATTCTTACAATCTTTTAGAATCAACTTGATCAATTTAGTGAAGGATGAAGCGCCCACCCATCCAACAAATTTGACACCTGGATATTTGGTTATTTTAAGGCTCTTGAGATTGACATGCGGTTCGAGGTACTCGAGTTGCAACTGTACCTTCTTTTCATTTTTTTCAGAATAGTCAAAAACATTGTCATACCAAGCACACCAATTTAACTTCAAAGAATCAAGATACTTTTTTGTCTTCAGAGGGCATTTTGAGTTTGAAAAATTGTTCAAATAACCTACATTAAAAATGTAGATACTTCCTCCAAGTTTCATCAAACTATTCAATTCTCTTATGTTGCAAAGCTCTTCTTCATGATGGCAAAAAAGTGGATACTCTCCCCCAGGGCAATGCTCTTCTTCATGATGCAAAAAGATTGGAACCGCCAACCCAGCGGCCCCCTCACCCCGGCCCCACAAGTATGAGAGGGAGTAAATCACGGTGAATACGGGCCCAGTTATGACATGGCGGTCTTAGGTGTTTAGCACGGACAGATATTGATGTTATCGCAATTGCTGCCGCAGACCTTTGACCTCCCGACTCATGATGTAAGAATACCATGTCATAACCGGCTGATCCCGCCCGTGGGGGGCAATGCTCTTCTTCATGACTGATGTTGAAGTGGCTGAGTGTCTGTAAGTTGGTCAAGTTTCCAATTCCAGATGGAAGAAAGTCAACATTTCGAGAAAGCCAAAGATGACGTAGGTTTATCAAATTTCCAATGTGCCTTGGGAGTATATAAACAGTTCCAGCAGGGAGAATTTGTAAGTTGTAAAGGTTGCATATGGACTCTGGAAGACTCCTGACATGAGTGTTTTCTATAGAAAGGTAACGGAGTAGTTTGAGGTTGCCCAATGAATCCGGTAGCTCTGCGATGCCAATGGAGTGTAAAGAAAGTGCTCGTATGTATTTCAATTTTTCGAAAAGATCCTCAAGGACTCCAGAATTTATGGCAGGTCTTGGAATAAAAATCATCTCCTCAAAGGGGTTTCTAAGAAGAAGTACTGTCCGCAGAAGCTTTAGTCGTTGAAGATTAATATCTTTGATCACCTTAATATTTTCACTATCGAACGATAAGTGTCGAATCTCTTGTAATTTCTTTCTGTCGAAATTGTCATCAATCACACAGAGGCATTCATCCTGCGCTACATACTGTGCAAGATCGTGAACAAGATCATGCATCCAAAAATAAGACCCTGCTTTAGGATTTAACATTGACCTCTCAACCAATCTTTTTAAGTAATCACTGCCAATGTCCTCAGCCGTCTTATCTCCATCAAGAGGAAAAATACCTTGTGACATCCATAATTGGACTATTCTTTTTGAAGATACACTTTTGAGTTTGGGAAATAAGGAAAAGTATTGGAAGCATCTTTTAAGTTGTATCGGCATGCGATCATATGATATTTGAAGTGCTGGTAAAACTTCAATATTTCTGTCATCTAACTTCCATATCTCACTTTCTATGATGTCCGTCCATGATTCTTTATCTTCTTCATTTCTTAAAGCACCCCCGATCAACTTGGCAGCCAAGGGCAAGCCTTTGCACTTCTCTACTATCCTCCGACCGATGTCTTCAAGATCTGGACGTAAGCTTCTATCCGCTCCTCCCAAAGTGACTTTCTTGAACAATGACCAGCACACATCAAAAGGTAAGACATTCAAGTTCAGACTGTCTCGTGTTGTCTGCATAATACGAGCAACAGAATGATTCCGAGTAGCAGCGGCTTTTTAAATTGTTCCCAAAGACAAAAGTTATCATTCCAAACATCATCTAATGCCAGTAAGAACCTTTTCCCCTGCAGTTTCTCTTGTAGTGCACGTTGGAGCTCATCTAGTTCTTCATGGACTTTCACTTTTGTGAATGATTGTAGAATTTTCTCAGTCAAACTAACAACATGAAAATTTTCAGATACACAGACCCATCCTGTTAAATCGAAATAACTTTTCACTCTCTGATCATTATAGACAAGCTGAGCCAGTGTTGTTTTACCCAGTCCCCCCATCCCAATTACAGCAATTACAGAAACTCCATTTCCTGTTGTATCATCCTCTGACAGCAGCCATTTAACCAGCATATCCTTTTCTTCTTCTCTTCCAAGAACATCTGATTCAACCACTAAAGAGCCTGTTTCTCGGTTCATATCTGAGAGCATGGGGCTTCTCTTTCTTTTTCCAGCCTTCTTAGGCAACTTTAGGAGTTTCCACTCCTTGGTGATCTCATCAAACCTTTTCCTTATCTCTGCGGCTTTATTTGCTAGTTCATCCTGTTGGGTTTATAATAATGAATCTAAACATCGAATAGAAATCATGAATCCAAACATCGAAATTATAGATTACAGTATGAATTCTAAAAGATTCATGCACAGGATCTTGTTAATTATCCAGTTTACAGCATATAAAATTAAACTGAAAACAACGGAAAAATCAAAAAAGTAATTGAGTTATAATTCACAAAATTAATCACTCTTCAGAATCGCGTACCTCATGTGCCCCGCTGTTGTTCTCATGCAATTGTTTGGAACGCAACACCTCGTACTCGTACTCTTCTACTACGTCTTCGGCATCATAGGCAACATCTTTGAGCTCGCTAAGCCAAAGCTTCTCCGAGTGACTTTTTGCATGATTCTCCTCCTCTGACTCTGAGTCAGCAAGTTTGGCTTGGATTCTCCTCATCGTCTCTGTCAGCTTACTCATCTCTTGTTCAATATTGTTGTGTGGCGACGAAGAAGAAGATGATGCTGACGGTGAAGCCAAGCCATGTAGCTTGGCTACCATCGTGGTGAACATGGAAGACAGGAATACGCCTCCTCCTCCGGCCATTGTTCTTCCCTGTTTCTCGTTGGAAATTAATTTTAGGTAGGCGCTAGGCAGACTAGGAAGGAGCGGACTTATGGTCAATCACGGGATGTAAAAAATACATAAAATACCATAGGCAATGCATCAAGTCTCCCATGAGGTAGAATGCACAACCACTCTTTGGACTAATTGGCATCTATGCGTGTTCGTTACGCACCTCTGTTTTATTTTTTAAAAGGTAATTTCATCGCAAACTCTGCGCCCTCTTTTTTATGAATAATTATTTCTTATAAATTTAAAATAATTTCTTAACGAGAATAAAACTATTTTTACCATCAAATATGAAAGTAATTATTTTATGTGAATTTATAAAAACTGATTCGGCAGAGTATAAATCTAAGCTTAATGGGTTGGCAGAGCTCTTATATTAAATCTAACGTTAATGGGTTGGCAGAGTTTAAACCTAATATTAATTAAGGTTTTTTTTACTTAGCTTATTAGTTAGTATCACAATGAATTTATCAGGCAGGGTAATAATCATAATAAATATATCAATTTTATTCTAATTAAGTTTGTTATACCGCAACAATATTAATTGTATGAGTGTTTTGCCATAATGGTGTTATGCTCATTTATAGAAGTTTATCTCATTGCCTTTTGTAATTAAAAGGTATATTATATTAGTAGCATTCCTTCTACTAGTGGCGCACCAAAAGCGTTTTAGGCTATGAATTCTATAATGATGCATGATTCATTTAGCCTTTACTTCTACATGAACATTTTCTTTGCTTTGACCAACATAATTATAAGTTATCATCATACACCCATGCTTTGGACTTGCTATAATTTCAATGTGTTTTGAACAAGATATTTGTATACTTTAATTCAATCACAAAAAGAGTCTAACATGAACAATTGATCAATTTTTAAAATTCAAGTTTTGTGCTTAAATAACATTATTCCTCTAAATCAATTCCATAATTTCGATTCCATTTTTACAAAAGAATATATTTGACATATCTTACCTTCAAAATACATATTTTGAAAATCTCATAATTAATTCAAAATCATGAAACACATTATTAATATTGTTCTGATTGCTATAAAGTCGCTTCAGTGTAAAGTTTGATAGTAGCACATAACAAATGTGGCGATGCTCAGTCCACTGACACCCGTTCATTCCTCTCGACTTTGTCCAGATTCAAATCCGTATATTTAAACATCGACTTTAATTATTCAAAACGATTATGGTTTACCATTCAGGGTTGCTGATTTATAATTTGTAACGGTTCGAGCACATTCAAAATTATTATTATTTTTAAAAAAAATATATTTAAAAATATAAATTTATATAAAAAATTCCAAAGAACCATGAATGGCCAAAATGGGTCCAATAAGATCTAAATATATATACCACTAAAATTATATCTTTTAATTAATTTTATATGTCGCTTATAACTTTTACCGTATATATATAATTAACAAATTTATTTCTTTATAAATTTATTATTAGATATATTATACTATAAATCTAATATTAAATAAAAACTAAAACCATTGAGTAATTAATATTAAGAAAGTTAAATATATTAATAAATTTAACAAGGAAAAAGATTGAATAGTTGCATATAAAAAAACTTAAGATAAATAGGTTGTAAATTAACTTTAATAATAGATGGGTAGATTAGTTCCACATAAAAAAAATTAAGATAAATAGATTAAACAATTAACTTTAATAGAAAATTTAATATAACTCAAGACAAATAAATAAAAAAAATTAGTAGAAACCTAAAATATGTTAATTAATATTATTAAATAAAAAATTAGATTTAAAAATCTAAATAAAAAATTAATTTATTTTATTGAGCAGACTTTAAACTTGCGATTTTTGCTGATTCACAGGAGGACCAACTGGTAATCGGCCTGTCTAGAGATGGGTCAATTATAGGTTGGTCCTAGTGAACCGAGTCAATGGATAATTGATTCGTTGACCCAGTTACGGATCTAGGATATGGCTTACGATCGGGTCTACCTCTGTACCTTTGTCGTCACCCGTATCTATAAATTTGATTCTCAAAAAAGCACGTTGACTGAAGCTTCTTGTAAGTGCCAAAGCATAGTTGTTTCGACCAACCATAGCAATGCTCTCCTTCTTCCCTTCCGCTTTATCTCGTTCTATTCTCTGTTGATCTCCTTTCTTCCGTCTCAGATTTTACACGTCTCATCCCTATTTCTCCCCTCTCACCGTCACTTTTCTTCTCCCAACCCTTTCTCCCTCTCCACCTTCAGTTTTCATTTCCCCAACCCTCGACATCATGGACTCCTTCCCACCTAGAGGTGAGCAATCAGTTAATAATTGAACAATTTAAACTAGAATCGAACAAATTGATTTTTTTTTTTTTTTTTACTTAACCGAACCGATCGAACTTTTGCCAAAAAATTTGAACAAATTGAATCGATAAAACATCAGTTAAATCAATCAAATATTGAAATAATTAAACTTTCGGTTAAATCGGGACTCGGGAAGGGAGGGGAATCACGAATTATGGAATTAGGAATTTTAATCATCCGATTCTAGTTTAGACATATCTGAATTTGATTAATCGATTTAACTGAATTTGATTTAAAAGTGAGAGCGAATCAATTTGACAAAAATTATTGATATTTTAAGGAAAAAAATTAAAATTTTAAATTAACCGAACTGAAATTTTTTTACTTCAATCAGTTTAATCTATTAATCCGGTTTAACCTATCTTTTGCTCACCCCTATTCTCATCTACCACATCACAGGGATGATGACCCAAGGTCCGCATGGAGGCCCGAGGAGGATTGGAAAAGATTCAATGATTTTGGGTTTAATTTTTTTGTGGTTGGTTTGTTATTTCCCTATCATCTCGGAGTCACTAAGTTCCTTCTCGAGAAATGATACATCAAGGTAATTTTATCTCTTGAATTTTTAGTTAGTTGAATAATCTCCGATAAGTTAAGCATTTCTTTAAATGTAAGAAAAATCTACATTTAGGAAGTGGCAAGTCTAGTTTTGCCTTCTCTATCTATGAATTCAACTCACCTTGTGCATGTATATATGCCTTGTGTAAGCATCAAAGCATACTCACCTTGGCCTACCATGGTGACGCTCTTCTTCTTCCTCTCCTCTCTATCTTGTCCTATTCTCTCTATCTTGTCCTATTCTCCTTCCATATCCTTCCCTCCACCTTAGATTTTACAATACTTCTGATCACCTCCATTTTTCTCCCTTCAACCTCTGCTTTTGTCTCCCTAACCCTTTCTCCCCCTCCGCCCTCACTTTGCGTCTCCCCAACCCTTGACGCCATGAACTCCTTCCCATATAACTAGGGGTGAGTAATTGGTTAATAACCAAAAGTCAAACTGCTTAAACCAAATAAAACAAATTAAGTTTTTTTTTACTTAATCAAATGACCAAACTTTCCTATAAAAATCAAACAAACATGAACAAATAAAACATCGATTACATTCGTAGAAATCCGAAATAATTGAACTTTCGATTAAATCAAGATTCAGGAGGAGAGGTGGGTCACAAATTATGGAATTAAGAATTTTAAACTCTCAATTCCGGTTCAGGTATAGTCAAACTTGGTTTAATTGAATTTAAAATTTTAAAATGAGGCCGAACCAATTTAACCAAAAAAATTAATATTTTAAGAAAAAAAATTAATTTCTGAATTAACCGAATTAAACTTTTAACTTCGATCGTTTGATTAATTTGATTTAATCGATGCTCACCCCTACTCTCATGCACCACATCATCTACACTCGGACCCAAGGTTCTCATGGAAATCCCAAGGAATAGCGGAATAGATTCAGTAGCCTAGGTTTAGTTTTTCTATGACTGGTTTATTATTTTCCTACTATCACTTCGACTTGGCTCAGCTCCTTTGCGAGAAAGAACACATCGATTTTGTCTCTTTGTAAGTTCTGAATTTTTAGTTAATTGAATAATTTTTGATGAATTAAGCATTTCTTTATTGGTAAGAAAAGACTACATTTTCTTTAGTTATTTTATGATGTCAGTGCTTATTCTTTTGTTGATCATATAGGAGAAAGACGTAAAAATAAATATTTTAAAATGACTTTGTTTTAATGTCTCATCTTCTTTAGCAAAACATCATCTTGAAAATTCTGGGAATAGATGTCACTTTCCAATTTATCTTATTGTAATGAAGACAATATTACGAAGGACGGGAACAATATAAAAAATTTGATATACCATACGTGCGGTATTAAAATATATCAAATTATATTAATATTATTGGTATATCTAAAATTTCGATATAATATTATATTATATTAAAATTTTTATATCAATATTGGTATATTACATATACCATACTGATATCAAAATTTTAATATAAACGGTATAAAATTTTTAGCATAACGAAAATTCAGTATACTAAAAATTTGATATACAATATTTTTTATACTGATTTTTTGGTAAAATATATGATATATAGATTTAATATTCGGTATACCATATCACATACACCAAATTTTACATTTTAAATTTTATTATTTCATTACATAGAACTCTGAAAGTGAGGGCCATTAACCTACCTAACTTTTTTTTTTTACTTAGTTTGATTCTTTTCAAGTTTCTAACTTTTGATATTGTTTAATTTATTTTTTTATTTTGATGGTTAGTTATATACAATACATTTAAGTAATCATTATGTCATATTTATAATTCTTTTGGCAGATGTATACTCTTTGATAACAATCTAATGATATTTCTCATTATATCTTTTTCAGAATATTCGGTGATAAGAAAGTTGTTGGTTTAGTTATACATTTTATTATTCTTCTTTTATATAGATACGGAATCGTTTTCTGTTTTTTTCTTTAAAATATGCAATTATTTGACATGTCTTCGATTTTGGAAGGAGAACTCATCCTAAGGTTCTAGACATGGTCTTGTATCGTCAGACAAGAGAAATGACATGTCTTCCTCACTTTGATGAATAAGAGAAAAGGTGAATTAACGGCCTAGTTTCTCACAAGCAAATTGTCTTCTATAAAAAGAACAAGGGAGATTCTTACTTTTTCAATAATGTTTTACCTCATCATTTTTTTTTATAATCTAGGTATTCAATACTTGAAACCGATTAATTCTTATTAATCCGGTACTACGGAAGCTTCCCACCAAACACTAGGATAAATCAAGAAACACTCACGGTTATTTATCTAGAGTTGCTAACGTTCTTAGATTTGTCATTCTATTAGAGAAAAATATCATGTAGTGCGCCGTAGTTGGGATTCAAATCTTAGATGTCTTAATTAACCGCTAAAGTACTTGATTGTCTGCACCATTGCTTGGGGATATGTTTTGCCGGATCCTATGAAATGATACGGATTTCAAGTTGATTTTACTGATGCATATTCAATTGAGTGTGTCCAAACCTCATGAGCCCATACTTATAAATAGTGTTCGAAGTTTTACGAAAAGTTATACTCATATGGTAAAAGATAACTCACTCATCCTAAACAACCCTCATCGGTTGCCCCATAGTGAAATGAAGGAATTGAATCATTGTGATTGAGAGATCTCTCTAGATTGGAGAGATTTTATTCCCTAAGGAATTTGATCCTTATTCTCATGTGACAATCTATCACTCAAGTATCAATTCGACGATACCTGTGGGCTTATGAAAAGCCACATTCGATCATTGATAGTTTGGTAAAATTGATTCATTTTTCTTAAAAAGGTGTAGGGCAAGGTTTAATTATCAACATACTTTTTCCTATTTGTTGTATATATGCAATTAATCCTATAAAGATTATAATGTATTGAATATTCCAACAACTGATTTCTATCCAAGACTAAAGTGACTGACTGATCTTAAAGTTTATTCTCATTGCATATCAACATATACCCAAGCAAACTTATTATACAGATTATATACATCTAAAAACAAAACCATGGTTATTCCTTGTTACTCATTGATTATTTTCTATGATCTAAAATAGTAAAATGGGTAATCAAGCATTGAAAGACCTCTATCTTAAGATACTCTTCCATAAGTCAATACATCAATTTAGGCATTGAACATCCATTATAATGCACAAAGGAAGAGGAATGTTGATATGTTGATTTCATAAATAGAAGTCCCATGCATGAAACTCCCATAATGAGAGATCCCAAACAGGAGTCGGATCACATTAGACCTATTATACATAGTCTTACCTTACACTGCAATAGGCCGATTCTACAACTTGATCCCATGATCACAAGGTCACACGATATCAACTTGATCGATATGCCAAGACTTCCCCTTCATGAGTGTTGATTTCATAACCTACAAATACACAGCAAAACCATATTGATTTGTGCTAGGTAGCATATTATTTGAAAAGGAAGTCGCATTTGGGTTAAACAAGTTTGGAAGTCTATCACACAAGTCAGAAACCCTAAACCAATAGAATGATGCTAAGCTCCAAATATATTTATCCAAAGTTACGAAATTAAAGGTATGCTCTCCTTTTGTCAGAAAAGAAAAAATTCACAACTATGAGGATGATCAATGAGTTATCAGGTAGTGAGTTTTATTAAGTGAATCTCCCATACTCATTCATTCTGTTTTATTTGGTTTGGATTAATTAATAAATCGAACATAACTTTTGTACAAAATCTCAAATCAATCATAACATTTATAAATATTCATGTCTATCTCAACATTTAGGTTCTCGTTTCAAATTTATCATCCATCTGCATTCCACCGGTCAATGATTACTTATGATAGCATAGTCTTTCATCATAACTTCTTCAATGATTATTGTGTCTCTCATCAGCGACCACTTATGATAGCATAGTCTTTCAACGGCATAAGCTACACACGACAAAAGAGTAATACATTAGGATAAATGAAAGATTCTTCAGACAATTATTACATATTAGTTAAGCTGTACACTTTTCATTACCTAACAACTACTGACATTTTTTGTCATCTTATAATTACGGAGGTTATGAAAGGTGATATATAAAAGGAGTCATCTCTATTCGCAAAATATATTTTCAAAATATCTGAATGTCGGAGGGTCTTCGTCAAAGACTCCCCTGTTAGAAAAATAATAATTATTATAATAATAATTATTTATTATTTTAATGTATGACTCATATGAAATATTAATTTAATTAAAGGACTTATTGGTCATTATGTATGGGATAATGGGAAGTTATTTTAACCTCCCAAAATTGCACGTAACCGACTTGATGGAGGTTGGCTTCTTTATGTACATGGGTTCTGTCTCTCCCAGAAGTGTTCTTTCACCGTAACCATCAGAAAGGTGTGAAGAAGAAAGCGAAAGGGAAGAGATAGATTGGGACTTGTAGAAATTTCTTCTGCCGTCGTTGTTTCCTTTCTCATGGATCAAGGTATGTCGTCAATCTTTCGTATAAATGAGAATCATGAATTTCAAGATCCTTCTAGTTTTCTGAATTATGAACTTTAAGAAAACTTCGATTTAACATGTGGTATCAGAGCGAGGTTATGAAATTTATGATTCTCTATGTATGATTATCTTCCCTACTTTATATGAACCCTAATTTGAGAATTTTTGAAATGCTTGTTCGCTATGCAATTCTCAATTATGATAAGTATAATGACTTGTTAAACAAAAATTTAGCAGGGATAAGAATGACTTGGGTTCTGATTTCGGTTCAATAATTATTTGATTGTTTCAATAATTATATTTTAAGATTAAACAATGTATAAAAAAGATATTTAAAACTTTATGATTTCTGTAATTATGATTACAGAATGTATATATATATATATATATATATATATATATATATATATAAATTATTATAATTTCAGTTACAGAACGTGTAAAATTTAAGGAAATTTTATAAAACTTTATAAAAACAATTATATTTTAATTAAAGTGGTATATTATGAATTGCTTTTCTGTTATGTATCTTGTAGACTTACATATTTTATAATGTGCAATTTCAGCTAGTATGATCAAAAAAAAAAAAAAAAAAATTAGAAAGGAAACAATGCTTCAGTAAATGGTTTGTACTTGAATTATGTTGCCAACAATCCATTATGTTAAAGTGATAAAACTTTATGTTCACATACAAACTTAAGACTTGCATCCTGTTACAAAAATTATATACTGCATTCTTATGGTTTCGATTTATATGTTGTGCACTTTATTACTGTTATGCCGAGATATGCATGTTACGATTGAGAACATAATTGTTTATGAATTATTTAATATTTGGAAATTAAAGTATGATAGATTTGCTAATCACCAAAGTGGTCAAATCTGTAAGTTATTCAATTCCAAATTATATATTTATATTTCAATTACCCATAGAATTTGATGCTATACGTGATGTGATAATTATTGATTTATGGGTCAATTGAAGTTCATTGTTGTAAGGCATTTATGGATCACCCAAAGGTTGATTAATTGCGCTTATAATTAATGGACATGATTGTTAGTAGTGTTTGTGCACTATTAGTTTTATTTATATATCCAAAGATAGTAAGTATTTCTAATTAGTGCATATATCATTACTAAATAATGTTAACTCTATTAGCATCATTAGGATTATTATTGTATGTTGATGTATCACCCAAAGGAGAACATTAATATACATGAATGCTTATTTGTTGTCTGAATCTATTTTTTATATTAATTTATGACTCAAAGTATTAATGTTAAGCATGTGTTAATTGCAGTACATATTCCTGTTTCTTTACATTCGCATGCTACGTCTGTTCCAATTTTTAATGGGCTGAATTTCTTTGATTGGAGTGAACAAGTCCAATTTCATCTTGGTGTGTTGGATCTTGATTTGGCACTCCAAGTAGAGAAACCTGCTGCTATTACTAATGCTAGTGGCAATGAAGAAAGAGCTCATTATAAGGCTTGGGAAAGGTCAAACAGACTTAGCCTAATGTTTATGCGAATGAGCATAGCAAATAACATCAAGTCAGCTCTTCCTAAAACTGAAAGTGCTAAAGAGTTTATGGAATTTGTGAAAGAGCGCTCCCAAACCGCTGACAAGTCTCTTGCTGGGACACTGATGGGTACTTTAACCACCATGAAGTTTGATGGTTCTCGTACTATGCATGAGCATGTTATTGAAATGACAAACATTGCAGCAAGACTTAAGTCTTTGGGAATGGAAGTGGATGAAAATTTCCTTGTTCAGTTTATTCTAAACTCTTTACCGTCTGAGTATGGTCCATTCCAAATGAACTACAATACCATGAAAGACAAATGGAATGTGCATGAATTGCATAGTATGTTAGTTCAAGAGGAAACCAGCCTTAAGAATCAAGGAAATCATTCCATTCATTATGTGAATCATCAAGGGGCTGGAAAGAAAATTGAAAAGAGACATGGAAAGGGCAAAGGACAGTTAAAGATCTGTGAGTCCTCTGTTAAAATCCAAAAAAAAGAATCAAACGAGAATAAATGTCATTTCTGTGGGAAATTTGGACACTTCCAAAAGGATTGTCAAAAACGTAAAGCTTGGTTCGAAAAGAAAGGTAAGCTTATTGCTTATGTATGTCTCGAATCAAATTTGACTGAAGTTCCCCATAATACTTGGTGGCTTGATTCTGGAGGTACAACTCATGTTTCTAATACGATGCAGGGATTTCTTACAATCCAAACCATAAGCCCAAATGAGAAGTTCGTTCTCATGGGGAATAGAGTGAAAGTTCAAGTGGAAGCTGTCGGGACTTATCGTTTAATCCTTGACACTGGGCATCATTTAGATTTATATGAAACTCTTTATGTACCTAGTATTTCTAGGAATTTAGTTTCTGTATCTAAACTTGATGTTGCTGGATACTATTTTAAATTTGGTAATGGATGTTTCAGTTTGTATAAGCATACCTATATGATTGGATCTCGTATGCTTTGTGATGGTTTATATAAATTTAATCTTGATAGTATGTATTCTGAAACATTATTGACCTTGCATCAAGTTGACACTAAACGTAGTTTAGTGAATGAACGTTCTGCTTACTTGTGGCATAAGCGTTTAGGTCACATTTCCAAAGAAAGAATGAAAAGATTGGTAAATAATGGCATTCTTCCTGATTTGGATTTCACTGACCTTAATTTTTGTGTGGATTGTATTAAAGGGAAACAAACAAAACACATAAAGAAAGGTGCCACAAGAAGTACTCAGCTTCTTGAAATTGTGCACACTGATATATGTGGACCTTTTGATAGTAGTTCTTTTGGTAAAGAAAAATAATTTATCACTTTCATTGATGATTATTCACGTTATGGTTATATCTATTTATTGCATGAGAAATCTCAAGCAGTGAATGCCTTAGAACTTTATATAAGTGAAGTTGAAAGGCAATTAGACAGAAAGGTGAAAATTATCAGGTCAGATAGAGGTGGTGAGTATTATGGAAGATATGATGAAACAGGACAACATCCTGGTTCATTTGCTAAATTCCTTGAGAAACGTGGTATTTGTGCTCAATACACAATGCCAGGTACACCACAACAAAATGGTGTATCAGAAAGGCGTAATCGAACCTTAATGGATATGGTTAGGAGTATGTTAAGTAATTCATCTTTACCCATGTCATTGTGGATGCATGCTTTAAAAACTGCCATGTATTTGTTAAACAGGGTTCCTAGTAAGGCAGTTCCTAAGACACCTTTTGAACTGTGGACAAGTAGGAAACCCAGTTTAAAGCACCTGCATGTTTGGGGTTGCCAGGCAGAAATAAGAATTTATAATCCACAAGAAAAGAAACTGGATGCAAGAACGATCAGTGGATATTTCATTGGTTATCCAGAAAAATCTAAAGGGTATAGATTTTACTGTACTACCCATAGTACAAGAATTGTTGAAACTGGAAATGCTCGGTTCATTGAGAATGGTGAAACCAGTGGGAGTGAAGCTTCACGGAATGTGGAGATTAAGGAAATTAGAGTACAAGTTCCTTTAACTCGTACTTCTAATTCTTTAATTGTTGTTCCTCATGTTATTGAACCATGTAACAATCAAGAAGAACAACAAATTAATAATCCTGAGGTTAATAATGAACCTATAGTAGAACAACCACAAGAAATAACATTAAGAAGATCCCAAAGAGGAAGAAGATCTGCTATTTCGAATGATTATGTGGTTTATCTACAAGAGTCAGAAGATGACTTAAATATTGATAATGATCCAGTTTCATTTTCACAAGCTATTGATAGTGATAATTCTGATAAATGGTTAGATGCCATGAAAGATGAGCTTAAATCAATGGTACAGAATGATGTATGGGACCTTGTGGAATTACCTGAAGGATGTAAGAGAGTTGGGTGTAAATGGGTCTTTAAGACTAAGCGCGACTCTCATGGTAATATTGAACGTCACAAGCTCGACTTGTAGCCAAAGGTTTTACTCAAAAAGATGGCATTGACTATAAGGAAACATTTTCACCAGTTTCCAAGAAAGATTCTTTCAGAATTATTATGACACTGGTAGCTCATTATGATTTAGAGTTACACCAAATGGATGTGAAAACTGCCTTTCTAAATGGGAATTTAGAGGAAGATGTTTATATGGACCAACCAACAGGGTTTATAGAAGAAGAAAAGGAACACATGGTGTGCAAACTTAAGAAATCAATATATGGACTTAAACAAGCTTCCAGACAATGGTATCTCAAATTTAATGATACAATTATGTCCTTTGGATTTAAGGAAAACATTGTTGATCGATGTATATATCTGAAGGTAAGTGGGAGCAAGTTTATTTTTCTAATTCTGTATGTTGATGACATCTTGCTAGCAACTAATGATCTTGGTCTATTAAGTGAGACTAAGAAGTTTCTCTCTAACAACTTTGAAACGAAGGATATGGGTGAGGCAAGCTATGTGATTGGAATAGAAATATTCCGAGATAGGTCACAAGGATTGTTAGGTTTGTCTCAGAAAACATATATTAATAAAGTTTTAGAGAGATTCAGAATGGATAAATGTTCATCATCTCCTGTTCCAATACAAAAGGGAGACAAGTTTAGTCTTATGCAATGTCCACAGAATGATTTGGAACGAAAACAGATGGAGATGATTCCTTATGCATCTGTTGTTGGGAGTTTGATGTATGCTCAAACATTTACAAGGCCAGATATTAGCTTTGCAGTTGGTATGCTTGGAAGATACCAGAGTAATCCAGGATTAGATCATTGGAAAGCTGCAAAGAAAGTCTTAAGATACTTGCAAGGGACAAAGGATCACATGCTTACTTATAGAAGATCTGATCATATTGAGGTGATTGGATATTCAGATTCAGACTTTGCTGGTTGTGTAGATACAAGAAAGTCTACATTTGGTTATTTGTATCTTTTAGCTGGAGGAGCAATATCATGGAAGAGTGCAAAGGAATCAGTCATTGCTGCATCTACAATGGAAGCTGAATTTGTGGCATGCTTTGAGGCTACGGTTCAGGCTAATTGGTTGCGGAACTTTATTTCAGGACTTGGAATAGTCGACAGTATTGCCAAGCCGCTGAAAATTTATTGTGATAATTCCGCAGCTGTCTTCTTTTCTAAAAACGACAAGTATTCTAAAGGTGTTAAACATATGGAATTGAAATACTTTGCCGTTAAAGAAGAAGTTCAGAAACATAGAGTGTCAATAGAACATATTAGCACGAATCTTATGATAGCTGACCCTTTAACAAAAGGGTTGTCGCCCAAAATATTTTCTAGTCATGTTGAGAGTATGGGCATTATGTCTACTGGTGAATGTTAAACAGTAATGTTGTTTGACACTCTGAGCTCATTAATGTATAAGTTTTTGAATTTTCTGTTTTCAATCTTATGTGTATGCATGCAAATGATGATGTTGAAAACAGATTTTGTCTTTGATAAAGACATTATGTTTGAACCCGTTATGGATTTCCCATTCTAAGATCGTGTGAGGAGAAGACTAATATAGTAGTACATGGAAGGAAATATGTTGTTATAATAACATATAACCGTCATGACTCTTATTAGTTCCTATCCTTAATTACGTTAATGATGGAACCAATATATGTAAAGTCTATTCATGCGCATTATGATTGATATAATTATTAAGTGACACAATATCACATGAGTCAAGTGGGAGAATGTTAGAAAAATAATAATAATTATAATAATAATTATTTATTATTTTAATGTATGACTCATATGAAATATTAATTTAATTAAAGGACTTATTGGTCATTATGTATGGGATAATGGGAAGTTATTTTAACCTCCCAAAATTGCACGTAACCGACTTGATGGAGGTTGGCTTCTTTATGTACATGGGTTCTGTCTCTCCCAGAAGTGTTCTTTCACCGTAGCCATTAGAAAGATGTGAAGAAGAAAGCGAAAGGGAAGAGATAGATTGGGACTTGTAGAAAGTTCTTCTGTCGTCGTTGTTTCCTTTCTCATGGATCAAGGTATGTCGTCAATCTTTCGTATAAATGAGAATCATGAATTTCAAGATCCTTCTAGTTTTATGAATTATGAACTTTAAGAAAACTTCGATTTAACATCCCCTAGTTTCTAGGTGCGGAAACGCACCATCTATTTAGTTTTAGACAAACCCATGGCTATGGTCATAGCATTCAATTGAATCAAACCGATAAGACAAGGAAGAGGATGCAGACAACCTTGTCGCCAACATCGGGATGCGACAAAGTGACGATATGCTCTTGCAATTACTAGGAATGGCAAAGAACTTGTGGAGATATCTTATCGGAAGAAGAAAATGCGATCATAGAGAGAGAGTTCGATCGGCGAATGTTATGGTTGAAGGAAATACCGTACTTGCAAAAACTGCATTAACAAGTCTCGTCAAGGAATCAGGGAATGCAAATGGAGAAACAGCACTCGGTAATGACAATGTTGGAGACCATGATCAGAGCAACCATCAGATGATAGGGGGAACAGAAGAGAAGAGTCCCGAAAATCAACATTGGTGAAGTCTGCACCTTCTTGTACGCAGTGCTGACTCAGAGAAAAAAGGTGAAGGGTCCTGTGCCCTCGATGAAGCTAAAGCTAAGCCACGTAGGAGATGATGGGAAGCTCAATCACCTTGATGCCTTTTGGACAGGTTATCCTAACTCTGTAGGATCCAAAATCCTTTTGTTCCTTTAAAATTTAAATGTTTAGTGTGGCTGAAGGAATTAGAAGAGAAAATCACAAAATTTGAAATGCCTTCTAGGTCCAACCATACTTCACTATGACTAAGTTGTGTTTTTTTTATTATTAAAGAATCTTGAAGATATTATTTTTTTATTCCGGAAAGTCAGTCTTGTTTTTTTAATGTTCATGTAATTCAGTGACTCATTTTATAGATCCGTATTGCATGTTAGTCAACATTGTTCAACTCTTTCTTTCAAGGATTGCATATTAATATGTTTGTTATTTTTGCTTCTATCAATTTTGGGCTGATAAAATTTCACCAAAAATTGTGAACATTTACGATTAGGGAGGAGCAAAAATTGAGAATTCGATTTTAAAAATTAATTCAGTTATTTCATAATTTCAATTGTTTTTAAAAAAATATTATTTTGAATATTTTGATTTGCGTTAATTTTACAGTTTCTAATTAGATTATACCGAATAAATCAAAATTTAACACTAATATCATGTTAATTTTCACAAATTAAAACCATAGCGGATTGAAATCAGCCCTAGATCTAATACCACAACCAATTTATATTGAAAAAATGTGGTCGATTAATTCAAAAAATTTTAATTTATTTGATTTAGATTTAATTTCATTCGATTTTAAACTGATTTCTGACTATAAAATTTAAATTCAATAAGAGGAAAAATTAATTTGGTTGTCAACTTACAAACTATATATAATACATTATTAATTGCTTAGATAATAAGCCACAGGCTCTATAGTGTTGTTTTAAAAAAAAAAAATAACGAATATTTTCGTGGGTTTTCAATTTCTAATTTTCTAAAAAATAATTTAAAATTGAAAAAATATAAAATATTAATCATCGGTTTTTTTTAAGATTAGTGTATAATAAAATTCATTTTTTACATGAAATATTTAATTTTCCGCACAAAAAGAAAAAAATGGAAATAAAAAACAATGAATTGTTTCATTTATATGTGCATGTTTTGTTTCCGTTTTTTAATTACTATATTGAGGTCAGTGCAAAGATTATGATTGAATCACGAACACATAACATGAAAATTATAAAACTAAAGGATTCCAATTGAGGAATCACAACTGATTACTCCCCTAAAGATAGGATCTATCCAAAATAACACTATCAAAATGGATTACAACTTATAACTACAATACATTAAACTCATACAGGTGATGATAAAATTAGGAGATTTGAATGTCCATGCATAATAATTCTTACTTCAAGAAACATAATTAAGGATAAAGATTGTCATGTTCGAGCTTGGATCCTTGTACCAGGCTTGGCCATTGATTCAGCTTGGGTTGCTAGACCTCTTTCGGCTGCTCTTTTCCTCGATGCCCGACTGAGAGAATCTTTTTCTAAGGACTTCAAGGACCTCCTCCATTTTTACATCCTTAAGCTTGAGCAATACCATTGCATGGTATATCAGATCTGCCATCTCTGATGCAGTTCGAGTCTTGTCTTCATTTTGGAGCAATGTTTCTACGAGTTCTGAGGCCTCTTCTCTGAAAGCATAGGATCCAAAACACCGTAATGCATTATTCAACATGTAAAGTAGCAGCTAAGAACAACAAAGTGAATTAAGCGTTAGTTTTAACAGATCGAGCAAGATCTCAAGTTCATCAAGCTCCAACTCTAAGGAAGCCACCATTAAAAGAAACAATAAACATCTTAATGATAATGAATAGAATTTTCTATGGTTCATTTTTCATTCACGGCTTCAACTCTAATTGATTCAATTTACCAACTATTAAATTCACAAACTATCTTCAATCATAATAATCTCATTTTATTATTATTTTTTTAATGTTCCTCACTCTTCTTGCCTAAACCAAGTTGTGATTGATTGGTTTCTATCATAAACAAAATAATTTGGAACCCATCATTTGTTAAAGAAACTTAATTAGAATTTTAAAAATTTATAAATAGATCTACTTCGAGATTGATCAAAGTGCAGTCTTATTATCCTAAATCATTATACATCATTCTTCTACATATCATATCACGTTTAACTATCATATGTTTTACCTTCTTATTTCGGCAATTTACCAAACAACGCACCTAAATTTACTAAAAGGCGTACATTACTTTACTATTTATCAAAGAGCTCACCTTTTCAAGTGCAATTCTTGTTTTACCCTCCTGACAATCTGACTTTTTCTACCGTTTTTCTTTTCTCCACTATTTTTCTCTCTTCTCTTTTTTACCGGCATACAGAACATACGAATAACATTACATAAGATTTAATCAATTTTTAATAACATTTTAATACATTTGAAGAAGTCAAAATAAACAATGGATAACATATTTGAACTCCTTGCAATCTTAGAAATCCACTAGAACTGAAATGAATGTAATCAGAGCTCTCTAGGTCCATCAGTGGATTTCGGTCAAAACCCACTGATGGACCTAGAGAGCTCCGATTGTACCCATTTCAATTTCTATGAATTTATTTTGTTGCAAGGAGTTCAAATATGGTGTCCATTATTTATTTCGACTTTTCATAGATGTTAATATGTAAAATGAAAGAATCATCAAAAACGCCCATGTTGGGCCTGATATGGAATCATATCAGGCCCGACGTGGGCGTTTCTTATGATTCTTTCATTTTACATGTTAACATCTATGAAAAACCAAAATAAATAATGGACACCAAATTTGAACTCCTTGTAATATCATAAATCCATAGAAACTAAAATGGGTGCAATCGGAGCTCTCTAGATCCATTAATGGGTTTTGGTCTAAATCCATTGATGAACCTAGAGAGCTACGATTGCACCCATTTCAGTTCCTATGGATTTCTGATGTTGTAAGGAGTTCAAATATGGTGTCCATTATTTATTTTTGGCTTCTTCAAATATATTAAAATATTATTAAAAAATTGACTAAATCTATGTAATGTTATTCATATGTTCTGCATGCCGGTAAAAAAGAGAAGAGAGAGAAAAATAATGGAGAAAAAAAAAGTAGAAAAAGTCATATTGTTAGGAGGGTAAAACAGGAATGACACTTGAAAAGATGCACTCTTTGGTAAATAGTAAAGTAACGTATGTCGTTTAGTAAATTTAAAAATTTAGGTGCGTTGTTTGGTAAATTGCCGTTCTTATTTTTGCTGATTCATTATGTATATTATGCATGACCCCTTTTTAGATACTTTATCTGTAGAGATAATTGAAGATTAAATTAGTATAAGGTCGCATACAGATATGTGAGCATATGCAATACAGTGAAGCAGCATAGCATATGCCGAATGCCATACTTAAACAAGACTGTTTACAATACAGATTGAGACAAAGATATTATATATCAGTAAACATGTAAAAAGATAAAATTAACATACATATAATACCTCAAGCATATAGGAGATACTGTATTAAATCTTAAACATGCATACAAACAAGATATGGATTAGCATTGTTCATGAAATGTTCACAAGTTCTACTAATGAACAATTTATGATTCTTCATAAACATTCACAAGTCAAAATGCTAAGTTCATGTTTGGCTTATTGCCCAAGCTTAATGATTCTATCAAGGTTTTTTTATGTTTACTGAACAAACATGGTCAAGCTCTTATTGAGTGGAGTATCAAGTCTGTGAAGTTTGACTCACTTGCAGCCATATTGAATACTCACCAACTCTGGATTTACCAATCTTGGCTTGAACAAACACCATCTTCCATGTTGTAGACAATAGTTTGGAAAGACACAAATAACAAGATAAGTTGTTGTACCACCCAAAAGCAGTATAGTTTGTACCTACTCAAGTATAGTTTGTACCTACTCAAGGTTCTCCATTGTTAAACTGCTATTATACAGATATCATAGTTATTAAAAACTTATCAATTTGTTAAATCTCATCAGAGTCAACCACACACAAACATAAATTTAGAGTGAACTAAATCTCATGGCATTTTTAATTCATTGACTAAATACCAATTGATATCAAGCTTCAATATATCAGGACCCTTGTCTTTTGACAAAATTGTTGGGTCAATCTATCCCTGAGGACTGAGGTCCAAAAAATGGTTGGCAAAGAACAATAGAAACTAACCCAACACGAACTGGAGAATTATATCAACCGCGATATACAAAAAAATAATTCCCAGTTCTGCATGAGTTGTATGTGACAGTAATGAAGACACACACCTGACTTTGGAGCAAAGTAACTCGTTGTCAAGAAGCAACTTCTTCGTCCATGATGATTTTCCATTTTTCAATGAGTCGATTTCATCCTTGCGTTGTGAAATTGTAGCCTCCAATGAGTATAAGGTTGTAGATGCTAGATGATCTTGGATGGACTGTAAGCAATGATGTAGATAAACTACCACAAGATTCCAAAATAACCAAGAAGCATAGCAGAAAGAAGATATTAAACAGTCTTGAGAAATATCCGGATTACAAACCTCTTGATCACCCAAAAGATCATATACAGAAGAATAGTAACAGGTCTCTGCTCCAGTATGGCAGGTTGGTCCAACAGGCTTCCCAAGGTATATGATCTAAACAAAGGTAGTAAAAGTAATGCATCAAAATCTTTGATCAAACACAACACTAAATTATCTTCTGAAAGCTTACTGAATCATGATCACAATCAAGAAAAATGTCATGGACATTTATGAAGTTCATAGAGGTCTCTCCCTTCGTCCACAAGGTTGACCTTGATCTACTGTAGAAAGTTGCCTTCCGAGATGCAATGGTAACTGCGAGTGCTTCTTTGTTTGCAAAACCCTGCATCAAAATAGCTCCAGTGTCCACGTTTTGTGCAATAGCAACTGCCAACCCTTTGCTGTCCCATTTGACACTGTCTAATAGTGTTTCTACCTGAGCAATTCATGGGAAAACAGATAAAAATTTGTTCATATTAGTTCTTGTATTGAAGCCACATAAATCTAATGCTAACAAAGTCATTTTTATTAAATACCTTGAGAAAGAAAATAAATTTTAACTAAAGCAAGAGGACAGGTATTATAAATGATGTAAGCCTAAAACCTAATGTCAAGTGAGACAAACATTGAGTAAAGGTTTGGAGGTCAATGTTGTAAGTGATTCTTTGATTACCTTAGAAGTGATAGGAAGGCTCTTAGCTGCAGGTTGGAATGACTGATCAGATAAAGAAGCAGAGATTTTTAATGAACAATTTTGGTTCCAGTGCTTCACCCGACTCATGAGACGGTGTTCAACTGCACCACTGATCAAAGAATGGAAACACACAAGGGAAGCAGCTGGCATTTGAGCTGCCTCTTTAACTTACAGATCAGGCTGCTCAGAATGAAAAATCCTGAAGTCAAGAGGATAGCCAAACAAAATGAACACGTTGGTAATAGAAATGGATCAGCAGCCAAATTTTTTGTCATTAGTTCACTAGTCATCCTAGATTTTATAAAATAAAAATACATTTAGCGGAATCATAATTTGTGATAATCATAAATATAGTAATCTAAATAAAAAAAATCCGAAATGTCATATTAAACAAATAAAGAACTAAAGTATGACCAGAATGCATCACAAAAGGATAGGCTGGATGACTAGAAATTTTCTACACATGTGGCCAAACATTACATACTATAAACCACTATATTACCAAAAAATATTACAACTCTAAATTAGGTATAGCTACTATAATCACCTAGAGGCAAGCTAGGTTACCAAACTTTCTGAAATCATAATCCATTTTAATTACCAAGGTTTGACACAAACATGAGGAGTGGACGGGGCTAACAAAGATGTAGGCAAGATCACCAAGGCCTAAAAAACTAAAGTAGACAGAAGCATATAAAGATGAATAAAAATGAAAAACACAACTGACAGCCCTAAAGATCAATTTCTGCAGTTAGGGCATGATCGTATAGACCTGTATCAGATCAGTTACTGAAAATGCGAATGACTCCTCCAAAACTACCTGAGCACTAATCATACATCAGATCAACATCAAAACAGCTTCGTAAATTTATTAAGGCAGCACTGATCCCTACCGATCATAAGACCAATCATGTTAGTGCATGTACTAGTTATATATGTTGCACAATCCTAAATCAACCAGCGCAAGGATATACATTCACCAATAAGAAATCATCATAGGTTTACCACTACAAAAAGTTCCAATAAATCAAATATACAACCAGAATTTGTGGGTTCTGATGGTTAGAAGAGAGTGAAGATACCTTACTAAAAAGTAGCAGATTTCCAGAGAGAGTAGTCAGTCGGTTGCCAAATCGCCGGAAATCGGAGGGAAGATGAACAAGGGGCGGGAGGTAGCGTGGATGGTTGCTGCTGGCAGCTGGAAAGAAGAAAAAAAATGAGGGGAAGGCGAAAACACGATGGCGAGAATCGGAAAGGAGAAAGGCGCGATGACAGCTACAGGAGGAGGGTGCCGCTGCCGCGACGGAGAGTGGCGACGAGACGGCGCTCCAGTTGTTAGAGGAACAAAGGAGCGTGGCGATCCAGTTGTTAGAGGAATAATGGAGCTTTAGGTTATCCAGCCAAAAATCGAAAAACAACTAAATCGATTCACAGCGGTTCAACTAATGTTCAACTGAGCCCATGTTAAAATTCGAACCCTACGCACACCAAATCAATTTCGGCCTAATAATTTAACACCAATTAAATTATTTTTGTAAAAATAATTTATTTAAAAAATATTAATAATTTTAATATCATATAAATTAATATTGCATATTATAAAATTATCTTAAATATAAATAATTATATTTACATATTTTTTTATTAATTCAAATTGAAATTATTTGCTAAAGTTGAAGAATCTCCATTAGTCACTAATAACACTGAATAACTATGTAGCTCAACAATTAGCCCTAATTAAGGAAGATGACTTCATGCTTATTAATGGCTTAGTGGCTAATTTCTTTCTCTACAAAGAAGCATGATTAAGGTTGATACCTTGCACAACTTACCCTGAGTGACGATGGGTGATAAACTACGTGGCAATCTGACGTGACCTAAATTTGAAATTTTTTTTAATACCTCTCACATATGCATGCAACTCTCTTCTTTTTTCTGCATGCAAGGTATTGATTTTTACAAACTAGCACCAACAACAAATGAAACCAGCATAATGTTGATGCCGATTTGTTGAAATCAATACAACATTAGTGTTGATTTGTACAAATTAACATCGTACAAACCAATACCAACGTGTTGGTTTGTACAACCAATAATGGTGTTGTTTGCATATAACGTTGATATTGATTTATGCAAAATCAGCACTAAGTGGTGATAGTTTCAACAAACCAGCAATGGTACTAGTTCACTATATTGATACAGTCTGACCTGGTTGTTGTTTTGATGTTGACACTGATTTAAGTTTGTATCAGATATTAATTAAACTCAGACTGATTGATGATCAAGGTTGATCATGAGGAGAGGAAAAGTCCAAGTACGGATACTTGGCACGCAAAGTCGGAGAGGGCTCGGCAGCTCATTCTCCGGACTAGGTCAGAGAGGGCTCGGTAGCTCGTTCTCTGGACCGGACGAAGTCAGAGAGGGCTCGGCAGCTCGTTCTCCGGACTAGGTCAGAGAGGGCTCGGTAGCTCGTTCTCTGGACCGAACGAAGTCGGAGAGGGCTCGGCAGCCCGTTCTCCGAACTAGATCAGAGAGGGCTTGGTAGCTCGTTCTCTGGACCAGGAAGACGTTAGGGTTTAGGGCTGGGAGGCTCTAAAACTAACACAAGACATTGGATCGGTCTGTTGACCGATCCAGTGATACTCTGGTTGTCTGGATCGGTCGGCAGACCGATCCAGTGATACATGATTTACCTGATCGGTCTCGTGACCGATCAGTGACCACACAGAAAGTCTCTGTGGGTTATCTGATCGGTTTGGGGACCGATCAGTAACCACACAGAAGCATTCTGTGGGTTATCTGATCGGTCTACAGACTGATCAAAAAGAAGCGATCAGAAACGCTGGGACTCAAAGCAAGAGGGGGGATCGGTCTGTGGACCGATCCACCCATAGGCTGATCGGTCCACAGACCGATCAGACTCTTCCCGGACCGATCAGGATGAGTCCTGATCGGTCCAGAGAGCTATGGATCGGTCTGTTGACCGATCCACAACTTGTCGTTTGTTTCTGCTGCTTCTCTGATATTTCTGATTCACTTCTGATTCACCTGATCAAATCATCTGCTGTGAGATTTTTAAGTTACAGGTTGTAGGTATCATGCCATTGGTTAATTTCAAATGAAGCTCCATCAAAAGAATAAGAACAAGTGCCCTTTATGATGTATTTCACTGCAAGTGATGCAATTCGGGCTTCAACGTTCACTGGCCGCGATCAGTTGGACTCTTGCTCATTGGTTCGAGCTCAGAGACACCAGTGAAGACCATGGATGGTATTGGTGTGAGTTCAGAGAACCAGATGAGAAGCAAGAGTGATTGGCGACGCCTGAGTTGGTTGCAGCGATTCGACACAGGTGACAGTGATTCGGGACAGTGAGAAAGCACAATAAGAAGAAGGAAGAAGAGAGGTTTGCTAAGGTTCTGGAAAAACTCTCTGTCGATCAAGAGGTTGTGTTGTTGAGCTCTTGACTGAAGACTTCCTTCTGTCTTTGCATGCGTTTTGCTTCGTGGCTGTAAGTTTCATTTGTTCATTCCGTTAGCCACAAAACTCTGTAAGTCATTGTGCTTTGTTTTCAAATCTATTCTGTGACTTTTGTGGAGAGGTTACTCCACCGAGAAGGAGAAACACTTAGCCGGATTTTATCCGGGGTGTGATCTACCGAAAGATCAAGGGATCGTCCACCTTACGGACACGCCGAGGAGTAGGGGCAAGTTATCCCCGAACCTCGTACATCGTTTTGTTAGTGGTGGTTTGTTCTTTTCCTTGCATCAGTTTTCATTTTACTTATTGTAAAATACCGAAAATAGGCGAATAATGATAAGTGAATTTTCCGAAATTTTTGAAAATTTTTCGAGAATTTTTCGGAGCTCGTACGGACGAGTTAACGGGGATAAAAAGGGGCCCGGAAAAGCCTGTTTAGGTTACCCCATTTAAATGAGGAAATGTTTATATTTACATTTCCTTTTTCTTTTATTTTCTTTATTTTCTTTATTTGTTTCTTCTCTTCCCCGTTGAGGCCTCGCGTGCCCGACACCTCGCCGCACCCTCTCTTCTCCCGATCGCCTGCCCTAACCCCACATCTCCGCAAAACCGCCCGACGACGGTTCCATCCTTCTCCCTCACGACCTCGCTAGAAGCCGAGCACCTCCCCTCTACCTAGCGCCGGAGCCCTAGCTCTCGATCCGCCGCCGATCGATTGTCGTCCTTGCCGCAGCACCTTGGCACCACACACCTTCGATTAGGACCAGTGCTAGACGTTTCCTCCTGTTCGCCGGCCACGATGAAGACCTAGATCCGAAGCACCTGTTCACCGGCCGCGACTTCTTCTGCCCTAGCCGGCCGACCGCAACTCCCTCACCCTTCCGAGACACCGCCGACAACAGGAGCCTAGTGTCGGCGCTGTATGATCATCAAACTTTCTTCTTTGTTGATCATCTGCACCTTCCAGCAGTCCTTCTCCCTAGATCATCGCCCTTGTGCGGGTAGATTTTTGACCAGAAGGGGAGAATCCAGCAAGGTGGTTTCGCGCTGAGGTGTTCTTGTCCAGCATATCGTTGCAGCTCTTTAATTTTGGATCAACAGCAATTCATCTGTTGAGGTGAGTTTTTGTACTGAGGATTAGGGTTGCAGCAAATCTTTTGCTGTATGATTGGAGTTTAGTTACAGATTTAGATTCATTAGTAATCATTTACTTGAGGAATTGTTAAGGTGGATTAAATCAACAGAAAATGATTATCAAGTGTTGGATGGATTTTGGAAGAAAGGGATGAGATTGTTAGATTGGATTTATTAAGATTTTGGCTTGCATTGTCCGATCTACGATAAACCTAAGTGATTGATTGTATATTTATTTCAGGGTTCTGATTTGAGACAAGAGCTTTGATTAGAGGACATACGATCTACATTGGAGGCGGGTACCTCTTGACTTATCTTTTATGATATCGTCATTTGGATATGCATAGTACTTTATAGCTGCAAGCAATGAACATGTTTGTCTTTGGTATGTCACTGTTTGATATCCATAGCATGTTAGGTTTGTCGCTTGTTATGTATCCGTGCTTATATCTCGTGATTTGTTACCATGAGTATCTTATTGCCATGAGTACTTTATTACCATGAGTACCTTAGTTCCTAGAGTAAGTGACATACCATGCTTTACTGAGGTTAGGGTTAGACTCTGGATTTTTGTTTCTGACATGTATATCCAAATTATCTGATACTTAGGTTTTTATGCCATGCTTGGATTGTGTATTTCTATTGGTATATCATATATGATTCGTGTACCTAGATCTTGTGGCTTTGATCTGTGCATATTGTAGGTACATATGCTATGGAAGGGGGATATGTTTAGGATCTAGGTTGTTATACCATAAAGGACCAGTATACCCTAGATCCGTGGATTTGACATACTGATACTGTGGTACCCATATTATGTATATATGGATTTTTCTTTATGCTGATCGGGACATTCCATACTTATTATGTTCAGGACATAGGTTTTTGATATTCTATCTGACCTGTGTACTCTAGATCTTGGTATGTGACCATCGATTTTACCGTACTCATTTTATACATATGGATATGGTTATGTTGATCAGTTTATGACCATGCTTAGTGTCATGCATCATGATTGCATCTTTGCGCGATTATCGGCTCTACTATGGTTGAGCACATCTCCATTATATGTCTGCACACACCACCACTCATGGATTAGTGGTATATCGAGACAGTGTGTGGAGGTTCTGTTGGCTCCGTTGGTCCGAGGACTCGGTGGTAGCCGTGATCGATTCCTTCTGTTTGGCTCCGGCATTTAGTGTAGCAGCGTGCCGGCAGACGGTGGACTCTGTTGGCTCCGTTGGTCGGGTGACTCAGTGTGGTAGCCGACAGAGATACCTCCCGTCATCGTGTCGGGAGATGAGAGCATTGAGCTCCCCATTTATGATTTGAGGTCACGGGACACTCCGACAACATCCCGCCCACTCGGTCACTCATCGGGAGTAGTGACGACAGTGCAGTTGTCACAACCCTACCCACTCGGTCTCACCATTTGTGTGTGAGATGACCGACTGGCGTCAGGTGACCAGGGCGCATCATTAGCATCATATGCATTGATGCATTTATATTTTATGATTGTGTTTGCTGCATTTGGTTGGATACATACTTTTGACTGCATACAGGATTATTGACACTTTCGGTTTGACGACCCTTTTGTCCGGATAGGAGTTCTGGTGAGTACAGCTTCCTCGGTTACCTTTCGGTTTTGTATTCCTATATATGATTAGGAAGCTGTATTCCATGTTTGTTGCTGTTAGATATATCTTACTACTCATGTCAATTGGTATTCGCTGAGTTGTTGAACTCACCCCCGTTGATACTATCTTTTTCAGGTACCAGGTTGATTTTGGTGTCGCTTGGAATATCCTGTCTGCTGGTCCCCACGTCACATCAGAAGACTTATCGGTTTCACGTATGTTTTGTTTGTTTATGTATCAGTTTGTTTAGCTCTGTACTCCGGTTTTGTTTTTGGAGTGTTGATGTTGTTATGTGGTATTTTGTATTTGTTGTTGGTTGTGTAAGCCTAGCCGGCTAGCAGTTTTGTGTTTGGTTTGTATATGGTTTCTGTCGTTTTCCGTTGTGTTTTTTTTTTGTATCAGCCGAGTAGGCTGTATCATATAACTGCGTGGTTGTGTGTATATTCCAGCCGCCTGTGGCTGATGTATATTGTGTATGTAGAAAGTTTCAGATTGTCCGTCGTACAGGGGAGGTGCTGCCGAAAATTTCTTCGGACAGGGACTCCTCCGGAGCGTGACACTTATTTCCACTGTGCTAACAAACTTTTGTGAGGAAATTGATTGGATTTTTAAAGGAGACTATTCACACCCCCCTCTCTAGCCATCCGAAGGTCCTAACAAGTAGTATCAGAGCAATGCGCTCTTCATCCGGATTAACACCCTTAAGAGCAAGAAGATGACTATGAAGGAAGGTTTTAGTACCAATCGCCCACCCTACTTCGATGGAGCGGATTTCCAATATTGGAAGAGTCGTATGGAGTATTATCTCAAGACCGACATCTCCATGTGGTTCTCGGTCAAGGAAGGTTTCACACCTCCGAAGGATGAAGAAGGTAAGGAACTAGAGTCGTCGAGGTGGTCCACCGAGCAAACTCGCAAAGGACAAGCCGATGCCAAGGCGGTGGTCACACTACAATGTGGAATAGCCAAAGATCAGCTTGTCAAGGTAGGTCCATTCATGAGTGCAAAGGATTTGTGGAACAAGTTCATCGAGCTCCAAGAAGGAACTCGAGACTCTCGGATCGCCAAGAGAGACTTGTTCCTAAACCAACTACAAAATCTCACCATGAAGGAGAATGAAACGGTAAGTGAACTATACGGAAGGTTCAAGGAGATCATCAATGGTCTTCACTCCGTGGATGAACGCGTAGAAAATCGCGATCTCGTAAGGTACGCTCTCAAAGCTTTTCCAAGGAATGTCTTGTGGTCATCTATGGTAGATGCCTACAAGATCTCCAAGGACCTCTCAATTGTTAAGTTAGATGAATTCTTTTGTGAAATGGAACTTCATGAGCTTGCTAACAAGGGTCAAAAAGAGAAAGGTATTGCTTTAGTTGCAGGAGAAAAGAGCAAGGATGGAAGGAGGAAGAAAGAAAAGAAGAAGGAGAAAGAAATTTCTACATCCTCATCCTCCTCCGAGTCCGATGATGAAGGAGGATCATCATCAAGCGAGATGGCCAACTTCGTGAGAAGAATCATGAGAAGGAGCCGAAGATACAAAGGGAAAGGTAAGTCTATTGATCAAAATATTGATAAGACTAATGTTACTTGTTATGAGTGTAGCAAGAAAGGACACTATCGGAGCGAGTGTCCGAAACTCAAGAAGAAGGAAGAAAGGGCCAAGAAGAAGAAAGCTCTCAAAGCTTCTTGGGATGAATCCTCCTCAAGCTCATCGGAGGAAGAGAAGGAGAAAAGCACTCGTCAATTAGCACTCATGGCAAGGGAGGAATCGGACTCCGGAAGTGATACATCAGCCGCGGCTTCATCATCTTCGGATGATGAAGAGGTAACCTCTCCACATTTAGAAAAATGCTATAAGACTATTGCTCATTTATATACACTGCTTAAGAAATCAAAAACTGAAATCAAATTATTAAAAGAAGAAGTAGAACACTTGAAGACTCTTAGGGAAGATGAGGTTGATGACCTTCATCAAGAGCTTCTTGAGGATGAAAACAAAGCTCTAAAGAGTGAAGTTGAGAAACTCAAGAAAATGCTTGAGAAATTCTCAACTAGCTCTAAGACCTTAGATATGATTCTAAATGCCCAAAGGGCGATCTACAACAAGGCTGGATTAGGATACCAACCTAAGGAGTCTAGTTTCATTTCCTTAGTGTCTAGAACCCAATTTCATAGATCACATGCTTCTAGGGTTCATGAGACTAGGAAGGGTGTGACCAAGGCATGGGTTCCTAGGTCTTTCATTGTAGATGCATTAGGTCCCAAGATTTGGGTACCTAAAACATCTATCTTTCGTGTCTTGTAGGCAGTTGTCAAGGGGGAGCATCTATCAACTTGATTTGTTGATAGTGGATGCTCCAAGCACATGACCGGGGACAAGTCACTCTTTACCACCCTTCAAAACAAAAATAGAGGTAATGTGTCTTTTGGTAATAATGGTAGTCTTAAGGTTATAGGAGTTGGAGATATTCAAATATCCAAATGTCTCCAAATCAAAAATGTCCTTCTAGTCAAGGGGATGACTTTTAATCTCCTAAGTGTCAGCCAATTGTGTGATACGGGTTACACAATTGAGTTTCATTCAAGTCAATGTCTGGTCAAACACATTGACACACTTGACATGGTACTAGTAGGCACAAGGGTAGATAACATTTACCAAGTATCCTTTAAAAGTACTACTAATGCCTCTGCTAAATGTTTCATGTCAAAAGAAGAAGAATCATGGTTATGGCATAGAAGATTGGCCCACGTAAACATGAAGAATATTCGAAAGCTGGCCAACAAAGGATTAGTGCGAGACTTACCAAGCATCAAGTATCAAAAGACAAAATTATGTGATGCATGTCAAAAGGGTAAGCAAACAAAAGCGGCTCATAAAGGTAAAAGCGCTGTAAGTACATCTACTGCTTTAGATTTATTACATATGGATTTGTTTGATTGCAGTAATGTTATTTCATTGAATGGGAGTAGATACTGTTTAGTGATCATTGATGATTTTACTAGATATACATGGACCTTCTTTTTGAAAAATAAGGATCAAACCATAGATGTTTTTGTTTCTTTTTGTAGAAAAACTGAAAATGAAAAATCGACAACAATTAAAACAATTAGAAGTGATCATGGTGGAGAATTTCAAAACCATAGATTTTTAGAATTTTGTCAAGAAAAAGGATATAGGCATGAGTTCTCTACTCCAAGGACCCCACAACAAAATGGGGTTGTGGAAAAAAAGAACCGAGTCTTGCAAGAGGCTGCACGAAGCATGCTCAATGAGTACTCATTACCGAGCTACTTATGGGCTGAAGCGGTAAATACCGCTTGCTATGTGCAAAACCGAGTCTTGATACATAGGTTTTTAGGAAAGACTCCCCATGAACTTTGATTTGGGAAACCCCCTACAATTAAACATCTTAGGGTGTTTGGTTGTAAGGTGTTTATCTTGAACACCAAGGATCATCTTGGAAAGTTCACGGCTAAGGCTGACGAAGGGATACTAGTCGGGTACTCTTTAACCAGCAAAGTCTATCGAGTCTACAACATTAGGACTAAGTTGATTGAAGAGTCCTCGGATGTAGCATTTGAAGAAATCCCTAAATCGAATGATCAATCAAAGGATGTAGGAGAAATTCAATTTGAACTTAGAAATCTAAGTTTAAATGATCAAAACATAGAAAGAGTCGAAGTTGACTCCGATGACGATGAGCAAAGGCAAGAGAGGACTCAGTCTGATCCTTTACCTGATACTGAGCCCTTGCCTGTGTCTAGTGAGACCATTCATGAGGCACCGCCAACACCAAGGCAATCTAGGATAGCCTCTAGTCATCCCCAAGACCAGATTGTGGGAGACATTCAACAAGGGGTTAGGACTAGGTCATTCTTTAGAAATGAGTCTAATGAGGTCGCCTTGATCTCAGAAATCGAATCAAAATTAGTTGATGATGTAGGACCGTTAGATTCGATAGAGGGGGGTGAATATCGATTCGAAAATATCGAGTATAAGCGCAGCGGAAAAGTAAAGTAGACACGGTGTTTTTACTTCGTTCGGAGCCTGTGACGACTCCTACTCGAAGGCCCGTACTTCTTGAGTACTTTCGTTGGGCAATTCACTAGCAATTCGGATAATTACAATTTAAGTACAAAAAGATGCTAATAAAAAAAAAACAAATCTGTATCGACAGACAAGGAAATTAAAAGAGCGGGATCGTGTCGTCGGAGCTTTGTGAGCGTCGTTGGAGCGCAGAGCAGCAGAGCGAGTAATCTCAGAGTTCTCAAATGTGAAACAGATGATCCTGAAGCTCCTGCCTAGGGCTTCTTTTATATGTTGCTCCAGGCGCCTGGATTCCTTCCGGACGCCTGGAATGTGACGTAGCTGCTCAAACCGAGATGCTCCACGTGGCGACGACTTGGCCTGGATATAATTTGCTTTCCGAGCGCCCGGACCACTTTGTTCCAGAAAGCTCCCTTTTCCTACAAAACAAAATTAGTCCGAGGCAATATATATCCTGCAAAATAGATCGTTAGCACATTTTATAATAGTATGAATTAGCACAAATAGTATGACTTAGATTTCGTCTTTCCGAGACCGGAATCTAGTCACGATCTCGACTTAGACATCTGAAATGGATCTAAGCCGGATCGACGCCTAATGTTCCCTTCCCGGGAACGCGTCCTCGCAGTCACTCCCCTCTAGTGACTTACCTCACTTACCTGCCAGACGTTCGGTCAGCCCTTCGACCCATCTGGACTTCTTGCCAGCTATCCGGTCAGCCCGTCGACCTAGCTGGACTTCTTGCCAAGCGTCCGGTCAGCCCGTCGACCCGCTTGGACTTCTCGCCAGCTATCCGGTCAGCCCGTCGACCTAGCTGGACTTCGTGCCAGACATCGACCTGTCTGGACTTCTTCTGCACACTCGATCAAAGTGTCAGATAACAACAAAACTAACTTAACCTATTTGTCATTCATCAAAACCTAGGTTAGACCGTTAGTGCTACCCGCACCAACAATCTCCCCCTTTTTGATGGAATGACAACCTGGTTAAGTTAGTGAAAGGACGCAAAAATAAATAACACAGGTACATCGGTTTTAAAGTTAGTTTTAGTGTTTTCAATTTGGTTTAGCTAACTTAACCACCTAACCCTCCCCCTTTGGCATTCATCAAAAAAAATAAGCAAGGGTAAACAATCTTTTAGTGTAGAGTTGCTGTAAAAAGTAATCAAATTAAAAAACAGCTAATTTTGAAAAATATCTAAGTTTGGTTCAAAATTCAAAGATAAAAGTACAATTTTTTAACACCAAGTTAAAAAATAGTCAAGTTGACTTGGAGGAGACAAGTTGAATTTTGAAAAGTATAAATTTAAAGTTAATCAAGTTTAACTTTTCAAGCGTGTAAAATTTTTCAAATTAGGTTTTTCAAATTTAGTTTTCAAGTTTAAGTAACAATTACTTTTCAAAAAGGTAAGTTTTCAACTTCGATTTTTCAAAACAAAGCAAAAATTAAACAAGTAAGATTAATTTTTCAAGGCGTAAAAATTTTTGCCAAAATAAATTTTAAACACTTTTAAACTTCCAAGTTTAATATTCAACTTTTAAAATCAGGTTTAAAAATTAGGTGGGATTAAACTTCCAAGTTTTTCAAACACTTAGTTAAATTTAACTTTTTGTAAACTGGTGTTCAAAAATAAGTTAGTTTTAAAATAGATGTATAAAAGCATTTTTCAAACACACAAAATTTTAAATAATTTCTCCCCCTGAACTTGATACTTAACATTAAACAGCTGTCTAACCAATTAGGTACTAACTAACTATCAGAAGATAGTAGCTTTCACTTGGTTAGTCAGATTAAGTTGATTATAAGCAGTTAGTGTTTGACTTGACTGATGATCTTAATCTGATTACTGTCTGATTTGTATTTAACGTCCAGACTTATGCTGATGCACTGAAATAAGCATCTTAAGTCCAGACAGTTGGCCTATGCGTCTCATCCCTTTCTATGTTTGTCAAACACAAGCAAGGTAAACCTAAGGTGTTGGTGAGATGCTCAAAAACTAGTCCTATGGGTACATGCTTTCTAGGGATTCAAAACTAGTCTAAGGCCAAAACTGTTTTTGAAAATCTAAAAATGGAAAGTTTTGAAAACAAACAAGTTTAACTTATAATTTGAAAACAATTATTTTTGGAAACAATTTTGAAAAAAAATCCTAGTCTATTAAGCACATCCCTAATTTTCGACGTAAGTTGCTAAATTCACTTTCAGGGAGTGGCTTTGTGAAAATGTCAGCTAAATTTGATTTGGACTCAATGTATTTGAGTTCAATATCACCTTTAGTAACATGATCCCTGATAAAGTGGTGTCTAATTTCAATATGTTTGGTTCTTGAATGATGCACAGGGTTCTTGGTTAAGTTAATTGAACTTATATTGTCAATTAATACTTTTACATTTGTGATATTTAAGTTGAAATCTTTTAGAGTATGCATCATCCATAATAATTGTGCAACACATTCGCCTATAACTATGTATTCTGACTCAGTTGGATGGTTAGGATTTACTCTTATAGTTCTAGGGGGTTCATGTTCTTGAGTGTGTTCATCTTCTTCATAGTCTAGGGATTGATTGGTTTCTTCAGAATTATTAATTTCAGTAGGTTGAAGTTGAGTTTGTCCTTGGGTTTCTTCAAATTTTACATTTGTGGTTTCCTCGATTTTTAGTGTAACTTTATTATATATTCTGTAACCCCTACTGTTTAGAGAATATCCTACAAATATTCCATTTTCTACTTTAGAGGTGAATTTTCCTAAATGTTCTCTAGTATTTAGGATGAAGGTTGGGCACCCAAATACTTTAAAATATTTTATGTTGGGTTGTTTGTTAAAAAATATCTCAAAGAAGGTTTTATTATGTCTTTTATTTAATGTTGTTCTATTTTGCACATAGCAGGCTGTGCTAACAGCTTCTGCCCAGAAATATTTAGGTAGGTTATATTCATTTAACATGGTTCTAGAGGCTTCTAGTAAGGTTCTATTTTTTTTCTTTCTACAATTACATTTTGTTGGGGGGTTTTAGGACATGAAAATTCGTGATGGTAGCCATTTTCAAGACAAAATTTGTTAAAATTATGATTTTTAAATTCTCCCCCATTGTCACTCCTAATTCTTTTAATTTTAATATCTTTTTCGTTTTCAATTTGTTTGCAGAAGTTTATAAAGATTTCAAAAGTTTCATCTTTATGTTTTAAGAATTTTACCCGAGTAAATCTAGAATAATCATCTATAATTACTAAACAATATAAGTTTCCATTTATAGATTTGACTCCATGGGAGTCAAAAAGGTCTAAATGTAGAAGTTCTAATATTGAGTTAGTTTGTGGCTGATTTGTTTGTTTGTGAGTGGATTTAGTTTGTTTACCTTGTTGACAAGCATTACATATGGTTGAATCTAAGTTAGGTAATTTTGGCAAGCCTCTCACAAGTCCATTTAGTTTACTTATATTTCTAAAGTTTGTGTGAGACATCCGCCTATGCCATAACCAAGTTTCTTCTTTTTGTGTTAAATAACACTTAATGGAAGAAGTGGTTAAGTTGATGGCATAGATGTTGTCTTTTCTAAAACCTTTTAGGCTTATGGTAGGATTATCTAGATGTTTGATTAAACACTCTGTGGATAGAAATTTAACCTTATACCTAGTATCACACAATGGACTTATACTCAGAAGATTATATTTAAAATTTTCAACAAGTAAAACATTTGTAATTATAAAGTCTATTTTTAATTCAATATTACCTATACCAATTACCTTGAGTTTGCCGTTGTTTCCAAAGACAACTGTTCCTAAACTTTTGTAAGTGAGTTGAGTGAACTTGGTGTGATCTCCAGTCATATGTTTGGAGCAACCACTGTCCAAAATCCACTTGGTTTCCTACAGTAAGTAGGATTTAAAGTTAGTCTTTTTATTTTTGAGCAGGTATTATTTAAGTTTTTTTTTAAAATTAAAGTGAGTTTTAAGGTTGAAATTAATTTTAAAAACTAAAATTAATTTTTAAGTTTAAAATTAAAAGTTTGAAAATTAAGTTTTAGAATTAAAAATTTGAAATTAATTAATAAGTTTAAAATTAAAATTTTGAAATTAATTTTTAAGTTTTAAAAAATTTAAAATTAATTTTTAAGTTTTAAGATTAAAATTTTGAAATTAATTTTTAAGTTTAAAATTAAAATTTTGAAGCCTTATTCATCTCACCTGATCTATATTATCAATCAGGGAATCCTATGATTTTGTGAGATGAAATTAGATTTTTAATTATGGAGTTTTGGTTTAACTTGTGTTAGATTCAGATTTAGCTTTGGTTTCCACAAATAGGCAATCTTCGGGTAAACTTCTAAGTTTGGCGAGTCACATGGACGTCATTAGAAGTAACCAACCTTTCGAGGTTTTCCGAATAGTCCTATCCACGGAGCTTAGTACTAAATCTTGGTCTAACTGGTTAGGATTCATTTAAGGGTAGCTTCGGTCAGTTCCACTTGGCCAAATGCACCAGATCGAAACCATATCTTTCTAGACATGCGATGCCCAAGTTTCCCTAACGTACTATCATCCAAAAACTTCACCAGTACCATGATCCAAGTTAAACTTGGTCTCTAATCCTAATTACCCTGCCGGGTTAGTTTGTTTTAGGTTACCTTGTCGGGTAAGTTAGTTTTGGAGGTGCCAGCTATTCTGAAGCCTCCCCCTGAATTATTGGCCATTAAATTAAATTTTGGATTTAGGTTTGTGTCGATTCCTTTTATAGTTATGGTTAACTTGATGATAATTTTGTTGATTTTTAAAGTGTTTAAATTTTGAATTTGATTTAGGTTTGCATCTTGGATTTTGGTTTGATTTATTCGATTTTATATAATGTATTTTTTCTTTAGGTATATAATATTGATTAAGTCCTATTTGTGTGGTTAAGCACGCTTTCGGAACCCAAGCTAGATTGGTTGATTTGTATCGGGTTATTAATGATTTGAAGGTTTTATTTGAATTCGACTTATATCCTAGTCTGGTTTTATTATAGCATACTTTTTGATTATTTAGGATTAAGTCTAGATTTTTTGATCTTGTTGTGAATTTTTCTAACACTTCTTTTAAATTGTTAATCTCATTTTTTAATGATAAATTCTCCTCCTCAAGTGTTAGATCTTGAGTTGGATTTGTATTTTCTTTTTGTTCCTTGAGGTTTTGATTTTCCTCAAGAAGTGATTTGTTTTCATTTTCTAGTTTAATCAATTTACTATTTAAACAGGAAATAATTCTAAAAATTTTTTATTTAAATTAAAATCTACTTCATTCGGGCCTTCGGAAACGAGTACGGACTCGTGGCTTGTTTCGGGTTCAGACCCGTCTTCATCTTCCGACTCGTCTTCTGTTTCAGCTTCGTGGGCCATCAGTGCGAGGTGGCTCTGATGTTTTTGCTCTTCTTCCTCCGATTCGTCCGAGGAGTCGTCCCACGTTGCTTTGAGGGCCTTCTTTTTGGTTGGCTTCGGTTTGTCGAACTTCAGTTTTGGACATTCGTTCTTGTAGTGTCCCTTTTTGTTGCAGCCGTAGCAAGTCACGTTCTTTTGTTCTGAGGGAGAACTGATCTTTTGAAGGTCCTTTTTGCTGAAGCTCCTTTTTCTCGTGGTGAACATTTTTCTTACCAAGTTCACCAGGTGTTCTTCGTCTTCGGAGTCTTGGTTGGAATCTTCTTCATATTCAGGTTTGCTCCTCTTTTCTTTGGAGGAACCTGCAAATAAGGCTATACCTTTCTCGGCTCCAGCATTAGTTTGTTCATGTAATTCTAATTCACAGAAGAGCTCGTCTAATTTTAATTTAGAAAGATTTTTAGAGATTTTGTAGGCATCTACGATTGATGCCCACAAACTATTACGTGGAAAAGCATTTAATGCGTACCTTATTAAGTCTCTATTTTCCATCTGGTGGCCTATCGCATGAAGCCCGTTGAGGATGTCCTTGATCCTCGCGTGGAGCTGATTCGCCGTTTCACCTTCCTGCATTTTTATATTAAAAATTTTATTTAAAAGCAAGTATCGTTTTGTTACCTTGGCGTCGCTCGTTCCCTCGTGCAGCTCGATCAATTTGTTTTTTGTGTGGACCAACTCTGTTCAGTTCTTCTCTTGTTAATCCGCACTGTAGAGTGTTGATCGCTTTATTTTCTGTTGACGCCTTTTTCTTCAAATCTGCTGTCCAGTCTTCAGGATCCAGTATATTCCCGGAGTTATCCGCTAGAATTTTATAGGGTCTCATAACGCTCATCCACTGGTCGAAGTCTGTTTTGAGGTAAACCTCCATGCGCTTCTTCCAGTATGGAAAATCGTCCCCGTTGAAGAGTGGAGGTCGTACTGTGCTGAATCCTTCTTGTTGGGACATCCTGTACACAACTAAATAACCAAGAAAAATATCCCAAGACTTGATCTTGGATTAGTAGTGCGGGAAGAGAAAATAGTAGAAAAATCTAGATTGGTGTTGCAACAAAAAAATATTAAAAAAATGATAAACCAGTTTGGAGTTAAGTGTAAAACTGAAGACCGAAAAAAAAGAAAAAAAAATTCACCCCCAGTCTGATTGGTGGTAGCACCAAATCAGAGCGGTACCTGCTCTGATACCACTTGTAGGACCGTTAGATTCGATAGAGGGGGGGTGAATATCGATTCGAAAATATCGAGTATAAGCGCAGCGGAAAAGTAAAGTAGACACAGGGTGTTTTTACTTCGTTCGGAGCTTGTGACGACTCCTACTCGAAGGCCCGTACTCTTTGAGTACTTTCGTTGGGCAATTCATTAGCAATTCGGATAATTACAATTTAAGTACAAAAAGATGCTAATAAAAAAAAAACAAAGCTGTACCGACAGACAAGGAAATTAAAAGAGCGGGATCGTGTCGTCGGAGCTTTGTGAGCGTCGTTGGAGCGCAGAGCAGCAGAGCGAGTAATCTTAGAGTTCTCAAATGTGAAACAGATGATCCTGAAGCTCCTGCCTGGGCCTTCTTTTATATGTTGCTCTGGGCGCCTTGATTCCTTCCGGGTGCCTGGAATGTGACGTAGCTGCTCAAACCGAGATGCTCCACGTGGTGACGACTTGGCCTGGATATAATTTGCTTTCCGGGCGCCCGGATCCTTTCCGAGCGCCCGGACCTCCGGGCGCCCGGACCACTTTGTTCCAGAAAGCTCCCTTTTCCTGCAAAACAAAGTTAGTCCGAGGCAATATATATCCTGCAAAATAGATCGTTAGCACATTTTATAATAGTATGAATTAGCACAAATAGTATGACTTAGATTCCGTCTTTCCGAGACCGGAATCTAGTCACGATCTCGACTTAGACATCCGAAATGGATCTAAGCCGGATCGACGCCTAATGTTCCCTTCCCGGGAACGCGTCCTCGCAGTCACTCTCCTCTAGTGACTTACCTCACTTACCTGCCAGACGTTCGGTCAACCCTTTGACCCGTCTGGACTTCTTGCCAGCTATCCAGTCAGCCCGTCGACCTAGCTGGACTTCTTGTCAAGCGTCCGGTCAGCCCGTCGACCCGCTTGGACTTCTCGCCAGCTATTCGGTCAGCCCGTCAAACTAGCTGGACTTCGTGCCAGACATCCGGTCAGCCCGTCGACCTGTCTGGACTTCTCCTGCACACTCGATCAAAGTGTCAGATAACAACAAAACTAACTTAACCTATTTGTCATTCATCAAAACCTAGGTTAGACTGTTAGTGCTACCCGCACCAACAGATGAGGCATTGCACGATCCTGATTGGATCATAGCTATGCAAGATGAGTTAGGTCAATTTGAAAGGAGCCAAGTGTGGGACTCAGTTCCTAGACCTAAGAAGACCACCATTATTGGAACCAAATGGGTCTTCAAAAATAAGTTAAACCAAAAGGGAGAAGTAGTAAGAAACAAGGCAAGACTTGTAGCCAAGGGCTATAGTCAAGTCGAAGGCCTCGATTATGATGAGACTTATGCTCCCGTGGCTCGATTAGAATCCATCCGCTTAATACTAGCTTTTGCTGCACATAGATGCTTCAAGCTCTATCAAATGGACGTCAAATCAGCCTTCTTAAATGGTTTCATTAAAGAAGAGGTCTATGTTGAACAACCACCGGGGTTTGTGAATACCGAAGCTCCAAACCACGTGTACAAGCTCAAGAAAGCTCTTTATGGGCTTAAACAAGCACCTCGAGCTTGGTACGAAAGGTTGTCAACTTACCTATTAGAAAAGGGTTTTGTGAGAGGTCAAATAGACCCAACACTATTTCTGCGTAGAGATGGTGAAAACATATTTGTAGCCCAGGTGTATGTCGATGACATAATTTGTGGCTCAAATAACAAGGGTTATTTGAATGAATTTATCACTCACATGGAAAGTGAGTTTGAAATGAGTCTGGTGGGAGAATTGACATTCTTCCTTGGACTTGAAATCAAACAAACTCGAGATGGCATTTATGTCCATCAAACAAAATATACTCAAGAGATGCTCAAGAAATTCAAAATGAGTGACTTTAAGGAAGTATCCACTCCAATGGCGACAAACACTCGCCTTGACAATGATGAGAGTGGAAAACCAGTTGATCTAACGCAATATAGAAGCATGATTGGTAGTCTTCTATATCTCACAGCTAGTAGGCCGGACATACTTTTTGCTGTGGGCATGTGCGCTAGATATCAAGTCTGTGCCAAGGAATCTCATTTAATTACAGTTAAGAGAATTCTGAGATACCTTAAGGGCACAATTCGAGTAGGTCTATGGTACCCTCGCACGGAGTCTTTTGACTTGATAGGTTATACCGACTCCGATTACGCTGGGTGCAAATTGGATCGGAAAAGCACTAGTGGGGGTTGCCAATTTTTAGGTTCATCATTAGTTAGTTGGTCAAGTCGAAAGCAACATTGTGTTGCTCTTTCCACGACCGAGGCTGAATACATTGCCATGGGAGAGAGTGTATCACAATTGTTGTGGATGATCCACACTCTAGAAGATTATGGACTTTCGTATAAGGGAGTGCAAGTGTTGTGTGACAACATCAGCACAATAAACCTAACAAAAAACCCAGTCTATCATTCAAGGACCAAACATATTGAAGTGCGTTACCACTTCATTAGATATCACGTAGCTAGGGGAGACATTGCACTCACCTATGTTGAGTCAAAGTCAAACCTAGCCGATATTTTCACCAAACCTCTTCCGGAAAATGAATTTAGTCATTTGAGGAGAGAATTGGGAATGTGTTTGGCTCAATAGGCCATTAGGACTTCATCATGATCATCAAGGACAATTAAAACAACAACAGAAATAGGAAAATTAATTTGGGCAACTTGGGAACATCTCACACAAACTATAAGGTTTAACAAATGATTTTTGTTTGCTAGAAATGGGGTAAGATGCTAGGATCAGCCGAATTATTCAAAATGTATCATGCATATCTCTTGAATAATTAGGTTGAAGAGACATAAATTGAGTATGGGGAAGACCATTACATAATTCATGTGTATTTGGTTCCTAGATCTTACTCATATATTTCAACCAAGGAAACTTGGTTGGACCTTTACCTAGAAATTATGAAACTTTGGTTGATGGATTGTTTGATACACTTGAACGATGCTTTTCATGATTTTGATTGATACTAGGACAAGTCCTTGAAAGAATGATAGCAAGTTGGTTATATTTTGACAAACTTGAAACTGAACATAACAAAGGTCAAAAATTTCAGTTTTCAGGCCTTAAGTTGTTTGTTTTCTAAATGTCTGCAACTTTAGGGCTATAAACAAGTTCAGACCATAATTTTTAGGTAATCGTTATGCTTGTAGATCCTCCAGGTTCTAGGTTCTGAACTTGGAAGTTTTCCTAGAGAAACTTCCACGAACTATCGAACATCTCTATGAATTTCAGTTACTGAAATTACTGGAGATCTAAGTATCAGACACTGATCGGTCTACGGACCGATCAGGTCAGCCTGGCACGCTACTGATCACTTTCTGATCGGTCTACAGACCGATCAGGGAGTTCCCTGATCGGTCCGGAGACCGATCATATCAATCCGGTACGCAAGGCCACTGATCGGTCTACCGACCGATCAGGAAGTTCCCTGATCGGTCCAGGGACCGATCAGCGAGTACTGATCGTCTCCTGATCGGTCTACAGACCGATCAAGATGTTCCTGGATCGGTCCATGGACCGATCAGGAGGCTCCTGATACCTCCTGATCGGGCAGCTGTCCGATCATTTCATCAGCTGTACACCCATCAGAAAACCCTTAAAACTTCCCGATTCTTTCTTTTCCCTCTTCACGCGGAAGCCCTAGCCGACTCTTCCCTACACCTCACCTCTTCTCTTCTCTTTGCAAGCCGAAACCCTAGCCAAAGCTCTAGCCAAAACTTCAATGGCACCAAGGTAACTCCTTACTTCTCTAGAACTTGGCATTTCGGTCTCATTTCTCACCATATCTGTGGTTTTTGTTTCGGGTGGCTCCGGTGCTCACTTACTTGCCTATTATATCATTTGTTAACTCTTAGAAAGAAACCAGTGGGTGAGGGGACCTCTAAGTCACCTGAGAAGTCGAAGTCTAAGGGTCCTTCCCGACCTCAACCATCTGTTTCCAGGAGATTCCCGAACCACAATTTTGAGGAAGCCTTTAGACAAAGAACTTTTAAATTACTCCCTTGTAGGTCTGTAGATCGTAAATTCATGGACGAATTTTGTCCAACTGTGTCTGAAATCATTGCCTACTACAAACTTGACTCACTTGTCTACTTAGAACGGGATATCAACTATGACTTGGTCTCTGAGTTTTATAACAACCTTCATCAGACTAATGATGCAGGTTATAAAACAAGAGTTGCTAAGCGGACTCTTGATTTCGGTTTCTCATCCTTCTTTGACTATCTCGGTTGTCGGAGGTGTTCCGGTAATGTCTTTTCGATATTTCCTTATCTACCAGATCCTTTACCTCCACCCTTTGATATCTCATCTGATGATATTTATGAGTACTTCTTCAGACATCCTAGACCGGGTGGCCTTGATGAGCTAGATGTTGACTTTCCTACTTTTGCAGCCTTGAGATTATCTCCTCAAGACTACATTCTTTTTAAAATTGTCACAAACTGCCTTCTGCCTATCACATCTAAACCATTGTCTGAGATTCGACCATATCATTGCCTGATGCTTTATGGATTGCGTCGGCGTCTCGACTTTGACATCATATCTAGCATCTACTCTTCGATCATCTCCTATAGTGAGCCGAGCGGCTACACTGTTTATATGCCTTATGGGCATATAATTACAGATTGGCTCGAGACCCTTCAGATTGATGTCTCTAAGGGTAGAATAGTCAAGATGGTCAGACAGGATTGCAGACTTAGGAAGCGGGCATTTTCCAAGTCTGGAATCGTAGGATAAAATGGGGATGTTTGGTGGAAGGATGGGAGATCTCTAGGTGAGTTACCACGGGGACCTCCACGACAGGTTGCAGCTGCTCCTGTTGCTGCTCCTCCTGCTGCTGACGATGGAGAGGTCGATCCTGATCTGCGCTGGCAGATCGCCGAGCTGGAGAGTCGCTTTGATCGACACGATGAGCTGCTGGTTGCTGAGCTTCACGGGCTGCGCGTCCGGATTGACCAGCGCTACGATGATTTACGCAGTCAGCAGCTGGCGACACATCAGGTGATTATGGATTGGATGGCCAGATACCCATCTCCGCAGGATTTCCCGGGCTATCCATCCTCGAGCAGCGGCATGCCACCTCAGGGACCCATTCCTCCCGTTGATGATCCTGATGCTCCTCATGATGAGGAGGCTGATTGATATACATTGTTCTATGATGTCATTTTGACTGTCTATGTTTTGGATGTTGGTTGTTGGATATGTATGTCTGTCCTGGATACTTACTGATTTCTTCTATTTATGTTGTTTATTTTCTTTCTTTATGTTTCCCTCCTTATTGGTTTTTAATATGCTGTTCATATGCCATGTCTTATATGTCTCTTTTCTCTTTATCACTGTCTTATAATACATTTAGAGGGTGTTCTAGGTGAATTAAGAAAAAGACAGTATGGGTTAAGGGGGAGTCCTTAACGTTCTCTTACCTAATTCGCACCTTTTCGGTGTTTGACAAAGGGGGAGAGAATAACTAAGTTTAGAGATAAATGAAAGTTTGGCTTTAGGGGGAGGACCTTGATTTCCCTATCCTTACATGGTGTTGTATCTGTCTTAGGGGGAGGATCTTGATTCCCCTAAAATTAGGGAAATATGGAAATATGAACATTTCTGATCTAAACTTAAATCGTGTTGTCAAACAACAAAAAGGGGGAGATTGTTGATACAGTCTGACCTGGCTGTTGTTTTGATGTTGACACTGATTTAAGTTTGTATTAGATATTAATTAAACTCAGACTGATTGATGATCAAGGTTGATCATGAGGAGAGGAAAAGTCCAAGTACGGATACTTGGCACGCAAAGTCGGAGAGGGCTCGGCAGCTCGTTCTCCGGACTAGGTCAGAGAGGGCTCGGTAGCTCGTTCTCTGGACCGGACGAAGTCGGAGAGGGCTCGGCAGCTCGTTCTCCGGACTAGGTCAGAGAGGGCTCGGTAGCTCGTTCTCTGGACCGGACGAAGTCGGAGAGGGCTCGGCAGCTCGTTCTCCGAACTAGGTCAGAGAGGGCTCGGTAGCTCGTTCTAGCTCGTTCTCGGGACCGGTGTGGAAGTCAGAGAGGGCTTGGTAGCTCGTTCTCTGGACCAGGAAGACGTTAGGGTTTAGGGCTGGGAGGCTCTAAAACTAACACAAGATATTGGATCAGTCTGTTGACCGATCCAGTGATACTCTGGTTGTCTGGATCGGTCGGCAGACCGATCCAGTGATACATGAGTCACCTGATCGGTCTCGTGACCGATCAGTGACCACACAGAAAGTCTCTGTGGGTTATCTGATCGGTCTACAGACCGATCAGAAAGAAGCGATCAGAAACGCTGGGACTCAAAGCGAGAGGGGGGATCGGTCTATGGACCGATCCACCCATAGGCTGATCGGTCCACAGACCGATCAGACTCTTACCGGACCGATCAGGATGAGTCCTGATCGGTCCAGAGAGCTATGGATCGGTCTGTTGACCGATCCACAACTTGTCGTTTGCTTCTGCTGCTTCTCTGATATTTCTGATTCACTTCTGATTCACCTGATCAAATCATCTGCTGTGAGCTTTTTAAGTTACAGGTTGCAGGTATCATGCCATTGGTTAATTTCAAATGAAGCTCCATCAGAAGAATAAGAACAAGTGCCCTTTATGCTGTATTTCACTGCAAGTGATGCAATTCGGGCTTCAACGTTCACTGGCCGTGATCAGTTGGACTCTTGCTCATTGGTTCGAGCTCAGAGATACCAGTGAAGACCATGGATGGTATTGGTGTGAGTTCAGAGAACCAGATGAGAAGCAAGAGTGATTGGCGACGCCTGAGTTGGTTGCAGCGATTCGACACAGGTGACAGTGATTTGGGACAGTGAGAAAGCACAATAAGAAGAAGGAAGAAGAGAGGTTTGCTAAGGTTCTGGAAAAACTCTCTGTCGATCAAGAGGCTGTGTTGTTGAGCTCTTGACTGAAGACTTCCTTCTGTCTTTGCATGTGTTTTGCTTCGTGGCTGTAAGTTTCATTTGTTCATTCCGTTAGCCACAAAACTCTGTAAGTCATTGTGCTTTGTTTTCAAATCTATTCTGTGACTTTTGTGGAGAGGTTACTCCACCGAGAAGGAGAAACACTTAGCCGGATTTTATCCGGGGTGTGATTTACCGAAAGATCAAGGGATCGTCCACCTTACGGATACGCCGAGGAGTAGGGGCAAGTTATCCCCGAACCTCGTACATCGTTTTGTTAGTGGTGGTTTGTTCTTTTCCTTGCATCAGTTTTCATTTTACTTATTTCCGCTGTACTAACAAACTTTTCTGAGGAAATTGATTGGATTTTTAAAGGAGGCTATTCACACCCCCCTCTCTAGCCATCCGAAGGTTCTAACACACTACTGGTTTCAATTGCTGGTGCTTATTTATACAAACCAATACCATACAAACTAGCAGTCTAGCACTAGCACCATATTGGTGTTGGTTTGTAGAAACCAGCTCCAATGTGCTTGTGTCAGTGTTTAAAGACCAACACCAAAACACCAACACATTGGAGTTGATCTTTAAAGACCAACTCTACCTTAGTGCTGGTTTATAAAAATTAACACCACCTTACATACAAAAGAGAGAAGAGAGCGACATCTTGCATGTAGGAGAGAGAAGAGAGTTGTATGCATATGAAAGAGGTATTAAAAAATTCAAGATTAAGTCGTGTCAAGTGGTCATGTAAGTTATCGCCCATGGTCATCCTTACAAGGATGTGCAGGGTGTCAAAATTATATATATATTTCTCATAAAAAGTTCATTTCCATTATCAAAGTTCATTTGATGAACGACATTGAGATTATCACTCTCAAAAATGTCACTAAGGTAATAAAAATTGCAGAAGTTTCTTTCAACTCCTGATTCAAAAGTGCCAGAATGCTAACATTAGCAAGTTTTAGCAAATACAAATCCTAATTTTTTGTTCTATTCTCCACAAGAATTTACAAATTACAATCACTTAGAAATCCAATTCAAACCCCACTCCCACCGATAATTCTAGGAAATCAATGTAAATAAAATTTAATGATAGGCAAATCCTTATAAACAAGTAGAGAGTGTGGACCATCAAAGCTGTCCCAACAAGGAACTTTCACTGCAGAGATTTACTTTCTTCTTTCCTGCTACAAATCCAGCCTGATCCTTTTAGATTCCTTGATGGATTTGGAGTCATCATCTAAGTCGTTTGCCTTTTGCTTCATAGGGTTAAATGGTGTGGAGTCGGTTCTTGCATTGGGTTGCTCTGTTGAGAGATGAATTGTCTCTAACTGTGAATCTGAGCTTGGCCTTTGCTCGGAGGAAGAGTTTGCTTTTGCCTGCTCTTCGAGAATTTTCTGCAAGTACCTTGCGTTCTCCTCTATTTTTAACTGAAGTGCTCTTTGGACCTAAAGAAAGACCATGTTCAGATTGAGGTGCAAGTATAGTAGCATCGCTAATAAATAGTCTATCAAAGGCAATATTTTTAAACAAGAAACTAAAAATACAAGTCTTTCCTCTCATATCAATAGAGTTGGTAAACTTCTGATCAAGTCAGGCATCGCCGCATTGCGAACTGTATGTTGTCCTTTGTAGAACAAGAGTTCCATGTGATGCAATTTTACCACCCGAGTACCAACTCGGCTACGTCCGTGGGGGCATAGAACAGTTCCATGAAGCTTAGTTTGGGGCAATACTATTATTCATTCTTCTATTATTTTGCCCTAAATTTTTAGGTCTTCAATGACTGGTTAATCAACCAAAAATCTAATTGAGATACTATATACATCTCCTTTGAACAAACTGATTCCAGCTCGATTAAACTTTTCCTCATTTGATCTTTCTTTAGGAGCATATAATTGTACATGAAGATCATGACTTATTCTAACATTTTGAAATCCCAGAACCATCTTAACCTCCTTGTCTCAGCAAGATTAAGATTATGACGTATCAGATAAGTTGTCCCAAGAAAAATGAAGAAATCATAACACCATCTTGTTTTTTACTACAAGTATATAGAAAACAATCTGAAATTTTGTTGATACTTGCCAGGATAATACAAACATCTATAGACACAGATTAGCATCAAACAAAGATACAATAGTTGTTTGGCAAGAGAGATTGTAGATACCAGGAAGTTAATATATTGAACTAAGTAAATGTTGACACTAGACTATTGGATGGATGTGCGCCACCATGTATCCATGAAGTGAGGAAATAAGCATGCATATGTTGTGATTACATTCTCAAGGTATGCTGTGATTACGAGATACAATAATAATGTCTTCTTTTAACATGCTTAGTCCATGGTTGTATACGTAGTTAAGGAGACAAAATTCAACTTGAATTCCTTTTTGAAAACATGAACGTTTTTTCATGATATTGTCAATGGAGTAATCAAGTTCCAGAGCATTTAAATTCCACCACCAATGTTACGAACTACCTTATGCTTACCTCAAGTTGTTCATGGAGCTGTTTTTGAACCTCTATCTGCATCCGAAGAGCTTCAGTGACTTGAATATTCCTATAATTCATTTCCAAGCATAGATACCGTAAGAAAAGAGTTCAAGCGCATGTTTGGAAGAGGGACATGGCATCACAGTTTCTTTTCTGGGCATACCTCTTGTCCAAGTCACCATCATCACTGATTGAGGGTGCTTTTGTATCTCCGGAGGAGGAAGCCTTTTTGTCTTCATGAGCAAGTGAAAAGAATTCATTATATGATCAAGTACCAGATCAATGCAGTAGATGAATCTTATCCCAAGTTTAATAAAAATTCTTTGTGAGTTTTGTCTTTATGTGAGATTTACTCATGCTTGTGCAGCATCAAGAACATCTTATTGAGATACAAGAAAGGATGAAATTAGAGAAGTTGGTAGTCATGAATAGGATTTCCACATTCTTTCAATCCAACTTTTTTCTTTCCTGTGTACGTAGGAGTACACGTGGTCCATAGTATTTAGTATTAAAAGGGTCTGGCAAATTGGACTTAATCATAGATTTCATTAATCAAGCAATGTCAGTCCAAAGTATTGGGACTGTCTATGTGAATCTTATCCCTCGATTAACTATTTGGAATTGATTACATGAATTTTATTCCTTGATTTAGCTGGATGGAATGTATAACTAACAATTTCATTAAAGCTTGAAAAAATTAAGAATATATTTTTTGTTATACAAAATAAAACATGCATAAAACATAAAAATACCTATGTTATCATTAGTGCAGGAATTTACCTTCTTTGGTCCCAGGGAGATACTTAGCAAACCGATATTTCTGCGTGTTAGAGAAACATAAGAAAAATATAACAGATAAAATACTTATGATGCGGGATCCAACTTCATTCGTGAAACAACACAGATACAATTACCTGCAAATGACTCTTTACATGATAAATAGTTAGGCCTTCAACATTCATAAGCTTTAGTACCCCCTTCGGAGTTGCCTCTGCATGAGAAATTGCATACAATTAATCACACAAAAAAAATTATCAAATAGCTATAATAAAAGAATCTACTCACTCTCAGCCCCATCAAGCTTCTCCACAGCTTCTACAAATCGCTCATGGAGCTCCACGCTCCATCTTAATCTAGGTTTGTTTGCAGATGAAGTCACAACTGTAGTAGGCGATGAATGCAATTGGATTTTATCAGGAGGCTTCGAAGACTGAACACTTTGGTTGTGGTTAGAACACAGTGGAAGAGATGGCATTTCTGGCTTGTTGTATATGTCCTAAATGAAGAAACACAGAATCAGGTTGGAACCATTCTTAGCCAATTAGGCATACTAATTGACATTTTCATTGTCACGTAAGTTTCTCCATAATACTGACATCGTCATATGTTCAACATCCTGCCATGTTTATCACAAGTCCCAACTATTTGTGGATGGCTATTTAGACCTTATCAATCCATTATGCTCTATGCAACTCTATATCACTAGAAATACTCAAATCAATTATTATCAATGTGCTACAAGTTAGTAGTGACTATCTAGTGAAAGCTTAGAGAAAATTTGATTTATATGTGATTAGGTTCCAAATGGAAATTGAGTACTAGAGTGTAACCCCTAAAAACCTAACTTTTCTAAGCAGAGGTAATAATCAGTTTGTTAGGGTGCAATCATTTAAAAAAATCTTTGAAAAGAATAGAAATTCAAAAACACTTACATCCAAGGCAGGGCTTTCCCCATTATCCGTGATAGCTATACCAAGTTGTTCGGATAAAATTTGAAATTCCATTTGCTCACTGACTGCTAAGACACTGTTCCCATAGTTTTCTCCACTGATGATTCCCTCTGAAGCATCACTAGAGAGATTAAGAAAATCTTCCACCAAGTCATCTGTGTGTTCATCTTCGTTATTTTCCACAATAATATCTCCACAGAACAGAAGAGGAGAATTTGAGGATTGAACAGATGAATTTTGTTGCTCACATTTCATATGATGAGGAAGGAAGGGAAAGTTATTCTGCTTGGAACAGGGCTCTGAGCTGTTCACAGATGAAGAGTACATACTGGCACAGAATGTAGAAGAACGAGAAAATATAGGTTCAGAGAATTCAGTGACTGATACATGAGAAAGAGGACTTTCTGGTTCAGGTACTGGGCTTGATCTTTTGAGTGACAAAGAAAGGTCCTTCAGGAAGCTGGATGATTTGAGAGGTTCTGTCTGAATACAAGTGCTCATGGAGGATACATTGCCACCTATTCGTTCTTCACAATCATGTTGGCTATTAAGTTGAACTGATATCGGTGAGGCATGACAAGCATGTTTTCTTCCTTTGGGAGGATTATTTTGTTTAATCATGATTAAACTGCGGCTGCTCATTATCTTTGGGTAACAGATATTGGAATCCCTCGCTGACAAAATAATAGAATATCACTTGAGCTTTTGAACCAACAGACAATCTCCTTAAACATCCAATTACAATGAAGAAAATGATCTGCATGTATGGACCAGATGGAAAGGCGCAACAATGAGATAACAATTGCATAAAATAAACATAAGACAGATAGCAAGACGACAGTATTCTTTTAGGAGGTAAAAAAAAAAGAGATTGGTAACTAAAAACTGAAAGGTTGTATTTTTTTAATTTTTTTTGGAAATGAGTGCAATGTGTCTACGTTATTTCCAAGCCAATGATCTGTGCATCTTATCTTCCACTAGCCAAGACTTGAAGAGCACTTGGATGCTGAATATAATTAATGCCTAAGCATTCATATAAGAAATAATAGAAGAATCTGAATGTCCATCTGGTATTCCAGTCGTTCAAATTCACATTTTTCCTTAATGAATTAATAGGTAAATTACATCTCCAAGATAAGTATGACTTTTGAGTGCTAATGAACTTATGCAACAAGAGTGATTTGGAAACCAGTATACCATAACTGTTATTGCACAGTTATTCCTGTGATTTCCAGATATAAGCATTCAAGATGGAAATGCACAATTTTCCTCACCTGTCTTGAGGACCCTGATTGATTGTTTTATCACGGTAGTGTGAGGAAGCCATTACCCATTAAGAAGTTTGTAGTTGGTATTCCTAGTATCGATAGTCAGTATTCCTAATATTGGTTGTTTACTCCTTAACACATATTTGATAGCCTAACTGTTTATACATATATGAGAAGTGCAGGATATACTGAATTCACAGTCATAATTTGTGTTAGAATATAAATACTGCTACTTAACATATTTTTGTTGATATCAAGTGAGGATAAATCATCTAAACTAATCAAAACTCTTCAAAATTTTTATTTATATGATACAAATTCATTAAACCTTTATCGAGTCAATTTATAAGATGTAAAGAGCTCGTTTCATAAACATGTCTAGTGTCAAATTTTATATCTTTTTTGCTATATCTTTGCTCCAGGTCATAATTGTCTAATTCATGTGTACTATTGCCAACCAAAGTAAAATTCTTCACCTTTAATTTCAAACTCCAGTTAAATTGGATTTTGAATTAGAAGAACGGCAATAATTGGATTAGTGTCGTTCATCCTATTTAACTTTCTGATCCTAAAAGCTAAGTAGTGTCCACTGCCTTTTCCTTGATCATGTTTACAAACAAAAGATTTTTTACTGATATTTGTTTTCCACCACTTGCCCTCTCGACTGTCGTGATTTACCTCCCTCATGATGACCTGGGTTCGGGTGCGGCGGGGGCACTGGGGGCGAGCGATTTCGCCTTTTTTGCCACATGTTTACAAACAAAAGATTGATTCAACATCTCTCATGCCACTAGTAACCTACTTGTTTCAAATCCTCTACCATTCTAGGATTGCTTTGTCTTATCGTTACCTAGTATAACTTTTCTCCTCAATGAATTTGTCTACATAAACCTCACGTCTTATGCAAAGTTTGAAATCACATTCCATGTTGAGGCATTGATCCTCAGTCGGAAGGAGATGTGCCCCTAGTGCCAACGGCATATCCCAGTGGAGCTAATTGCACCAATCAGTAGGAGGAATTGATGACGGAAGAAGGGGAGAGGAACCTCATTGAAGATTTCACTGACTTCCAACTTGCGGCTGTTTCATGGGATACTCGAGGAAGCCAACTGTGGAACCCTTACTTACAAAAGACCTTGCAAAAGGTCCTGCTGATGGCCTCCAACTCCTGGAAGCCTCAAGAAAGCCTCATGAGGTCCTTCGACAAAGCCTAACCTCACAGAAGCCTCAAAGAACTAGTAGTGTTGCTCAAAGTAACCTCGTCAGCTGACCAATCTCTGGGATCAATTTGTATCGACAAGTTTCACATGCCAGTCAGTGGAATAGTAACGTTCACCAGTACCAGTCAGAACTACTTGAAATTTTAAACCATGGCCTTGTGAAAACAATAAGATAATACTTGTAACAACACCTTGTATTCTCTGAAAAATCCAACATTCGGAACATACCTTTGATTCTAAATCTTTTCTGTAGCCATTCTTATCATCCAAAAATAAGGCATCCCGTTTTACCATCAATTATTCCTATGTTAATTCAACGAAAGATGGGAGATTCATTCAACAAACAGATGATCTAAACTCTTAGTGCTCTGATGTTTCCCAATGACAACTAGAAATTCAAAGCCGGGAACCATGGAGGTTACAGTGATTATCAACTAGCTAGACTCGACAACAAACCACCCACAATTCCCAAATTGAAATCCCTATTTCACATGAAGTAACTATGGGATTTACTCATACAACAACAACAACCAAGCCTAATCCCACTAACTATGGGATTTACCTATACGCAAAATCAAAATTAAAACCCACAAAAGAGATGGAAAATCAAAATTTCCCCTCCATCCTACCTTCAGAGATGGATTTACCTATAAGAAAGTTCAAAAATGGGTACAAATTGCAAGATCTATCTGAAACAGGAAGGACTCACAGATGGAGAAGAAGAAGAAGAAACCGGCGACGCAATCAATCCTACCAAATGCGGTGTCTTTTTGCTCGTTATGACCTCACCGACTTCGGTTGCTGATGCCGCCGCAGCCGCAGAGGCGTCATCCTCCTCCCCCTGGGCGAGTAAATGATTGGAGCCTGAAGTAAGAGGGCGAAACACGATTCCCCAAAATGCCACTCATATCCATTTTTGGCAACCGAGTTAATGGAATTAATAAAAATTTTGGATTCGGTGCATCCTAATTTGCGGTCGCATTCGTGACGCCACGGCGAGCAGAAGTGACGTCATGCTCGTCAGCGGCGGCTTCGGAATATTTTGGGCTAAAATTTTTTTAATTTATGTAGCAGGAAATGAATTTGGTTTTACTTTGGAATCGGAAATTTTAAAAAGAAACATAATACAAATTAAAAGACCATTTAAAATCATGTTCAAAATTTTGTTTTTAAAATAATATAAAATTTATATAGCATCTAACTGATAAATTTATAAATCTAAGTAAAAAATACCTAAAAATTAGTAAGGCATATTATCAATTAATATTAAAGATATCGATTTCTTGGTTTAAGTTAAAAGTGGCAAATCCGTATCGTGCAGGTTTTAGAGCATCCTTTGAGTTCTCATGGCGATGTGGATTGACCAGAGGTGCCTCCTCTCAGTGGGAGGGAGCGTTTTTCGTTAATTATGAGGATGGAGCCATTATTTTTTTAAAAAATTATTTATTAAATAATTTTATTTTTATTTAAAAATATAAATATTAAAATATAAAAAAGAAATGTTAATTTTTATGTTGAACGATAATTATTTTTTAGTCATTATTCAACTATTAATTTTTATTTTAAAATTTATTTATAAATATATTTTCTCACCCTTTCATTTTTCTTATTAGCTTCTCAATTCTCTATTTTTTTTCAACTAATAATATCTTGATTTATTTTAAATAGAGAAAAATTTAGATCGATTTATGTTTTATAAATTCTAAAGAAATGAATTGATAGAAAATACAGAAGATATAGATGAATAAATAATGCTCCGACTATATGAGCAGCAACAAACAATACGTGAAAAAGCTTAAAGTTCTTCTAGTAAAATACAAAAGAGAAAGTATTTGAATCGGGATCATGAAGTCGAATATACTTGTCTTTTTAATGATTACTTCTCTGATGAGCCAATATATCCTGATAATATATTCCGACGTCGATTCCGAATGCAAAGATGATTATTTTTTCGTATAGTCGATGTCTTAAAAAATCATTCAGAATATTTTCAATCGAAGGTCTATGCGACGGGAAAAAAAGGTTTATCGCCACTTCAGAAATGCACAACGGTTATCCGTTAATTGGCGTATGGAGTCTTTGTTGATCATTATAATGAGTACCTACAAATTGTTGAAATAACTTCTGTCAATGTATAATTGAAATGTTCAGGGCCCAAAATTTGAGAAGATCTAATGCTACTGATATCCATCACTTGCCTGAAATGCATAAGCTAGCAGAGATACAGCTTCCCTGGTATGTTGGGTGGTCTTGATTGTATACATTGGTAGTGAAAAAATTATCCCAATGCTTGGAAAGGCTAATTTACTTGGAGAGATGATGACGTCCCAACAATTGTACTTGAAGTAGTCGCGTCTGCGGACTTATAGATATGGCTCGCCTTTTTTTGGGATTTGCAGTATCACGTTATGATATCAACGTGCTTAACGTATAACCTTTATTCAACAACGTCTTACAAGAAAATGCACCTGAGGTTAATTTTACGGTTAACAATATACAATATACAAAATGATACTATCTGACTGATGAAATCTATCTAAAATGGGCTACTTTCGTCAAGAGCTTTCCATGCCCCCAGGATCCCAAGAGAAAAATGTTTAAGGAACGACAAGAGGTCATGAGAAAGGATGTTGAGCGGACATTTAGGGTGCTCCAATCTTGATGGGCAATGATAAGAGGGTTAAGACGATTTTGGTATAAGGATAATTTGAAGGACATTATATATACATGCATTATTTTGTACAACATGATTATTGAAAAATGAGGAAGATGCAGTATTTATAAGGAACTATAGCGCTAAACACGTCGAAAAGTGCAGCGGAAAAAAATAAGTTTCTATCCAAAAGATCCATGCGAAGGAAGCCATAGGTTTGTTAAAAGGTATATCTTTGTTGTGTGCCCTTCGCAATCCCGACAACAACATTTCTTTAGATGTGGATCTCAATGCGATCAAGTGATTGCGCCTCTACAGTATCCACACGAATAAATCTTCGTTTGTCTCACAAACTTAAAAGTTGTGAAGAAAATCAACCAAAAGTTGTGCAAGCAACCTCTTTGAAAGATTCGGCTAAGAGTGGAAGAGAGGAGAAGAAGAAGAGCAAGAACCAACGTCTCATCATGAAAATGAATCCACAAACCCCTTTTTATTCATTCATGAAATTGCCTTAATGTCAATTGCCATAATTGACATTAATATTTATCTTCATCTAATAAATCCAATGCATGAGCAATTCAAATTATCCACTCTTCATCCAATGCATGAGTAATTCAAATTGAGCACTCCTCTTTCTTCATGAACTCAAATTCATTAAATCACTCAATGAGTTTAACTCATTAATCATCAATCCAATTGACTCAATGAGTCTAATATAGTTGGATCCAATTTGAGTCTAACTCAATGAGTCCAATTTGAATTAGGCTTATTTCAATGATCCATCATATGAGCTCATCTCCAAATCAACTTGTTATTTGTGTGTAACCCAATAAGTTCTCACAATGTTGGCGATGTCTCTAAAACTATTTTAGACACATATACAATGAGTGACATCTAGCAAGACATCATTGCTACCTAAGTGGTAAGAATGTTGAGATCCGATTTAACCTTTCTGTGCCTATTATCTTGTATGACTCAATCCTTCTATCCTTGATATCTAGATTGATCAATGAGGCATAAACCGTGTCATTCTTTTATCAATCTTTGTGTTTCTTGATCTCTAAGTAGACACACTTAATCAAATAAGCTCAATATCACATATTGACTCATTTAAGCATAGTCATACATTCTTGTGTCCTACTAATCAAGGGGCCCACAGATATCACTTCCATCATATAGAAGAGATAAATCTCATCTACATCACGCATATCCCTCCACATAATTTATTGTATACCCAGTGATCGACTTTATGATCCACCCTGTTATAGATGACGTTTGTCGATAACAAAGTATACAACTCCTTATCTAGGGAACCGTAGTGACTTCAGATCTAAGGACTATTCATAATAATAGTCACATGAGAATGCTTATGATACTCATATAACGATTCATAAAACATTCTCATGGCGGGTCATTCAGTACATATTTTTTAATATATATACTCATGTGCTAACCTAATATCTCATATCCATAACTTGTCGGATTAAGTAATCCATTGACCAACATGATAGTCTCAACACATTAATATTGTTCTTGTATATTAATGCATGACTAGAAATAGTTAAGAGTAGTGTTCGATATATCCACAACATCCTACTATCAATTCAACCAATTAATATGTTGTAGACTAGAGTCTACTATCCTAGAACATTATTATACTTATTCATTCGACACTGAACTGAAGTAATATAATAAACAATGTTGTCTTTTATTAATAAGTAAAATATGATACAAAAAGTGTCATTGTCAATCATCTCATAATTGGTACTAGGGCTAATACTAACAGTATTCAATTGGTCGGATGATGAAGGAGATCCTCCATTACAAATATTTTAAGGTTTCACACAAGAATTTCAAGAATACATCCGAAGAAATTGTGAACTACGTGATAATCAACTGTATCATCAACTTCGAGCCGACTTGGTTGAGTATATCTAGGCACGCTACGGTTATCATCAATGGAAAATAATTTATTAATTTTTATACATTTACTATAATATTTATGTATTTTTTAATTATTAATGTTATTTGAGATTAATAAGTTGTGAATTTAAATTTTATTAAAATTTAATTATATATAATGTAGAATAGAAAGGTGAAAGAAATATATATAATGAAAAGTATAAGATCAATAAAGGAGTTATTGAGAGATTTTTTTTATAGTGGAGGGATATGTATAATAACAAAGGAGTTCATAGAGAAGTTTTATGATGGTGGATGCCCTTAGTCTAGAAGTTTAATTTAGTTCGTAAATACTTGCAATCCATTTATTTGAAAGGCATTTTACCAAAAGACCCATGTAAGCTTCTAAAATGATCAAATATTCAAATGGGTATTATATTTATCAAACGCTGAACCATTTTTTATTTTTATTTTTTATTAAAAATATCTTTGACCCACGGCCAATGACATGTCGTGTGACTTAGCGATTCGGCCAGCCACGAGGCCAAGCCATGAAATTATATATATAAATCTATAGTTTTTTTAATAAAAAATATTTTTTTAAAAATGTCTTTTAATAAATACTAAAATTTAGTGAGCTCTTTGATAATTTTTAAAATATGTGTGTATAACTGAGATGATAAATAGATAAAGGTTTATCATTTGAGGTTAAAGAGTCGAATCTTGGGACTTGTGCGACGTAAATGCTTACACCATGTGTAACTCATCCTATTCATTTACCTTCTCAATTATCATTAGTTATTTTTTTCATGTTAATTCTAATATCGACTGACAAGGACATGAAAGGAAGCACCAGATCTTTTACCATACACTTGATAAAAACAACCTTGCTTTTAGGCATATATCATCCAAATAGAATGATAAAGACTCCTCAATGCAAGTGCAGATATTCAACTCCACTACAAATTCCTAAGCCACCAGTTATTAACTAGGGTTTTGCTCAACAAATACAATGCATCTGTTGTTGTCATTCGCTATCTATGTTGTCGATGTGTCACCTCGTGTTACACTCTTGATTTTGTTTTTTTGTTTTTTTTTTTTTTTTTTGGATGAATGAAAGAAAAATATTGAGGTTGAACTTTGAAGACTGAACGAAGACAAATAGTGATGGGGCTGTAGACTTTTCAGTAGGGACACTAACAAATTGTAGGAATGAAATAATAATAAATACAAAAATATTAATTTATATTTTTGTTAATGCTCAAACTTCAATATTAGCATCCCAATAGAAGTTGACTAGCACTACCACTAAAGCAAGATAATTCTCCTTTAGAAAATTAAACATCTCAATTTTTTAAAATATTATTATTAATAGCATTTTAATGTTAGCATCAAAATAAGAATAATACTTTTAATTAAAAATCCTTTAAATCTAACTAATTTACTACCGCATGCCAAATAATCATTATGTCTTAATTGCGTCTATGTAATGAAGAATAAACTAATGAGAAGCTAACAACTGTGCAGCTGAGACATTTTTTGGCGGTCCCAGTAGTAAATCCAATCATCACTCGCCAGGTGGCGATATTGTCTTCGTCGTCCAGTCCACTATCTTTAAAGGGCCGGGCAGATTCGGCCCAGAGGGTCCACTCCGGCTCAGCCTTTTACATCTACATCCTCGCGGTCTCGCCGTCGCCGGCGACCTCGCTCTTCTCTCCCTTCCAGCATCGAAGGCCGGCCTCCGGCTACTTCCGGTGAGTATCGGGATCTAAACGCGCAATGTTTCTTTGTGTTTTCACATTGCTGTTTCTTTCTCTTTCTCTATGTTTCCTTGACGTTTTTTTGCTACTTCAACAGCGTCGACGCCCATCCATGGCCATGTTCATCTGGGCGCACACATCTTCTGTGATTTCTCATCCAGCCTCAGATCTTCTCCCGTCCGTGCGTTCTCTCCCTTTAAATGCCACAAAAAACCTGAGTTTTGTTTCTGCAATCGAGATGTTTAATTGTTCCTTCTGATGCTTTTGTAGGTATCTAACTTCCATGAGTGTTTAAATAACCAAAGGTGTTTGATCTCTCAGCAGTGGAAGCCTGCAATTTCTGCTGTACGCCCCCTTTCAGTCTCTGTTCCTCTTTGTCTATTCTTCCTCTAATCCACATTGTAAAAGACCTTTTTTCCCTTAAAACCTATTGGATTACGCTAATATTTGCCCTTCTGTTCTTGTTGAATGAATAAACTATTTGTTCCTATTTTAAACTGCCATTTATTGTATGTGTTTGATAAAATGCACGTGTGAGGATTTTCTGTTTATGTCTATGTTATCATTCTTTATACCATCCGATTTTTCTACTTATTTGATTTTGAGCTAGAAAAATTCTCTTCTTCTTAGTGTCTAAATCAGTCGATTTAAAATTTTTTTTTTTGTATTTTTGCAAAACTTTTGGATTGCTTTAATGTGGCCCTTCTGTTCTTGAATGAATCAAGCTATATTCAAAATTAAGTTTAGTCAAGTCTTGTACATGTTTGATAAAATGCATGTGAGAGTTCTTCAGCTGAAGTCAATGTTATCATTCTATACAGTATCCAATTTTTCTGCTCATTTCGAGTTAAAACTGGAACTAAAATGATATTTCTGAAATGCCAATATTGAGAGCATCCAGTCAGAGAACTTTATTTCATCAGCTATCAATATTAAATAATCTTGTATTTCATCTATTTGATTTTGTAATCTTATAATTTAAACATTATACAAGTGATTACAATTTCTTTCAAGAAAACAGAAAATGTTAAATATCACAAAAAAAGAGAACTATCCTAGATTCATGAACTAGTGATGACAAAAAGCGTATGAAGAAAGAAAGCAAAAACAAGCACAAAGACAGAGGATAATGTGATTTGTCTACGACTTTTAGGCCAGGGCAAGTGCTCCATGAAGTTCATTCAATTATTAGGTTTCTATTTTACATCCAACACCTCATGATATTGTCGTGTTAAACTCCTGGTAAGGGATGGAAATGAGCAACAATTGCACTCCCTTTTAAGTTAAGCTAAATTGTGCATTTCCAATGATTCTTTGATCTGTAAATGGTTTGATCAGAAATGTTCATTTGTTCATGCCAAAGTCAACAACAGCCAGGAATCAAAATTTTACTTACAAATCTTCTGAATCTCTGGCAGGAAAGGTTGTTGAGGCATAGAAGGAAGAAATGTGTAACATTAATGAGTGTTGAAGGAATATCAGATCCTGATACTTTAGATGATTCATCGATATTGACCAAGAGAACTGATGCACCTTTGATTGACGCCCTGAAAGCTACTGCAGAAGAGGATGTCGCTTGCTTTCACTTCCCGGGACATAACAGGGGGAAAGCAGCTCCATATGGATTGTCTGATCTTATTGGTCATGGAACTTTTACACATGATCTACCAGAACTCCCTGAGTTGGACGATTTATTCTCTCCAAAAGGTGCAATTTTAGATGCTCAGGTAAAAGCAGCAAAATTGTTTGGTGCATCTGAGACTTGGTTTCTTGTTGGAGGCACCACTTGTGGCATACAAGCGTCCATAATGGCTACTTGTTGTCCGGGTGATGTACTAATTCTACCACGGAATTCTCATATTTCTGCAACCTCGGGTCTCATACTGTCTGGTGCGATGCCAAAGTACATTCTACCAGAATATAGTTCTCACTGGGACATTGCTGGTGGAGTAACACCAACACAAGTTGAGACAGCCATAAAAGAATTGGAGGGGGGCAGAAAAGCTCCAGCTGCAGTTTTAGTAACTTCGCCTACTTACCATGGCATATGCTCTAATTTGAGTGAGATCATGAAACTTTGTCACTCACGAGGTATTCCTGTTATAGTGGATGAAGCTCATGGTGCTCATTTTCGGTTTCATCCAAACTTCCCGAGCACTGCACTCGAACAGGGTGCAGACCTGGCTGTCCAGTCAACCCACAAGGTTCTATCCTCTCTCACACAGTCATCTATGTTGCATGCATCTGGAAACCTTATAGACAGGGAGAGGATAACCAAATGCCTTCAAATTCTGCAGAGTTCCAGCCCAAGTTATCTGTTACTTGCATCATTAGATGCTGCAAGAGCTCAGATAGAAGAAAAGCCAGATACAATTTTTTCGAATGCCTTGGCCTTGTCCTTGCTCGCAAAACATGAAATAAGAAAAATTCCAGGGGTATCTTTGCTGGAGTCTTCTTGTTTTGTCTCTGGTTTTCCGGCTATTGATCCCTTGCGCATCACTCTTGGAGTATCTCAGCTCCATATGTCAGGCTATTTGGCTGACGAGGAACTCTGGGAAGGACATCACATAATACCTGAACTCGTAGGAAGCAAATCCTTAACATTCGCAGTCAACTTGGGTACAACTAGGAAAGATGTTGAGAGGCTTATTTCCGGCTTTAAAACAGTTTCCATTAAATTCTTTAAAGGCAGCAATCTACAATCTGGTGTGGAGAATGGAGTTCTAATTCCAGATCTGACTACATATGGTTCCATGCAACTCAGTCCTAGGGATGCATTTTTTGCCAAAAAAAGGAGAGTAAGCATTAGCGAAAGCCTCGGAGAGATCTGTGGCGAGTTGATATGCCCATACCCACCTGGTATTCCAGTCATGGTTCCTGGTGAAGTTATAACCGACGAAGCTCTGTCATATCTGTTAAATGTTATGAGGATGGGAGCCGAAATCAGTGGAGCATCTGATCATCGGCTTTCATCAATTCTTGTATGTATTGCATCACATAATGGCAAGGCAAGTTACAATTCTTACCAAATATTACTTTGAAGAGGGAACTAAATCAGATTTTAGGATGCCTAACCAGCCCACATTCTCTTTATACGCAGGTTGCCCAAGAAGCTTAATATCGCAAGGATCCACTGTTTCATTTGCTGCCAAATTGTTGTTATCTCGCAAGAACTCCAGCAACTTAACAGTGTGTGAATGTCAGCCATAGTTGATTCATTGTTGGATATCTCACGGTGCTTCAAGCGGCCTCTGTGGTACTGTGAAACCAAAGTCACTACTGATGGAGATATAGGCATGTAGATCAACTTCCTGTACTCAAGAGCGCTGCCTCGGTTCCTACCAAAGCTGATGGTGTACAGGTTCTTTAGTAGAATGGCGATCAATTTTATTCAAGCGATCAGTTTAGAAAATCAACTTCACAGATGACTTTGTGCATCATTTTAGTCATCATATCTTGCATTATAATCCCTAGCATGCATAAGCCATTGTCCACCAGACTAGTGAATACACAAATATACAGCCAATCTGGTCATGCTAGTAAGCCACGGTAGGAAATCTAGGGGTGGACCATAAGCTTGTGTGTGTGAATGCAAAGGTTCATTGGTAGCTAAGCTATACGATAGATAGATGAAGTAATTGCTACACTATATTTCACTCAGTAAATTAGAGTATTCAGTAGGATGTTTGGAACAGTGGTGTCATTTTGAAAAGTTTTATTTATTAGCCCAAAAAGGCAACTACATTGCATTGCACTTCGGGTGATAAAAGCTTATCGGTTGATAATCATTAGTTGTGCGGACAGAGGCGTGCTTTACAGATACGATTCACAAACACTTGTGCTTTCAAGCTTGAAGGAAGGCAAGGCCAGATTCAGGGTAGCATCATAGTAGTGGGCTATCATCAATAAAAAAAAAAAAAAAAATTAGATCCATTACCTTAGTAATCTCCAGTTCTAGGAGCTATGATCAATCAAATTTGATGGAGAGAGAGAGAGAGGACATGGAAACTGAGAGGGAGTGAAATCAATTGTAAGATTCTATGAAATGTTAATTTTCAGGGAGCTACGATTCTAAGAAATAATCATTGATTAATCTGTATGGAAAGTAATTACTCTTCTATTTTTGTTTTACTAGGAAATTCTTTTTCTTATTCTATTCAATGCTGTAATTCAAGTAGACAAGCAAAACAATATCATAGACGAGCAAAACAGTTTTTTTTTAATCTAAGGGGCCATTAGGTCAAGCACACCATATGGGTTGTATGATTCAAGTAGAACTGATGGGCTGAGTTGGGTGGATCAATCTGAATGACGGATCGAGCAAGCTGAGTGAACAAACGGATTGAGTGAATTAAAGTATCAATCAAGTTGATTGCGTCATGTGAACTAGTTTGATTGAGCAAAATAGATCTACAATTAACAAATTGAAAAAGATAAGTGAACCGAACGAACTAATCCAATCAATCATGCAACACATGACATAGACTAGTAGAATTAAGCAAGAGAGGAAGGATTCTGCAAAGCAAGTTGGCTAGGTAGGCCAAACAAGACACGCCAAGTTAATCGAATGAGTTCGAAAAGACAAAGTGAATCGAACATGTTCGAAAAGACAAAAGGCCCTGATCAAACAGGATGGAATGGAAAACAAAACAAGCTGAATAAACCAATCAATCTATTGATCCAAACAGAGAAAAACATGTTAAGCAATAATTTTGAGGGAAGTTTTGTTGATATGAAAGCTATTCCTTATGCTGTTCCTATAAATCACATTCTTTTTCAGATAATTTACAAATAAGTAGAAGCATTTATTTCAATCACAACTACACGAAGAATTAACTAGTATCATTTTACTGTTTCACTATTTCATTCTTTTGAAAGATTAACAACAGTGGCTTGATTAAATGGCGAGCAATTAAGTTCAAAAGATTTCCCACCAATATACAAGATTTAAATTTGTATAACAGGAATAGTAAACGAGTTTAATCTTGCTGTTCTCGCTCTAAAATGAAAAATTGTCACATCTAATGTAGCGTCGAAACATCTCATGGCCAAAAACAAAATAAAGATGTGTTCAACAAGCAAAATCAAGGTAAAATATTATTTAGGTTCAAAAGCAATGTCCAACCAAAATTTGATAACCCATCCAATAATTTCAGCACAAGTAGCGATTTAGTACATCACAATTATTATGATCATAACCTTGTAGGAACAAAGACTCAGTGATCCTTGGGGCACATTGAAAACTCCCATAATCTCCTGCTCATACAAAGTGTGAAGAGTTTGAATATTACGGACTTAATCATTAGCATATCATTAATTCACCTAAATGAAATGAATTTGGTTTTACTTTGAAATCAAAAAATTTAAAAAGAAACATACAACAACAACCAAACCTTGTCCTATTAGATAAGGTCGGCTATATGAATTCTTTTATGTCATTGAGCTATATCTCATACTATAGCAACATCTATACCTAAATAAATTTTATCTTATTTTATTGTTGCTAACTAAGTCTTTGTTGATCTCCCTCTTCTTCGTTTGATATGTGTGTTTGTCATAGTTTCACAGCACTTAACTAGAGTATTTATTGATAGTCTAAGTAGATACCTGTATTATTTTAAATATGTCTCTCAGAGTTTTCTCTCAATAGATGCAACTCTGACTTTCTCTCTAATGTTCTCATTTCTTATTCTGTCTATCCTCGTACGTTCACACATTCACCTTAACATTCTCATCTCTGCAACTTGCATCTTCTGCTCATGTGCTCGAGTCATAGCCCAACCATTTAGCTCAATACAACTAACAAGTCTAACTGAAACTTTGTAGAACTTTCCTTTAAGTTTTAGAGGTATTTTATGGTCATATAAAATATCTGACGCTCTCCTCTATTTCAACCATCCTACTTGTATTTTAGTAAGACATCTCTCTCAATTCCTCTATCGTTTTTGTAAAAAAAATCTTAAATATTTAAACCTCTTGGTTCCAAGCAACTCGTCATCTCCTCTTGGTTCCTGTGGATTTCTAAAATTACAAGGAGTCTAAATATCCTCTCCATTGTTTTTTTTAACATTCTTAGTGGTAGACCAGAGGTTTTGAAAAACCTAAATCTCTTTTTTTTTTTTTTCCTTTTTCCTTTTTTTTTTCTGATGTTGGGTCTGATATCTTCCCATATCAAGCCCACATTGGGTCTGATATGAAGAGAGATCAGGCCCAACGTGGGTCTGATCTCTTATAACATGGTTGAGAAAAAAAAAGAGAAGATAAAAAAGAGAACAAGAAAGAGAAGATACATTGAATGCATAGGAAGAAAGAGAAGAGAGAAATAACAAAGAAAAGAAAAAAAAAATCAGTTAAATTTATCAAGAGAGTAGAATGAGAAGAATACTATAAAAAGGTGCGCCCTTTGATAAATGTCAAAATAATATATATGCACCTTTTGATAAATTCAAAAATCTAAATACGTCTTTTGATAAATTGTTGTCAACTAAAACCTAACTAGTGAAAGAAATATTTCATCAAACACCTAAACGGCATGAATCTAAGTAAGTAGCTCCCATTGCATAGCCGAGTTACTCACAACGTGTTAGATTTGTAAAAATTGACAAGGGTCAATTCCGGACAAAACTGAGAGAAATATCCTCCTACCAGGTCATGTGACCTGCTTGGCTTCTTGATTTTTCTCTATAAACGGCTGTGGGGCAGCCATATGGGGTGTCCGGATTGACTTTTGAAAAAATGAATGTAAGTAAGCCAAATGCATGCAACTTAAACCTGGGAACCATATTAACTCAACACACACAAAAAAGACACCAACAATCAACACATTCCCAACACATCTGACAGATGAACCCAAGCTTGCGGACGGAGCTTCTTCCTCGATCAGAATGGATGATGTGATGGCCGCCGGAAATGAATGATGTTGCCCCCTCCGGATCCAGAAGGGTGTATGGCGCGGAAGAGCTAGGATCCCTAAGCTCTCCGATGGAAACTCGCCGGCGGATGAAGATCGATTGTCCTCTCTGTATCTGGAGAGAAAAGTAGCTGCGGATTGATCTCCGGAATCCCATAACTCACTGCGGAAAGAGTAGCAGATTCTCCTCTTCAAAACCCAAGAGGGGAGGGGCTGAGGACTGCCCGATGGAATGAAGACGGACTCTCCTCTTCGAATCTGAAGAGGAGAGGTGGAGTGTGGCCGGAGAAGGTGGAGACGCCTCGGATCGGAGACTTCCAATGGAGGTGGCGTGATATGAGCTCTGCTCTCCAAATCGGGAGACGAAGATGATGAGTGGCGGCCAGATCTCCTCTTCGAATACGAAGAGGAAGATGTCCGGCCGAATGGATGAGGAGGAGATAGCTCCAATTGCGGGGAAGAAACTCCGGTGGTGAGGAAAGGGCGATGGGGGAGGTTGGCCTTGGCTTGGGGAAGAAGGGCGTCGGGTTTTTAGGCCCTCCAGCGAGGATGAGTGATGAGGAATGAGGGAAGGATCAATCTGCCGGCGATAGAGAGATCGATGAAGCCGCCGGCCGATTGAAGACGGAGAGATGGCTGTGGACTTGCGCTGGGAGTGTTGATTGAGGAGAGTTTTTTGGGGAAGATTACCGTGCCGATTCTAGCTTGTAGCTGGATCCGGGTTTTTGGGTTTTGGGTGGAGAAGAAGATCCGGATCCATTTGGCTTGACTTGGATGGGCTTTTGGATCCGGGTTGATGGAGCTCCACTTCTTGGATCCGGATTGGATCCATTAGAAGAAAATGACTTGCAATTGGTGGATTTCGGACTGCAATTAGGCTCTCTTCTGGATCCAGCTTTGGATTGTAATTGTGTCGTCTCTTGTGGATCTTGGATCCGGATTGGGGTCCCTTCTTAGATCTTGCTTGGATCCATTAGGAGGTGGCTTGACCGGATGAGATGAGGGCTGAACCCGTCTTGATTGAACTCCTATGAATTGTATCAATCTTCAATTAAGTGAACTACAATGTGAATCAAGCTCAACCAAATTGAGGGCTTGAACTGTTGATTGATCTCGATCACCGACCAAGATCATTGAGATCTGGATGAAAAGCTCTCTTGTACTTGGATGGTGATGATCTCTATGGATGGTTGAGATATTTTTAATATAAATGAGTGATCCAAATAACTCCAGATCTCCATCAAATGTTCAAATCTTTCCAGATCTAAATAAAGGACTCAAATCCATGACTTATTTTTTATAAAATAATGAAATAATATCAAGTTTTAGGAAAAAATTATAATGAGCTCAAAATACATCTTAACGAGTAAAGCATGATATAAATAAACAATTAATAATACGTGAAAGATAAATATAACAAATACAAGAGTCAACATAATATGTCAGAATGCTAGTTATCAACGATCGATTTCCTCTCCTTAGTCCGGACATGACTAGACTTTTATAATGAGAATTCTCGCTATTCTTATTATTATCCCATCGGATTTTTAGTCTTCTTAATATTACTACTTGCCCTCACGATTGCGAGATCCTCTCCCCAGTCAAGAAAGAATTGGTCTTCTAGCACTTTGGGCATATTATTATCATCCTCATAACTGTGGGATCAAACTCCTCACCCCGATAGAAACATGACAAGTTTTCTAAGGTGATTACCTCCTCATAGTCCAGCACGACTTGAAAGTCCTTCTGTTACAACACAAGTCAACTCCCTTTAAGGGATCTATGTGCTCCTTCCTTCTCCACCCCCACACGATGATGTCAGAATTCAGCAAGTGCATGACTATCGTCGAGTAAAAAGATATTAATTCCACAGAGATAGTAATATTTCATTTCTAATTTCAAAAATGATTAGAAAGCCATTTATAAGTTTGTTTATAAGTTGGTCAAATGAAATTAATTTTAAATACAAAGTGTCTCTAATTTTGTATAAAATCAGTTAAATTCGGTCTCGAATAATCTATCAAATATATTTTAATCCGTTTATAAATTCATTTATATTTCTATTTATTAATTCATATACAATTTTATTTTTAAATTTATCACTTTTTTATATTCTATTTTTATGTTTCTCATCTGCATAATACTTAAAAAAAAATAATCACACATTTCAAATAAATTAAAAATATTTAAAACAACTAATTTTTAATCCAAAAGTATATTATAATTAATATTGAGATAAATAAATATTCACATCATCAAAATAAATTTAATTATTAATCAAACTATAATTAACTGCTAAATTTTTAAATATGACCACAAATAATTTAATCTTTATTTTATTTATCATAATGCTCACAAAGACGAGATCCTCTTGGATATAAATATTTATATATCTCACCTCTTGAATTAGATATTAAGATCTTGACTAAAAAGAAACTATAAGGAAAACAGAAACCGATTCTGAAATAACTTCAAAATTTCAAGTGCAATAAAGAGCTACTTGGTGTGTAACATTAATCTACATCATTCTCTATATTTCAAGATAAGGTACTAAAGTATCTAGTCCTCAGAGAAGTTGGAGCTTGTCTGTCCTAGTAGATCGTCACACAATTGTAATACATAATAAAAGTTATGCAAGCAAAGCTATTTAGAATTTATTAAAGAATATAAATTCACTAAAAGAAATTAAACTTGCAAAATTAGTACTTCTATTTGATAACACATACATCATCAAAATTAGATGTCAACAAGATTTAGTATTGATTCCAAAGAGTTGTATATGCATTTTACTATTGATTTCAACTAGTGATAGAGCCAATATAACATAGTACTAAAACCCTCACATGTGATAATTATTTTGAACCTTGATTAAATGTAATAAATGATTGGCAGTTAAAGTAATGGACAAAATTCATGAGATTGTTGATCTTTGTAACAAATAGTAGTTTGTATAGACTAGTGATATTTCTTATTGTGACAAAGGAACAATGTCTCTCTGCACATAGTGAGTATTTGTAACAATCTAACCAAAAATCAAGCTATAGAGAGAATCCTAAGGAATTTAAGTGGTTGTGGCACATAACTGAGTGAGACATCAGAGCATCACACGACTTACAGAAGATACGACGACAAAGGCTAGGTAGCTTTGCTTCCAAAAGGATCATTACTTAGACTTATGCAATAATAACTTCATGGCATCAGGATCACCTTCATGAAATAATGCACAGGAAAGCTACCAACATTTTTCCTAAAAGCACTAGTAAGTGAGGAAAATGCCACTGAAAATGAGAAGATGTATTGTTTAGTAGATATCTGAACAATAATAACTCCATCCAAATGTAACTTAATATTAGTTTAAGACCTAGCTAGTGAGTAGGAGAAATTTGTGATTACTAATCCAAGGAAAAAAAACGAGCAAGGCACTTAACAGCTGGCTTGTTTCATGTTACAGAAGTATCACGTATAACCTAAAACACTAAGATTGTCTTATATATAAGAAGACAGCATTTAAAAAAAACTACTTAGACCTATCCTCATAATTCATCAATTAACTGGCCAAAGGGCCAAGAGGTACAATTAATTGAGAGAGAACTGGCAAACGCTTTGTCTAAGTGTAAAAGAGGCACCTCGGCTTAGTGAGTCCAGGCAGCCACTCATCTTCTATTCATATCTGGTGGTGGAAATGGGAAGCAGCGCACGACATTGTAAAATGAGCATGGGCTGGCTACAAAACCTATTATATATCCAATCCAAGGCGGCATTCTTTCATATCTATATTTATTTTTATTTATAAAAATTTATTTTATAAATTCATTTCTAGTTCATTTTAAATTTGTCTCAAATATTTTGTATATATATTGTATTTTATTTAAGTGAAACGAATTAGTACCTCTATAACAAATTCATTTTTTATTTATAAAAATTTAAAATAAATTTTAATTTTGTTTTAAAAATTAATTTATAAAGCCCTGTTTTTGTAGTGTGAGTCGATACTGAATTTGATTATAAAATGGTATATAATTTATGCCATACAAAAAATCTGTATATTAAAATTTTGATATATTAAAATTAATTTCTATATTAAAATTTTTGATATGATATACAATGTGAGATTTTGGCACTGATATACAATCAGTTCAAGTAGCATATTGTTTAAAAAGAAGACCCATCTGTAATAAACTCATCCATTATTATTGATTTAGGTATTGAAATTGGACTTCACTCATATTAGATGGAGATCATGATTATTGTATATAACGGTTCTAGATATGATTTAAACTTTGTTAAAATGTTATTAATTGTAAAACTATAAAAAAAAAATAAATACTTTTTTAGAGTTATAGTTGGTCTCCTATGGTAGATCTAGACTCTTCCAAGTCTCCCGGCAAATGCTAGGCTCAGAAACTTATTCATCATCTTGACCATGGTGCAAATTCATTGATTACTTAATCTCTTTCAAATATGTATGAATCTTAGTATTTGTTTAACAGGTCATTACACCCAATTAGAGTGGGTGTACTGGGTACCAAAATCTTATATCATATATAATATCAAAAATTTTGATATATAAAATAATCATACCCGATACTGAAATTTTTATATACTGAAATTTTGATATATCAAAATTTAAATGTATCGATTTTTGATATGGTCTAAATTTTATACTATTTACATTCAAATTTTGGTATCCATGCGACTACCGAATACCGAACTATTTAATTACAAATCGATACCGTACCAAAACTTTTTGGTACTATATATATATAATTTTTAATATAATTTGATATATTTCAATACGGTAGTGTGATACATTAAAATTTTTAATGGTTTTTTCACACCTACGCCCAACAAAACCATACACGATCATGAGTATCTTGATGATCTGATAATTGAATTTATTCCGCTGGTGATAGTTATAAAATCATCAACTTTGTTCTTTTTGATCTTTTGCAAGCATGTTTTTTCATTGATTTCCTATGCTCGTGTGATGTCGGCTAGTTTTTTACTTTATTACTTCTCATAACAATCATAACATGATTGTCCCCTATTCTATATATACTATTTTGTTATTTTAAAAAAAAATATGGAATCGTTACATCAGCAGCTCCCCTAGAGCCGGTCCCACGGATATGAAGGGAGATAAATGCATGTACACAGCTGAAAGCGCATAGTCGGGACGCTAACCCCAGGCAATGACACCCCGAGGATCGAACCCTTGATCTTTTGACCACAAAACCATACACCCCCAGCTGTACTACGCCCTGGGGACAACTATTTTGTTATTTAAAACTCTAGGTAATATACCAAGGATCTAAAGCACTTTTATGATGTTGTTTCTTACTGGCTTACACCATTAATATATCATGACATGCTGATGTCATCATGTTTGAGTAACCAAAATTCTTTAAAATTTATATTGATTTGAATCCTTAATTCTAACTAATAAACATCATAGTGCTGTCACATATCACATACTATTCTAAACTATATTCATTTATTCAGTAAACTACTTCACTTGTTGCTCTCATGTTGTCATGATAGTTTGGGCTAAAATTAGGCAAAAGTTTGATAAATCAAATAAATGGACTAAACGGATAGAATTTAAAAATTCAATTTAGTTATAATTTTTATAAAAAATAATTATTTCAGATAATTTAGTTTCGTTTCAATTATAACACTCCTAATTAATTAAACTAAAATTTTCAATTGACTGTGGTGTTGATTTTAAAAATCAACATCACATATTATGGTGTTGGACGGAAGGGCTAATTTTAAAAATCAACACCATAATCTATGGTGTTGAAATGTGGTGCTAGTTTTCAAAATCATTACTGCAGTGTTAGTTTTCAAAATAAGTTTTAAAAATTAATACCATAGTGGAGTTAGATTTATATCATTACTGTAATAATTTCTTTTGGTAAAAGTATGAAAGATATTACTGTAATAATTTCTTTTGGTAAAAGTATGAAAGATGCTCTTATAGCAACCAAGATGTTGACAGAAGATTGTCACTATATTTAGCTTTGGTGTAATTATCCTTTTATTAGGTTTTTTAAATCATTGTTTGTGTATTTATTTTGGTTAGATTGTAAAAATGTTTTTTTCCCATTTTTGTTGCTTGAAATTGATTATTTCCAATAATTTTATCCAATTTTGATTTTAAAACTCCCAATTCAATTAAATTGGATAAATAACTTTTATTTTAAAAGACAATATGGTGTTGAAGGACAAGGTGGTGTTATTATTATTGTTGAAAATTTTAGTTAATTAGTACGCAAAATTAAATTAACCCATATTTATCAATACAATTTGTTTGATTTTTATTTAAAAATTTAACCAATTCAGTTAATTTAAATTTTTTTGTTTTTTTATTAGTTCAATTTTGATTAAATTAATTCAGTCGGTTCAATTTTAAAGTGATTACTCGGCTCTAATCGTGATTGCTTTTGGTAAAAGCATGCAAGATTCTCTTATACCAACCAAGATTTAAGTGGCTTCTTAAAGGCATTGATTGTGTTTAGGATTAGAGTAATTATCTTTTTTGAGGTTCTTTTAATTATTGTACGTTCATGTATTTGTTTTTGTTGATCGTAAGTCAGAAACATGTTCTTGAAAAAAAAACATAAACTTAATCTTAAGATACTGATATTTGTATATTGGTCTCATTTCGCAACAAATTGCTCCTAATTTACTTTAAGAAATGTTATTTTATTATCATTATGGATGTTATTTTCTTGGAAAAATGGACTTCATGTAATTATTGTTAGTATATCTATTTTTCTATTGCTCTTACATTATAGAGTGAATCTTATTTTATATGTTTTCTTAAGACAATAGTTTAACTTGATTTTTCTAATATAATTTTGTTTAAGCAGTACTAATGGATGTCCTAATACTGAAAGAATTCATTTTAACGTACTAATATTAAAAGTATGTCGGGTAGAGGTGAGAAAAGATAAAAAATTTAGTATACTTTTTAATACCGATATATACCAAACATATTAATATTAAAAAATATACCAAAAATGTATATTACCATATTGAACTTTTCAATATTAATATCAATATGAGATTTAACAAATTCTTCGGCATATCAAAAAATATCGAAATACTTAAAAAGGATTTAAAGACATTTGTTTGGGGCAATCCAGATGAATGAGATTTTTTTTTTTTTTTGTATTTTTGATTTTTTCAGTATATCAAAAGTTTTAATATAAATGATATGAAATATATACCATATTAAAAATTAGTATATCAAATTTTAGGTTGTATATTTTTTTTTCTTATACCATAAGATCCAGTATACAATTTTATACGAAAAATTTAGTAGCTATATTACGTTCAATCTTTGACTTTATATAATTGATATAACTTTGATTTCTCATTTATTTACTTTCTAGGCTCAAAACAACATTTAATATTTCAACTTTTCCTCAGTTAATCAAATTTGTAATAAAAATTTGATTAAATCAAATAAATCAACCAAACCCATCAAATATAAAAAAATTTAGATTATAATGGTATTAATTTTCAAAAATAAGTAGCATGGTGGTGTTGGATTTATTCGTATCATCATTGTTGAAAAATTTAATTAATTCAGCCGAAAATTTAATAAACCAATCAGAGCCGGTCCTGATTGTTGAAATGCCCTGGGCGAAATTATTAAGTATGCCCTAATTTTATCCTTCCATCAACTTAATTAATAATTATTTTAATCTATAAAATTTTATTTCCAAAAATACAATGAGAAAATATTTTAGTTGTAAGAAGCTTTTGTATCTTATGATAACGGTTCCTTTTTTATTTATGTATAAATTTCTGTAATTCTAACCTAGAAATAAGAATGAGACATCAATTCCAAAACTATGAATATAATTTTTTTTCCTATTCCTATACTATTAAATTATCCAAGATTAATAATTCTATTTATAATCAATTTCATTCAGAAGACAAGAGGTGTTTTCAAAGAACAATCACTTAAAATTCTTAGCAAAAGAACATTGACAATGGAGAAAATTTTAACTCAAGAATGTAAAAAAGATAAGCATAGTAATTTAACACAAAATCCTGACACCAAACTGAGAAACAATAAAAAAGTATAGTCTAGCTAGTTTACCTCTATAATCTTTATTTTCAACATCAGCATAGAAATCCAGAAGAATGAAGAGAACACCAGGAAGACCTATCATAAATATATTCACTTTGAGTTTGAGTAACTTAAACAATATATTCAGCGGAGTAATTAAGAATTAAATCTTTTTACCCTAAATAAGTAAAAACTCGATATAAATGAATTAAATTTTATGTATAACAATCCATGCAATAACAAAAATTAAAAATACTATAAATTTTTAAATTTTCATGATGATATATAATTATGAACAATAGTATAAACAAAGAACAATAAAACTTGATACAAAGAATGTTCGATTCAAAATCCACTTATATAAGACTTTACGTAGATATCATGCAAGTTTATAAAAAAACATAACTATTATATTCAATTAAGGTTCAAAAAAAAAAAAAGATAATAGTAAAGTAATTGATATTTTTTATGGTGAACCTATCAACTATCTCACAATAATATATGCATGTTTAGAATTATTACTCCAATTTATGAATATGAGCACTGCTCGTATTTTGAAATTTATGAAATTATACTCCAATATAGGCATGTTTTAGACTTGCCTATTACTCCATAAATATCTTTTATCAATTAGCACAGCTAGTATTTTGGAGCATTTTGCAAAGATAAAGCTAAACATGACTATGATGACTACAAGAACACTCAAATATTAGGAAACAAATAATACTCATCCTCACAGAACCCAAATTTATGCCTAATAAGAAAAATACCAATTTATGCATAAATAAAACATGATTAATCATATTAGGGTCAATTAAGACCTAAACATGAATGGAGCGGAAATTTCTAATTTATGTAAAAATAAAACATGATTAATCATGTTAGGGCCGATTAAGACCTAAAAATGAATGTAGCAGATATTTCAATTTATGCAGAAATAAAACATGATTAATAAGAAAAAGAAAGGCACAAGTGTATACCGGTTAGGGAGTTTCGTCGCGGGGGAGGGGGCAGAGCTTGAAACTAGTTCAGGAACTACAAAAAGGCGACAAAGAATGTAGAACAGCGGAACGGGCAAATGAGCACAAAGCTAGCATCAATCAGTGAGGGGTGAGCCGCTCCTCATAAGATCAATAAAAGGAATGGAACTCAGAAGGGAAGCGCAAACAACACAACAACCGATACAGAGGCAGGGGCAAGCATCCGAAGGGAGCGCAGGGGTCTCACTTTTCTGTCCAACACATTTTAAAGCAATTTGAATGAATAAAACGCACCTTACACCTTTGAGAAGGCAAGATCACAAAGAAATAAGAAGGAAAACAAAACCTAGGGCAAAGTGGAATCCCCAATGGAGGGCTAGAGACGGCTTGTCTCGCCGATGGAGGGCGCCTTTGTGAGAGGCAAAGCCATCCCTGGTCCAGGGAGGGTTTCACCGTTTCAGCGACGAGAGAGGGAAGGCGCAGCGGCGGCGAGGGAGGGTGCGGCAACTGCGAGTCGAGTCTGCGAGGGAGAGTTTCGGCGATAAGGGAGGGAGCTGGGAAGGTGCGGCAAGGGAGGGTGCGACGTGGGAAGGTGCGGCGAGGGAGGGTTTCAACGACGGTGAGTAGAAATCGTGAGGTTAGGCTTCGCTGCTTGCTTAGGTGAGGGAGGAAGTGAAAAAATAATAATTTGAAGGGAAAAAAAACTTATTATATATATATATAAATATAAATATAAATATAAATATAATATGTGCCCCTTAAAATTTTGGGCCCTGGGCAGGGGCCCTGGTAGCCCTGGCCCAGGGCCGGCTCTGAAACCAATATTTATTAGTTGAATTTGTTCAATTTTTATTAAAAATTTGATCAATTTAGTTAGTTCAAAAATATTTTAATTTATTTAATTTAAATTAATTTAGACAGTTCAATTTTGGATTAATTTCTCAGCTCAATAATTGATTGCAGTAAAAGCATGTAAGATGCTCTTATAGCAACCAAGACTTGCATCGAAGATCATTGTCTTGAAGGCATTGCATTTAGGCTTGTATAATTATTTCTGTTATATTTTATGTATTTTTTTTTTATTGGATCATAAGCATGTTTTTTTTCTTGGCTTTTATTACTTGAAAAAACATACAATTACTGTTGAGATATCAATGTTTGTATATAGATCTTCTTTGACTTTGTTAAAACACTAATACTAAGGGATGTCTGAACACTTTTCTATTAGAGAATGTGCATAGATCCATGGTAAAAATTCATTATAAACTTACTAACGTGGCTAAAATTAGAGTGAGAAAATATAAAAAAATTTAAATATACTATGTATATAAATATAAATATATATTGAACATATCAATATCAATGTGATACCAAAAATTTCAATATATTATTATATCGTATTAAACTTTTCGGTATGTATAAAATTTAATATTTAATATAGTAAAATCCATAAAATTTCCAATATGTTGAATAGAAATATTATAAGAATTTAAACTTTGGTATATTAAATCTTATACTAAATTTTTTATATAAAATTGTATATTGAATCAAAAATTTAAGTATAAGGAAAAAATATTTTGGCATAATGAAAAATTTCTATTTAGCAAACCAAAATTTCAGTATAAGAGATTTATATGAAACATATTTTTCTATATTTAAATTCTTATATGAAAATTTTTATTAAAGATTTATGTAAATTCATAAATTTTTTATGTGAACGGTATAAAATTTATATATAACAAAAAGTTAGTATACCGAATTTTCAATGCAATATCATTATATATATTTTTTATATCAAAAGTTTTAGTATAATATACGATTTCATATGAAAAATTTAGTATACCGTATCAATCTATTTAATCAACTCATATTCTTTATTTGTTACTTACTTTAATGTAGTTGTTATTCCTTATTATTGTGGAGAATGTGGACATCTAAAGGATGATCTTATTTAAATTTTACATCTTCCTTTATTCTGAGGTAGGTTGAGTTTGTATCTTCCTCTATTTCCAAGTTATAGTGATTTCATCTTTGTTTTTTTCCTCTAGTTGTTTAGTTACTAGGTTTGCCACTCTATCCCGTGATCCAATGTACACTGAGAAAAACTTGTATGACTATCGAAATCGTGAGCATCAGCATGTAGGTTCCAGATCCAAGTGGTAGTATCGGAGCCTTTAGCTATTGTTCTTGAGAAATGGCCGGGTATGGCCCATTCCTCGAAAGAGGTTTTTATAGGATCCCTACATTATTTATGCCTCCAACTTCTGTTTCAAAAATGGTATATAATTACAAGCCTATATTGTTGGGTATGTGGATGAGTTGTAGTTAAAGTATTTTGTTTTTATTTATTTATTTTTTGGAAATAAGATATGTAGCTTTTCGAACCAATTAATTCTAGATATAATTGATTCGGTGCTCCCATCAAAATTTTCCACTGACCACCAAGATAAATTTAGGAAACGCAAATAGGTTCTAGCGAAAGGTCCAACATGATGAGTGGTTCGAATACACGGATGTAAATATACCATGCGTGACAATCAAATACTTGTTTCATGGGAACTTATTCTACCGTTTACCATCGAATTGATTTTAAATTTTTTTTATATATTGTTACTAGAAAGTTCTTGAAGAACCTGTTCATTTCCGCTGCTTATCTCAGTATATTTATGTAATAATAACAAATGCATGTTCGAGTACTTGCTTTAATTTCCTACCAATATGTTGGGATTTAAAGGACATAGATTTATCCTAAATTGCAACCCTAATAACAGAGCTACTCTATGATAGGTTCTTGTGTTTAATTACTTAAATAATGTGTATATTTATTTTGCTATGTTTTATATTGATCATCGGTTGGAATTATGCAATTCCAGCTCTTCAACTAGGCCTGAACAAGCAGATAATTACATTCTCAATAATCTGTATGAATTTGGTTACAAAGATGCATCTGTGTGGACAGAGCAGAACCCTTTGAGTAAGGTGAGAACTAGATAAATCACAATGCAAGTACATAATTCTAAAGGCTGATAGAAATCAACCTCAAGATGTTATCGTATGTATCTATCATATGTTAAATTGGTTGAGTTCACATACATCATATCAAAAACTTTGATATACAAAAAAAAATTATATTGATATTGTATCAAATTTTTAATATACTGAAAATTCAATATACTGAAACTTCGATATACCGATTTTTTGTATAATATAAATTCTATATCGTTTACATTTAAATCCCAATATTGGTACTGTATATACTGAATATTAAACTATTAAATTGCATAAACCTAAACTTTTTGATACGATATAATACCATACTAAAATTTTTCATATACTGAATTTTTGATATAATTTGATAAATTTCAGTAACATATGTGCGATATACCAAAATTTTTAATATTATTCCCACCCTTGATTATATCCCCTCAGAAAAGTTTCCGATCCATTCTTTAGCTTCCACAAAATGTTGAAGCACTTATTCATCATGGATGTCGATTGAATTGCCTTTAGAAATATTAATGGTTCAAGTTAGGCAACTACTAGTTGTGAGTTTGTAAGAACCCCTCCACACATGAATAATGTTGGAAATGACTTGGATTGTTGGCTGTAGATTTAATATTCAAGTTGTAATCACCTGCACAAAAATGATACATATGGAATTTAAATATTAGTGATTTTACTGCCCTTGATCCTTGACTGTGCTATGGCTATGGCTTGCAGTATATTTTTATACGAGCGTTCAGATGATAACTAAATTTTTGTTTGCACTTAGAATTATAGAAATAAAGATTAGTTCTTGTAGAATGATTTCTTAAATGAATATAAATAACTAAAAATACTTGCTTGATCAAAATTTATAAAATAAAATAAGTTTAAAAAATTAAGATATTTCTATTTTAAATGTAGATGTTTAAATAATAAAATATATATGTATTTACAATATTAATTATATTATGCATATATATTCTTCATATCTTTTAAATTATAATACTATAAGATCCTAAAACTAACCACTTTTATTAGTAAGATTAATGATTTAATCAATAAAAAACCATTCTTACAACATTAAATATAAAGAAATGGCCAAATGGGGGAAAATATCTCCACTATAATCGATCAATTCTTCGTTGGCTTGCCCTAAACTTTTTTTTTGTCAACTGTGGGAAATTACTTCCTTTAATTTTTGAGGCGAGAAGAGGGTATCTGTCGGTCTTATCACACGCTAGCTAGTTTGTCTCAAGAAAAAAAAAGACCACATGATAATTTGATGAAAAAAAACAATAACAAACCATAAAAAAAATTCAGAAAGTAATGGGAAGATGAACATTATGCCCCATAAAATATCTACTAAATAGAAATTGGCATGTTTTGCATCACAGTCATCAACGACCTTTTAACGAGTAGCTACTACTTGATTGGTAAAAATGATTAATTATCAATCAAGTAAAAAAAAATTGTGCTTTCGGGCTATTTAGCATAAGTTGGACACCTAGTGTCAACTAAAAAAATATGCCTTTGGACTATAGTTTAGCGGCAAGATACTCATGCAGTCTTCCAAGTACTTATGATTTGATTCTCAAATATTATGCATTGTAAGATATTTTCCTCTGGTAGGATTAGGATTCTATTTGATAAAATTTTTGGAATTGTGAGAAAATTACTACAAGAAAGCTTCCTAGAAAGCTACAATATGCTACTAACGATTTTGACAGACTTTAGTAGAAAATTGGTTTCCTTAGTTGAATTGTTTGAGTAAACCATTGCAAAAGTGGACTGAGGATGCCAAAAACGTACTTCTATTTATCTAAGCATTTATCAGTAATATAGTGTTTCACATCACTATCCATCTTGTATTTATATATCGTAAATAAAAACTACTTTAAATGTTCAAAAAAGCATATTATCCAAATTGTAACTTCATAAATAGTCAAAAGTAAGCTCCTTGTAATGCCTTAAACGTGCTTATAATGGCAAAAGTTATTCAATGACTCAAATTCTTTAACGTTTCCACCGTTATCTTGATAAGCCAATTAATTGTACATTTCCAATGATTCTTTAATTTGATCTCTAAATGGTCTATTGGAGATGTTCATTTGTCCATGCCAAAGTCAGCAACTGCCAGGAATCAAAATTTTACTTAGCTGAATCTCTTGCAGGAAGGTTGTCCGAGGCATAGAAGGAAGAAATGTGTACCATTAATGGGCATGGAAGGAATATCTGATCCTGATGCTTTATATGATTCATCGATATTGATCAAGAGAACTGATGCACCTCTGGTTGAGGGTTGAGGAGCCGCATGTGTTTCCAGATTTACCTGGTGATCTGGTGAGCTGTCTGTGAGCCGGGTTGTCCAGCTCTAAAATTAATTGGATTATAGGAGATGGACATCTAAATTATCAAAAAAAAAATACAAAATAAAAAAACAAAAAAAACGTGCATTTCTGGTTGAAGTTCTAAAAGCTAAGATGTCACTTGTTTTCACTTCCCAGCACATAACGGTAAAGCAACGATTGAAATAACAATGGAATAATAATTCTGTTGTTAAATTAATAACAAAATATTATTTCAATTATTAATTAATGATCAATTAAATTTTCAATACTGATTAGCGACAGAAATTTAATTCTATATTTTGTCACTAAATTTTTGTTACTAATAGCAACCCTAATTTAATCAGTCATTTTAGCAACCAAAAATTTAATTGGTTGTTAAATGATCACTGATTGCAAAAAACATAGGAATAAAATAGGAGTACGACAAATTCAAATTACCAATGAAATTAAATTTTTATCACTAAATTAATAATGAAAATAAATTTTCATCTCTAATTAATAATAAAAATTTAACTTCGTCACCGATTAACTTTCCAAAAACTCCAGAACTTAACAGAGTGTGTGTATGTCAGCGCAGGTTCTCTAGTGTATGTGAGTTGCTGGATAATACCAGTAGTTTGAAACCCGACCGACTAGGTTATTGGTGTTTAATTTTATTCAAGTAATCAGCTTAGAAAATCAACTTCACAGATGAAAGTTTGTGCATCATTAAGCCATCATATCTTGCATTCTAATCCCTCGCGCGCACCAGCCATTGTCAACAAGACTAGTGAATACACATATATACAGACAATCTTGTCATGCGATCCAATGATACAGTAGTAAGCTTATGTGAGTGAATGCATAGATAGGTTCATTAGTAGCTAAGCTATACGATAGATAGATGAAGTAATTGCTACAACATTTTTCACTCAGTAAACAGTGGTCTCATTTTGGAAAGTTTTATTTATTAGTCCAAAAAGGCATTGAATACTACTTCCTTTCTTCGGCCGATAAAAGCTTATCGGTTGATAATCATTTGTTTTGAGGACAGAAGCGTACTTTACAGACATTTCACAAACTCTGGTGCTTTCAATCTTCAAGGTAAGCCGTGAGTTGGGATTGTTGGTATTTGTATGGACGATTGTTCAAATAGATTTTAAGAGTAATATTTAATGGTGTAAAATATTTTGTTAAATGTCTAATCCCCAATATAAAAGATTGTTGTGCTCGGATAAATATCTCTCATGATTTGTTAATGATGTTGTGATAATATGTGACAGTTGATACTCGATTGGGTGACTGAATGTTCTTTAGTAGTGGCATTTCAAATCTACTAGGAAAATTTTGAAACGAAAAATTTATCTACGATAATAATTAAATCTTATTCCACTAGGGTACGGAAAATTTATCTAACAAAAAAAAAAAATCTAAAGTCTACAGAAAACACTAAGTAAATATTTTTGGAATTCATTGAGGTGCATGTTAGTCTTCCATCAGCTTTCGATTCTATGATTAATTTTCAGGGAGCTACGATAAGAAATAATCATCTCTTAATATGTAAGAAAAGTAATTACTGCCCTGTTTTATTTTACTAGGAAATTCTTTTTCTTATTCTATTCAATGCTCTAAAGTGTTAATATTATAGAGAAGCAGACAGATTAAAAAAACTAGATCGATTGAGCAATCAAGTTGATTATGTCATGTGGACTAGATCGATTGAGCAAAACAGATGGACAAATAACAAATTGAATAAATGAACCTACCTAACTAATCCGATCAATCATTCAACGTAGTCTAGTAGCAGAGAGCAAGGGAGGAAGGGTTCTGCAAAGCAAGTTGGCTAGGTAGGCCAAAATAGACATGCTAAGTGAATCGAACAAGTTTGAAAAGACAAAAGGCCTGATCAAACAGGATGGAATGGATAGGCAAACAACACAGACGCTGAATAACCCAGTCAATCTATTGAATATTGATCCAAGCAGAGCAAAAATTTTGAGAGAAGCTGTCAACATGCAAACTATTCCTTATACCATTCCGATAAATCACATTCTTTTTCAGATAATGTGCACATCACTGATACAGAGAAGCATTTATTTCAATCACAACTACATGAAGGATTAACTATTCTCATTTTACTGCTTCACTATTTCATTATTTTGAAATTACTATTTCATTCTCTTTATTCAAATCAGTGAACTTAAAGCAGGGAAAGATTAACAACAGTGGCTTGGTTAAATGGTGAGCAATTAAGTTCAAAACATCTCATGGCCAAAAATAAAATAAATGCAAAGCAAAGATTTGTTCGACAAGCAAAATCAAGGTAAAAGATTATTTAGGTGCAAAAACAACGTCCAACCAAGATTTGATAACCCATCCAATAATTTCAGCAGAAGTAGAGACTTAGTACATTGCAGATACACAACATGATGCTAGTTATCATCACAATTATTTATATCATAATCTTATAGGATTACAGACTCAGTGATCCTTAGGGCACAAGACACGAGTGTGATATTCTCCAAGAGCCCATATAGGAAATATGTTTCGATATGCTGAATAGCTGATCATACAGTTTTTGTTGAAAACTCCCATAATCTCCTGCTCATACAAAGTGTGAAGAGATTGAATATTACGGATTTACAACTTTTAGATGAACGATCCTAAATAATTGAGATAAACATAGTTTGACCACGAAAACAAAAGTGAAAGATTGAAACAAACCAAAGTTCCTGAACCATGAAATAGAAAATTTGTTATCAACCAAGAACTGAAAGTGAATTACAAAATACCAGTTGAGAGAAAAAATATACAAGGGCCATTTTCATTTCACCAGAGCTACCCTAGAATTTCCAAACCATCAAAATATTCCTCATTTTTAAACTGTTGTTGTTTACCCTAATCATTAGAATCATTAATTCACCTAAATGAAACGATCACATGACTTAATAATTTACTTAAATAGGATGTGATATGGTAATGAGACGGCGTTAGTTAGAAAAAGACAAGATATTAACTGAGTCTTGAATAATGCAGCAGGAAACATTTAACCATGAATAACATTAGTTATCATTTATATTTTACATATTTTCACTTTATTTCTTTCATATCATATTTTATTAATATGTAAAACAAAATTGAGTAAGTATAAAAAACAGGGGAAAAAAAGTACAATAAAAGTATTAGTAAAATGTAGAAATGGAAGAAAAATGATCATGCTAAAGTAAAAAAAATGATGAAATTAAAAAATAAAGTAATAAACATAAAAATGCATTGAGAGAAACACTAAAGATACACACACCCAGAAGGAAAAATAACAAATAAAAAACTTTTAAAACAAAAAACTGAAATATGTATTAAGAACTCCTTACCCAATTGCTTCTCCACTCAACTTAGCCTCCCGCATTGAGCAAGTTGTATTTGCATCACAAAATACTGTTTTTTTTTTAGTTTAGGAAATTAAAAGCTAGTTTGTTTGAAAAGAAGAAAAACATATATTTATGATTGGGTTCAACAACCAAAGATAACAGGAAGCAAAATATAATCAATTCAAATTCACAAATACTCAAGTGCTGAATGAATTGTGCACCATCAAATAAACTGCCCAACTAGCATATTCATATTATAGGTGCATTTTTGAAATCGAAGATATGCATGAGCAAGAACCAGAGTGGTGCCATCGGAAATAATAAAGCTAGGTGATTGCTAAGTTAAACACAGATGTCTTACTTGTTGGGGAAACTAGCCACTCTCCATTTGCATATTTATCAATGTCTTTGCTGCTTTGTGCAATGGTTTTGGATCTCTTTCACCCTGTTTCAACACAATATCAGAAAGTTTGTCTTAACTACACAAGAATTAGGGTGTCCCAACAAAAAAGTTAAACAACTCCCTAATTACTGTTGTTATAGTTTCAACAACAAAAAGAAAAAAAATTGGAGGAATAATTGGAAAGGATGGATGTAAATTCTTATGAGGTTTTAACGTTTTGGATCTACTAATAAAACAGTACGTGAGAAAATGTCACGGTTAAAAAAAGTAAGTGGAAGGAAAAGTGTTCTTAAGTCTCGTGGTGGAAGGAAAAGCTTTCTTAATTCTCATGTAATCGTTGTATGTCTCTTAGTTGACTTTGAACTCGATGTAAACCCTAAACTCACATAGAAGAAGAAAAAAATCTCATACAGAGCCAGTGGCAATATTATTATCTCAAAAGTGTGTTTACTAGATAAGACAACATTGTTTATATAGTCTCAGGCCAAAGACTAAGTAAATAATTACCCATATTACTGCACCAGCACTACCAATTCAAATAACAAACTACTCAAAAAAGAAAAAGAAATGGCAGCCCGGTGCACGAAGCTCCCGTCATACGATGTCCCGGGGAAGGATCCATTGTACGCAACCTTATCCTGTTTTTTGAAATAGGCTGTTTTCAGGATTCAAACTCGTGATCTTTAGGTCACAAAGCAATAACTTTACTGTTACGCCAAGGCTCCCTTTCTCAAAAAAGAAAAAGAAAAAGTAAAGTAACAACCAAAATGCGATGATTGTTACAACTCAAAATTGGAATTTAAAATTTCAAATAATTCTTTTTTCTACTTCATTAGGCTAAAAGAAAATTTGTGCAAATTGAGATATTACGTGTATGGACAATTAAAAATAATAATATAGTGAAGATGAGAATGTTAAGATAGATACAGAATGTTACTAGAAAAGCAAACATTATTAAAAAAATATATTACAATTAGGAGCTATTAGGTATAATATCAAGAGATGATAAAAAGAGAACTAAGATGGCATGAACAAGTTTCAAAGACTCTGAATTCTATAGGCCTCAAATAGAGTTGAAATGTAAAGGAAAGAGGAAGAACAAAGAAAATTCACAAGCTCGTTTACAGTCCTAGTAGCCTACCACAAGAATATCAGAGTTCAGTTGCATGGCTAATTTGCTGTTGTTATGGTATATACCGACACATATTCTCAATTTCACATCATGTCTGATAGGCTAGATAAAACCTCAGTGAAGTACTATTGTTAATTGTGAAAACAACAGATTTTCCTCCAGACTTTTGCAACCTTACAATTAATTAAGTTGGAATGCTATTAACATTTTCAGTCAAGGTCACGCATTGTCAACATGAATATTCTGGATAATTTTACTTTATCCTAATGAAAAAGAACGAGGATCCATCAGTATGGGTCTAGAGGGGAAATGTCACGCCCCGGAGAAGTCCCTGTCCGAAGAAATTTCGGTAGCATCTCCCCTGTACGACTGACAATCTGAAACTTTTCTACATCTCATATACCTCAGCCACAGGCGGCTGGAATAATAACAATAAATAAAAACATTCACCACGCAGTTTATAATAGTAACATCACAATACTACACTGACTCGAAATCCACCCTACTCCACTACACTCGTAAAACTCAAATCCGACGAAACTCACCTCTTCTGTCGTCCAGGCAGGCATGTAGTAAAAACATATCGAATAGAACATCCATCAATATCAAAAGAAAAACATACGATGTCCAAGTATCCAAATAACCAAGTACACACATAAGCAAACAAAAACCAAACCAAATGGTAAATAAATCCTCGAGGTCTGCAGGGATCTAGCACTACGTGCAGTGAGGACTAGCGACTGGAACTCCCTCCTGACAGCATCAACCTGAAAATAACAACAATGGAGGCAGGATGAGTCCAACACTCAGCAGGTACATTTGATATGCAAAGTAAAGAAATAACACCTAGCACTAATCATGCGTACAGTCTCCTGATAAAAATAAAGGTAAATGCAAACCGAAGTAGACAGGAGAGAATCTGTACTAACCAGGACCCGGTATAAGGACAAACAGTCCGAAAGGTATAGAAGACCTGTATGTATGTCAAACATAGGTATCCAAACAATATGCAGCATATAAATGCAGCAAACACAATCACAAACAATAAATGCATCATGCATATGATGCCAATGTCATGGTCACCCCTGACGCCAGTCAGCCAACTCATAATAAAAGTGGGACCGAGTGGGTAGGGCTGTGACGACCGTGCACTCTGCATCACTACTCCTGATGAGTGATCGAGAGGACGGGATGTTGTCGGAGTACATACGTACTCCTACCCCAAATCATAAATGGGGGAGCGCAATGCTCTCATCTCCCGGTACGCTATGACGAGGAGGAATCTCTAACGTGCTACACGCTGCGTCACACTACCCATGAGCGGATCAACGGAGCACCGGAAGAGTCAAACTGACGTGCTATCACGCTGTGTCACGCTACCCATGAGCGTCACAACGGAGCACCGAACAGTGATGACAACTGGCAAAGTGCTCGACAATAATGGAGCAATCTCTCACACAGCATGCAATCATGCGAATGGTGCATGTCACTAAGCATGGTAATATGCTAAATTAATCTCTGGACATATGATAATGTGCACCAAAGTAAATAAATCATATCAAGGTATACTGATCAATTAAGGTATCAAACCTAGGTCCTGACATGGTAAAACATGGTTATATCACTACCCATGAGCATGTGAAATCATATATGTATCAATAAGAGATGCAAACAAACAAACAATCAAGCAGGTAACATGTATCGGGCAGTGATTAACCGAACAAATAAGAAAACACAATTAATGCAAATTGTTAATTTCATTACTAAGCATATCAAAGACAATAAGTCAAAAGTACCCGCCTCCAATAGGAATGTCCAAATATGATCCAAATACGACGTCGAGATGCTCGTCTCGCGTCAAAGTCCTGTAATACCAATAGATATACTTTTACTTAACTAAATTCTTATAATTAGTTAAATAAACTCTCCAACCCTAAATTAGAGCAAAAAACCCGAATCAACACATAAACCTAAATCCATCTGCACATGAACAACTATCTAACATAATTAAATCAAACAATGATTCATAGCATATATAAAATGCTTAACTCCTTACCTTCCCTTCTCCTATCTACCGCAGAAATTCTTGATAGCCCAATAGATCCACAGCAGAGACAACTTGCTACCAAGAACAGGTCTCACTGCCAGAACCCATCACTTCCAGTTAGTAACAAAAATCAAAACTCAACCTCTACAAACCTATACAAAAACAAATGCTACCCAATTCCTCCAAATCTGATATCAACCACAGCTTAATTAACAAACTCACCAGTTTTGGATCAGAGGTAGCTGTTGGTGGCTACAACGGCCGGAACTAGGGCACAGAAGAGGCCGCAAAGCAGTGATAGGGCACAGTTGTTGGCGCAGGGGTGATCGAGAGTGAGGGGGTCTCGGAACAGATTAGGTGGCCGACACTGCTCTGCGACGGCGACTCTCGGCTCCCGGCGATCTAAGGCACGGCAGAGGACCTCAAACCAAGGAGCTAGGGCGCAGAGAAGGGGGAAAAATCGGCGGCGTCGGCAAGGCCCGGGCTCCGGGTGGTCGACGGTGGCGCCGGCACTAGGGCACAGGAGAAGGGGTAAGGCCGTGAGATGAGTGTCGCGGGCTGAGCACAGAAGAACAGGTCGGCTCTGTGAGTTGCGGCCGGCGGTGTCTCGTCGGACCAGAGGAGGGGAGAGGGAGGCAGCGACGTCGGTGAGCTCGGCTAGGGCACTGAGGGGTGCGGCTCGGGAGGAAGAAAAGGAGAAAAGGAAGTGGCCGAGGGATTTGTCGCGAGAGGGAAGGAAAACTGCCATGGGCAATTAGGGTAGGCGTCGGCGCGAGAGAAGGGGCTCGGGGAAGAGGGAAACGGCGAGGGAAAGAAAACAAATAAGAAAAAGGAAAAAGAAATAATTAAATAAATCTTTTCCTCACTTAAATGGGTAGCCTAAACAGGCTTTTCCGGACCCTGTTTTTATCCCCGCCAATTCGTCCGTACGTGCCCCGAAAAATTTCCGAAAAATTTCCAAAAATTTCGGAAAATTCCCTTATTAATATCCGCCTCTTTCCCGGTATTTTACATTCTCCCCCACTAATAAAAATTTGGTCCCCAAATTTCGTTATCTACCATCAGCAAGTACTGACAACAGATATAGAGTATAAATGCTGAACAGTAAATAAATCACATACCTCAAGTGAAAAGATGGGGATATCGAGCTCGGATCGTATCCTCGAGCTCCCAAGTAGCCTCCTCGTCTGAATGATGCCGCCATCCGACTTTAACCAGCCGGATAGTCTTGTTCTGCAACTGACGCTCCTTCCGGTCGAGAATCTGTACCGGAACCTCCTCATATGTAATGTCAGGCTGAACTGGAATTGGGATATCTGCCAGCACATGCGTCGGGTCGGGTACATATCTCCTCAGCATGGATACATGAAATACATCGTGCACGCCTGACAGGGACGGTGGTAGTGCCAGTCGGTAAGCTACCGCTCCGATCCTCTCCAAGATCTCGAAAGGACCAATATACCGCGGAGCTAGTTTACCCCTGAGGCCAAATCTCTTCACCCCTTTCGTGGGTGAAACTCTCAGAAATACATGGTCACCAACAGAAAACTCCAAAGGTCTGCGTCTCCGATCTGCATAACTCTTCTGACGGTCCTGTGCCTCTGACATCCTCCGTCTGATAGTACGGACCAACTCTGCATCCTGCTGAACTCTATGAGGTCCCAACAACTGGGCCTCTCCAACCTCATCCCAGAGGACGGGTGTCCGACAAGGTCTACCATACAACGCCTCAAACGGTGCCATCTGGATAGCCGAATGAAAGCTGTTATTGTAGGCAAACTCCACCAACGGCAGATGGTCCTCCCAACTGCATCCGAAATCCATAACACATGACCTCAGCAGGTCTTCTAAAGTCTGAATGGTCCGCTCTGACTGTCCATCTGTCTGTGGATGGAAAGCTGTACTGAAACGGAGCTGTGTGCCCAAGGCCTGCTGCAGACTCTGCCAGAAATGAGACGTAAACCATGGATCTCTATCCGAAATGATACTCAACGGAACACCATGTAGTCTGATAATCTCCCGACTATACAGATCTGCCAATCGATCCAGGGGATCAGTCCTCCGAATCGCTAAAAAGTGCGCGGATTTGGTTAATCGATCATGGCCTCGTCGTGTCCTCGGCAAACCCACCACAAAGTCCATGGTAATGTGATCCCACTTCCACTCAGGAATAGGAATCCGCTAAAGTAACCCTGCAGGTCTCTGGTGCTCAGCCTTCACCTGCTGACAGATAAGACATCTAGCTACAAAATTCGCGATGTCTTTCTTCATACCGTTCCACCAGTAGGAACGCCTCAAGTCTCGATACATACGGGTCCCGCCTGGATGGATCGCAAATCGAGAACGGTGAGCCTCCTGAAGTAGCTCCTGTAAGACCGGATGAGACTGAGGTACGCATAATCTGCCTCGGAAGTATATAACACCCTCCTCGTCTCGTGTAAAATCGGTCTGCTGCCCAGAAGCTATCTGACTGCTAATGAACTGCAAATGCTGATCACCAGCCTGGGCCTCTCGGATCCTCGTCTGGATCGATGATTGAGCAACCATGGTAACAAGAATACCCTGCTCTGTCGGTCCCTGCTCCTCAAGATCTAACTCAGAGAAACTCTGAATCAAGTCTGTAACTGAAGTCTGGTGGCAAGCCAAAGTCCCTCTGGACTTCCTGCTGAGCGCATCGGCAACTACATTAGCTTTACCCGGGTGGTAGCTAATGGTATAATCATAATCCTTCAGGAACTCCATCCATCTCCTCTGTCGGAGATTAAGCTCCTTCTGAGTGAAAATATATTTGAGACTCTTATGATCAGTGAGAATCTCAAATGTGATACCGTATAAATGATGACGCCAAAGCTTCAGAGCAAAGATGATGGCAGCTAACTCCAAGTCATAAACTGGGTAGTTCTTCTCATGCTCCTTCAGCTGACGAGAAGCATAAGAGACTACTCTGCCGTGCTGCATCAGAACAGCGCCCAAACCCTGAAGAGATGCGTCGGTGTAAAGTACAAATCCATCCTCTCCAGAAGGTAAAACCAAAACTGGAGCCGACACTAATCTCCGCTTCAGCTCCTGAAAGCTGGTCTCGCAATCCTCTGTCCACATGAACTTCACGCCTTTCCTGGTAAGACGTGTCAGCGGCATAGCAATACGCGAGAAACACTCGACAAACGTCGGTAATATCCGGCCAATCCCAGAAAACTGCGGATCTCCTGAACTGATTTCGGCTGCTCCCAACCGGTAACAGCCTCGATCTTCTGAGGATCAACTGAAATACCTCTGCTAGAAACCACGTGTCCAAGAAAACCAACTGAGGATAACCAGAATGCACACTTGCTGAACTTCGCGTACAGCTAATGTCGTCTAAGAATCTCCAAGACTATACGAAGATGTTGTGCATGCTCCTCCTCGGAATGTGAATAGATCAATATGTCATCAATGAAAACGATAACAAACTGATCCAGATACTCCAGAAAGATGCGGTTCATCAAGTCCATAAACACCGCTGGAGCATTGGCAAGCCCAAATGGCAATACCAAAAACTCATAATGACCGTATCTGGTACGGAAAGCTGTCTTCTGGATATCTGAGTCTCTGACCCTCAACTGATGATATCCGGATCGTAGATCAATCTTAGAATACACTGATGTACCTCTGAGCTGATCAAACAAATCCTCGATCCGTGGTAAAGGATATTTATTTCTGACGGTCACTGCATTCAGCTGTCTGTAGTCAATACATAACCTCATGGTACCGTCTTTCTTCTTGACAAATAGAATTGGAGAACCCCATGGTGAAACACTAGGGCGTATAAATCCCCTATCCAAAAGCTCCTGGAGTTGAACCTTCAGCTCGTCCAACTCTTTTGGTGCCATACGATAAGGAGCTTTCGATGTCGGTGAGGTTCCCGGAATCAGCTCAATAGTGAACTCCACTGGCCTTCTGGGAGGCAAACCAGGAAGCTCCTCAGGGAATACATCTGGATACTCTCGGACTACAGAAACGTCAGAGAGCTGCGAACTGCTGTTGTCCTCAGTACTGATCAAAGATAACAGAAAACCATGACAGCCGTGAGACAGCAGCTTCTGCGCCTAATGCCAGTGAAACTCCACGAGGGTTGGTTCGGAGGCTGGAAGGTGACCACCCTCGTCTGGCAATCAACGGTAGCATGATATACTGACAGCCAATCCATGCCAAGTATGATATCAAACTCGATCATCTCCAATACTAGAAGATCTACCGTAAGTGTCATGTTGCCAAAGTCTAACGGGCAACCTCTGATCTCCTGTGTGACGTCTAAAGTATCACCGGACGGTAGGGAGACGGTCATCCGCTGCAGTCTAACAGTAGGTAATCTACCAATCTTCCGCATAAAGGTACGGGATATAAAAGAGTGCGAACTACCAGTATCAATCAAAATATCAGCGGAAAATGCATAAATGAAAATCGTACCATGGAAAACGGATCCGTCGGCCCGCTGAGCATCCTCCCTGGTAATCGCATGAACTCGTCCAGTCCCTGGCGGAGGAGGAGGAGGTAACGCTGCCAGCGGCTGCTGCGGCTGGGCAGAAGCCTGCCACTGAGGTGCTGCTGGACTATGTGCCAGATAAGACTGAGAGGATGGTGACTGATACTGTGCAGCTGGCTAGGACTGAGTCTGATACTGCCCCTGAGTCGGATAATAAGGTCCTGGAACAGAACTCTGGGGTGCAATGGAAGCACTGGAGTACTCCTATCCAAGCATGCCAAATGCTGCTGCTGAGGGAGCTGCTCCCTGCTGACGCTGTGAGGGTGAGAATCTCCGCCCTCTTCGTCGAGACACTGACTGACTAGACTGTCCCCTCTGCTCTGACCCTCCGGGAGCCGTGTGCTGAGCCTTCAGCTGACAATCTCGGCTCTGGTGCCCAGGCAGTTTGCAATAAAAGCAAACTGACTGTTCCAAAGTGCAGGCTGAAGAGATGTGGTCTCTGGAACCACATCGAAAACACTGTATATCGCCGGTGGACTGTTTCTGATCCTGTCGAGGAGACCGGAAACGTCCTGAGGAAGACTGTCCTGACTTCTGAGGCCTACGAGATACCCCAGAAGAACTCTGACCTGACCGTCTGCGACTACTCTGATGCTGTCCTGTCGCCTGTGTCTGCTGGATCTGCCCTGATGTCTGACCCGTATGCTTCCTTTTCCTGTCCGGATATGCTGTCTGCTGAGCTAACTCTATCATCAAAGCTCGATCCAGTGCATCAGAGTAAGATGTGATCCCTAAACCGGCAAGCCGTACATGTAGATAACCATCCAGTCCTCGAATAAACTGCATCATGTGAGTCCTGTCCTCCGCAACTAACTCTGGACAAAACTTAGCCAACCGGTGGAATTCAGTATTATACTCAGTCACTGAGCGATTGTTCTGCCTCAGACTCATAAAATCCTGTCAGCGAGCCATCTGATAAGACAGTGGAAAGAAGCGGCTCTCAAAAGCCTCTCTGAACCCAGTCCACGTGACATTGCGCTCACCAATAATAGAACGCTGAGTAATCCACCAGGCATTAGCTTCATCCCGTAAATGATAGGCAGCCAGCTCTGCTTTCTCCCACTCGGAGCAAGTCATATAGAAGAAAGTCTGCTCCATAGTCTCTATCCATGACAGAGCCATACTCGGATCGAGATCTCCGCAGAAAAGAGTGAAACGAGTCTTCATCGACTCAGCCAATGCTGGAATCCTAGCTCGTGCAGCGACAATATCAGTGTGCTACCTATCGACTCAGCCAATGCTGAAACCAGTAAGCTACCGCTCCAATCCTCTCCAAGATCTGAAAAGGACCAATGTATCGCGGAGCTGGCTTACCTCTAAGGTCAATCTCTTCACCCCTTTCGTGGGTGAAACTCATAGAAATACATGGTCACAAATGGAAAACTCTAAGAGTCTCCGACTCCGATCAGCATAACTCTTCTGGCGGTCCTGCGCCTCTGACATCCTTCGTCTGACAGTACGGACCAACTCCTGCATCCTGCTGAGCTCTATAAGGTCCCAACATCTGGGCATCCCCAACGTCATCCTAGAGGATGGGTGTCCGACACGACCTACCTTACAACGCTTCAACGGTGGCATTTGGATAGCCGAATGCAAACCGTTGTTGTAGTCGAACTCTACCAACGGCAAATGGTCCTCCCAACTGCCTCCAAAATCTAGTACACAAGAATTTAGCAAGTCCTCTAGAGTCTGAATGGTCCGCTGTGACTATCCATCTGTCTGAGGATGGAAAACTGTACTGAAACAGAGCTGTGTGCCCAAGGTCTGCTGCAGACTCTGTCAAAAACGAGACGTGAATCGGGGTCTTTATCCGAAATAATAATCAACGGAACACCATGTGATCTGATGATCTACCTATCGATCCAGGAAATCTGTCCTCCGATTAGCTAAAACGTCCGCGGATTTGGTTAATTGATCAACGATTACCCAAATCGCGTCATGGTCTCGTCATGTCCTCGGCAAACTCACCACAAAATCCATAATAATATATTCCCATTTCCACTCGGGAATAGGAATCCGCTGAAATAAACCGACAGGTCTCTGGTGCTCGGCCTTCACTTGCTGACAGACAAGACATCTAGCTACAAAATCCGCGATGTCTCCCTTCATGTCGTTCCACCAATAGAAACATCTTAAATTCTGGGTACATACGGGTACCGCCAGGGTGGACAGCAAATCGTGAGCGATAAGCCTCCGGAAGTAACTTCTATAAGACCGGATGAGACTGAAATACGCAAAATCTGTCTCGAAAGTGTATAACACCCTCCTCGTCTCGTGTGAACTCGGTCTGCTGCCCGGAAGCTATCTAGCTGCAAATAAACTGCAAATACTGATCAGCAGCATAGGGCTCTCGGATCCTCGTCCTGATCGACGACTAAGCAGCTATGGTAACAAGAATACCCTGCTCTGTCTGTAGCCACAACTCAGTGGCAAGCCAAAGTCACTCTAGACTTCCGGCTAAGTGCGTCGACAACCACATTAGTTTTTTCCTGGGTGATAGCTAATGGTACAATCAAAATCCTTCAGGAACTCCATCCATCTTCCCTGTCGGAGATTTGATTCCTTTCTATGTGAACAAATATTTGAGACTCTTATAGTCCGTGAGAATCTCAAATGTAACACCGTATAGATAAGGCTGCCAAATCTTCAAGACACAAAATAATGACAGCCAGCCACAAGTCATATACTGGGTAGTTCTACTCATGCTCCTACAACTGTCGAGAAGCATAAGAGACTACTCTATCGTGCTGCATCAGAACAGCGTCCAAACCCGATAGAGATGCATCGGTACAGAGCACGAATCCGTCCTTCCTAAAAGATAAAACCAAAAATCGGAGCCGACACTAGTCTCCGCTTCAGCTCCTGAAAGCTGGTCTTGTAATCCTCAAACCACGTGAACTTCACGCCTTTCCTGGTCAGGCGTGTAAGTAACATAACAATCCGTGAGAAACCCTCAACGTATCTCCGGAAATATAGAACCAAACAAAGAAAGTTGCGAGCCTCTTCTATAGACTCCGTCTACTCCCCACAGTAACAACCTCGATCTCCTGTGGAACCACGGTATACTCCTACCAGTGACCGTGTGTCCCAAACATCATCACAACAGACAATCCAAATCAGCACTACTGATAATCACATATACATGTTCTCGTCGAAACATCTTTAGATCTATGCAAAGGTAGTGTACGTGACTCAACTCAGATCCGTAATAAATCACAACATCGACAACAAAGACAATGGAAACCGATCCAAACATTCTAGGGATACCCAAATCATCGAGTCCATGATAACATCTAGGGCACCGCAAGAACTAATGGTAAAACCAAGACACATAATGTCCGTATCACAGACATTCCTAATCATAAGATCCTCAACAATAAACAGATCTAATCACCAACGATATATAATCACCAAAGAATAGAACCTCCAGTGTGAGAGCAATGCTCTATCACACGAAATACCACATAGTGGGAGCAACGCTCTACCACGAGAAATCCTCCATATGTGGAAGCAACGCTCCACCACAAATAATCCAAAATATGTATCCACAATAAATATGGGAGCAATGCTCCGCTACAAACAATCCGCAATATGTAGGAGCAACGCTCCACTACAAAACAATCCCTAATTATGTGGGAATCCAGAATATGTGGAAGCTACGCTCTACCACAACAATACATAAGTGCCCAAAGCACCTAACTATCTAGCTAGAGACTGCACAAGATCTCTCTACCATAGATCAATGTGGGTAACCTAGGGTATAACAACCCAGTACGCAAATCAATTCCATAGTCAACTCTATCATCATCCTAGTGGGTCGATCACCCACTTATAGGATAATTATTTGACAGGGTAATACCACAAATGTCATAATGTAGACATTCTACATTCAACATAGGTAGAATCATCATGATTCTACCAACCATACATCTGGCACACGTGCACACACAACATAAGTATGTTCGACATAATCCTCCAATTAGTAGACACCAAATATACTCACAACATAGGTATAAATCACCGTGATACCTCCAACAATATATACCGAACCCGTGTGCATATATCATCGTAGGTAAAATCAACAATACCCCTCAAACCACACTCACATGGCATATATACACCTATGCCAAGAGTATAATCAACTTACTAGCTCGATGATACAATCAGACAATCTACCATAAAACTCTTACATCACATAATAAGCACATGTACACCACATAGATATGCATAATCAGCATATTTAATCCCATCTACCACACCAACCCTATGCCATCTTCTAAGTTATCCAATTAGGTACATACAGTCTAAAATTAAAGTACCCATGGAATAGGATACATCGATCCTCTATCGCCTGACCAAACCGACAATAGTATATGGCTATTTCAGTCCTTTCCCACGTCAGTATAAGCTAGGTACTCGATGTGCTCAAGATATCCAACTAAGCACGAATAACCCAAGATTCAAATATCTAGAAGTAAAGTAGGTCAATCCCCTACTGATCGGATCAACAAAACTAATCGATCATCTACTAACTAATCAAGAATAAATAAAGCCTCTACAAGCATCTAAGGTAAATCGTTCACGACTACCCAAGTCAACAAACGTCAATCTATCTTCTACTGACCGATCTAACAAGAGTAAATCAATTATCCATGGATGAAATTAACTAAGCTAACATGGTATACTACTGGTTAGGTCATCATAAAGATATAGATACTATCCACTACCCAGCCAATAATAACAGATGCTGGTATGTGCCTCGATCTTCTAATCAACTCATCATAACAGAAGTAAAACTACTGGGGGTATGATATGTAAAATCACCAAAGCCTATAATCCTTAATCTCTATTAAGGTCAATCAAGATCAGTGGCTAACTCATCACATGTAATATACGCTACAACAACCCGACAGGTACTAATAAAGTATGCTAACACAGGTGATAAACTGTAATAGCCAACAGGGTATATACTAACAGAAAGGTAGGATAACAGTATATACTAACATACCTCCTATAGCTTGGAGATGTCCTGCTGCTGCCAGGTCCCAAAACCCGAAAAAATCAGATCGAGAAGACCAAAACACGAAATCCGAAACACCGGAAATAAGACTCGTAAGTCGATCTCTGATATCAAATAAATTGATATCAGATAAATCTCGAAAATCCAGAACACATAGCAGGTATCGTATACCTGCTCTGATACCACTAAATTGTCACGCCCCAGAGGGGTCCCTGTCCGAAGAAATTTCGGCAGCACCTCCCCTGTACGGTTGACAATATGAAGCATTTCTACAGGCATAATATACATCAGCCACAGGCGGCTGGAATATACACACAACCACGCAGTTAATAATCTCAGCCTACACGGCTGGACAAATATATCCAAAAACCAACACAGCGAAAAATACATAAAGACAAGTCCATACAGCGAAAAACACACTGCTAGCCGGCTAGGCTTACACTACACAACAACACAACACCCCGGAAACAAAACCGGAACACACAAAGCCAAATACATACATCTCATATACCAAGATAAAATAACAATAAAACGGAGGTATGTCTTTTGATGTGACGTGGGGACCAGCAGACAGGATGCTCCAAGCGACACCATAAATAACCTGGTACTTGAAAAGATAGTGTCAACGGGGGTGAGTTCAACAACTCAGCGAATACCAATGGACATGAGTAGTAAGATATATCTAACAGCAACAAACATGGAATACAGCTTCCTAATCATATATAGGGAATATGTAAAACTGAAAGGTAACTGAGGAAGCTGTACTCACCAGGAACTCCTATCCAGACAAAAGGGTCGTCAAACCGAAAGTGTCAATAATCCTGTATGCAGGTCAAAAGTATGCATCCAACCAAAATGCAGCAACCAAATGCAGCAAACACAATCATAAGAATATAAATGCATCAATGCATATGATGCTAATGATGCGTCCTGGTCACCCCTGACGCCAGTCAGTCATCTCACACACAAATGGTGAGACCGAGTGGGTAGGGCTGTGACAACTCCGTCACTGCTCCCGATGAGTGACCGAGTGGACGGGATGTTGTCGTACTGTCCCGTGACCCCAAATCATAAATGGGGAGCTCAATGCTCTCATCTCCTACACGATGACGGGAGGTATCTCTGCCACACTGAGTCACCTAACCAACGGAGCCAAACAGAGTCCACCGTCTGCGGCTACTACATCGCTACACTAAATGCCGCTGAGCCAAGCAGAAGCTGCCGGCTACCACGCCGAGTCCTCGGACCAACGGAGCCAAACAGAACAACCGCACACACTGTCGATATACCACTAATCCATGAGTGGTGGTGTGTGAAGATATAACTGGCGATGTGCTCAACTATAGTGGAGCCGATAATCACATGCAATCATGATGCATGACACTAAGCATAGTCATAAACCGAACAACATAACCATATCCATATATGTATAATATGGGTACCACAAGAGTGAGTCAAATCCACGAATCTAGGGTATACTGGATCCTCTATGGTATAACAACCTAGATCCTAAACATATCCTCCTTCCATAACATATGTACCAACAATATACACAGATCAAAGAATCAGAGTCTAGGTACACGAATCATATATGATATACAAATAGAGGTACACAAGTCAGGTATGGTATAAAAACATAGGTATCAGATAATCTAGATACACCTGCCAGAAATAAAATCCAGAACCTAGTCCTAACCTCAGTAGAGCATGGTATGTCACTTACTCTAGGAACTAAGGTACTCATGGTAATAAAGTACTCATGGCAATAAGATACTCATGGTAACAAATCACGAGATATAAGCACGGAAACATAACAAGCGACAAACCTAACATGCTATGGATATCAAACAGTGACATACCAAAGACAAACATGTTCATTGCTTGCAGCTATAAAGTACTATGCATATCCAAATGACGATATCATAAAAGATAAGTCAAGAGGTACCCGCCTCAACAGAAGATCGTATCCAGAAATCCTACGTCGAGGCGTCTGTCTCGAATCAAAGTCCTGTATATCAAACGTATAATTAGCTATACCAACAAGCATCTAATAGCTAAACCAAATTCCTAATTCAATTAGGAAACTTCATTTATCTTCACTCAATCCATACATTATCTCTTAACACCTAAATTTATTAAGCATCATGAATCATTTACCAAATCCAAAGCAGGGATAAAATCAACTCTAAAACTCACCCAATTCCAGTGCACCCTGATGTTGCCTCACTAACGGCGCATCCTCACATCAGTAATAGTGGTCGAGACCAAGCGAAGCTCCAATGGGACCGTCGGCAGCAGGATACTCCGTTGATGACTCACAACCAGAAAAAACCTACTGCCGGAACTTTGTCTGAAGGTTCTTACTCTTGGTAATGATAACCAGGGAAGGCGAAACCATTGTCCCTTCAAATCACTACCTCAATCCACAATTAATACACCCATAAATCTCTAAATTCACATTCAATTTGCTTAAATCATCTGCATGAAATAACTTAGATAGGGCAAAGTCGTTACCCCTAATCTCCTATTAGTGGTAGTTCTTCGGCGATGGCAGAAGGCTGGTGTTGAACCCAACAATGATGTAATCAGCATACACATTCGTGTGTGTGGTGCGCTGAGAACAGAAGGCACAACTAACAGCAGTAGTCGACGACTTGACAGCCAAGAGGAGTTCGATGGGGTTAGCTGCTCGCAAGGACCACCGGTCCAGATGGAGACGTCAGGCAGAGATGCCCAGAGAAAGCTCCACCTTAGGGCATGCGTGGCTGCAGTGGAGTCGGAAATGCATCTGCGCAGAGAGGCAGCAGAGGAAGAAGTCGGCATCGGTAAAAGGCCCAGCGTGGAGAAGGCCGGCACTAGGGTCCCTGTGGGATGCAGCGACGCCACCTCGGCTTGGCAGTGAAAGCTAGGGCACAGCAGCGATCGGGGCGATGAGCAGAGGAAAAACCGAGAGCACCGGCAAGGGAGGAGAAGCACATCCCTCGGCCACGGCTCCGGTACCGGAGGAAGAAGCAACCGGCGCCGAGAGAGAAAGACCTAGGGCTCGGTGTGTGGCCGGCGACGGGGCTTTATCCTCGGCTCTCGTCGGCTGGCGAGGATAGATTGGCCGAGAGGAGGAGCCGGCGGTGCCCTCGCGGCGGTTAGGGCAGAAGATCGAGAGAGGAATTTCGGCGTCGGCGCATGGTTTCTGCAGGGGAGAAGAGTTCGGCTCGTGTGGGATGGGGAAAAGGAAAATAAAGAAAAGAAATAAAAACAGAAAAAGAAAAAGGAATAAGGAAAAAGAAATTAAAACTTTTCCTCATTAAAACAGGATAGCCTAAACAGACTTTCCCGGACCCCATTTTATCCCCGTAAACTTAGTCATACGAGCTCCGAAAAATTTCCGAAAAATTTCCAAAAATTCCGGAAAAATCCCTTATCATTATTCGCAAATTTTCAGTATTTTACAGTGCTCGACAATAATGGAGCAATCTCTCATACAGCATGCAATCATGCGAATGGTACATGTCACTAAGCATGGTAATATGCTAAATCAATCTCTGGACATATGATAATGTGCACCAAAGTAAATAAATCATATCAAGGTATACTGATCAATTAAGGTATCAAACCTAGGTCCTGACATGGTATAACATGGTTATATCACTACCCATGAGCATGTGAAATCATATATGTATCAATAAGAGATGCAAACAAACAAACAATCAAGCAGGTAACATGTATCAGGCAGTGATTAACCGAACAAATAAGAAAACACAATTAATGCAAATTGTTAATTTCATTACTAAGCATATCAAAGACAATAAGTCAAAAGTACCCGCCTCCAATAGGAATGTCCAAATATGATCCAAATACGACGTCGAGATGCTTGTCTCGCGTCAAAGTCCTGTAATACCAATAGATATACTTTTACTTAACTAAATTCTTATAATTAGTTAAATAAACTCTCCAACCCTAAATTAGAGCAAAACCCCGAATCAACACATAAACCTAAATCCATCTGCACATGAACAACTATCTAACATAATTAAATCAAACAATGATTCATAGCATATATAAAATGCTTAACTCCTTACCTTCCCTTCTCCTATCTACAGCAGAAATTCTTGATAGCCCAATAGATCCATAGCAGAGACAACTTGCTACCGAGAACAGGTCTCACTGCCAGAACCCATCACTTCCAGTTAGTAACAAAAATCAAAACTCAACATCTACAAACCTATACAAAAACAAATGCTACCCAATTCCTCCAAATCTGATATCAACCACAGCTTAATTAACAAACTCACCAGTTCTGGATCAGAGGTAGCTGTTGGTGGCTACAACGGCCGGAACTAGGGCACGGAAGAGGCCGCAAAGCAGTGATAGGGCACAGTTGTTGGCGCAGGGGTGATCGAGAGTGAGGGGGTCTCGGAATAGATCTGGTGGCCGGCACTGCTCTGTGCGACGGCGGCTCTCGGCTCCCGGCGATCTAAGGCACGGCATAGGACCTCAAACCAGGGAGCTAGGGCGCAGAGAAGGGGGAAAAACCGGCGGCGTCGGCAAGGCCCGGGCTCCGGGTGGTCGACGGTGGCGCCGGCACTAGGGCACAGGAGAAGGGGTAAGGCCGTGAGATGAGTGTCACGGGCTGAGCACAGAAGAACAGGTTGGCTCTGTGAGTTGCGGCCGGCGGTGTCTCGTCGGACCAGAGGAGGGGAGAGGGAGGCAGCAGCGTCGGTGAGCTCGGCTAGGGCACTGAGGGGTGCGGCTCGGGAGGAAGAAAAGGAGAAAAGGAAGTGGCCGAGGGATTTGTCGCGAGAGGGAAGGAAAACTGCCATGGGCAATTAGGGTAGGCGTCGGCGCGAGAGAAGGGGCTCGGGGAAGAGGGAAACGGCGAGGGAAAGAAAACAAATAAGAAAAAGGAAAAAGAAATAATTAAATAAATCTTTTCCTCACTTAAATGGGTAGCCTAAACAGGCTTTTCCGGACCCTGTTTTTATCCCCGCCAATTCGTCCGTACGAGCCCCGAAAAATTTCCAAAAATTTCGAAAAATTCCCTTATTAATATCCGCCTCTTTCCCGGTATTTTACAGGAAAAATAGAAGAGAACTGGCCTGTCCAGCAGCTATTAGTGCAAGCATTGCCCAGCCAGTATTCACTGCATGAATCCTGTTTCCCTCCAGCTGATTTGTGTACACCTGCTCAACAGGAATATGAGAAATATCTAAATCATGTACCATGCTGAGAAAATGAAATGAATAATAGCTTCTGAACCAATGTAGAAGCTACATTCAAAATTGTAGACAACATAAATTGGAATTGGAATGAGGTTGTTTTGTTAACTTTTATATTGAAAAATTAGAATTTTGATGAATTCTAAGTAAACATCCAAACGATGTCCCAACTATTTGGGGACTAATAAACCAACATTGTGCTGAACAAATTATAAGCCTAAAATATTAAGATGAATGTAAGCGAAGAAATCAATGTGCTACTTCATGCACAAATTTCTTGGAATATATAAAGACGTAAAATGGCCAAATGAAACAATCTGTAAAGGCAATGGCTTGTGATCTGCTCATCTGCCAAAAAAAAATCCAGCTAAATTTGAAATCCCATTATTAAAAGGCAAAAAGGATGAAAGAAACGAAGAACTAGCAACAAGTAGCCATATTAGTGGCTACTCCCTACTTGATTATAAACATTCAAATTATCCAAGAGCATCATCTAGATTTTGTTTCTCGCCCCTCAACAATATGAGCTTCATAATTGACTTTTCCCCTTGTTAAAATGTTCAGTTTTTGTTTTAACCCCAGTAATGATAACAAATCTCTGACTAAATTACCATAACAAATAAACCTGTTCTTGTTTGGAAAAAAAATGGCTTCATCAAAAGCCAAATAATGTGCCTCTATTATCGAGAAGGAAATAATTTAAATATCTTCAGTGTAGTTTCTATCGTTGTGCTCTTTTGCACGAAGCTATGAACTTATTAGATATAAACCAAATGTGAAAAATGATCATATGATATGTATGTTAAAAAGAGAGAATATCCAAAAAAAAATGAACTATAACCGTACGGTGGTGTGTTTATTCATGGAAGAAGCTGGAAAATACAAATGGGTTATAAGAATTAACCTTATCTTGAATTCTGCTTTGGAATTCTACTTTGTCGTTTGCCACATAGTCGGCTTGCTCCTTCGTCCACTGGTATTCTTCCTTATCTTCGAGTGCTACAAAACCGAATTTCATTATTAAAAACAATTCGAAATTGATTTTAAAGAATATCTACATTCTCTTTTCCCAGCTGGCAAACTCCTCCTTGAACTTTGATGGGTATATGCTCGGTCCGGCCATCGATTCGGTGCTTCGATCAGCGGTTAGTCCTCCTGAAGCAACCTAAATATGATACCACTGGTTAGGCCCCTTAGTGGTCGATTAGAGGGAGGTGAATAACCCATGTACAAAATAAACAAAAACAACCTTTCTCGGATTTAGAACTTAAACAAAAGTAACACTTGCATAAACAAAATAAAAGATAAACTAAAAAGATGAGGCTCACAGATTTACTTAGTTACAACTGGGGAGGTTGTTAATTTAAGACAGATTAATATTCACTAATATCTCCTTCAGGCGGAGAAGCCTCTTTACAACACTAAACACACAGAATCAGAAAGCTAAACAAAACAGAAAGTGTCTACAAGTGATGTTGCACTATTTCTTGTTGTTGTAAGGCTTTGGGAGCAAGACTGCTTATATAGCCTTGCTCGGGGCACCTGGAAGGGTTCCAAGTGCCTAGAGGGGATAAAATTTTATCCCCTTCACAACAGATCATGGTCAAAAGAGATCTGGATAAACTTCAGTTCCGAGCGCCCGGAAGGGTTCTAAGCCTTCTGCTCCGGTATCGCTCGCCTCGGTCCGGGTCTTCCACTCCGGTTCCTCTTGCTTGGGTGATCTCGGTCATCTGGAATAGGGCTCACTTAAACCCAACTTCCGGCCTTCTCGAGCAAACTTCCGCTCCTGGCTTCTCGTCCCTCGAAAAAGTCGCGCGCCTCCTTCTCTTCCACCTGCGTACTCTTCCGCAGCTCCTCGTCCCTCGGACGCACCGAGCCCTTCGGCTCTTTCTCCCGTGTCATCCTTCTCGCTAGCTACGTCTTTTGCTCGACGTCATGTGCTCCTAAGTTCCTGGTCACTTAGACACAAGGTGTTAAACACAATAGGACATAATCTAACTTGTTTGATCACATCAAAACAACCTTGGGGTACCAACAGGATTTACTCACATCTTTCCTAGCCGTTCGACCACGATCGAACCATCTTTCTTGGTCCTTCGGCCAAAATCTATTATTTCTCTTGGCCACCCAATAGGGATAGAGTAATTTATCTCAATTGTCTAGCCGACATCAAGCGAGTTACATCTCTCAGTCGCTCGGTCGAGGTTGACTCATGTCTTTCCTATCCCTTTAGCCAAGATCGAGCCATCTTTCTTAGCCTTTTGGCTAGAATCCATTATCTCTCTCAGCCGCCCGACTGGGATAGAGTAATCTCTCTCAACTATCTAGCCGAGATTACATCTCTCGGTCGTTCAGCTGAGATCAACTCACATCTTTCTTGGTCATTCCGCCAGAATCTATTATCTCTCCCGATTGTCTGGCTGTGATAGAGTAATCTTTCTCGGCTGTCCAGCCAAGATCGAGTTACATCTGCGAACCACTCAACCAAGATCAACTCACATCTTTCATAGCCCTATACCATGATCGATTCATCTTTCTTTGCCCTTCAGCCATAATCTATTATCTCTCCTAGCCTCCCGGTCAGGATAGAGTAATCTCTCTCAGCTGTCTAGTTAAGATCAAGTTACATCTCTCGACCGCTCGACCGGGATCAACTCACCTCTCCTTGTCATTTGGCTAGGATCGAGCCTTCTCTCTCTCTGCACTTGACAGGGGACAGAGTCATCACTCCCAAATTTTATAGTTGAGTGTGGATGGGTCATGTGACTTTGCTCTCAACCGCGGCCACACAACCCTACTTAAAATCTTCATCTTGGTTGCACGGCCTTATATCTCATTCCTCTAGTTAGGTTACTCGGCTCAGCATTTCATTCATCTAGCTTGGCTACATGGCTCCATCTCAGTCCAACTAGGTCGCATGGTCTCAGCTCTCATTAGTTAAATCTTGGCCACATGGTCTAACACTATCGTTCAATGCTCGATCATTCAATGATTGCCCGACCTCAACCTCGGCTACATAGATTCAAGGGGAAGCGTCCATAGCTTCCCACTTGGGGATTATCCAAGTGGAGTGGCCAACTTCTTAACTCAATTGCACCGCTCGGTCTCAGGGTCGATTCAAGGATCCGAATCAACCATCCAACCACCATGTAGATGCTTGGAAAACCTACCATCAGGCAGGTCTTCAGCCACCTGATCACTATGCAAGTACACGACGACCCGATCTTTGAACTCGGCTACCCAATGACCATCCAAGTACTTAATTACCCAACCTCAATCTCGGCCACCTTAGCCTTGGTCACATGGTTTCATTCTTATTTTTATTACTTTAAGGACATGTTTCATTCTTGCTTTGGTTGTTTTATGACCACACTATATCTTTTATTGTATTGCGGCCACATGGCCTTAACTGGGTCACATGACCCCCACTGTGCTATGCTAATCAATGGCCTCATAGACTCAATTTTGTTCCTTGTCCAATTGTTGTTCAACATTTGGCTACTCGACCAGACGACCATAGCCCAGATCGCACAAAGACTCTATTTCATGGCTTGTTGTTATTCAATGGCCACACGACCTCACACTCCTTAGTGACCACTCGGTCTCAGCTCTTAGTTCTTCAGCCTCAGTCACACGACCTCATCTCATAGTATCTCAGACCTAGTCACACCACCTTTTTTTATGGTCTCAGCTTATCCATTTGGCCTCTACTCGGCCATCCAACACAAATTCTATTCGGCTGCTAAGTGGCCTCACAACCCCAGTCGCAGCTACTTAGCTTAAAGTTAAAGCTTAGCACTAAGTTACTCAGTGTCACATGACCTCACCTTGGTTATTCAATGGTCGAACAACCTCACTTTGAATACTCAGATGGCCTCACAACCCCAACGTCAGCTACTTGGCTTAAACATGCATCTCAACACTAATTTACTCAGTGGTCGCACGGTCTCACCTTAGTTATGTAAGTGCCCTGAGTTAATTTTGATATGGTCAACAGAGTCAATTTAGGTTTTGTTATGTTTAATCCTTGTGTCTAAGTGTATAGGAACTTAGGAACATAAGAATTCTAGCAGAAGAAACAACGAACAAGAAGGATGGCACAGGAAGCGAGTCGATATGCTCGATGCATCTGAGGGACGAGAAGTTACAGAAGAGTACACCGACGGACGAGAATGACACGTGTGGCTTATCTTAGGGATGAGAAGCCGATGAGGAAGTACGCTTGAGGAGAAAGGTTAGAGTTGGGTTCGGGTGAACTCAACTATGTTGACCGGAGCATCACTCACGTGAAGAAAATCAGCTTGGAGAATGATCTGCCTGCTGGAAGGCGCCTCCAAGAGGCTTGGAGGTGCCCTCACGTCTCAAGGAGAAGGCACCCCCGCGCCTAGATAGAGGCACCTCCAATGTTGTTGGAGGCACCTCCAATGAAGCTGGAGGCGCCCTTGCGCCTAGATAGAGGCACCTCCAATGTTGTTGGAGGCGCCCTCATGCCTCCATTAGAGGCACCTCCAATGAAGCTGGAGGCGCCCACGCGCCTCCAATGGAAAGAATGACCGTTGTTGTGACTATTGTGACTTGTGAAGGGATAAAATTTTATCCACTAGGAGGTGCCCCGAACTCTCTTGGAGGCACCTCCAACCAACGGTAACTTTTTTCAGGAGGCTATAAAAAGCCCCCTAGAGCTAGGAAATCAATAACAACTCTTGTATTCATTTCTTTGCTAATATCTGAGCTTTTCAAAGAGTGTAAAAGGTTTCTCCGTCTTCAACAAGGGAGTTTTTATAGTGCTTTCATTGTCTTGGATTAACAACCATTTAGGTTGTAACCAAGTAAAAATCTCTGTCTCTTTTAATTTATGTTGTTTATGTATTTTATGTTAATTGTCTAATATATGTGTCCTTGCTAAGTTCCAAGCAAGAGAAATTTCTAACTCTTATTCTAGGCTATTCACCCCCTCTAACCGGCCTATAAGGACCTACAATTGGTATCAGAGTCTAGATGCCTTAGGAAGACTAATCGTCGACTAAAGCAACGAGAGATTACCAGAGCTAGCATCTACCCACTAGTATTCGAGGGGGAGTTCCCATTTTGAAAGCGACGAGTGGAGATATTTTTTAAGACGGATTTTAATATTTTATTAATAATGAAATATGATTTTGAAGCACCAAAGAATAAAAATGGGGAAGAACTCAAAGAACACCTTTGGACCAAAAAGCAACGCGATAAGTTTATGGCAAACGGTAAGGCTGAATTTCACCTTATAAGCATATTATCAGTTGAAGAACTCGACAGAATAGGCATGTACACATCCGCCAAAGCTCTCTGGGATAAGCTTCTCGAACTCCATGAAGAACCAAAGAAGTTGTATCTAACTCTTCGATGGATACCGATTCGTCTTTAGAAGAGTCGGAGATCGAGGAGATTATCGAACTAGCATTAATAGCTGAATATCTACCTGGAGATGAGAAAAGCATTTCAGGAGAGAGAACCGATGAAGGGGGAGCATCAATCTACGAATCTGACATGGTAAGTAAGGTATATCGGCGTCCTCCAGATCAATTATATGAGTGTAATAAAATACTAAGTAGATCCCTATGCAAATTATGAACCAAGTATATCAACCTAAAAATGGTTAATACTCACTTAGAAAGTAAATTAGATAATGCATGCCTAAAAGAAGAATTCGAAAAATTAATAGCTCAAAATACAAAATTAAAAACTAAAATAGAAATGTTAGAAAAGAGTAATTCATACTCAAATTTCTTACATACTCTAAAAAGAAATTTTAAATATTATCAAAAACTTAAATGGTATTTACGAAACCATTTGGGTCAAATTATAAAAGTAGATAGAAAAATAATTCCTAGAAAATATTTGATTAATCTAGTAGAAAATAATTTATTTTGGATACGAAAATTATATTTAGCTCAATAAATTAATTTCATATGCATACAAAAAAAATTAATTTACTTGATTTATTTTTTTTTTGGGTAAAATTAATTATTTCGTTAACTTTCTAATTATATATTTTTGTATAAATTTATATCTGTGAAAAATAAAAATTTTATCCATTAATCTTTGAAATTTTTTGACCGTTAAAGAATTATTTACAAATTTTTCAATGAAAATCATATTTTTAAATTAAAAGTGTTTCAAAGATTTATTTCTTAAAATTTTTATTTTCTCGTGATAAACATGATGTTCTCTGTCATAAGAAAATTTTTAAATATTTTTTTATCATTAGCTGAATTATTATAAATCTTTTGCTGAAAATAAAGTTTTTATTATAAAAAATTATCTAGAATTTATTTTTCAAAATTTTTAATTTTTGTGAATAAACATTAAATTTTGTATGATCAAAAAAATTTATCATAATTTTTCCGAAATCAAATTCTATTTTTTAGCATTTAATTTCAAAAATGAGTATTTCTGCTGAAAAATATTGTTATGGTAAAAATAAAAATATATTTTTTATAAGAAATAGTCTTATCCAAATATTTATATTCCACCATGAAAAAAACTTTTATTATTTTTTTAAACTTAAAAATAATTTTCAAATTATTTTTTGTAAAACCGTTTGTTTTTAATCCCAAAATTTGAATATTGAAAAATAATACTCTGAAAAATATTCAAACTTATTCACTATTCATTCATCCTTAGAAAATTATTTTTTCAAAAAAAAATTCAATATACACCCTTAGTTTTTTGATGTGATCAAAGAGGGAGAGAGAATGAGTTAAGGGGAGGTAATTAGATAATTGAATATAAAATTGCATAATTTTTGTAAAACTCTGTATTGTAATTTTTTAATACAATTTTTCTTGTACTTAATTTCAAATATTTTTTTCTAATATTTAATATTTCATATATTATTTTCTTACCCTAACTTAACTATAATTTATGTTGGGACCGATTATGTAGCTAGAGGGGGGGTGAATGGCTCGGTGCGCTCATCGTGCTCTTCGTTGCTTGTTCCTTCAAGATATGCAGCGGAAAATACAAAGAAATAAAATACACAACGCTAACAAGAGGGTTTACTTGGTATCCACCTCACAAGAGGTGACTAATCCAAGGATCCATACACTCACGCACCCTCCACTATGAAAACCCTCCTTTATGGTAACTACTAAAGGTGGAGAAGCCCTACAAGTTTACACTACAAGAAGAAAGGGAAAGAGAACAAAATACAAGCAAAAGCTTACAAGTTTGCACAAGAAAACCTTAACCTTAGATTTCTTCTTCTCGTTGTAAATCCGTCTCTTGACTTGGAAGAACCTCCAAGAACCTCAAGAACTGGCGGTGAGAACTCTGTGAAGATCTGTGCTTGCTGGAGAAGAAGTCGTGGAAGTTCTGCCGAGAGAAATGCTCGCCAACAGCTATATCCTACGTCAACGGTCGAATCCTGATTGAGTGGATTGCTCCCAATAGATTGGGGAGGCTTTGGATCGATCAGCCGATCGATCCAGAGCGCCTCTGTGCTCTTAGGAATTGTCTGGATCGACAGATCGATCCAGGGCTTATCGCGCAGAATCGAACCTCCCAATCGATCCACTGATCGATTGGGGGCTCTGGATCGATCAGTGGATCGATCTAGAGCTGTTCTGTTCGCGCGACACTTCTCCCCAATCGATCCACTGATCGATTGGGAGAAGGCTTGTCGTGGGGACTTGCCCAATCGATCAGCTGATCGATTGGGCATGAGCCAATCGATGGGATGATCGATCCAGCTCATGGTTTTTGCCCAAAACCAAGTCCAAAGTTACCTAAACCAACATCCGGTCAACCATGACCTGTTGGTACATCATGCCTAGCATCCGGTCACCCTTGACCTGCTAGGACTTGCTCACCAAGTGTCCGGTCAATCCCTTTGACCCACTTGGACTTTCCTCCTCGTGCCAAGTATCCAGTCAATTCCTTTGACCTACTTGGACTTTCCACCTCATGCCAAGTATCCAGTCAATTCCTTTGACCTACTTGGACTTTCCACCTCGTGCCAAGTATTCGGTCAATCCCTTTGACCTACTTTGTCTTTCCAACAGCAGATGTCCGATCAGCCTTGATTCATCTGGATTTCCTCGTGCCTGGCTTCACTCACCAGGACTTCCTTCTGCCTAGCTTCACTCACTAGGTCTTTCACCTGGCTTCACTCACCCGGATTTCCTTCTGCCTAGCTTCACTCACTAGGTCTTTCACCTTGCTTCACTCACCAGGATTTCCTTCTGCCTAGCTTCACTCACTAGGTCTTTCACCTGACTTCACTCACCAGGATTTCCAATCTGCCTGGCTTCACTCACCAGGACTTCCTAGTCAAGTATCCAGTCACTCTTGACCTACTTGACTCTTCTTCATAATCTCCCCCCACATGAACAATTGTACCTATAATCTCCATGTGTTGTTTATATGTATTGTCAAACACCGAAACTCAAACATCAAGACTCGAGCTTGACTCAGTCCTAGCTCAGTCAACTTGGTCAACCTTTACCTGAGGAATATTGCACCAACAATCTCCCCCTTTTTGATATTTGACAATACCACATTTAAGTTAGGCTAAACCCATAACCTCAACTCCCTTCATGCCACTAGGTAATGAAGGCGTAAGCTAAACCCTACGTTCTCCCCCTAAGAGGGCAAACTCCTACTTAGATAATGAAGGTCTAACTTAAACCTTTTCATTCTCCCCCTATTGACACACATCAAAATAAACAAACTCTCCCCCTGAAGAGTTACCTAATGTTGTTCACAACGTCACTTGTTGCTCACAACCCAATAACGAATGTCTCATACCCTTCATTTTCATTAATTGCTCATCCTTGAGCAAATACCACTTGGTATATTCACTTGTTGTATTCATACACGATTCAAATGAAGGTCTCATACTCTTCATTGTCATCAAATGCTCAACCGTGAGCATACATCACATGAATAATGAAGATATCCACTCTTCATTACATTCAAATGTCCAACCTTGAGCATTTTCGCTAAAGAAGGTTAACCACCTTCCAAGGTGTATGAAAAATAGATTTTCATGTCCTTAAAGAGTAACTCCCCCTAAAGACATGCACGTAACTTCTGTCATTGCACAAACAATGACTTGGAATCCCTAAACCTTTAGGAAACCCAAATTTTGAAGTTTTTAAGGTTCAAAAGTTCAATATTGAAACCAAACCTCAACCTAAACCTCTACTTAGTCTTCCTTAACCAATCCATCCTTGTTTTCATCATGAAAACTCCCCTTAAATGTGTATAAATATGTTTTGAGGGGTTAGGAGTGGTTATCTAGACTGAAGGGGGTTCAAAATGCTGAAATCAGGCTTTACCAGCCAAAAACAGCATTCCCAATCGATTGGAATTAGGTCCCAATCGATTGAAACCTGCTGAATCGATCCACTGATCGATTCAGACTGCTTGGATCGATCAGCTGATCGATCCAACGAGCTTCTGCTCGCGAGAACTGCCTTCTCAATCGATCGCCCGATCGATTGAGGCACTCCAATCGATCGGGTGATCAATTGGAGCTCTGAAATTGCTGAAATTTTATTTTAGTCAATTTCAGAAACCCCTAAAAAATTCTACAAAATCCCAAAAATCATGAAAATTGTTGTAGACATTATTTAGGGCATATATTATCATGGAAAAATAGTTTTCTAAGAAAATACATCATATTTTCAAAGATGGACATAAACTTGAAAATTTGTAAAAACTTTAGTGTTTTTCTTCAAATTTGTGTCTAATTCTTCAATGATGATTACTATCAAAAGATAGCCTTCACCAAGGTTTTCCGAAAGCATTTTAAAATGATTTTCAAAACCAATATCCAACCATGTTCCTTGGGCTCAATGCACATGACTTGTACATTAGCTTTCCTAATGATTGGAAAACACATAACTATGTGTTCGATGAACTTAAAACTCACAAAAATGCACTAAATCAACATCTTTGAGTTTTGTTCATCATCCTAACATCTCACTTATATTTAATGTGTACTAAACCACATACAAGTCACCTTATAGTTCATAGTGAGATGTAAAGTTTGGTTTTGCCCTAATCTAGGGATCATGCATAACTACCTAGGCATTTTATGGTTATGAACATCCACCAAGGATGTTATTTGTTAATAAATGTCATTTGTCCTTAAATTACAAGGAATTAAAATAATGCATGATATGTTATGACATACATCAAAAAGAAATAATTTTCAAAAGAAAATTTCCTATAACTACATGATGTATGTATGACATTACATGGTATTTTTGTAGTTTTCATAATAAGACATGAATGCAAAAATACATATGATGTCATGACATATGATGGACAAATAAAGCATGACAAATTAGCATAACAGAAATGCCTAGATTATCTATCTAAGTATCCTTAATCCTTAGCTAACTTAAAATTTAACCCTAGTTGCCCACTATTTCCCAAGAAAATGCCAAGATTCAATTTTGACATTTCTTTTGATTTTCCAAATTTTGTGCCAATTTAAATTAAACATATTCCTTAAATTTTGACACAAATTACTCTTTTAAAGAGTAACAAATTTAAAATAAGGCTTAGATTTGCCTTTAACTTCTCAATAAAATGTCAAAATCCCAACTTGACATTTCTTTACGATTCTCTCACTTATGCCAATTTTATTTAAAATCAATTTTCTCAAATCATGGCACACTTTACTCATTTCAAGAGTAAATCAAAATCCTTTTCATTTTCAAAGGTTAACAATAACTTTGAAAATGCTCCTTGAGTGTCAACTTCATCATGATTAGGTTAACTACCCTTTCGATTTGAGTTGACACTCTCTAACCCATCTATGGGGTAGAGAAAATGCTCTTAAGAACCCAAAACCTATTGGTGCTCCTTGGATGCTCTAGGTACTCGCTAGGGTAACCTCCCTAGATACCTTCCTAGTGACTTTGTTTGGCTTCTTAGAAGCCTTGGTCACCTTTTCTATGTTAACCCTAGGGATTTCTTCCCTTGTGACATTTTTAGTGACTTTGTTAGACTTCTTAGAAGTCTTAGTCACCTTAGTTGCAAAAATACTTCTAGGGATAACTTCCCTTGTACTTTTGACTTGACCCTTAGACCTAAACTCGGTTCCATAGCTATATGGAATCCTATGGTAAGAAATTACATCCTTCTTCGCCTTTGATTTGTATCCCAAACCTCTATGGCCATTGGATGACTTTTGTTGTCCTAAACCTAGGTTTTGCTCATTTTGCCCTTTTAGGATATTTTCCATGCTTTTTAGGGTCTTTTCCATTTTATCAAGTCTTGACCTCAAGACTTGATTTTCTTTCCATAACTCCTTAGTTTTTTATTTATCATTAAGTCCATGAGCATTTTTATTTCTAGACCTATAACTAAAATTCTTAGTTTCTTTGTCTAGATTTTTATCTACCTTTCTAAACCTAGGTGTGGTATTTTTAGCATGTAGAGCCACATATTTTTCTTTAAAGCTCTCATGCTTTCTATTCTTATGGTAAATAGCATTAAAATGATAAAAATTAGAATTGTCATGCTTCTTACCATTATTTAAAGGAGTAGGCTCAACAAATGATACCTTTCGTTTTACCTTATAGGCTCCCCCTTGAGTTGTACTTCCTCCTTGAGCCTTGACCGCTCTCTTCCCCTTGGGACATTGACTCCGATAATATCCCTTTTGATTGCAAGAGAAGCACACAATGTGCTCCTTGCTCTTCTTTGTTGTGGGGACGGTCTCCTTGGGCTTCACCTTGCCCTTTGGTGCCACTTGGCCCTTTTTCTTGGCCAATTTGGGGCACTTGCTCTTGTAGTGCCCATGCTCCCTACACTCAAAACATATGATATGATTTTTATTTTTATTTGAAACATTTATACCTTCATGTGTAGGGATGACATCTTCTCCTTTTGATCCGGAAGTAGAGGCTTCCTCTTGATCTGATAATGATGCTCCTCCAATAGATTCGACTCGACTTGTGGAGGTGGAAGCTTCTTCATCCTCTTCTTCTCTTGACCCGGATGTGGAGACTTCTCCTTCTTCTTGATCCGGTGTCATCGAAAATTGCTCCCTCTCAATCCTAGAGGTGGAGGCTTCATCATCTTCATCTTCTACATGGAACAAAGAGTATGCTCCCTCTTTGCTCTTTTCATCGTACTTCTTTGAAGATGAGGCTTCTTAGACTTCTTTTTCTTTGGAAGTTGAGCATCTCTCAACTTCGGAGTCCTCTTGATTTTGATCCAGTGAGTCACCCTCTTTGAATTCCTCTTGAGTTGGTACAGTGGAAGGGATCTCATGAATCTTGGCCAATTTGCTCCATAGCTCTTTGGCATCTTCAAAAACTCCAATTTGCTCCAAGATGTTGCTTGGCAATAAATTTACCAAAAGCTTGGTCACTTTGTCATTGGCCTCACATCTTTGAATTTGTTCTTGGCTCCACTTGCTCCTCTTGAGAATTTTACCCTTTGAATTCTTTGGAGCTTCGAAGCCTTCCATTAGAGCAAACCATTGCTCTATCTCCACCATCAAGAAATTCTCGATCCTTGTTCTCCAAAGATCGAAGCTCATCATTGTGAATGGTGGAGGCACCCTTGTATCGAATCCAAGACCATCTTGGAATTCCATTTGAAGTTGAGCTTGATGATGAAGTCTTTGACTTGATAGAATTTGCTCCAACATCTACACCCTCAAGCTCTTTTCCCTTTCCGGAGATGATTCCGGTGAAGAGCAACCTCGCTCTAATACCACTTGTTGGAACCGATTATGTAGCTAGAGGGGGGGTGAATAGCTCGGTGCGCTCGTCGTGCTCTTCGTTGCTTGTTCCTTCAAGATATGCAACGGAAAATACAAAGAAACAAAATACACAACGCTAACAAGAGGATTTACTTGGTATCCACCTCACAAGAGGTGACTAATCCATGGATCCACACACTCACGCACCCTCTACTATGAAAACCCTATTTATGGTAACTACCAAAGGTGATCCTGTCTGAGAAGCTGACCACGACGGAGATCCGGAAGAAAGAAACCCACCGTACTGATGAAGAATAATGTCGTGCGGATGAAGAATAATGTCTACAGAATACCGATCCGAGAAATCTAAAGCGGATTGGGAAAGAATAAAGTCACCGGAAGCCCTCCTCGCACGAAGACCCGCTGATGAAAAAGAAATCTAAATCTGAAGAGAAGAAACCCAGATCCGATGCTTCTAAGACTTCCTGCGCACAAGAGATCAACCAACACTATCGTCAGTGACCTAAGACCAGGGTGGGAATCCCTGGCTAAGCCCTCCAACGCTCAAGTCAGTGATCTCTCTCGGTGTGGAAGAAGGAAGAAGAATATGAACAGTAGTTGAAAAATTAGAGTTATGAATGTGCACAATGATGTAAAACTTATCTAGCCAACGGAGAGGATTCCCCTTTTTATACCACTTCATATAACCTCCGTAGTCATGAAGTGGACCCCGGTTTGTTAGAATGCGTTATGAGATGACGTCAGCTGTGTACTTGTGGTAGATGATTTTTAAGGAATCTTTTTTGTACCTCAGATGTACCTTCTTTGTCGTTTAGTACCTGCAAAATAATCTGGAAGCATATTTCCCGCCAAAATATAACACCTGTCATATATTTACATATTACAGATATCCTCATTAATTATCTTATTTGAAATATTCCTCTATGATCTTTTCTCATGCGGCTTCTATTCACACCCCTTTTTATGTTAATAAGCTGCATTTTATTCAGTATCTTTCCAAGGTATTGATCGACCGGCCCGTACTGGCTCTCCTTTCGAAAGGATATTCCCGACCGATATTAACTTACCCTCATCCTGAAGGTATGTCCTGGCTGATATTATTATACCTCTTTTACAGTATATAGATCTTTCTCTTGGGAGGCGTATTTCGGTTGATATAGGCTTACCTCCTAACGGGGTATGTCCCGACCGATACTAGCCTACCTCCTTCTTGACGGTATGTCTCGGCCGATATTACCCTACCTTCATCATGAAGGTATGTCCCAGCCGATATTAGCCTATTTCCTTTAAAGTATATAGGTCTTTCTCCTGGGAGGCGTATTTCGGTCGATATAGTCTTACCTCCTAACGGGGTATGTCCCGACCGATACTAGCCTACCTCCTTCCTGAAGGTATGTCCCGACCGATATTAACTTACCCTCATCCTGAAGGTATGTCCTGGCCGATATTAGCATATTTCCTTTAAAGTATATAGATCTTTCTCCTGGGAGGCGTATTTCGGTCGATATAGGCTTACCTCCTAATGGGGTATGTCCCGACCGATACTAGCTTACCTCCTTCCTGAAGGTATGTCCCGACCGATATTAACCTACCCTCATCCTGAAGGTATGTCCTGGCTGATATTAGCCTATTTCCTTTAAAGTATATAGATCTTTCTCCTGGGAGGTGTATTTCGGTCGATATAGGCTTACCTCCTAACGGGGTATGTCCTGACCAATACTAGCTTACCTCCTTCCTGAAGGTATGTCCCGACCAATATTACCCTACCTTCATCATGAAGGTATGTCCCGGCCGATATTAGCTTATCTCTTTTGCTTTTCCTTCCTCCTTTTCTTTCCTCATCGGGGGACCCACAGAACCTAACCCATATCAGCGGAGAAGCCCTACAAGTTCACACTACAAGAAGAAAGGGAAAGAGAAAAAATACAAGCAAAAGCTTACAAGTTTGCACAAGAAAACCCTAACCCTAGATTTCTTCTTCTCGCTGTAGATCCGCCTCTTGACTTGGAAGAATCTCAAGAACTGGCGGTGAGAACTCTGTGGAGAAGCTCTGTGAAGATCTGTGCTCGCTGGAGAAGAAGTCGTGGAAGTTCTGCCTAGAGAAACGCTCACCAATAGTTATATCCTGCGTCAACGGTCGAATCCCGATCGATTGGATTGCTCCCAATCGATCGGGGAGGCTTTGGATCAATCAGCCGATCGATCCAGAGCACCTCTGTGCTCTCAGGAATTGCCTGGATCGATCGGCTGATCGATCCAAGGCTTATCACGCAGAATCGAACCTCCCAATCGATCCACTGATCGATTGGGGGCTCTGGATCGATCAGTGGATCGATCCAGAGCTATTCTGTTCGCGCGATACTTCTCCCCAATCGATCCATTGATTGATTGGGAGAAGGCTTATCGTGGGGACTTGCCCAATCGATCAGTTGATCGATTGGGCATGAGCCAATCGATCGGTTGATCGTCCAGCTCATGGTTTTTGCCCAAAACCAAGTCCAAAGTCCCCTAAACCAACATCTGGTCAACCATGACATGTTGGTACATCATGCCTAGCACCCGGTCACCCTTGACCTGCTAGGACTTGCTCACCAAGTGTCCGGTCAATCCCTTTGACCTACTTGGACTTTCCTCCTCGTGCCAAGTATCCAGTCAATTCCTTTGACATACTTGGACTTTCCACCTCATGCCAAATATCCAGTCAATCCCTTTGACCTACTTGGACTTTCCACCTCATGCCAAGTATCCGGTCAATCTCTTTGACCTACTTGGTCTTTCCAACAGCAGATGTCCGATCAGCCTTGATCCATCTGGATTTCCTCATGCCTGGCTTCACTCACCAGGACTTCCTTCTGCCTAGCTTCACTCACTAAGTCTTTCACCTGGCTTCACTCACCAGGATTTTCTTCTGCCTAGCTTCACTCACTAGGTCTTTCACCTGGCTTCACTCACCAGGATTTCCAATCTGCCTGGCTTCACTCACCAGGACTTCCCAGTCAAGTATCCAGTCACTCTTGACCTACTTGACTCTTCTTCACAATCTCCCCCCACATGAACAATTGCACCTGCAATCTCCATGTGTTGTTTATATGTATTGTCAAACATTGAAACCCAAACATCAAGACTCGAGCTTGACTCAGTCCTAGCTCAGTCAACTTGGACAACCTTGACCTGGGGAATATTGCACTAACAATTTATATACATCAAAAAGAGGGAGATTGTAAATATCTCGGGTTAGTTTTGATGTATTCAACCGAATCAAGTTAGGTCGTATTGTGTTTGACTCTTATGTCTAAGTGTGCAAGAACTTAGAAACACAATAAGTCGAGCAGAAGATGCAAAAGATGAGAAAGATGGTACAGGAAGCGAGTCGACGGGCTTGGTGCATTGGCGGACAAGAATGATGCATGCAGCGTATCTGAGGGACGAGAAGCCGAGGAGGAAGTCTGCTCGAGGGGAAAGGTCAGAGTTGGATTCAGGTAAACTCAACTCCGGTTGACCAGAGTATCACCCACGTGAAGAAAATTAGCTTGGAGGTTGATCTACCAGTTGGAAGCTGCCTCCAAGAGTCTTCGAGGCGCCCTCGTGCCTAGATTAGGGGTGCAAATGAGCCGAGCTGCTCGTGAGCCGCTCGCGAGCGGCTCGGTCAAAGCTTGACTCGAGCTCAAATTTGATTGAGCTCGAACCGAGCTCGAGCCGGCTCGTTTAACATTTGAGCCGAGCTCGAGCTCATTTAACACTGGCTCGAGGGCTCGTCGAGCCTATTCGAGCGAGGCTAAAATTCAATATTATAATATTTAAATAATTATTACTTTAAAACAATCTATTAAGTTGAGGAGGTGTTTATGGTTAGAGTGTTTTATTGGGTTATTAGAGGTTGAAGGTTCAAATCCTAGTTTTCGCAACTTGTTTTTACATCAAAATTCATGCTCGAGCCGAGTCTCTTCAATTTTCTCGAGCTCGAGCCAACCCAAGCTCGAGCCGAGCTCATTTGCAGCCTTAGCCTAGATGGAGTTGCCTCCAACAGAAAGAATGATCGTTCTTGTACCATTGAGAAGGGATAAAGTTTTATCCACTTGGAGGTACCCTGGACCCTCTTGGAGGCACCTCCAACCAACGGTAACTTTTTCCAAAAGGCTATAAAAAGTCCCCTGAAGCTAGAAATTCAATAACAATTCCTGTATTCATTTCCTAGCTAATATCTGAGTTTTTCAAATAGTGTAAGAGGCTTCTCCACCTTCAACGAAGGAGTTTTTATAGTGCTTTCATTGTCTTGGATTAACAATCATCTAAGTTGTAACCAAGTAAAAATCTCTGCCTCTTTTATTTTATGTTGTTCATTTATTTTATGTTAATTGTCTAATATTTGTGTCCTTGTTAAGTTCCAAGTAAGAGATATTTTTAACTCTTATTTAAGGGTATTCATCCCCCTCTAGCCGGCCTATAAGGACCTACATGTTACTCAATATTCACACAACCTCACTTCAATTACCTAGTGGCCTCATGACTCTAACCTCAGCTGCTTGGCCTAAAGTTGTTGTTCAACAATAAGTTACTTGATGGTTGTATGACCCCACTATAGTTACTCAGCAATACATGGCTTAACCATTAGCCACATGACCCTATCTCTATCTTTGAGTTCTTCAACTCAAGCCACATGGCCTCAATTCTTAGGGCCCCAACTATGTCATATGGCTTAACCCTTGGCCACATGACCCTATCTCTATCTCTGAGTTCTTTAGCTCGAGCCACATGGCCTCAATTCTTAGGATCCCAACTATATTCTACTACTTTGTAGCCTCACGACCTTAGATCTATCCTTGAGGTGCACAGTCTCAACCTAGGTCATACAATCTAACTCAGTTGTTCAACTCAACAATTCATTGACCACTTGGCCTCTCACTTTAGCCCCTATCCTCATGATCTATGGGATCGAGTAGGACTGTAAATGAATCAAGCGTTCATGAACAAGCTTGGTGTTCAGTTTGGTAAGAGATTGTTTATGTTCGTTCAATATACATAAGATTAATTAAACAAACAAGCTTGAATAGCTCGTTAAGTTAAACAAACAAGCTTGAACACATATGTGTTCAGCTCGTTAATGTTCGTGAACAACGTTCATGAACAATATTCACGAACCATATTTATTAATAAAACTCTTTTCAATATGTTAAATAAACAATAAAATAAAATAAATAAATAAATAAATTTAAATTATCAAACTCAATAATCAATCAAACAACTAAAAGTTTCAAACAATCAAATAAGCTTGCATTGAGAGTTTGATAACATCTAAACGAATCAAGCTCGAACCAAACTTAAGCCAAGCTCGAACCAAGCTCAAGCCAAGCTTAAGCCAAGCTTGCATTGAGAGCTTGATCACATCTAAATGAACCAAGCTCAAGTCAAGTTTCAAACAAGCTCAAGCTCATAAAAAATAAACCAAGTCAAAGCTTGAACACTCATTTCAAAAGCTTGGTTCATTTCAAGCTCGGCTCGGCTCGGCTTGGTTACCTTATCAAACAAGCTTGAACACCCTAAGGCTCGGCTCGACTCAACTTATTTACAACCCTAGGATCGAGTTTCCCTCCGTAGTAAGGGCAAAATCAATGTGCGCTACATCTTAACAGCCCCTTAGGCTATATTATATTATCATAGCCTCAAGGCTCTATTATCCTATAACAACCCCCTGTATTATATTATTATAATAACAATCCTTTAGTTATATTATTCTAACAGTCGCTATATTATCCTATAATATTCCTTGGGCTATACTAGGCTATAACAACCCCTGACGCTATATTATCCTATAACTCGGCATAATCCTCATGACTGTGGGACAGCTCCTCTCCCTGATTGGGGCAGGACTTTCGGTCCCTCACGGCCGGCTAGAGGGGGTGAATAGCCTGAAATAAAAAAAAGAACACCTTTCTCGACTTTTAGCTTTATCAACGTAAACACTTGTATAAAAAGGAAATAACAAGCAAATTAACAAGAGAAAGAGGCACGAAGATTTTACTTAGTTTGTAATCAGAAGATTACTAATCCAAGACATTGAAAGCCCACTAAAGTCTCCTTCAGGCAAAAAAACCTCTTATAGTCGTTAAAGCATTCAATTACAAAGCTAAACTAAAAGTATAATGTTTACAAGTATTATGTTTAGCTACTATAATTAGGACTATATTTATAGCCCTGATCGGGGCGCCTGAAAGAGTTCCAGACCCCTCGACGTGGATAAAACTTTATCCACATTACAACGGATCGTGTCGCAATGGATCTGGATAAAATATCTAGTTCGGGTGCCTGGAAGGGTTCCGGGAACCCGAATCGCTTTTGCACAGGGCGAGTTGCTAAGGCGCCTCGGCGCCCTGGTTGGACCGAACCTCTTTCGCACAGGGCACATCGCCAAGGCTCCCCGATTGGACCAAGCCTGTCTGGGCGCCCGGAATGGCTCCAAGCGCCCGGACTGCAGTCAACCTGAAGTTGAATTTTTATCCGGGTCTTCCGCTCCGACTCCGTTCGCTTGGGTGATTTCGGTCATCCGAAATAGGGCTCACCCGAACCCATTTTCCGGTCTTCTAGAGCAACCTTCCGCTCCGGCTTCTTGTCCCTCGGAAACGTCGCGCCCCTCTTTCTCGTCTGCCAGTGTATTCTTCCACAGCACCTTGTTCCTCGGATGCACCAAGTCCATTGACTCTCTCTCGTGTCATCCTTCTCGCTAGCTGTGTCTTTCGCTTGACCTCCTGTGCTCCTAAATTCCTGTACACTTAGATACAGGACATCAAATCACAACAGAACATAACTTGACTTGGTCACATCAAAACTACCACGGGGTACTTACAAGCTCCCCCTTTTTTATGTGAACACCCCAAGTTAAGTTAGGGTAAACCAAAACTAATTAACAAAAAAAAATAGCAAGTACATGATTTTTTTTTAAAATGCGCCCTCCCCCTAAACTTAATCTCTAAATCTCCCCCTTTGATCATATTAAAAATGGGGTATGTGATGAAAAAAATTTTAAATAAAATTAAAACCTAGTCTAAGGGTTACAAATAAGGTGTTTATCATTCAGGAAAAAAAATCATTAAGTTTAAATGTCTAAAATCTAGATTTTTATAATTTATAAACTATTTTTGAAAAAAAAAATTAAAAATATTATTAATCTTAGAAAAATTCTGAAAATTTTTGTGGTGTTTTAATTTTTGTGGTGGTAAAACAGACATTATCAAGGCTATAAAAAAAATTTACTAAATTATCAAATTAATTTAAGCAGAAATAAAATATTTTTCACATAAGGAACTTTTAGTATTCTTAAGATCGAGCTCCTCTCCCCGGTTGGGGTGGGATTGAACTTCTGGTATTCTTTACTAACACTTTTTATTGTCCTTATAAAAAACATAAAAAGCATAATAAATGAGTTTTGGTGACATGTAGCTTTGTCATTGTTATGATGATAACACGACATATATAAATGTCCTTAAAAAACATTTCCTGACATTATAGAGTGTCATTATATCTTTAAATTGTAACATTTTTAATGTTAGCATTGATATCGTATAATGGCATTATAAAATATCAGGAAATTGCGGAGGGTCTAAGACGACAACACCTGTATAGGGTGTTTTTGGTAGATGTTACCAAAACGCTAATGTCACTATAAATATACTATAAAGACATTTATGTGTGTCATGATAGACTAATTTTCTTGTAGTCGATCAAGGCTAAGTGAAAAGTCTAAATTAGATCTGGAGGATCAAAGTTTGGCAGGTAGGTTGAGGTAAACAACTGGATGAGTGACAGTGAGGTCGGGTTTCTGAAGGGAACAACCTAAGGTCGCTGATCCAACTAAAGAAATCGGGAAGGTTTCCAAGTTGAGATCAAGACAGTTCTACTGTCTTATATTATCTAAACATTATCATATTACTGTGCTAACATCTGTTTTGCAGGATTATTGTCTAACACTGTTTTGTAGGTTCGACAGGATCGACCGGCCAAACTTGAGGATCGGTCGATCGAACAAGACAAAATCAAAGCAGTTTTTAGATCAGACCAAAGTACAGTCAAAGCTTGATCAGTCAACCAGACAGTAAGATCGTTCAACCGAACTCTTATGACTCAGCACAAACCAATTCAATCAGCACCGATCAGAAGCAAAAGGAAAGTGAGCTGATCGGTCGACCGAACTCATGGATCGGTCGACCGAACAATCAACCATTACAATAAGTGTGGATTGTTAGGGTCGAAATGTAGCTAGAGGAGGGTGAATAGCTCGTCGTGCTCGTCGTTGCTTTCCGTTGCTTGCTTCTTGGTGATGATATGCAGCGGAAATACAAGAAACACACTTACAACGCTAACACAAAGGATTTACTTGGTATCCACCTCAAGATGACTAATCCAAGGATCCACACACGACACGCTCTCCACTAGTAAAAACACTCCTTCTCGATCGCAGCCGGAGGCGGAGAAGCCTCGTACAAACCCACACACCAAAATACAACTCACACAAGAAGAAAAATACAAGAATACAAATAAGAACTCTTTCTTCTAGCTTACTTGTTATTGTTGCCTTTTTAACCTTGAAAGTGTGCCTACACTTGTCTCCAAGAGCCTTCAAGATCTTGCTGTGAGGAAGGAAGAATCGATGTGGAGCTTGCCGTGAAGATCAAAGATGAACAGTGCAAGTCCTGGCGAAGGAAGAGCTCAACAACGGCTATAACCTGCGCCAACGGTCAGATCCCAATCGATTGAATTGCTCTCAATCGATTGGGGAGGCTTTGGATCGATTGGTCGATCGATCCAGAGCGCCTCAGTGCTCTTTGGGAAGCGCCTGAATCGATCGGGCGATCGATTCAGCCTCTATCATGCGATTTCCAGCCCTCCAATCGATTGACCGATCTATTGGAGGTTTCAATCGATCAACTGATCGATTCAGAAGCTTACTGTTCACTCGGAAACTCTCCCAATCGATTGACCAATCGATTGAGGAAGTTTTGATCGATTACCCAATCGATCCAGACCTTTTCTGCACGAAATCACGTCAACCAATCTATTGAACCCCCAAATCGATTGGGCAATCGATTGAAAAGTATAAAACTGTGTAGAGCTTGAAATTAGCTTCGTTTTGCATCTGAGATCACCTCATTCCGATATCCGAGTCAAAAGTTATGGCCTTTAAAAGTTTACTACGTCTGAACTTCCTAGTTCCATGCCAACTCTTTATTGGACTTATGACCGCTAAGTGTTCGGTCAACTTTTGACCCATCTGGACTTTCTCTTTGTGCCAAGTATCCGGTCAATCCTTTGACCTACTTGGACTTGTCAATACCAGGTGTCCGGTCAACCGCGACCCACCTAGATTTCCGTGTGCCTAGCTTCACTCACCAAGTCTTTCCATCTGCCTAGCTTCACTCATTAGGACTTCCCATCTGCCTGACTTCACTTACCAGGACTTTTACCTAGCTTCACTCACTAGGGTTTTCACCTGGCTTCACTCACCAGGATTTTTTCACTGTCCGACTTCACTCACCAGGACTTTCACCTGCCTGGCTTCACTCATCAAGACTTTCCAACTGTCTATCTTCACTCACTAGGTCTTTCACCTAGCTTCACTCACCAGGATTTCCCAACAGCCTGGCTTCACTCACCAGGATTTTCAACTGCCTAACCTCCAGTTAAGAATTTCCCAGTCAAGTATCCGGTCAACCCTTTGACCTACTTGACTGTTCTTCACATCTAACTGGTCAACCTTGACCAGAGGGGAATTGTATCAACAATCTCCCTAAACGGACGGTTGCATCTGCAATCTCCATGTATTGTCAAACATCGAAACTCAAACATCAAGACTCAAGCTTGAACCGACTCAAGCTTAGTCAATCTGGTCAACCTGACCTAGGGGATATTGCACCAACATGGATCTCGGCAAATCTCGACGAACAGGGAAGGAGCTTGTTCGGTCGAGATCGGTCGACCGAACCCTTAATGAACATTAAATGCCGAAGATCGAATCAGCTTCAAATCTCGGCAAGTAAGGAAAACAGTTGGTTCGGTCGACCGAACCCAGGGATCGGTCGACCAAACATTGACGGTTCTTATAAAAAGAAGCTCGAGGTCTAAGGCTGTGTAACGCTTTCTGATTGACTCAAAGATCTCCTCTACGTAAACTACTCGTGCTACAAGTCTTCTACAACTCTTCAAGCCACTCCGTTCGGAAGTACCGACCAAGCTTCAACTTCGATATTTGTCGATATATTATTTTAGCTTGCATTGTATTCATTTATCAGTAAGATAGTAGGTTGTTACTATCTTGCTCATCTGTACGCACTGATTCTTTCCGAGGTTTTTGGAAAGAAGAGTTATAGTGGATTGCCCATCGGTGCGGTCAAGAATCGCGGGGCTTAGAGTAGGAGTCGACCGAGACTTCGAACCAAGTAACCGAACGAGTCTCTTTTTACTTTCCGCTGCACGACTTTGTTTTTAAAGTAAAAGAAAAGTTTTAAAAGCGTAATATTCCCCCCCCCCCCCCCCCCCCCTCTATCGCACTCATCCGATCCAACATATCGGACTTTATTCAACTTCACACTTCAGTCCAACTAGGCGAGGGACATGTGATGCAGCTTCGGTGAACATGGTTGGGCCATCCCCCTCTTCTAAATTCCCCTCGAGGGCCCTCTAATTAAGTCCCCATTTGGTCACGACCTTCCCATCTGATCTCCTCTCTCGAGCACTCAATGCTCGTCTAGTGATGTCGCATTCATATTTAGGAAATAAACTCTAAGACTTGGTAGGCGGCGACTCAACTCAAGTTAGTCGACTACTCAGCTGACTCAAACTCGACACTAGAGCAGTAAGGTCATCATCCTCTGGGCTTCTCAATTAAGCCTTCTCCAATCTCAACCCCCACTCTTTTCATTAAGGCATCAAAATCCTCTCCCCAATCGGAGCTGATAAGATTTATGGCCTTCTTGGTTTTCTTATCCCCACGATCGAGGAATTGATAAGACTGTACTATCATGATACAGTATCAAACAAATTAATTACTGAACCCTCTCGACACTAACATAATATATGGATGATTCAGATTGTCTCTCATAAGGAATGCAACGGGTGATGATACTTGTTAGGATTATATTATTTGTGATTTTAATTTTGGTATTATAAATGAGGGTTCGAGGTTTAGAAGTTAAATCTAATCTAATCTAACATAAACTATAATTACAAGAAAGTTAAAGGCAACATAAAGTAAGTATCAAACGAAACTAAATATACAGTGAAACATAATCTAATATAATCTAATTGCACCCATATTATTCAACACCATTAGGAAGGAGTAAATTAAAAAAATTATAGATGGTCCCCATGGGAGTAATTGCACCCAAATTAAAAACCAACTCTAACATTCAAATGAAATTAAGATTTAAGCATGACAAAAATTAAAAGCATTACGTGAAATTAAATAACCTAAATGCATCAACTAAAACCTAACTAGTGAAAGAAATATTTCATCGAACATCTAACGGGCATGAATCTAAGTAAGTCACTCTCATTGCATAGCCGAGTTGGTCACAACGTGTTAGATTTGTAAACATCAACAAGGGTCAATTTCTGACAAAATCGATGAAAATATCTTGCCATAAGGTCACGTGACCTGTTTGATTTCTTGATTTACCTTTATAAATGGCTGTAGGGCAGCCGTATGGGTGTCCGGATCAGTATGACTTTTGCAAAAATGAATGTAAGTAAGCCAAATGCATGCAACTTTAACCTGGGAACATATTAACTCAACACACAAAAAAAAATAACCAACAATCAAACACATAACACTCTAAAGAAAGGAACAACCCAACACATTTGACAAATGAACCCAAGCTTGCGGACGGAGCTTCTTCCTCGATCAGAATGGATGATGTGATGTTGCCTCCTCCGGATCCAGAAGGGTGTATGGCGCGGAAGAGATAGGAATCCCTAAGCTCTCCGATGGAAACTCGCTGGCGGATGAAGATGGATTGTCCTCTCTGTATCCGGAGAGAAAAGTAGCTGCGGATTGAGCTCCCGAATCCCATAACTCACTGCGGAAAGAGTAGCAGATTCTCCTCTTCGAAACCCAAGAGGAGAGGGGCTGAGGACTGCCCGATGGAATGAAGACGGACTCTCCTCTTCGAAACTGAAGAGGAGAGGTCGAGTGTGGCCGGAGAAGGTGGAGAAGCCTCGGATCGGAGACTTCCAATGGAGGTGGCGTGATATGAGCTCTGCTCTCCCAATCGGGAGACGAAGATGATGAGTGGCGGCCAGATCTCCTCTTCGAATACGAAGAGGAAGATGACCGGCCGAATGGATGAAGTTGAGATAGCTCCGATTGCGGGGAAGAAACTCCGGTGGTGAGGAAAGGGATGGAGGAGGTTGGCGTTGGCTTTGGGAAGAAGGGCGTCGGGTTTTGGGGAGCTCCGATGAGGATGAGTGATGAGGAATGAGGGAAGGATCAATCGGCCGGCGATAGAGAGATCGATGAAGCCGCCGGCCGATTGAAGGCGGAGAGATGGATGAGGAATTGCGCCGGGAGTATTGATTGAGAAGAGTTTTTTTTGGGAAGATATCTGTACCGATTCTAGCCTGTAGCTGGATCCGGGTTGATGGAGCTCCACTTCTTGGATCCGGATTGGATCCATTAGAAGAAAATGACTTGCAATTGGTGGATTTTGGACTGCAATTAGGCTCTCTTCTGGATCCAGCTTTGGATTGTAATTGTGTCGTCTCTTATGGATCTTGGATCCGGATTGGGGTCCCTTCTTAGATCTTGCTTGGATCCATTAGGAGGTGGCTTGACCGGATGAGATGAGGGCTGAACCCGTCTTGATTGAACTCCTATGAATTGAATCAATCTTCAATTAAGTGAACTTCAATATGAATCAAGCTCAACCAAATTGAGGGCTTGCACTGTTGATTGATCTCGATCAATGACCAAGATTATTCAGATCTGGATGAAGAGCTCTCTTGTACTTGGATGATGATGATTTCTATGAATGATCGAGATGTTTTTAATGTGGACGAATGATCCAAATAGCTCCAAATCTCCATCAATGGTTCATATCGCTCCAGGTCTAAATGGAGGACTCAAATCCATGACTTATTCTTTATAAAATGATAAAATAATATCAAAATTTAGGAAAAAATTATAATGAGCTCAAAATATATCTCGATGGGTAAAGCATGATATAAATTAACAATTAATCATAACGAGAAAAATAAATATATCAAATATAAGAATCAAAATAATGCGTCTGAATACTAGTCAAAATAAATATATCAGGGATCTATTTCCTCTCCTTGGCCGGGACATGTGACATGACTAGACTATTAGAACATCAACAATGTCATTCATATCTGAATCATTAATGCCAATGTGGCATGCTTTTTTGCCACTGTAGCATTAATGCGTTCAATTCTTTGAACGTGTTAATGAATACGTTAATGAGTACAGATTAAAAAAATTTTAAAAAAATAACATGTTGCCATTAACGCATGAACGCATTAATTAATGGCAATGTAGATGCTCTTATCGTGACAATTCTCGCTATTCTTAATATTGTCCCATTAAGGGATTGGATTTTTAGTCTTCTCAATTTTACTACTTGCCCCCACGATTGCGGGATCCTCTCCTCGGTCAGGAAAGAATTGGTCTTCTAGCACTTTGTGCATATAATTATCATCCTGATAATTGTGATAATTGTGGTATGACAAGTTTTCTAAGTTGACTACTTCTCCTAGCCCAGCCCAGCCCAGCACGGCTTGAAAGCCCTTTTGTTACAACACAGGTCAACTCCCTTTAAGGGATCTACTTGCTCCTTCCCTCTATCTCATAAGATGATGTCAAAATTCGGCAAGTGTATGACTTTTGTCGAATAATAAAATATTGATTTCACAGGGACAAGAGTATTTCATTTCTAATTTCAAAAATGATTAGAAAGTCATTTATAAGTTTGTCTATAAGTTGATCAAATGAAATTAATTTCAAATACAAAATGTCTCTAATTTTGTTTAAAGTCAGTTAAATTCTTTCTCGAATAACCTATCAAATATATTTTAATTCGTTTATAAACTCATTTATATTTCTATTTATTAATTCATATATAATTTTATTTTTAAATTTATCACTATTTTTTTATATTTTATTTTTATGTTTCTCCTCTGCATAATACTTTACAAAAAAAAAAAATAATCACACATTTCAAATAAATTAAAAATAATTAAAATAACTAATTTTTAATCCAAAACTATCATACAATTAATATTGAGATAAATAAATATTCACATCATCAAAATAAATTTAATTATTAATCAAACTATAAGTAACTGATAAATTTTTTAATATGACCACAAATAATTTAATCTTTATTTTTTCTATCTCAATGCTCACTAAAACCCGATCCTCTTGGATATAAATATTTATATATCTTACCTCTTGAATTCAATATTAAGATCTTGACTAAAAAAGAAACTATAAGGAAAACTGAAACCGATTCTGAAATAAGTTCAAATTTTCAGGTGCAATAAAGAACTAGTTGCAGTGCAACATTAATCTACATCATTCTCTATATTTCAAGATAAGGTACTAAAGTATCTAGTCCTAGCTCAGAGAAGTTGGAGCTTGTCTTGTTCTAGTAGATCGTCACACAATTGTAATACATAACAAAAGATATGCAAGCAAAGCTATTTAGAATTTATTAAAGAATATAAATTCACTAAAAGAGATTAAACTTGCAAAATTAGTACTTCTATTTGATCATCAAAATTAGATGTCAACAAGATTTATTATTGATTTCAAAGAGTTGTATATGCATTTTATTATTGATTTCGTCTCCTCGGATGGGTCTAATGGCTAGCGCATGAGGTGTTGCCACAATGAGGTCTAGAGTTCGAATCTCGGCAAATCTGAGATAAATATCTCCCTTATGTCCTAGTCACTATTCCAAAGGCTAGTAGCCGCCCGTGATTTACCTCCTTCGTATTGGCCCTGTGACGGATTGTCGGGAGCGCTGGGGATGAACGTATTCACCTTTTGCCACAATTTTACTATTGATTTTAACTAGTGATAGAACCAATATAACATAGTACTAAAACCCTCACATGTAATGATAATTTGAACCTTGATTAAATGTAATAAATGATTGGCAGTAAAGTAATAGACAAAATTCATGAGATCGTGTAACTTGATCTTTGTAATAAATAGTAGTTTGTATAGACCAGTGATATTTCTTATTGTGACAAATTAAAGGAACAATGTCTCTCTGCAAATGGTGAGTATTAGTAACAACCTAACCAAAAATCAAGCTATAGAGAATCCTAAGGAATTTAAGTGACTGTGGCACATAACTGAGTGAGACATCAGAGCATCACACGACTTACAGAAGATACGACGACTAAGGCTAGGTTTTCTAATATGTATTTGATCCTGTCTAAAAGTTGATGAGATGAAAAATTATGAATGTGGCGCTCCCACTGATCTCTTGTGGACTCCGCTCCATCCTACAACATAGATTATGTCAGTGCCGAGCTAAGGGGTTCCCGGCGTTAGTCCATGCTCAAGTCAGTCACCGATGATGAAATAGAAGGCGGAGCAACAAGAATGAACGGTAGCAAGAACAATGTCTATTGTGTATTGTGTACCTCTGTCAATATTTAGACCCCTCCCACTCTCCTAGTTTATATAGAGTTCCTGTAGCACGTTACCAGGATCAGCTTCATGAAATATGCACAGGAAAGCTAGTTACCAACATTTTTCCTGAAAGTACTAGTAAGTGAGGAAAATGCCACTGAAAATGAGAAGATCTATTGTTTAGTAGATATCTGAACAATAATAATTCCATCCAAATGTAACTTAATATTAGTTTAAGACCTAGCTAGTGAGTAGGAGAAATTTGTGATTACTAATCCAAGGGAAAAAACGAGCAAGGCACTGAACAGCTGGCTTGTTTCATTTTATAGAAGTATATATCACGTATAACCTAAAACACTACGATTGTCTTATATATAAGAAAACGGCATTTTAAAAAAAAAAAAATACTTAAACCTATCTTCATAATTCATCAATTAACTGGCCAAGGGGCCAAGAGGTACAATTTGGGAATACAAAAATTGAGAGAGAACTGGCGCCAAACGCTTTGTCTAAGTGCAAAGAGCCACTCATCTTCTATTCATATCCGGTAGTGGAAATGGGAAGCAGCGCACGACATTGTAAAATGAGCGGTTGGCAACAAAACCTATTATATTTCCAATCCAAGGCGGCAGCCGCCTGATTTGGTCACGGGGCGGCCGAGCGACGCGTAGTGGCCGCGTGACAAGAGAAAGCCGGTGGAAGTCCGGATTGAGCGATAAATAAAATTTAAATTTATTAAAATAAAATAAAATTATTATTATCTAATAAATTTCTTTCTGATTTTTATAAATTAAAAACGCAATTTTTATGTTTAAATTTTTTTTAAACAGATTTTTTAATGAATATATTTTGTTCTTTCATATCTATATTTATTTTTATTTATAAAAATTTATTTTATAAATTCATTTCTAGTTCATTTTAAATTTGTCTCAAATATTTTTTATATATATTATATTTTATTTAAGTGAAATGAATACCTCTATAACAAATTTATTTTTTATTTATAAAAATTTAAAATAAAATTTAATTTTGTTTTAAAAATTAATTTCTAAAGTTCTGTTTTTTAGTATGAGTCGATACTGAATTTGAGTATAAAATGTTATATAATTTATGTCATATAGAAAATCGGTATATTAAAATTTTGATATATCAAAATTAATTCTATATGGTATCAATATTTTTTTTTGTATATCAAAATTTTTGATATGATACATAACGTGAGATTTTGGTACTGATATGTTCAAGTAGCATATTATTTAAAAGGAAGACACATTTGGAATAAATCATCCATTGTTATTGATTTAGGTATTGTAATATTAGATGGACATCATGGTTATTGTATAGAACTAATGAAGACTCTAGATATGATTTAAACTTTGCTAAAATGTTATTAATTGTAAAACTATAAAAAATAAATAAATAATTTTTTAGAGTTATAATGGGTCTCGTAATCTAGACTCTTTCAAGTCTCTCGACAAATGTTACTCTTAGAAACTGATTCATCAACTTGGAACATGGTGTAAATTCATTGATTATTTAATCTCTTTCAAATATGTATGAATCTTAGTATGTCTCTCAGAAAATGCTAGGCTCAAAAACTTATTCATCACCTTGGAACATGGACAAATTCATTGATTACTTAATCTCTTTCAAATATGTATGAATCTTAACAGCTCATTGCACCTAATTAGAGTGGGTTCAGTACTGGATATCAAAATTTTATATCATATACAATATCAAAAATTTTGATATATAGAAAAATTATATCGATACAATATTGAAATTTTTATATACTAAAATTTTGATATACCAAAAGTTTAATATATCGATTTTTGATATGGTCTAAATTCTATACTATTTACATTCAAATTTTGGTATCCATACGACGTGTCAAATACCGAATTATTTAATTACAAATCGATATCGTACCAAAACTTTTTGGTACCATATATAATTTTTAATATATCAAATTTTTTAATATGATTTGATATATTTCAATACGACATGTGTGATATATTAAAATTTTTAATATTTGTTCTACACCTACACCCAACAAAACCATACGATCATGAGTATATTTGATGGTCCAATAATAGAATATACTCCGCTAGTGATAGTTATAAAATCATCAACTCTGTTGTTATTGCTTCACCTAAATTATCTTTGTATCATCATCAGTTGGGTTCTTTTGGATCTTTTGCAAGCATATTTTTTCATTCATTTGTGATGTCGGCTATTTTTAACTTTATTACTTCTCATAACATTGTCCTCTATTCTATACTATTTCGTTAAAGAAAAAGGTAGCATTTATGGATATGGTGCAGTGGTGGAATTAACATTGATATCAACAATATTAGTTTAAATAATAACAAAGACACTACTAAAAGAATTTAAAACTCTAGGTAATATACCAAGGATCTAAAGTACTTTTAAGATGTTTTTTACTGGCTTATACCATCAATTGATCATGACATCCTGATGTCATCATGTTTGAGTAACCAAAATTCTTTAAAATTTATATTGATTTGAATCCTTAATTCTAACTAATAAACATCATAGTACAGTCATATATCACATACTACTCTAAACTATATTCATTTATTCAGTAAACTACTCCAATTGTTGCTCTACCGTTGTCATTGTAGTTTGTGCTAAAAATGGGCAAAAGTACGATAAACCAAATAAATTGGGATAGAATTTAAAATTTCAATTCGGTTATTTTAAGATTTAATTTTTTATAAAAAAAATAATTATTTCAGATAATTTAATTTGGCTTCGATTATAGCACTCCTAATTTAATTAAACTAAAATTGTCAGTGGACTATGGTGTTGATTTTAAAAAATCAACATCACATGTTATGGAGGGGTTAATTTTAAAAATCAACACCATATATTTTCTTATAAGGTAAGACAATAGTTTAACTTAATTTTTTGATATAATTTTATTCAAGCAGTACTAATGGATGCCTAATACTCAAAGAATTCGTGTTCACGTACTAATATTAAAAGTATAACGGTGTGAAAAGATCAAAAATTTAGTACACTGTATATTGATATTAAACAATATTTAATATTTATATATTAATATTTAATACCGATATATACCAAACATATTAATATTAAAATTATACCAAAAATGTCTATCACCATATTGAACTTTTCAATATCAATATGAGATTTAACAAATTTCAATTCTTCGGCATCTCAAAAAATATCAAAATACTTAAAGAAGGATTGAAAGACATCCGTTTGGGACAATCAAATGAATGTTTTTTTTTTTTTTTTTTTTTTTTGTATTTTGATATTTTTCAGTACATCAAAATCTTTAATATAAACGATATGAAATGTATAGCATATTAAAATCAATATATCAAATTTTAGATTGTATATTTTTTTCTTATACTATATATAATTTTTGGTCAGCATACAATTTTATATGAAAAATTTAGTAACTATATTATGTTTAATATTTGCCTTTATATAATTGATATAACTTTGATTTCTCATTTATTTAATATTTAAACTCTTCCCCAGTTAATCAAATTTGTAACAAAAATTTGATTAAATCAAATAAATCAATCAAACCCATCAAATATAAAAAATTCAGTTATATTACAATGGTATTAATTTTCAAAAATAAGTAGAATATTGTGTTGGATTTATCCTATGGTATCATCATTGTTGAAAATTTAATTAATTCGTCGAAAATTGAATTAACTAATATTTATCAATTTAATTTGTTCGATTTTTTATTAAAAAAATTTGTCAATTTAGTTAGTTCAAAAATATTTTAATTTATTTAATTTAAATTAAATTAGTTTAGTCCGTTTAACTTTGAATCAATTTATATTATGTATATAAATATTAATATATATTGAACATATCAATATCAATGTGATACCAAAAATTTCAATATATTATTATATCATATTAAACTTTTTGGTATCAGTATAAAATTTAATATTTAATACAGGAAAATCCATAAATTTTTCAATATGTTGAATAGAAATATTATAAGAATTTAAATTTTGGTATATTAAATTCGTAAATTTTTTATATAAATGATATGAAATTTATATGATTACAAAAAGTTAGTATACCGAATTTTCGATGTGATATCATTATAATTTTTTATATTAAAATTTTCAATATAATATACAAAATTTATATGAAAAATGTAATATACCGTATCAATATATCTAATCATCTCATATTCTTTATTTATTACTTTGAGACACATATCACTATTATCCATTTTATTGATATAAGAAAGTATCGTTCAATTTTTTGGGTTAGTCTTGTTCCCTTTATTTTAATGTAGTTGCTATCCTCTATTATTGTGGAGAACATGAACATCCAAAAGAAGATCTCATTTAAATTTTACATCTTCCTTTATTCTGAGATATGTTGAGTTTGTATCTTCCTCTATATAGTGATTTCATCTTTGTTTTTTTCCCTCTAGTTGTTTAGTTCCTATGTTTGCCACTCTATCCCATGATCGAAAAAAGCTTAGATATTATTTATGCCTCAACTTCTATTTCAAAAATGGTATATAATTACAAGCCTATTTTTTATGGTATGTGGATGAGTTGTAGTTAAAGTATTGTTATTTTTATTTATTTATTTAGTTGGTAATAAGATATCTAGTTTTTTGAACCAATTAATTCTAGATATAATTGTCTAGCTACTCCTATTGAAATTTTCTACCGACTATAAGATAAATCTAGGAAACACAAATAAATTCTACCGAATGGTCCAACATTATGAGTGGTTCGAATATCACGGGTGTAAATGTACCATATGTGGCAATAAAATACTTGTTACATGGGAACTTATCCTACCGATCATCATCGCATCAAGCTTAAATTTTTCTTGATATTTTTACTAGAAAGTTCTTGAAGAACTTGTGCATTTCCACTACTCATCTCAGTATATTTATGTAATAATAACAAATACAGGTTCAAGTACGTTCTTTAATTCCCTGCCAATCTATTGAGACTTGAAGGCTTAGAATTATCGTCCTATATTGCAACCCTAATAACAGAGCTAGTCTACATTAGGTTCTTGTGTTTAATTACTTAAACAATGTGTATATTTATTTAGCTAGATTTTATACTGAACATCAGTTGGAATTATACAATTCCAACTCTTCGACTAGGCCTGAACAAGCAGATAATTGCATTCTCAATAATTTGTATGAATTTGATTATCTAGATGCATCTGTGTGGACGAAGTAGAACCCTTCGAGTGTGGGTGAAGACTAGATAAATCAGAGTGTGGGTGAGGACTAGATAAATCACAATGCAAGTACATAATTCCAAAGGTCGATAGAAATCAACCTCAAAATGTTAACGTATATAACTATTATATATTAAATTGGTTGAGTTCACATACATCATATCAAAAACTTCAGTATACAAAAAAAATTATATTGATATTGTATGAAAATTTTAATATACTGAAATTTCAGTATATCGAAATTTCGATATACCAATTTTCTGTATGGTATAAATTCTATATCGTTTACATTTAAATTTCAATATTGGTACTATATAATACTAAATATTGAACTATTAAATTGTATAAAACTAAACTTTTTGGTACGGTATAATATCGTATTAAAAAATTTTATATACTAAATTTTTGATATAATTTGATATATTTCGGTAATATATGTGCAATATATCAAAAATTTTAATATTTTTTCCACCCTTAATTATATGCCCTCACAAAAAAGTTTATTATCCATTTTTTAACTTTCACAAAATGTCGAAGCACTTATTCATCATGGATGTTGATTGAATTGCCTTATAAATATTAATGGTTCAAGTTAGGTAACTACTAATTGTGAGTTTGTAAGAGCCCTAACACAAGAGAATAATGCTAGAAATGAATTGGATTTAATATTCAAGTTATAATCATCTGCACAAAAATGATACAAATTTAAATATTGATGATTTTACTGCCCTTGATCCTTATAGCTTGTAGTATGTTTCTGTACGAGCGTTCAGATGGTAACAGAATTTTTGTTTGTACTTAGAATTGTAGAAATAAAGATTAGTTCTTACAATGGTTTCTTAAATGAATATAATATTGATAACTAAAAATACTTGGCTTATCAAAATTTATAAAATAAAATAAGCTTAAAAAATTAAGATATTTCTATTTTAAATGTAGATGTTTGAATAATAAAATATATATGTATTTATAATATTAATTATATTATGCATATCATTCTTCATATCTTTTAAATTATAATACTATAAGATCCTAAAACTAATCACTTTTATTAGTAAGATTAATGATTTAATCAATAAAAAACCATTCTTACAACATTGACTATAAAGAAATGGCCAAATGGGGGAAAATATCTTCACTATAATCGATCAATTCTTCCTATGCTTGCCATAAACTTTCTTTTTTTTGTCAGTCAGTGGGAAATTACTTCCTTAATTTTTTGAGGCAAGAAGAGGGGCATCTACCTATCTTATCACACGCTAGCTAGTTTGTCTTAAGAAGAAAATGATCACATGCCAATTTGATGAAAAACAATAATAATAATTCAGAACATTATGCTCCATAAAATATCTGCTGAATAGAAAGTAGCTTGTCCTGCATAATAGTCATCAACCTCCTTTTGACGAGTAGCTACTACTTGATGAGTAAAAATAATTAATTATCAACCAAGTAAAAAAAATATACTTTCAAGCTATTTAGCGTTAGTTAGACATCTAGTGTCAACTAAAAAAACATACCTCCAGATTATGATTTAATGGTAGGATACTCATGCAATCTCCTAAGTACTTATGGATCGATTCTCAAATAAGACATTTTCCTATTAGGATTCTATTTAATAAAACTTTTGGATTTGTGAGAAATTTACTACAAGAAAGCTTCTAAGAAAGCTACAATACGCTACTAACGATTTTGACAGACTTTAGTAGAAAATTGGTTTCCTTAGTTGAATTGTTTGAGTAAACCATTGCAAAAGTGTCCTGAGGATGCCAAAAACATACTTCTATTTATCTGAGCATTTATCAGTAATATAGTGTTTCACATCAATATCCATCTTGTATTTATATATCGTAAATAAAAACTACTTTAATTGTACAAAAAAAAAAAAGCATATTATCAAAACTGTAACTTCATAAATAGTCAAAAGTAAGCGCCCTTGTTATGCCTTAAACGTGCTTATAATGGCAAAAGCTATTCAATGACTCAAATTCTTTAACGTTTCCACCATTATCTTGATAAGCCAATTAATTGTACATTTCCAATGATTCTTTAATTTGATCTCTAAATGGTCTATTGGAGATGTTCATTTGTTCATGCCAAAGTCAGCAACTGCCAGGAATCAAACTTTTACTTACAGTCTTCTGAATCTCTTGCAGGAAAGGTTGTCGAGGCATGAAAGGAAGAAATGTGTAACATTAATGGGCATGGAAGGAATTTCTGACCTTGATGCTTTATATGATTCATCGATATTGATCAAGAGAACTGATGCACCTCTGGTTGAGGAGCCGCGTGTGTTTCCAGATTTACCTGGTGATATGGTGAGCTGTCTGTGGGGCCGGTCATCCAGCTTAAAATTAAATGGATTATAAAAGATGGACATCTAAATTATAAAAAATCAAAACAAAACAAATAAAATGTGCACTTCTGGTTGAAGTACTAAAAGCTAAGATGCCACTTTGTTTTCACTTCCCAGCACATAACGGGGAAAGCAACCATTGAAATAACAATGGAATAATAATTCCATTGTTAAATTAATAACAAAATATTATTTCAATTGTCAATTAATGATTAATTAAATTTTCAATCATTAATTAGTGACAAAATTTTAATTTTATATTTTGTCACTAAATTCTCAATGGGTTGTGTGGACAAAGGAGATAATTCTCGAGATGTTTCCACAACATAACTCCCTACACTTCCTTTCAAATCATTAACATCATCACATACTGTGAAGAACATTCCAACATCATTATCTTCAACAGGAGAATCAACTATAGGAGGATCAATAACTTCACCTGCAATCTTAAGGTAATCTACCTCATCACATTCATCATCTGAAAATTTAATTCCATTATAATGCATTGTAAACCTAGGAGAAAGATCTGAAAACTTACTGACTACTGCATTATCATTACAATCCTTATCTGAAGAGTCTTCATCTTTATACACATCAAGAAATCTACACTCAACCCTATTAGTATCATAGAATTTACCAAAGTCTTTGTTTTCATTGGCCCCTGCTAGCTTTTGTGGAAAAGGAATCCTTAGTAGAGGTCTTGGGAAGGATTGATCATTCTTTTTCCCAAATTCTGTTTGAGCTTGTGGCAGAGGTTCAACATGTTTGTCTAGTGATGGTATGACCAATCGTTGAGGGAAAGGTACTCGTAGCCTTTGGGCACTTTCTGGAGTAATGGAACTGAGTTTTTGTAGTCCTCTGTTGTTTTTCTCCTCAATTTTGTATAAGTCCTTTTTCAGAAGTTCTTCATGATACTTGTCACTTCTCAACTTAATATCATTACACTATTCACTGGACTTTGTCTGGGTAGGAGGGGGGTCATGTTTGAACTATTTTAAAACTATACTATCAATCTTTACATCCAACTATTTGAACCCCTCATTCTGTGACTTGTGATTTTTAAAATCCTTGGATGGTTGAATTGCATTTTGTTTGACAAACTCTTTTACTTTCATGGCTTGCGCTTCTAGAATTATCGGGGGAGAATCCATTCAACTTTTATCTGATCATTCTTGGAAGTTCAATGTCACTTGATCAATTAATATATATGCTTCTTCCACACTTTTATTCATAAAAGAACCTCCAACTGATAAATCTAATAAAGATTTATCTGAGAAAGAAATTCCCATGTAGAATATATGCAATTGCAACCACCTTTCTAAACAATGATGAGGAGACTGTCTTAATAAACTTTTGAATCTCTCTCATGCTTCAAATAGTGATTCCCCATCTGCTTGAGCAAAACTTGTAATGCAATTCCTCATATACATTGTTTTGCTTGGAGGAAAAAATTGATTTAGAAATTGTTGCTTCAATTGTTCCCAATTTGTGATACTTTGAGAACGAAGAAAATAAAACCAAGTCTTTGCCCTATCCTTGATACTGAAAGGAAATGTCATCAACCGAATGACATCCGCTAAGACATCCTCACAGTTCACCATATTACAATATTCAAGAAATTCTTCAATGTGCAAGTATGGGTTTTCTGATATTTCTCCTCCAAATTTGTGACCTTATATCATGATGATTAATTTTGGGTCTAGTTGGAAACGTTTTATTTTGATATAAGGTTTCACAATGGGAGACTAAAATCTTAAAGAAATTGGTATAGAAAATTCTCTTAAAAGTCTGTTTGACATGTTAGTGTTCATGGATATCTAAAAAAAAATATACAAAATTGAGAGCAAGAAAGAAAATACAGAAATAAAGGAAAGGAAACAAAAACTGAACTTCAATTTAAATTGCAAGAAAAAAATGAAAAAATAAAAAGTATGAATAACAAAATAATGAAAGATAAAGAATAAAGAATTAAAGAATTATTGTCTAGACTCTAATGTAAACTAACTAGATTTAAAATACTCAGTCTTTGGCAACAACGCCTAAAACTTGATATGTGTAACCGCAAGTGCACGATCGTCTTCAAGTAATGAAATTTATGAGTCGATCCCACGAGAATTGGGGATTAAATGCTAATTGGTTTTACACTTCGAATTAAGCTAAACAGCAATTGATAATCATTTATTTTGGATTTTTCAACTAAGACGTGAAAAATAATAGAAAAAGAATATAACTGAGAAAGTCCTTAGTTCAGAAGATGTTCTAGGCCATGGGTTTCATTGTAATGATGAATGATGTGCTATGAATTTGCTCTTTCCTAGTTTTCCACTTGTATGTTTGTAGAACAGTCTAAATTACTACCAAATATCGGAACGTATACTCAAAAGAGGCAACAACTTATGCATCAATTTAATGAAAATTCATGTTCACATTCAGACATAGACACACAACAATGTATCTAGCTCAGAAATTAGATCTACGCATACAGAAATACAATCTAGATAGATAAATTTATGTTCATAAGAAAAGCCTAATTGCTAGCATTTCATCAAATAGAACAAGTGTCATACAAGCTTTATCAAACAAGGAAATTAGTAATTCAATAGAGTTTACAGCATTCACACATTACAATTACTTCCTACATCCTAGAACAATAAAAATCTACTCCATAATTAGAAAATCTACAATCCAATGACTCAAATTCATAAGAATTTCAAGAACCCTAAAGAAGGGGAAGAAAAACTTTTCCTTGATGTCAAGTGAAGTCCTTGGATGAAGATCTTGGAGTGTCGATGAGAATAGAGTAGTAGGACGACTTCAGATTGCCCAGATAATGCCTCCGAGTGCAAGGATTTGACCTCTATCACCCCTTCTCGCCTTGGATCCTCCTCCCCTTTGAAAGAGAAGTGCTCCTTATATAGAGGTGAGGCACGGGGTGGTCGTGCCTGGAGGCACGACCAAGCCGCTCCCTATGTAAAATACCGGAAAATAGGCGAATATTAATAAGGGAATTTTTCGGAATTTTTGGAAATTTTTCGGGAATTTTTCGGAGCTCGTACGGACGAGTTGATGGGGATAAAAACGGGGTCCAGAAAAACCTGTTTAGGCTACCCCATTTAAGTGAGGAAAAGTTTATATATTTAATTCTTTTTCTTTTTCCTTATTTTTCTTTCCCGTTTTCTTTTTCCCTCCCGCGAGCCCGAGCCATCCCCGACGCCTTCCCCTCGGACCCGACGGCTGTGCCCTAACCGCTCGGCGCCGGTTGTTTCCTCCCTTCCACTCCTTCTTCTTCTCCACTTCGCCTCCCAGTGCCGAGTTCTTTCTCCTCTTGGCAGCGTCGCCGGCCACCTCCTCTGTACCGCCCACCAGATCTGACCCAGCGTCGTTGTCGCCTTTGCCCTAGCGTCGCCAATCGAGCCTTCTCCGCCGCTGGGATCAAGACGCGCCGCTCGACCTTGTGAGCCGACGCCGACTGTCGGCCCTCCTTCTGATTTCCGCGACACTGAGCCCTAGTTTTTGAAGCCGTCGTCGCCACTGGATCGCCGCCGTGCCCTAGCAAGTAGCCGGCGTTGCACAGAGTAGAGCCACCCCTCACTGCTCCGCCTCTTCTCTGTTCTTGAGCAATCCTTCATTGTGGTAGAATTAGGTCACGGTTAAGGTAAGTTTGATTCTTGGTTTTTGGATTTTTGTTCTTGATCAGAATAGAGTAGTTGTGATCAAGAAATTTGCGCTTGTTTTCTAGCAGAAAAACTTGGGATTTCCAGCAGCAATCATTTTGTGCTGGCAGCAACAGTCCTGGTGTGGATCAACAAGCACAGCTACGAGATAGGTAAGAAAAATTAGGTATTTTTGGTTTGTGATCTCATCTTGAACCGACAGTGAGGAAGAATTTTCTAACAGGACTTGCTGTGGGGTTTTCTTGGTTCAACAATTTAATCCAGTAGTTGTTTACATTAGATCCAGCAGCAACTACAGTTGTGAATTGAGATAAGAGGTAAAGAATTTAATCATCTTGTAGATGATTGGTTGATAGGTTAGCAAGGAATGTTAATTTAGGTTATGTTTTGTATTTGGTATGAGTTGGATTCTGGGTGAGATTTATGTGGTTGTTGATTAGTGTTTTTTTCCTAATCTAGTGTAGGAGATTTTTATTTAGCTATTTTTAGGTGTGTAGTTAAATAAAAAGATTTATTTGTTTGACACAGGACTTTGACGCGAGACGAGTATCTCGGAGTCAGATTTGGATCATTTTATCGGAGGCGGGTACTTTTGACTTATGTCATTTGATATACATAGTAGTGAATATAACAAGTTGCATTAATTATGTTTCTTATTTGTTTCGGTTAATCACTATCCAAAACTTGATACATGCTTGATTGATTGATTGGTTTGCATCTTATGTATACATTACTTGTTTATACATGCTTAGAGGGGTAGTGATATACCATGCTTCACCATGTTCAGGACCTAGGTTTTATACCTTGTGTACCTTTGATTTGATTTGATTCGTTGACCTATGATGCACTTATATATATATGGATTAGGTCAGGATATGTTGTGGTTAGTGTCATGCACCATTTGTATGATTGCATGCTGTGCGATAGTTCGCTCCATTATTGTGAGCACATCGCCAGTTACATGGATCTGCACACACCACTCGTGGGTTAGTGGTTGATTCAGGCAGAGTGTGTTGCAGCAGGGACTCTGTTAGGCACCGTTGGTCCGCTCATGGGTAGTGTGACACAACGTGTTATCCGGCAGGGATTCCTCCCCGTCATCGTGTACCGGGAGATGAGAGCATTGCGCTCCCCCATTTATGATTTGGGGTAAGAGAATAGGTGTACTCCGACATCCACTCGGTCACTCATCGGGAGTAGTGACGACAGTGTACGGTTGTCACAAACCCACCTCCGGCCTCTCTATTGTGTGAGATGATCGACTGACGTCAGGGGTGACCAGGACGCATCATTGGCATCATATGCATGATGCATTTATTGCTTGTGTTTGTGGTTGTTGCATTTATATGCTGCATATTGTTTGGATACCTATGTTTGACATGCATACAGGATTTCCATATCACTCGGACTATTTTGTCCTTATACCCAGGTCCTGGTTAGTACAGTATTCTCCTGTTTACTTTAGTTTGTATTTACCTTTATTACATCAGGAGACTGTACGCATGATTAGTGCTAGGTGTTATTTCCTTACTTTGTATATCAGTTGTACCTGCTGAGTTTTGGACTCACCCCGCCTCCATTGTTGTTATTTTTTTTTTCAGGTTGATGCTGTCAGGAGAGAGTTCCAGTTGCTAGTCCCCTGCAGACCACAAGCTGTTTTATTCTTTTGGTTTGTTATTTAGACTGTGTTAGACTTATTCTATTTGAGGATTTGGATATTGTATGGACTCTTATGATCGATGAATTTTCGTATGGTTTAGATTTGTTCTACTACATGTCTGCTTAGATGACAGAAGAGGTAAGTTGGTTTTATTGTCGGATTTGAGCTTTACGAGTGTAATGGAGTAGGGTTGTTTTCGAGTCATGATATTACTGATTTGTTTACTTATATATAAACTGCGTGGATGTATATGTGGTTGTATTTGATTGTTTTTATTATTTCAGCCGCCTGTGGCTGAGGTATATGAGGATGTAGAAAAGTTTCAGATTGTCCACCGTACAGGGGAGATGCTGCCGAAATTTTCTCGGACAGGGACTCCTCTGGTGCGTGACAATTTAGTGGTATCAGAGCTTAATTTTTATGATCTTTGATTTCGTATTTTGGGATATTTGGGATAACCTGATACCAATTTAAATGGTATCAGAGCGCCAAAGTTTGGCGATACTTGTTTGATTTTCGTGTGTTGAATTTTTGAGATTTATCTGATACCAATTTATTGGTATCAGAGCGGGTTATGATACCTGCTTTAAGGTATTCTGGATATTTGGATATCTACTTCGGTTTGTACGGATTTTTGTTATGTTATGTTTCGGACTTCTGTTTCGGATTTATATGGATTTCCAGTGATTTTCTCATTTGAAATTTTGAGGTTAATTTGGGGACTGGACAGCGACGGAACATCTCCGGACGACATATAGGTATGATGTTTATTTTATGATAGTTATGACATGTATTAGCACTTTATCTTTAGTACATGTCTGGTTGTTGTAGCCCATATTACATGTGATGGGTTAGCCACTGATCTTGGTCGACCTTAATGGAGATCAAGGATTATAGGTTTCTGGTGATTTTTCCTATCATGCCATCAGTAGTTTTAGCTTCTGATACTACTAGTAGGAGATGGAGGCACGTACCAGCCTCTGTTATTTTTAGCTGGGTAAAGATGAATTGAGATGTTTTCGTAATTATGTAGAGAATATAAGGACTTTTTTTTTCTCTCTCTCTTTGTCTGTGGAAGACATGCTTGAGATCCCAATTGAAAATGTTGAGCACCAATTGCACCTTTGGACTAATATGCAACTTATGCAATAGAAGGCTCTTGCCAAAGAAATAAGGGAGCCCGTGAATGACCAGGAGGTTGCTTTGTGTGAATTTCATCTGGGAAATAAAATTTTTGGTATGATTGACCAATGTAGTTACAGTGAAGAAACCTATAAGAAAATGGTGAATATATATGAACTTCATAGACTTGAATAAGGCATCTCTTAGAGATTTTTTTCTTCTACTCCCAGATTGACCGGATGATGGACAACATGACTGGTTACGAAGTGTTAAGTTTTTTTGGATGTCTTTTCTGGATAACCAAGTTTGCATTCATGACTGCAGAGGATGAGCCTAACACTTCCTTCTGGATTTTAAAAATAAAAGTACTTAATTGTTACAAAGTCATGTGTTTTGGTTTGAAAAATACAGATGTACTTACCAATTACTAGTCAATGTATTGTTTGGAGATTTGGGGTTGGGTGAAATACAATAGTATACATAACTGACATGGTAAAAAGTAAAAGCAGAGGAGGTGATATGGAGGATGTAAGAGGAGTTTTCACAAGTCAGGAATGAGGTTGAATCTCTTGAAATGTACATTTAAGGTTAGATTATGAAAATTTATTGTGTTTACAGTTCATCAAAAGGTAATTGACGTGAATCGGGAAGGTCCAAGCTGGACTCAAAAGCTAGCAAATTTCTTTATCTGTCATAGCTTTGGCATTTGACAGTTGACAATAACAGATTTAGCACTGCGTGTAGAAAGGGGCTAGGCGTAGATACAAGAGAAAGTTTGAGAGAATTGTTCAACCACAAGTTTAGAGATCCCGCCTGATTCAGTGGTGGTAGAAATGAAATTTTCAGAAGTGATGAATTCACTCCTAAAGTATCCTGAAGGACTTCCAGGTCTTGTACATGGGTACATATTACATATGGCGGGAGTATTGACCCATCAAAATGTGTTCATGATTTTAATTTTTGAATGTCTTTGCATGGGATATCAGATGGCTAATGTGCCAAGTTTTCCTAACAACAATGCAAGGAGAGGCACATTGTTCTTTGCTGGATTGCCATTGGGGAAGATTGTCAGGTTAACTGGAGTATTATATGGAGTTTTGAAGTCTATTTTGTTGATAATAGTAGAATAGTCTGAAGTGTTGGTAATGATATCGAATTAAGGTAGCAATGAGCCGCCCTTTGAAAAAATTTGAAGAGATTCATCTAGTTGGCTAGGCAATTGGACAATTAAAAATTGAACTGTCCAAATGATCTCCTTTAAATTTGTCTTGGGGCCATCCTAACTCTCATACCTATAAAAGAAACCTTTGAAGGATTACACTAAAATGCAGGTAACAAGCAAGTATGCTACTTCAGATGATGTCATGTAAGATAAGGGTGTATAGTTGAACCTCTTATGGTCGAGGGGCTAAGGAGTCTTTGACAGTAGGAAGTGAGTCTTGAGAGAATTTAACAAATTTCAATCAGTGATGATGTTCAAGGAGATACCTTTAAATTCCCCACTATATAAGTATTCAAGGAAATCAAGAATCATAATTTGTGTTGTCTGAACCTCAACTTATTCGATCTGCATTACATAAGAAAATAGGTTGAAGTAGTATTGTCAATGTCATCTGGATCACAAACATGATGCATATGATTGCATTCATTGAAAGATTCAGATTGAAGTATTAGTAAGTTAAGGACACTTAGATAAGTTGCTAGGTACAAGGAACAAGGATTATAAATGGAAATAGAGGAAACTTGAGAACTAGTGCAGAAGCATATTTACTTGAATTATTGTTGGACCTGCATTTTGAGGAGAGAGCAGTAATGAGCTTAGGCCTTATGTCCAAAATATATCTTCATTTTTGCAAAATATGTGAGCTTGAGTATGATTTTGATGTAGTATTTTTGTTAAATGATGTTGTAGATAATCATCAGGATGTCCTGTAGTTTGAATTTAGACTATGAATTTCCTACTGGAGAAGAGTTTTAATGTATACCGATAGTTTTGTTTAAGTGTTGTATCTCAACACATTCTTAATGAAGGATTACACACAGAGGGACATGGAGACTGAGAGTATGATTTTAAGAAACTTGACGAGAAATAGAATAAGGACCTTTGGGATAACTATTCTTGATGTAACTGTGGGGAGGAACCAAATATTCAGGTTCTTCATGGAAAGTTTGGATAGTAGACTTACCCTCTACTTAAAAATGTGATTCTAGGAAGACTAACATTGAGTAAATTAAAAACTTGTTTTCAATTTATCATCTGGTTTTGAAGTTCTTAACCATGAATGGAATTGGAGCAGTAGATTTGATCTAGTAGAGTTGAAAAGTTGTTACATCTTTAGATACGAACCAGATCAGTACATCAAATTGAAGAGGTAGAAGAAAGGTCTCAGGATGAAAAATTAGCCTAATCTACTAGAAAGTTTGTAGCCGAGGTGGATCAATCTGAGTTCAGCCTTAGAGCCAAGCTTGTTGAACTGTCCAAGGAGTATGCATGAATTCAGTGAAGGTGCAGAAAGGTAGTTGAAGTTAGGTGTCTAGCTGGATAAATAATGATTTGATATTTGGAATGCTAACTTGCTCTCATGGGGAGTAGAGATTTATTCATCTGATATTATGTGGGCTGATATTTTTGAGGATAAAAATGAGAGTGTCTTGATGTTCTTGAATTCTGACTTTATCTTTTGGGTCGTACACATTTATACATATGATTATTGTGGGTTTCTAGTAGATTATACCCGAGTGGTTAGACATACATGTCTGATTGTTTATTGGAGGTATTTTGTCGATTTAAACTGAGTTGTGATATGTGGAGATGTGTTCGGTGTAATATTTGAGGTATCTTGTTTATTATATGATTGTTCTGAGTGTATACTCGTGTCGATTATGATTTGTTTGAAATATTACGTTGATTATACTCTTGGCATAGGTGTATATATGTCATGTGAGTGTTGTTGAGGTGTATTGTTGATTATACCTATGTTGATATATGCACACTGGTTCGATATGCATTGTTGGAGGTATCACGATGAATTATACCTAGGTTGTGAGTATGTGTAGTGTGTACAAATTAGAGGATTATGTCGATCATACATATGTTGTGTGAGCAAGTATGCCAGGTGTATTGTTGGTAGCAGCATGATGATTCTACTTATGTTGAATGCAGGATGTGGAGTGTCTGCATTATGTCATTTGTTGGATTACCCTGTCAACCCATATTCTTATCAGTGGGTGACTCACTACGATGTGGATAGATTTGACGATGAGTTTGATGTGAGTGCTGGATTGTTATACCTTTGGCTGCCCATAGTGATATGTGGTTGAGTGATCTCGTGCAGCCTCTAGTTGGATAGTTAGGTGCCTTGGACACTTATGGATCGTTTGTGGTGGAGCGGAGCTCCCACATATTATTGTTGGTTTGTGATAGAGCGTTGCTCTTACATATTTCGGATTGTTTGTAGTAGAGTGTTGTTCCCACATATGTGGTATTTCTTGTGATGGAGCGTTGCTCTCACACTGGTGGATCTATTCTTTGGTGATTTGTATTATTGGTGATTATATTTCAGACTTGTTGTCAGGGATCTTATGGTTAGAAATGTCTGTGATATGGACATTATGTGGCATGATTTTACCATTAGGGTTTGTGAAGGCTTAGATGTTTTCAGAGACTTGATGATTTTGATATTCCCAGGATGTTTGGATCGGTTTCTATTGTCTTTGTTGACGATGTTGTGATCTATTTCGGATCCGCGGTGAGTTACGTACCTCATCTTTGCATAGTCTATAGATGTTTCAATGGGAACATCTATATGCGAAGTTCAGTAGTGCGTTTTGGGTTGTCTTCTGTGAGATGTTTGAGACACACGGTCACCAGTAGGAGTATACCGTGGTTCCACAGGAGATCGAGATTGTTATCGTTGGGAGTAGACGGAGTCTATAGAAGAGGCTCGCAACTTCCTTTGTTTGGCTCGATATTTCCGGAGATATGTTGAGGGTTTCTCACGGATTGTTATGCTACTTACACGCCTGACCAGGAAAGGCGTGAAGTTCACTTGGACTGAGGATGACAAGACTAGCTTCTAGGAGCTGAAGCGGAGACTAGTGTCGGCTCCGATTTTGGTTTTACCTTTTGGAGAGGATTGGAGCGGTAGCTTACTATCTGGCACTACCACCGTCCCTGTCAGGCGTGCATGACGTATTCCATGTGTTTATGCTGAGGAGGTATATACTTGACCCGATACATGTGCTGACAGATATTTTAGTTTCCGTTCAGCCTGACATTATATATGAGGAGGTTCCGGTATGGATTCTCGACCGGAAAGAGCGTCAGTTGCGGAACAAGACTATCTGGCTGGTTAAAGTCGGATGGTAGCATCATTCGGACGAGGAGGCTACTTAGGAGCTTGAGGATACTATCCAAGCTCGATATCCCCATCTTTTCACTTGAGGTATGAGATTTATTTACCGTTCAGCATTTATACTCTATATCTGTTGTTAGTACTTGCTGATGGTAGATAACGAAATTTGGGACCAAATTTTTATTAGTGGGGGAGAATGTAAAATACCGGAAAATAGGCGAATATTAATAAGGGAATTTTTCGAAATTTTTGGAAATTTTTCGGGAATTTTTCGGAACTCGTACGGACGAGTTAACGGGGATAAAAACGGGGTCCGGAAAAGCCTGTTTAGGCTACCCCATTTAAGTGAGGAAAAGTTTATATATTTAATTCTTTTTCTTTTTCCTTATTTTTCTTTCCCGTTTTCTTTTTCCCTCCCGCGAGCCCGAGCCATCCCCGACGCCTTCCCCTCGGACCTGACGGCTGTGCCCTAACCGCTCGGCGCCGGTTGTTTCCTCCCTTCCACTCCTTATTCTTCTCCACTTCGCCTCACAGTGCCGAGTTCTTTCTCCTCTTGGCAGCGTCGCCGGCCACCTCCTCTGTACCGGCCACCAGATCTGACCCAGCATCGTTGTCGCCTTTGCCCTAGCGTCGCCAACCGAGCCTTCTCCGCCGCTGGGATCAAGACGTGCCGCTCGACCTTGTGAGCCGACGCCGACTGTCGGCCCTCCTTCTGATTTTCGCGACACTGAGCCCTATTTTTTGAAGCCGTCGTCGCCACTGGATCGCCGTCGTGCCCTAGCTAGTAGCCGGCGTTGCACAGAGTAGAGCCACCCCTCACTGCTTCGCCTCTTCTCTGTTCTTGAGCAATCCTTCGTTGTGGTAGAATTAGGTCACGGTTAAGGTAAGTTTGATTCTTGGTTTTTGGATTTTTGTTCTTGATCAGAATAGAGTAGTTGTGATCAAGAAATTTGCGCTTGTTTTCTAGCATAAAAACTTGGGATTTCCAGCAGCAATCATTTTGTGTTGGCAGCAACAGTCCTGGTGTGGATCAACAAGCACAGCTACGAGATAGGTAAGAAAAATTAGGTATTTTTGGTTTGTGATCTCATCTTGAACCGACAGTGAGGAAGAATTTTCTAACAGGACTTGCTGTGGGGTTTTCTTGGTTCAACAATTTAATCCAGTAATTGTTTACATTAGATCCAGCAGCAACTACAGTTGTGAATTGAGATAAGAGGTAAAGAATTTAATCATCTTGTAGATGATTGGTTGATAGGTTAGCAAGGAATGTTAATTTAGGTTATGTTTTGTATTTGGTATGAGTTGGATTCTGGGTGAGATTTATGTGGTTGTTGATTAGGGTTTTTTTTCCTAATCTAGTGTAGGAGATTTTTATTTAGCTATTTTTAGGTGTGTAGTTAAATAAAAAGATTTATTTGTTTGACACAGGACTTTGACGCGAGACGAGTATCTCGGAGTCAGATTTGGATCATTTTATCGGAGGCGGGTACTTTTGACTTATGTCATTTGATATACATAGTAGTGAATATAACAAGTTGCATTAATTATGTTTCTTATTTGTTTCGGTTAATCACTATCCAAAACTTGATACATGCTTGATTGATTGATTGGTTTGCATCTTATGTATACATTACTTGTTTATACATGCTTAGAGGGGTAGTGATATACCATGCTTCACCATGTTCAGGACCTAGGTTTTATACCTTGTGTACCTTTGATTTGATTTGATTCGTTGACCTATGATGCACTTATATATATATGGATTAGGTCAGGATATGTTGTGGTTAGTGTCATGCACCATTTGCATGATTGCATGCTGTGCGATAGTTCGCTCCATTATTGGTTGCACATCGCCAGTTACATGGATCTGCACACACCACCACTCGTGGGTTAGTGGTTGATTCAGGCAGAGTGTGTTGCAGCAGGGACTCTGTTAGGCACCGTTGGTCCGCTCATGGGTAGTATGACACAACGTGTTATCCGGCAGGGATTCCTCCCCGTCATCGTGTACCGGGAGATGAGAGCATTGCGCTCCCCCATTTATGATTTGGGGTAGGAGGATAGGTGTACTCCGACAGCATCCCGTCCACTCGGTCACTCATCAGGAGTAGTGACGACAGAGTGTACGGTTGTCACAGCCCTATCCACTCGGCCTCTCTATTGTGTGAGATGATCGACTGGCGTCAGGGGTGACCAGGACATGTCATTGGCATCATACGCACGATGCATTTATTGCTGTGTTTGTGGTTGTTGCATTTATATGCTGCATATTGTTGGATACCTATGTTTGATACAGATTTCCATATCACCTGACTGCTTTGTCCTTATACCTGTGTCCCGGTTAGTACAAGATTCTCCTGCTTACTTTAGTTTGCATTTACCTTTATTACATCGTATACGCATGATTAGTGCTAGGTGTTATTTCCTTACTTTGTATATCAGTTGTACCTGCTGAGTTTTGGACTCACCCCGCCTCCATTGTTGTTATTTTTTTTTTCAGGTTGATGCTGTCAGGAGAGAGTTCCAGTTGCTAGTCCCCTGCAGACCACAAGCTGTTTTATTCTTTTGGTTTGTTATTTAGACTGTGTTAGACTTATTCTATTTGAGGATTTGGATATTGTATGGACTCTTATGATCGATGGATTTTCGTATGGTTTAGATTTGTTCTACTACATGTCTGCTTAGATGACAGAAGAGGTAAGTTGGTTTTATTGTCGGATTTGAGCTTTACGAGTGTAGTGGAGTAGGGTTGTTTTCGAGTCATGGTATTACTGATTTGTTTACTTATATATAAACTGCGTGGATGTATGTGTGGTTGTATTTGATTGTTTTTATTATTTCAGCCGCCTGTGGCTGAGGTATATGAGGATGTAGAAAAGTTTCAGATTGTCCACCGTACAGGGGAGATGCTACCGAAATTTTCTCGGACAGGGACTCCTCTGGGGCGTGACACCCTGTGCATCTGGTCGTGCTATTTAGCATGGCTAGAGCCAAATTGGTTCTGGTTCTGAGCACCAGGTCATGCCATATGGCACGGCCAGTGCTGTCTTTGGTGTCTGGGCGTGCTAAATAGCACGGCCAAAACAAAGATCGCTCTATTTTCTCTACCTGGGTCATGTCGTTTGGCTCGACCAGTTCTTTAACCCTACAATTTTCTGACTTTTGGAAGTATGGTCATGCCTCAAGGCACGGCCTAGTCCATTTCTCCTTTGGAGATCGGCACGGGCAGGCTCTTGGTCGTGCTCTGAGGCACAGCCATGTCTTCAATTGTGCTGGCTCTGCTTCCTGGCCATGCCATTTGGCATGGCCTGTATCCTTTCTTGTTCCTTGGTCGTGCCATTTGGCACGACCAACTCCTGGAGCTTCTCCTGGTCATGCCTCAAGGCATGGCCAGGTCTAATTTGCTTCTGAAATTATTGATTCTTGCTCTCCTTGACTTGGTCACTCCACTCCTTCGCTTCCCTCACCACAAGGAAGGCATGGCTAGGTCAGAGTTTTTTTTCATGTTGTCTCCTTTTGCTTACTCTGAGTCCTTTATCGCTCCCAACTGCTTCTGAAAAATGAAAACAGACATAGAACTGATCTCTGGACGTAAAATAATAATTATGCTGAAATATGGTAGAAAAATGATGCAAGACACATAGATCATAAACATGAAATATAAGTAGATGTGCGTCAAATAGTACAAAACAACATATATAATCTATGTACATCACCAGCTATGTTCTACTACTTTGTAGCCTCACAACCTTAAATCTATCCTCGAGGGGCACAATCTTAGCCTAGGTCATACAATCTAACTCAGTTCCTCGGCTCAATAATTCACTGACCACTTGGCCTCTCACTTTAGCCCCTATCCTCATGGTTTATGGGATCGAGTACCCTCTCTAGTAAAGGTAAAATCAATGTGTGCTACATTTTAAGAGCCCCTTAGGCTATATTATATTATAATAGCCTCAAGGCTATATTATCCTATGACAACCCCCTTACTATATTATTCTAATAACAATCCTTTAGCTTTATTATTCTAACAGCCCCTTGGGCTATATTATCCTATGATATTCCTTGGGCTATACTAGGATATAACAACCCCTGGTGCTATATTCTCCTATAACTCGGCATAATCCTCACAACCGTGGGGCAACTCCTCTCCCCGATTGGGCAAGACTTGCTCTATTCCAGTACAATCGTCATAATCATGGGATCATTCATTTCCCTAGTCGAGGTGGGATTGGACTTATGATATTCTAAACATTTTTATTATGGGAATCAAGCTCCTCTCCTTAATCCAAATTAAATGATAATCGTAGGATTAAGCTCCTCTCCTTGGTCCTAGCCAAAATGGACATTATGGTATTCTGGATTTTCTTCGAGTATTCTTGGTCTCCCCTTGGAATTTTTGGCATTCTTAGTATTACCTTGATCGCAAGATCGAGCTCCTCTCCCTAGTTGGGGTGGGATTGAACTTTTGGTATTCTAGACATTCTTATTATGGGGATCGAGCTCCTCTCCCCGACCTAAATTAAATGGATATTCTAGCATTCTTGGTTTTCTTCTAGTATTCAAGTCATTCTTATTATTATTCTTGACCATAGGATTGAGCTCATCTCCCTAGTCCGAGTCAAATGGACATTATGGTATTCTGAGTTTTCTTCGAGTATTCTTGGTCTTCCATTGAAATTTTTGGCATTCTTAGTATTATCACCCAACCATGGGATCGAGATCCTCTCCCTAATCAGGGTAGGACCGGACTTTTGATATTTTAGACATTCTTATTATGGAGATTAAGCTCCTCTCCTCAACTCAAATTAAAGAGATATTCTGGCATTCTTCGCTTTCTTTTAGTATTCTTGACATTCTTATTATTATTCCTAACTATGGAATTAAGCTCCTCTCCTCAGTCTGAGCCAAATGAGCATTATGGTATTCTGGATTTTCTTTGAATATTTTTGTTCTGCCCTTGAAAATTTTGACATTCTTAGTATTATCACTAAAGTCGGCCCTAGGTTGGTCAAGATGGGGCCGGCACATAGGACCCCACCTCTAGTGGGCCCACTTTTTTATTTCGTAATGTTTTAATATTTTTTTCAAGTAAATGATTTAAATCATTGAAAAACATAAATTAAAAAGGTGGGACCCACTTTTTTAAAAAAATTTATATTCTTTAAAATAAATGCTAACGAAACAATGTTTTCAAAAAAAAAAAATTAAAAAATATAAATATAAATTCTATGATATTATAGATTTTTTTAATAAAAGTGTCCAATAAAAAAAAGATACCCGGGCCTTTTTCTATTTCTATCTCCCTAAAACTTAAAACCCCTAAATATAAATTTAGTTTGTGTTCTATTAATCAAATTGTTTTTATAGCATAGATTTTATTATTTTTTATATGCATATAATTTTTTTTTTTTTTTTTTTTTTTTGCACTGGAACCTTCAAAATCTAGAGTCAACCCTGATTATCGTCTGGACGCAGAATCGAGCTCCTCTCCCTGATCTAAGTAAGATGAGACTTCTAGTATTCTAGACATTCTTTTGGCATTTTGGCAAATTCAAAATAATATCCACACGGTCGTAGAATCAAGCTTCTCTTCCGGGCCGGTTAGAGATCCGTCTCCTCACAACTCTATAGTAAGATGGAGGCTTTACACCCTATGCAATCCTCAAGCAAAAATGTTGCTCTACCCTTTCACTAGCAACGTCCTACTTAACATGGACTTATCGGACTTTATTCAACTTCACACTTCAGTCCAACTAGGTGAGGTACCTGTGATGCAACTCGGGTGAACACAGTTGGGCCATCCCCCTCTTCTAAATTCCCCTCGAGGGCCCTCTAAGTCCCCATTTGGTCACGACCTTCCCATCTGATCACCTCTCTCGAGCACTCGATGCTAGTCTAATGATGTCGCATTCAGATTTAGGAAATCAACTCTGAGACTTAGTAGGCAACGACTCAGCTCAGGTTAGTCGACTACTCAGCTGACTCAAACTCGGCACTAGAGCATCAAGGCCATCATCCTCTGGGCTTCTCAATCAGGCCTTCTCCAACCTCAACCCCCGGTCTTTCCATTAAGGCATCGAACTCCTCTCCCCAATCGTAGCGGATAAGATTTATGGCCTTCTTGGTTTTCTTATCCCCATGATCGAGGGATTGATAAGACTATACTATCATGATACAGTATCAAACAAATTAATTACTGAACCCTCTCTACACTAATGTACCATAGGGATAATTCATGTTGTCTCTCATAAGGAATGTAACGGGTGATGATACTTCTTAGGATTATGTTATTTGTGATTTTGAATTTTTGTATTATAAATGAGGGTTCGGGGTTTAGAAGTTAAATCTAATTGAATCTAACATAAACTATAATTGCAAGAAAGTTAAAGGCAAGTATCAAACAAAACTAAATATCCAGCGAAACATAATCTAATCTAACCTAATTGTACCCAAACTATTTAACACCATTAGGAAAGAGTAAATTAAAAAATTGTAAATGGTCCCACGGAAGTAATTGCACCCAAATAAATAACCAACTCTAACATTCAAATGAAATAAAGCATAACAAAAATTAAAAGCATTATAAGAAATTAAACAACCTAAATGCATCAACTAAAACCTAACTAGTGAAAGAAATATTTCATCGAATACCTAACGGGCATGAATCTAAGTAGCTTCCATTGCATAGCTTAGTTGGTCACAACGTGTTAAATTTGTAAAAATCGACAAGGATCAATTCCTGACAAAACCGATAGAAATATCCTCCCACAGGGTCATGTGACCTGCTCGATTTCTTGATTTTCCTCAATAGCTGCGGGGCAGCCGTGTGGGGTGTCCGGATCAGTGTATGACTTTTGCAAAAATGAATCTAAGTAAGCCAAATGCATACAACTTAAACCTGGGAACATATTAACTCAACACACACAAAAAAGACACCAACACATTCCCAACACATCTAACAAATGAACCCAAGCTTGCGGACGGAGCTTCTTCCTCGATCAGAATGGATGATGTGATGTTGCCTCCTCCGGATCCAGAAGGGTGTATGGCGCGGAAGAGATAGGAATCCCTAAGCTCTCCGATGGAAACTCGCTGGCGGATGAAGATGGATTGTCCTCTCTGTATCCGGAGAGAAAAGTAGCTGCGGATTGAGCTCCCGAATCCCATAACTCACTGCGGAAAGAGTAGCAGATTCTCCTCTTCGAAACCCAAGAGGAGAGGGGCTGAGGACTGCCCGATGGAATGAAGACGGACTCTCCTCTTCGAAACTGAAGAGGAGAGGTCGAGTGTGGCCGGAGAAGGTGGAGAAGCCTCGGATCGGAGACTTCCAATGGAGGTGGCGTGATATGAGCTCTGCTCTCCCAATCGGGAGACGAAGATGATGAGTGGCGGCCAGATCTCCTCTTCGAATACGAAGAGGAAGATGACCGGCCGAATGGATGAAGTTGAGATAGCTCCGATTGCGGGGAAGAAACTCCGGTGGTGAGGAAAGGGATGGAGGAGGTTGGCGTTGGCTTTGGGAAGAAGGGCGTCGGGTTTTGGGGAGCTCCGATGAGGATGAGTGATGAGGAATGAGGGAAGGATCAATCGGCCGGCGATAGAGAGATCGATGAAGCCGCCGGCCGATTGAAGGCGGAGAGATGGATGAGGAATTGCGCCGGGAGTATTGATTGAGAAGAGTTTTTTTTGGGAAGATATCTGTACCGATTCTAGCCTGTAGCTGGATCCGGGTTGATGGAGCTCCACTTCTTGGATCCGGATTGGATCCATTAGAAGAAAATGACTTGCAATTGGTGGATTTTGGACTGCAATTAGGCTCTCTTCTGGATCCAGCTTTGGATTGTAATTGTGTCGTCTCTTATGGATCTTGGATCCGGATTGGGGTCCCTTCTTAGATCTTGCTTGGATCCATTAGGAGGTGGCTTGACCGGATGAGATGAGGGCTGAACCCGTCTTGATTGAACTCCTATGAATTGAATCAATCTTCAATTAAGTGAACTTCAATATGAATCAAGCTCAACCAAATTGAGGGCTTGCACTGTTGATTGATCTCGATCAATGACCAAGATTATTCAGATCTGGATGAAGAGCTCTCTTGTACTTGGATGATCATGATTTCTATGAATGATCGAGATGTTTTTAATGTGGACGAATGATCCAAATAGCTCCAAATCTCCATCAATGGTTCATATCGCTCCAGGTCTAAATGGAGGACTCAAATCCATGACTTATTCTTTATAAAATGATAAAATAATATCAAAATTTAGGAAAAAATTATAATGAGCTCAAAATATATCTCGATGGATAAAGTATGATATAAATTAACAATTAATCATAACGAGAAAAATAAATATATCAAATATAAGAATCAAAATAATGCGTCTGAATACTAGTCAAAATAAATATATCAGGGATCTATTTCCTCTCCTTGGCCGGGACATGTGACATGACTAGACTATTAGAACATCAACAATGTCATTCATATCTGAATCATTAATGCCAATGTGGCATGCTTTTTTGCCACTGTAGCATTAATGCGTTCAATTCTTTGAACGTGTTAATGAATACGTTAATGAGTACAGATTAAAAAAATTTTAAAAAAATAACATGTTGCCATTAACGCATGAACGCATTAATTAATGGCAATGTAGATGCTCTTATCGTGACAATTCTCGCTATTCTTAATATTGTCCCATTAAGGGATTGGATTTTTAGTCTTCTCAATTTTACTACTTGCCCCCACGATTGCGGGATCCTCTCCTCGGTCAGGAAAGAATTGGTCTTCTAGCACTTTGTGCATATAATTATCATCCTGATAATTGTGATAATTGTGGTATGACAAGTTTTCTAAGTTGACTACTTCTCCTAGCCCAGCCCAGCCCAGCACGGCTTGAAAGCCCTTTTGTTACAACACAGGTCAACTCCCTTTAAGGGATCTACTTGCTCCTTCCCTCTATCTCATAAGATGATGTCAAAATTCGGCAAGTGTATGACTTTTGTCGAATAATAAAATATTGATTTCACAGGGACAAGAATATTTCATTTCTAATTTCAAAAATGATTAGAAAGTCATTTATAAGTTTGTCTATAAGTTGATCAAATGAAATTAATTTCAAATACAAAATGTCTCTAATTTTGTTTAAAGTCAGTTAAATTCTTTCTCGAATAACCTATCAAATATATTTTAATTCGTTTATAAACTCATTTATATTTCTATTTATTAATTCATATATAATTTTATTTTTAAATTTATCACTATTTTTTTATATTTTATTTTTATGTTTCTCCTCTGCATAATACTTTACAAAAAAAAAAATAATCACACATTTCAAATAAATTAAAAATAATTAAAATAACTAATTTTTAATCCAAAACTATCATACAATTAATATTGAGATAAATAAATATTCACATCATCAAAATAAATTTAATTATTAATCAAACTATAAGTAACTGATAAATTTTTTAATATGACCACAAATAATTTAATCTTTATTTTTTCTATCTCAATGCTCACTAAAACCCGATCCTCTTGGATATAAATATTTATATATCTTACCTCTTGAATTCAATATTAAGATCTTGACTAAAAAAGAAACTATAAGGAAAACTGAAACCGATTCTGAAATAAGTTCAAATTTTCAGGTGCAATAAAGAACTAGTTGCAGTGCAACATTAATCTACATCATTCTCTATATTTCAAGATAAGGTACTAAAGTATCTAGTCCTAGCTCAGAGAAGTTGGAGCTTGTCTTGTTCTAGTAGATCGTCACACAATTGTAATACATAACAAAAGATATGCAAGCAAAGCTATTTAGAATTTATTAAAGAATATAAATTCACTAAAAGAGATTAAACTTGCAAAATTAGTACTTCTATTTGATCATCAAAATTAGATGTCAACAAGATTTATTATTGATTTCAAAGAGTTGTATATGCATTTTATTATTGATTTCGTCTCCTCGGATGGGTCTAATGGCTAGCGCATGAGGTGTTGCCACAATGAGGTCTAGAGTTCGAATCTCGGCAAATCTGAGATAAATATCTCCCTTATGTCCTAGTCACTATTCCAAAGGCTAGTAGCCGCCCGTGATTTACCTCCTTCGTATTGGCCCTGTGACGAATTGTCGGGAGCGCTGGGGATGAACGTATTCACCTTTTGCCACAATTTTACTATTGATTTTAACTAGTGATAGAACCAATATAACATAGTACTAAAACCCTCACATGTAATGATAATTTGAACCTTGATTAAATGTAATAAATGATTGGCAGTAAAGTAATAGACAAAATTCATGAGATCGTGTAACTTGATCTTTGTAATAAATAGTAGTTTGTATAGACCAGTGATATTTCTTATTGTGACAAATTAAAGGAACAATGTCTCTCTGCAAATGGTGAGTATTAGTAACAACCTAACCAAAAATCAAGCTATAGAGAATCCTAAGGAATTTAAGTGACTGTGGCACATAACTGAGTGAGACATCAGAGCATCACACGACTTACAGAAGATACGACGACTAAGGCTAGGTTTTCTAATATGTATTTGATCCTGTCTAAAAGTTGATGAGATGAAAAATTATGAATGTGGCGCTCCCGCTGATCTCTTGTGGACTCCGCTCCATCCTACAACATAGATTATGTCAGTGCCGAGCTAAGGGGTTCCCGGCGTTAGTCCATGCTCAAGTCAGTCACCGATGATGAAATAGAAGGCGGAGCAACAAGAATGAACGGTAGCAAGAACAATGTCTATTGTGTATTGTGTACCTCTGTCAATATTTAGACCCCTCCCACTCTCCTATTTTATATAGAGTTCCTGTAGCACGTTACCAGGATCAGCTTCATGAAATATGCACAGGAAAGCTAGTTACCAACATTTTTCCTGAAAGTACTAGTAAGTGAGGAAAATGCCACTGAAAATGAGAAGATCTATTGTTTAGTAGATATCTGAACAATAATAATTCCATCCAAATGTAACTTAATATTAGTTTAAGACCTAGCTAGTGAGTAGGAGAAATTTGTGATTACTAATCCAAGGGAAAAAACGAGCAAGGCACTGAACAGCTGGCTTGTTTCATTTTATAGAAGTATATATCACGTATAACCTAAAACACTACGATTGTCTTATATATAAGAAAACGGCATTTTTTAAAAAAAAAAAATACTTAAACCTATCTTCATAATTCATCAATTAACTGGCCAAGGGGCCAAGAGGTACAATTTGGGAATACAAAAATTGAGAGAGCTTCTTCCTCGATCAGACACATCTGACAGATGAACCCAAGCTTGCGGACGGAGCTTCTTCCTCGATCAGAATGGATGATGTGATGGCCGCCGGAAATGAATGATGTTGCCCCCTCCGGATCCAGAAGGGTGTATGGCGCGGAAGAGCTAGGATCCCTAAGCTCTCCGATGGAAACTCGCCGGCGGATGAAGATCGATTGTCCTCTCTGTATCCGGAGAGAAAAGTAGCTGCGGATTGAGTTCCGGAATCCCATAACTCACTGCGGAAAGAGTAGCAGATTCTCCTCTTCAAAACCCAAGAGGAGAGGGGCTGCCGGATGGAAATGAAGACGGACTCTCCTCTTCGAATCTGAAGAGGAGAGGTCGAGTGTGACCGGAGAAGGTGGAGAAGCCTCGGATCCGAGACTTCCAATGGAGGTGGCGTGATATGAGCTCTCCTCTCCCAATCGGGAGACGAAGATGATGAGTGGCGGTCAGATCTCCTCTTCGAATACGAAGAGGAGGATGGCCGGACGAATGGATGAGGAGGAGATAGCTCCGATTGCGGGGAAGAAACTCCGGTGGTGAGGAAAGGGCGATGGAGGTGGTTGGCGTTGGCTTGGGGAAGAAGGGCGTCGGGTTTTTAGGCCCTCCAGCGAGGATGAGTGATGAGGAATGAGGGAAGGATCAATCGGCCGGCGATAGAGAGATCGATGAAGCCACCGGCTGATTGAAGGCGGAGAGATGGATGAGGACTTGCGCCGGGAGTGTTGATTGAGAAGAGTTTTTTTTTGGGAAAGATTCATGTACCGATTCTAGCCTGTAGCTAGATCCGGGTTTTTGGGTTTTGCGTGGAGAAGAAGATCCGGATGCGGATCCATTTGGCTTGACTTGGATGGGCTTTTGGATCCGGGTTGATGGAGCTCCAATTCTTGGATCCGGATTGGATCCATTAGGAGAAAATGACTTACAATTGGTGGATTTTGGGCTGCAATTAGGCTCTCTTTTGGATCCAGCTTTGGACTGTAATTGTGTCTTCTCTTGTGGATCTTGGATCCGGATTGGGATCCCTTCTTAGATCTTGCTTGGATCCATTAGGAGGTGGCTTGACCGGATGAGACGAGGGCTGAACCCGTCTTGATTGAACTCCTATGAATTGAATCAATCTTCAATTAAGTGAACTTCAATATGAATCAAGCTCAACCAAATTGAGGGCTTGAACTGTTGATTGATCTCGATCAACGACCAAGATCATTCAGTTCTGGATGAAGAGCTCTCTCGTACTTGGATGGTGATGTCTCTATAGATGGTCGAGATGTTTTTGATGTGGATGAATGATCCAAATCTCCATCAAAGGTTCATATCGCTCCAGATAAATGGAGGACTCAATCAAATCCATGACTTATTCTTTGTAAAATAATGAAATAATATCAAAATTTAGGAAAAAAAAATATAATGAGCTCAAAATAGATCTTAACAGGTAAAGCATGATATAAATTAACAATTAACCATACGATAAAAATAAATATATCAAATATAATAATTAAAATAATATGTGAAAATGTTAGTTATCATGGATCGATTTTCTCTCCTTGGTTGGGACAAGACTAGACTCTTATCATGGGAATTCTCGCTATTCTTATTATTATCCCATGAAGGAATCGGTTTTTAAGTCTTCTCAATATTACTATTTGCCCCACGATTGCCATATCCTCTCCCTAGCCAGGAAAGAATTGGTCTTCTAGCACTTTGGGCATATTATTATCATCCTTATAACTGTGGGATCAAACTCCTCACCCCGATAGCATCATGACAAGTTTTCTGAGTTTACTACCTGCTCGTAGCCCAGCACGGCTTGTCGGCTTAAAGTCCTTCTGTTACAACACAGGCCAACTCCCTTTAAAATGATCTGTTTGGGAGGAGGTGAAGAAAGGGGAAGAAAGGGGAAGAGAAATTTTGAACCTCGTTTGGGAAGGAGTGAGGAAAGGGAAGGAAAGGTAAAGGAAGGGTAAGCTTTAATCTTCGTTACTCATGGAAAGAGAGATTTTCTTATATCCTGAATTGGGGTGTAAGGAAGGGGAAGGGAAATCATAAAATTTTTTATTCCAATTTTATCCCTATTCTTAATAGTTTAAGAAATGTTCCAATTTCTAATTTTGCTATGTCGCCGAGGTTAAATTTCCTCGCCTTCTTCATATCTCGCTCTCTGCCAGATTATTAGAGAAGGGGATCCGACACGTCTTCTAACTGAATTGAAGGGAGAAATCATTTTTGTCCTCATAATTTAAGAGGATATCCATTATTTTTTAATTTTTCCATCAAAATTTAATAAGTTTTTAAAGAATATAAATTATTAGCGTTATCTTTCAAAAATTTTTATTTAAGATTTCTAAAATCATTATTTTCATTATCTCTCATTTAATTATTTGATTATCGGTAATTCAATGTTTTGTTATAAATAGTATAAAAAAAATTAATATTTATTAAAAAATAGCTAATTTAAATGATAATATAAAAAATTAATTTTATTATTAAAAATATCTAATTTATATTTATAAAATAAATATTATGAAAATTTTCTAATTTAAAAAGTAAAGGTATTTTTGTAACTTTATATATTTAATCTTCATAACCTTCCCTCCCTCCCAAACAAAGAGAAATTAAATATTTTACTTCCCCTCACTTCTCCTTCCTTCCCCTTTCTTGCATCTCTAATTTCAAAAATGATTAGAAAGTCATTTATAAGTTTCTTTATAAGTTGGTCAAATAAAATTAATTTTAAATACAAGGAGAAGTTAAATACTTTACTTCCCCTCACTTCTCCTTCCTTCCTCTCCCTTTCCCTTCCGTTAATGAACTTTCCCTCACTCCATCCAAACAGAGGGTAAGGGATCTACGTGCTCCTTCCTATCATCAAAATTCGACAAGTGTATGACTGTTCAAGTAATAAAATATTGATTCCACAGGGACAGTAATATTCCATCTCTAATTTTAAAAATTATTAGAAAGTCATTTATAAGTTTGTTTATAAGTTCGTCGAATAAAATTAATTTCAAAAACAAAGTTAAAGTTTGTATCTAATTTTATTTAAAATCAGTTAAATTTTATCTCGAATAATATATTAAATATATTTTAATCTGTTTGTAAATTTATTTATATTTTTATTTATTAATTCATATATAATTTTATTTTTAAATTTATCACTATTTTTTTATATTCTATTTTTATGTTTCTTATCTTCATAATACTTAAAAAAAGACAAACAATCACACATTTTAAATAAATTAATAATATTTAAAACAGCTAATTTTTAATCAAAAATATAATACAATTAATATTGAGATAAACAAATATTCACATCATCAAAATAAATTTAATAATAACTGATAAATTTTTAAATATGACCACAAATAATTTTATTTTATTTTATCTATCACAACGCTCACGAAGTTCAAATCCTCGATATAAATATTTATATATCTCACCTCTTGAATCCAATATTAAGATCCTGACTAAAAAGAAATTAAACTATAAGGAAAATAGAAACCGATTTTGAAATAAGTTCAAATTTTCAAGTGCAATAAAGAGTTAGTTGCAGTGTAACATTAATTTACATCATTCTCTATATTTCAAGATAAAGTACTAAAGTATCTAGTCCTCAGAGAAGTTGGAGCTTGTCTTGTTCTAGTAGATCGTCACACAATTGTAATACAAAACAAAAGTTATGCAAGCAAAGCTATTTAGAATTTATTAAAGAATATAAATTCACTAAAAGAGATTGAACTTGCAAAATTAGTACTTCTATTTGATCATCAAAATTAGATGTCAACAAGATTTACTATTGATTTCAAAGAGTTGTATATGCATTTTACTATTGATTTCAAGTAGTGATAGAACCAATATAACATATATAGTACTAAAACCCTCACATGTAATGATAATTTGAACCTTGATTAAATGTAATAAATGATTGGCAGTTAAAGTAATGGACAAAATTCATGCATGAGATCGTGTAACTTGATCTTTGTAACAAATAGTAGTTTGTATAGACCAGTGATATTTTTTATTGTTACAAAGGAACAATGTCTCTCTGCACATGGTGAGTATTAGTAACAATCTAACCAAAAATCAAGCTACAGAGAGAATCCTAAGGAATTTAAGTGACTGTGGCACATAACTGAGTGAGACATCAGAGCATCACACGACTTACAGAAGATACGACGACAAAGGCTAGGTTTTCCAATATGTATCCATGGGCATATGCAATAGCTTTGCTTGCAAAAGGTCATTACTTAGACTTGTGCAATAATAACTTCTTGGCATCAGGATCAGCTTCATGAAATAATGCACAGGAAAGCTACCAACATTTTTCCTAAAAGCACTAGTAAGTGAGGAAAATGCCACTGAAAATGAGAAGATCTATTGTTTAGTAGATATCTGAACAATAATAACTCCATCCAAATGTAACTTAATATTAGTTTAAGACCTAGCTAGTGAGTAGGAGAAATTTGTGATTACTAATCCAAGGGGAAAAAATAAGCAATGCACTGAACAGCTGGCTTGTTTCATGTTATAGAAGTATATATCACGTATAACCTAAAACACTAAGATTCTTATATATAAGAAGACAGCATTTAAAAAAAAACTACTTAAACCTATATTCATAATTCATCAATTAACTGGCCAAAGGGCCAAGAGGTACAATTTGGCAATACAAGAATTGAGAGAGAACTGACAAACGCTGCATGTGTCCAAGTGTAAAAGAGGCACCTCTGCTAGTGGGTCCACGCAGCCACTCATCTTCTATTCATATCTGGCAGTGCGTTCTCTCAGGACGGTTTAGTTGCTAACGTATAAGATGTTGTCATCATGAGGTCTGAGGTTCAAATCTCGGTAAAGCCAAGATAAATACCTCTCTTATATGCTAGTCACTATTCGAAAGACTAGTAGTCGCCCGTGATTTACCTCCTCCGTATTAGCCCTGGGACAGGTTGACGGGATGCTAGGGGCGAACGTATCACCTTTTGCCACCATATATGACAATAGAAATGGGAAGCAGCACACGACATTGTAAAATGAGCATGGGTTGGTTGGCTACAAAACCTATTATATATACAATCCAAGGCGGCGGCCGCCGCAAGTGATTTGGTCACATAGGCGGTCGAGACGACGCGACCACAACAGTGGCCGTGTGACAAGAGAAATCCGATGGACGTCTGGATTGAGCGATACACGAAAACACAAGATGAAGTTGAAAATGGAGTTTTAATTTATTAAAATAAAATAAAATTATAATTCTTTAACAAATTTCTTTCTAATTTTTATGTATTAAAAACGGAATTTTTATGTTTAAATTTTTTTAAAATCGAATTTTTGATGGATATAGTTTATTCTTTCATATCTATATTTATTTTTATTTATAAAAATTTATTTTATAAATTCATTTCTAGTTCATTTTAAATTTGTCTCAAATATTTTTTATATATATTGTATTTTATTTAAGTGAAACGAATTAGTACCTCTATAACAAATTCATTTTTTATTTATAAAAAATTAAAATAAATTTTAATTCTGTTTTAAAAAATAATTTCTAAAGCCCCGTTTTTTTAGTGTGAGCCCATACTAAATTTGAGTATAAAACGTTATATAATTTATGTCATACAGAAAATCAGTATATTAAAATTTTGATATATCAAAATTAATTTCTATATGGTATCGATATAATTTTTCTGTATATTAAAATTTTTTATATGAGATTTTGGTACTGATATACAATATTTCAAGTAGCGTATTATTTAAAGGGAAGACGCATTTAGAATAAACTCATCCATTGTTATTGATTAAGGTATTGAAATTAGACTTCACTCATATTAGGTGGAGATCATGATTAATGAAGACGAGATATGATTTAAACTTTGTTAAAGTATTATTAATGGTAAAACTATAAAAAAATATATACCTTTTTTTTAGAGTTACAGTTGGTCTCATATGGTAGATCTAGACTCTTCCAAGTCTCTTGGCAAATGCTAGGCTCAGCAACTGATTCATCACCTTGGAACATGGTGCAAATTCATTGATTACTTAATCTCTTTCAAGTATGTATGAATCTTAGGGTATTTCTAATAGTTAAAATTTTGAATGAGCTTTTTTGAAGATTTCAATATGTCATATCAACATTATAAAAATTCATTAAAATATTCCTAATGGTTAAAGCTCTAAGTGAGCTTTTTTGTAATTCTCTTCACATGTAATTGCATGGCTCATGCACATTAATTCTCTCCATAAGTAGACTTATTATTAATTATTTATAAAATGAAACATTATAAAACATTATGACAATCATTGACATTAATTATTAGCTCAATGTTTAAGAAAAAAAAAATAGATTTGAAAACTCAAATCTGCTCGCTCTTAAATTAAAAACTCTAAACCTTATATATACAACCATAAAAGCTCTTTTTTATGAGATTTTTCAATTTTATATACCTCTAATAAAATTTGCATTGGAGATGCTCTTAGTATGTCTCTCGAAAAATGCTAGGCTCAGAAACTTATTCATCACCTTGGAACATGCTGCAAATTCATTGATTACTTAATCTCTTTCAAATATGTATGAATCTTAGTATTTGTTTAACAGGTCATTGCACCCAATTAGAGTGGGTTCAGAGTATTGGTACCAAAATCTTATATTATATGCAATATCAAAAATTTTGATATATAGAAACGATACTGAATTTTTATATACTGAAGCTTTGATATATATACTAAAATTTTAATATATTGATTTTTGATATGGTCTAAATTTTATACTATTTACATTCAAATTTTGGTATCCATACGACGTACTGAATACCGAACTATTTAATTACAAATCGATACCGTACCCAAACTTTTTGGTACTATATATATAATTTTTAATATATCAAATTTTTGATATAATTTGATATATTTTAATACGGTATGTGTGATGATCCGGTTGTAAGAATCCGGAACCCCATAACGAGGGATCAACACCGCGGGGAGGTTAAAGGGCCCAGTGGCCCGCCGGAGAAGGACGAGCCGACCGGATTTAGAAGGAAGAGACATCTGGTAGTAAAAGGCACCCTGGTAGGGATCAGGGTTTCGACGCTCAATGAAACAGTACATAATGACCGAGCGGAGGGACGGGCCGCCCGGCCGACGCAGGGAATTAAGGCCGTCCGGACGACGTTCTTCGCCCGGTCGGCCGGACGGACGTCCCGGTCGGGCGGTGGTTAAAGGAAGGGAACACCCTCTGACAACCGTCAAGTCGTATGGCTACGCCATACCCCTAGTCTGGCGACGGGGTGTCTTGCTGTCCCATCAAAGACATGCTCGGACTGTAGCAGTATGGTGTCAGGTAAGCTCTCTGACAAGTACATACCGAGGTATGGGTGGTTGACACGTCTGCACCTCGGTGAACGTGCATTAGTTCTCTCCTCACTCTATATATAGAGCCTCTTACTTCGCCGCAGGTACGCGGAAAAATCATCTCTGGAGCCACCTTTTGCATTATTTGCTTGCCTGACTTGAGCGTCGGAGGGTCGACGCCGGGAACCATTCCCGGCCCTACTTTTGTGCAGGTTCGCCGGAGATTCGTGCGACCAGACGGAGGTCTACGTCCTCGACTAGGAGCGCACCACGTGCCCAGCGTCCTTTGGTTCGGTGATTCGGACAGGATCAATTTGGCGCCGTCTGTGGGAACACTCCTGCATCCGAATGGGAACAATGGACGAGGCTGGACGACAACACACGGTGACGCTTTCGACGGAAGAACTCGATGCTTTGGTCGAGATGAGGGCCGCCAAACTTGTGGAGTTAAAACAAAAAGCATCAGCCGAGCGGCCGGAGCAACAAGCAACATCTGCGTCGGGTGGCCGAGCGGACGCACCTCAAGCCACCGTCGCATTCCCCCGGGCCTTATTTCGCACCCCTGAAGTCGCACCAGCTCGAAGAGATAGAGGCTCTTCTTCAGACGAAATGCCAAGACGGGATGACAGAAAAGGGAAAGCTCCCCGGGCGGACTCATCTCCCGAGCGGATCAATCGCCAATTCTCGGAGGCTATTCTACGAGACCCTCTACCCAAGCACTACGTGCCTCCGACGATCGGCGAGTACAACGGAACAACGGACCCCGATGATCATCTGGGTAAGTTTGATAACACGGCTACACTCCATCAATATACAGATGGAGTAAAGTGCCGCGTCTTCCTTACAACTCTCTCGGGATCGGCTCAACGGTGGTTTCGGAGGCTGCCGGACGGATCCATCACTAGCTTCAAGGACTTCCGAACGGACTTCCTCCACCACTTCGCTAGCAGTCGGCGTTATCAGAAGACAAGTGTCAGCCTGTTTGCCATCAAGCAAGAGTCGAGAGAATCGCTTCGAGCCTACATCCAGCGATTCAACCAAGTGGCGATGGATATCCCAACGGCCACATCGGAGACGATGATGAATGCCTTCACGCAGGGCCTTGTGGATGGGGACTTCTTCCGGTCGCTCATCCGAAAGTCGCCCCGAGATTACGATCATATGCTACATCGGGCCAACGAATACATAAACGTGGAAGAAGCACAAGCCGCCCGGAAAAAGGAAACTCCTACCGAGCGGGCACCTATTCATGCCGAGCGGAAACAGAACGCCGCTCAGCAGCCACCTAGAGGACCGAGAGCCGAAGCAATCCGATCCCCCCACGCCAGATCGCACGTACAAGAAGTGGCTGCCGCTCGGCCCAAGCCAAAGAAGAGGTGGACCCCTATGTTCTGCTCCTTCCACCAGACGAATACGCACAACACGAAGGATTGTCGAAGTCTTCCCTTCGTGGCCAATCCCGTTCCCAGGAATGCCGGACGACGGTCACCTCCCACCGACAGGAGACGGACTCCTGAAGCTGACCGGACCCGCACCGAGAGGCGACATCAACCGACACCCGATCGGCACCGATCTCCGAGACTGGATAATCGCCGGGCGTCCAGAGAACGGTCCCGACCGTCCACTCGGGAAGAGGAAAACAGAAGCAATACTTCCCGAGGCGAGATCAACGTTATTGCTGGTGGGCCGACTGGAGGAGACTCCAACCGAGCCAGAAAGGCGGGCGTCCGGCAGCTACAGATCCACGCAGTTGGTTGTAGCCAAGAGCGGGCAAGTGGACCGGAAATCACTTTCGGGCCCGGAGACTTAGAAGGAGTAGAAGTGCCCCACGACGACGCTCTGCTCATTAAAGCGGTAATAGCAAATTACACCATTCACCGCATATTTGTTGACACAGGGAGCTCGGTCAACATCATATTCAAGAAGGCGTTCGATCAGCTGCAAATTGATCGAGCCGAGCTGCAGCCCATGACGACCCCCCTCTACGGGTTTACGGGCAATGAAGTTCAACCGGTCGGACAGATCCGGTTGGCTACCTCGCTGGGAGAGGAGCCGCTCAGGAGGACCAGGACAATAAATTTCGTGGTGGTCGACTCTCCCTCGTCCTACAACGTCATTTTGGGACGACCGGCACTCGGCGAATTCCGAGCGGTCGTCTCAACCTTCCATCAGAAGATGAAGTTCCCCGTCGAAGACAAAGTGGGAGAAGTACGGGGAGATCAGTTAGCAGCTCGGCGATGCTATATCGAGATGGTCCGAGCAGAATCCAACTCTGCTCGGAAGGCACCCCGAATCGAGGTAAATGCCATCACTGAGAAGCCGCCCTCTTTAATTTATGAAGAAAAAGAGGAAGTACAGATTCACCCGACCCGATCGGAGGCTACAACTTTTATCGCCTCCGATCTGGAAGAGGAGCAGAAGAAGGAACTGATCCAATGCCTCCAACGAAATCATGATGTCTTCGTCTGGTCGACACATGAGTTGCCCGGAATTTCGTCGAGCCTGGCGCAGCATGAATTGCATGTCCGACCGGACGCTCGGCCAGTGAAGCAGAGAAAAAGGGATTTCAGTGCCGAGCAGAATGCCATCATCCGGGCGGAAGTAGAGAAACTTCTGGAGGCCGGCCACATAGCTGGCTGGCTAACGTAGTATTAGTCTCCAAGGCGGGCGGCAAGTGGAGAGTCTGCATCGACTTTCGGAACTTGAACAAAGCATGCCCCAAGGACTTCTATCCTCTGCCCCGGATAGATCAGCTGGTGGACTCTACGGCCGGCTGCGAATTAATTTGCATGCTTGACGCCTATCAAGGATATCATCAAGTGCCGCTCGCCCGGGAAGATCAAGAAAAAGTAAGCTTCGTAACGGCCGACGGCACATATTGCTATAATGTGATGCCGTTCGGATTGAAGAATGTCGGGGCCACCTATCAACGCTTGATGAACAAGGTGTTCAAGGAGCAGATCGGGCGTAATCTGGAAGTCTATGTGGACGACATTCTTATCAAATCCATCCGAGCTGCCGATCTCTTCAAGGACATGGAAGAAACCTTCCGAACGCTTCGCAAATATAGAGTCAAGCTAAATCCCCAAAAGTGCCTCTTCGGAGCAAAAGGAGGGCGTTTCTTGGGATATATAGTGACCGAGCGGGGAATTGAAGCCAACCCCAGCAAGGTGAAAGCTCTGCAAGACATGCTTCCTCCCAGAAACACAAGGGAAGTGCAGCGGTTGACCGGCCGGATAACTGCTTTGTCCAGATTTATCTCCAAAACCGCCGACCGGAGCCTACCATTCTTCAAGATCCTGCGCAAGGCTACTAAGTTCCAGTGGGATGAAGAATGTAATCGAGCATTCGAAGAATTGAAGACATATCTTAATTCCCTGCCTATACTTGCCAAGCCGATCGGGGGTGAGTCACTTTATATGTATCTGTCGTCAACTGAGCATGCTGTAGGCTCAACACTTGTGAGGGTGAGCGGCGAAGAGCAGCCGGTGTATTTTCTAAGCCATATTTTAAAAGATGCTGAATCTCGTTACAACCGGATCATATCGGACGGCCCACCGGCAGAAGAGGAGGGAAGCTCACCCATACGCCTGATACGGCGCAAAGTTCTGGAAGGGCTGGACGGCGGCACCTCAGAGCTGGCCCTCGGAGAGCCCTGAGGAGTTGGGGTACTCTCGAGGGAAACCGTCCCGGACAGCACCGGTGCGCCCGCGCTCTGCTCGGGCAGTGGCTCATCAAGGTTAGAGGCAGGGGCAGATTCTGGTCGTCGGCGCTTCCGAGTGCGTAGTGGCACATCATCGGCCGAACGGCCCCCTACCTCAGCCTCGGTAGGAGGTTCCAGGTCGCCCGCGGCCTCATTGTGAAAGGCAGGGACATCTGAGGCTTCGGGGACAGTTGGTGCCCCCTCACTTTCTCCACCGGCCGGATCGGATGGAGCAAGGCCCCGCTCGGCGGCCTCCTTGTTCGTCACCTCCTCAATCTGAGCAGCTTTCAGTTTGAGCTTCTCGGTAGCCCTGGCACGCCACATGACTTCAGCTGCAGAAGCAAAAAATAAATCAGTTAGAACAAAACAAATGGGAAGATAAGGAAACTTACTCATGCTGTAGGGCAGATCGGCTGGGATAGAAGACAAGCCGAATATATGCATTACTCCCGGAAGGAGCATCTCGTCAATATGATAGCGCTGACCGACTAGCCGTTCGGCTGCATGGAGATAGTCCGCGTCACCTCTAAACTTGTCGAGTTCCGGTTGCGTGGGCATAGCCGTCTGCCACTTGGTGCGGAAAGTCGGCCGCTCGGGAAAGCGTATATAGAAAAAATGCTCCTTCCAATGTTTGTTGGAGCTCGACATATGATCAAAAAGCACGAAGCCTATCCTAGACTGGAAAACAAAGGTACCCCACTCGGCTTGCTTGGGATAGTAAAAGTAGTGGAATATCTTAGGGTCCAAGGGGATGTTGTTCAGCTTGAACAGAACTATCACTCCGCTCAGCAGCCTAATAGAGTTGGGAACTACCTGGCCGAGCGGAATGCGGAAATAGTTGCAGACTTCTAAGAAAAATCTGTGAGGTGGAAAACGCAGTCCGGCCAGAAATTGGTCTCGGAAGAAAAGCACTGTGCCGGACGGCGGTTCATGAGGCCGATCGGCCGCTGTGGCTAACACTATTTGGTGGTCGGTCGGCAGGTCATAAGTCCGGACGAGACGCAAGGCGTCTTCCTCGTCGAAACGACTCTCCATGGTCGTGTACCATAGACCTGGAGCGCCGCCAGTCGACTGTGAAGTGCTAGTCATGGTCAAGGGGCGAGAATATAGGATGCCGAGGGAAGGGGTGAGCAAAGAATGGAGAAAAAGCCGATTGAAGGAAACGGGTAACCAAAAAGAAGAAAGCGCTGGGAACAAGAGAAAAGGCCTTACAAACAAAGAAGATGATCAACGAAGGGCCGAGGTTTGCCGAAGAGTTGAGGGGCGAGGTTGCCGGAAGAGAATACGAGCAGAGAAGTGCCGGAGGAGAATGAAGCAGCGAGGCGGCGGCGGAAGCGGAGCCGCAAGCTTTATATTGCCGCCCGGAAGCAACCTCCACCGTCCGATCCAGGTCGTTGATAACGAGGTCATCATCCAGCCGTTCATTTCAAACGGCGGCTGTCCCATCGGAAGTGACGACACCGCCATGCGCTGACAAGCGCACGATCGCCACGCGTCAGCGAGATACTGGCCGCATTTAATGAGCTCCCCTTACTGTGCGCAGTGCACGTGATACACGTGATACACAAGGCGTGGACGAGATATTGCCGAGCGGATGAGCATCCTTATGCCAGGCCGAGCGGATTAATGCAAGGATCATTGCTCAGTCAGATCGGCAGTCCAGTCAGTCAGACTTCGCCTCCTTCGACTAGACTCGAGGGGGAGGCAAGTGATCCGGTTGTAAGAATCCGGAACCCCATAACGAGGGATCAACACCGCGGGGAGGTTAAAGGGCCCAGTGGCCCGCCGGAGAAGGACGAGCCGACCGGATTTAGAAGGAAGGGACATCTGGTAGTAAAAGGCACCCTGGTAGGGATCAGGGTTCCGACGCTCAATGAAACAGTACATAATGACCGAGCGGAGGGACGGGCCGCCCGGCCGACGCAGGGAATTAAGGCCGTCCGGACGACGTTCTTCGCCCGGTCGGCCGGACGGACGTCCCGGTCGGGCGGTGGTTAAAGGAAGGGAACACCCTCTGACAGCCGTCAAGTCGTATGGCTACGCCATACCCCTAGTCTGGCGACGGAGTGTCTTGCTGTCCCATCAAAGACATGCTCGGACTGTAGCAGTATGGTGTCAGGTAAGCTCTCTGACAAGTACATACCGAGGTATGGGTGGTTGACACGTCTGCACCTCTGTGAACGTGCATTAGTTCTCTCCTCACTCTATATATAGAGCCTCTTACTTCGCCGCAGGTACGCGGAAAAATCATCTCTGGAGCCACCTTTTGCATTATTTGCTTGCCTGACTTGAGCGTCAGAGGGTCGACGCCGGGAACCCTTCCCGGCCCGACTTTTGTGCAGGTTCACCGGAGATTCGTGCGACCAGACGGAGGTCTACGTCCTCGACTAGGAGCGCACCACGTGCCCAGCGTCCTTTGGTTCGGTGATTCGGACAGGATCATGTGATATATTAACATTTTTAATATTGATACTGTTTTTATACTGTTTTTTTTCTAATTTTGTTGCTGAAAATTGATTATTTCCAATAATTCTATCCAATTTTGATTTTAAAACTCCCAATTCAATTAAATTGGATAAATCAAAAACTTTTATTTTAAAAGACAATATGGTGTTGAAGGTGGTGTTATTATTATTGTTGAAAATTTTAGTTAATTCATACCAAAATTAAATTAACCGATATTTATCAATACAGTTTGTTTGATTTTTATTGAAAAATTTAACCGATTCATTTAATTTAATTTTTTTGTTTTTTATTAATTTAATTTTGATTAAATTAATTCAGTCGGTTCAATTTTAAAGTGATTAATCAGCTCTAATCGTGATTGCTCCTGAGAAAAGCATGCAAGATTCTCTTATACCAATCAAGATTTAAGTGGTGTCTAAAGGCATTGATTGTGTTTAGGATTGGGGTAATTATCCTTGAGGTTCTTTTAATTATTGTCCATGTATTTGTTTTTGTTGATCGTAATTCAGAAACATGTTTTTTCTCTATTTTTGTTGCATGGAAAAAAAAACATAAACTTAATGTTGAGATACTGATATTTGTATATTGGTCTCATTTCGCTACAAATTGCTCTATGTACTTTTAAAAATACTATTTTATTATTGAAAGATGGACTTAATTATTGGTAGTATATCTTTTTTTTTCCTATTGTTGTTTTCTTATAAGGTAAGACAGTAGTTTAACTTGATTTTTCTAATATAATTTTGTTTAAGCATACTCACGGATGTCTTAACGTAGTAGTATGTGCGTAGAGGTAAGAAAAGATAAAAAATTTAATATACCATATATTTAATACCGATATATACCAAACATATTAATATTAAAAATATACCAAAAATGTCTATTACCATATTTAACTTTTCAATATTAATATCAATATAAGATGTAATAAATTTCGGTTCTTTAGCATATCAAGAAAATATCAAAATGCTTAAAGAAGGATTGAAAGACATTTGTTTGGGGCAATCCAGATGAATGAGATTTTTTTTTTTGTATTTTGATATTTTTCAGTATATCAAAAGTTGTAATATAAATGATATGAAATATATACCATATTAAAAATCAGTATATCAAATTTTAGATTGTATATTTTTTTCTTATACCATAATTTTTGGTCCAGTATACAATTTTGTATGAAAAATTTAGTAGTTATATTAAGTTCAATCTTTGCCTTTATATAATTGATATAACTTTGGTTTCTCATTTATTTACTTTCTAGAATTATGGGGCTCAAAGTCAACATTTAATATTTCAACTCTTCCCCAGTTAATCAAATTTGTAATAAAAATTTGATTAAATCAAATAAATTAATCAAACCCATCAAATATAAAAAAATTCAGTTAGATTACAATGGTATTTATTTTAAAAAATAAGTAGCATGGTGGTGTTGGATTTATCCTATGATATCATCAATGAAAATTTTAATTAATTCGGTCAAAAAAAATTGAATAAATCAATATTTATTAGTTGAATTTGTTCAATTTTTATTAAAAAATTTGATCAATTTAGTTACTTCGGAAGTATTTAAATTTATTTAATTTAAATTAAATTGATTTAGACAATTCAATTTTGAATTAATTTCTCAGTTCAATTTAAGTAAAAGCATGCAAGATGCTTTTACAGTAGCCAAGACTATCGAAGAGCATATTCTTGAAGACATTGCATTTAGGCTTATATAATTATTTCTGTTAATTTTATGTTTTTTTATTGGATCATACATTGAGATATCAATATTTGTGATACCAAAATTTTCAATATATTATTATATCATATTAAACTTTTCGGTATATAAAATTTAATATTTAATATAGGAAAATCCATAAAATTTTCAATATGTTGAATAGATAAGAATTTAAATTTAGGTATATTAAATCTTATATTGAATCGAAAAAAATTTTATATAAAATTGTATATTGAATCAAAAATTTAAGTAGAAGAAAAAAGATATAGTTTATGAATTTAAATTTTTGGCATATTTAAAAAATTTTGGCATAATGAAAAAAATTTATTTAGCATACCAAAAAATTCTAAGAGATTTATATGAAACATATTTTTGGCATATATATATAATTTTGACATATTTAAGTAAATTCATAAAATTTTTATATGAACGATATAAAATTTATATCATAACAAAAAGTTAGTATATGGATATCATTATTGACCAATTTTGTATGAAAAATTTAGTAGTTATATTAAGTTAAATCTTTGCCTTTATATAATTGATATGTTTCTCATTTATTTACTTTCTAGAATTATAGGGCTCAAAGTCAACATTTAATATTTCAACTCTTCCCCAGTTAATCAAATTTGTAATAAAAATTTGATTAAATCAAATAAATTAATCAAACCCATCAAATATAAAAAAATTCAGTGAGATTACAATGGTATTTATTTTCAAAAATAAGTAGCATGGTGGTGTTAGATTTATCCTATGTATCATCAATGAAAATTTTAATTAATTCGGTCAAAAAAATTGAATAAACCAATATTTATTAGTTGAATTTGTTCAATTTTTATTAAAAAATTTGATCAATTTAGTTACTTCGGAAGTATTTAAATTTATTTAATTTAAATTAAATTGATTTAGACAATTCAATTTTGAATTAATTTCTCAGCTCAATTTAAGTAAAAGCATGCAAGATGCTTTTACAGCAGCCAAGACTATGGAAGAGCATATTCTTGAAGGCATTGCATTTAGGCTTATATAATTATTTCTGTTAATTTTATGTTTTTTTTTATTGGATCATACATTGAGATATCAATATTTGTGATACCAAAAATTTCAATATATTATTATATCATATTAAACTTTTCGGTATCAATATCGGTATAAAATTTAATATTTAATATAGGAAAATCCATAAAGTTTTCAATATGTTGAATAGATAAGAATTTAAATTTTGGTATATTAAATCTTGAATCGAAAATTTTTTATATAAAATTGTATATTGAATCAAAAATTTAAGTAGAAGAAAAAAGATATAGTTTATGAATTTAAAATTTTGGCATATTTAAAAAATTTTATTTAGCATACCAAAAATTTCAGTATAAGAGATTTATATGAAACATATTTTTTCTATATTTAAATTCATATATATATATATATATATATATATATATATATATCAAAAAATTTTGACATATTTAAGTAAATTCATAAATTTTTTATATGAACGATATAAAATTTATATCATAACAAAAAGTTAGTATATGGATATCATTATATATATTTTTATATCAAAATTTTTAGTATGATATACAATTTCATATAAAAAATTTAGTATGCCGTATCAATCTATCTAATCATCCCATATTCTTTATTTGTTACTTTAGAGTTCTTTTATCTTTGTTTTTTTTCCTATAGTTGTTCAGTTTCTAGGTTTGCCACTCTATCCCGTGATCCAATGTATATTGAGAAAAGCTTGACATTATTTATGCCTCTAACTTATGTTTCAAAAATGGTATATAATTACAAGCCTATATTTTCGATATATGGCTGAGTTGTAATTAAAGTATTGTTGTTTTTATTTATTTAGTTTTTGTAGTAATAAGATATCTAACTTTTCGAACCAATTAATTCTAGATATAATTGACTCGGTGCTTCCATCAAAATTTTCCACCGACCATCAAAATAAATCTGGAAAGCGCAAATAGGCTCTAGCGAACAGTCCAACATTATAAGTGGTTTTAATACCACGGGTGTAAATGTACCATGTGTGGCAATCAAATACTTATTACATGGGAACTTATGCTACCGTTTACCATCGCATCGATTTTAAATTTGTCTTGATATTGTTACTAGAAAGTTTTTGAAGAACTTGTTCATTTCCACTGCTCATCTCAGTATATTTATGTAATAATAACAAATACAGGTTCGAGTATGTGCTTTAATTCCTTGCCAATCTGTTGGGGATAAAAAGGGCTTAGAATTATCCTAAATTGCAACCCTAATAACAGGCTACTCTATAATAGGTTTTTGTGTTTAATTACTTAAATAATGTGTATATTTATTTTGCTAGGTTTTATACTGAACATCAGTTGGAATTATGCAATTCCAGCTCTTCGACTAGGCCTGAACAAGTAGATAATTACATTCTCGATAATCTGTATAAATTTGGTTATCTAGATGCATCTGTGTGAACAGAGAAACCCTTCGAGTACAAGTGAGAACTACATAAATTACAATGCAAGTACATAATTTTAAAGTCCGATAGAAATCAACCTCAAGATGTTAGCATATATATAACTATTATATGTTAAATTGGTTGAGTTCATATACATCATATCAAAAACTTTGATAAACAAAAAAGAAATTATATTGATATTTTATCAAAATTTCAATATACTTAAACTTCAGTATACCAAAATTTTGATATACCGATTTTTTGTATGATATAAATTCTATACCGTTTACATTTAAATTCCAATATTTGTACTGAATACTAAACTATTAAATTGCATAAACCTAAACTTTTTGATACGGTATAATACCGTACTAAAATTTTTGATATAATTTGATATATTTCAGTAATATATGTGCGATATACCAAAATTTTTAATATTGTTCCTACCCATTATATCTCCCCTCAGAAAAATTTCTGAACTATTTTTTAGCTTCCACAAAATGTTGAAGCACTTATTCATCATAGATGTCGATTGAATTCCGTTTAGAAATATTAATGGTTCAAGTTAGGCAACTGCTAGTTGTGAGTATGTAAAAGCCCCACCCTACAAGAATAATGATGGAAATGACTTGGATTGTTGGTTGTAGATTTAATATTCAGATTGTGATCACCTGCACAAAAATGATACATATAGAATTTAAATATTAGTGATTTTACTACCCTTGATCTTTGACTGTGCTTTGGCTTGCAGTATGTTTTTGTACGAGCGTTCAGATGATAACTGAATTTTTGTTTGTACTTAATTAGAATTGTAGAAATAAAGATTAGTTCCTGTAAAATGGTTTCTTAAATGAATATAATATTCATAACTAAAAACACTTGATCAAAATTTATAAAATAAAATAAGTTTAAAAAATTAAGATATTTCTATTTTAAATGTAGATGTTTAAATAATAAAATATATATGTATTTATAATATTAATTATATTATGCATGTCATTCTTCATATCTTTTAAATTATAATACTACAAGATCCTAAAACTAACCCCCTAAGATTAATGATTTAATCAATAAAAAAACCATTCTTACGATATTAACTATAAAGAAATGGTCAAATGGGGGGAAATATCTTCACTATAATCGATCAATTCTTAGTAGGCTTTGCCATAAACATTTTTTTGTCGGCCGTGGAAAATTACTTCCTTTAATTTTCGAGTCAAGAAGGAGTATCTATCGGACTTACCACACGCTAGCTAGTTTGTCTCAAGAAGAAAATGACCACATGCTAATTTGATGAAAAATAACAATAATAATCCATAAAAAAATTCAGAAAGTAATCATGGGAAGATGAACATTATGTCCCATAAAATATCTACTGAATAGAAATTGGCTTGTTCTGTATAATAATCATCAACGTCCGTTTTTTAACATGTAGCTACTCTTTGATGGGAAAAAATAATTAATTATCAACCAAGTAAAAAAAATAAAAAATTGTGCTTTCAGGCTATTCAGCATAAGTTGAACATTTAGTGTCAACTAAAAAAATATACCTCCGGATTATAGTTTAACGGTAGGATGCTCATGCAGTGTCCTAAGTATTTATGGTTCGATTTTCAAATATGAGGTATTGCAAGACATTTTCCTGTAGTAGAATTAGGATTCTATTTAATAAAACTTTTGAAATTGTTAGAAAATTACTACAACAAAGCTTCTAAGAAAGCTACAATACGCTACTAACGATTTTGAAATTGTTCAATTCTCAAATGACACATTGTAAGATATTTTTCTCTAGTGGGATTAGGATTCTATTTAATAAAACTTTTGGAATTATGAGAAAATTACTACACGAAAGCTACAATACACTACTAACGATTTGGACAGACTTTAGTAGAAATTGGTTTCCTTAGTTGAATTGTTTGAGTAAACCATTGCAAAAGTGGACTGAGGTCTGAGGATGCCAAAAACATACTTCTATTTATCTGAGCATTTATCAGTAATATAGTGTTTCGCATCAGCATCCATCTTGTATTTATATAACGTAAATAAAAACTACTTTAATTGTACAAAAAAGCATAGTATCAAAACTTTAACTTCGTAAATAGTCAAAAGTAAAAGTAAGCTCCCTTGTAATGCCTTAAACGTGCTTACAATGGCAAAAGCTATTCAATGACTCAAATTCTTTAACGTTACCACCATTATGATCTTGATAAGCCAATTAATTGTATATTTCCAATGATTCTTTAATTTGATCTCTAAATGGTCTGATTGGAGATGTTCATTTGTTCATGCCAAAGTAAGCAACTGCCAGGAATCAAAATTTTACTTACAATCTTCTGAATCTCTTGCAGGAAAGGTTGTCGAGGCATAGAAGGAAGAAATGTGTAACATTAATGGGCATGGAAGGAATATCTGATCCTGATGCTTTAAATGATTCATCGATATTGATCAAGAGAACTAATGCACCCCTAGTTGAGGAGCCGCGTGTGTTTTCAGATTTATCTGGTGATCTGGTGAGTTGTCTGTGAGCCGGGTGGTCCAGCCACGATTGAAATAACAATGGAATAATAATTCCGCTAAATTAATGACGAAATATTATTTCAATGGTTGCTAATAGCAACGAGAATTTAATCGGTGATTAGTTAGTGATCAAAATTTAATTTCATCTTTATTTAGCGATCAAAAATTTAATTGGTTGTTAAATGATCACTAGGTGCAAAAAAAAAAACATACAGAACAAAATAGGAACACAACAAATTCAACTTAGTGATCAAATTAAATTTTTATCACTAAATTAGTAATGAAAATAAATTTTCATCTCTAATTAATAATGAAAATTTAACTTCCGTCACCGATTAACTTTCTAAAAACTCCAGCAACTTAATAGAGTGTGTGTATGTCAGCGCAGGTTCTCTAGTTTATGTGAATTGCTGGATAATATCAGTAGTTTGAAACCCGACCGTCTAGGTTGTTGGTGTTCAATTTTATTCAAGTAATCAGTTTAGAAAATCAACTTCACAGATGAGTTTGTGCATCATTTTAGCCATCATATCTTGCATTCTAATCCCTGGCGCGCGCGCACCAGCCATTGTCCACAAGACTAGTGAATACACAAATATACAGACAATCTTGTCATGCGGTCCAATGATACAGTAGGAAGCTTATGTGTGTGAATGCATAGGTTCATTAGTAGCTAAGCTTTACACGATAGATAGATGAAGTAATTGCTACAACATATTTCACTCAGTGAACAGGGGTCTCATTTCAGAAAGTTTCATTTATTGGTCTAAAAAGGCATTGAATACTACTTCCTTTCTTCGGCCGATAGAAGCTTATCGTCCATAATCATTTGTTTTGAGGATAGAAGCGTACTTTACAGATATTTTACAAACTCTGGTGCTTTCAATCTTTAAGGTAAGCCGTGAGTTTGGACTGTTGGTATTTGTATGAATGATTGTTGAAATAGATTTTAAGATTAATATTCAACGGATATAAAATATTTTATTAGATGTCTAATCCCTAATACAAAGGATTGTTGATATCTCCCATGATAAAAGAGGGTGGAGCGGTCTTAAAGGGGTTGATAGGGTGACGGCTTCAAATTTTTACTCTAATGCTAGAAATAAGTCAAAAATATCTCGTTGAGTGTCCGATCTCTTCATATAAAATGTCACTGTATTAGGACAAATATTTCTATCCCATAATTTATCTCCTTTTAGAAATTGAACAAGTTTGAAAAGACAAAAGGCCTAATCAAACAGGATGAATGGATAGGCAAACAATACAGAAGCTGAATAAACCAGTCAATCTATTGAATATTGATCCGAGCAGAGCAAAAATTTTGAGAGAAGCTGTCAACATAAAAACTATTTCTTATACTATTCCGATAAATCACATTCTTTTTCAGATAATGTACACATCACTGATATAGAGAAGCATTTATTTCAATCACAACTACATGAAGGATTAACTATTCTCATTTTACTATTTCATTATTTCATTCTTTTGAAATTACTATTTCATTCTCTTTATTCAAATCAGTGAACTTAATGCAGGGAAAGATTAGCACAGTGCTTGATTAAATGGTGAGCAATTAAGTTCAAAACATCTCATGGCCAAAAATAATATAAATGCAAAATAAAGATTTGTTCGACAAGCAAAATCAAGGTAAAAGATTATTTAGGTGCAAAAACAACGTCCAACCAAGATTTGATAATCCATCCGATAATTTCAGCACAAGTAGAGACTTGGTACATTGCAGATATACAACATGATGCTAGTTATCATCACAATTATTTATATCATAATCTTATAGGATTAAAGACTCAGTGATCCTTAGGGCACAAGACACGAGTGCGATATTCTCCAAGAGCCCATATAGGAAATATGTTTCGATATGCTGAATAGCTGATCATACAGTTTTTGTTGAAAACTCCCATAATCTCCTGCTCATACAAAGTGTGAAGAGATTGAATATTACGGATTTACAACTTTCAGATGAACGATCCTAAATAATTGAGATAAACATAGTTTGACCATGAAAGAAACGTGAAAGGTTGAAACAAACCAAAGTTCCTGAACCATGAAATAGAAAATTTGTTATCAACCAAGAACTGAAAGTGAATTACAAAATACCAGTTGAGAGAGAAAAATATACAAGGGGCATTTTCATTTCACCAGACCTACCCTAGAATTTCCAAACCATCAAAATATTCCTCATTTTTAAAGTGTTGTTGTTTACCCTAATCATTAGAATCATTAATCCACCTAAATGAAACGATCACATGACTTAATAATTTACTTAAATAGGATGTGATATGGGAATGAGATGGCGTTAGTTTAAAAAGACAAGATATTAACTGAGTCTTGAATAATGCAGCAGGAAAAATTAACCATGAATAACATTAGTTATCATTTATATTTTACATATTTTCACTTTATTTCTTTCATATCATAGTTATTAATATGTAAAACAAAATTGAGTAGTATAAAAGACAGGAAAAAAGAGTACAATAAAAGTATTAGTAAAATGTAGAAATGGAAGAAAAATGGTCGTGATAAAGTAAAAAAAAAATGTTGAAATTAAAAACTAAAGTAATAAACATAAAAATGCATTGAGAGAAAACACTAAAGATACACACACCCAGAAGGAAAAATAACAAATAAAAAACTTTTAAAACAAAAAACTGAAATATGTATTAAGAACTCCTTACCCAATTGCTTCTCCACTCAACTTAGCCTCCCGCATTGAGCAAGTTGTATTTGCATCACAAAATACTGTTTTTTATTTTAGTTTAGGAAATTAAAAGCTAGTTTGTTTGAAAAGAAGAAAAACATATATTTATGATTGGGTTCAACAACCAAAGATAACAGGAAGCAAAATATAATCAATTCAAATTCACAAATACTCAAGTGTTGAATGAATTGTGCACCATCAAATAAACTGCCCAACTAGCATATTCATATTATAGGTGCATTTTTGAAATCGAAGATATGCATGAGCAAGAACCAGAGTGGTGCCATTGGAAATAATAAAGCTAGGTGATTGCTAAGTTAAACACAGATGTCTTACTTGTTGGGGAAACTCGCCATTCTCCATTTGCATATTTATCAATGTCTTTGCTGCTTTGTGCAATGGTTTTGGATCTCTTTCACCCTGTTTCAACACAATATCAGAAAGTTTGTCTAAACTACACAAGAATTAGGGTGCCCCAACAAAAAAGTTAAACAACTCCCTAATTACTGTTGTTATAGTTTAAACAACAAAAAGAAAAAAAAAATTGGAGGAATAATTGGAAAGGATGGATTTAAATTCTTACGAGGGTTTAACATTTTGGATCTACTAATAAAACAGTACGTGAGAAAATGTCACGGTTAAAAAAAGTGGAAGGAAAAGATTTCTTAAGTCTCGGGTGGAAGGAAAAACTTTCTTTAGTCTCGTGTAATCGTTGTATGTCTCTTTGGTGACTTTGAACTCAGTGTAAACCCTAAACTCACATAGAAGAAAAAAAATCTCATACAGAGCCAGTGGCAATATTATTATCTCATAAGTGTGTTTACTAGATAAGACAACATTGTTTATATAGTCTCAGGCCAAAGACTAAGTAAATAATTACCCACATTAGTGCACGCACCAGCACTACCAATTCAAATAACAAACTACTCAAAAAAGAAAAAGAAAAAGAAAAAAAAAAAGTAACAACCAAAATGCGATGATCGTTACAACTCAAAATTGGAATTTAAAATTTCAAATAATTCTTTTTTCTACATCATTAGGCTAAAAGAAAATTTGTGCAAATTGAGATATTACAATTAGGAGCTATTAGGTATGATATCAAGAGATGATAAAATGAGAACTAAGATGGCATGAACAAGTTTCAAAGACTTTGAATTCTATAGGCCTCAAATAGAGTTGAAATGTAAAGGAAAGAGGAAGATCAAAGAAAATTCACAAGCTCGTTTACAGTCCTAGTAGCCTACCACAAGTATATCAGAGTTCAGTTGCATGGCTAATTTGCTGTTGTTATGGTATATACCGACACATATTCTCAATTTCAGATCATGTCTGATAGGCTAGATAAAACCTCAGTGAAGTACTATTGTTAATTGCGAAAACAACAGATTTTCCTCCAGACATTTGCAACCTTACAACTAATTAAGTTGGAATGCTATTAACATTTTCAGTCAAGGTCACGCATTGTCAACATGAATATTCTGGATAATTTTACTTTTATCCAAATTAAAAAGAACGAGGATCCATCAGTATGGGTCTAGAGGGGAAAAAATAGAAGAGAACTGGCCTGTCCAGCAGCAATTAGTGCAAGCATTGCCCAGCCAGTATTCACTGCATGAATCCTGTTTCCCTCCAGATTTGTGTAGACCTGCTCAACAGGAATATGAGAAATATTTAAATCATTTACCATCCTGAGAAAATGAAATGAATAATAGCTTCTGAACCAATGTAGAAGCTACGTTCAAAATTGTAGATAACATAAATTGGAATTGGAATGAGGTTGTTTTGTGAATTAGAATTTTGATGAATTCTAAGTCAACTTCCAAATGATGTCCCAACTATTTGGGGGCTAATAAACCAAGATTGTGCTGAACAAATTATAAGCCTAAAATATAAAGATGAAATCAATGTGCTACTTCATGCACAAATTTCTTGGAATATATAAAGACGTGAGATGGCCAAATGAAACAATCTGTAAAGGCAATGGCTTGTGATCTGCTCATCTACCAAAAAAAATCCAGCTAAATTTGAAATTCCATTATTAAAAGGCAAAAAGGGTGAAAGAAAGGAAGAAATAGCAACAAGTAGCCATATTAGTGGCTACTCCCTACTTGATTATAAACATTCAAATTATCCAAGAGCATCATCTAGATTTTGTTTCTCGCCCTGCAACAATATGAGCTTCATAATTGAATTTTCCCCTTGTTAAAATGTTCAGTTTTGTTTTAACCCCAGTAATGATAACAAATCCCTGACTAAATTACCATAACAAATAAACCTGTTCTTGTTTGGAAAAAAATGGCTTCATCAAAAGCCAAATAATGTGCCTCTATTATTGAGAAGGAAATAATTTAAATATCTTCAGTGTAGTTTCTATGTTTGTGCTCTTTTGCATGAAGCTATGAACTTATTAGATATAAACCAAATGTGAAAATGATCATATGATATGTATGTTAAAAAGAGAGAATATCCAAAAAAAAAATGAACTATAACCATACGGTGGTGTGTTTATTCATGGAAGAAGCTGGAAAACACAAATGGGTTATAAGAATTAACCTTATCTTGACATGAAAGGTAACTCTCTCCCCAACCACCAGAAGCTAGTTGTTTAGATAACAGAAATTTGCATGCCTTTCGAATGCAAGAGCTTCTCTCATATGTCCTTCCAGCAGAAATCAATCCCATTACTCCAAACCATGTGGCATAAGTGAAGCAAACACCCCAAGATCCATACCTGTTTAAAATAATCAGTCTGGTATGAAAAGTTTAAATACCTCAATAGCATTTTTATAACGAATCACAAAGATTTTTCCTGGGAAATACTAAACTAAGTTTAGAGATTAGGTGAGAGGGAAAATGATAGATCAACAAGATGGATCTTCATGAATTAGTAAACTAACTCATCGGCTTGATGAATCTTTTAATTAATCAGATGAAGCATCCAGGTGCACGAAGCTCCTGCCAGTGCGGGTCCAGGGAAGGGTCACACCACATTGGGTCTATTGTACATAGTCTTAATATGCATTTTGTAAGAAGTTGTTTCCGCGACTTGAACCCATGACCTCAAGATCACATGGCAGCAGTTTACTATTGCGCAAATCTTTTAATTAAACAGGATAACTAGATTTTCCAAATATGATTTTCCTTTTATGGCTTGTTTAAAGATGACAAAAGAGAGTTCTGAAAATGGATTTAGGAGAGATATTAAGTGCAAACCATGAACCATCATTTTTCTGAATCTTTTCAAGAAAACATGCTGATTTGTTAATGCAATTATCTATCTCCCCTCGCCGGTGGCCCGGATATAACTTTTTAAATGATGTCAATGCCTGAATTGCTGCTGAGGTGCATTCAACGTACCTGTAAATCGCAATTGCATTTCAACTACATATAATTGATTTAAATAAATAAACAGAAAATTGTTATATTAAGAAATAGAAGTGATGAAATCTTACGGATAATCAATAACAATGTCTCCAAATGTTTCGGCGGGATTAATAATCTGTAAGAGGAAAAACAATTTAGTAGCAAAGATGGCATGACTTTGGTAGAAGTCTGGCACATAAAGTTCTATCCTAGTTCAATAGATAAAACCTTAGGTGCTTATGTACCAATCCAACAGACAAATCAATACTTTCTGTGATATATGAAAGGCATTATGTTCATCAAGACCATGATTTTGAACCAAACATGAAGTTTATGATCCAGATTCCATAACATGTGTCCTTGCAAGGAATATGAGTTGACAAACCAAAATGCAACAACTAAAGATAGCATCTTTTGTTAAATTGTACATTGATCCCATTTGTGTCCCACGATCTTTCACTTTATACACTACTCAAAAATGCTCAAGGATTTAATTCTTTCTTTTAAAAACAGAAAAGAGACCAGTCAATCAAGATATTTCACTTTTAAAAAACAATGAAGAACATACAATAAGAAATTACAGATATAAACTAGCCACTCCAATTTGTATGTGTGCCAGAGTTTACTTATTTCTTTTATTTTTTGTTGTCTTGTTCCTCTCACACTTTCCTCAACTATCCAAAGTTTGTATGGTTCTTGAATTCATATAACAATACCTTGAACTAATGATCTAAGAATTCATAAATAATAATAATAATATTATTATTATTAGTAAACAATTAAATCTCATTTTTGACACCTTTAACATTACATCAGTGCTGATGTGTTTCGTCAACTTATGCAGGTTGCATCCATCCTGGTCTAAATTAACCTTTATGCCTCAATTTACTTAGAACATTAACAACTTCAAAGACAAGGACCACTGAATTATTTTTATTCTACAAACAAACTCAAGATTCATGATTAAAATATATACATAAAGCAACAGAAACAGAAACAGATTGTTTTTGGACTACTTACCTCCAACCAAGCATAGGATCTTGTAAGTTCATAAGTAGCAAAACCACCATCTTTGTTCTGCAACATAACTACAATTAGGAAAAAAGTTATCATTAACTTTTTGCATCAGTTTCTGATATAGTTACCATTAGTGAAAGGATGACATTAACAGCATCATAAAGCTTCCTTGCTTCAATTGGATCACCAACAACTTCTGGAGAAATCTTCGATAACAAGAGGGCTGCCTGCAGAAGAAGCATTAGCATCAGAACATCAAGAGATTTTGCTCGACAAAAGAATATAGGAGTTACCTTAAGTGCTTCTGATGTGCAATCTGAGATGGGCCACCCATGATCTGCAGTCGAAAAGGGCCATGAACCTTTGGAAATGTGGCGGTACCAAAAATCAAGATCACCAGGGCAATCTTCAAGGACCTTCCAATCAGAAGTGAAAACTTAATATACTAACATATGAATAGAGCAATACACACAAAATTTTAGTAAAGAAAAATGCTAACCTGTGAAAATTTAATGTATTCGTGAGCCTTCTTGATAGTTACACCAAATTCCTCAGAAAGATTACTTGACATAATTGCCTGAACAGTAAAAGCTGTGTCCCACAACTGGCTACCATTATAACCCTGCAAAGTTAACAATAAGGCAACAACTTCATTAGTACTTACAAAAGGTACGACACACACTATTCAGACACTATATGATTTTAGGAAGTAAAAACTAATAAGAGTTCATGCATTGAGAAATCTAGCATACCTGCATTTTCATTCCATCTTCAGCTACCCATAGATAATCATATATTCGTGGAAGATGTAACTTAAATGCCTCCGAATTTGGGTCTTCAATCCAGCAGCAAAGCATATTAAGTACCTACATAGATGAAGTTGCAGAAAAAACAGTATTTACAAATAATTGCTGAAGAAAATTATAATACCTTTACAATGTTGGTCAGAAAGGAAAACAAGTTTCAGTTTTTTTTTATTCTTATTTCATTTAACCACTATACTATAACTCTAGATGAATGATTCACAATAAAGTACTACTAAACATGATATATGGCACAAAATGCTTCGTGTAACAAAAATTAAGAAGAAACCAAAAAGCGGTATCTCACAAAATGGAAAAAAATGGTATCTCAAAGAGAAGACTTCAAAGTTAATTCCAAAGCCCTTCAAGGGAGAACATAGTTTAGATAATTCCAGAAATAGGTAAGCTGCCAACAAATGCAAACCTAAATTACTATTTTAATATAAAATTTGATAGATAAATATAATTCAAAACTTCAAGTTTATTATAAATCTACAAGAAAAAACATCAAGTCCGGCTTAAAATATAGTTTTTGAAGACATCTCTTAAGATTTAGGGCAAAAAATACTTCTACAGTTTGTTATAATAGATAATGGGATAAACGCCATGATGTACAATATATTTGGGGTTTTTTAAAATAAGCACAGTGATCAAGATTTCTGAAGTTAAGGTAATAGGTTCCATTTTAAGCCAGAATCCAAACTTTATTTTTGTAGACATATTTCTCCATAGATATACAAGCATATGATAAGCATGGATTTATGGGGAAATACTTTTACAGTTATTTATACCAGAAAATAGGATAACCACCATGAAGTATAATACATTTGATCTTAATATGCACAGCGATAGAGATTTCTGAAATCGAGGACCTTGAGGTAACAAATTCTAGACATGACCTCATAAGTTCTTCAGGGATATACAAGCATAGCAAAGAATCTCATAAGTCTAATTGCAAACTAACTGAATTTATCACTAAAGTTTACCCATTTCATAACCTAAAAAACTCTGCAACATCAAACTAAAGACTATCCAAAAGGCACATAAAACAGATGTGAGTAAGTCAAAAAGGAGTGGTTATGACAATCAAATACTCCTTTTATAAGCTGCAGGGTCTGGATCTACTCTCCTGGAAATAGCCCATGGTTTTTTTTGTTATGCACTTATGGTGAATTGCAATAATGAATTATGTGGTTTGCAATAGAAATCAACAGCAATGTACTTCTCTAAACAATTTCTGACTTACCTTGTTAACTGGACCAATGCATATATATCTAGTATTCTCATCTTCATAATGGATATGCTGAATAGCAGTGCTAATAGCCTTCTCTCTCAACAAGCTACCAGGCCAATGCATTAAAATAGGTTCAACAATTTTATGAAGGGATGCCCAAAGGATGTCTTGTATAAATGGATGTGGATAGTATAGATCTTCCTGAAATATAAATCATCAGAGCCACAAAAATAAACATATAGTGCATACTGCAAGCATCCAAACTTGCAAGTTATAGCCAACTATTACAGAGTTATTTTGTTTTATATTATGATTTTCTGGTAAATGAATTATGCACTTTCTAGACATTGTGGTGCCTAAAAAGTGATAGAATTACCGGCACCAAGAGAGGAATAACCAAAGCAATGAAAGATAGGCAATGAGAGAGGTGACAGCTTTCGGGATTTGTAGCCATTAAGAGCAAGGAATTGACAAGAGCTAGATGATGTCACATGAGGAAGCAAGACTAAAGAGAGAAGAGATAGTGAAATAAATGCTGTCACCATTATGAGAGGACGGCAATTCTATGGACATTTAATTGAATGATCCCGGTCCTTCAGATTTACAATGGACAAAAAAGAAAAACAAGTGCCTTGATATGAACCCAGGGGGGCAGAGGATGAGCCAATTCAATAAATCGCTCAGTTTTGGAAATTTTTTGAAGACGACTAGAAAGCAAGGAGAGCTAAGAGAACACTGCTGATATAGACGAGGTAGACCAGGTAGATGAGGTGTCCTTCATTAGGAAAGTGTGGCTTTCCAAGGAGTTATCTACAAACCAATTTTATGCTGGACAACTCAGGATGCTTGGATAAGCAGGCCATGAGCCCATGAGACTTGGTTGGGAGGAGCCTAAATTACATCCAAAAAAGGTCTGCCAAGTAAGACAATTGGAAGAGTAAGGACAAATGTGGAGAAGATAACTTCTAGTCAAATCAATTTCAAGTCCATAGATAACTTGGAACAAGATACAATGAGATTCAGAATCAATGAACTAGCATTCTCAGCACATATCAACAAAATACAATTACAAGGTGCACAACAATACATATGCTACTTCCGTAATATACACCAAGATAATAACTTCTTTGATACGAAAGCATTATAAGAAACCCATTATCTGACAGGGATTCAGGATGCTACCACTGGTTATAATATCAAGTAAATATATGTAGTTTGGGACATGAAAAATGTATGAAATGTGTTCATATACCTATGCTACAAAATAATGCATAAGCGAAGCCAGATCTGTGATCAGTATGACTCACTATGCTATTAGTTAATTTCCACAAGGAACCATGTGAGAAGTTAACCTTTGCTATCAATTGCTAATACACACTTTTGCACTTCATTTGTAATGAGTTATCGAACTCACTTTGTGTCTTCAACATATATTTGAACAGAATGAAGTAAACCATTGCAAAGATCACAATCTCTGAATTATAGGTTCTTCTGTGACACAACACATTTACATATTGTATCACCACCATAATATAAGGATAAAGATGCAAAGACATGCACGATAACAGCAGGTGCACTTAGTCAGTACTCAGGCAAATACAGCAGTAGAAGCATGATGCAAAAACATGCATAATGACAGTATATCCAATTAGTGAGGACTTAGGACAGCATGATAGTAGAAGCATTGCAAACCTTTGCACACTCATTACGAGCCTGATTCCAATCTATCTGATCATATGGGCAATTGAATATCTCCTTTCTTAATGATAAGACTATGGGTGTAATTGGACCAGTAAACCTCTTCCCATATATATATGACATGGGCAAGTAAACCATCCGGCAATGGCACCACATTCGTCCTGTAAACAAGAATACATGTTAAAGTTGCCCTCTGAACACATAGACAATCTAGTTTGGAAATGAAAATTGCTGATATACATGAAACCTATACATAAATGCAAAAGATAAAAAAAATGGCCATGACTACAATTTGGATGATGCCTTCTGTTAATGCTATTTCTCATTTTCACTTGTTTGAAAGATAGTTATCTGCTGCATCCTACTCAAACTACCTGATGAATCTAGTTATCCCTACCCTGTAGAAAAACCAACAAACCAAACAGAGGAATAAGATCATTGTAGTCAGCCCTCAAATAGTTGGGACTTACACAACTTAACGATCACAATGATAAATGTTCATGGGCTATGAATAGAAAACCTTGATGAATTACCAGCAGGCATGGACATAGTAGAGAAGATCCAATGCTTCAAGCAGAAAATTCAAACGGATGGTCAATCTCAAAGTAGAATTGGCATTGTGTTCTATCTTTGTTTTCATGTAATCAGACGCTATGAATAGAAAACATTGATGCAAATACCATAAGGCATAGACATAGTAGAGAAGGTCCAGTGATCCAAGTAGAAAAGTCAAATGGATGCTCGATCTCAAAATAGAATGGCCGTTGTCAAGAATTTCAATTTCATCACTACTAGTAGCATGAACAAATATCTGTGATGATGTGTAATACTGCTAGAGTTTAGGCAAAGGTATAAAAAGCATACACGAAGTTTATTGAAATTCATAAAAAGGTGAGCAACCCAAATTCAGAGATAATGGAGTTCTGATAAAAATAGTTAAAAGAATTAAACTATGCATAAATTTACTGTTACATAATACTGCAATTTTCATGTGAAAAGTTGGGGACATATCTAGTCTCCCCAAGTAATCATATACTACATCTTAACCCAAAGAAGTACCCAGAAGAAATAAATTAATTGTATTGGTAACTAAGCTACATGTAACTTGAACATAGTTAGAATTTCCATGTAGAAATTCGCTCTTCAATTTTCAAGTCACAAAGAAGTTACTTCTACCTAATATGGTCATGGCCTGCAACAGAAACTATAGATTAGGTGCATTGCCTGTGACACATTATATATTCTTGTGAATGTATGAAGAGTTACAAAATCAGTTCTAAGAATTGAAATTATCTTAGTATTACTTTGCTTGTGTTCGGAAATCAATCATAACTGAAGTTCAATTTCAATGGACAAAAGTAATCTTATGTGTTCTTATTTACTACTATTGCAGTAGGCAGTAGGCAGTAGGCAGTAGGCAGTAGGCAGTAGGCAGTAGGCAGTAGGCAGTAGGCAGTAGGCAGTAGGCAGTAGGCAGTAGGCAGTAGGCAGTAGGCAGTAGGCAGTAGGCAGTAGGCAGTAGGCAGTAGGCAGTAGGCAGTAGGCAGTAGGCAGTAGGCAGTAGGCAGTAGGCAGTAGGCAGTAGGCAGTAGGCAGTCTCCACAATAAAAAAAGGTTTTACCAATTACAATTCAGATTTCTATGAGACAATTTTTTATGCTTTTAAATCCTTTTCTTGATTTAAATCAGATATCCTACTCATATTGTACTACAAAAAATATATACCTGGATGAACTGGTAGAATGTATGGCAATAACCACATTTCTGGTGGCAAAGGATTGTTACCAGACCAGTCAAACACTCCAAGAACCTATATGAAATTCAGTACAAAAGAATCAAGGCTCTTCTAATGTATATGTGGCATAAGTAACAAATAGAGTAAAAGCAGTGAAAAAACTCCTTGTGCACCCTACCAATGGAGATATTAGGTTAAGCATTACCATATGTTTCTGTGACAAGAACCTTGATGGAAGGGAGATATCAGGTTAAGTGTTACCATATGTTTCTGTGACAAGAACCTTGATGGAAGGGAGATATCAGGTTAAGTGTTACCATATGTTTCTGTGACAAGAACCTTGATGGAAGCAAAGCATGTGACTAGTGTAATCAACCGACAAATATTGAGTTGTTTACTAAGATAGCTGTCTTTGACTTATGGAATACATGGATGTCGAATTTTAATTAATAAAAAATTAATACAAGAAAGACACTATTACCTACCGATAGCCACATCTTTCCCCATGATGTTATGCAAGTTGCAGCGCCATGGTCTAAGATCCATTTTCTCCCTTTTTCCATTGCCCCATCTCCATCATCAGGTCCTTGGCCAAGCAACCTTAGAATAACATAAGTCAACACTGAACCAAACATAGTACTATCACCCTCAATATGCAAGCCCCACCCTCCATCTCTGTTCTGCAATACATTAAAAAAGGAAAAAAAAAAAAAACAGCTGAATCACAACTAAGCAAAGAAATTCTAGATCAATTTTATCAAAAAGGAAATGGAAAGAATATGATGCCTGATGATTGTACAGATAACGACATATCTCCTTCTGGTGTTCAGGTGTCAGAACAGTATTTAGAGCTCCAGTAACATGTAAAGTTATTATCTGCAGGTAACAGGTAACAAATCAAAGCACAAAAAGTTATTAATCGCCTGATATGAGATATTCAGATTGGGTATCTTGTCTGATAAGACTCCCATCATTGCCAAAATTCAAGCTTTCACTGGCATTCCGAAAGACTAATAAGTTGAGTTTTTAAATAAAAGTAAAACATTCACATAAAAACGATCAAGGAAAAAATTTTGCAGAAGCATTAACTAGAAAGAAGGGTTAAGCTCTTATAATTTTTTTATCAAAAGATTCAAAAAAATACCAATCCTGGCATAAGAAACATTGGACCACCATAATCCCCAGCCCAATGTCCATCATGTGCTTGGAGAGTAGATATACGGCTAATGGCCTTTCTTAAGACAGTCTCCAGAGTTGCTTCTGTGACATTTTCATCATCTTGAATCCTGATTATAGAATCGTCCATGTCAAGTGGATTCTCCTTTGCAAACTGCACTAAAGCAAAGAAAATGATAACTACAAATTGTCTCCATAAAAGATAATAAGTTTCTCTGAGAACTAGCACTTCAGCAGCTTAATAAAATAACAGCGCCATTACTTTCAAGCAATGAAAGACCTACGGACAAATTTTTTTTAAAAAAAAAGTAAAAAACAATTAACTGAATGATGGAGTTGAAGTATTTGATTTTGATTAAACCAAATAAAGTACTCGAATTAAGGTGTCATTTATTTTGTTTTCAGCGAGGATAACATCTTTAAAAAGTTGCTTTTCGCCCAAAAAAAAATACTTGCTGAAAGTTGAGTTCAAATATTCGATTATACCCAATAAACCAATTCCTCTAGGCTCTAGCAAATGGAGTAAAATAAGCATTAATCATGTCTTTTCTAATAAACAAAACAGATACCAGGTTGTCTTTCCTTTTCATTTCTTCTTTGTTATGCAATGAAGTCAACTATTATTCCTTTTTTAGTTCCTTCAGCTTTCTATGCAAATGTTTCCAGTTCTTAATCTTCTACAATCGTACACAAACCTACGATGACTTTCTATGGGGAAAAAAATCTGACCTATACCTCGTACCTGCAACCGCATAAGCAGATCGGAGCTGTGCTTCTTCTCGAACCGGCTTTCGCGGAAAGCCTCACGTACCCTCTCCACCTCCTCGATTTCCTCGGGCGTGCCGAGGTTCGGGTCGAACTCCCACACCTGTCTTCCGACATGATTGTTGGTGGTCCGCAGCCAGGGGCTGCCACCCTCCGCGATCTTGAGCCTCCACATTGTTGGGTCGAAGATGGATAGTATCAGGCTACCCTAGTAAAATCTAGGGCTACGAGTTCACGCCTGGGTCAGTATCCAGCAGAGGACGAGACGCCACCGCGGTTCACTCCCTCACCGCCTCCACCGCGTTCACTGCAGTGGCCTCGCGTTTCAACCTGTCAGATAAATGGAAGAAGATCGTCGGAGATCGCCTCGCGTCTCCGATGCTAGGGATCGGAGTAGAAGGGGACCCAGAGGCGTCACTCGTCGCTGGGGGAAGCAAGCGAGTGATCCGTCCAAACATATAGAAGAGGAGATTTCACTTGACCTCCAAAACTATCACAATTTTAGAATCACTCCCCGTGTACTAATTTCCCTTTGTAAAGTTCTAATAATCTCTGCTGTAAAATTTAAAAAAGTTCCACATATTTACCGACCCTTAAAATAGGTCGTCAAATCTTTTTTTTATTTCAGTATTATTCTAAAAAATTGTTTTAGAATAACTGAGTGATCCTGACCAACTAATAAAAAACTAATATAATATTATTTTAATATAGTGATTTGTATAAGTAATTTTATTTTAGATTATCATAGCTACCTAATAATTACTACAATAATTAAAATAATAATATTTTTAATAAAAAACACCGTAACATATAAATCCAGAAGCGCTCTGTATTTTTAGGATTATTGTCCCACTAGATATCTATATTTTAAGGATTATTGTCCCATAAAAAACATCTCTCTGGTAGGTTAAAATTGAGGTTCAATTCTTAAACACTTAATTAACAAGCCTAATCACCGTAACTCCGGGACTATTCTCTTCTATTCTTAATCTTTATCTATGTGCCATCGGCTCGATAGTACAATGATTTTAATTATGGAGCGAACTTGCTAAATGTCTGTATTTCATAATTATAATTTACACACTAAAACTCAATTTCAATCTTATTAAAAAAAAATAATTATTTTCTATCAAATAATACTTAATTTTCACTATCCATCTGACCAAAGGTATTTCAAATTAATCCCGGAGTAATGATATAACGGCTATGTTCTCTATCGGATAATTAAAGAATCTAAGATTTAAGTTACAATTATAATATATTGTAGGAGATTTTTCTTCCAGTAAAAACATGTTTAAAAATATTGATCGTCAAGATGAACTTAATACTTCTCGATTTATCCCGATAGTTAATGAGAAATTTTTATATGATTAAATCCATCAATTGTAAGATTAATCAATTCGAATGACTCGATAATAGATGATAATTAAAAAAATAATTAAAAAATCTCAAACTATATATATATATATATTTATATATATAATTTAAGTGTTTGAATTTCGTGCAATTTCTATTTTACTTAATAGCTAAATTTAAAATATAATTTATATAGATTAACTTTCAAAATATTCATATACATGTGAATCAGGTGGTATCCATTTATTGAAGTATTTATGATGAAAAGAAACGGGATGGTTTGTGTTGTTGTTTTTGACTGAATGAGACTCGCATGAATGATACAAACTGCAAGTGAGATGGAGATTTTGATTATGTTCAAACTTTCCATCTTAATATATGAAGGTGAGTAATATCGAAATTTGGCAGATCTAGTATATCTTTTCCTATGTCTTAACCGTTTGCATTAATAATTAGTAGACATCAATAATTTACATCTTTTGTATTAGTTTAAGAAATGATTAGCGGAAAGTTAGACGAATAAATCATCTTTTGTCATATGTATATAAGATTAATATCGTCTCCTTAGGACGGTACGATGCTTAAAGTATAAAATGTTGCCATATGGAATATTGGGATCGAAAATCAACGTGTTTGAGTATGTCTTTCTCGATATCTTGATCATCTATACTAATGATTAGTAATCATCTATAATTTAACTCCTCAGTATTAGTTTAGATATTGATTTACGATGATATTAGGATAAGTGGATCATCTTTTATCATATGTGTAAGATTAAAATCACTCTCAAAGCTATGATGCAATGATAAAGACGTCCAGTTGTATCTAAGAGGCCTACGGTTATCGAGACTCCAACCTGATTAATTAATCAATTTTCTTTTATATATAAGATTAATGTTGCCCCGGCACGCCCCCGCACGTGTTTGATGGATTCACGTAGTCCACTTGTAGTTGGTTAAGAATCTAAATACATGAATTAATAAAAAAAGTATAAGCTTATATTAATATCATTTTATGTTATTTAGAAATTTATAAGACTTAATTATTATTGGACCTGTCTCGCTCGAATCGCCGATCACTTTTGTGGGGTTGAGGCGGAGAAAAATAAAACTAGAACTTGTGATTATTATTAGCAATGAAAGCGATCTTCATTGCTAATGACACTCTTCCACTATCATCTTCACGTGTCTCCTATTTATTTACAGCTGTCCGTCATTGTTTTCTTCCTTGAAAGAAAGGATAAAAAATAAAATAAAACTAAAAAAAAAAGGAAAGAGACAAAATATGTGTTATGTATATATAAATAAAAAAATTTAAAGAAATCTTTCAAAATAAATTCATTGATAAAGAGTTACTGCATTCTAAAAAAAGAGACCTTTCTCTATTCTCATTTTAAAACTATGCTTAATTTTTAAAATAACTTTATTTATATAATGAAATATATTATAATAACTTTTGTCAAACTTTTAACTGACTGTTTTATATATATATTAAAATAAGTTCAACTAAATGCTGGTGCAAAGTTGAATCGAAAATATTTTTAAATAAAAATTAAAAGAAACGTTGCTTTTGATATTTAATAATAATAATAATAATAATAATAATCCCAATGTAATAGTCTGTTTAGGAGGTGATGGTGGTGTTGGTGATGATGATAGTGGTGGTGAAAGAAGGGTAAGGAAAAAGAATTAATTTTATTTGGAAAGAAGGTGAGGGAAGGATAAAGGGGAGGGAAGTGAAATTTTTATAACTCCTTACCTCTTAAATGATCTATTTCATTACATCATGATTTGAGAGGTAAAGAATACCCTTCCTTTTTTTCTCTTGCCTTTCCATTAAATCTCTTTTCACGCCATCTACGCAAATTTCTTCCCCTCCCCTCCTCTCTCTCTCTCTCTCTCTCCCTTCAAATGACCGTTTTGCCCTCTCTTTTCTTTGATTTTTTTTAGTTTTATTTTTAAAATTAATTTTATTTATTATTAATTTTTCATTCATACTCATATATTTTTAAGTTTTTATTTAATTTTAATTTTTTAATCAATTTTATTTATTATTTTTCATTAATACTTATATATTTTAATTTTATTTTTTTAATTAATTTTATTTATTATTTTTTCATTAATACTTATATATTTTTAAATTTTATTTAATTTTTATTTAGTTTTATTTTTTTAATTAATTTTATTTATTATTTTATTTCATTTTAATATTTATTTATTTTTATTTCTTTAAGCAATTTTGTTTATTATTTTTTTATCAAATTTTTAAATTTTTTTATTTTATATAATTTTTAACATAAGTTAGAATCTCTCTCTTCCTTTAAATTACCTTCCTAATTCGATACTTAAATTACCCCTATCCAACTCTTGACACATGTCAGACCTTTTTCTCTCTTTAAATCATCCATCCCTCCAACCCTTGACACATAACACATGTCAGAATCTCTCACCCTCTTTAAATTACTCATCCTCCAACCATTGATACCTATCAAAACACTCCCTTAATTTAAATTAGTCATTCTCCAACCATTGACATCTGTCAAGACTGTTAGGACCAACATGTAGCTAGAGGGGGGGTGAATAGCTCAGCGCGATCTCGTGCTCGTCGTTGCTTGCTTCTTGTGATGAAATGCAGCGGAAAATATAAAGAAACAACCACAACAACGCTAACTTGAGGATTTACTTTGTATCTACCTCACAAGAGATGACTAGTCCAAGGATCCACACACTCACGCACCCTCCACTAATAAAACACTCCTTTACGGTAACTACCGAAGGCGGAGAAGCCTTACAACACTCTCAATACAAGAAGTAAAGAAAGGGAAAACAAACTACAAGCAAAAGCTTACAAGATATGCACTGAAAACCCTAACCCTAACTTCTTGTTGTAGCCCGCCTCTTGATCTTGGATCACCAGCAAACCTTGCTCCAAGAACCCTCAAGAACTGGCGGTAGAGTAGAGAAAAACCTATGGAGAGCTGCTGTGCTCGTGGAGAAGAAAGCCGAGAGATGTGTCGAAGACGAAACGCACGCCAACAGCTATATCCTGCGCCAACGGTCAAATCTCAATCGATTGGGGAGGCTTTGAATCGATCGGTCGATCGATGCAGAGCGCCTCTATACTCTCGAGAATAGCCTGGATCGATCGGCCGATCGATCCAAGGCTTATCGCGCGAAGTGGCAGCTCCCAATCGATCAGTCGATGGATTGGAGGCTCCCAATCGATCGGTCGATCGATTGGGAGGCTTTCTGTGCGATCGACGATTCTCCCCAATCGATCCACTGATCGATTGGGAGAAGACTTGTCGCAGGGACTCGCCCAATCAACCAGTCGATCGATTGGGCATGAGCCAATCGATCGGCTGATCGATCCAGCTCCTGTTTTTGCCCAAAAACAAGTCCAAAGTCTCCTACACCAACATCCAGTCAACCATGACATGTTGGTACATCATGCCTAGCATCCGGTCACCCTTGACCTGCTAGGACTCGTTCACCAAGTGTCCGGTCAATCCCTTTGACCCACTTGGACTTTCCTTCTCGTGCCAAGTATCCGGTCAATCCCTTTGACCTACTTGGACTTTCCTCCTCGTGCCAAGTATCCAGTCAATCCCTTTGACCTACTTGGTTTTTCCAACACCAGATGTTCGATCAGCCTTGATCCATCTGGATTTCCTCGTGTCTGGCTTCACTCACCAGGGCTTTCCCAATTGCCTGGCTTCACGCACCAGGACTTTCAACTGCCTAATTTCACTCACTAGGACTTCCACCTGGCTTCACTCACCAGGATTTTCCAGCTGCCTAGCTTCACTCACTAGGTCTTTCACCTAGCTTCACTCACTAGGATTTCCCATCTGCCTGGTTTCACTCACCAGGACTTTCCTTCTGCCTAGCTTCACTCACTAAGCCTTTCAAGTCAAGTATCCAGTCAACCTTGACCTACTTGACTCTCCTTCACAATCTCTCCACATGAACAATCGCACCTGCAATCTCCATGTGTTGTCTACATGTATTGTCAAACATCGAAACCCAAACATCAAGACTCGAGCTTGACTCAGTCCAAGCTCAGTCAACTTAGTCAATCTTGACCTGGGGAATATTGCACCAACAATCTCCTCCTTTTTTATGTTTGACAATACTATTAGAGTGTATACTGAAAGCCTAAGCTTTTGTAAACATTTATTTTAAATAAAGAATCATATTTGGTCAAATTGTCTACATTTAGTTGTAGTTGTTCAATTAATTTATATTGTAGATAACATAGTATGTGGTGCCACATACAGAAGATGATGTTATCAGTACCTTATAAATTATAAACAGTAGCTCACGACCAAAATGGAAAAGAACAAACCATTGGAAGGTCGTAATGTAATTAGGAATTAGTTTATCTTGACTATATGATTACACTAGTACACTTAGAGTGTATTGAGTAGGACCATTAGAGGTCGTTTCTTTTATACTGACTTTATAGAGGAACAAAGACCTTAGTTATTATGGAAGTCTGTGCTCTTAATCCTAATATAATAACAAGCACATATATTTGATATTTATTTTTTAATTTATCAATGGGTGAGATTTAGTTCGATAAATCAATAAGCCCGATAAGTTGGGAAATGATATCACTTATAGTGTGTGTTGTTGATTATAGAAGGAAACTGTGTCCTAGAAATCTAGGTTGATAATGTCCCCAAGATGAGCTCATAAGGATTGTCATGTTAAACCCTGCAGGTGGACTCAGTCCGACATGATGATAAGGTTGAGTGGTACTATTCTTGGATTAAGATATTAATTAAATGAGTTGTCAGTAACTCACTTAATTAGTGGACATTCGACATCTTAAACACAGGGAGACTAACACACTCATAATAAGAAGGAGCCTAAAAATGTAATTTGGGATTGATGCGGTAGTTCAATAATAGTTCTCTAGTGGAATGAATTATTATTGATAAAATTAAGTTGGGTGTTCGGGGCGAACACGGGATGCTTAATTTTATCGGGAGACCAAAACCAATTCCTCCTCTCGGTCCCTATCGTAGCCTCTTATTTATAGAGTACTATACCCACCTATACCCACCTTCGTACCCATGATGTAGGGGTCGGCCAAGCTAGCTTGTGGTTCAAAAGCCTTGGTTCATGGGTGGCCGACCCTAGCTTGAACCCAAGCTTAGGTGGTCGGCCCCCATTAAATTTTAAAAAAATTTAATTTTAAATTTTTCTTATGTGAAAGATATAATTTATTGGAGAGATTAAAAATTAAAATATCTCTTTTAAAAGGATCTACAAAAGATTAAAGAAAGAGATTAGATCTTTTTCCTTATTTGTAGATTGGAAAGATATTTTATTTTTCTTCTTTATAAATTATTCACATGTAGAAAAATTAAAATTATAGAAATTTCTTTTTGTCAACCATGAAGGGATTTTAAAGGGAAATTTTATTTTTTAAAATTTTCGAAGACAAATAAGGAATTTTAATTGTTGATTGAAATTGTCTTGTTTACTCTTATTGAGGTGGCCGACCATGATATGTTTGATTAGGAAATTTTATTTAATTTTTCTTAATTAATTGTTGTCAAGGAAAGTTAAGGAAATTTTATTGTAATTAAATTTTCTTATTTTCCAAAGCTAAGGAATATAAAAGAGGAGGTTGGGGTGCCTTCATGAGACACAACTTCTATTATTCTCTCCCTCTTTTTCCTTAGTGTTGTGGCCGGCCATCCTCTCTCCCTCTCTTCCTCTTTGTGGTGGCCGAAACTCTTCCTTGCTTGGAGCTTTTGTGGTGGCCGGATACTACTTGGAGAAGAAGAAGAAGAAGAAGAAGAGAAAGCTTGCATCCCTTGGAGCTTAGTTGGTGGAAAAAGTTCTTCATCCTTGGATTTTGGTGCTTGGCCGAAACTTGAAGGAAGAAGAAGAAGGTGCTCGGTGGTCCTCATCTTGGAAGATCGTTGCCCACACAACGTCCGAGGTTAGAAGAGGAATACGGTAGAAGATCAAGAGGTCTTTCTAAAAGGTATAACTAGTATTTTTCCTTTCCGCATCATACTAGTTATTTTTGGAAATAATACCAAATACAAGAGGCATGCGATTCTAGTATTTCGAATTTGTTTTTGATGTTGTGTTCTTTTGTTTTTCTTTTCCTTGTGATTTGATTGTTCTTTTCGGTTGACCTAAAGTTATTTAAGGAAATTAAATATTAACTTTCCTTAAAAGGCTTTGTCTAGGCGGTGGTAGTTGTTCCCATATCCAAGAAGGCATGTGCCTCGCCATGCAGTCCTGGAAGCCAATTTTGGAAACTAATATTTAATGAAATTAATAACTTAGGTGATTTGGATCGAACGTGTTAAGTTCCGCAGGAGATCCGAGTTTAAACATAAAAGAACAAATAGATTAAACTTTGGATCAAACGTGTTAAGTTCCGCAGGCGATCCAAGTTTACTTTAAAAGAACACATGGTAGCTAGGAAAAGGTTCAGACCTTTGTACAAAATTTTTATACAGTGGAACCATTAGGTTTTCCGAGTAGCAACCAACAAATACCACATTTAAGTTAGGCTAATCTCATAGCCTCAACTCCCTTCATGCCACTAGGTAATAAAGGCGTAAGTTAAGTGTTAGGACCAAAAGTAGCTAGAGGGGGGGGGTGAATAGCTCGTCGCGTTCGCTCGGTGCTTGGCATTGCTTGTTCCTTCAAAGATGTGCAGCGGAAATACAAAGAAACAAATCACACAACGCTAACAAGGTTGGTTTACTTGGTATCCACCTCACAAGAGGTGACTAGTCCAAGAATCCACACCTACGCACGCACCCTCCACTAATAAAACTCTCCTTTATGGTAACTACCAAGGGCGGAGAAGCCCTACAAGACTCAGTACACGAAGAGAGGGAAAGGATACAAGAAATACAAGCTTACAAGCTTACAATGAGTATAAACCCTAACCCTAGCTTCTCTTCTTGGCTTTGATCCGCCTCTTGACTTGGAAAACTTCCAAGATCCTTCAAGAACTGGCGATCTGAGCTTTGTGAGTGCTGTGGAGGAGCTGGCGAGAAATCTGGAGTGAATCGGAGAAGAGATTGCTGCAGCCAACGCACTCCTGCAGCTCAAATACGACGCAACGGTCGGATCCCGATCGATTCGAATATTCCCAATCGATCAGGGAGGCTTTGGATCGATCCACGGATCGATCCAGAGCGCCTCTGTGCTCTGGAAAAACGCCTGGATCGATCCACGGATCGATCCAGCGCTTATCGCGCAAAGCAGCCACGTCCCAATGGATCCACTGATCGATTTAGACATCTGGATCGATCTACGAATCGATCCAGAGGCTCTCTGTTCGCTAAGAAAGGCCTGGATCGATCCACTGATCGATCCAGCACTTGGTTTTTGCCCAAAATCAAGTCACAAGCCTCTCAAACCAACATCCGGTCAACCTTGACCTGTTGATACATCATGCCTAGCATCTGGTCACTCCTTTGACCTGCTAGGACTTTCCACCAAGTGTCTGGTCAATCCCTTTGACCCACTTGGACTTTACTCGTCGTGCCAAGTATCCGGTCACTCTCTTGTCCTACTTGGACTTCCACCAGATGTCTGATCATCCTTGATCCATCTGGATTTTCCCTTGCCTGGCTTTACTCACCAGGACTTTCACCTGGCTTCACTCACCAGGATTTCCTTCTGCCTAGCTTCACTCACTAGGACTTTCACCTGGCTTCACTCACCAGGATTTCCAATCTGCCTAGCTTCACTCACTAGGACTTTCACCTGGCTTCACTCACCAGGACTTTCACCTGCCTAGCTTCACTCACTAGGACTTTCACCTGGCTTCACTCACCAGGATTTCCAATCTGCCTAGCTTCACTCACTAGGACTTTCACCGGCTTCACTCACGGGACTTTCACCGCCTAGCTTCACTCACTAGGGCTTTCCTTCCGCTTCACTCACCGGGACTTTCACTGCCTAACATACTTACGATTGGACTTCCTGTCAGTGTCAGGTCCTCTTGACCTACTTGACTCTCCTTCAATCACACCGATCAATCCCTCAATCTCCCACATGAACAATCGCACCTGCATTGTCCATGTGTCTACATGTATTGTCAAACATCGAAACTATGACTAAGACCCAAGCTTGGTCAACTCAGTCAACCTTGACCTAAAGGATATTGCACCAACAATCTCCCCCTTTTTGATGTTTGACAATACCTTTAAGTTAGGACCATTCTGAGTTAAGCTAGTCCCATAGCCTTAACTCCATTCATGCCAAAAGTATGAATGTTGGTTCCCTTCATTCTCCCCCTATGAGCTCCCCCATAGGTAATGAAAGCCTAGCTTAAACCACACATTCTCCCCCTATTGGCACACATCAAACCATCTTTGAGCACACATCAACCCATGCCTCAATTTTAGGCACACTTCAACAAATGCCCCATTGTTGAAAACTCTCCCCCTGAAGAGTTGCTCATCGTTGTTCACAACTTCACTCGTTGTGGTCAACACGATAATGAAGGTCCCATACCCTTCATTAACCTTAACCCTACATTCTCCCCCAATGTAGGCAAATGCCCATCCTTGAGCATTATCCACTTGAAGCCACTTGAACAATGAGGATATCCACTCCCCACTAAAGTTCAAACGCTCAACTTTGAGCATGTTCTTAACGGAAGGTTGACCACCTTCCAAGGTTCATGAAAAATAATTTTCATGTCTTTAAAGAGTCCCTCCCCCTAAAGACATGGTGGTAACTTCTGTCATTGCACCAACAATGACTTGGAATTCCTAAACCTTTAGGAAACCCAAATTTAGAAGTTTTGAGGTTCAAATATTCAAAATTTGAAACAAACCTCAACCTAAACTTCAACGAAGTCTTCCTTAACCAATCCATCCTTGTTTTCACATGAAAACACCCTTTGTATGTATACAAATGTATTTTAGGGGTTTGGAATGGTTACCTAGACTCAAAGAGGTTCAAAGATGCTGAAATCAAGCCTTCCCAGCCAAAATCAGCAACTTGGATCGATTGGAGTTGGGTTCCAATCGATTGAACCTTTCTGAATCGATCCACTGATCGATTCAGACTACCTGGATCGATCGGCTGATCGATCCAGAGAGCTTCTGCTCGTGGGAGACTTGCCTTCTGAATCGATCCACGGATCGATTCAGGCACTCCAATCGATCCATGGATCGATCGGAGCTCTGATAGTTGCTGAAATTCCATTTCAGTCAACTTCAGAAACCCCTAGAAAATTCTACAAAAATCTAAAAATCATGAAATTTCATGTAGACATTATTTAGGGCATATACTATCAAAGAAAAATAGTTTTCTATGAAAATACTTCATATTTTCAAAGATTGACACAAACTTGAAAACTTGCAAAAACCTTAGTGTTTTCTTCAAGTTTGTGTCTAACTATTCAACGGTGATTACTATCAAAAGATAGCCTTCACCAAGGTTTTTCAAAAACATTTTAAAAACATTTTCAAAACCAATATCCCATCATGTTCCTTGGGCATAATGCACATGACTTGTACATTAGCTTTCCCAATGATGGGAAAACACATAACTATGTGTTTTGATGAACCTAAAAACTCAAAAGAATGCACTAAATCAACATCTTGAGCTTTGTTCATCATCATAACATCTCACTTGTATCTAATGTGCACTAAAACACGGACAAGTCACCTTATAGTCCTTGTGAGATGTGAGATTTTGATTTTTCCCTAATCTAGGGATCATGCATATCTATCTAGGCATTCTAGAGATATTAGACATCCACCTAGGATGTCACTTGTCAATAATTGTTGTTAAATGCTATTCGTCCTTAATTACAAGGAATTAAACTTAATGCATGATTATGTTATGGCATACATCAAAAGAAAATAATTTTCAAAAGAAAATATCCTATTACTACATGATGTATGAATGTCATGACATGGTATTTTTGGAGTTTTCATAATAAAACAATGAATTCAAAAATAGACATGATGTCATGGCATATGATGGGCAAACAATCATGGCAATGTTTAGCATAAAGAAAATATACCTAGATTACCTATCTAAATATCCTTAATCACTTAGCTAAACTCAAAATATACCACTTGTTTTAACTTAAAACGATACCACTTGTTTTAATTTAAAACATTAAACCTAGATTGCCCTAAATGCTTCAAAGAAATGCCAAAACCTAAATTGACATTTCTTATTTCTCTTGATTTGTTTATGCCACTTAATAATTAAACATATCCTCAAATGTTGGCATATTTCATTTTTCCACAAGAGTAGCACTAAGAAAATACCAAAGTCCCAACTTGGTATTTTTTATATTTTTCTAATTTGTGCCTTTTTAAGATAAAATCAAATTTTCCACCAATAGACACATGTTACTCTTTCAAGAAGTAATCAATAGGTCCATTTCATTTTCAAAGGTTAACTAAAACCTTGAAAATGCTCCTTGAGTGTCAATTTCCTCAAAGTTGGGTTAACTACCCTTCTAATCGGAGTTGACACTCTCTAACCCATCTATGGGGTAGAGAAGATGCTCCTAGGAACCCAACACCTATTGGTGCTCCTTGGATGCTCTAGGTACTCACTAGGGATAACTTCCCTAGATACCTTCCTAGTGACCTTGTTGGGCTTCTTAGAAGCCTTGGTCACACTTTCTAGGTCAATTCTAGGGATAACCTCCCTTGTGACCTTGTTTGTGACTTTCTTAGACTTCTTAGAAGTCTTAGTCACATTTATTGCAAAAATACTCTTAGGGATGACTTCCCTAGTATTTTTGGCTTGACCACTAAACCTAGGGTTTGTTCCATAACTATATGGAACTCTATGGTAAGAGGGCACATCCTTCTTAGCCTTTGGTCTGTATCCCAAACCTCTATGGCCATTGGATGGCTTTTGTACCCCTAAACCTAGGTTATGCTCATTTTGCCCTAATAGGATATTTTCCATCCTTTTTAGGGTCTTTTCCATTTTATCAAGTCTTGACCTCAAGACTTGATTTTCCATCACTAAGTCCTTAGTTTTTGGTTTTCCATTAAGTTCATGAGCATTTTTGTGCCTAGGCTTGTAGATACAATCCTTAGAGTTCTTGCCTAGACTTTTACTTACATTCCTAGCCTTAGGTGTAGTAGTTTTAGCATGAAAAGCTATATGTTTTTCTTTAACGCTATCATGCTTTCTATTTTCATGGTAAATAGCATTAAAATGATATAAGTTAGAACTATCATGCTTTTTACCATAATGTAAAGGGGGTAGGCTCAATAAATGTTACCTTCTTCTTTACCTTGGAGGCTCCCCCTTGACGAATGCCTCCTTGAGCCTTGACCATCTTCTTCCCCTTGGGGCATTGACTTCGGTAATGCCCTTTTTGGTTGCAAGAAAAGCACACAATGTGCTCCTTGCTCCTTTTTATTCCGGGGATGGTCTCCTTGGGCTTCTCCTTGCCCTTTTGTGTCACTTGGCCCTTCTTCTTGGCCAAGTTGGGACACTTGCTCTTGTAGTGCCCATGTTCCCTACATTCAAAGCATATAATATGATTTTTATTATTAATTGAAATATTTATACCTTTTCTTGTAGGGGTGGCAGCTTTTCCTTTGGATCCGGAGGTAGAAGCTTCCTCTTGATCGAACCTTGATTCCCCTCCATTTGATTTTTCTTGACTTGTGGAGGTAGAAGCTTCTTCCTCCCCTTCTTCTCTTGACCCGGATGTAGAAGCTTCTCCTTCTTCTTGATCCGGTGTCACCAAGAATTGCTCCCCCTCAATCCTAGAGGTGGAGGCTTCATCATCTTGAATATGAAACAAGGAGTATGCTCCCTCCTTGTTCCCTTCGTTGCATTCCCTTGAGGATGAAGCTTCTTGGATTTCTTCTTCTTCGGAGGTTGAGCATCTCTCAACCTTGGAGTCCTCCTCTTGATCTTGCTCCAAAGAGTCATCCTCTCCGGATTCTTCATGATCTTGTACAGTGGAGGGGATCTCTTCATGAAGCTTGGCCAATTTGATCCATAGTTCCTTTGCATCTTCAAATTCTCCAATTTTGCAAAGGATGGTGCTTGGCAATAAATTGACCAAGAGCTTGGTCACTTTGTCATTGGCCTCGCACCTCTGGACTTGCTCTTGGTTCCACTTGCTCCTCTTGAGAACTTTACCCTTTGAATTTCTTGGAGTCTTGAAACCTTCCATTAGAGCAAACCATTGCTCTATCTCCATCATAAGAAAATTTTCGATTCTTGATTTCCAAGAATCGAAACTCGTAGAAGTGTATGGTGGAGCCACCCTTGTGTCAAATCCAAGTCCATCTTGGAATTGCATCTTGAAGTTGAGCTTGATAAAGTCTTGAACTTGAAGAATTTGCTCCAACTTCTTCACCCTCTAGCTTTTCTTGTTACGCTTGACCCTTCCGGTGATGATTCCGGTGAAGAGCGGCCTCGCTCTGATACCACTTGTTAGGACCAAAAGTAGCTAGAGGGGGGGGGTGAATAGCTCGTCGCGTTCGCTCGGTGCTTGGCGTTGCTTGTTCCTTCAAAGATGTGCAGCGGAAATACAAAGAAACAAATCACACAACGCTAACAAGGTTGGTTTACTTGGTATCCACCTCACAAGAGGTGACTAGTCCAAGGATCCACACCTACGCACGCACCCTCCACTAATAAAACTCTCCTTTATGGTAACTACCAAGGGCGGAGAAGCCCTACAAGACTCGGTACACGAAGAGAGGGAAAGGATACAAGAAATACAAGCTTACAAGTTTACAATGAGTATAAACCCTAACCCTAGCTTCTCTTCTTGGCTTTGATCCGCCTCTTGACTTGGAAAACTTCCAAGATCCTTCAAGAACTGGCGATCTGAGCTTTGTGAGTGCTGTGGAGGAGCTGGCGAGAAATCTGGAGTGAATCGGAGAAGAGATTGCTGCAGCCAACGCACGCCTGCAGCTCAAATACGACGCAACGGTCGGATCCCAATCGATTCGAATATTCCCAATCGATCGGGGAGGCTTTGGATCGATCCACGGATCGATCCAGAGCGCCTCTGTGCTCTGGAAAAACGCCTGGATCGATCCACGGATCGATCCAGCGCTTATCGCGCAAAGCAGCCGCGTCCCAATGGATCCACTGATCGATCTGGACATCTGGATCGATCCACGAATCGATCCAGAGGATCTCTGTTCGCTAGGAAAGGCCTGGATCGATCCACTGATCGATCCAGCACTTGGTTTTTACCCAAAACTAAGTCCCAAGCCTCTCAAACCAACATCCGGTCAACCTTGACCTGTTGATACATCATGCCTAGCATCTGGTCACTCCTTTGACCTGCTAGGGCTTCCCACCAAGTGTCTGGTCAATCCCTTTGACCCACTTGGACTTTACTCGTCGTGCCAAGTATCCGGTCACTCTCTTGTCCTACTTGGACTTCCACCAGATGTCTGATCATCCTTGATCCATCTGGATTTTCCCTTGCCTGGCTTCACTCACCAGGACTTTCACCTGGCTTCACTCACCAGGATTTCCTTCTGCCTAGCTTCACTCACTAGGACTTTCACCTGGCCTCCCTCACGATTTCCAATCGCCTAGCTTCACTCACTAGGACTTTCACAGCTTCCTCACCAGGATTTCCAATCTGCCTAGCTTCACTCACTAGGACTTTCACCTGGCTTCACTCACCAGGACTTTCACCTGCCTAGCTTCACTCACTAGGACTTTCACCTGGCTTCACTCACCAGGATTTCCAATCTGCCTAGCTTCACTCACTAGGACTTTCACCTGGCTTCACTCACCAGGACTTTCACCTGCCTAGCTTCACTCACTAGGGCTTTCCTTCTGCCTGGCTTCACTCACCAGGACTTTCACTTCTGCTGCCTAACATACCAGTTAGGACTTCCTAGTCAGGTATCCGGTCACTCTTGACCTACTTGACTCTCCTTCAATCACACTGATCAATCCCTGATCAGAATCTCCCCACATGAACAACTGCACCTGCATTGTCCATGTGTCTACATGTATTGTCAAACATCGAAACTATGACCAAGACCCAAGCTTGGTCAACTCAGTCAACCTTGACCTAAAGGATATTGCACCAACATTAAGTCCTGCGTTCTCCCCCTAAGAGGGCAAACTTCCTCTTAGATAAAGGTCTAACTTAAATCCTTTCATTCTCCCCCTATTGGCACACATCAAGAAACAAAACTCTCCCCCTGAAGAGTTACCCAACATTGTTTACAACTTCACTCGTTGTTCACAACCCAATAACGAAGGTCTCATACCCTTCATTATTCTCAAACGCTCATCCGTGAGCATACATCACTTGAATAATGAAGATATTCATTCTCCATTACATTCAAATGTCCAACCTTGAGCATTTTCACTAAAGAAGGTTAACCACCATCCAAGGTGTATGAAAATAAATTTTCATGTCTTTAAAGAGTAACTCCCCCTAAATACATGCACGAAACTTCTGTCATTGCACCAACAATGACTTGGAATCCCTAAACCTTTAGGAAACCCAAAATTAGAAGTTTTGAGATTCATAAATTCAATAATGAAACCAAACCTCAACCTAAACTTCGACTTAGTCTTCTTTAACCAATCCATCCTTGTTTTAATCATGAAAACTCCCCTTAAATGTGTATAAATATGTTTTGAGGGGTTTGGAATGATTACCTAGACTAAAGATGGTCCAAAATGCTGAAATCAGGCGTTACCAGCCAAAATCAGCATTCCCAATCGATTGGAGTTGGGTCCCAATCGATTGAACCTGCTTGAAACGATCCACTGATCGATTCAGGAGGGCTGGATCGATGGGCTGATTGATCTAGCGAGCTTCTGCTCGCGGGAAATGTCTTCTCAATCGATCGCCCGATCGATTGAGGTACTCCAATCGATCGGGTGATCGATTGAAGCTCTAAAATTGCTGAAATTCCATTTCAGTCAACTTCAAAAACTCCCCAAAAATTCTACAAAATTCTAAAAATCGTGAAAATTTATATAGACACTCCTTAGGTCATATACTATCAAGGAAAAATAGCTTTCTATGAAAATACTTTCTATTTTCAAAGATTGACACAAACTTGGAAACTTGTAAAAAGTTTAGTGTTTTCTTCCAAGTTTGTGCTCAACTAATCAATGATGATTGCTATCAAAAGATAGTCTTCACCAAGGTTTTCTAAAATCATTTTAAGATCATTTTCAAAAATAATTTCCAACCATGTTCTTTGGGCTCAATGCACATGACTTGTACATTAGCTTTCTCAATGATTGGAAAACACATAACTATGTATTTTGATGAACCTAAAACTCAAAAAGAATGCATTAAATCAACATCTTGAGTTTTGTTCATCATCCTAACATCTCACTTGTATTCTATGTGTATGAAACCACATACACGTCACCTTATACTTTTTAGTGAGATGTAAACTTTGGTTTTGCCCTATTCTAGGGATTATGCATATCTATCTAGGTATTTTGAGGTTATGAACATCCACCAAGGGTGTTACTTGTTAGTAAATGTCATTTGTCCTTAATTTCAAGGGATTAAACATAATGCATGATATGTTATGGCATACATCAAAAAGAAATAATTTTCAAAAGAAAATATTCTATAACTACATGATGTATGAATGACATGACATAGTATTTTTGTATTTTTCATAATAAAATATGAATGCAAAGATAACTAAATAAATATGATGTCATGACATATGATGGGCAAGCAAAACATGGCAAATTTGCATAAATAGAATACCTAGATTATCTATCTAAGTATCATTAACCTTAGTTAACTTAAAATTAGATCCTAGATTGCCCACTATTTCCCAAGAAAATGTCAAAATCTAATTTTGACATTTCTTTTGCTTTTCCTAATTTGTGCCAATTTAAATTAAGCATATTCCTTAAATTTTTGGCACAATTTACTCTTCTAAGAGTAACCAATTTAGATTAAGGCTTAAATTGCCTCTAATTTCCCAAGAACATACCACAATCATAACTTGGTAGTTCTTATGATTTTCCTGAATGTGTCAATTTAATTTTAAAATTAAATTTCTCACATTATGGCACATCTTGCTCTTTCCATGAGTAAATCAAATACAACAAGGCTTAAATTTGCCTTTAACTTCCCAATAAAATGTCAAAAACCCAACTTGGCATTTCTTTACACTTGATTTCTTGTGCCAATTAAAATTACATCTAATTTCTCAAGTTATGGCACATTTTACTCTTACAAAAGTAACTCATTAATCCTTATCATTTTCAAAGGTTAACAATAACCTTGAAAATGCTCTTAGAGTGCCAACTTCATCATGATTGGGTTAACTATCCTTTCAATTAGAGTTGACACTCTTTAACCCATCTAAAGGGTAGAGAAAATGCTCCTAAGAATCTAACACCTATTGGTGCTCTTTGGATGCTCTAGGTACTCACTAGGAATAACTTCCCTAGATACCTTCCTGTAGGTTCGAAAAGAATTTAGATATCTCCACAATAGCATGATATTGTCCACTTCGGGCCTAGACCCTCATGGCTTTGTTCTTGGGCTCTCTCCACAAGGCCTCAAGCCAATGGAAATATCTTTTCTCTTATAAACCCATGATATTTCCCATGTGTTTTCAATATGGGACTATGTTTGCAACCTTGCAACCCCAACAATCCCCCTCTCAAACAAAAGACCATAGGCTTCCCACGTCCGATCCTCGACCCACCAGGTCTTCCTGCCCCTCGGTCCACCCGACCTACTAGGACTTCATTGCCTAGTCGCAACTAGGACTTCCTGCCTGGTGTCTGGTCCTCTTGATCCAAATATAGGAGCCCCCACTTTCTTTGTTCGAGGTCAATATTGTACCCACATGGCTCAATCAGACCATAGCTCTTGTGTGTAGGATCGAAAAGAATTTAGATATCTCCACAATAACATGATATTGTCCACTTTGGGCCTAAGCCCTCATGGTTTTGCTCTTGGGCTCTCCCCAAAAGGCCTCATGCCAATGGAGATATCTTTCTCTTATAAACCCATGATCTTTTCCATGTGTTTTCAATATGGGACTATGTTTGCAACCTTGCAACCCCAACAATCCCCCCCCCCCTCAAACAAAGGACCATGGGCTTCCCACGTCCGATCTTTGACCCACCAGGTCTTCCTGCCCCTCGGTCTACCCGACCTACTAGGACTTCCTGCCCCTCGGTCCACCCGACCTACTAGGACTTCATTGCCTAGCCGCAACTAGGACTTCCTGTCGCTCGGTCCACCCGACCTACTAGGACTTCCTGCCTGGTGTCTGGTCCTCTTGATCCGAACAAAGGAGCCCCCACTTTCTTTGTTCGAGGTCAATATTGTACTCACATGGTTCAATCAGACCATAGCTCTTGTGCACAGTCGGCGGTTAAACCTTCTGGCAGTCCGGGCTCTGATACCAATTGTAGGATCGAAAAGAATTTAGATATCTCCACAATAACATGATATTGTCCACTTTGGGCCTAAGCCCTCATGGTTTTGCTCTTGGGTTCTCCCCAAAAGGCCTCATGCCAATGGAGATATCTTTCTCTTATAAACCCATGATCTTTTCCATGTGTTTTCAATATGGGACTATGTTTGCAACCTTGCAACCCCAACATTGTGCACAGTCGGCGGTTAAACCTTCTGGCAATCCGGGCTCTGATACCAATTGTAGGTTCGAAAAGAATTTAGATATCTTTACAATAGCATGATATTGTCCACTTTAGGCCTAGACCCTTATGGCTTTGTTCTTGGGCTCTCTCCAAAAGGCCTCAAGCCAATTGAGATATCTTTTCTCTTATAAATCCATGATCTTTCCCATGTGTTTTCAATATGGGACTATGTTTGCAACCTTGCAAGCCCAACACTTCCTAGTGACCTTGTTAGGCTTCTTAGAAGCCTTGGTCACACTTTCTAGGTCAACCCTAGGGATTTCTTCCCTTGTGACCTTCTTTGTGACTTTCTTGGACTTCTTAGAAGTCTTAGTCACTTTGTTGCAAAAATACTCTTAGAAATAACCTTCCTAGTATTTTTGACTTGACCATTTGACCTAAGGTTGGTTCCATAATTATATGGAACCATATGATACGAAGGCACATCCTTTTTGATTTTAGGTTTGTATCCCAAACCCCTATGGCCAGTGGATGACCCTTGTTGTGTTAAACCTAGCCTTTGCTCATTTTGTCCTTTTAGAATACTTTTCATCCTTTTTAGGGCCTTTTCTAATTTATCAAGTCTTGACCTCAAAACTTGATTTTCCATCATTAAGTCCTTAGTTTTTGGTTTTTCATTAGATCCATGAGCAATTTTATTTTTAGGCTTGTAACTAAAATCCTTAGAATTCTTGTCTAAACTTTTATCTACCTTCCTAGACCTAGGTGTGGTAGTCTTAGCATGAAGAGTCATATGTTTTTCTTTAATTCTATCATGCTTCCTATTTTTATGGTAAATAGCATTAAAATGGTAAAAATTGGAATTAGCATGTTTTTTACCATTATTTAAGGGGATAGGCTCAATAAATGATACATTTCGTTTTACCTTTGAGGCTCCCCCTTGACTTGTGCTTCCTTCTTGAGCCTTGACCGCTTTCTTCCCCTTGGGACATTGACTTCTATAATGTCCCTTTTGGTTGCACAAAAAGTACACAATGTGCTCCTTGCTCTTCTTTGTTTAGGGAGCGGTCTCTTTGGGCTTCTCCTTGCCCTTTGGTGCCACTTGACCCTTCTTCTTGGTCAATTTAGGACACTTGCTATTGTAGTGCCCATGTTCTCTACACTCAAAACATATACTATGATTTTTATTTTTAATTGAAACATTTATACCTTCCTGTGTAGGGACTTCTCCTTGTGATCCGGAGGTAGAAGCTTCCTCTTGTTCCGATAATGGTGCTCCTCCAATAGATTTGACTTGACTTGTGGAGGTGGAAGCTTCTTTATCCTCTTCTTCTCTTGACCCGGATGTGGAAGCTTCTCCTTCTTCTTGATCTGGTGTCAAAGAAAGTTGCTCCCCCTCAATCCTAGAGGTGGAGGCTTCTTCATCTTCATCTTATATATGGAACAAAGAGTATGCTTCCTCTTTGCCCTTTTCATTGTACTCCTTTGAAGATGAAGCTTCTTGGACTTCTTCTCCTGAAGTTGAGCATCTCTGGAGTCTTCCTCCTCTTGGTCTTACTCCAATGATTCGCCCTCTTTGGATTTGTCTTGACTTGGTACAGTGGAGGGTTCTTTATGAAGCAATGCCAATTTGCTCCATAGCTCTTTGACATCTTCAAATCCTCTCCAATTTTCTCCAAGATGTTGCTCGACAATAGATTGACCAAAAGCCTGGTCACTTTGTCATTGGCCTCACATCTTTGGATTTGTTCTTGGCTCCATTTGCTTCTTTTGAGAATTTTGCCCTTTGAACTCTTTGGAGCTTTGAAGCCTTCCATGAGAGCAAACCATTGCTCTATTTCTACCATCAAGAAATTCTCGATCCTTGATCTCCAAAGATCGAAGCTCATCATTGTAAATGGTGGAGGTACCCTCGTGTCGAATCCGAGTCCATCTCGGAATTCCATCTTGAAGTTGAGCTTCTTGAATTCTTTAACTTTGATGAATTTGCTTCAACTTCTTCACCCTCTAGCTTTTTGCCCCTTCCGACGATGATTCCGATGAAGAGCAACCTTGCTATGATACCACTTGTTATGACCAAAATATAGCTAGAGGTGGGTGAATAGCTCGGCGCGATCTCGTGCTCGTCGTTGCTTGCTTCTTGTGATAAAATGCAGCGGAAAATATAAAGAAACAACCACAACAACGCTAACTCGAGGATTTACTTGGTATCCACCTCACAAGAAGTGACTAGTCCAAGGATCCACACACTCACGCACCCTCCACTAATAAAACACTCCTTTACGGTAACTACCAAAGGCGGAGAAGCTTTACAACACTCTCAATACAAGAAGTAAGGAAAGGGAAAACAAAATACAAGCAAAAGCTTACAAGATGTGCAACTTCTTGTTGTAGCCCGCCTCTTGATCTTGGATCACCAGCAAACCTTGCTCCAAGAACCCTCAAGAACTGGCGGTAGAGTGGAGAAAACCCCGTGGAGAGCTACTGTGCTCGTGGAGAAGAAAGATGAGAGATGTGTCGAAGATGAAACGCACGCCAACAGCTATATCCTGCGCCAACGGTCAAATCCCAATCGATTGGATTGCTCTCAATCGATTGGGGAGACTTTGGATCGATCGGTCGATCGATCCAGAGTGCCTTTGTGCTCTCGGGAATAGCCTGGATCGATCGGTTGATCGATCTAGGGCTTATTGCGCGAAGTCGCAGCTCCCAATTGATCAGTCGATCGATTGGAGGCTCCCAATCGATCGGCCGATCGATTGGGAGGCTTTCTGTGCGATCGACGATTCTCCCCAATCGATCCACTGATCGATTGGGAGAAGACTTGTCGCAGGGACTCGCCCAATTGATCAACCGATCGATTGGGCATGAGCCAATCGATCGACTAATCAATCCAGCTCCTGTTTTTGTTCAAAAACAAGTCCAAAGTCCCCTACACCAACATCCGGTCAACCATGACCTGTTGGTACATCATGCCTAGCATCCGGTCACCCTTGACCTGCTAGGACTCGCTCACCAAGTGTCCGGTCAATCCCTTTGACCCACTTGGACTTTCCTTCTCGTGCCAAGTATCCGGTCAATCCCTTTGACCTACTTGGGCTTTTCTCCTCGTGCCAAGTATCCAGTCAATCCCTTTGACCTACTTAGTCTTTCCAACACCAAATGTTCGATCAGCCTTGATCTATCTAGATTTACTCATGTCTGGTTTCACTCACCAGGACTTTCCAATTGTCTGGCTTCACTCACCAAGACTTTCAACTGCCTAGCTTCACTCACTAGTAGGGGTGATCACAGATCGGGTTGGTTCGGTTATTGGGATAAAAAACCATCCGACCCTACTAGATCAGATAATGCAATATCAGGACCGACATCTGGCCCTATATCCGGCGGTTTTTATGTACCAGATATCCGACGGGTTGTCAGTTATTTGGATATCCGACTCTATATCCAATGAAATATAAAATATAAATATAAGTACAATAAAAAAATAAAATATTTTAAAATGATAATAGACATTACTCATTATACGTTGTAGTAGCTAATCGGAAATAGCTAGTATAACATGTAGCAGTTTATCGGCAGTAGCTGCTACAGTGTGTAGTAGCTTATCAACAGTAGTTGTTACAAGTAGGGGTGATCGCGGATCGGGTTGGTTCGGTTATTGGGATAAAATCCTATCCGGTCCTACTAGATCAGATAATGCAATATCAGGACCCTACATCCGGCCTTATATCGAACGAATTATTTTTTTTCGGTTCGATTTGGGTCGGTATAAGCGGATTGGTCGGTTTGACGGATTGACTGCTCACCCCTACTCACTAGGACTTCCACCTGGCTTCACTCACCAGGATTTTCCAGTTGCCTAGCTTCACTCACTAGGTCTTTTACCTAGCTTCACTCACTAGGATTTCCCATCTGCCTGGCTTCACTCACCAGGACTTTCCTTCTGCCTAGCTTCACTCACTAAGCCTTTCAAGTCAAGTATCCAGTCAACCTTGACCTACTTGACTCTCCTTCACAATCTCTCCACATGAACAATCGCACCTGCAATCTCCATGTGTTGTCTACATGTATTATCAAACATCGAAACCCAAACATCAAGACTCGAGCTTGACTCAGTCCAAGCTCAGTCAACTTGGTCAACCTTGACCTGGGGAATATTGCACCAACAAAGACAACCCCCTCCCTTTAAATTACCCCTCTTCAACGCTTGACATATATCAGAACCTCTTCTCCCTTTAAATTATCCCCCTTCCAACCCTTGACACATGTCAAAATCCTTCATCCCTTTAAATGGCCCCCCTTCCAACCCTTGACACATGTCAAAATCCTTCATCCCTTTAAATGACCCTCATTCCAACCCTTGACATATGTTAAAATATCTCATTCCTTTAAATTACCCCACTTCCAACTCTTGACACATGTCAGAACTCCTCACTTTCTTTAAATTACCCATCCTTCAATCCTTGACACATGTCAAAACCTCCCCTCCCCTTAAATTATCCACTTTTCAACTCTTGACACATGTCAGAACCTCCCCTCCCCTTAAATTACCCACTCTTCAACTCTTAACACGTGTCAGAACCTCCCCTCCCCTTAAATTACCCACCCTTCTGTTGGAGTGTATACTAAAAGTCTAGCTTTTGTATACACATTTATAAGAATCACATTGGTCAAGTGTCTACATTTATATATACCAAATGTAGATGTTCAATTAATTTATATTGTAGATAACATAGTGTGTGGTGTCACACACAGAAGATCGTGTTATCGGTTCTTTATAAATTAAAAACAGTAGCTCACGACCAAGATGGAAAGGAACAAACCATTGGAAGGTCGTAGTGTAATTAGGTATTAGTTTATCTTAACTATATAATTACACTAGTACACTTAGAGTGTATTGAGCAAGACCATTTAGGGGTTGTTTCTTTTATACTAACTTTATAAAGAAACAAAGACCTCAGTTATTATGGAAGTGTGTGCTCTTAATCCTAATATAATAACAAGCACATATATTTGATATTTATTTCTTTTAATTTATCAATGGGTGAGATTTAGTTCGATAAATCAATAAGTCCGATAAGTTGAGAAATGATATCACTTATAGTGTGTGTTGTTGATTATAGAAGGAAACTGTGTCCTAGTGATCTAGGTTGATAATGTCCCCAAGAGGAGCTCATAAGGATTGTCATATTAAACCCTGCAGGTGGACTTAGTCCGATATGATGATAAGGTTGAGTGGTACTACTCTTGGACTAAGATATTAATTAAATGAGTTGTCAGTAACTCACTTAATTAATGGACATTCGATATCTTAAACACAGGGAGACTAACACACTCATAATAAGAAGGAGCCCAAAAATGTAATTTAGGATTGGTGCGGTAGTTTAATAATAGTTCTTTAGTGGAATGAATTATTATTGATGGAATTAAGTTGTGTGTTCGGGGCGAACACGGGAAGCTTAATTTCATCGAGAGACCAAAACCAATTCCTCCTCTCGGTCCCTATCGTAGCCTCTTGTATATAGAGATTTATACCCACCATATACCTACCTTCTTACCCAACAAATAGGGGTCGGCCAAGCTAAGCTTGAAGCTCAAGCTTAGGGCCGCCCAAGCCTAAAGGTTGAGCCTTAAGTTGGCCGGCCAATAGCTTGGAGCCCAAGCTTAGGTGGCCGGCCACATCATATTAAAAATGATTTTATTTATAAATTTTTCTTATGTGGATTCCATGGTTTTAAAAGAGAGTTTAAAATTTAAATCTTTCTTTTTATAACTTTCTACAAAAGATTAAGAAAAGATTTGAAATCTTTCCTTATTTATAGATTGAAAGGTAGATTTTAATTTTGAGAAAACTTTCCTTTTTTAACCATGTTCATGATTTAAAAGAGAGTTTAAAAAATTAAATATTCTCTTTTATAAGTTTCTATAAAAGATTAAGAAAAGATTTGATATCTTTCCTTATTTGTAGATTGAAAGGAGATTTTAATTTTTAGAGATAACTTTCCTTTTTGAAAATCATCCACATGTTTAAAAGAAAGATTTTAATTTATAAAATTTCCTTTTTATAATCCACCATGAAGGGAAAAATTATTGGAGAATTTTTTTATAAATTTCCGGAGACAAATTAGGAAGTTTTAATTTTTGTGTTAATTAAAACTTTCCTTGTTTTGGAGATTAGTCGATGGCCATTATTTTAATGAGAAGAAAATTGTTTTTTAATTAAAATAAATTTTCCTTTTCATGGCAAAAGAATTAAGGAAGTTTTTATTAAAATTTCCTTATTTGCCAAGACCAAGGATTATAAAAGAGGGGGTAGAGGTGCCTTCATGGTGAACGACTCTATTATTTGTCTCCTCTCTTTTTTCTTCCTTGGTGTGGCCGACCCCTCCTCTTTTCTCTCCTCTCCTTATTGTGGCCGAATCTTCCTTATTGGTGGAGTTGCTTTGGTGGCCGGATCAAGCAAGGAGAAGAAGGAGAGAAAGGAAGCCTAGTCTCTAGCATCCCTTGGAGCTTGGTGGTGGCCGAACCTCTTCATCCTTGGAGGAGTTATTGGTGGCCGAAACCTAGAAGGAAGAAGAAGGTGCTTGGTGGTTCTCATCTCGGAAGATCGTTGCCCACACAACGGCCGAGGTTAGAAGAGGAATACGGTAGAAGATTAAGAGGTTATTTTTGCTTACAAAGAAAGGTATAACTAGTAATTGTTTTCCGCATCATACTAGTTTTCTTTGTATAGTTATTTATGGAAATACCAAACCAAGAGACATATGATTCTAGAGTTTTCGAAATAGTTTTTTTTTCGAGTTTGTGTTTTTCTTCTTTTTCGAATTTGTGATTCGATTGTTCCTTTTGGTTAACCTAGAGTTATTTAAGGAAATAAATATTAGCTTTCCTTAAAAGGCTTTGCCTAGGCGGTGGTGGTTGCTCCTATATCCAAGAAGGTCATGTGCCTCGCCATGCAGTCTTGGAAGTCAATTTTGAAAATTAATATTTATGGAATTAATAACTTAGGTAGATTTGAATCAATAGTGTTAAGTTCCGCTTGCGATTCAAATCTAAATCATTAAGAACAGATAAGTTAAATTTGGAATCAATGATGTTAAGTTCCGTCTGTGATTCCTAATTTAACTTCTAAAGAACACAATAGGTTATTTAAGGAAAGGTTTGACACTTGTACAAAAAATTTTTGTACAGTGGAACCGGTACGTTTTCCTAGGACTAACCAACACCTTCAACTCTTGACACGTGTCAAAACCTCTCCTTTTAAATCCTCCTCTCTCACTTCATTTTTAGTCACTCTTCATTCACACCTCCCTCCACTGCTATATCCCTCTCAACCTCTCCTTCTCTCTTCCTGAAACTATGGATGACTATTTGGGTTTATTTTCAGATAATTGGTCAATTGAGAATGATGTTCCTAGTGAAGATATCTCCAACAATAGTCACGATTATACAATCGAATTTACCACAGATCAGGTTAGTTATTATAATTGTTTTATGCATATTTATTATTTATTTTATAAATAGAGAAATTATATTAAGATTGGTGATGTCATACTTGTAGGACCGTGATCGTTCGATAGAGGGGGGGGTGAATATCGATTCGAAAACTCGAGTGTAAAAGTACGCAGCGGAAAAGTAAATGAACACAATTGATTTTACTTCGTTCGGAGCCTGTGACGACTCCTACTCGAAGGCCTGTGGTCCTTGACCACTTTCGTTGGGCAATCACTATCAATTCGAATATTACAGAGTTAAGTACAAGAATTGACATATTAAGAAAATACCGACAATAGAATTAAAATAAAACCAGCACTGAGTCGGAAAGCTTTTCGTGGCGTCGCAAGAGCACAGAGCAGCAGATCTTGGATTCTTAGTTCATATCGAAGTTCTACCCTTGCCCCTTCTTTTATATGAAGCTCAGGGCGCCCCGGATCCCTTCCAGGCGCCCTGGTGAGACGTGGCAGGTCCAACCAATGAGCTTCACGTGGCGACGCGCAATCAGGATAAAGTTTGCCTCCCGGGCGCCCGGATCCCTTCCGGGCGCTCGGACCTCCGGGCGCCTGGATTCCTTCCGAGCGCCCAGACCCTGTTTTTCCGCAGAATCCGTCCTGCAAGACAAACATTAGTCCGGAGGCAAATATATATCCTGTAAAATAGATTGTTAGCACAATTAAAGTTCAACAAAGTAATAGCAAAGAGTATGACTTAGATTCCGTCTTTCCGAGACCGGAATCTAGTCACGATCTCGATTTAGATATCCGAAATGGATCTAAGCCGGATCGACGCCTAATGTTCCCTTCCCGGGAACGCGTCCTCGCAGTCCTCTCTAGGACTTACCTTACTTACCCGCCAGGCGTCCGTCCAGCTAACCTGTCTGGACTTCTCCTGGCTCAGTGTCAACAACCCACCAAGACGTTACTTCTCGCAGTCACTCCCCTCCAGTGACTTACCTCACTTACCTGCCAAGCGTCCGGTCAGCCCGTCGACCCGCTTGGACTTCTCGCCAGCTATCCGGTCAGCCCGTCGACCTAGCTGGACTTCGTGCCAGACATCCGGTCAGCCCGTCGACCTGTCTGGACTTCTCCTGCACACTCGATCAAAGTGTCAGACAACAACAAAACTAACTTAACCTATTTGTCATTCATCAAAACCTAGGTTAGACCGTTAATGCTACCTGCACCAACAATCTCCCCCTTTTTGATGGAATGACAACCTGGTTAAGTTAGTGAAAAAAATGCAAAAATAAATAAAGCAGGTACATGGTAGTTAGTTTTAGTATTTTCAATTTGATTCAATTTAGTTTAGCTAACTTAACCACTTAACCCTCCCCCTTTAGCATTCATCAAAAATAAGCATGGATTAAGTAAGTATAGACTTCAGACAAAGAAAAAATGTTAAGATAATCTGGGGGAGTTTAAACTTTTGAAAACTTGTTTAAAGCATTAGCTTTTAAATTTTAGAAAAATAGCTAAGTTTAGATAAACAAAATCTCAAACACAAGTGTATAAGTTCTAAATTTCAAGATCAAATTTTAAATTTTCAAAACAAGTTTCAATTTTGAAATGCTTTTCAAATAAGTTTTCAAAAATTCCAAGACTGAGTTTGAAAATTTTATTTTTCAAAACTGATTGAAAAATACTAGAAAAATTCAGTTTTCTAGAATACTAGAAAAGTACTAGTTTCAAAACCATGGTTTAAAATACTAGAAAAGTTCAGTTTTCAAGGACTAAGTAAAAAGGATAACAAGTTTGTGATTTAAAACAAACAATTGTGAGTTGATTTAAGAAATTTTTCACAATTTTAAACAGGTTGATTTTGAAAATTGATTTTTAAACTTTGATTTTCAAAATTAAGTTTAAAATTCGATTTGAAAAACTGAATTAGTTTTATTTCTCCCCCTGAACCTGACATAAAATTTTGAAAATATTTGCTAAATATATTCAAAGTAGAAAAGAAATTGAGGTAGAATTTTATAGAGAGATTTTAAAGAGAAGATTAAAAAATAACACTTAAGGAGATAATTAAAAACCTCCCCCTGAATTTGATACTCCTTTAATTTATTAATCCTCCTTATTTATTACTCTCCCTTAATATAAAATTTTACAACCGTAACATATTTTCGTACCTAAGTGTTTTAGGCGATTGTATAATTATCTTTATAAAATTGTTCATTTAAATTTGACTAAACGTAATTAACGTTAGATTCAGTTGAAATGAGTTAACCTTTAGTGTAATGCTAAGTAAGATAAGTTGTTATTAATTCAATAATTAATTAATATTAATAATTTATTGATTAAATTTTGCTTGATTCAATAATTTAATATAATCTAAATTTTGTATTAATTGATGAAGGTGTTAGTTATAATTTAACTTTTCATTTACTTCCTTTTAAGTTGGATTAACTTAGTTTAAAGTTGGTAGTAGTTTGAAGTTAAACTCGTTTTTAAACAAGGTTAAGTAAGGTTCAATTTAAGTCAAAATTTAATTATGTTTTAATAAAAATAATTAATATTTTAAAGGTTCATAAAAAAATGACTTAGAGTAATTTTAATATTTTTACTAAGGTTAAACCTAGGTTCTAATCAAATCAAGCTTAGTTCTCAAATAAAGTAAAACTTAAATAGTTAAGTTCTACTTATTAATTACATAATTAAGTTTAAAGTTAAAGTTAACGGAATTTAAGTTTTTAAGTTAGGTGTCTAAGTTTTAAATGAATTTAAAAGAATTATAATTATTATTATTTTTAAGGGATTTCTAACAGGATTTTAAAATGATTTTTATAATTATTTAATGACAATTAATATACGTTCAATTCAGTTTTGATTTTAAATTAAAATTAATATCAGTGATTAATTTAGGTTTAAGTTTTAAGTTTAAGTTAAATTTTTAAGTTTTAATTTAAGTTTTAATTTTCAGTTAGGTTAAATTAAAAAATAATTTTAAGGTTAAAATGATGTTTAAGATTAAAAATGAGTTTAAAGTCAAAATAATAATTTTTAAAGTGAAAATAGTCTATAGAAATAATTTATTATTATTACTATTTTTTTTTAAGTTAAAAGAATTTTATTATAGTGAAAAAATAAGAAGAATTTTTCAAAATGATACATAATTTTTAAAATAGTTTTAAAATAGTTTTTAAATGATTTTTAAAAGTTTTTAAAATAATTTTTGAAATTTTAAAAGTTTTCAAAAATAATTTTTGAAATAATTTTTAAGTTAAAATAATTTTAAAAATATAATTTTTATAAAATAATTTTAAGTTAAAATAATTTTTAAGTTAAAATAATTTTTATGTTAAAATAATTTTTCTGTTAAAATAATTTTTAAAATAACAATAATTTTTAAAAGGTTTTAAAATAATTTTTAAAGTTTTTAAAATGATTTTTAAAAGAGTTTTAAAAATAATTTTAAAAATGTTTCAAAATAATTTTTAAAAGAATTTTTTAAAGTTTTTAAAATGATTTTTAAAAGAGTTTTTAAAATAATTTTTTAAAAAAATTTTAAAGTTTTTTAAATGATTTTTAGAAGAGTTTTAAAAATAATTTTTAAAATTTTTTAAAAGAATTTTTAAAAGAATTTTTTAAAGTTTTTAAAATGATTTTTAAAAGAGTTTTTAAAATAATTTTTAAAATCTTTTAAAATAATTTTTTAAAAGAATTTTTTTTTTTAAGTTTTTAAAATAATTTTTAAAAGAGTTTTTAAAATAATTTTTAAAATGTTTTAAAATAATTTTTTAAAAGAATTTTTTAAAGTTTTTTTTAAAATGATTTTTTAAAAGAGTTTTTAAAATAATTTTTAAAATGTTTTAAAATAATTTTTTAAAAGAAATTTTATTTTATTTTTAAGTTTTTAAAATAATTTTTAAAATGTTTTAAAATAATTTTTTAAAGTTTTTAAAATGATTTTTAAAAGAGTTTTTAAAATAATTTTTAAAAGAATTTTTTAAAGTTTTTAAAATGATTTTTAAAAGAGTTTTTAAAATAATTTTTAAAAGAATTTTTTAAAGTTTTTAAAATAATTTTTAAGTTAAATATAAAATTTTTAAAGTTAAATTTAAAAATATTTTTTAAAGTTAATTTTTGTTTTAAAATAATTTTTAAAGTTAATTTAATATTAAATTTTTTTTAAAAAAATTAATTTAGTTTTAATTCGAAATTTAATTTTTAATTAATTCGAATTTTAATTTAAATTTGAAATTCAAATTTTAATTTTAATTAATTTTAATTTAATTTGAAATTCGAAATTTAATTTTAATTTGAAATTCAATTTGAAATTTGAAATTTAATTTTAATTTGAAATTCAATTTAAAATTTGAAATTTAATTTTAATTAATTTTAATTTAATTTGAAAATTAATTTGATCCTTATTCATCTCATCCGATCTAGATTATCAATCAGGGAATCCTATAATTTTGTGAGATGAATTAGATTTAATTACAGAGTTTGGTTTTAACTTGTGTTAGATTCAGGTTTAGCTTTGGTCTCAACAAATAGACAATCTTCGGATAAACTTCTAAGCTTGGTGAGTCACCTGGACATCATTAGAAGTAACCAACCCTTCGAGGTTTTCCGAATAGTCCTATCCACATAGCTTAGTACTAAACCTTGGTCTACCTAGTTATGATCCGTAAAGGGTAGTTTCGGTCAGTTCCACTTGGCCAAATGCACTAGATCGAAGTTATATCTTTCTAGACATGCGATGCCCAAGCTTCCCCAACGTACTATCATCTAAAACTTCACCAGTACTATGATTCAAGTTAAACTTGAACCCTCTTTAACTAGTCCTAATTACCCTGTCGGGTAGGTTGGTTAGGGTTACCCTGTCGGTAGGTTAGTTTTGGAGATGTCAGTTGTTCTGGAGCCTCCCCTGAATTATTGGCCATTAATTTAAGATTTTTGTATAATTAGAGTTGGTTTTAGTTAAGTTGTAATGTTTAATTTGTAATTTAAATTTAAGTTTTTAATTTTGAATTAATTAAATTGGTCAAATTATCTTTCTTTAAGAGAGTGTATTTAATATTTGAATTTTCTTTCAATTTCAATTTTCCTGGGTTAATTGAATTATATTTCTTTAATAGCTTATTTTTAAAGTTTAAGTTTTTATTTATTTTAAAATTTGAATTAACTAAACTGTTTGAATTATATATTCTTAACGATTTATCTTTTAGCTTTTTATTAATTGTTAATTTTGAAATTTCTAGATTATTTTTGTTTAATATGTTATCTTTAACATTTAATTTTAAGTTTGTTAAATTTCGTTTTGATTTTATCAAAGTGTTTAATTTTATCCTTATATTTTCTTTGCCTTTTAAATTGATATGATTAATTGAATTTATTAGATTAGTTTTATCTTTAGAGTTTAATTTCTTATTAATTAAATTATCTTGGTTTTGGATAGCATTTTCTAGATTAATATTGTCTAGATTAAATAATTTATTAATTTTATCTAGATCAATATTGACCTTGTCATCTTTTGTGTTTGAATTTTCAAATTTGTTTAGGTTTAAATTCAAATTTTTAGATTGATTAATTATTTTCAGATTTTCTGTATTTTCTAAATTAATTATATTTGTTTTATCAGAAAATATCCTAGAGGTATTTTTGCAAGTATTGTCATGTACACTATTTTCACATATACTTTCAGACATATCCAAATTAACAGTCGCATATTTTAAACTACTACTAGCAAGGGTGTTTTGGTAAATATTACTAACCTTGAGCGCAACCCCTAATTCAGCAGGCTTCTCCGTTGGATCTGACTCGAGTCCAGATTCGACTTTAACTTGATCTTCTAGCTCCATCGGCATCTCGTGAAGCTTGATCAATTGGGTCCACAGCTCATATGCATTCTTGTACTTTTCTAATCTGCATAAAATATTGTTAGGTAAAACATTACAAATAATGTTACTTACCTTTTTGTTCAGTTCCGAGTTTTGAGAAGGTTTCCTCAAAATTAGCATATAATCGATGTCTACGCTTCCTAAGAAGCATTCCATTAATCGCTTCCAGTAGTTGAAGTCTTCATGATCGTAGGGTGGTGGTTCGCAGGGGTTCCGTTCTTCTAGAAGAGTCATAATTTCTTGCACACAGAGAAACAAACAAAAGTTCCCAAGACTTGGTCTTGGATTAGCAGTGCTGAAAAAAATAATATTTCACTATTTTCGAAAAAAACTAATAAAATATTATTAAAATATTAATAAAAAAAATATTATTTCAAATTTTTGAAAATGTAATATCTTGTCAATACTAAGCAATGGTGAAGAGATGACGATGTATTTTTCAAAAATAGTTTTGGAGGGAAAAAAATGAAAGGCGTAAGGTTTTATTTTAAAGATAAACAATATCTAATTTTTCTTTCAAAAAGTCCCCCCTTTGCCTGATTGGTGGTTGCACCAAATCAGAGTGGTACCTGCTCTGATACCACTTGTAGGACCGTGATCGTTCGATAGAGGGGGGGGATGAATATCGATTCAAAAACTCGAGTGTAAAAGTACGCAGCGAAAAAATAAATGAACACAATTGATTTTACTTCGTTCGGAGCCTGTGACGACTCCTACTCGAAGGCCCGTGGTCCTTGACCACTTTCGTTGGGCAATCACTATCAATTCGAATATTACAGAGTTAAGTACAAGAATTGACAGATTAAGAAAATACCGACAATAGAATTAAAACAAAACCAGCACTGAGTCGGAAAGCTTTTCGTGGCGTCACAAGAGCACAGAGCAGCAGATATTGGATTCTTAGTTCATATCGAAGCTCTACCCTTGCCCCTTCTTTTATATGAAGCTCAGGGCGCCCCGGATCCCTTCCAGGCGCCCTGGTGAGACGTGGCAGGTCCAACCAATGAGCTTCACGTGGCGACGCGCAATCAGGATAAAGTTTGCCTCCCGGGCGCCCGGATCCCTTCCGGGCGCCCGGACCTCCGGGCGCCTGGATTCCTTCCGGGCGCCCGGACCCTGTTTTCCCGCAGAATCCGTCCTGCAAGACAAACGTTAGTCCGGAGGCAAATATATATCCTGTAAAATAGATTGTTAGCACAATTAAAGTTCAACAAAGTAATAGCAAAGAGTATGACTTAGATTC